>NC_089649.1:58792320-60204820 GCF_037042795.1 Molothrus aeneus | reverse complement strand
AACCTAATTAGAATTTATGATTGGCACAATTAATTTCTATTCTCTTTTTCCTAAAAGAGTGCTCTAGGTTTCCCTGGCAACCTTTAAAATGCTATATGTAAATACAGAAACCAATCTGCATGTCCTCAGTTCAGAGAACCCCATAGAAACACAAGCATTTTGAACAGCAATTAATTATTGTAATGGTTAAATTCAGATTTTAGAAATGTCAAATAGAAACACGACACTGTAGTACCAAACTGCAGTAACAAGCTGCAAAAGTAGCAAGTCCTTGCAAGAATCATATGATCATAGAATCACTTGGATTGGAAGGGACCTTAAAGATTATCTAGTTCCAGCCAACCTGCTGTGGGCAGGGACAGCTTCCCCTAGCCCAGGACCCCATCCAACCTGACCTTGAACACTTCCAGGATTGGGCATTCACAAATACATAATGTATTTCAGTGCCTCACTACACTCACACTAAAAAATTTGTTCCTAATATCAAATCTAAACCTGCTCTCTTCAGTTTGAAGCCATTTCCCCTCATCCTGTTCCTACATGCCCATGTAAAGAGTCTCCATTTTCCTTGTAGGCTCCATCAGGTACTGGGTGGCTGCAGTTAGGCCACCCCAAAGCCTTCTCTTCTCCAGGCTGAGCAATCCCAATCTCTCAGCCTTTCCTCGTGGGAGAGGTTCTCCATCCTTCTGCTCATCTTGGTGCCCTCCCCTGGGCTCACTCAGCAGGTCAATGTCCTTCCTGTGCTGGGGGCTCCAGAACTGGGTGCAGCACTCTAGTTGCACATACACAACTGTAGAAGACATTGAAACTACCTTTATCAGGGAACCAAGTGCCTGGTGAATGTTATGAATGCCACTTCTCTACTACTGGTTAGTACAGTATTCAGGCTGACAACTGGTTAGTACAGGTATTCAGGCTGACAACTAGGATGCACAGAATAGACTTTTTTGTAACACAGTATCATCTCATGTGGAAGTGTTGCAATGAATCTTAGCCAGGTAACTTTGCACTGGATGAGAGAAAAAGAGAAGAAATGGTAAGCACTGTGGCTGAAGTAAAAGTTGACGCTCTACTAAGGTATGCTTCAAGCCAAAAGCTTGCAATCTTCCAGGAGGGGAAAATATTTCACTCAGTCTCAACTGCAAATACTGACAGAGACTTCTCATTTTAGGCCATTGCTGTTCTGAAACTGACATTTTGGTCTTTGTTGTTGTGCATGGCACCACGCCTTGCAAAGAAATGCCAGGAAAAGATTCAGTGTTTGGCATGGTTTTCTTCCCACAACTTTTGTGCTGATTAAGATAAAACATATTCACACAGCAGTGGAATAGTAGGGGTCATTTCAAGCCAAATGCAATATAATCTGAACCACATGGCAAAGATTTCTTGGGGAGGTGTGTCATGAAAACTTTGCCTCTGAATAAAGTGTTTAGAACAACGAGCCTGCCCCCTCCTTGCTTTACCCTTCCTGTATGTTTCCCTAATGGTATGCATTGCTCAAGGCAGTATCTCTGCTTAAATAATAATGTGGGCTTGCTTAGCCACAGCATCTCTCACCTCAAGTCCATACATTTGAGACCAACCTGCTTTTAAAGAATACACAGCATATTGGAAGGGACTCACAAGAATGATCCAGTTAAACTCCTGGACCACAGGACAACCCAAACCTAGTCATATTCCTATAGTCTGATGTTGCATACAAATAGAGATATTATACAAGAAAGGTCTTATAAAATTGGGCCTTACTCTGCTAAATTACCAGCTGGCCTGTTACTTCTTCTAAGTGCAGCTAGCTAAGAAAAATCTTTTTAAGAAAAATCTTTTTAAGAAAAATCTTAAGAATGAAAGCAGGTAATACAACAAGCTATTCTGGTAAGAAAACTGTTTGCACCTGTAATAAACAAGAAATCTATTCCATGGGAATCAGTGTACAAAATACGCAAACTAACCAAATACAGAGAGATTTGACAGACATGTACCCTGGCCATTTACCAACCAATGAACTGAGTGTCATTGTTAGCCAGTTGGGTCTACACAGTGCCTTCTGATATT
Source organism: Molothrus aeneus (assembly GCF_037042795.1). NCBI lineage: Eukaryota > Metazoa > Chordata > Aves > Passeriformes > Icteridae > Molothrus > Molothrus aeneus. The sequence goes on along the minus strand of NC_089649.1, from coordinate 60,202,768 downwards.
TCTTATAAATAGGAGCTTTGTGAATAAAGAAAGGGATTTTTCTGCAAGAATAAACTGAGTCCCATCTGCTTTAGTGCAACAGTCTGAACTACTGGTGAATTGTCAGGCAGTGACTGGCTGGCTGAAGTGATGCTGTCAGGCAGGACAGGGGCTGTGGGTACCTGAAAGGTAACCACAGATATTTGGCACTTGGAAGAATGCTGCTGGGAGGCCTGGGTACCTGTAATTACTGTTTGTACTACTGTGCTTTCTTATGCCAAGCACTTTCTTATCTAAAATAACAGCTCTGCCATGGCACAGCATAGAGCAGAGAGATTAGGCAAACACTGGATTGAAATAGAAATGCTTATTAAGAATGAATAAAAATTGTCTCTCAGTAAGTTTTGCTAAACTCATTGGAAATCACGTGTTCTATGAGAAGATGAGTAAGACTACAAAAGAAGCAAATCTATCATGTGGACAGTGTTTGCACATTTTCCAGTCCAAGCAGTCCAAGCAGGTAAATACAAAACTGAGTAGACATGACTGAGGGAATTCTTTATGCATGTAAAGTGGTTTATAGTAACATAACAACAGTAAAAAAAAAAAAAAAGATGCTTTTGAAGAACTGGTGGTTGTGATCATAGAAATGGAAGTCACTGAATTAAAATGCTTCATCTGAATTTGTTCTTGGGATGATATTAACACTTTGTAGAGGTTTAGGGTTGCATCACTATGACTACACTAATTTTTGCATTCCCTGTCTTCTGTGCAAACCCTTGAGATATTTCACATCTAAATCACAGAGGATTTCTTCTGGAATGAAGAGCAAAGGTGTGAATGGGCAACAAATGTGTTTAAATTTTCATGAAGATCCTTGTAACAAAAGCAGTCTCAGAAGACACAAAAAAAGAAAATTTGAAAACATGCCATCTAAAGATAATTCACACCTACAGTGTGTGTCTTTCTGAATATTCATATATATGTTTTAAATTATTTTCTGTTTTGTCCCTCTCATAAGAAATACAGTTTTCAGACTTTTTCTGTGTTGGTACCTACCAAGTTATTCTTACTCTTTAAGTTTGTACAGCAGAATAAATCACTGATCTCTGTCCCTGCATCTTGTAATGAAGGGTGCAAATCCCTATTCACCTGGGGAAGTCAGAGGGAAAAATATTTAACTTCCTAAATCTCTCACTAGTCCTTGAAATCTTGGAGCTACCACCTGCCTGACCTTTTGGGACTGCTTCATGTGAAAATGGAAGTTAAAGCCTTCTAGTTTTCCACTATTTCCACCCACCTAGGGAATACCCAGGAATCCCAGCCTCAGTAGTCAGAGGAGTTTATTATCTCCCTCTTGCATGGATGAGCAACATCCTGGGAGCAAACAAGAAGCCAGGCAGATGATACTGTGTCTCAGGGGATGGGTGCCAGAGAACCTCAGGGGTGCTGTCATTACATGTATAGATCTTTCTAGCACATACCAGAGGCCAGAGTCTGGCAATCTGCCCCACAGCCCCAGGCAAATTTACTGTTTCAGCAGACATCGACCTAGAGTAAGTGCCTGGATCAAAACTCCCTCCTTATTCCCATTATGTCGATGGCTTGCTGCTTCTCTACCACAGCAAACATAAAACAACCTGAGCCTACCTACTGCATATGACAGGCAAGTAACAAGGCAGAACTTGAAGAAAATGCCATTTCTGTTCTTCCTTGCTACCTGCTATCAGGAAGGAGCTAGCAGGTAAGCAGCTTTTAATTTAATTTCACTCTATCTGAGTCAAGGTGGACTAATCTGCATATAAATGTAATAATGTAAGTCCTTGATCCCTCCCTCACAGACACAGAACACAGCCTAAAATATGACTCTTAGTATCCAGGGAGAATAAAATTACCCTGCCCAAGGTTGGAGAGAAATATGTGCCTAGTGAAAAGAGCAGGGTACACTGAAGCGCTGCACAGCTACTGGCCTCTAAACCTATATCCACATCCTTAGTATCTGTGCATCCAACAGTGTCATACTGTATTTACAGGTTGCCAATGAAATCCAGTTTAAGGGAGGATAAAAATGATTGCTCCGAGTGTTATCACAGGAATGGCTTCCATGCTGTATTAGAGGTAAGTATAGTGGTAATTCTTCCAAGTAAAGATGAAAGCAAGAAAGTACCTTCAAAGCTGTCTCTTTTTTTTTTTATAAGCATATTGATGGAGTTTTTGAACCATCAGCAAAACACAAACAAAAAGAATTAATTTCATTATTTTTCATTTTTTAAATTACTTCATTTTTTTTTTTTTTGAGGAAAACAGCTGCTGGCATTTCCTAAACACAAATTTCTTTGGGGAGAACAACAAATCATAAGCCAGAGGTTCCTGCAGGGGATTTCTGACTGGAAAACTGTATTTATTAATTATATGTAAATTTCATAATGTTTTGATGTCTTGATCTAGCAATCTCTAGAACTCACACTGAAAAATCAAATATAAGAAAGGCTTCATTTGGGAGAAAGTGGAGAGACTTTGCTGAATAGATTATATTTACTCATTTAAACATTCATATCAGTCAGACTGGGGGTCTTAAAATATAAATTACATGGCTGAATTAACCTGCTGTTGACTCAGTGTCAGCACTCATGTTTGAGAAGAGTAGCTTTTCTCTGACTGTAGCTAAGTGCCTCTGAAAATAGAAAACACACAAAAGTCCTCCTCTTCAGAAAACTTCTCCCTTCCTCCCTCTCAATTATCCATCTTGGCATAAAAGCTCATGTTCCTGACCTGCCCTGCGTTGTAAGTTGTGTCTGTTCCTGACTAACCCTAGACTAACCCTCTCCTCACTTTTGGCCACATTTGTGACCCACTCTGGAGGTGTAAACGCTGCAGCAGTCACGGCTGGATACCTGCTCATGCTGCTGGCTACCCCAGCTCCTGGCTTCCTGGGACTTCAGTCCATGCAAGGTTAAATGTCAAGAAAGTGTGTGAAAAATATCTGCAAATAAAAACTTAAGCTGGGAAAGTCAGTCAAATGAGAACTGACAGGCTCCACTGCAGGAAAAAAAGATGCTTCACCATGTCTTCGGTGAAAGCTGAAAAGAGTTATGCTGTGTTTTGAAGTCAAACTTAATCCATTTACAAAAAATGAAAGTTTCATTCAATATACATCCAAAATTACCATTGTTGGTATTTTTTCTCCCATTACAATATGGGACCAAACCTAGGGAAAGACATCTGGGAGAGTCAAAAAGAAGGCACCATTTATCCTCTTCTGCCTTGGCTATTACCACATCAGACTCAGAGGTTCTTCTGTCTGTATAATGTGTCATACTATGTCCTACTTTCAGCTAACCCACTGGCACAGTAAAACTGCAGACTCTGCTGCTTGTCCCTGAGGGTGTTCTAAATGATACCAGCTGATTTACTCTCGAGGCCAAGATCCCTGGTCCTGTACCCAGTTGACCTTACTGTGATCATGTGCCCAAAGGGGTGGCTTCAGAAAAATCTTGTGAAAGACTGGATGATTTTCCATCTAGTTGTACAGATTCGCTAAAGCTGACACTTTGGTGTCGGCTTCCAGCATAGTATTAGTAAAATCTAACACTCAATAATGTCAATTACAACCAAAACCTCTTTGGAAGGGGATCCACGTTCAGTATTTGCCCATGCTAAATTGACCATGGGCATATACACAAAACCCCATCTATTTTTCTGAAGGAAGAAGATTAGGTAAGCCCGTTGTCCTTGCTTTAGGTCAATCTGCAACTTATTCCTGTTCATGCCCAGAAGTAAAAAACTCAAGAAATCTATCTTCATTTATCTTTTTTTGCCATTGCTGTGCAACTCATCAGGCAGCTAAATTAATTCACAGCTCTTGTCCTAGCCTAAACTGATCTAGAAATAAACTGTGCCTTTTATTATATTTATTTATTCCCTGAGTGGAACTTAGCTTTAACTGTACTTGAGTGAAACCTTTCATAGATCTAACCACCATACTGCTGTTGTCAGCCCACATCCTAATTCTGGGGGTTTATCTGACACAGTTTAAAGCTATCTCATAAATCTATGCCTTTAGCCTCAACCCCAATTCTGAAGCCAAAAGGTAGTTCAGAGGCTCTTGTCACTACTCATCATTTGCTGCAGGACCCTGAGCACACTAATAGTCCTTACAGCTCTGACCAGCCCACCCTGGGGCCATTGGCCCAGCCCCATTCACCCTGGCCCAGGATCCCATTTCAGTCCAAAAGGGCTGTCAGGACCTACACAATGAATTCACAGAAATTCCAGGCTCCATCTCAGTCAAGGCCATGCCAATGTCTGTCCATGGACCCTGTTGATTGACCTCAACCCACAAAGGATTTCCAGCATGATTTTGATCCTGCCCAGCAGCCACGGTGCTATGTCTGACCCTTCCTACCCCCATCAGACAAGGTCAGAACCCTGGCCAGCAAACTGACCTCCCATGTTAGCCTTGCCCCTGCCTCACTGCCATGAATTTGTCTGATCTGGACCCTGGGCTGAATCTGGCTGTCACTGCTTGGCAAAGCCCTTGCTCTGACAGTTCTATCAATTCCCTTGACTCCTGGCTCTGCATCCCTTGGGACAGTTTTTATCCAAGATCTACCAGTCCAATAAAATTTACCGTGATATTTAATTCACTTCATGCTCATTTAATTCCTTACCTCTGCCCCAGACACTACCGTGTCTCAACAAACCATATCCATTTGTAGAGTGACATTTGTCGTCCCTATGGGTCTTGCTGTCATTCATCAACACAACTATCTTCTCACTGCTTACTCTCTGAGAATTTTACACTAACTCTGATTCCAGTAATAATTATAATACAGCCTCAGACCAACAGAGGTTCTTTGTCCATAGCAGCAGCGATATTCACTTAACCTCAAACACCTTTCAGAGACCTCTAAGTAATCAGGTCTGGTTACTTTAGGCTCAAACTCCAGTCCTAGATCTGATTGTGTCCCACTTTTAAGTGCTTGTGTGAATTAAAAGGTAAAAATCTAGGCACATAGTTATTGAAACAGAAATGTTTAGCACGTAAAGGAAAGCAGATGGGAAGGAAATAATGAGTGTGTTCAGATCAAAACCATAAGAGCATCAGATGCTCTACCAGTTGCTGGAATGTTGACCTTAATAGAGCTATGACAACTCTCACAAGCTGAGCTCTGCACCACAGGGCAGGGAGAGTCATAATGGCTTTGAATTGTATGTTTTCCACTTCTCCCTAATGCAGGCTACAGTTATGTCAGATGTACATAACTTGCCCAGAATGAAGAATTAGAATAAAAAAGGATGTTGCATTGGAGAGGAAAAAGAGGATAATAAGAATTACAAGCATGTATTTGCTTTGATAGAGTAAAATAAAAACTAATATTTTGTACAAATGTATTATAATTTTTGCCTAATTCCCCAGTCACAGACTATCTAGAAAATGGTCTGGCATTTTCCAACATCTCACAGAGATGCATTATTTTAAAACTTTCACCATAAACTGGAAAATCCAACAAATTTTGATAATAACAGATGGTTATGAAGTGAATATGGAGCTGTATGTCACTCTTGGGGCTTTATGGCTATTCAGAAGTCACTTGAATTATATGCTCATGGTTAATAACATCAGCAGAGCCACTCCAGTTAATTAGAGCTCTATAGTTACTCAATGCTTCTCTATTGTACTTTAAGTTGCAGTAAGAAAAGGGCAACCATATAATCCCTCCAAAGACATTGTACTGCCCTTGTTAAAAAGACTGAAAAACTTCATAGCTGCAGACAAAATGTAAACCCCAGTAAGAGATGCTCTTTAATGTCTCTTGCACAGAGCAGCTGAATTGACAGTAATTCCAGCCTGGCCAGATAGCAAACATTGTATTGCTTCTCATCGTGGGCTAATAAAGTGGAATGTTCCCTCTTGCCTAGAGAAGGAGGGAGGAAATGGGAGATGTAATGAGTATGCAAAAAGGATTCTCAGGAAGCTTCGAGCTGCCTCCAGTATAATTTCACTTTTGTTCCCGATTTCATCTCATTCTCTACATTTTTGTCCCTTTTCATTCCATTTTGAAGGACAGGAAACACATAAACAAAGCCAAATGCACAAGAATGCTTTGTGTATGAAATAATTCAGACAAGGCAAAATAAAGCTATTTCACCAATAAAATCTTAAGGATTTTTTAAGATATCTTTTTGCCAGTAAGGCTGTAAATATTGACTTAGATTTTTCATTAAAAATAAAAGGGCAAACTCTTCAAAGCATGCTTCAATTCAGATGAAATAAACGCCATGACTAAAAATGGAATTGATAGCCTCCAAAAAGCCAGTTCTTAACATACTTTTCCAGTTCTATTGGCTCAATAGAGGCTGTAGACAATGGACCAGCAGGAGTTTTCCTATTGTGTCCCTTGCCCACCTCTACATCCTTTCTTTAGGCTCCGAACTCAGGAGATGGAGAATGACAGAACCACATTATCTGTGGGTCAGGGAAAAGGGGAGGGGGGTGTGTCTGTGGATTAATCTAGGAGGCACTATTGAAGCATGTATCAGCAGGATTTCTTTTAAGCAATATTCTGAAATCTGTGCTCTAGCCCAGTGTGAGCCAAGCTTCCCCGGATACAGTGACTCTGTGATGAGGAGCCTGCTCTCACCTGCTTTGCCACTCTTACAGGGTGGCAAAAGCTGCACTCTCACTCTTGGCTCTCTCTTCACATGCCAAGCTGTGTGCTTGAAGTGTTTTAGTTATTTCAGAACAAATTATGAGAAATAATGCCATCTTTCCATATAGTAGCACTGGCCTTTTTTCAGCTTGAACATTGTACTTGGCTAGGATGTGGAATCATTCCTCAGTATATGGCATAAATATTTCAGATGCCTTGACTGATCATAGGCAAGTTCTACCTAGATGTGCTAATAAAGGCAAGTCTTTCTTACTTTCAGCACCTTACCAAACTACAGGAGGTATATGTGTCTGATCCTTTGAAAAGGATAACTTCTGAAAAATGTAAATAATTCACAAGTTCTAAAATGTCTCCTTCATCTAAATAATATTTTTGAGTGTAGCTGTATTTAAAATTGCAAATTAGTGTTATAGATGTCTGTCTTCCAATTTATTAAAATGTATACATTGATAAAACTGATGATGAAAAACTTTGGATCATAAAATCTAGCATATGTTGAAGCTGGCATCTTAATTCTAGCTCTAGTACCAGCTGTGGAATCTGTGCCTTTGAAGCACTCACAGCTGGGGTTGAAGCTTCTCTCTGCAGACAAAGAAATACACTGTCTTAAAACACTGGCTTTAAATTTGCTGTAGCTTAGCTGGAACTTGACTTGAAGAGTTGTTTCTGAATGCAGAGAGACATCTCTGTATCTACTTTAGAGGCAGGTGATGCCACATCTTCAGTCTCAGATGTAGTTAAAACCCACTCCCACAGCAAAAGTAAGCCACCAGCTTTAAAACACAGGTTGAAATTCGGTTTATAGCTATGTTTCACTTAGACACAAAGACTCTGGCTTACATCTGAGCTCCTTTCCCATGCAAAATGTCATTTAATCAATTGCAATATTTCTAATGTACCTATAGGCCTCCTATTTGAATTCATATGCCTGCAGCTCAGCAGGATTTTTTTCCAGAACAAGCAGAAAATAAGGTCTCTGGGTTCAAGCTCCTTGGTTTAGCACAGCAGGGCATTCTCTGCTGAGCTGCCCCTACCTGTGAGCACTTCAAAGGAGCAGTCACAGCAGGGGCTGTGGCTGACACCAGAAGTGCTGGTTTGATCTAACATGGGAGATTTCACCAGTCTTCAGGCTCGAGGGCAACTTGTTCATTTAAAAAATGTATTTTAAAGTGATGCATTGCATGGCTGTTATTAGACCTTGAAGAGAGTAATTGCAGCTGTGTGTTCTTTCCCTCTGGTCAGCTTTGAGAGAAAATGAAGTTAAAAAACAGAAAGGAGGATGAGTGCACTGTTCCAGAAACCCTGTGGTAACCCCATTTCTGTACTGCACTGCAAGAGCAAGAGTATGTGGAAGAATGAACAGCAAAGGTTGCTTGTGCTCTTTGATGTTGTTTATGATGCACAAAGAAAGTTCTTTTTGAGATATTATTTTCATTTGTTGTCTTAATTAAAAATATCAGGAATAATGGGTTATGCCTTTGCTTTTTATACCAGAGGACTGACTGCAGCAAGGTTTTGAGAGGTTTTGGGAGTATCTTTTTATTTTTCTTATGATAGAAAACATGTGCATCACTTATTTTGTATTATTTTACTGACTGTAACTCTGATATGATAAATGCTAAGTGACTTTGTACATATGGGATTTTTCCACCAAAGTTATACTGGGCAGGTCCACAGCCATGTGTTTTGCTGCCAGCTGAAGGATCTACAGTAGTTCATTCAGTGATTAATACATTTCTGTATTTACAGAATGTGTGTCATGGTGTAAATTAGCACATGACCATACTTTTGGATTTTGTTAAGCATTCAAAATTATAGACCCGCACTGGGTGAGTCCTGCCACTGATCAGTCATAGAATCATAGAATATCCTATGTTGGAAGGGACCCACATGGATCACAGTTTAAAAACAAGAGTAAGCTAGGATAGAGAGCTGTCTAGTTACATATTTGACATCTATAAAATCTATTACAAAATATATATAAACCTGTCAGTACCTCAGAAATGGTTATTAATTTTCTAAATTGTGTTTGCCCCTTCTTGTTTGTAAGTCCAGTGTCCCATGAAACTCTAACTTCCTTAAAAATTAAGTGTATTTTTTGTAATAGCTCAAAAAATTAGTATTAATTAAGCCTCATTTAGCTAAACCCAAGACTCCCTTTCCCCATCTGAAGAAAAATATCTGCAAGTGCAGCATAGGTATCATTTTTCAGATAGAATTACCTGCTATTGGGTATTGTACACAAACTTTTTAAACTTTTTAACCTTTTTTTTTTTTTTTTTTTTTCTGTAAGGAGCTGACCAGTTGATCAGCTGGTAACCCTGTGACCTGCCAGAACACAAATTTGTACTAGGTTTTATGTCAGTGCTCCTACACACACAGAAATTCAACTCATGCATAAAACCTGCCTCCATATCTTTAATTTAGTTACCAGAGGGACTTCAGTCAAGGTGAATCTGCTAGAGCTGCTTTTGAACTGAGAGCCTTCCTGCTCATGGAGGTAAATCCTCCAAGATTGCTTTCATCAAGCAGTGAGCTGCTGTTGGTATGTTACTCTCCATAGTGAGCTGTCTAGTTTAAGCTGAATTAGTGTTTCTTTACAAGTCATGGTAGCTGTAGGAAGTTTCTGCAGTGACATTTTCTTGGTGTCAGGGGTGCCTAAAAATAACCATAAGAGAAAATGAAGCAGATGCTGAGCTTTTTTACAGAAAATAAGGCTTTTTCACAGATCCTTATAATTCCTGTTAGGGTGGTAGGCAGAAGCTGCAGGTCCCCTGTTCTCTGTAGAAATGTTGTGAGGTGATTCTGTGTGATGAATCCAAGTTGGGATGAAAGAGTGTTATACCTTAAAAGATTTCAGTAACCCCACCCTCTCCCCAAACTATGATCTCTTGCTGCCTCCAAAAATAACAACTTCTGAAGTATATCTTCTGTTGTAGCCTCTGTGACATGCAAAACCTCAGGGTTTTGCAAACCTTTAAGCAGGAAATTACATGGCCTCCTTTATGTTCCCTGTGAATTTGAGCTCTTCCCTGAAGCCAGCAGATGAAAAAAGTGAAATGTGGTTTTGCCCCTGGAAGAAAACTGCAAATTAGCAAAATTCAATACTTGAAGCAAAATTATTGTTCCCCAAACTGCACAGTTCCTACACCAGTCACAGGCATTGCTCTATCAAGCCCCACTCTGGGAATGTCAGGGACATTAAAGTAAGTACAGGATGTGATAACATCCTTTTTAACATGATAGAAGAATGGGACAAGAATAGGAAAAAAGAGCTACAGCATAATAGAATGTGCATATACATGTATGAATCTATTGAAAACTGCCTGAATATCCAAGTCTGAAGGATTGTGATCAGTGGCAGAAATTCCAGCTGGAGGCCAGTCACTAGTGGTGTACACCAGGGGCTGATACTGGGGCCAATACTGTTTAATATCTTCATTACTGACCCATGTGACAGAGTGCAGCCTCAGCAAGCTTTCAGGAGATGGAAAACTGGGAGGAGCTGTTGATACAGCACTCTCTTGTACTGTCATTCAGAGGCACCTTGACAGGATGGAGAAATGGCGTGAGAGGAAACTCACAAAGCTCAAGAAAGGAAATTCAAACTTCTGTGTATGGGAAGAAACAGCTCCATTCACCAATCTCTGCTGAGGCTGGAACACAGCTTGGCAGAGAAGAACCCAGGGGTCCTGGTGGACACCATGTTGAGCATGAAGCAGTAAAGAAGGCAAGATGCATCCTCAGTGTTACCAGCAAGGCTGAGGATGGTGACTCTGCACCAGTGCAGCCTCACCCTGAGTGTGGCATTTGGGGCTAACTGGTAACAGATGGACTTGCTGGAGTGGGTCCAGTAAAGAACCATCATGATGATCAAAGGACCAGAGTATCTTTCATGCAAAGACAGCCTGAGAGAGCTGGTACTGTTCCCTCTGGAAAAGAGAAGGCTTGAAACGTCTTATCAGTGTTCATAAATACCTGACAGGAAGAAGTAAAGAGGAAGCCAAGATTTACTCTGTAGTGTGCAGTGACAGAACAAGAGGCAATGGACACAGACTAAAATACAGGAAATTCTGTTTAAATGCAAGAAAAAATGTCCTTGTTCTGAGGGTGGTCAAACATTGGCACAGTTTTCTTATAGTCTCTTTCCATGAGGATATTTAGAACTCAACTGGACACAAGCCCAGACAAGCTGTTCTAGCTGATCCTGCTTGAGCAGGGAGGCTGGATGAGGTACCCACCAGAGTTACTTTCCAGAGGTACTTCAGAGGTACTTCAGAGGTACTTTCCAACCTCAACCATGCTATGATTTGTTCACTTAAATATTACAATAAATTAAAGCTTTCCAGGTGTCAAAATCACATTTTTGTGTTAGTAATCAGAGGATCTGTTAAAGGAATTAAATGTGTTTAAAGGAAGGCCTTGTGGGGTGGGCTCCCATCACTTGGGAGCACTGAAGGAAACATGGAAAAACCCATGGAGAAGAGTCAATGCGGAAAGACAGTCAAGGGGTAGAGCATGAGAAATATACAGGAGAAAGAAGGTAAAGCTTTTAAGTCTGAGACACAAGGATCTAAAACAAAAGACTGATTTGGGGAGTTATTTCCTTTGTCAATTTTAGTAATTGCTCTCAATTACCTGAGACATGTTTTGAAATAAAACACACATTCCCGGCAGCATATGAATTGCTCTGTTCCTTATAACTGAATTGGTTGGCAGCAAAGGGAATATATTTCAGTGCTGAATATTTCCTTTCTGTGTGTGCTGGTGAATCCTGATGCAACACATACGCTCCCAGACAGCTGGTATGAGTCAGTGTGCTTTAGATGTTTGCTACAGAGGAGAAGAGGTTGGGGATGGCTAAGTGCAGCAAATGGACAGTAATTTTGTGATGCTACCAGAAGCCAAGCCACCCTAAAATGAAGATAAAGGGATTGCATCCATGGCACAGTGTTGCAACAGCAGTGTAAGTGGTGAAAGTGAGGTAACCTGAGCAGAATTTCAGGTGCTCATTATGGGTAAAAGACAAGATGCCTCATAGTAGAAGAAAGATGGGTCACCTTGTTAGACAGTTATATCTCCTTTGGGAAAAATATCTTAAAACAAACACAGAAGTTGCTTTCAGTCTTTGCCTCTCATTTCTGTCTTAATATTTTTGCAAGAAGCAGACAAATTTGGAGAAGTATGCAAGAGAAAAAATAAAAACACATGAAGAAAGTGAAAAGTTACTGAGTCTATTTCCCAGATGAGTTGTTAATTTTGGATACTTATACACGAGAAGTATTTTTAGGGATAAAGTGATACAGTAATAATTTTAAAGTCCACTTATTACCCATGGAAAAAATCCATTGGCTCCAGATTATTAAAAATATATTCTGAAGCTACCTACTAACATATGACTCTGGAACTGCTTTGAAAAACTTTGTGTTCAAAGGCCCCAGTTGAAAAGAAACACCGGGGGAGGCAGTGTTTCACGGTGAAGGACATCCAAGTGGGATTTGGAAAGCTTGCAGTCCTTGCTAGGATGTGCTACTGAGTCTCCATATGAGCTTGGGTCTGGTCATGCATTCAATGTATTTTGACTGGCTTCAAAATCAAGCCTCACCTTTTTGCCCTGCTAGAGGTGAGTAGGGCAAAAAGGTGCCCTACAGCTGAGTCTAGAGTCCTACATCTGTTTTTCCCAGGTATTGGAAGATCCTTAGTGGCATGTGTGAAATTTGTTTGTGATTTCCCTTCCTCCCACACATCCCCTCAATGGATGACTTGCATGGGGCTTCTTTAAAAACCCTAAAATCCCCTCCTACAAAGACAGGTGAGGTTTATATACTCAGTCTTTAGAGGTTTATACTCAGTTTATATAGAGGCAGGTGTAGTGCAATTAAAGTCACCCTTCAGAAATCATCCTGGAGAGGTGATTTGAGAACCAGGAGATAAAGTAGGACATGGCAGTTTCAGAAAAAAGTAGAAGGCAGTAACAGATTAGGATATGTGATAAGACTGTGACTGATGCCATGTAACCCTTAGCATGAGTGAAGCATAAAATTAACATCAGTAATCAATAGTTGAATGCAATAACAACCAAATATTGCGTGGCAAAGAGAGGTTGGCAAACATTTGGGTACAGTACTTACTTCTTGTTCATGATTCTTGAGTCAGGGAAATGCACATATTCAAAAGAGTCTGTGATGAAAAAATAGACATACTGTTTATTTAGAGACTTAAAAATCTAGATGTATTTGTTTTCAGTACTTTTGCACCTTTTTTTTTTCAGAAGAATTTTTGCTAAACTAGAAAAGGGCTTATCTTGAATGATCCTCTATTCTAAGGAGAAAATGCTTCAATTTTGGCAGGTGTTAATCTGCAGGTGTTTGAAGATATGATGATGACTGTGATCATGTTTTTAAAAGTGGCCTTAATGATATCTCCATTTGTACATGGACAAATTTTCATTTATTGCACACATTGTTCTATCATAACTGTCTGTGCAGTCAGTAATGAAATTTGTATGTACAGATCTTCATTTCTATTGGCATTTGTAAAGTGAAATTTAAATTTTAAAAACCAAGCATAAATTTGGAAAAGTATCTCTGAAAACCAAATCTAAACACTATGGGTCTGTGAAACTCCTTGGACACAAAAGAGGGAATTACAATACTTGTGTATATACACAAACACACAAACGCACACACAGAGTTTTCAAAAGTTTGACGTTACCATTTTGTTGAAGAAATCTAGAATTCTAAAAGCTGTTTCAGAGATGTCAGCTCTTGTATTGCCAAGACTTTTAAGCTGATGACTCAATCAATTTTCCAATTGTCTGCTTGTCTCTGCCTGATATTTCCTAATAGATGCCTCAGTAGTCACATAATTTAGACATAAAAATGGAATTTATAACTTTTCCATTTACTCTGTCTCTATCACTGTCCACTGCCATTACTTTCTCTCAGCTTAATAACTGCAGTGAGAGTAAAAAATAGTCTTATTGTCTGCTTTCCTAATGTGCAGCAACTTGTAAAATGCCAGGGACTTGGAACTGTATGTATATCAACTGTTTCTGAGCTTTCTATTATCCTCACCCTATTTTACATTTTCTTTTTAAATTGGCCCTACATTTACAGACAAAAATTCTTAAGCTTTCTATTCACCCATGAGTGTGCACATTCAGTTTATTTTAAAATGCTTTAACTCAGTTTTAGCTGTCGCTGAATCATATTGGTAGTGAACCAAACTGTTTTATTTTTCTACAGTTAATTTTCTCCTGCTGTTGTTCTGTATGGATTGTATTTATTCTGTGTTTTTGGTATTCTTGGTAGATTTCTAGATCAGGTTGTTCTTTCTCTGGAATCACAATAATGGGTTTGTGATAGTGGAAGTTGCCAATAATGACATGTGAATTACAGTGTTGGTAAAGCAGATGGATATCTGAGAAAAAGAATTCATTAATTCCATTTTAAAATTAAGAAAGGATTAAAACTTTGGAAGATGTGCAAGAAACAGCATTTTTTCTCAAAACAGCTTCTCTTAAAAAAGTTCACCAAAGAGTGCTGACTTCTGTTGCCAGATACTACAAGAATGAAAGCTATTTTTCCTGCCTTAAATATTGAACATTATGCTTCAAACATCTGAAAAGTCCTTTGTATTCTGAAAAAACCTACCTGAAAATTTGCTATTGAATGTGTGATTGCTTTTGAAGCAGTTTGGCCAACATTTTCTTTGTGTCTTTGCACTTGTTGAACCTATTTCAAAGTATTCAAAGATACCATGAGCCAAACTGTAAACTGTTAATGCTCACAGTATTGCAAGTGAGTGTGTTTCCATAAATTTAATAATTACATAGTTATCCAATAATCCCTTTTTTGGAAAATTTATAGGCATTTTGATGGAAACTGGATCTTAAAATACAAGGTCTATGTTAGAGGGGGACCAAAAGAGAAAACTCACATGAAAAAGACCTTTATTTTTCTAAAGCTTGCTTTGAGAATATTAAAAGACTGAAGTTGTCATTAGGGTGGATGAAAAATGTAGTAGGGAGAAAACTTTGAATACATTGGCAGATTCAACTGAGAATCCTATTTAGCTGAATCACAGAAATAACTCCTTATTTCTTATAACTTAATCAAGCTGGAAATCAGTCAGAGTGCAGAAGTAACACTATTCTAAGTTTCTCTACACAGGTGTTGTGATAAGTGACTTTTCTGGCAGTTTACACCTACTGAATTTGGATGTCTGCCTTTACTGTGGGTGTGGGGGCCTTTGGAAATAAAATCCTTGAAATAAATATGACTAGTAAAATTACCAACCACGCCTGTTATGACAAGAAATTATAATTGTATGTCTGCTTTTCATCAGGAACACAAAGTCTTTTGCAGACAAGAAAAATGCTGGCTCTTCATGATGAGCTTTGCACTGCCATTCTCCCACTGCCCATCAAACACAGGAGCACAAGGACATGCAGCACATTGTGCAGGAGTCAAGGAGATTGGCTGTTTCTTTTGGCTAAAACCCTGTGGTACAGAGGCCCCTTGCCAAGCAAACTGAAGCAGGGCACATGCCAGTCATGCCCCTGTCCTTAAAGGACCATCTTAGTCAAAATAACAACAACAAAAAAAATCCAATCTCCCATAAACTAGGCTCAGAAGGAGTGCTTCTATGCAACTTAAAAAGAAGCAAGAAAAATAAAAGGCCCCAAGCCACTAAGAGTTTGTAAAAAGCGTAACTGAGGGTAATGAGAAAATGAGAATTAGCTTTTATGTGGTGTCTGAAAAATTGACTAGTCAACATATGAAGCACAGTTAAAAATTCAGCAAAGCACTACTTGCCAAACACAATAAAAAATAATCAAAACCTTTCAATTATACTTACTTAAATGAAATTTCAAAATGAAAGTCAGGTAAAAGCGAAGATGTGTAGCTTTGCTTTTGGTTTAGCTCTGTTGCACAAAAGGCAGCAGATTTCCTGGGGCTTTTACTTTCAGAAGAGGGATGTGCAGTGCAAACAAATTTAAGGCCCCGCAGGAAATTTCATGAGTTATTTGTCCAAACATCAGACTGGAGCAAATCAGAGGAACCTGCATTATCCTTGGGGTGACCAAGTATGTTAAAGAGCTGAGCATTTTAAAATGTTTCATTTTGTAACTGAGAAGGCCTCTGTCTGTTCATTTGGATAGCTAGTGCAAGTTTGTTCTATTAATATCTTGTTAGTGCTTTAAGGATTTTTGCCACTGTTATTTGACCTAGAAAAAAAATATACAGGCTCTTCGGGACATTTACATTTTCTTTAAAAACTCAAACAAACCCAAACCCAACAAGAAATAACCAAAACCAAACCTACATGGAGCTGATGTAGAAAAAAAAATACATTTTCTTACAACCAAATATGAGTTAACAAACAAGTAACTTTCTTCTGAAACTGAAAACGGGACATAGCCTTCTAAAAACATTTAGACACCTTTGAAAACTGGATTTGAAAATCCTACTGACATCATAGCCAGACTCCTTGTCAAGTACTTCTGAAGGAAGAACTGAAGAATTTGGTTTTCACTTCTGTATATCATTAACTCAACCTATAAATAGCTAAAAATGCCCTCCAGGGCCCAGATCTTCATGCTGAGACTGACACTAGGGAGGCATCGTGTAAACGTTTCACTGGGTATTCTTGCTTATTTGGCCATCTGTATTTTCACATTAATGATTAATGGAAATGGGTAGGAGTTGCCACAGACACTACCATATTTCTGGTTCAGAAAATCAGTTTTGAGACTACAGTTAAGGTGTGGGAATTTTTGGGAAGCTTAATTGTTATGCTGCTCAATCTCATTTTGAAGCGTTTTATAGCGCCAGGCCAATTGTATTTGGTACAACAGGAAACAGTGGTAGAGACTGAAATAGTCATTTCACCAGCAAATGAAAAGCAGTTGTCAAAAGGCATTGTCAAAAGGCGTTGTCAAAATGCATTGTCAAAATTTTTTTCAAAGGCTGTCTTTTACAGCAACAACAAGCAGTTACATGTAGGAGGAAGTACTTATTTATCTGATTTAAATGAACATAATCTGGCTTCACTAATTCGTTTCTGGCAATAATTAGCATGTTGCTCAATTTATTTTAATAGCACATTCATTTGATTCCTGATCTTGCCAGAAATGCAACCAGAAGCTTCACAGTAACAAAATATATCTCTAATAGAAGCTGCCAAAGCACTCTGTTAAGACAGTTATTAAGGAAACTATTTGCATTGGTTTATTAAGTGTAACTTTGTAATGCAATTATAATATCTAACTTTCACCCAGAAACAGAAATTAGTAATGCAGAAAAAACATGCAGTGTGTGGAATTAGGCAAAAAAAAAATACAGTTGCTTTATAGGGACTCTATAGATTTTCTTAATTGAGAAGAAAACTGTTAAACAAGGCAGGCTCAAGGCAAAAGCCACCACCCAAGGTGTCAGGCTATTCCTAGGACCCTCATCCCATGAAATTCACAGGTTTCAAGATATGATAGAAATTTGCTGGAGCAAAACCAGACTATGGAACACAAGCTTATCCCTTGGATAAAACTTTTCAGCAGAAACCTTTCAAAAGCAGAAGATCATAGGAAGAATCAAAGGCAACTCACAGAGCTCTTCCTTCACGGAGTGTGGGTTTGAAGCTAGCACAATGCCCAGGTGGTTTCCCCTGTAAAACAAATTTTTGCAGCTTTGCTAAATGCTCCACAAAGCTGTCTGAAGATCAGAGGCACTGGTAGGTTGAAATGGTGCAAGTGGACAAATATTCTGTGGGGTTTTGGTGAGTTTCCTGTGGATGGCCACAACAGCCCTGGCACCAATCAGCTCTGTGAGATATTCATCCTTTCCTCTCTAAGAATCTATCTCAAAGTGAACTAAGACAGACAACATGCTCTCTCATTCTCATCTGCCTTAACCCATATTCAGCAGCTCTGTCTGGGTGGCAATAGCTATTTCAAATGTTAACACACAGAAAAAAATTCTGTTTCAACAGGCAGCTGCTTAATTTTAATGGGGGAAAAATATATCTCCTGATTTTAAATTTTCTCAACTTCTAAAGCTTTTCAAAGAGCTTACATATTATTTCAAGGTATGTTTGACTATTTTGGTTATCTATTCCTTAAAACTAAATTAATATTTTGGGAACAATGTCCTTATTCTTACCTCACGGTTTCAAGAGATTTCAGTAAACCTTTTTACATATGTATAAGACTATTTTGGAGAACACGAAGAATGTTTTTCCCTTGTATTTTAAAACATAAGACCTATATGTAAATAGGAAATATGTATGAGGTTTCTAAAGATATACTTCATTGAATATTTTTTCATATTAAAAATAACATTTTGTAAAAAATGTCGCTGTGGGAAAAAATGTATATCCTGAAAACATCAGTCTATAGTGTACAGGAATGGTGTCCAAGCACAAGAACATTGGCAGCATTTTAGAGAGCCCAGAAACTAGAATGCATGGGGCACCAACAGTATAGCCCTAAAAAATCTTGCTGATAGAATTTATGATACAAATACCTCTGTTGTAAGCTTATCCCCCTTTCAATAGCTTTTATGCTGGCTTATTGTATTTCTCAGGGAAAAAAAGTGTATTTTATCTGAAAATATGCTTTCCATTCAAGAAATCAGTCAAAAATAGAATAGGTATTTCCAATTCTCAATAAATCAGCCTGTGACCCACAAACCAATTGATATTTTTTCTGTGTTTGCAAAGCATGCTATATTTTTATTTGGGATTTTTAATGCAAACATTTTAAACCATAACATTGAGTGCTCTGTGCATAAATAAAATATTGTAATTAAAATATTGAATGGAACCATCATTATGATAAATGAACAAATTTATAATTATTGTCTGTAAAACTGCAGAGTGCCAGTTTAGCATAAACTGGAGTCAACATGAGTCCTATTATTCTCATTAATTGTTGCTTCAGAGAATGAAGATGCACACTATGGCTTCCTTTGTAAAACACCACTGCAAATTCAGTTTCTTCTTCCTTTTATTGCTGTACTATGGGAAGTCCTTACCATCCTGCTGAGGAGGAGTAGGTACAGGAATTCTTAGGAAGAATTTTGATGGAGTGATGACACCAGTAGTGTCTGTTGCAGGATGGACCTTTGTGGTGTATATTGCAGAAATGCCTCCACATCTGCTTGGTTTGTGTTCAGGTCAGGGTTTTTGTCTGTTTTTTGGCTGAAGCAGTAATAGCGTGACTTTTGGTTTTGTTCCAGAAGTCTGTTCTTGCTCATGTTTTGCAGAACAGAAAGTTCTGGAGCTGTGAGGCAGTTTCTGAGGGACAGTGTTTTTGTGCTATGCTTATGACTCCATGGCTGTGGTATTCTTTTGCTGAGACTTACTTGCTTTAATTGTTGATAAAAATAATTTCAGTTCATCTACATCTGCTTGCAGACTCTGTTAACACTGGGACCCAGTAATAGTTCAGCTGAAGAAAAAGTGGGGGAAAAAACCCCAGCCATCTTGAAACAGTTTGTTTTGAAATTTTTGAAATCAAAAATTTGTTAGACTAAGTTCAGAAAGTTCACAAAGGTACCATTTATAAAACAATTATTTGGCTATGAGTGAACAAAGATTCCTGAATGACCTTTAATGCAAAATGTTTGTGACAAATATGTGCCTTTTTATGGCTGAACAATAAGGTAAATGCTACTGCTGTGGAGTGGCCAGTCTCACAATTTCTTTGTGTAACCAGCATTCCAGGAACAGACATTGACAAAAGCTAAAATGTGCAAGAACTGACCTCCTGTTTCAATGAGAGGAATTTGAAAAATCTTACTTCCCTAGAAAATTTCTCAGTGGCTTGAAATGGTTAGATTTTAAAGTCCCTCAAAGTCTCTTTTCTTCAGAAAATGTTGCTTTAGCTTTATAATTAACATCAGTAGTACTTTGCCTAGTAAATGGTACATTACTGCTTTAATACCCAAGCTGTTCACTGTGGGAAAATGTCTCATTTACAGTGGAGGGACTCAATGGCTGTGTCTTTGTGCCTCTGAAAGTGCAGCATCCCAGGACAGATGTAAACACAGCATGGTTCACCTCCTGCCAGCTTTCCATCTGCATGGCTGCCTTGGTGGAGCTGCAGGCTGCCTGGAGACAGGCTCAGTGCACGCTGGGCAGCCTTGGACCTGCAATTTCCCCTGTGCTGGAAAGGAGGCTTCCTGTCCCTGGTAGAGCCACTCTTGCAGCCCTCCCATACTGAAGAGCTGAGGCTTGATATGGCCAATAGAAGTGCCCTTTCATGAATTAAAAAGGCAAAGATCATTTTTCTCTATGAGTCAGAGAGAAGAATGGGTTGTACTTTGCCTTTTCTGGTTGGGAGAATATTGTCTTTTCTGCATTACAGGACATTCTCTTTTCTGTTTACCCCCTTTTATTCTTGGATGAAGAATTAAATGTCCTACATTCACATCTCCAATTTACTTCATTTAATTTCTGCATCTTCTGTTTTTCTGTTTAGTCAATTACCATGTTAGTCATGACAGCATGGGAACATCCCTCACATTCTTAAATACTACAGGCAGCCACCAGCACAGGATGCAATGCCAGAATCACTGGACTTGTTTTCTAACAATACAATTATAATGGGAAGGCAAACACAAAAAGACGGTGTTTACAACAAAATTTGGATGATGAATAAGCTCAGCTTTGAGATAAATGGAATGAAAACTTGTTTTTCCAGTTTCAGTGAAAGGTTATAAGAAAATTTAAAAGTATGAGTGCTTAACAGGAACCTCCTGTCTTACCTGGGTTCATACAAACCCTGTGCTGAGGAAAGGAATTAGTGAATAGCAGGGCAAGACCTATTATTTCTACACTGTTTATGCTTGTGCCCCTACAGATGACATCCTGTCTGACAGAAATTGTCCTTGTGTTTTGGTCAGTGAAAAAAACCCACAACATTTGTCCATCCAATTTTTTTCCAAGCTATGTTTTGATTATGGATAATTTTATGGGTAAATCCATAAAGGAATTTCTAGTATATGTGGAACATGTTTATTCAGCATCTCCTCCCTGAAGCAATAAGAAGGTGCTTGTAGCATTACAGAAGTGTAATTAAACATTTCTAGGAAGGTTATTTTTCAATCACTTATAGACAGTTCTCACCTTATAGACAGTACTTTTATAGACAGTACTTATAGACAGTACTTATAGACAGTACTTTTGCTCATAATACTGCCTTGAAAAGCAAAGTATGCCCCTCTATTTACAAGGCAATTTGCTGACTTCTCAATTTTGTTTTTATACATTCCTCAGTGTCACTTACAAGGCCAGAACCTCCTGTATGAAATGCTAATATAAATAAGGCTGGTGTATCCAATGGGGAAGCTCCGTGTGCAATGTGCCTCTGCAATTCTTTGAATGGAGATCATGTCCATACTAAAATGTCTATGTGTTACCAAGGTCACAGACTCTACAGTAATAGATCAACTCTGTCAATATAAATGAGGTTAGAGCATATCTTTTTATTCCAAATGTATTCTTCTTCAAAGCTAAATTAAAAGACCATTATTCCAGGGAAGTCTTATGGGAGCCTTTGCTTAATTACTGATCAGGTGAGGTTGCAGTACAGTATTATTTTTCTTGACCAGAATAAATTTTGCTATTTTTACACCAGGACACTATACTTTGATCAAATTTATTAATATTTTTTGTTTCCTTTCCATTGAAGTTATCCCCTTTTCTCCAAGTTGATTAGAAATGTGATATTTGCATATAGCAAAAAAATGTCAGTCTGTGAGGTACAAAAATTTACTGAAAAAATGATAAAGGTTTTGACTGGTAACAAATCAAGTTTTCATTGCTGATTATGCTCATTTGCATGGGCTTTGTTTAATTTTATTTTGTTTTCCCAGAGACACAAGCTTTGAAATTTGCATACTGTGCTGTCAAGAAGTGTGACTTAAATCAGATGGAAGTTTCAGCACTGTTTAAGAAATAAAAACCTATCAGGCCTGCTAAACAATGAAAGTAATATCTATTAATATTTTATTCCAATTCAGCTTCCTGTAGAATATACTAATTAAAACCAGCACAAATCATTATGAGCTTAGGTACTTTCAACATAGGTAGCTTTTTGTACTCAGCCTGTGGGTTTAAATTGCAGAGTTATCAAATATGGGTTTGGGTAAAAGCTGCTGACATCAATGCATTTGTGGAGTAAGTATGTTCAGATTAGTTTGTGTAAATTGGAAGAATATCTCTCTAAGAAAGTTTGAGGTTGGGGAAAAGTTCAATGGTACATTTCAATTAAACCCAAAGATATCTTTGTGAAATATTTCTAAGTTTCCCACCACCATGAGCATGCTTTTGGAGCAGAATGCCCCCCTATCACAGGTGTGCCTGGTGTTAATGTGGGATTGTCAAAAGGATCAGCTAAACACTCCTGATTCCTCTGCCTCAAAAAATACTCAACCCCTACTTTATTTCTGCCTCTTCCAATTCAGCTGATATGGTGAGATAACATTTAGTGTCATGTTTCTAATTGGTACAAGTTGGGGCTGAGTTGTTGGGGCAGTTGCTTTCCTGTATCTTTTCTTTCTGCTGAGTTTCAAAGTCACGATCACACTGCCCAGGCTTTACATGTCATAGTATGTCTTTTCAGTCTTTTCAATTTTCATAAAATAGACTCAACCTGAACTCCAAATTCCCAAATTCCAGAGATGAGAAGCATGATTTCTTTTTTTTTTTTTTTTTTTGCTTCTAGTGCCTGCTCTGAAACGTTTGCATATGGAGGGGTTTCAAACAGTTAAAATTAGCCCCCCTGTATGTTGTGTGCCTCAGTATCAAGTACTGAAGACATAAACACAATATTTCACCAAGGTAGCACTGATTTTACACTGTCCATCATGGATGCCCAGCTCTCCTCCTGCATTAACCTGTGCAGTGCAGAGGACCACACTGATCCTAGGGTGACTTTCTGCCACCCTGAGGAGCACTGGGCTTCTGACGTGACATGCAGCTGCAAAAAGGGTCAAGTGGGACTTGCTGCCTGTCCCAAAGCCACTGTCCACCCTGGCACAACAGACCTTCAGCCAATTTTGGCTCAAGGCTCAGCAGGAAGCACAAGTCAGGAACCAAGCCAAGATACTGTGGGCAAGACCATCACTTTTGTAAGGCTTCTTGGGCTGAGCTGTCTAGTTGAGAAGCCATTATCTCTCACTGGTTTCCTGCACACATCCCCTTATATTCAGCTGCTTTCTACTGGAATTGGCACTTAGCTGATACTCTGCTCAGAAAGAAAAACCAATGGCTGAGAGTGATTTCTGGGCACTGCTTTCCTTTTGCATGACTACCACTTAATTTTAGAATGTTTTCTTAAAAAAATTAACATATCTCACACTTGTGTCTGACCCAGGACTGAGTACGTCAAAATTTTACTTTGAATTGAACAAGTTCAAATGTGAGTTTGCTAATTTTAGAAATAGAGAATTTAGAAGAAACTCACACTGAGCTGAAAAATTTGAAGACCTCTGCATATGCTTATCTTTTTTGTAAGGTACTTTTTAAAAATTTAATCTTTTTGTGGTTGGCCATATTTCCTGGAACAGGTAACTAGAGTTCAGCTTTCTGCTTGTTAAAAAAATAAAAATGAATTAATTGTAGAGCTTAGCAAATAGATTCTCATTTACATAAAAAGTAGAACACATCACTGGATGGTGGTACATGAAGGATATTAAAGATATATGGTAAACTACATCTAACTGTGTGTTTTAATCTCTGAAAGATTGTATAAATATTCAACTTTAGAAAAGTTTTCTGGAAGTTGCTCCATCTGTACTCATAATTAAGATATGCTGTAATTTTTGTGTGGGCAAATTTATTCGGATTCTTATTTGGATTCTCTTTTCCCCAATTTAATTTCTTGTTTAGATTAAAAACAAACAAAAAAACCAAAACAAAACATTAAGATGCCCTGCTAGATACATTCAGTGAGTGGGATTTGCTCAGAAATAGTTCATTCTTTCTTGGCTCTTAACTTTGTCCCTCATCTTTTTATGTCATGTTGTTGGAAACCTGCTTTGAAGAGTGAGTATTTACTTGACAGATTTCCTATGGCATGATTGCTGTGGTATTTGAGCACTGGATAAACATTATCTAATAAATCCTCACAGCACCCTTGGGAGGTGAAGGCATGCTATTATCCAAATTTGACTGATGAGGGATTCAGGTGAAAACTTCCATTAATTTTGGGAGTCCACTCAGTACAAGTCACATCTCCCTGTTTCTAGACCCTTTGCTGTGGAGCTGGGACTTAGGATGTTGGAGGACCCTGCAGAACTCTGCAAGGAGGGAATTTTTAGAGTAACTGCTGGCAAGAGTCATCTAGAAATCACTCAGAAATCTTGCAGCTCAGGTCATCTAAGCACCTATAGATCTGTGAGACTGCTTAGTTTGCAGAAATCTTCAAAATACAGCTATTTTTTGCCAGTAGAAAATGTATCTATATATAAACACCATTTTTCTGTCATAGAATTTCTTTAAACTTTGAGTGCTGGAATACTAGTTTTCTACATGAAATGGTGAAAATTATTCTCACATGGTTAAAATGCATTTAAAGGTGTACACGGGCAAAATATTATAATAATCCTTAGTATCCACCTGAGAAATAACTGAGTCATTTGGGCCAAGGCAGAAAATCATTAAAATATTTTTCTTGGTTTTCTCTAAGTGCAGTAGGAATATAAAAACTATAAGAAATAGATTAGTAATAGTACACACAGAAATCTGATCATATTTTAGTAGCACCAGGAAAAGAAAGATTCTGTTAGTAAAATTGCTCTATTTAAGCAATTAATCATATTTGCATATATATGAATGTAGGTATTGTGTATCACCTTTTGTTTACACTGACTGGCCAAATGTTAAATGCAATATTTAAGATTTTTACATTATTTTTAATTAATTTAATATAATTAATCAGGTCAAACACCAGTAGTCCATGAGAACTTGTTTGATATTTATATTACAGCTTATCAGGCATAATACATAAGATCAAGGACTTTGGTAATTGGAAAATAAATGCTTACTACATGTAACAATGAATTGATTTTTCTGCAGTGAAAATGACATGGAGAAAGCAGAATTACTCTTCTTAAGTTATAAAATTGTGGAAAATGATTGTTTATGCCATCCTCACTGGAGAGTAAATTTATTTCCCTATATCAACTTACATGATTAACTAATTAATTAATTTACAAAATATACTAATTGGGAGGCTTAGAGGGTGATACTTCTCTATGTCTTACCCTTCCCCATAGCTCAGCTCTGCTGCTTTTGGAGGGTGAGAACCTTTGCCCCACACTGAACCAAAAAATGTGTCATGGCAAAACACCTATTTTCAATACTTTACAAGCATTTTGAAAAATCCAAAAGCATGAAATTTTTAATCCTTATCTTAATGCAGTGCTACAGAGCTTGTGGGGGATGTGCTTGCAGGTCCTGGTTTCCCTGGGGCTCAGAAATAAAAGACATGCCTGATAATAATCCAATTCAAGGAGTTCAAACCCAGGAAGATTCTCCAGTCTTATTCTTCCTTTCAAACCATGATCACAAGCCAAAAAATGTCTTCCAAAAGATGAGGTAATTCTGTTCTGGAGAAATGTATCTAATCTTACTTTACAGGTTCAAGGTGTTAGTAAAGCTAAGTTGATGAACTATTTAATCGGTGTAATTTCTCTGAAATGTCATCTTTTGTGAAATTTCAGCTACTTTGAAGTTCAGTTGCCTAATTTCCATTTCTAGTCATTGGATCTCGTTATGTCATTGTCAGCAAGGTTCAATGGCCTCCCACTATTTCATGTATTCATGATCAAGCACTTATTTTATAAATTGAGCTCTTTAAGACTCATATAATAGGGTTTATTTTTCTTATACTTTCATTCATTATTTTGGCCCTCCTTTGAACTGCCTTTGCATTTTCACATCTTTCATCTGTGGACAACGGAGAAGATACAACATTGCTTGCACTGCTCTTACTAACACTGGATGTGGTCCATAGCTGTTCATGGCCAGATCCTCTAATTAGCCGTCGTCAGCAGAGTCTATTGTGAACTGTTAGTACTACAGACAATCATTTCCATGTTAACTTTTCTATAACGTTCCCATAATATGCAAGGAAATACCCCTTGAGGGCTCTAGTTCTCTACAATGTACTCATTATTTTGCAAGCAAATCTACAGGTGAACTTTGTATGTTTATTATTTCTCTGCATTTGCATTATATATTTAATATGTTAAGGTGCATCTGTAAATTATTTTAATCTCCAGTATATAATGCTGCCCTGCATACTACAGAAAAGGTCACTTTTCTAACATGGGAGTGCAAATGCTAAAAACACCTACCATCATATTAAATGAGAGCAAAAGTGTTTAGCAAACCAAATGAGAACTAGTTCTTCAGAGTAAACCAGAATAGGAAGTGTGTCAGTGTCTCTTTATGCTGAGGTCTCACATGTGGTTTCAGCTTTTTCTTTTGTTATTCATATTTCTTTTACACATTTAGTTCTTCATATCACTTCTGGGCAGTTACTAAAGCAGTTTTCATCTTGGCATATGCTTCTTATTGTATACATAGTCCATCCTGCTGGCTGGGTGTAACTCATTAGTACCCTCCACCAAAAGCCAACCCTTCACAAAAACCAGCAATTTCTGAACATCATGAGGTGACTGAGGAGACAAATACATTGAAAATGTTTTCTAGGACTTTGATGCTTTGAATTGAATGATTGTGTCAAATAATTGTGTTTATGAATGTATGTCAGGAGCACACACCAATGAGCAGTATTTTACTTTCCCAGTACATATATAATTTAAATGCAGATGGCTGCTTCAAATAGCACATAGAATGATTCCGAAAAGTAATGAAATAGGGTTAGAAAAGAGCAGGTTTTTTAAGAGAGATGGTTGCATGAAGATTTCTCTGAAATAGTCTGCAGGGTGAGAACTGACTTAGAGCAATGAACAGTGTTGCTGGAGGAAGGCTGATCACAAGCTACCTTCTAGTAAGTGCTTTGCTCCACTACTGCTGTGTTTATGCAAAGGACTGATTTGGATAATACCAATTTTTTTCAGTATATTTTTTCCAAACAATGGTTCTGGGCACTCAAATCATCATTTTTATGAGTGGCTGGAATTTTAAAAAAAACAGATACATCTGTTTCACATAATGTAATATATTTTGTTGGGATTCTCAACTGGAATAGTCACCAAAAGCACAGTCACCAAAAAAGAAAGCTCCTTAGTTGTGTACCATCATAAGACACCATGGTGTTAAGTACTGTAAGAAAAACAACATCTTATAGACAAGAAGACAGTGATTCTCAATTTCTTAGAAGTTATTGCTTGTGATGATTAATTTCTGGTGTGACTGTGTTTTTTATTATGAGAAGAAGCATAGCAAAGCCTCACAATTCTAATTCATTTTTACATCTTAATTCTTCTGTCTTTAAAAATCTGTTTCTACAACTTCCTAAAAAATCACTAAGGATACATTATATAGGGAAAATAAAATAAGAAGTAATGGTTATCATGTCTTCAAGAGAAATACTTTTGTTGAGATTCAGATAAGCTTTTGTTTTTAAAAAGCGTTATTCATATTTGTCTAGAGCTTTCTTCCTCATTCTGGTTTACAGGGACTATGCCAACTTAGATTTGGCTTGTACACTGCATATAAACAAACTTTTATATAATTGAGACTGGCAGAAGTATTTGTCACATTTTATTCTGATTTTATATATTTGATTCCAAACATTCTGTTATGATGATTGAAATGCTATCATTGCACTCACTCCTGCCAGTTCTCATGAGTAAGTCTTGTAACACATTTTATTTGTCTTTAACAGGCCACAGCCCCCCAGATCACATGGTTATGTGAGATTCAGCTTTCCTTTACATGGGAATTATGTTTCTAACCCTCAGAGAAAAAGCTAAAACATATAAAGCCTATACTTAAAAAAAAATTCAAACACTCCTGGAATAAACAATGAGTGTGCTTTTTTTTACACCCCATCCAAAATTCTTCTAAGTGCTTCAGCTCTAGAATGGCCTTGTTTAGCAATGTTGCTTTGAATGTCCAGATTTGAAGGCCAGTGGGATTGCCTGCAGAGGTTCTAACCCCTCCTGCATCCTCCCTTCTGGGGCTTTGTGGTGGACAAGAAAATGAGGGGTGGCCTGAGGGCTTGAGCATAGAGCTGGAGCTGAGGTTAGAGTGGGTTTACTCTTGGTGTTTTATAAATAGAAGGGCAGGGATAAGCAGAAATAAAGGTTTGGAGAGGGAAAACAAGGATGAAGGATGGATCTAGGCAGAGCTGGAAACAGAAAACCTGAAAAGATTAGTTTAAAACTATTCAGTTTTACCCCTACTAAAATTAGCCAGCCTTGACATTTTGTTCCTTTTGCTTTGAATCAGGCTGCATTTACAGGGACCTCTACATTATTCAAATGCAACCTATTTTCCAGTGTTTTCAAACAGCTGTTCCTAAGGAGTTGTCAGAAAATAATGAGGATCTTTTTAGCCAGCCTTATAGTTATGCATTCCTGCAGCTGAGGAGCTTCTGTGCTAGAATGAATAATTTCTTGTTGGCAACCTGACTTAAGGGGGACAACCAATTGAAAATTTGATAGAGAACAAATTCAAAGAGCTGTAGATTAAAAAAGGTTAATACTTTAAATAGCATGATGTGTCTTCACCCAAAAAGGTGCCAAATGGCTCAAGTTTATATGAAATTAATGGTAAGGATAGAAACAACCTTTATCCCCCACTCAGGAGAGAAAGAAGTATCTGGAAAGATTACATAGAAACTTAGTTTTACTTGAGTGGGACTCAGGCTGAGCAAGAATTAGTTGCACATTCAGTCTATTTGAATATCACAGGGAAATTTAACTTTTTAATAAACATTTTTCTAAAATAAATCCAGAGCCTTGGAGTTTGTGGTTATGGTCTCAGATCAATCTTAAGACAGACACTTCTCTGTGTTTGCTTGAAATGTCACCATGAGTGAAATGCAATGCTGCACCATGACTGAAAAGTTTTAGGCACATTATATTATCTTCCAAACTATGGGCTATAGGATAACAATTTTTTTCCTGATAGCTGCTTATTCAGCAGGAAATTTAAGTTCCCATTTAACTACTAATAATGTGAAGCAGATAACTAGTTGCTTGTTAAACAGGAAGACTGGGCATACAAGAGTCTGTTAGGAGAGGTCCATTTGTCTTCATTGTTTGGAAGAAAAAATCTGGAATGTTGCTTTACAACAGATTACATGGTTATGGCTAGAAGATTAAAAAATCCTCACCTTGCTGTAGAAAACAGAGTATTATTACTTTATCATTCTGGAAAATTCTCAGTTTCACTGTGAATTTTTATCACAATGTCCCGAAGATTAACTTTTCATAACTTTTCTCCATCATTGACAGTTCTTTGCCAAAATATGGCCCCAGGTGGATGTGGGTGTGTTTGTGTTGCCATTGTTATCTACTTGCTTTTTGAGTGATCAAGTCTGGTTTTCTTCAGAAATTCAAAAGAATTACAATGCTCAACTTCTTCTTTCTCATTAAATTATTTCCCAAAAAAGGTCCTTATGTAAATTTTGTTGCTGGTTAGTGGGAGCAAGAATGTTTTCTAGAATCTTACCTGAAAATAAGAAATTGAAATGCAGAGTGTAAGGAGAAGGTAAACAAAATTTATATTTGATGAAAATAAACAGGAATAGCTTGTATAACAAAGTCTGGGAGGAGATTCTCCATACTAGGAGTGAAAGTAACAGGGAGAGAAGAGTTATTTAAACTAAACAAAATTGTGTCGGGAATAAGTCTCTATAAGAACATGCAGTTGACTAAGTTTGGTCAAGTGTTAAAGTTAGAAGGTTATATAAAGTTAGAAGGTTATATAAATCAATGAAAAGAATTTGTGTAACAGTTTCAAAGGGAAAGCAGCTGGAGGGAGAATCTGTCATCTTTTAAATTGGGAGAAAAAAATCCTGTTTCACAAGAATCAGTTACCTGCTTCTGACAGGAATAAAAAGGGGAGAAGTGCTATGAAGTGCTTAGGGCTTGGGACACACAGATATTGGAGACCCAATTTCATCCTATAAGGCAGAAGAAGCAAAGCCATATGTTGGACTTAATAGGAGGGAAGCTGCCAATCTTTACCATTTTTTTAGTTTTTAAGCTTGCCTGGACACCTGCTGGAAGCAGAGGAATAAAATAATTTGTCACAGGGAAAAAAGAGGATATTTTTGGCACTGCAATAAATATGTCTTCATACCAACAAAAAACTCTGAAGATAACTTAAAAATTATATGTATCATATTTGCCATAGTATTAAGTAATTTTGAAATATACAAGCATTATTTATTTATTTATTTATTTATTTATTTATTTATTTTAGAATGCTAGAATCACAGAATGGTTTGGCTTGGAAGGGACATTAAAGATCATCTAGTATGCTGAGGTAGAAAAGGTGTTGGAAAATCTAGTTTCTTTACAGAAAGCTCAAAGTGAGGAAAAGAATAGTCTACTTTAAAAAACAGGAAATAAATGCAATGCTTATTAGTAGAAAGCTAATAAATCTTAAAAAGGCTTAGCTGAGTGAGGATGTGGCCCTGCCCTGAACTTATGATTGCAGAAGTTATGAGATAAAATTTTCCAAGTGGAAAAAAAGGCACATGTATAATCACTTTAAGGTTGGAACTATTTAGGTGGAATGTTTTTTTTCTTTTTATTTAGAGAGAGGCAAAGTCAAGCCAGAGCACAGAAGGAAAAAATGATGATGCCAACTTGCTGTGACTACAAAAACACAAGCCTTGAGAGAATTTGTGGTAGAGTATTGACTAAAAGGGCCTGGTAGCTCCGAGACATCATTATTGCTTTATCCCTGATAGGCTTACTAAAAAACTTGTTTGTACTAAGGATCCTAAATTCTGTTATTTTTGTCAAAATCCAAGGTAGAATCTGAGCCACTTATAAAAGTAAAAGAAGATAATACTGAATTAAGTGATCTGAAATTTATTTATGCAAATTTTAAAATGTATACATATATACATACATATATATATATATGTGTGTGTGTCTTAATCTATGTCCTTAAAAGTTAGTATATGTTGGTTAAACATTGATTAATTGTTTTTCTTTCAAGAAATCTCTCTGGATACCACTAAAGTGCTGAGTATCTCTTTTTTCCCATTGGTTTCCCCCAGCTCCCCTTGAGAAAGGAGTATCTTTCCCCCTTTTCCAGGCATCCTTGACTCAGAGTGCACATGCTGGGCCAAAGATAATAAAGCAACTTTTGTACTTGTCCAGATATAACTTTGTAAAGGATCAGAACCACGTAAACTTGTAGTAATTGTGAGCAAGCCAATTAAACAATTGCACATTTTATAACCAAAGGGCTGTGAGGTTGGAAAACCTCCTGTTATCCCAAGCCTTGTAGCTGCCTAAATGGAGACATAAAATAATTGAGTGATTTTACTCAGGGTTTCGTCTGGGAGTGTGGAGTATCAATGCTTTGGGAGAAGTGACTTATGCAGGGACATCTGTGTGACATTTAATAATTGTTTTTAAAAATGCATTTTTACATTTTTAAAATAATAATAAAATAATAAACCTCCAATAAACAGGTTTTGTCCTTTGCTTCCTCTTTGAAACTTGTTATTCATTCTTTTTCTCTCCTTTTGATGTCAAATCAGAATTTAGGCTGGCATTATAATTCTGAAACATCTGGAAATTGTAAATCCAGAAGGAAAACTCTTGATCTGAGTAAATAGGAGATTCTTAAAGGTTGTTTTTTCACTTTGGCTTTCATATCTGGAAAAAAAAAGTGCTTTTTTGCTTCTTACATGCTAGTGACACAATGTTCTCATGAGAACATTCCTTCCTACCATCACTTTTTGTAGAAAACATACCTGATAATAGTGGAAGCTGATTCCAATTTCTCAGAAACTCTATTTGCTGCTTAATCACTGACTTTAGTGGTAGATGACTGTGTTCTCAGAGTGCACATCTCTGACTCCACCTGTGCAGGACTCTTTGATCCTGCTGCTTCATTTTCAGTGATATTTGCCAAAGCTGATGCACTGGACTTGTAGAAGAAGCAAGGCAGACCTAAATGTAAACTTATTCTTACAAAGAAATATTGATATTGGCTATTTTCTATTTTAAATCCTATCTTAAGAAAATTGACAGCTGACAGTGCTTTCATGTGCTAAAACCCAGACTGGCAAAAAGATTAAAGCTTAAATTATTTCCATTAGAGAGCAGGTGATAGTGGAAAACAAACACTGACAGAGTAAACAGCTATTAAAAATACTGGAAATACCAGTTTCAATGATGGATAAAAATAAACTGGTCTGGATCCAGGTGTAGGTATAGGCTAGACCCATGTTAGAGTGATAAGGGGATGCATAGATGAGCCTAAGGTCAGGTTATCATATGGCATTTGATACGGATTTTTTGAGGGGTAGAGATTTAGCTCTCTCCCCATGATAAACTGATACCTCAAATTCATGGCTGGTAGATGTAGGAGTATAGAATATAAGTAAATAAAGGTAGTATAGAAAGTAATCTTACCCCCTAAAGAGTTGCAGCTGAGCCAATTACTAAAGATTAGGAGCAGGCCTGATGTTAACAGGCCACAGCTGTAGCCAATGAGAAGAGTGCTATAAAAGAGTGGATTGGTGGGAACTGGAGTCAGTTGGCTGCTGTGAGGACAAGGAAGAGTCAGTGCCTAGAGGAGCTGCCTACAAGAACCATCAAGGAGGTATGAAACTCTAGCAATGTGGGACCCTTGCAGTATAATGACAATAGGTAGACGTTTCAAAGTACTGAAAGGTTTGTATGTAATATGCTAACTTATACCCCCTTCTAAAATACCTATAAAGGTTCATCAGGAAGGAATTTTTCCAAGAATACCCTGACAGTTTTTTGAATAAGGTCAGTAGCAATCCAGTGATCAATGCTGTGTTTAGCCACAGAGTTCCTAAATTATTCTATCCTATTAATGCTTGATCTGAGAGTAGTTCATACTTGAATTTAAAAATAAAGCAGCGCAAGCTCATTTTCAAAACAAAATTATAGGCCTTCTTCAAGTAAGTGACAGCATGTTCCTAACACAGCTTTTGGCAAAACTGCCAAATGGTTGAGTAGGAAACATATTTAGTAAGGTCTGTGTATCAATACTAGACCTGAATTTACATCAACCTGCTTGTCAAGGCAAGCAGAGGTGGGAGGTGAGGGGACAAAGGAACACTTCTTCCTTCTTGCAGTATATTTGTGGGGGTCTCTGAAATTGAATGAACTGAATACAATGCATAACTGTTCTTACAGTTTGCTAAAGATAAAGCAATGTTCTCTGGATTTACATAGTAAATCTTTGATGATATTATAGTCATATAGATGTTTTAGAATGTCTAAATGAAGTCTTAATAAAATTTTTTCTGAAGATGTTGCAATAGACCAAACTGGAAAATTAAAAGCTTTTCATTTTCATAAGAAAGACTGAATTAAAATATCTGATGCTATCACATGAACAGTCCAGTTCTAAGGGCAGTTTTCTGTCAAGAACAGGGCAATAAAAAGTTTGAGTTTTGCCACCTGATAGCTTTGATACTCTGGGTTTAGTTAGTATGTAGCATCTCTGCATCTCTCATTTCATGTTCTTCCTTTCTCTATTACTCATCCTATAGCATTGCTGAGGTATCATGGAGCTACAAATAATTGTAACATGACATTCATTATTTGCCAAGTGGGGCCTCGCTTATCTGCAGCACTTTGTACTACTTAATGGTGTACAAGAAGCTTCTGGAACAGCTATGTGGACAGATCCTTGGAAAGCACATCAAAACTTTAAAAAATGCATAATAAATTCATCCTAATTTTAATTGCACCCTAAGTTTAATTGTTAGTCCAATGTGTTGAGTCATTCTTCAGAAAAGAGTATCTGAGATTCAGCTGTTCATGCAGGATTAGAGTGATTTCTATTTATTCATAGATTTCAAAACAGTCAGGATAGATGCGTGTTTCTACTGGGAGAAAGTAATAGCATTTGTAACGCCTCTGGAAATTAATTAAAACTCCTTACAGGTAAATTAATGGAAGCAAGTAATGGACTGTGAAGACCCAGGTATTTAATGCATGTCCAGACCATGGTATTTGGGTTTTTGGATGTTAACTCTGTTGAGTAAGTTTTGTTCATTTATAGTTTCATTAAATTTTTAAAAAATATATTAAATTGCCTTTTAGCCATGCAGGAGCACTCTACTCTTTGTATCCATTGGTAGGGAGTTTGAGCATTGAGAATCTCAGAATTAGTTCTGAGTCAATTGCTATTGCAGACCCATCAGAATGGAACTACCTTCTTGATGGAATCACCATAAGCTCATCATTTTGTGTTTTGTCTCTGGAATATATCAAAAGGAAAGCCAATTCATTTGATCTAATTTAAGCCATTTCTAGGGACACAGAGCTGATTTACAGCAATGGGAGCCATGCAAAATTTTCAGACATTTTTATATAATGATGAAAGCACAGGTGCATCTAAATTTCATCTGCTTTACTTCTATGTTGTAATAGGTTTTCTTTAGACTTATATGCAAAAATGGAATGGGAAATGTAAATAAAAATGCGTCCTTTTTAATATCAAAGGGAAGCAGATCTGCTTGGAATAGACGTTTCCTGGTATCAAACAATTATTGAACTTTTGAGGTCACATATTTCCAAAGTTTCTAATCTTATAACTCTGCAAAACTCTGAAAAGTTTAAAAAAGTGACAAAACTGTCATGTGCTACAAAACAAACTAATTCTAACTAGGGCTAATGGAAATCTGTGAAATTTGTGCCAATTTTTGACAAGCAGGATGGAAGGAATAGTTAAAAAACTCTTCCAATCTGAAGCCAGGATTAAACAATTATGTGTTCACTATGTTATGTAGCTATCACTGTCAAATTTCCTTGGTGAAAAATACATTCTCTTCTTAGGAGCTATCCATAAAATAATTAGCGTTATAGAATTCATCTCTTTCTTCTGTTGAGAAGTCGCCAAACTAAAAGGTGAAGCCAGTTATTGCACTCATAATAAATCATAAAGAAATCATAAAACTGTAATACAGTAGAGCAATGTATGCAGACTGGAGTGCTAAGGCCTCTTCAGTCCTAAAATCCATTCTACATGTTAAGTAAAACCAGAATAGAGATTGAGGTAAGATTTTTTTTTTTTCCCCATCTGTAACACTCTTTAAGAAGGCTGAAAATTATCACTGCCTTTATAGACCTTGTTGATTTCCCCCCACCCCGTGAAACTGGTTTTATTGCAGAATCACAATTTTAGCTGAAATGTCACTTTATCTTGCCAAAGCATATTTGCTCATGTAGTGCACCTGCTTCATCACTGATGTCAGCTGAGCCCTGGATTGGGTGATTTCTAGATAAATACTACTGCAGAACCAGCCATAATAGTACAAAACTTATGATCAATTGCTCTCTTTCTATCAGGAAGAACAAAAAGGAAAAGAAACCAGTGGGCTTGAGGTCATGAGGGTTAGTGCAGCTCTTGCTAGAATAATGGGGTAGATGTTAACCACCCAAACCACCAGTATTAACACATTTTAACTGCTGAAATGGCCCACAGGAAGTCAGAAACCTTCTCTGTCCTCTCATGCACCTTATATGTATGCACCTGGCTGGGTCTGACCTTGTTTATAGGGTTCAGTTAGAAAAGCTAAGTTTAATGTGAAAGGCCTTGCAGCTTCCTGCACACAGCCTGGGTAACTCCCCAGAGGTGGGAGCTGCCTGGTGGGAACGTGATGCCCCTTCTGAGAGGTCCTGGCAGGTCCTTGCACACAGTAAGCAGCAGGAGCCAAATACCACTTCTTTCTAATATCTTTGACAAATTTTCAACAGTAAAAAGAAAAAAACCCCAATAATTTCAATTCAGTGAAATGTCTTTCAAATATTAACTTGTGAAGTAATGATTCATATTTACAGAAGTTCCACTGTTAATCAAATTAATAACAGATTTATACTTAAATATATTATAAAACTAATGATAAAACATTGAATTTTGCTTTCAAGTATCAAAGACTTTCCTATTTTATAGGTCCTTTTCCTTTCCCATTCACACTGCCTCTTGTTTACTTTTTTTGCCCAATTCCCTGCCCATGTAGAAGCATCTCTGAGTGCTGATGAGCACAGTGAACAGCAAGCCAAGGCAGTGACTCCAGCCTGCTCAGCTCTCTGTTGTGGTCTGCCCTCAGGTATCAGCTTAAGAAGACTCTTCCAAGCAGCTTAACATGTGAATTAGGCTCCCTTAGGCTTGCATCTAACTACTAACATTTGTCAAGTATGAGTTATTACACACTGTCCCACTCCATCAGCTCCTGCCACGAGCTTTGCCTGAGCTTGCGTCCAAGGCCACACCAACGCTGTGGCTCCACCTTCTCTGCTGTGCTGTTGAGCAGTGTCCCAGACTGTTTATCACCATTCAGTGACAATGTTATTGAATCATAATTTGGGTGAAAAGAGAGACCCCCAGAGGCCACCTTAGCCTGCCCCCCCCCACTCAGCAGGAGCTGGAGTGATGGGGTTGCTCTGAGCCACGTCCAGTTCAGTCCTGCACACTGTGTGTGCTGACCACAAGCAGCAGCTGGACACCCTGCCCTGCCTGTGGCCACCTTATTTTCATGACAATCAGGAGCAGCCCCAAATTTCCCCCACCTCAGGCCACCCTGCAGAGGGGATTCCACCTTAGCCCCCAGGCAAGCCAGCATCCATGTGGTAAAGCAGGCATGAAAGCAGTCCTGACTAAACCTGGTCCTGACTAAATCTAGTCCTGACTAAAGTAGCATGGGGTAGGAAGATAATGGAGATAATTAGGCAAACTAATTAATGCTCAGCCTTCATCTGTGCCTTGCAGTTGCCACTCACTCTGCTTGAGAGAACCACAAGTGTGGTTTGTTGACCTTTCCTTTGTGCTCAAAGAGAAGTTTAAACGGGTTATTTTCAAGACATGTGGCAAACTGTTCATAGAAGCATAGAATTTTTAATGCTAGAAGAGACCTCTAATATCGTAAAGCACAACCTTTAACCCAAAGCTGTAGTGTTCACCACTGATCCGTGTCCCCAAGCGGCAAAACTGCATGTTTTGCAAACACTTCCAGGAATGCTGACTCCATCACTTCTATGGGCAGCCTGCTTTGGTGCTTGAACGCTTTTTTGGTGTAGAAGTTTGTCACAGACATCTTTTCATTAAAAATCCTTTCTTAGGATTTTTCTTCCTGAGAAGCTGAGAGGCTTCAGGAACAAAATGTAAACAATGGTTATCTGCTGCTGTGGAATGCGACAGGTGCATCTGTGATTGGCCCACTTGGATGTTTACAATTAATGGCCAATCCCAGCCCAGTTAGCTTGGACTCTCTGTCTGAGACACAAACCTTTATTATTCATTCCTTTCTATTCTTAGCTTAGCTAGCCTTCTGAGATGAAACTTTTCCTTCTATTCTTTTTAGTATAGTTTTAATGTAATGTATATCATAAAATAATAAATCAAGCCTTCTGAAATAGGGAGTCAACATTCTCATCTCTTCCCTCACCTGAAAACCCCTGTGAACACCATCACAGAAGTTTTTCCTAATATCCAATCT
This sequence comes from Molothrus aeneus, assembly GCF_037042795.1. NCBI lineage: Eukaryota > Metazoa > Chordata > Aves > Passeriformes > Icteridae > Molothrus > Molothrus aeneus. The sequence goes on along the minus strand of NC_089649.1, from coordinate 60,165,457 downwards.
ACATCTTCCCTGGTGCAACCTGAGGCCATTTTCTCTTGTTCTGTCCCTATTTACCTGGGAGAAGAGATTGACCTCCACCTGGCTACCACCTCCTTTCAGGGAGTTACGGAGAGTGATAACATCTCCCGTAAAACTCCTTTTCTTCAGGCTAAACACCCACAGCTCCCTCAGCCACTTCTCATAAGAAGAGCTCCAGCCCCTTCACCAGCTTTGTTGTCCTGCTCTGGACAAGAAGTTCTTTCAATTTTCCTGCTTTTATGCCATTTATTACCCCTACATCATCACCTAGGTAGCAGTGTGGGTCTCCTAAGCAGAAGGATGCTGCTGCTAATTCTGGATTTGCTGAATTGAACATTAATTTTTTTTATATCTTTTTCTATCTTTTTTTTTTTGAGAAGGATATGCTGCACTAAAAGTCATTAAGAATTTGGAATTTCCAAATACTGCTATAAATAAGCAAGTCTGGTGAATATTCCTGAATATTCCTGATTTTTTTAATCTTATTACTACTTGTTCTGTGTTGTCTTCAACAAAAGTGTTGTCCTGAAATACTGTTGATCCAAATTCTGTCCAGCTTCAGGGACTCCAGGGTCTGATGGCTTGTGGCTGGCATCAGTTCAGTAGTGCAGAGTGCTCTGTAAAAGGCACAACCAAAGTCCAACTCATTCTTCTCCTTTACGTTTGCTCTGGAGAGGGAAAGAAAGATAATTAAGCAGAAAGAATGTGGAATCATTGCCATCCGTGTGTCTTTGAATGCAAATTATCGTCTGTAAGCTGGAGATTTTTACATCATTTTATGTAAAAGAAAGAAACACAAGCCCTGTAGGATATATACTAAACTAAACCTAAAAGTTATTCCAGCATAAAAAAGCAAATCTAAATCTGCTAAAGTCTTTCTGTTGAATTAAAATAATATTTTTTTACTAATTAATGCTAGCTCTAAAATATGATAGCTCCAGTAGATTTGTCTTTAAATAACCATTAAGAGTAAAAAGATAAAATGGAAAAGTGACAGAGAATTAAAGAACAGAATTTAAGATCCCATAGACCACTGTTCAGACTATTAAAATAAACTGAAATAATGCATAATTTATGATGTGGGGTTAAAATAATAAATTTCAAAAATTAAACAGAGTTGAAGGGTTAGTAGGAATGTATTAGAGTTGAGGAGCATATGGCATTTTGGAAGAGATTTATTTTGCTTTGTAAGGAATGTTACTGAATTAAATTTAAGGAATGTTACTGAATTAAATTTAATGAGCAGGGAAAATGTACTCATCTGTATGGTTCACAGTGATTGTAGGTAACCTGAGATGAAAGATGAAAGAAAAATAAATGGGCTTCTAGAAGTTCTAGTAATTTTTGCCTAGATTCATCTTACTTTATTTCAGCCATCAAAAAAGATAGAGCTCTAATCCAAAGGAGTCATCCAGGCTCACTCTGTAGTCAGTGGAGAGAAAGAGCAGTCTCCAGAGAGCTATTCATTCTCTTAACACAGATGAGATGAATTATCTTTTATTTCATTGTCCATCTCTCATCACTGAACACAGAGGAGTGTAAATGGTTAATTTAGACTAAGAAGGCAATTTATTTCTCCAGTCCTTTGTTCTCTGAAGTATAGATGTTTAGAGGATTGGGCTACAACACTTCAAGGCTTTTAAAATTTTTTGACTCTAGGAGGCAACCCAGTGAGGATTTAATGGTTAGTGTCTCTGGAGCATCACTACAGCATCCATCAGCAGGGCTTACCTGGTAACTGTGTAACTTCTTTGTGGCTGCTATTCCAACAGATAAAAACACAGTCAAATGCCTTCCACTACAGACACTGACTGGGTTCTTGTGATTACAAATCCAAATGTTCATCTGGACTGTTGTACAGCCTGTCCCTGCAATGCATTCTGATTTGGGCTATGGAACAGGTGACAGAAAGCACTTAGTGGAAAGCAAAGAAAGTGAAAAGTCCATTTGGCTCCTCCATCTGCTACCTCATGTTTCCTCCCTCCCAGGTGCAGTTATTTTCATACAGGCTGTCGATGCAAACCTCCTTCCATATTTTTTGTATGTACCATGAAAACAAAGATTACAAATGCTAATTACTAACATTTATCAGTTATTTATTTTTTTTTATAGCAGGTTTCACTTGTGGTGAGAAATCAGCACTTCATCTGTTGGTGCTAATTAGCTCGTGTCATGATCTCCACAGCAACATCACTTCTGAAGAACGTTTTTTAGCGAGTTGAGTGAAATGCCAGATGTCAAAAGTTCAGATTAAGACCAGCAATCCAAAACCTGAGATTTAGCCACCCTCTGATACCTCAACATTTCTGCTTAAGCATCTGACGATAGTTAAGAAACCCAAACCTTCACCTTTAATTAAACTGAAGTTTCTAAATATCAGTGCTTTAATAGTCTTTAAATAAAAATGACAGTGAAGCACAAATGGACTTTATTAAATCTGGCATATTGTGCTGATAGGGCAAACAGAGACTGAAATAAATCAAAAGATTCTCTGAGTAAAATGATTAAATTCTTCCCCTTCCCATCCTTTTTCATGTACATAAGACTCAAATTCAGTATCACACATCAATATACTAGCAATTTTTTTAAGGGAAGGATTATATTGGTAGGCAGAAGGAATACCAATCTCTGTGAAAGAGTATTACAACACTTATTTTGTAAAGATGTCCAACATTATGCTTCAGAGCTCAAGTTGTTCTGTTAGTATTGGCAGCTGGGGGATTGACAGAGACAGCACATATCTTTTTTTGATCCATCATGGAACTTCTTACTTTGACTGCTTGGATTGCTGATTGTGCAAGTTGAAAATTGAAGTAGAGGGAATTGATGTTGTGGGGAGGAAGAGGGGAGAAAAGGAAAAGAAATAACATACAAATTGAGTTTGGAGTGTGACAGTTGTGTAACAAATGAAAAAGGAAGCATAACAGGGTTGTCAGGAAGATGCTAGATGATTCTTCACAGAGATGCATCTATGAGAGAAAAACTATCCTTTCCATTATCCCTTCCCCTATCTTCTCCTACAAAACCCACTTATAGTTTGGTTTCAACCAGTATCACAACTCTTCAGTTTTGATATGTCCATGAGGAATGTTGCCTCAGCAGGTGATGTTAGGCCCAAGAGTCATATTTTCTGCATCTCATTTAGATTTAATGATTTCAAAATTATATAGCAACAGACTAGGTAAGCTACTTTGTGCTGTTGTCCTCTGGGACTTCAACAAAGACTTTCTTTGCATTGCATTCTTCCAGAAAATCATCTCTATGTCTTCCTCTTCTATTAGGACCTGTGCTGAAGGATGAACCATATATTCAATATGACACTCAAACAGAGAACTAATGCATCTGAGACCATTAACCAAAATTTTCATTGTCAAAGCTATATTTCTGGGCTTCAAATGGAAGTTTTTCTTGTCTAAGTGAGTTTAACTGCTAATTAGTACTGAGTTCATGCCAAGTTATTGTGGTTCACAAAGTGTCTTTAAAAGATATCTTTTATAGAGCAGAAATCTTCTGCCAGTGAAGCTGTCTTTCTCTTTATTAATCTAGACAGGGATAGAAGGGTCCTTTATTATGGAGCTGCTATAAGAACCTGAGCTAAATAACACATATACACAAAGCAGCTTTGAGGATGCGCTTTACGCTTCCTGTCAATCTAAAGAGCTCTTCTTCCTCCACAGCAGCAGTTTTGAACATATCCACAGGTGACCTTATTTCCAGTCTCTTGACCTTATTTCTGAGATCTGTCATCAAGCATTAATTCATTTTATAGTCCTTAAATATGCTTTAATAAATAAAGGCAAAAGCTTAGCAAAGCGTAAATGAAAGTCACAGGTAATACAGATCCAGTTTGACTTTAGTTGTATGAATGGGAAATAAGATGACTGAAAACTGTTGTAAAGAAGGAGAATCAGAAATAAAAAATGATTAAGGGCTTTTCAGAGGCAAACTTTGAAAGGCATTTTTATTCAAAATAGACCAATAGGTTTCTTTTAAAATGTGAAATAATTGAAGATAATTAAAACTTAAAACATGTGTATTTAACTATGTGGTAGAAAATCATATTATAATATTCACTTAACTCATTCAGAGTAAGAAAATGATTCTGCATTGCAGACACCAGTATAAAGAGATACTGTGCTTTAAAATGTTGTTTACCTTGCACTAAATCTATGTTCAGGAACAGGTGCTAATTTCCATTGAGTTCAGTCCCCTGAGTCTTTGAAACTGTGTCTCTAAGCTGAAGTTAGCTGCCTTTCCCGTGAAATGGTGACTCATTAGTGATATTCAGGTTAATATTTGAAGTTTTGAGTACAAACATTTCTTTTTTTTTGTTTATTATCTAGGCACTCTGATTTTAAAAAGTTGATAAAAAAACCTGTCTGCTTTTATCTGCAGGGTCCTATTCTTTATTGATCACTGTATTTGAGATTAGGATTTTAAGTGCAGCTCTTGGTTAGCCTGAGAACCAGGCTTCTTTGGCAGCTGTTGGTTCCCAGGTTGGATTGCAAGAGCCACTTTTGCAACAGAACTTCCATCAAGATCATTACTTTACTGGTGCTTTGTAAGACCTCAAGTGGCTTTATATTTCTTCTTTGGGAGCTCTTGGTTTAGAACCTGAGAGTTTTAAGAACTAGTTTTAAAGCTGGTTTTATTCCTTTTTTTTATTCTATAAATAAGTTTTATTTTATGTTCATTTATGTGATTTTATTAATTCCATTTACCCATTTTATTTGTTGTTTATTTTTTCTCTTCCTTCAAAGCTCTTGTTCTGCATTACACCTGTTAAATAATTTAAACATTATTTTTTAGGGAGTACTGTGAAACAACTCTGTTTTATGCTGTTTTCAGCATAAAATTCTGCCTTTAATTGGGAGATAATATTTGTCAAAGGGCACCATTTCTTTAGATATTCTTGGAGGGGACAATGCACCCTTATCACAAAATGCTGAAACAGAACCAGAAAAATCTTCAATGTGTGCAATACCTATTTGCTAGCATTTACATTTCATGACCTCCAGTAAAATGAAGATGGAAAATGCATCCAGTAATCACAGGTGCAGATACTGAGCCACTAGAAATGGCATGATTCCATATGTACTGAAACAAAGCTGGTATGTCTCACTCATTAGAATAAATGATGTCATGAAAGGCATCCATAAGAGAGAGAGAAATGGATATAGAAGAAAAAGGAGTTTCAATGTAAATTTCAAGGAAAATCTTATTTTTTAAGCTGTGATAGATCTACCAATGAGTTTGGTTAAGTGCTACAAGTCTCAGGCTAATAGGAGTTGAATGGCTCTTCAGCTCCAGTACTGGACATCAGTATTTGGATTACAGGAATGTGGTTCTTATCACTAATGGCGTCTGTTCTTGACAGCCTTGGATCTTTGAACAAATGCAGCACAAGAAAGGTAAAATCCAGGAAGAGACCTGATGTTTACTGAAGTCAGAAACCTGTTGGTTAAGAATGCTGTTGGGTTAAGGTGATGGCATATTCTATTCATTTGTTTCCTTCATTTAAATTTACACCTTTAGGGAAATGGTAATGCTGTGGATTCTCCAATTCACTCAATTAATTTTAAAAGGTCATAATTTATATTACTGAGCACTGTACATTCCATACAATTTACATGATGACTCTTCCTAATTTCAGTTGTCACTTTAAGTGACAGTATCTCAGATCTAACTGGCCTTTGATGGCTGTCAAAACTTCCATGTTGCAGGACTGCACTCAGACCATGTTCTCCTCAAAAATATTCAGAAGTCGGGTTATAAAAACTTACTAAGATGCTGAGCTGAAGATATTTGCAGCCTTTTAATTGTCATATTATTCTGTAAGAATTTGATATAGTCCTCCACAGTTACATGAATGGACTGGTTTTCATTTGGAAATAGAGTTTTGTGGTGTGTAGGCTGCTTTCCTGAAATCTCTGGAGCTGTCAGGTGTTGTGCATCCTATGTCTGTGCTACTCAGCAAAGGAGGAGCAAGAGGGGGCCATTAGCACTCAGTATAAAGGCAAATGACTGGATCATGTCTGAACATCCTAGGATTTGTCTCCTGTGTTGAAGAGCTCTCTTGAAAAGAACTGGCTGGAGTGAGCTGAAGCAAAGGCAATGCTGTCTAACAGTGACATGATGCAGATGATTGGGGATCCACTCCCTCTTCCATTGGTGTGGTTTTTTTCTTACATTGCTTGCTCAACATTCTAATGAAATCAAAGTTATTTATATTTATAATTTATTATTGAGTTTTTACTATTACATCTATTACAAAAAGAACAAAAATATGGTTAAATCAAAGACGTAATTAACTTACTAGATCAATGATTCCCATTAGTCACATCAGCAAATAGATTTAGTGGATAACCATTTTTGTTTTTGATTATATAGCTATAGCTAAAAGATACTCCATCATTTTAATTCCCTCTTGGTGAAATTTAAGGAAGGACTCCCAGATACAGTGTTTTAAATCATGAGGGTGCTGATCTGGTGAAAGCTTCTGTAGGCAATAAATTTACACTAGATTTTTATTCTTAGAACATGAACTAAGAGATTAAAGCCTGCTGAATCCTCCAGAATAGAAATGTTGTAAAGGAACTGTGAATCCTCCTTGATCTCTCAAAGAAGTTGCCTTGTGGAGTGCCACTTATTAAAAGACATATAAGGCTCAATACCTGTAATCTTAGAAGAAAAACATTGTAAAGATGGACACTTTTGAAGGAAAAAGTGCAGGGTTTCAAGGACACAGAGTTGTAGAAGGAAAATGATAATTTTTAGAGTCAAATCCTTGAGGGTCCAGGAGCCATTAAAAAAAGTTGGCTTTATTTCTATTTATGATAAAAATCTGTGGTCATAGAGAGCTATGCAAATGGCATCATTTTAGTTCTGTCACTGGTGTTCCTTTATTTCTGGTAAAAATCCAATAGTCTCAGAAGATCTGTCTGGAGTAGAGATAAATTATTTTATCCACAGTTTTTCTGAACTATGTAACCAATGCTTTCTGAGGAAAAATCAGGTGAGAAAGCAGGCTATGGAACATGGACAGGTGTCACTGTTACATTTTTGGAGGCTGGATTTAATGTCCAAGTCAGTGCCCAAATAATCTGTATCCTTCCACTGCGTAGTTGGGGTGTTTTTCTGAAAGCAGAATCTTCTCACATTGAAAAATCACAGATTGAGAGTGAAGGGGTAATAAATTGAGAGAGTGTAGAGTAGTTATCATTTGTGACAAGTGATAAGAAGCCAATGAGATAAAATAACTGAGCCTTTTCTTTCTTTGATAAATACACATTTATGGAAAAAAGGATGATCTTCATACTTATTTATGGAAAAAAGGATGATCTTAAAGCTATTTCCAGTTACATGGATTGTTTTGTTTACGTTCAGCTATAATCTTTACATTTTTATAAAAATACCTTATGTTGTGTCCCCTATTGTAAATCATCAATGCCATGATTGCTATGAGATAAGTAAGATTAGGATTACATTATCCAATTGGTATCACATGCCTTTGCTTTGCATTATTCATTTAATATATTTTCATTTGGGGCAGATTTTTTAGAAAGCTATTTCTTTATTTATAGTAAGTGTGGATATGAGATGTGTTCATTTGAGCTTTTCTAGATGTTAGTAGACAGAATGAATATGTAGGAAAGAACAGTAGCACTAACTGCACCAGTTTTAGTATAAAAATTGCAAGCAGGTCAAATAATTGTAGCAATTACTTTGGTTACTTAAAAGTTGGGAGATGGAAAATTGCTTAGAAATATTTACCAGTTTAGAATGGGATGTGAGAGAAAACATCCCATCCAGTTTAAGGATAATAAGGAGAATGAGAAGGTAGAATACAGGAATAACCTGTCAAGAATCAGGCTTGTATACCAATGATAAACTACTGAAGATAGTAAAGTATCATGGTAATGTCAGGGACTGTGAATGATCAGCAGCTCAGTTTTATTCCTAAACTGAAGGTGGCTGTGACACACTTGTTTTTATTTGTGGTAAGTTCTCTGTGTCTAAGCTTGACCAGGCAAACCTGCTGGGATGTATTCCACAGAAGGTTTGTGACAAGCTTTGGAAGGCTTGTGAGTGGCAAAGATGACACAGCAGTTAAGCACCATCATCTTTTACTGCCTCAGAACTGCTGGTCCAGTGCCTCCTAACAGTGGATTGTTGCCTCAGCAGTGGTTTGAGCTGCTGTAAACATCCAGCTTGCCTGTGCAGAAGGAAGAAAGGACTGCTTTTCTCAACAGGAAATCAGATTATCACCTCAATTCTGCAATGCTTTTTAAAGACAAGGATGCAGCATATTCCTTGGTTAAGCCTGGCTTAGCATGGCTAAGTCTGTGCTCCCTAGTTTTCTGTCTAAAGGAAGCCATAATGAGGAATTTAGAAAGCCAAGCAATAACTACTAAAAGGCAACTCGATACTTTGATGAAGACTATGCAAATGTGAGTGTGGGCTCAGGCTGTGTAGGCATTGATTACAGGATCTAAAGAAAGAAAGTTGACTGCAGAGTTTTATAAGCTGAAGAAGGACCCCCATCCATGGTCAGAGTTTGAGACCATGGCTCTGGAAAATCAGGCTGCAAATGCTGACTGGGTTGTGCTTATCCTCATTTAAATGGGAACACTTGGTGTTCTGCCTGTAGGTTTTTCCATGCCTAATACTAAGATCAGGATTGGTCATAGCATCCAATATAGAATATGGGGTTTTGTTTTGTTTATTTTCTTCTGTTAAAGGAAATCTTTGGGTTTAATAACATAATATGGAGAACATTTTTGATCTTGAAACAAACATTTCTAATGTGCTTTATTTTCAATTCACACCCTTGCATCTGAAATGAGAAGGGATGTGGAGTCTTGTTTGGATCTTTAATCTATAGAAGTTAAATCTGAGGAGGTTAACAATGTTGAGAAGATTTACCCATCTTTTTAATTTACAAGCACACCAGAGACAAAAGTGAAATCCACTCACATCAGGAAGGGAACTTTTTCTAGGTTACACCTTTTGTTGCACAGAAAGTGCAGTTGCAATTGGCATCCCACCCTCAAAGATCCATTAAAATGGATGTAGCAGAAGATTACAGACACAGGCATACAGTTGATTCTGTGGGCCTTGGTGCATTAATGCATTTGATTCAAACACAGTAGGAGAAGGTTCCAGTTTGGAGAGGAAAAGAATTTACTTAAACTCATTTGGCTTTTTAGAGACCTGAATGTGCTGTCTTGGCACAAAATGTTAGTTTAATTTTTTTTCTCACTGTAACTTAGATATTTGTAGTAGAAATGCAAAAATATATTAACATTTACAGAAAACATGTCGAGAAAGAAAATACTACACAGGGAAGTATTTTGCTTGCGATTTTATTTTCCCAAAGTTAATCAAGACTTGAAGAACAAAGAAAAGAAAAATGATGTTAAAGCACTGATCATTCTAACATTAATTGCTCTCAGTTGTTGTTATGAAGGATTTCTATTCTTACTGTATAGGGCTTCATGTCAGTCAGGGATGCTAAAAGTTCACCAATAAAAATAAATTTTCTAAACAAATTTTTAATATATGCTGCTTGAAATGTAGGATTTCTGAATTGTATAACTGTATCTCTAGTATTGTACACTGGATTAGAATGTACCCCCAAATGCATTTCTATTTTCCTTATGAAATATGAGTTCCCTACAGGAAACATTTGAATATCTCCCATATGGCCCAGTTTATGAATCTATGGAACAATTAGTAATTTTCATTATTAAATGAGTTTATCTGCATTCTCTATAAGAATAGTACTTTATGTAGATGAAAAGCCTACAAAACATAATGTGATAAAGCAATATTACATATGAGACACAATTTAACACTGAAAATTTATTTATTTATTTTTATTTCATTAGGCTGCTAAATCTTAATGACAATATATTCAGATCAAACCAAAGTATGCAGCTTTTTACTAATACTATCTAATGACAGGAATAATAATTTAAAGAGCCAGTGAATATGTCAAATGGAAAACTAAATAAATATTTTTAAAAATTAATTAATGAATCCTTATTGACTCATTTTATCTTTGTTCTATTATAGATGCTTGTTTTACTTTGCTTATTTCCTTGAACTCTAAGATATTCAATCTGGAAGACAACTTTCCCCATTTCTAATCTAATGACTGCATCTATCACTTCTGCTGCAGCTTCCTATATTACACTCTTCCTTCTAATACTTGAGTTGTACATTATGTAGAGATGAAAAAAGCAATCATTGAATATGAGAAGGTTTTTTTCAACCCTTATTTAACAATTTGTTTCATCTGGTGAGTCTCTAACATCTGACAGAGGAAATTTGACGATCAACTCAGCAAGATACCTCAAATTTGACCTAGTACTCAAGGCATAACTCCTTTCATCCTTCTTGAAGCTGATGCATGTATTGTATTTTTCATGTCAAATTCTGGCTGTTTCCCTCCTGGTATCCCTCCTTTGTTACTGTGAGGGCTCCAGGACAGACCCCTCGGAAAAAAGCAGTCATAAAATTTCTCCTGTATCTATCTTTTTTTAATTTTCCCAGACTTCTGCTACTATAGAAGATAATGGTTAAATACAAGAAAAAAGTCATTCTGTTTGCTCCCCTGATCAACATAAACAAACCCCATATCAATTTGTTTTCTGCTGTAACACTGTCAAGATAAACATACAGTTACATGGTTGTTACAGCAATGACCACTTTTTATATTTCAGCATTGGACTAGTAAGGCAATTAACAACACTCAATGTTACAGAGAAAATGTTTCTCTTCATCAGAAAATGCATGCATTGCTGCTAAATACCTAATTTACACCTTATTCCTGAAACTGCACTGACCAAAGGAACCAGACTGAATAGGTGAATATCAGTGAGGGGCCTGTTTATTTTTGGGGGACATGGGGAGAAGGATACCCTGGTATCTGTAGGAGTGTCCTAGTGTGACTGCTTTGGCACTAGGAAGAATCTGATGCTGACTCCTGTGATGTAGCACACATATTTTTAATCTTTCTGTCTCAATTAATGCAAGCTATTGAAGGGATGATGCCAATACCAGAAAAAAATTTCTAGATTTTATATTTAGTATGACTTTCATAGCAAGACTAAAAAAATCTTGTGACACCAGGAACTTTGAGGTGATAAATTTGAAATGGGTCATTCCTCCATTTGCCCCCCTGAGGCAGTGCAGCTCAGAGGGATGCTGTTAGAGCTCTACCTTTCACTGCAATTTGGTTGTGTTAAATTTTGCATGGAGCTTATCCAATCCCTTGATAGTTTATCAGAAGTAGTTTATAGCTATTCCACTTTTCAGAAAAGAAAAATCTGAGCATGCTGAAAATAATCAAATATATTAAAACAAATGCTCAATTTTAACAGAAGAAGGACTTCAATTATCTGTTGTAAGTTATTGCTTATCAGTGGCATTGCTGATAATTGCTATACCTCCAGGTGACAAGTAATAATTTAATCTTGAAAAATGAATGTTGGAAACCACTGTGTATTGTTTAGCAAATGCACAGCAGAACAGTCTTCTAAAGCTGAATTTTCATACAGTTCTAAGGTTATTGCACTGCCTTTTAAGTTTTATTGATGGGTGAACAATGGAATGATTATCATCTTATTGTGATAATTCCTGTCTTCTCTATTTTGTTTCTATCATTAAATTTCAAAGCAATTTGCAGTAGAAGTCAGTATTATTATTACTGTTCCCCAGGAAATACAGAAGTGATGTGACTTGTCCAGCATATAGGAGCTGAAACAGAAATGGATAGGTAGATGCTTCAAGTAAAATTAGGTTTGGTTGTCTTGTGGGACAAGAGGTCTCCTGTGCACAAAAGAGTGCAGAGGAGAAAATCCTATTTGTTTCATCTTAATTATGCCATAGGGTAGATCATTGCTTAAGAAAAAAGAAGCCATGGTCTGATTCAACAGCAAATATATAGATACAGAATCTTGCTTCAAATGTAGATATAAAGTGACTATAAGCTTGGCATGATTAAGCACGCACTTAGTTATGGTGGTTTTATGCACCTATGCTGTGCATCTGCCACAATCTACCAGTATTTTAGCTGGGATATTTTAGGAAAAAAACCAAAATACCTTTTTAATTTTCTTATGTTCTGATTGGATGTTTACACTTTAGTTAAAACAATATCCCAAATAATTATGAAGTTTATGTTTTTACTATAGTAGACGTGAGTAAATGAGACACTTCTGAAAATGTAGTTTTCTGAGTTAATTAAGTGAAAGAAAATTTATCCTTGTTTCTGCTCATTGCTGATTTTCCTCTTGGTAAAAAATTCAACAGCTCTCTATGAGAGCCATTCAAAGAACACTGTGCCCCTTTGGCACAGACTAGTAAACAAGTCCCACAGAGCTTAGAAGATTATCAGCTGCTGAGGAAGCAGACGTTTGACTGTGAGCCTGTAGACATACTCAGCAGGGTGCATAAAATAGGGTAAAAATAATTGTGCCAATGTGTCTGGTTGAGACGTTCAAAATTCCAGCAAGTGAGAAAATAAACAAACATGAGATGGAAAATTGCAGTAGCATCAAAGTGAGGTGCTTTGTGGATGAGCTGCTTGAGAGTATATTTTTGCTGTTTGCAAAATTTTGCAGAGGAGTAAAAGAATGTGTTGTGGATATATGACAGAAAAGAAAGAAAAGTATGGGAAGACTTGTAAATGAAAGTTGCAACTGAAAGTATTTAAAATTATTGCAGATGGCAGAGAGAAAGCAAAATATTGACATTGCTCTTCAATAGGTATGACTCAACACAAAAATCAGTGAACTGTTTTATGTAATTTATACCAGTACTTGTATTTATCCTCCATAAACTCTAACCCCAGTATGAAAAGAATGACCTTATATCAATTATAAATTATAAGAGGAAAATAAATTAATGAACTAAAAATACTGAAGAAGTCATTTTAGGTGTCTTGAGAAGATATGTTCTGTAGCTTTTACCTCATATACTTCAAAAGGTGTGAGACTTCCCATGGCAGTGCCTTTGAACTTGTAAACACTGCACTGGAGTAGAGGAGAAGTGTGGAGAACGTGTTGTGCTGAGAGCTCAGCAGGTAAAAGCAGGCATTTGTGAGGCTGAGGTTCCCAGGACTTGGGTGGTGCCAAGGACCACCTAAAAGTTGAGGAGGGAGAAATGTTGGGACAGTGCTGTGCTCCCCTTGGCACCACTGCCTCACAAGTGGCTGCTTTAATGCTCTGCTTAGGGTTGGGGTTGAAAAAGCCACAAAGCCCAGAATTCCAGGGACACTGCAATTACAAAAGGCATCCCAAGGGGTGCACAGCACAGCAACATTATTCCTTCCACAGTTTTCTCCTTGGCACCACTCGTGTCCTGGGATCTTCAGCCTCACAAATATCTGCTTTTAATGCTTCACCTAGTGTTAGGGTTATACTTAGGGTTAGAGTTGAGAAAATCAGAGTGCCTTCAGCTCCAGGGACACTGCAATTATGAAAGGCATGACAATGGGATTATGGCACTGCCATGACATTGTTCCCTCCACATTTCTCCTTGGCACAACCATAGGAGCTGGCAATCTCAGCCTGACAAATGCATTCTTTTACTTCTCTGCTTAGTATTAGGGTTGTGCCTAGATTTAGGGTTGGGAAAACCACAAAGCCTGGATCTTCATGGACACTGCAAGCAGTATGCAGCAGAAGAGACTGAATTTTGAGATCTTCATGCTATTTCAATACTACTCACAAAATCTAATCCGTGGAATGTCAGGGCCAATGGTAGGTTGTCTCCAGCAAATGGTGGCCCAAGGACAACATTTGTGTAAAACCTCTGTGTGGATCTCTCAGCACACTGTGATGGCCTATGAAGGCCAAAATAAAGAACAGGTACTCTGAGGATCCAGAGGGTGGCTTGCAGGCACATCTGGAATCATGCTGAGAAACTGAAGCAAGCAGATCTGGGCTTGCAGGCATCTCAAGTCCCTGTTTTAGCAGAACAGCATCCAACACAGTCAAAGAAAAGTGCCAGAGCACATATGGTGAGCCTCAATATGTATGTCTGCTCATTTCAGTTGTGGAAGAAACCCAGAGCAGAAAGATGAGAAAATAAATATTATGTGAGGAAACTGTAAAATGAGAAGTCAGGTAATGTTTGAACAGCTTTGTTGCCTATTTTTACCTTGTGCATACTCACTCCAGATTATCTATTCAACATACTTTGATGAATATTCCCACAGATTGTCCACAGATTGTTGTTGCTGTGAGTTGCTTGATTTCCTCTTTCTCACTAGGTGCCTTGACTATGCTGACAGCTACTGCTCCTGTAGCACTGCCTTACTGCATTCTTTGGTATCACTGTATTTACAATTGTATTTTTTACTCTTATTTTTATGAAAAAAAAGAGAAAGAAAAGCAGTGGTAATTTGTTAGTTGTTATATATGTTGGAATTGTTCACTCGTTCTTGTTATCATGACACAGAAACAAGACTCATTCTATGGGTCAGGATCCAGAATGAAAAAGCATGAAGGAATTTGTTCCTTTATCTGATCATACAAGTGGGACAAGCTAAGCAGAGTATGACCAAACTGAATGGCAGTGATAACCACTGGTGGGGATGAGAAGAACATGAGGTTTAAATACTATATGAAACAATAAAAAGTAAAAGAAACATATAACTTTGGAAAAAATTGAGCAAGAAGTCAAGTTGTAACTTAATTTGGAATAAAAGATAAGAGGTTTAGGGTCTTTGTGCCTGTCGATTTATCTGAAATAGGTCTCCCACTTGCTTGGAACCATGCAGAAGTCAGCCATCTAAATGTGCACTGTGGTGCAGTAGAACAGATGATCTGTTTCAGTGTCCTAAGGCTCATGGGACTCAGCATGTGGGACTCACAGCTTCCTGAATTAAGATAACCAGTCATCAGCTAGGGAAGAGCTTTTCAGTACAGTCAGGCTTTCTGATGTGACCTGGGAAGATATATTCCAACTGAGATACTGATCTACTTTTATACTTGGGTGCCTAAAACTGAGTAAGAGTAGACTTAATCTAAATGAAAATATCCTGTATTTCAGGAATATCTAAAGGATCTGTATTTGGAAAAGGAGACTTTGATCTTCACTTTAATGTAAGTTTGTATTAATAATATGTCACAAAATACAGTTTCTATAAAAATGGGCAAGTATATAGGTTTAATAATTTGAAATCGGAAACTGTTGAGGTTGTCTTTCTTTCTTTTCTTTCTTCCTTCTTGCTTTCTCTTTGTCAGTAGTCCATCAATAAACATAAAATAACAAAACATTCATGATGCAGTTTCATACTGGGTTCAGTTACACAGGACTCAATGCCAAGACCCTCCAGTATGACTTGTACCTGAACATTGAATTAGGTACTGAAATTGCCAGCGGGTTTCCTTCTGTAGTAAGGTTGTCCTCCTGTCCTTTACAGTAACTCTCTGCTAATATTCATTCTTTCCTTGTTTTTCTTCCTGTCTTCCCTTTTATTACTGTCCTGAATGCTAATGCTATGAGAATGAAGTGTCTAAAACTTTGATTACTCAAAAGGGTTTATCAAAATTAAGCAGCACTGCAGTATGTGCTCATAGCATTATTGTAAATGGCCACTCAGTTATAAATTTACTAAAGAAGAGAGTAAATAGTGCTTTCAGACAGTGTTTTCACAATTCTTTTAAGCTATATAAATGTCTTTATTTTTCATTTTTGCTTTCTGCCACAATGAAAGAGAGATTAAATCTGAATCATATTTTTAAAAAGAGATTGATTCATCAGTAGTCTAGGTGTTTGTGTTTTTTTATGACACCGTTTGTTTTAGACTCTTCATTTGACACTGAATCTCTATATCTATTGAACTCTGAACATTTAGAATCCTACATAGAGACCCTATGTTCCTCTAAATGTGTCATTTCTGTTTGCAGATACTTTTCCCCCCCCAGCCCTGAATTGTCCTGCCTTTGTATTTTATTGTTAAAGGAAGGCAAGGGAAGTGACAATGCAAATAGAGCACCGTGCTTTGCAGATGAGCACTGTGCAGGACATGCCATCAGCTCCAGGGCCCTCAGCTGCTTGTTCTTCTGCTGTTTTAACTTACTGTTATTCCTTGACTCCACTGTCTTTCTTCATGGAGCTGTGAGAGAAGGGGATGGAAGGATGAATCTGGTTTTACTTTAAAGTTTTCCATCCATCAAAGGCATTGTGAAGATACCGCATTGCAAAAATATTTTTTCCTGCTGGTACTTCTTTAGTCTTGCTCTGTATTTGTTAATGTGTTCTTATAAAAAATCGTTCTGGTAATTTTTTCATATTTCTGAGCACAATTTCCAAATACAACATCTACAGAATCAGGAATCAGCACTCTAGGGTCTCTCTCTGTTACTTTGGCAGCATATGGATTGGCAGCAATGTCTTGAATTCCAAATTCGCTTCCAAATTGAATAGTAAGCTCTTCTGATCAGAGAACTAGTGTCTACATCAGGAGTTAATTGTCCTAGTCACTCTTTATAGTCAATGTAATCAATATCCTGTCTTTTCAGATGAAAGTAAATCTGAATAATGGAACATGAGCTGTGTATCCAGCAATGTCTCTTCTTATTGGGGTGAAGCAAGGTTAGCAAGATAGCTTACATGAAGGAAGTTAGAATTAAGTGAGGTGAATCCTACCAAATCTGTCAGCTGGTTATTTTCTGTGGTGTTGTACATTGGCCTTGCAAATTGCACTGCTGGTTCTGACAGAGGCTCCTACAGGTGATTTAATAGAATACTTGTCCCTTTTGTGCAAAGAAAATAAAATGAAGGGAGCAGAAGGAATAGAAATGACTATGACTTGTGTCCTGAGAAAAATTCAGTAAATAACATTCAGCTGTCATTTAGGTAATTAAATGAAATAATTTCCTGTCTAGAGAAATTATTAATCAATTAGATTTTTGATGTCTTAATTTGATCTGAGACTGGTAGGAAAAATCAAAGTGCATGGAATTTGCACAATGTTGGCAAAACTCTGAGGCTTTGTTCACAGTATTCTACAAACATGAGCAGTATCAAGGTGGAAGCATTGCCTGTAGTCTTCTTGGAGGATCCAAGCTGCAGTGGCAGAATTTTAAAATATGGATAAAGCTTATGATTAAAACAAAAAGCTTTAATGGAGAGGCAGTCTTACAAACAATGACAAAAGTCCCCCTGAATTAAAGACTGCCCAATTGCAATCAAGCATAATATCAGAAGGATAAGTCTTGAGGCATATGGATATGGATAGAGAAATACCAAATGCATCCATACTGTGATGTAGAACTGAAGAGAGGTGCTAAATATGTTTACATTTGACACTGTTAACTATCCTTAAGCAATATTTGCAAAAGCTTTTACAAAGTGCTTGCATCAGGAGGGAAAATATGATGCCATCTGTTTACCTCACACAAGCATGTTGGTTTGTGCAAACTAGTTATTATGGATATTATAACTGACTTGACAAGCCAACACCTGTTTTTTTCTACAAATACCAGTACTGAAGTTTGCACACACTTCCACAGACACAGAGGGGGCTCTCTGAAAAGTAAACTCATGCTGAACAAGAGCAAATAAGACAGCATCAATACTGGTCACCGTGTAATCTTCATCTTTCCTTACAGATAAAAAAGTGAGTCTGTACTCCATCTTCTTAATTTAGAATAATTTCTGTATGATTACAATGGCTGTCAACTTTTTAGTTATCTTGCATATTATGCTTATTTCTCACCACCACAGATGTTGCTAAGATGCCCAAGAGCAGAAATATCATGGTGTAGAAACTGGAGGATGAACAAGCTAAGAAAAGTGATGCTTTGGCTGTGTGATGCTCTGAGGCCTCTGCCAGCATGATGTCTAGATGTGGAGCTCCATAGGCAGATGCAAAAGTCATGTGTGTGAAAGATAACTCACAAAGGAAGTGGCTACCTATCTGTCTGGAGTTTGTGAGCTATATATATGTTTTTATACATTTTATCCACTTTAAAATTGCAGCCAGAAAGATGTCCCAAGCCATCAGTAATTTGAGGGATGAGACCAAGGTAAAGCAAAGCGTCTTGGAGAAAACTGATTCCATAGCAAATGCTCAAGAAATGAGGAAAAGGTAACTGCAATACAGTGCCTTTAGTCACACATTTTAAATGCATGGGAATATCTGAAGATGTGCATGAGCTCACAACAGATTAAAAATCAGAGAACTGAGCTGGGTCCAGCTGGTATAGATCTGGCAGATCTTGTTTGTACTCCCTGTTGTGTTCTACCAGTTGGGCATCACTGTGGTACAGAACAGAAATAGAAGAAATCGGTTGTGCATAGGAAGGAGAAAAGTTTTAAATTATAGACACTTCTGCCTATTCCCCCTCTATCCCTTTGCTATTTGGTCATGGCTGGCAAAGGTATGAAACCCTTATAAAACACGGAGTAGTTAGGGGGAAGTTGAGGAGAAATGAAATGAACGGGAAATGAATCTTTTACCTTCCAGAGAGATTAGATTTCATTATGCTCAGAAGTTTCTCCCATAAGGACTACATTTGTCATCCTGTACAATGAAAACCAGATTTTGACAGTTCATCTGTAAGTAACGCTCCACCATGCAAATGCTGAGCTGGGACTCATTGTGCCACAGGAAACAGGTCTGCATTTCTAGAATGACTTTCCACTTTGTCTTACTTGCTCACAGGTTTTTTTCTATTTCTTTTATTAAGGAAGCTTCTATCCACCATTGTTCAGCAAATAGGATCTCATCAAGTGCATCATCTTCAACTTGATAGAATTGATTCAGGTGCTGCATTATATACCAAGTAATTGGAATGACCTAACAGAGAATGTGCCTGCATTTATAAATAGGATTTGAACTCAAATAACATGTAGGAAAGTAATAAACTAATCTCCAGATTTCCTGGTAAAGTCTCATTATCATCATCCAACATCACCTTGATTAGGTTGCTCTCTGGGCATAAAATCCAATTTATTACTTTTCCTTTTAAATAACAAATTATTCTATTTGACTTAGACAGGGGTTTGCAACTGAAAGATTTTGGGACCTGTTTAATAGAGAATGGGATTGTTTTACTAATCTATTACTTTTTGTGTTGTAGCATGGCATTGTGACTTGGGAAAATCAGTAATTTTTTAAAGGTTAGCTTTCCAAGTTTCTATTGTCAGACTCTATACAGAAACTTTTCTCCTGAAACTCCCCATACAAATATGTATTCTTGGTTTTTCACAATACATTTTGAGTATTATCCGTTTGAAATTTTCCCTAGATATTTTCTCAAGTCTATTTTCAAAGTTCAAAAGTTTTTCTTCATTATTTATTACTTTAATTCAATTTATGAGATATGAGAATAGTTATTCAAAGATGTAGAAAGTGATTTTAGGTTGGATGAGAGCTTAAGGGCTAAGAAAAGACCATACCTCTATATTTTGTTTGTATTTAGAACTTTGTTCTCATTGTCTTAGGGAGACCTTTTGCTGCAAAAACGGACTGAGATGTATCACCTTAGCACATGCAAAATAAATGATTAGGGAATTTATGACATGCTTTGGTGCGGAGAACTGTAGAACCTACACATTGTCAAGATACAGTCAGATTTCTTTTTTTCTCCTGATTTTTTTGGCTGTGCTATAGTTAGATGAAATGCCAGAACAATGGACCAGAGCTCTGATGGTTCTGAAGAGATGCTTGCACTTGTTTGACTTCCATAATTTTCTCACCTCTTTAAGTCTGAACAAGTTCTTGAAATGCTGTCAGGAAAAAAAATTGTCCTTGTCTCTAAGTAACATAATCATCTGGCCATGTCACCCCAATCTGTTCTCTGCCAGCCATGGCTGTGAGTGATAATTGCTTTTTTCTAATCTCCGGCTGCTAAAAATTAAGTGGAGTAAGTTTTGTACAGAAGGGGGATCATTGACAGACATGAGTCCCTAGAGCTCTGGACTATCAGCAGAACTGCAGTCTGAAACTACAGATAGTGGCCAAACTTAAAATGTTTATATGTATGGTCTAGACAGTCTCAAGGTTGATCTTGAGTTTTATTAATATCTCAGTTTAAAAGTGTATGTGGATTAAGGTTGAATACTCTTTTTTGAATGAAAATTACAAAAATATGCAGGTCAGCTTTCATAATTATGTGGCTGATTCAATGGGATTTAAATTTTAATATATAAAAGTTTATATATATTATTTATACCAGCAATTCTTTTTTATACATTCAGGAAGGCTTTTCAAAAAACTTGAACTTCTGAGTGACAATGTGGAAAATAAGTCCTGAGTCACTTTCAAACACTGCAACTTGCATTGACATAGCAGAAATCAACCTGCACTCCTCCTGGAGGAGCATAAAGCTTGTATATGTGATGGAACAGCTATGTAGTAACCAGAAATGTGAATTCATGGAATACCTATAGAGGGATTTATTTCCTGTGCCTTGCTGTTTCTTCTAACACACTGGTAGTTTTCCCATGCAAACATTCTTAAGATTCCACAATATCATTTGTGTTGAAATTTAACCTGATTCATTTTAATTTTTTTCTCCAAGAAAAGAGTTACCCAATTTTTTGTCTCAAAAAATGAAACTAGTTTCTTTCAGTGCTTCAGCAAGCAAAAACATTCTGAAGAGTAACCTACTAAGACACAGAAATATTTGAATACTGTGCTGCTGTACAGGACCTGTCAAAACCCTTAAATCAGTGATTCTTCCCAGCACCACTCCTGCAGAGGGGCACCTGGAGTCAATTAGTTCAGATTAAGAGGAAAGAATAGATAGAGGCTCTGCCCTTCCATGGTGGATGAGATGAGGAGGGTTTATTTGGCTATTTTTCCTTATAGCTGAAAAGGATAGTGGTTTTTTACATGTGTGACTAGGAACTGTCAAACCATGGTAATTATTTTATTTATCTAGGCTTGTAGGTTTCTATTGAGTTCAAGGGTCCTTTGGATGTGGCTGTAGAGAGCAGTGGAGAGGAGGGTTCTGCACTCACACTTTGCCTCCCAGATTTGATTTTCCCAAATGAGAGAGGCATGCAGTTTAAGACAGATGGCAGTTCTTGACACATGAGGAATAAAACTAACACTGAAGGGCTTTTGGGGGCTCTGTGTGTGGTCTGTTGAAGTTTATGATGTACAGTATGTTAAGCTCGTTGCTGTTTGAAGTCTGTATCTCTAGCTCTTATAAACTGATGAAAATCTGTGTCTCTGCTAATTTTTTGTCTGCTTAGTAATTTCTGAAATTTTCTAATTGAAGAAATTTAACTTTTCTTTGTTAGTATGACATTTGACTTTTGACAGATTTTGGGTTTTTTCTCCTTTTCACATGGAATAGTTCAGTTCCTCTGTCAGTTCTGCAAATAGTGTAGGGAGGGGCCAATGTTAAATAATACTCTTACTTACAGTACAAATAATCTTAGTATAAAAATTCTACCTGAGATAATGCTAATAATTTAACATTAAAATATTAATCATACTGATATCAAAGTTTAGGTGTTTCCTAATTAATGCTGTGAATGCTCTTAGGATAAGTAGAATTGTCTTTACTCTGCATAGTTGTGGACATAAAGTGAAATATATTTCCTTTTCAATCTATATTACCAGATGTTGCAATATTTTGTTTACAAGGTGTTTAAAACTATGTCTAACAGAAAATGGAATGTCCCAAAGAAGCTGAAAGAAATTATAAAAGACCTTAAATGCTAGGTTGTGCATAAAATATTGCTTTTACCAAATGTGTAATTTTTTTAATGTGTAACAAAAAATTGATTTCTTGATAAATCGTCACTTAATGTGGCTGCTTGTGAGATTGTAAAAATGTATTTGTACATTTCTTTAAGACTTTTTTCTTATTTCTATTGGAACAACTAGGATTTATAAATTATTCTTTAAAAAATTATAATCCTCAATTATAGTCAAATCGTGCTATCTATTTTGAGTTAAAAATGCTCTAGTTTAGTTCAACCCATATTAACAGTAATATAATATAAGATAATGGTTGAATATGCTAGTTTTCCCACTTTATATGTTCAGTTCAGGGATCCTTTTTTTTTCTTCTGGAGTTCATGGTTTCTTTGCATTTTAAAAGTAAATCTGACTTCCCAGGTTTAAAGTAACTTGACTATGAGAAAATGATTATTTTCATTTTGTTTCTCATATTCTATCAGCTTTAATTCCATGCAAATATAATACTATTTTTTGGAAATTTTAGTTCCTAAAAAATAGTGGACTTCATAAATAAACACTAATTCTGAATAAAAGCCCAAGAAAATACTGAGTTATTTTTAGTGAAAGAATATCCTTAAACCTTTCTCAAAAGCAAACAAACAGCCTCTTTTATTTTAGGATTAAATATATCTTCCAAAGCCCTTCTTTTGTTCCTAGTGCTGTTGTTTGTTTGAATTGCATCAGCTATAGAAGCATAATTACCAGCTCTGGACAACAGTTTTCATGGTAACATGCAGCCAAAGCCTGGAATGGCAAATGGGAGAATCCAAGGATTGATAAGAACTCCTGACACCTGTCAGTCTCTGCCTTATTACTGAATTATCACACAAAAAACTTGCTGGTGCAAATCATGAGTAGAAGAAAGATGAATGCCTGGGTGTCTTTTCAAAAATGATTGTGAGAATATTGATAATGTTATAGTAAGTATTATTTATAAACAAATAGTTGCTAACACCTTAGTTAAACCTGACCATAAGGTTTTCAATAAGAGTTAAATCTGTGATTATTAATAATATCACTGGAAGGAAAGATGAAATTGAGAGAGGGCTTTTTTTTTCCAAATTAGTTAAAAGGTACAGCTATTAATTAACTTCACCAACTCGTTCTGGTCCTGAAAATGAGAGCTGAATAGTTTTTGGAGATAGACTAACAAAAGAGCTGAATCACTGCTTTGAGTAGAGAACATATCTCAGTCATACCAAATGTCACAGTTACTCATGTAAGTTTTTCCATGAAGGAACATGGACATATGCATAATATTCCTGGGTTAAAAAAAAAACGAAACAGGAAAAATTATACTAAAATTGAAGATGCCATTGTTTAACCCCAGCCACTAACCAAACACCACTTTATGCCTGGTGAGATGGGGAAGAGAATTGGAGGGGTAAAAGGGAGAAAACTCATGGGCTGAGTTAAAGACAGTTTAATGGGTAAAGCAAAAGGGACCTGTGCAAGCAGAGCAAGGAATTTACTCTAGACTTCCCAAGGGTTGGCAGGTGTTCAGCCATCCCCAGGAAAGCAGGGCTCTATCATGCCTAACAGCTACTTGGAAGACAAATACCGTCACTCTAAATTTCCTCTCCTTCCTGCTTCAATTCAGGAAGGACATGGAGGTATTGGAGTACATCCAGAGAAAGGCAATGAAGCTGGTGAATGGTCTGAAGCACCAGTTTTGTGAGGGGCAGCTGAGGGCTGGTTAGGGTTAGGGTCTCTCCTGGAGAGGAGGAGGCTCAGGGCAGACCTTAGCACACTCCTCAACTGAAAGGAGATTGCATCCATGAGGAGCTGGGGGTCTTCTCCTCAGGCAGCCAGCCAGAGAGTAAATGGCCTCAAGCTGTGCCAGGGGAGGTTCAGGTAGAACATCAGGAGAGCATTCCTCATAGAAAGGGTGTTTAGACATTGGAATGGACTGCCCAGAGAGGTGGTGGGACCACTGTCATTGGGGGTTTTTAGGAAAGAATGGATGTGGAACTTAGTGACATTATCTAATTGACACGGTTGTGTTTGTTCATAGGTTGGAATGAATGATCTCAGAGGTCTTTTCCAACAGAATTTATTCTGTGATTCTTCTCCTGCTTCTTGCTAAGCATGATGCCCTATGATTTTAAATATCCCTGTGGTCAGGTGGGTTTAACTGTCCCCTCCCAGCTCCCTGTGCCTTCCCAGACTGCTGACAATGACATTGGTGGGTATCATGTCATCTCCCTCAATAGTGCTTTCCATAGCCTCAGTCCTGACCTCTCATCCAGGATCCTTGTCCCATTTTTTCACCTCTGCCATGCCATGTTTCTTTACAGATAAAGGAGGTACCTGTCTGGCTTTGGATTTAAGGCACTGGCATGGCAAATACCTGCCAAACCCTGCACACAGCAAAGTCTAGAAACATGAGAAAATGAAAATCCATAGAAATTCTTTGACAGGTGCAGCCACAATTTGCACACTAAGCTACCCAAATCCAGCAGGATCCCAATGATATTCATGTTTTGTGTGTGGGTTTGTTTCTTTCTTTTCATTCTTTCCCTCACCCTGGTAACAGCTACAACAAGTAGATAGAACTTCTGACTCTATTTGCAATAGTCTTCAATGCCAGGTTGGATGGGGCTTTGAGCAACCTGGTCTAATGAAAGGTGTCTCTGTCCATGGCAGGTGGGTCAGAACAAAATCACCATAAAGGTCCCTTCCTACCCAAACCATTCTATGATACGTTGTGAAGTGATAATTTGTGGTTAAGAAAGATTCAATTAAATCTTTTCCACTGCTCTGAGAGTGCGGGGAAAATATATGTGCAAATTTACCTTAGTAACAAAGCACAGCTTTTGGTCAGTTTTCCAAGCTCTTTGATATCAATTGGTCTGAAGCTTTCCTTGCACATGCACACACAGATAACTTGGCAGAGGCATTTGGAGCACAGAACATTTAAGCCTAAATGACTTCAAAGTTCATGATGGCACGAGCAAGTAAAAATTGGTTTTTACTACGGAAATTTGGACACATTTTTGGTAAACACTGTCATCAGCTCTGTACTTTAGAAAAATGACAGATATCTGCACTGTTAAGATCGCTTTCTTATGCTAATACAGTTATCTGAAATATGTTACAGAAGAAAAACAAAGAATGTCCATGAAGTCAAAAGCTCAGTGTTATACAACAATACACTTCAAATTATCCCTTTTATCTAATTCTATGGGAATAAGAGATGAAACTTCCTCCAATTCAATAACATATTCCTTTACAACTAAGCTCTGCTATTGGATAGATGTGATGTTTTCATTGTTTCACAGGGAATGGTTTTCACTAGGCTTAAAATTATATCTTTGTTGAAAGCATTTGAAATTAACATAATGGATGTAGCAAAAAATGCAGATGGATGGGTGGGGTGAACCTTGATTTTGAATAAATGACATGGGTAGGCTTCATGATCTCAGATACCTTTTAGTTATGCTGAATGTCTATGCAAAATTTAAGAGTTTTTAAGATCCCATCCAGCTGGCTAAAGTGCAAATTCTACTATTAGCCAAAAAAATCCCCAACATGGAAATGGCCCAAGAAATGTGTCTGTTGCCTACTGCTTCTATTTCAAGGGGTTGTGAATGTTGGCTGGCAACCAGGGCTGTTGCAGAGTTCCAGTGGTAAAACCTGTACCAGAATAGACCCTGCCCATACACAGAAATGTCAGAACTATTTGGCTTGTCAGTCCTAATTTCTCTCCTTGTTTGAAATCATCTCCTGTAACACATCCGTTGATGAAGCATATCACCCTTCAGCAAATATGCTCATTCCAACAGAATATTCTTTCTCATTGCACTTGCAAAATGATTTAAGATGAGGACCCTAATGCGTTACACCTCCCTGAAACCTTAACTGTTGTTTCTACCACTTGAGAACTGGAGCTTATATCAAAAAAGATGCAACTTGCTTATGTCCAAGATGTGCATCTGTCATGATTTAACCCCAGCTGGCAGCCAAGTACCACACAGCTGCTCACTTACTTCCCTTCTGCCCCCATGGTGGGATGGGGGGGACAGTAAGGAAAGAAAAGAAAACTCAAGTTTAATAATTATGGCAAATTGAAGTATAATAATGATACTACAAGAACTAATAATTTTAATAAAATGAAGAGGGAAAGGAGAAAAAAACCCAAGAGAAGCAAGTGATGCACACTACAATTGCTCACCACCCCCTGATGGAAGTCCAGCCTCCCCCTGAGCAGTGATCCTCTCCCTTCAAATTAACTCCGCACAGTTAATGTACTGGGCATGATGTATTATAGTATGGAACATCCTTTGGACAGTTTAGGTCATCTTTCCTGGTCATGATCTCTCCCAGCTTTTTGTGCACCTTCCTGCTAGCAGAGCATGAGACACTGAAAACTCCTTGCCTCAGGGTAATTACTACTGAGCAGCAGCCAAAACATCAGTGTGCTATCAAAATTATTCTCCTACTGAATCCAAAACACTGCATTGTACCAGCTACTAAGAAGAAAATGAACTCTGAACCAGTCAAAACCAGAACAACATCTTGATGAACTGGGGCGTGTATTGCTGCAGACTGGTTACAGACTGGCTAATCAGCTCCATTAAGAAGATTTTCCAGTCTGGTTTTCACAAAGTGTAAGGCTCACTAAAACCTACCGAAACTGAAGTGGTTTTTAGTAATAAATTCATGACTCTTAAAAATGATTTGTTGACTCCCAGTGGTCTGTTGATTGAAGCCTAATAGCCTCAGGAGTATTTCTGTGATGCTCAGATATTGCTGAAATTAGTCTCTGTACCTCAAGACATGTTGGTTTTGTTACCTGCCCCATTGAAACCACAAGTTAAAAACAGCCTTTTATCATATGCAAAATAGATTCATGGTCTTTTATGTTGACTTCTTTTTTCCTTTTTTTATGTGTATGCAAATGACTTGTAAAGAGTTAGGTGCTAGGTCCTTTGTAGTAATTTTTCCTAAGTGCATCACTAGTGCCCTGTAGATAAGGTGTTTCAAACTGCTGGCTATATTTTTTTATCTTATGCTTTATATCAGCAGATTTCAGTGACTCTTGTAGATGCTATGAATTTGGGCTGTATGTACCAGTGAGAGACTGTGATCATTTAAAAGTGATAGCAGTGGCATCTTTTGTAAGGAAGTCCTCATTTGGTCTGTAAGATAAATTTCTACTTCCCAACAACTTCTGTACTTTTGGGGTTGGTTTCATGTGTTTTTTTTTAATTGATTCTTTTGACATGTTTTGTTGCAACTAATTTAATTTGTCACAATTTCCTTATTTGGAAAAAAGAAAGCCTACAAAATAATACAATAGCATTCAGCTTTCAGGCTAACTTTTTTCTATGCAATGCATCTGAGTAATTTATTCTAGAAAAATTTGTTTATTAAGCTTTCAAAACTAACTATGAACTGCAGATGAAGTGCAACAGAGAATAGCATTTTTATTTGTACAAAAAGAGCAGAAAAGTGAGAAGACAGATTATTTTATCTTCAATATAATTACCAAGATAGAAGAATACAATCTTGATTGAATACATGCTGAGTTAAGTCTTTAGAGCAGAAAACGACCTTTGCTTTTGTGTATTAGTGCAGCTGTGAGTCCATTCAGTTAATTTTCCCATCTTACCATCAGTAAGTGGAAGACCATGTGATAGATGAATTTCTTTGCTCATAGAGGCATTCACCTGATACACTTTTTGAAATCAGGAAGCCATACTCATTTCTTAGGCAATTATTTTCTAATTTTCTGTCTAACAGTTAATACAGTTTTTTTTCCAGCATGAAGGACACTCTTCTCAGCCACCATGTGTGAGAGTTCATGCCTGCACATGTGTTGTTCATTAGTGCAGGGGATGAAAGGAAGAGATTTTGAATTTGGCCTAGGATTTTGAGCCACTAAACCTCTCTTCTCTAAAAGATATTATGAACTATGAATAGCTAAGTACACTTCAGTGTGTACATTATTAGACTGTTTCCTTCCTCTTTAAGTCAAGTGGCACTCATCAAGCTGAAGATACCAAAGGAAAAGAACTTAATTATATTTTAAACCTATGAAGAAGGAGTATGAATGGCTTTGATGTTTTGCTGTGGCTTTAAGTAGGACTGAAACAAGCATCTGTATAAACTGTTTAAAGTTTTGTGTCTCCCCCTTCCCCACCCTCCCTCCCCCCCAACTCATACCTCAAAATCCTCTCAGAGAAAAGAAACAGCCCTAGCTATGTAATCAGTTACTGGAGTTGGATAGATAAATACTCTAGTTGGCTTTCAAGGTGTCAAGCAAATATTTTTGTCTTTGAGTGTCACTAGCTTAATGGCAAAGACTTTTGTTCCAGCCAGATTAAGTTTGCTGTTTAGGGGTGTTGTTGGAAATGGAATAAGGACCTCCATCACAAAACTTTTGCCTAGAGCTTAACTTTCCTAGTGCTCCATGGTGTTTCCTTTTTTTTTGCCTTACCATTTCCTTCTGCATTTATATCCTGAGACACTATTCCATCCTGTTCTCAGTCTGGTCACTATTTACCATTATTAATGATCCTGGATGATCCTGTTGCTTTCTTTCAGCTTTCAGGATTTTAACAGGAGGATGAAGTGATTCTATTATGGTTATACTTCAGTGTATTAAAAGAAAGATTCAGAGACTAAATTGCTAAGCTATTTTCAGTAACTGCAACACTAGAACCTTCCAAATTAAAGAGGAGGCTACTACATCTTACAATTGAAGACATTTACTTAATGAAGTACCAGGCTTACAATACAAAACAACTTTGGTAAATAAAGCAACCCGTAAGCCTTCATCAGTTATATTCTGACATTTGCTATAAATTTCTTTGGACTTTTTAAATCTCTCATCTAGCAGGAAGCATTCTACAATCTTAATATTCTGTTTTGAGTGCAAATGGCTATAAAATATCCTGGAACAATAGAAAAGAAAGAAGATAATAAAAGAGGCAATGAAAACTAAGTTTATTTAATAAATAATACATTCTAAAACCAAACGCATTATTAGCAAAAGCCTGACTGCTGCATATATTTTAATGACAGAGACAGCTTTTGCTGTAGAATATTGGCTGTTAGGCACTTCATCATTCCAACTCAGAATGCCTTCCAATACTTTAAGGAAGACTCTTTGCTGCCTTTGGATAAATCAATAATTATTTTCCATTGTCATAAATATAAAACAAAACCAGTATTATGATTTTTAGAAAGACAAGTACTGTGCAAAACTCTTGATAGCTTTAATCCTCTTCATTTTGACAGAAGTCTCCAAGGTGATTTAGGGGACATCTAGATTTACAGAACTTTAAAGAGGGCATATATTCTAAGGATGGATGTGGAAGGACTCAGACAAATAATAGGTCTATATAAATATTGCTACCTGACAAAATATATATATTCAATTTTCAGATAATACCCTCATCTCCTTCAAACTCACTATATAACTGCAAGGTAAAAATACATAAGAAGATGTAAACTCTGATGAGCTGGGTAGAAGCTCTGGGTTACTTCCACATTAATGTGTTGCCGTAAAGGGGCCTTGATTTATTTAGATTGCTAGAACTGCAGAGGGCACAGGAAGGAACAGACTTTAGGACATGAAGTGTCTTTTAGGCAGAGAATTGCTTCAATGACAAATGGTAACACAACCAGTACTGCTGTTGGTGAACTCCACAAATCTGCAAAGTCCCTCACCTATTAAACAAGACAGAGGCTAAAATAGTGTGTAAAAACCCAAAAAACCCAGCTATATGACAGCTCATACCTTAACAGTGTTCATACTGGGAAAATCAGCAAGGTAATCCCAATTTCTGTCTTTATTTTATTATGAAATTATGTTTGTATTTTGTCTTTTTCTGGCTTTCTAGATAAAAATAATTTGTTTGTGACTGAGGTCTGAGTGCACTGCAAAGGCTGTACTCAGTTAATCCAAAGGTCTCTATTGTTTTTTTCATTTTCTCCACTTACTGCATCCTGCTAAATTGTGTTGAAATATATTTCAGCAAACATAACTTTAATTGGCTATAGAAAACTGAATCTGAATCAGTGAAGAAGGCATAGGCAAGGGACAGCTGAAATAATTTTTTTGAGTCCTATTAAAAGGGAGAAATGATTTACTCTGATAGTGGCTAAGTCCTTGCTGCGATGGCCATTTTACTACTGACTCATTTGAGCACTTCAGTCAGCTAATTGGCTTTTACAGATAAATTAGTAAGTACGAGTATTATAAATCAGAGTGGTCCTTTTCAGCCAAGTGAAGATTGTCAGTGCTTAATATCTGCAGAAAGATGAGGGGTTAGGAGAGTACCACTTTATCATGGAAAAAATACACCATACTGTGACACACAAAAAGTTGTCCTGGATTTCTCCAGAACTGATTAAGTTTAATTTGTGAGCAAGTACGTTTGTTTATTATCTGAGAAAGTCTCTTTGACTGCCAAAATGCAAAATTCTTATTAAAAAAGTCAGGATCCTGTATTAAAAAATACCTCATGTAGTGCAATACAGAAGATGAATGACACTGAACTTGAGCTGCACCAGGAGAAAAAACAATCTATAGTCATTGCTTTAAGAAACATTGGGCACACTGATTTCGTAAGTCATATGCAACTATAGGGAATTTCTTCAAGCAGAAAGGAAAATCTCGTGTCACTTTTGCTGAAAAAAAGTGTTGTAAATGTGAAAACCCTATAACCTTTAAAATAAAAAATTGTTAGTATATTTGTGGAAAGTATAATCTCTCATTCCCAAGTTATACCATTATTAATTCCAACCAATTAATTGAGAGTGTGTTGTCCAAAAAGCTTATTTTATAAATTCTCAAATAAATAAGAGGAAGGAAATTTTATATAAAGAAGAAAGTCAGACCTACTGAAATTGTGAGCTAGTGAAGGGTTTGATTATCTACTGAAATAGCAGGGCCCTCCATTCTGTGAGCTTATTTTTATCAGCATAGATCTTCATATATGAGAAAGAAAATAACATATACATGCCATTTATTTTGCTAGAACAGTATTTGTTCTTAGGTTTTTATGGTTATAGTCACATTGGTGCTTTATGAAAGTATTATTTTTGTAGGCTGACAGGGATAAGAGTTAGGATTTTGGAACTACTAAAATAAAAGAAAAATACTAGTCAAGACTACTAGGCAATTGATATGCCAATCAAATATACAGTAGAAATTATATTCAAGGAAACATGATTTTGGCCAAAGATATAGAGCAAGAATCAACCTTCTGCAGATAACAGATACCTATTCAGTCTCATGTTATAAAATGAGAATTTTGTTTTCCAAAATTCCCAGATCTGTGTTGGGGAGCTGTAGAAAACAAAGAAGACATTAGGAAGTGAGCACTGATGGACACCAATTACACCTATTGGAACTGTAGTCAGTTGTGAGATTTTATTGCCTTTCATTGCATTGATTCAGACACAAGGTTTTCCTCTTCAGCCTACATTACTTACATTGCCTTAATTATCTGCACAGCAAAGACTTTATTCTCAAACTAGAGAAGAACAGGCAGTCATCTCTTTGGTAAACATCCCTTGATGTATAAAATATATTATTCAATGCTTTAGTTCACCTTTAAATAATGCAAACTGGAATTGGGACTGGACCTGCTTGTAGATATAGAAAAAAAGGAATGAAGGCCTAAAATATTTCTCACCAGAAATCTCAAGATTAGTCAGTCACAGAAATAGCTGTTACCTAAAAAATCTGTGATTTTTATTCCCAGACAGTGAAATTGTTTGCAGATAGCTTTTCCTCGGTACTTCTTAATTCATCTTTCTTTCCTCCAGGACCCTAGGACAGTTGCTGAGGGAGATCAAGAATTCCTGCAAACAGCAGAATGCACAACAGTTAAATCTTGACATGAATAGTCAGGCCCTGTCTCTGTAGGCTTGTTCTAAAAGGCTTCCCAGAGCTCCTGACTGAAGTACTCCTGACTTTGACTACCTTTACTTTTCATGAGAACCAAAAATTAAAGGAAAAGGGCTAGTAGATTTTTAATACTGGACTACTAGCTACTATTAGTACAAGAATAAACCATGGTCATTTTGAAGATTGTTTGATGCTAGAGCTTTGTATTTTCATGGCATGAGTGGAAACAACAATGAAGTGTTATGTAAAAGTCTTTTTTCTAGAAGTGTGATCCTAGCTAACCTGAATGGCACAGCCAAAAATTCTGGTTAATCTTTATAGGGAACTGCAAAGGTGAGCTTTGTAGGGAAGACCATGAGGAATTAATAATTGTCTTTAGTAAGGTGCAATGAATAAAGTGTTGAAAATGGAAGACAACAGAATAACTCCTTTCCAAATGAGGGCTAAATAGTGCAGGATTTCTATTTAAAAGAGTAAGTGGTTATATGATTAGTCTATCACATATTATAGAAATAGAAAAAAAGCAGTGAACTGGGTGGTATCAGTAACTCCACTACAGCATCTGCAAATGAATAATGACTTTGAATAATGACTTTGAATAATGACTTTGCAATCTTAATGGTGTTCTTTAGCAGAGGGTTAGGGCAATGCTGGTATATTTGTGCTGCTACTGATGGCAGGCACTGTGGCCTAGTAGATTAGGCACTGAGCTCAGCAGGGATGGCCAGACTCCAGGCTCACCACAAACTGAATAAATCTGCTCAGCTCTGAATGCTGTTGTTGTAACCCACTGTCTAAGGATTCAGCTGAATGTGATCCAGGCCGAGTTTTATGCATGATAACTCTGTGACTAAGACTTGGTTTTACTAAGAAAACTGTTACTAAGAAAGTATAGGAACTAGAGCTATGCAAGATAAGAAAAAGAAAAACAAGAAGAGCATAGTAGCTGAGATGGTTGTCTTCAGCAGTTGAAGGACGTATGGAGGAAAAATACTGACATGAAAAGGGATAAAACAAACAAGACACAGCAGAACATCAGAAGACAACATTTCAGCAACATCAAGTCAGTTTCAAAACATAACAGATCCAACCCTTCCCCACTGACCTGACAATTCCCTGGCTGGGAGATACTCATCGATTGTCCCCACCATGGGATTGGTAAAGAGATTAATGATGATGCTACTTGTATATCTAGTCCTTGTTATTTACTGTTGGCCAATAAATGATATCTGAGAAATCTTAAATTGCATACATTAGGTGTGCAATATCAAAGATGCTCAAATAAAAGTGCTCTCTGCACATTCCCACCCTTGTTTCCTCACTGACAGCACTGAGCACTGCAGTGACACTGCCAATCCAAATAACAAAGGGGTCCTCCTCTCATTTCTTAGCTCCGCTTTACTGTGTTTCAAATAAGAAAATGGAGCAAACTAGAGAAAAAAAATTCTTTCTTGTCCTGACCAGATTATTACCTTCCTCAGGGATGATAGATGATGTGGTCAGAGGTGAACAAGAATCATTGTATATGATGAATGTTTGAAAGTGGAATCTGAAGAAGGAATTAGAGGCTGTTTTACAAGTAACATTAAGTTGGCAAACGCCCTTATTGTTAATATGTATTTAATATATTTGATAACTCATGTCCTTTTTTGTTAAAATGTAGAGTATATAGTATAAAAACACACTTTATTTAACCATTTTATGCTGTTGAACAACAACATAAAGCAGTATCTGTACTGAGGAAATAAAAACAACTTGTGAGTCAGTCAACTTTGTGTATAATAAATTCAGCACATTAAATCTGGCAGCAGCAGATCACAAGAAGCAGAATTCCCACAGAGATACAGAAAGATGCTCCATGTGAGTTTTTGCTGATCTTTTCACTTGATGATGAAAAGAAATCGCTCGTCTCTATTTTAACCCTGAATTTTCTCATTTCCATAACAAAATATTGGCAATTCCTTTCTATAATCTTTATCCTGTGATATTAAGATTACTTATCCAAAATGAATGCCTGCTAGGCTGAAGCTCATAAGATTATGTGCTTCCATGTGATTCATCATTTTTCATCCTATAGTCTACTTTCTGTAAAAATATTGATTTTTCCTGTATGCTGGTATATTCTGGGTATTTACTGAGAATCCAACTGCTGGCGTGTTAGTCTTCCTTTTCTATCTTTACAGTGGTTTAAGATGTCTGTAACACATTTTAACACATCCAATTTAATTGGTGCAATATTTATCACTTTAAAATAGAATTTAAAGGGGAAACAGAAGAGGTTCAAAATTTCATGAGACTCTGCATTTGAAAATGAAACTTTTGACTTTCAAACCTTCATCAAAGAGATTGATCCACATAAATTTTTGAGTTTGAAGTGCGTAAACTCTAAAAGGCTGTGTTGGGATATGTTATCAGTTCAAGTAGTGAAGCTATGAAGCCTTCTGTACTCAAGAAAGAAGAAGGAAGATATTCTTTTTCCATATCACTACAGGGAATATACTTGAAGAAGTAATAGATGAGTTCTATGGATTATCAGACCTGATAGATAAATTATCTTTCTAATGTCAGCAAGTCAGATCTTGGGTCCAGCAGGCATAATGAAGATCCAGAGAATGATATTTGCCCCTAAAAAGACACTCATTCTTAATCTTCCTTAATTGATCTAAAAATTATGAGGATATTTGGAAACTATTTCAGTGGACTATATGCAGATTATTATCTGGATAGTAATTCTGGTCTTATGCTCTTTTCCTTAGTGTTTGTTTTTTGTCATTATTGGAGATGAGATAAATACCTATATATTTTCACTTGAATGCCTATTTTCTTTTGTTTTTATACAATGAAAGTTTAAATTCTATGATCATTTACACTATGAGCATCTTACAAAAAAAAAAATGCAGGTATCAGTTTCATTTTTGGGACCACCTCCCATAGGTAGGAATAGCTAATTGTAGTGTCATTAATTTAGTTAACAATTTGCATTTGATAACTGCAACAAGAAATCCAGTTTTATTTGTTAAATCAATACAGAATTCAAGAAGAAAGAAAAATAGATGCTTTTTAATGCCAAGTTTATATTTTTAACACTGTTTCTCTTCTAGGAAGGTTGTTCCTCAGAACTATGCTAATATTATCTTGATATAGGAAAATGCTTGCATGACACCATCATTACCCACTCAGTAACCTACTCATACATAGGTCTATGTTTAGTGGAAAAGAGGATTTAGGATAATGAAGGAGAAGAATCATAACATGCACTCAATTGTTACACAGTTAAGTACTGCCTTGGAAATGACTAAAGAGACTTAGGAAAAATGTAGTGTGTATAGATATTTTGCCTGGAAGATTTTTTGCAGAGAGATGCCACGTGTAAACTAATGTATTCCTTAGCTTATTTGCACAAATTATTCTCAAGATGATCATATGGGATTAAGCTCTGCCTCAAAAAGAAGTGAATTAGGATCAGAGAAAAGGTTGAGCTTTCTCTGAGTGAGAGGGAAATTGCCTTTTTTTATCTGTTCATATGACAGCTTTGGGTTTATTTATTTCCTTTTTTTTCAGTTTGAGCTCCTGTGATAAAACTGGAAAACCATGTGAACTACTGTATTTTGGGAGTTACCACTCAACTATGATGACATGTAATCATTCAGAATGTTTGTGTAAGGGAGCTAATTACTGTAGACCAAAAATTTATATTAGTTTTATCTATATACTCTTAATTCTTCAAAGGGGCTACTAAGGACCGTAATAAAGGCAGTATTGTGTATCACACCAGCCAAATTTTACTGTATAACAAATCCAAAAAACTCCTGTCTTATTTATGCATGTAAAACTGTAGTGCAGACCCAGTTTTACAAAGCCAAATTCTTAGGTGCCTTCATTTCTTCTTTGCAAGCAAACATCTGCTCCCCTCACAACAGCTGTGTGCTCTTCCTTGAGTCCATCCTGTGTCCATCTGAAACCAAAGGTCCCTGAGACCAAATTCTTTGAAAGGCCTAAAATGGACAGTTCTGCTTGGAATACACATAATACTGAGAGTGCAGATTCCATTAAAACAATCCTGCTAAAATTGATGCTTCCTAGCCTTAATGAGATAAAACAAGAACCTTGGATTTAATGCCTCCTTTGAAGCTCAGACCCCTATGTTCCACAGGAATACCCTTCAATCAGCCATAAGGCAAGGACCACACCACCTCTGGCTCTGGAGTCAGGCTGTTGGCTGACAAAGGTTTTAATGTTCATAGGTCTCTTTGTTAACCAATGGCTGCTAACACAGAAAGCAAGAGTGAGGCCAGGAATAGAAATCTGACTATCCCCAGTGAATTATCAGTAGGAATTCATGTCATGTTCATTAGCTTTCCATTTTTAGGTCCATTTGAAATAGACAAGGAAGTAAGCTACTTGGCAAAATAGGTGTTTAGGGTAAGGACTCCAATATTTCACATCTCTTCTATACCTCTAATCCATGCTATCCTAATGGAAAGAATTATTTTGTTTCACGAGACTTAATCTTTGTACCTAAACATATGTTCTGAATTCTGTGAACTCTTGAGTCAGGAACAGACTTTGGACACAACACCTGCAAATTCTTATGGAGACATTCCCACTGGAGGGAGTAGAAATAACTATAAAAAGAATGAAACTGTGGCTCCAACCTTGAAACTGGTTAAATAAACATGCACAGATGTTCTGCTTAGTAGAAATAAGCTGAATGATAAATATCTCTCTCTGCTTGAAAGAATGAAGGAATATAAAAGGATTAAGAATTTAAAAGAAGAGACAATAGGAAGGAAAGTGTGGAAGAAGCAAAGAAAACATAATTTTTTAAAGCTGAGAGCCCATATTTGCATGTAATTTAAACAGTTTGTTCACCTGGCTCTGATTAACAATTAATTATTTTGGCCTCACAGCAGCTGTAAATACTATTTTCTTCTGGAGAATGTACACTCTGCATCTGTTTGAATAAGATTAAACCTTATTAGCCTTCTAATAAACTGTGCTAACCTTATCAATCATCTGAGATATATAGCCATGTTAATAATTATAGCATCAAATATTATTATATCCTCACAGTGAAGTATTAACAGGGTCAAAGACATATATAATTTTGTAAGAGATTTCAGTGCTCCTTTGAGGCTTGGTTTCACAGCACCAAAGAAGATCCATTTTTTTAATCCAGAGATGACCAAGACCAGGTTTCTTTTCCCATCTGAGGCAGCTGAACTTTTTTCCCTGGACAGTTCCTGACTTACAAAAAAATCCCTAAACAAAAAAGTGGTTTAAATTTTTTAATTTCTTAAAGGCACATAACAGCAGCAAAGGAGTCATAAAGCACAGCAACTGGAATAAGTAGTTTTGATGATCTGGTAATTTAGGTTTTATAGAACAAAGATATATTAGCATACTTTTCTCTACCTCTATAGCATCTGTAAGAATCCATGTCATACATCCATGCATCTGAGAAAGATGAATTCCACATTATGCTGAATATTTCCAGAATATAACAATGATTTAAATATTTAAATATTTAAATAATTTGGAATTCAGGATTGAAACCAGTCACTATATTATGGCTCCAGAATTTTGTTTAAATGCTGAAACTAGTTTTGTACAAACTGCTGAATCTGAATAGCTCAATTAAAAAGAATTCTCTTTTTTACTGATACTGATTATGTCCCTTGTAGTTCTTTCCTATGAAAAGTTCCAGAACAGAGAATATATTTTACAATATATGGTTCCTTTTGCATATCACAGACCTTGGATCCAGTTTTTTCTTTAGAAGATGTAGCAATGGATAGATGGTAGATAGATTTCAGCATGGAACTAGCTTTGTTGAGGAAGTGTAGTCAACAATCTCCAAACTGCCACATTTTCTGAATATTTTTTTACCTCATTAAATATGTTTATAATATCTTCAATTCCATAAATATTTTGACTAGTAAGTACAACTTAAACAGCAAATTTAATATACTCACTCATTTCCTTGACAGGTTTAATTATTAGTGCAGTACAGTAAATAAATTCTTATAATTGTCTCCTAGGCCTCTTATGTCCTGAAATGGATATTTGGTTCTGTCACTATTACCTCAAATTTCAATCCATGCTACATGCTCTTGTTATTAATGCTTATTTGAAGCCTATCATGCAGAAAAGGACTGGAGAGAAAAGAGTTGTGTTTAGGAGATGCATTTACCTCTTTATTTTATGCCATTACCTGTCTTTAACTGGATGCACATCTACTTTCATTTGTCATCTTGGTCGTTTCATGTGTGAATGAGAAGTAAGAATAAGATGATGAAAACAATTCTGTTTTCCTTGTAAGGATTGTAGCTTTCTGAGCCTCTGTAACACACTCCTGGGTCACAGGCACACCTTGCCTTTCAGAAGCTCATGCCTTTCCCTGCAGCTCCCTTTGTCCTCATGAGAGGACACAGCTGCACTCTGAACTCTGTTCTTCACACCGCGCAACAACTCCAAATCATCCAACTAGTGCAAACATCACCTGCAAACATGTGTGCACCTGGAGGTACAAATGACCCACGAAGCCTAAGAAACAGGATAATGCCAATGTCTGCTGAGGTGATTTGTAGTGACACAAGCTCAGCTAGGTAACATTTATTTTTATATATATGCCAGTGTGGTATTTATTTGGCTTTCACTTTGATGAATTGTAGCTCTAGAGAATATCTCAGTAAATCAGTGGTGCCTGCATAAGAAGAAAATAATTTTTCTTCATAGTAGAAAAAATGGTAACATTTGGTAAAAATATTTGGGAGTCAGTGTAGACTGTCTGCAGTAGCAGCAGAAATTGTGTATCACACCAAGGCTATTTGCATGCGGCCTGATGCATTCTCAGCTTTCTGAAAAGTCAATCTCCTCATGGCTAGTGATCTAGAAATACTTAAAACTGACAACTAATCCAGAATTTATAGCAATGTAACCGTATTGACCTTAACAGTCCTCTTCTTTAGCTTATGAAAACCAAATTCTGAGTTAATCCATGGGAAAGGAAGTACCAAAATCATAAGTGTACTGATTTGGGGTTCTAACACTGAGTCAATAAGAGGAAGAAAATTATATTGTACTTCACCTTCCTAATCAGTATTTCCTGAGTAACCAGCCTATAAAAAAGGCATAGTAAATTTGGATAATTACACCTCTGGTTTTCTATCACAAATGTTGTCCTGTTAGGAGTATTTAGGTACATGTGAGTTTAGAAAACTCACATATATTCAGTGGTAAACAGCTCATAAAAACTTTATTTAATAGAATGTCTAGAGCAAAATTGATGGCAATTACAGCTAATTTATTTTAAAGACTGTCTTGAGAACAACAGTTGAAAACACTATATAAAAATTAGTGTAATATTATTATTTTGTCATTACAGCTCTTTTTTGGAAGATGACATAAGAAAATGAAAAATGTAGAGTGGAATATTTTCATAGTAAATTAATGATGGTTTTATTTTACCAGTCGTGGTCCAATTTCAGATGAGTGCCACTGTGAGAGGAGTAGCTAATTTGATGTAGCAGAGGTCAAAAAACCCAGCAGACTGAATCTATACAAGGGTGACATGCCTGAATGTGACAGAAGAGCTTACTGCCACATACATGTGAGTAAAGAGATTGGAAAGAGACCTTTATTAGTATTACATTATCTCTTGCTATCACAGAAATAATTTTTTTCCTGTGATTTATGACCTTTAATTTAACTCATTTTTGTTTACCTGGGTTTGCTGAATCCTTGGATAAAAAAAGGAATCATGAGGAAATAAATTACTTGTTATTTTTGGAATATGTCAAAATTGGTCTGACATGTTAATGGTTTGCACAGGGAAAGGAAGTGGTGAAAGCTTCTGGCAGGAGAAACAGATGTGTGTGACAAAAATTTTTTAGACAGGAATTTTTGTGCACTGCTAAAACCAAGTGTGTTTTGATGTTTCAAAGGCAGAAAAGAAAAAAGCTTCTGTAAGAAAGGCTGAGTTGACACAGATTACAGTGATCACTCAGAGTTCATAATCTGCTTTTTTCTTTACATGTTACAAAATGCCTTTGAGGGATTAAGAAGCTGCTGAATGCAATGTGAATCTGTGACTACAGATAATGTGAATGGCAATGGCAAAGTCTGGCACTCTGTTAATTAGAGAACACCTGGAACTGATCTTTGTGAATTGTGATGGAAAATAGTGTTGTAGTGCAAATTCTGGTTTGTAATGCAGATTTATTTCTGTGATATACATGCATATCCTGATAAACTTGTCTATTATGTTTTTTTAATCACTCCAAATACTAAACCAAAGAGAATAAAGAAAATATTTTCAATTAAGTTTCTGCTGTAGTTATACTCTTTGTTGGAAATAGAATTCAAAATAAAGTTTAGATATCTTAAGTCATTTCTATTTTAACTATTACTTTCTCCAGTTCATAAGGTAGATCTTTACTCTGGGAAGGTTTATATATAGTGTTATTCACTGAAGTAAATAAAAAAAAAAAAAGAAAGATATAAAAGTGAGTGAGAGTCTTGGCAAAAAATGAGACATTACTCTGTAGATTAACTCTCATTTGTTGTGGTTTGCTGAAGAATTCTGTCTGGGTTTTAATTGTTCTTTGTAACATCTTCCAATATAGAAAAACAATTTGTGTTGCCCTACTGTCTCCCTTTTTGAAAAAAGTTAATCAGATGGGATTTAGCTTCTTTTTTCTAACATTAAGAATCAAACTCCTAGGGAAAAAAAATAATTAGGCATTTGCATTGGTTTTTGAAGGGCATTGATGTCCTTTCAGTAGCTCAGGAAGGTGGCTTACAAAGAGCATTTGCAGTGTTTTCTTGCTATATGCCCAGTCTAAACAATCTGACTCAGACTGGAAAGGCAGTTGGATGTCTGTAGAAGATCTGTTAGCAGTCCTGATTTTTTCCCCTCAAAAAAATTCCAATGACAATTTCATTATGGAAAAAGATTTTCTCTGAAAACCTTTTTTTTCAAATGTTTTATATTTCAAAAGAGTAGAAAAAAAATATGTTTTTTTTTTCTCATTCCACTAGTCCTGTTCTTTTATGCTAGAAAAGAAGAAGAGAAAATACTTTTGTTTTTATCAGAAGTGTGCTAAAATTTAACTAATAAGATAGTTAGATTTGTAAATGTGCAGGCAAAGCCTGTGTTTCAAGGTGAAAGTAAAAGGGAAAGGTTTGAGAAATCTAAATATTTTACAAAATAAAACTTAATGACTACCTCAGTATATAAAAAGTTCAATATTTAAAATAAATGATTACCTGTTCTTTCAAAAAATAAACAATAAGCTGATAAAACAGGATACACATTTAAAATAGAGATAAAGTACTTGGTAGATTGATCCTGGCTGGACATCACTCGTCCACTAGCCCCTTTTATCACTGCCTGTCTCAGCTGGACAGGGACAGAAAAGATAATAAAAAGCTCATGAGTTGAGATAACAACAGAGACCATTCACCAATTATTGTTACGGGCCAAACAGATTTCACTCAGGAAAAATTAACAAAGATATTAGAGTTGGATAATGGGATGTAAAAAAGCAAACCTAAAAACTGCATTACCTCCACCCCTCCCTTTTTCCCAAGGCCCAGCTTTACTCCTGAATTCTTTATTTCTTCCCCTGCAGTGGAACAGGGGGACAGGGAGTGGAGGGCTGCATTCAGCTACCTTGTCTCTGCTGCTCCTTCCTGTGCAGGGGAGGATGGCTCACCCTGTTCCCCTTGTCCAGAGGGGGTCCCCTCCACAGGAGTCAGTGCTCTGTGAGCTGCTCCAGCATGAGTCCTTTCCATGGGCTGCAGCTCCTCCCGCACTGCTCCAGTGAGGTCCCTCCCGTGGAGCTCAGTTTCTCAGGAACAGGCTGCTCCTCCTGAGGTCCTGCCAGCCAACCTGTCCCAGTGGGGGCTTCTCCCTGCACAGGACCTGCCAGGACACTGCCCAGAGCTCCACTAACTCCTGAGGGAGAAAAACATGTTCAGTGCAAACCTGAACATTTATGACCATGAAATCAGACAGTCAGATCAGTTGTCTTTTTTATGCGAGTCTTACTATTCTTATCAGTCTTATTTCCTTTTGAAGATGTGTCCAAGGAAAAATTTGCAGTGAAATACTTTACTAAATGGCTTAGAAAGACAAAAGTTGTGCAAAACTCATGCTTCTTATACATGTCATGATAAATCTGGTGAGAATTTGCTACTTGAGCTCAGTTGTATAGAAGTACGAGCTCAGTGGTATAGAAGGATGACTTGTATGGAAACACATTTTTATTTTCTTGCACTAATTTTTATTTGTTCTCTGGTGGAATGCAAGCC
The DNA here is from genome assembly GCF_037042795.1 of Molothrus aeneus. NCBI lineage: Eukaryota > Metazoa > Chordata > Aves > Passeriformes > Icteridae > Molothrus > Molothrus aeneus. The sequence goes on along the minus strand of NC_089649.1, from coordinate 60,123,536 downwards.
AAAAGATCCTCTCACCTATATGTAGCACAGGATGTACATAGCAAATATGAACTGGTCCTAAGGGAGTAAGGATTTTCCAATAATGTAAAATATTTGGGATAATGGAGGGGAGAAGAAAGCTTTTGTGTGGCATGGGCAGGGATTTTAGAAATGTGTGGAGAGGCACCTTTCTCCCATAACTAATTTTTTTTAGGTATTATTAGGGTCTGGATTTTTCCAATAGCAACGTAATGGCGAGCTTTGCACTTCATCTCATAAGTTGAATATATTTACTCTTGTGTTACTCATAGACAATCCTTATGTTCCTTCTTTCAGCAAAATAAACCTGAACTCTGACACTCTTTTTTATCTCCCTCTGGTATACTCATATCTGGAGCAGCTTTGCAATTAGATTGTCATCTTCCATTAAGATACTAGTTTTGATTCAATCATTATCTCAAATTAATTAAGAGACTTTTAATCATCATATTCATCAAATTCTAAGATCATTATGTTTTCCTTGATCCTTAAAATTGCCTTTGTCTTAATTGTCAGTCTGGAATTTCAAAGCAGAGCTGTACAGTCTTTGGTAAAACTTGCACTTTTACCTCTGTAATAATTTTTTGAGGTGCTGAGTCTCCTCATTCTGGTTTAGATGGGATTTGTTTTACAACTGACTTTTAAGGACACTTGCTCTCTCTCTATATAAGATTATTTTCATTTTCCCCCAAATCTTTATATAATTTTTCTTCTCCTGTAATGCATGAAGGCTTCAATTTCAGTCTCAATTTATTAGCATGTCATTATATTTTTAATCTGCATGTGCATTTCTGAGATCCTTTTGTGTTCTGTCTGCCATACTGTGTTGATTGGAACATCCAGTAAAAGGGCAGGATTGATGGATTGGTGCTGAATTTGGTTAAGTAGAAAATTGGAAGCTGTTAAAATGGTTGAAAAGGTGCTCCAAATTTTGGCATAGTAATGAGAAAGAAAATGGGATCATATGAAGGGAAGTGCAGAACAAAAGAAAAACTAACAAATGAAGTTAAAAGACCATGAGTTGTGTGTGGAGGAACGCAAAAGAATGGAGACATGATATTCAAAAATTAGATATGTGTCTTGATTTGCATTGTGAAAAATGTAGAGCTGAAGAGGATCCTGAGAACTAAAAGGACTGTTAGTCTGGAGGGCATTTTCAGACTTGTTCCTCCATAGAGTATTAAAAATTCTCTATGAGATTTTACTCTAAGTCCTGTTTTTCAATCTAACTTTTGTGCAAATTGTCTGACCCCTAAGTTGAAAATACTGCAAATAGAAAAGACCAATTTTTCTTCTCTGCCATCACAGTAAGATCACCAAAGATAGTACAGCAACGTGACTAGAAATCTCACAGAATTTTGACACCAATGGGATAAGATGCAGGATTTTTCCCCCTCAGTTTAGCTTGCTACTAGTGGCATCTGGTCTATTTCCCTGTATTAATCTGTTTCCCCATATTACTCATGCTACTTTTCCTTGGTGTTCAAAAATAATCCACACTGATGTTGAGTGCTGGACTGAAAATACTTAACAAGAGTTGTTAATATTGGTATCTGCATCTGATCCCACCTTTTTTTCTGGCTGCATATTTTCATCTCTCTGATACTTGCCTTGGTCCTTGTCTTTTATACAGTGCAATACATCTATTGCACTATTGTGGTTCTTAAAGTATGGGGGTGAGGTAGAACAGGTCTTGGTATACTATTGTAGGGGGATACAATATAAGAAAATAAAGGCAGTATAGTAAGTAATCTTACCCCATTAAGGAGTTGCAGCTGAGCCAATTACTAGAGATTGGGAGCAGGCCTGATGTTAACAGGCCACAGCTGTAGCCAATGAGAAGAGTGCTATAAAAGAGTGGATTGGTGGGAACTGGAGTCAGTTGGCTGCTGTGAGGGCAAGGGAGAGTCAATGCCCAGAGGAGCTGCCTATGAGAAATATCAAGGAGGTATGAAACTCTAGCAACATGGAACCTTTGTAATATAATGATAATAGAACTCTTGCACTATAATGGCAATATATGATTACTTATAAATATAATAAGATCTTGTTTAGTGAGAGAAGGGCAATAGTCAGTGCATATCTATAACTCTGTATGACCACTACATGCAGCACAGGTCACAGGGTGTTCAAGCAGCTGCAGGGAGAATATATTCATATCATGATGACCTCAGAGCTATGCCTAGATGAGCCTTGTATACTTTGTGTAGCCATTACTTCTGCTTACTTTGGAAATGACACAAATCCATAGCAGTGCATTAATCTTTTAGGTTCATGTTACATGTCTATTAATATTTTTCTTTTCTCCCTGTCCTGTCCCTTTCAATGTGCATGATTTGATTTTCATGGCCACATCAACTTCACTGCTCTGTATGTTCTCTTCACTAGACAAAAGCCTCTCTGTAGAAAAAAAGACTGAATGGTAAGTACTTCTTTGAAGTGAATCAGTCTGTGTTTATCAGGTAAATTCACTGCTGAAACATGAATAATAAGAGGTGAATTACTGAGAAGATGATTGGTGTACCCTGGGGTTAAATACAGCTATCAGTGAATGGAAATTTCATCTGGGAGTTAGGTCTCATCTATCTGAGCATGAACCCAAAAGGTCAAAGAGAGAAGGTTGGTAGAACTCAGGTATTGCACTTAAGAAACAGACTGGTTAACCATCAATTTTCCAAGGAAGAAGCTGCGATGCAGACAGAGCCAGTACTACAAGCCTTAGGCTGGGGAAGCATTACAACATGCTAAACAACTTAATATAATTTGTTTCAGTGTATAGTAAGGGGAAGTTAACCATCATAAAAATAATTGAGAAGTCCCCCACAAAATTACTTAAAATGTTTATTATTCTTTTCATGGCTAATGTCAGCCATGCCTTTGCTGTATAAATGTCATGGACAAGGAGGAACGTTCAATATTTGTCAGCAGAATCTGTGAGCGAGTACCAAATAGAAGACAGAAGATATTGTGCATGCTTCCTCATTCTGTGGAGGTCTGCTTCTCCCAGAAAGCTTCTCTAAATCAAATCAGGATAGAATCTATGAATTTATGTAAATAATTTAAATCCTTTCCTTGGGAATAAACCCCTATATAGAAAAAAAGAATTTATCAGATCGGCACAATGCAATGTTGGCTTTGTTCTAGGAAAACACCAGTTCTTTTTTTTTTTTTTTTTTTACTATGGCAAGTATTCTGTGTTTTGTGGTTTAGGTTGTTATTTTGAGGTTTTTTTTAACCCTGAAAAGACTATAGTTCATAACTTTTGCACAATGTGTTGCATTCAGCCTGCTGCTTTTCTGAAAGAAAACAGCTTTTGAGGACGGGAACTGCTGTGCAGCATGAACTTTTAAACAAGGAATGACCTATTTTCTTGCTTCTATGCCCACTGCTGCTTCCTTTTTACTGCCTAGAGCCACAAAAGGAGAGTCATGGAGTAAAGTTTTAAGAAACCTTTCCTGAGGTGGAGTAGCCACCTTGTCATTTCATTTGTTGCTTTTCCTATTAAGGCACAGGGTGAAGACTGTTGCTTAAACTTTGCTTTTATGCCAAAAGTCCTCCTCCATTTTGCATTGGTTAAGTTAAACAGATATTGCATTGTAAGAGGCATGAAGATAAAAATGCAATATGCAGTGTGTTAACTTCCTTAAATATCAATATTTTGTGGTGGTGAGGACAATCAAATATATCTTCTGAGCTATGCTATGTGTGGTCTTTTGTTTGGGTAAGGTTGGGAAAGGGAAATGAAAATAATGTGTCAGAAATGAGATTGTGGATTGTGTGCATAAGAACTGTAAGGAAGGCAGGGTAAAAACTCAAAGGCATACAAATAAATACATTTTTGAGATTGAAAGGATAAAGCACATATCACAAAAATGTCACTTGGGGATATGAATAAAGATGCTGTAGAAAAATAAGTGTAGGCATTTTTGTAGAAAAAAAAAAACTAGATCAAAGGAAATGTACTCTGGATCAGATTCTCACAAACAGGCTGGATCCAGACTGCTCTGGAGATGGAATCTTACACTCACCAGCTTCCATTTACAGCTGGATTGCAGTAGCTCTGCAGCACAGAGGAGCCAGGATTTGTGCAGACCTGGCTGCTTGGCTCTGGAGAGCTAATAATAAGTAAAATGTACCAACATTTTACAACAAGAAAAAAGTATTTTAGAATTCTTTTGAAGGGTAAAGTACTCGCGCATTTAACATTGTTACACAACCTAAAGTAGTTTATTTGGTCTAAACAGTAGCTTATATTTGGAGAAATAGAACATAAATTATAAAAAGGAAAACACAATGGAACAATTGTTTAATAAGAAATATAAATGTAGGAAACCTTTGTTGTCCTTCAGCTACCATAATTTTATGCCACAGCAGGACATAAAGAAATCAAAATTGCCAGTTATGCATTGTAAATATGCACAAAACCAGAATGCTTCTTATGCAAAAGAAAATGTTTTTCTGTAGCTGCCTTTAGTTTACCTTTATTGTGCTTTGGAGGGCAAGTGAAAAAAGGCTGAACTCACCCCCTCACTCACACGCTGCTCGTTTCCCTTTATCAACACATATGTCATATTTTTTACACCAAATAAATAATATAAGATTTTCAACTTGTATGTTAAATTTCACATATCTTTTACTTTGAAAAAATCCTAAGATAATATGTTTAAAAGAAATGTATTTTTTTTGAGTGGAAATGTTCTTACCAGTTTAAGCGACGTTCTTTGCAGATTTGAATGAAATTGATGCATAGAATTGGAAGTAAACTGAAGCTGATACTAAATTGTTATAAATTCCAAGCAATTATGCTTAAGAAAATCAAATTAAAGCAATTCACTTGGATGCCAGTGAGAAATGACTAAGCTCTTAGATTAGAGATTGCAAATTTAGAACACAAGTTAACAGATATAGTCACTACCTTCATTTTGCACAGCATAGATCACTTTTGGGTCAGTCACGGGCTGCAAATTGTGATTTGAGTCCAGTTATTAAAGCCAGGTATCTACAGTGACATCACTGTCAGCTGTAAGGAATTTTAACCATTTATCATAATTCAGAAAGATGCAGGTGTGTCCTGCCCCAAAGCCTCAGGGTATCTTTGGGTGCAAGCATGACAATTATCACACTCTTTCAGAAATACACAGAAGTATAACATTGCATTGGTGTAGGTGGTGAGGGTTTGGTACTGGGAGGACTGAAGTAGTGGGACTGACACAACTGGCCCCAGAGCAGATCCTCTGCAGAACACTGCTGAATGCATGGCTCAAGCTGGGGGTGTGTCTGGGGAAACATCTTTAAGAAAAGAGAGAAATCATCAGTCAGAAAGAAGTGAGGGGGGATGGTGGCAAAGAGTGAGCAAGAGCAAAGGGAACACTGAGTTCATAGAAGGAAAACTCCAGATGAAGCTCCTCAAAGCACAAGGATTGTCCATTCCAACATGCAGGAAGTCAAGTGAGTGTGGTGGAGGGCAAGAGTGGATGAACAAGGTACTTCTCGTGGAGTTTTTCTTGGCGAGGTCTGCTTACAGGTTACTGTGCCAAGTGCCACAGTAGTGCCATCACTTCCTCAGTGGGGCAGCAGATGAGTAAAATCAAGTTATGTAAAATCAGGATACATAAGCAATCATATGGGAGACTTAAATGCTCTCTTAACTTCCTTTAATGAGTAGTTGTAGAGAAGAGGGAGACACTGTTCTCAGAAATGCGTGATGAAAGGACAAAATGCAACACAAAAGCTTCAAAAAGAGGAATTCCAATAGAATCTAAGGGAAAATTGTCACAGTGAAGATGATGAAGGATCAAAGGAGCTTGCAGAGAGAAGCTGTAGAATCTCTATCTTTGGGGTCTCCTGAACTTCATCTGGATTTGACTCTGAACAGCCTCATCTAAGTTTAAAGTCAACCCTTTGTTCAGGATGTTGGATGGCATAACCCCAGAGATCCCTGCTCATCTAAACTGTTCAGTGATACTATGACAGGTGCTCTGTCTCTGGGTGGTTGCTGAACAACCTTCTTTCCTGTAACCCATTCACAGGAGCGCAGGCAGGCAGGAGGCAGAATTCACCCCCTGAGAGGCAGGTAGCATTTCAGCAATACCCCTCAGGAATGGAAGAATGACCAGGAGGAGGAAAGGCAAGGCCTTCTGAACAAAGAGAAACTTGGCTGAGGAAGAGGAACTAGACACATACTTTTCCTTGGCTTGTGACCATGGCAAGTAATCTGGAAGTGTTGTGAATCAGGACTTCTGTAAGTAATTAGCTCACTAAAAGTTCATCATTACAGATTTTTTTCTTGGATCAAAAAGTAGACTAATATAGAATATAAAGTGAAATACTCCTTTTTGCAATATACAATCATTCTTGGTGACAAAGATTTATTGGTTTGTTTACTATTTTACTAATTTATTCCTAGATTATTACGTTCAATATTTAAAGCATAAACATAACAAATGTAGCAAATTGTGTTATCTAAGTACAGTGTTATCTTTTTAAAGTATTTATTTTGAAAGCCAAATGTTATATTAAGAACAGTCTTAGTGTTTTAGAGGAAAACCACTACACACTCAAGCACAGCTCTATATAAATATCACTCAATTAAGAATTTCCAAGCTCTTGTTTCAAGAACATTGCCTTTATATTATTTTAATACTATTTTAATGAAAGAGAATTAAATACTGAAAGAATTAATACTAACAGCACACACACTAGAAAATGTTATTATTTCCAAGGAAATGACAAGAACTTGTCTCTGAAAATAGGAATACTGTTATTCTTCTTTAAGTAAACACCCAACACTCATTTTCTGATTTAATTTTTTTCATGAAGGATAGGATCTCAAGAACATAGGATTGAAGAGTTTATTACTTAGGCAAGTGTCTAGAAAGGATGGTGCAAATAGTTCTACACTGGCTCCTTCAAAGTATTCCCACTGTCACAAATGCAGATTTATACTTTTATTTTGCATCCAAACACTTCGCTGGAAAAAACCAACCCCAGGTTAAATGGCACCGTAGCAAAGCTCAGCAATCTAAATGTATTTTCAGAATTGAAAGCCTAAGTTTAACTAACCTAAACAGCAGTGTGCATACATCTTAATTTTTTTGTGAAGTGATACCCTTTTTGTAAAGAATACAAAAGAAAATATAGAAAAGCTTTTCGACAGACTTTGCTTAGGAATTCACAATTTCGCTTAAGAACAACTTCTTAACATTTTATTTGAAATTATGGCTCAAAAGACCATTATGGAAAAAGGATCAGGTATCTTTGCTGAATCTTGCAGACAGTGTTACTTCCTTTTCACTTCTGAGAAAACTGGCTGAGAAGGGAATTCTGTGGAGAAATGATATGAAATTCCCCCCATTCTGCATGGATGAATTACTGAATTATGTGCAGTTAACTTCAGCTGAATCTGAAGTTCTGGCCACAGAATAAATGGAAGAGAAGGAAGGTAAACAAGGGAGAAAGAGAATAGATATTTAAATTCCATTCTATGTTAACAATGCTTCTAACACTGTATCATTCAAAAATGGAGGAAAATAATGAAAACCTCCCACAGAGCTAACAATGTATATAGGTCTGAATCTAAATGTGTAGCATATTTTTTCAAGACCATCAAAATTTTCAGCTTCTATAACAATTTCAATTTCTCCTGTGTAAAGATTTATTTATACTCTACCAACAAAACTCAAAACATAGTTTTTGGTTCACAAGTATCTAGTCTGATGTTAAAATATAATTGCTGTTGCTTACATAATGACTGTTCTCTGAAGTGTATTCCCTGTAGCTTTGTGTATTTCTTATTCTCTCAGGTGTTTGGAGATTCTTCCATCTCTCAGTATAGAAAACATAAAGCATGTTCTGAGTGCATTAAGAAACCCCAACAAACAACATAGTTTGGTATATGCTGCTTCTATCATTTGGCTAACATTTTTACACCAGTATGTGGTGTGAAAGCATCTATCACAGAAAGTTGAAGAAAAAAAAGTCTAGTTCTAAAGGATTCATAAAGGATCCATTTCAACTCATGTTGAAATCAAAGGATTTTTGGATAGCCATTGATGTCAAGGGGAAATGGATTCAAGTTTTCAGTAGGATTCTGACAGGTTTTGTTTCAAGGTATAACTCTCCCACAGTGAAAGTCCACGGCTCAGACTCTGATCAGGACAGAACAGTGTGTGAGAGGAGTGGGGGTTTATTGTTTTCAATTCTGCCACAATTGTATGAAGTTTAACAAGGTAAGTGCCAGGTACTGCACCTGGGATGGGGCAATCCTGGATGTACAGACAGACTGGGGAATGAGATGCTGGAAAGCAGCACTGTGGGAAGGCACCTGGGCATTCTGGTTGATACAGAGCTGAATGTGAGCCAGCAGTGCCCTGGCAGCCAGGAGGGCCAGCCCTGTCCTGGGGGCATCAGGCACAGCATGGCCAGCCAGGCAAGGGAGGGGATTGGCCTGCTCTGCTCTGGGCTGGGGCAGCCTCACCTCGAGTGCTGGGGGCAGCTTTGGATGCCCCCATATAAAAAAGACATTAAACTATTAGAAAATGTCCAAAGGAGGGCCATGAGAATGGTGAAGGGTCAGAAGGGGAAGGTGTGTGAGGATTAGCTGAGGTCACTTGGTCAGTTCAGCCTGGAGGAGTCTGAGGGGAGACCTCAGTTACAACTTCCCTGTGAGGGGAACTGGAGGGGCAGGTAGAGATCTCATCACTCTCGTGACCAGTGACAGGAAATGACATTAAACTCAGTCGGGGAGGATTAGGTTGGATATCAGGAAAATGTTTTTCATCAGAGGGTGGCTGGATATGGGAACAGGCTCCTCAGGGAAGTGGTCACAACACCAGCCTGAGTTCCAGAAGCATTTGGACAATGCTCTTAGGCACATGGTGTGATTTTTGGGGTGTCCTGTGAGGGCCAGGAGCTGGACTTGATGATCCTGATGGATCCCTTTTACTCTTTGTATTCTACAATGCTGTGAGTTTGTCTTATCTGGCCTTGGATACATCAGCTCGTATCAATGTCTTATTGAACACATTTGCAAACTGTAACAGTTTCCACACCATTTTATGTGCAGCAGCATCAGGTACCAAACTTGAATGTGTTTGTGCCGTTGTATCCAATGCTAACTCACTGATAATCACCAGCCATCTTTTAATGTAAAAGATATCCTCAACCAGTGCTTCTAATTCTTCTAATTCCTTCTGTTTCTTGTAGCTCATCTTTGTCAGTGATAATCCTTTCCAGTGAGCCATCTCCTGTTTTTCCCTAGAGCTGAACTCCGATCCTCAGTGAACCTGGAAATATAAGTCCAAAAACAAACTGGGAGGATAATTATTAACAAGTGCATCAACAGCCTTGGCTTTTCCCATCTTTTGTACTCAGTCTTTAGACTTCTAGAATAGATATAGATTTTTTTTTTTAAATGCCAGCAGGATATCACTCATAGAAAGGTCAGGATAACCTTAAAGAGGTTATAAACCTTATAAACAAGGTTTATAACCTTATATAAGGTGCTGCTGAAGGTGTTCTGCATTCTTGAAGATGCCATTAGCCACTCAAATCATGAGAGTGTGCACAAATACATGCACTCAACTGGCTATTGAAGAGGAATAGTCACTGCAGCCAAGATACACAAAGGTGTAGTTGTATTACTTTTCTTGTATAAAAGACACAAAAAGAATGAAGGCCTGTGACTGACTGGATCTTGTGAAGCTCAGTGCAGAGAGGATAATTTCTCCTTCTCAACATTTTGTACACCCCCACAGGGGAAGCAACAACCTACTAAATTCCTTGGGGAAGGGCATATAATTTTCATTGTCTCCAATGTAATAAGTGTTTCTCTGGCAAAATTTTATTGTCTTTCACTGCATGTAATAAATCATATTATTCCATGTATGCTTTTCAAAGCAGCTTTTTGAAATTCAAATTTAGTATCAGTTTTCTTCAAAAATGATAGAAGTAGTTATTAGTCTGTGAGCATCTGTTAATGCTACAGAAAAATATAAAATCCACATTAGCAATTTCCATTTTTTAATTTTTCTAACATTTTTAACTTCTGAAACATCTGCTTGAGCTATTTTTCTCCTTGCATCTCAACTGCTCAGTTGAAGTAGAGAGAGGTGAGCAAGCAGCTTGAGACTTCAGTTTGAAATATATTAAATAGGAAAAGCTCAAAGGGGAAACATCTGCTGAAGTGAAAATGCCTGTGCAGGATTGCAAAGCAAGATTTAAAGGCTGAGGAATAGGAGAAGGAATCTTTCAGAGTATTAAAAATAGGATCTAGCTGATTTTTATAGCTCCCTTAAGTTGTTCCAGATCAGTACCTGGGTCAGAGAGGTACAGTGTTGTGCAGATTCCTTTCCCTGCATTTGTGTCTGTGTTTACTTCTGACTTGAAAGCAAGCATGCCCTAAGATACATAGCATCCAGTTAACTTCAGACCTGTCACTTATTTATTGCTGTTGCACATGATGGGGAAACCATGAGATAATCTTGTACAAAAAATCAAGCTGGCTACTGTTCTAATCAAGTCCATTAGACTTCAGAGCATCTGCACATCAAGCAGTCCCACAGCACCTTGCCAGTCATCCACCTTAATCTAAAGAGGGACTGTACAAAAGATGGGCATGATAGTCTGTGAATTCCCACAGTCTGTCTGCAGGAGCAAAGGTTCCCTGAATATACACAAAGTAAAAAAAACACCACTCCTTATTCAGTCCTTGGCATATGCAACAAGAGGTGACTCTTTATTCAGTGCATGATTGTAAGATTATGCTTCCTTTTAATAAGAATCTGGAGGAAATTATGAACCACTTTCCCCGGCAAAGGGTTTTATTTTTACAGAAAGGAAAGAAAATAAAATAACAAAGAAGGAAGAAGTAAGAAGAAAAGCAACCTAAAAAAACCCAACACCCTAAAGCCCCTGAGGCTGGCTTTTGCCAGATGTTTTAATTTCAGAGGATTGATCTGTGAAGGATGCAAATTTCTTTGGCATTGCCTGTAGGGTGACAGCACAGTGACAGCTTTCCTGGTCAGAGGACAAAGATTGTCACAGAATTTGCTGAGGAACATGACAAAAGAAAATTATGTCTGGGGAGCTTATTCCCTTCACCTATCACAGGAGGCAAGCAGGAATATTTACGTCCAGATTAAGGCATGCATAGTGTCATAAATAAAAAAATAAAGTACATTGACTGTTTTCAAGACAATAAAATCATCTGGCACACACCTTAGTCAGGGAGTCATCCAAGTATCTTTAAGCCTAGTTCTCTGAACAGATGAAAAATCGACCATCTTTAGCAAGAGAGAGGTGGAAAATATTTGGGCTCATCCTAGATTGCATTTAACTTGTTTTATTTACCTTTATCTTTCCCTTGAGAGTTTAAAAACTCCAGTGATTCTATCTGGCATTTTTAGAGATAAGATGAGCCAGTAGGGGACAACCACAACAAATATACATAATGTCAAGTTCCATAAGGAACAGTTCCTGCAGGCTGTGGGCTGAGAGGCCTTTGCTAGATATTATCAGAAGCCATTAGATTGGCTGAGACTGGCAAAAAGAGAACATATGTGGCCCACCTGCATTTCTTTTGAAGTGTTGTCTACGGAGGATTGCAGATCATTAATTTTTACAAATTCATACTCTTTGCAAAAAAATTAAGAGGGAAAGTCCTACTTATGCAAAAGCAAAATAAATATGCAGACTATTGTGACACAATAATTTGTGAAAAAAATTTTGATTTGCTGAGCATCTGAGAACAGAATGACCTTCAGAATTCAAAATTAGTAGAATTTCAAGTGATTTATAATATTTATAATACTATCAGCCAGCTGGTGCTTGTCTCCTGCAGCAAATTACCCAGGCAAGGAGTAGAGACTTTACAGAGAAGGGGTGCAGAATGCCTGTGAGGAGGTAGGTTTTGGGAGCACATCACAGGAGAATTTTTGGAAGCAGAGGAAAAAACTCAGGGAGATCATTGTGAAAGTGCAGGAGGGGTAGAAAAATGCAGGGGAAGCCTTCCTTAGCTGTATTGGCTGAGGAAAGCCTGCAGGAAGAGCCTAAGGCAGGGTTGGAAATGATGGATTGATGGACCTGTACTCACAGTCCTCCCAGGCCCCACAGTCTGTAACATTCCCCAGTCCTGAGTCAGAAATTCTCAGGCTCCAGGGGAATGTAGAAGATGACAAGATCATGAAATGCAGCCCAGAGAGAGAGCAGGGTATCACTGTGGGGAGCTGCAGGTGAACACTGCAGCAGGTCATAGATTCCTTGCAGAGATGCGATGAGTTTGCCAACAGCCAAGGGAAGGCACTCATTTTGACCCTACATTTGATGGAGGTTCACAGGGGTTGTCTTGGGAGGGGAAGTATTTAGGAGAGGTGTTGCCACCTTGCCAGGGCCACTGCTGCAAGGCAGCCCAGCTCAGAAACTCAATTCTTTGGCAACAATGACTTGTGTTTGACAGAGGCAGCAGGGAGTCTGATATGAGTGTTCACGTGCCTTTGAGGGGGAAAGGAGGGTGATATCATAGCTCTGCCCTTTATTAATCAGCTTCCTTCCTGCTTTAATCCTTTTCCAGGGATACAGTGCAGGCAGCTCCAGGGATCCTATGTGAAGGAAATTTTATTCCTGTGTGTGGCTTTATGAGATAAGCTATCAAACTCACTAGAAACATGCTCAGAGACTATGGCAAGCACTTTGCTTAAAGATACTGGAAATGGTCTCTTTGCTGTGATCAATTCAGTAATGACTAAATCAGAACACTTGTAGCAAAGGACCAGAACTCACAATTCCTTCTTTTTAGCACTATTAAGCCATTATCATTTCTGTATGTATCTCCTGAAAATAAGCAGTTTTCCTTCCTTGATGTGTGTATGTATGCCTTTGCTGTCACCAAAGAAAGGGTAAATTTTGAGACCTTTTTGTTTTGATGATGTAAATTTAGAAATATTTCCATTTCTTGTACAAGTGTTTAGAGTTTCTACCACTTGTTTCAGTTGGATAATGCTACAGTGCCAGCAGCCATCTGCTAATTTTTCAAAATGTTTAGATTAAAATTTGAACCAACTTTTTTGATCTCTTCACAAAAGTGCAGTTATCACTAACCTTCTACAATAAGGAAACAGCCTTCATTTACCCCAATCTCCTAAACATATGTTAAAAATATCTATATAGAAAGAAAAAATGACTCACTACATGGAGATGGGATAGTTATAAACCACATTATGCTAAAGGATTAGCCATAGAAATAAAAAAATTAAACTGGCTTACAAAATGTAATTATTTCTCTGGGTTGGTACATTTGATTTTGATTTCAAGAACAGTTGGTGTTATTTCTTCTAGAAAAATAGTGACACAATTTCTCTACATGGCAATCCTTACTTTGCCTTACCTTCTGAGCCCTTGTAAGGCTCAAGAGATTTGTTAGAGAAAAAGATTTGGATTCCCCTCCCTTGCTTCCAGTTGAGATCATTTTGAACTCTATTCAGGCATGAAAGAAATACTAATCAGTCTTTTAGACTGGAGAGGAACTCCCAGGTGTATACTATACATGTAAACTCTCCTATAAATATGAACATCATAACATCTGAGAAAAAAGCTACCTGAGGTAGGGAAGTTTTATTTATTTTTCTTTCACATAGAAAAGTGAACAAAAGATCTTGCTGGAAACATGGAGGTTTCATAAACCTTGGAAAGTGTGTTTTTTAATCCAATCTAGCAGGTCACAATCATCTGTTTGTGGCTGAAAGATAATTGTCCGAAAACTTCCCTGCCCCCTTACAAGGGCTTTTCTTTTTAAGGTGATGGAAGTTATTTTTCTCTCCTCTCACATGACAGCTGTCCATATGAACCAGAAAGGGGAAGACAAAAAGAAAAAAAGCAGACTGCTCCCTGGAATATTTTAATGTGGTATGTGGATAATTTTACTCCTTTCTCCAGATAAGCAGGAATTGTTTATTTTTTCTAAAATCAAAGACAATCATATTAAGCATAGTAACAGCATATCCTGTGCCAGTCTTCTGTTCATTGCACCCAGTAACTGTTAAATCAAAGCTCCAGGTAGGAACAGCAGCTGCACCACGGCAGGGATGACAGGTCCTCACATGAGCTGCAGCATCCTGCTCTGCTCTCCATCCTGATGTGTCCTTTGGTGAGTGTTGGTGTAACTGCAAAGAAAGGCATTTGCTTCACTCAGATAAGCATATTTGCTTTTTGGTTAAGGCAATCTCCCAGGAGGCAAAAAAATACCATTTTAAACTGAATCTGAAAAAGAAGTTGAAACCCTGTATTTTCATGTCCTAGATAAGAATTGTCTGCCATGCTGCTTAACTGGGCAGCACTACAGCTGTCTCCAGCCAGGCTCCAGAAGTGAGCCTGGCTCATGTCTCTGAAAGAAAAGAATTATGTGGAAAAATGGATGGGCGGGTTTGAACAGAGAGAGTCTGTGAACAGAGAGAGTCCCTGAATCTGTGTTCTCAAAAGGGATGATTTTGGTTCCTGTCTAGGAGGTTCCTGTCTAGGAATCTTCATGGGCTAGCAGCTGGTTTGTATTTATTCTGTGTGCTAGATGTTTTGGATCCCATTCTGGGATATCCAAGTCTATGTCTTTGGAAATTCAGTTCCTTTTTCATGTAACTTTGTTGCTGCTGGTTTTACACATAAATCCTTTATTGTGTTCAGATCTACGTGATAAAAATGGAAGTACTGAGACAAAGAGAATATTAAATATGTACTATGAAATTTTCTAATATGTGAGGAGAGAAACATTCTTGGATTCCAAGTCAAATTACATTTTTCTCTCATTTGCATCAAGAAAACAGAAGCACTAATAATATATGTGTCAAATCAGTGATGGAAATAGCTATGCAATCAAATGATGTAATCATGGTATATAAGTGAAGGTGACCTACTAATGAATAATGTGGGAAGAAAAGACTGACAAAGTGTTAATTGATATGTCAAGCCAGTAATGTCAGTCAGTGGCATGGAAGAAGAGAAATTAGTCAGTGTAAATTGCGTAGTGACCATCAAAACATGCCAAAAGCAAATTGCACTTTCCGTAAAGACCCTGACACATAAGACATAAGAACAAACTGAAAAACCATATCTGATTTACTGCTCCAGGTAGCCAGTAATGGTTCACCTAGCAACGCTTTTTAATGTCTAAGGAAAACATATTTGCAGACTCTATGTACCACAATAATCCTCAGCTCGACCTGTGAAGCTTTCACAGCTCCTCCTTAGAGAAATCCAGTAAAATCTACAATGTCTGATCTGTATCTGATTACATTGAATGGGTA
Source organism: Molothrus aeneus (assembly GCF_037042795.1). NCBI lineage: Eukaryota > Metazoa > Chordata > Aves > Passeriformes > Icteridae > Molothrus > Molothrus aeneus. The sequence continues at coordinate 60,108,228 of NC_089649.1, read as the reverse complement.
GTGAGTAGCTGAAGTGATATAAAAAAAAAAATCTATGTATAAATCTGAGGTGAGCACAAGTTGAAAGAAAAAAAATAGGATTTTTAAATAGGAACCTCACTTTGTACTTCTTTATGAAATATATTACAAAAAGTAAATGGCAGTTTCCCAGGCTGAGGGTTTTTTTACTTATACTGAATTTTAAAGGGACTTTTGTTCTTTTTCTGATAGAACTCTGAAAACCCAAACCCATTACTTTGGGACTAAACAGTCAGATCAATGATATGAAATTGCACTAGGTCATTCCAGACAGTGGGAGAGAAATCTGTTATATGACTTTGTCACATGATTTAATCTAGAAGAAAAGTAAAATATAAAATATACATGTATTTATATTATATATTTGTGGATCAGAGCTGCCTGGTAAAATGTATTTTTTTCTGAACTTGAAGCCATTTTTGATAAGAAGTTATATATTACTTTGTCCACTAGAGGGTATCAAACATATTTCCAATCTTGTAGTAGAAACCCTCAGAAACCCAGAAAATAAATAAAATCAGGTGAGATTAATGTTACCATATTCTCAAAAAAATACCAGTGTCTATGTTTAATATAATACTTATATAATACTTTGTGAAAGTGAAGCAAATAACTTCCTCATACTATACAACATCCTAGATATATTTTTCATTATGAACTATCTCCACAGAATCTTGATTCCTCTTAAAGTTATCATGAGAGAGAGTCCATGTTACAGTGAAATATTCAGTGATGTTTCTTGTGATGTGAGATTTCTACTCCTTCTGAATTGGAGCTGAAATTAAGATCTAGTTTGGGACATAATCTCCAAAAACTTATGCTGTAAGATTTAATATAGTTTTAATATCCTGGATCTGAATTTGCAGAGGCTTGTAGTTCAGTTTATAATTTGTGATGATCCCTACTGAGAAACAAACAAAAAAAAAGATTTTAATTATTAACAAGAAAATACTTGTATTTTATATTAGTTCTATATGTTAGTGTTTTCTTACTCCATAGTTCAGTTTTAAGGTGTTTGCCTTTATTTTTAACAGAGAGAATGGAAAAGGCTCCCTCACACTCAAGGCTTTTGATAGGCCTTTTTAAAATCCAGGATAATTATCAGTGCTGCTTATCAGCACTGCTAAAGCAAAGTCTGTCTTTCTGGTGAGACTTGAAGTGGAAAAATTATGAAACAGAAATGTTTTCAAAATTCATTGTTCTTGTTAGTTTTGTGTTGAAATAAGACTAAACAAATTCAGCAAAAAATAAAGTCCACCTCCTTTAACATTTGTATAGTTTCTAGTATAATCATTCAAGGAAAGATGTGAGTTTATCAGCACATGCAAACTTTATCAAAATGGAGCCTGAAGAGCTGGATATGTTTTCTTGTTCAATAGGGATGTAGCCAGTGTGATGCAGGAGTTAGTGAGTGAGAGTGGAACCCTCCAGTTTGTCATCATGAGGCCCATGGGCAGATGGTCTCTTGTGGCTGCAGTATTCACTGCATGTGATCCACGCTAATGAGTACAGGTTTTGCATTGTCCTGCACAAATTTTTTGGATCCCAGGGAATATATCACACGTTGCACTCAGTCTCTTTGGCAGGGGGAAAAAAGCTCAACAAAACAAAAACAAATAGACTTATTTGGAAGTAGTAAATTATTTTTTTCTTAAATGCAGAAATCCACAGCTGGCTCTCCTGTAAAGCTTTGTTCATAATATTTGTGATAATAAGATTTTTTTGATGTTTATTTCTGATTTGTCTATATTAAAAGCAGTTGAATTGGAGACCCTTCATCAGGTGACCTTCTAGATTCTTCAAAAAACAGGTCTTGCCAAATCATCTTTATTTTCATTTGTCTCTGGGTTTTATCCCCAACAGTATTGTAGAAAACCTGTGTCTTTGGAGTAAAAATAGTAAGGAATTTATGGCAGGTTTTCTTTTGCTTCTGCATTTATTAGTTAAGTGCTAAAAAGACAGATAATAAGATTAATTGCTCTATGAAAATTAAGAGGTCCAAAAAAAATCTCAACAGTTAAGCTTCATGTGAAAAAACAAGCCCCCAATTCCCATGAGGCTGGCAGAAAATTCCTGTTGAGTTTAAGATTCTCAAGTGTTCAAAGTACCCTCTTGCCTAGGAAGACAATGGAGGAGTCACTACTACTGCTTTCAGACTTCACTACTATCAAGAAACTGAACAGCATCCGGGACATACCTTCCTGTCCTTTAGTCTTGCAATGTACTGAATAATATACATGCATACGAAAATGTACTCCATTCTTCTTCACCTAAACAGAAAATTACTCACCCTTCTTATTCCTAGTGAATGCCATTATATGCTCTCATTTCCAAATAACTTGACTGAATTGACCTTCAGTAATTCAGTCTGCCTACATGCAGAACATTAGCACACTGCATTCAGATAATCACTGGAAAAATGCACATTGGAAAATAAGCTTGGCATTTACGTTATCACAGAAGTGCAATTAGTCTAACAATGAGGGTTTATTTTGAATGTATAATTTACATCAAAGAAACAGACCTTTCTATTCCTTACAAGATGATCAATGACAACAGACCAGAACAAGAAGTAGGTTGTCTTTGGCTTCTGTGAAAATTGGATTAAGCTTTATAAGTTCTATTGCATAAAGGAAGTTGTTAATTCTTGTAATTCACTACCTCCCTGGCAAATATTACTGAGCTTTAAATTTCTATCCTATAGTCTTTATTCAGGTTGTGTATCCATGAAATCAAAGATGGGGTGGAACCCTGGATCATGTATTTCAGCCCACTTACTGTCATCTCCTTTATGCAGAAGCACTTGTGTGACACGATTTTAAAATGGTATTGGCTTAGTTAAAATTTTCTAAAGTCTTTGTAGTTGAAGATAGAAAATGTTACTCTTGTTGCTTTTTAATCCTCTGTTAGGCCTTTAAAATCAGAAAGATATTTCTAAAATTCATAATAAGTTTAAGGTGCAAGAGAAAAATGCACATAGATTTTTTGCACATAGACATTTTATGTTTGTTTTATGCCAACATGCTTCTGCACACATTTTGATGTTCTACTTTCTGAGCATAATGAAGATATCTGAGACCCAAATTACTACCTGTAAATACTTTCTGCTCCATCCCTTCTGGCTACTTCTTAGTATATATATATATATATATATGTATATATGTATTCAAAGAGGAAAAGAGGATCATATTCCACTGCAACAAAAAATAGCAAGAGTGTGGTCCTGAGTAGCACTCATCTAGGCACATTGTGAGGATTTGAGAAATATTATTTTCTGGTTTTGATGTTCATGTAGTTATTTTCCCCACATGTTAATCTTACTGCAGTAGATAAATGTATTTGCACTATGTCAATGTGTATCCATTTCCTCTCAGCTTGGTTCCTAACAAGAAATAATTTTGTAGGGTTACTGGGTAACATTCTGTTCTCCTGTCCGTTTATTGATTTGTGAGCCAAATCACAGAGCTGCTGATCTTATACTCACTTCCTGGAGGGAGAAATTTTGCTTTTAATCCAAGCACTCTGCCCTTTCACGGATATGCCTGGAATTTCTGCTTTCTGCATTAACAAACTCCACCCAAAACTTCCTTTCCTTTCAGGAACAGTCCTGAAGGGTGCATCCTGTGAGATTTCCTGATACCTGGCATGGAGCCAATAAAAAGTGTGTTTTGTTTTTTTTTTAAATCCACCTAATTTCACCTTCAAAATTTCTTTATTTGCACATCAACCTCTTACTGTTGATGGAAGCATTATTTATTAAGGCAGTGGGGGATGACAGTTCATTTGGACATATTTTTCTTCTTGTAGGAGATCCACTTCCTGCAGTATAGTACTTTAACGTGCATATGTTAGAATGGCAAACTTTATTCTACCTTAAACCTTGAATGTCATTTATGGGTATAAATCTTAACATAACTGTTCAACAGTAGGAGATTAGCTGTAACTGACTGCCAGGTGCCTCCCAAACTGGTCTGTCACTCCCCTCACTCAAAAGGACATAAAGCTAAAATAAGAAGAAAAAAACTCATGGGGTGAGATAAGGCTGACCAGTTACCATCATGGGCAAAACAGACTTGACTTCAAGAAGATTAATTTAGTTCATTAACAATTAAAATGAAGCAGTATAGTGAGGAAAAAAAACCAAACCAACCTAAACTGAAACAATTTTCCTCCACCACTTCTCCCCATCCTGCTCAGGCTCCTTGTCTTCTTCACTCTCAAATCCTTTACATCTCCCTCTCGAAGGGTGGAGGGGCTATGGAGTGGGGGTTGCAGCCAGTTCATAACACGTTGTTATGAACACTCCCCCCATCCTTCACAAACTGCTCCAACATGGGTCCCCTCCATGGAGCACAGTCCTTCAGGAACAGACTGCTCTGGCATGAGTCCCCCATACATCACAGATCCTGCCAGCAAACCTGCTCGTGCATGGACTCCTCTCCATGGGCTGCAGCTCCCTTCAGGACATACCCACCCACTGTGGCATGAATTCCCCCATGGTCTGGCTGCCTGAAGATCCTGCTCCACCTGGACCTGCACCGGCTGCAGGGGCACAGCTGCCTCACCATGGGCTGCACCAGGGCTTGCAGGGGAATCTTGGCTCTGGCCAAGATTCCCCTGCAGCACCTCCTCCCCTTCCTTCTGCACTGACCTTGGTGACTGCAGAGCTTTTCTCTAAAGTCTTTTCTTATTCCATTCTCCCACAGCTGCAGCACAGCATTTTTTCTCTCTTTCTTAAATGTATTGCTGTGTGGGCTCAGCTTTGGCCAGTGGCTCCATTTCAGAGCTGGCTGGCCCAGAATCTGTCCATATGAGGGTGACCCTAAGTCTCTTCTCACAAAAGCCACCCTGCAGTGTCTATCCAACTCCCATTTTGTTTACTTGCCATGTAAACAATGCATCAATTCATACCTCTTTTTACTGTCATACCTTAAAATATGTATATGCCACTCACATGCATAATGTACGTGCAACTCAAAAATTGTATACGCTACTGTAATTCTCCAAAATGTTATGTTTCTTCAGATGGTTCATGACACAGGTGGGGATTTAAGCTTTCTCAGTGCTCATAATTGCTATTCCTTGGAACCAATTTCACTACCAATTTGGTGATTTTGCTTTAATTATTCTTTTCTGATAATTCTTTTCCATCCTTTCCCATCTCATCCCAATCCACTCCATCCCACCTTGCCTCATCCCATGTTTCCCCTGAAGTGTTTTGCTTCTGCTGACTAGTTTTATCTCATAAACTTTTATTTTGCTTGAGCTTTCTGCCTTTAACTTCTTTTGAGACTAATGGGAAGATCTTTTGAGACTAAGGGAAATTTTCTTTCCCTTAGTCTCACAAGATCTTCCCATTATCCATCTCCTTTGTTATAAACCTGAATTCCACTTGATCTTCCAGTATATTTTTATAAATAAAACAGTACTTAGCCAAATACATATAAAATGACAGAATAAACATGATGATTCCTAGATAGCAAACTTTTCCTTTAATTTGTTGGTTTTTTTAATGCTTGTTTTTCTAATTTGAATTGCTAGACAAAGAACACCTGAAACATTTATGTCCCAGCACTTTTCATGACTTATGAAGCATAAATGTATTTGATGATATAAAAGAAGTGAGAGAGGTTCCAATCCAGTTGCAATGTTCTTCCTTGATGTGGCTGATGCCAGTCTCTTCTGTTCCTTCATATTGTTGTACTTTCTGTTGGCTTTTTTTTTTCATGCTCACTACCTGTTCATTAAGAATGTTTGAGCAGAGCAAAACAAATTCAAGAATATATGATCTTCTAAATTTGCTTTCTTTGTTTTAACAGAATATCCTTTCAAATTAAAAATATCCTGACTGGTGTAGGTCCATTATCCCTGAGATAAGCCTATTTCTTAACTGATCTCATACAAAAAGTATGTGCAAATAATACTTGCATGGCTTAGTATATAGTTGTTTAGAGTGAGTTTATTTAGAGTTAGAGCTTCTCATAATTTCATGGAGAGGAAAAATGAGTTTGTTTATCTTTCTGATTACAAGTAAATAAATAGGGAGTTATCGTCATCATTTTTTTCCATGGAAGTTCTCTCAAATGCTGCACGTTGAGTCAGAAACTACATAGCAGTACAGTGCCAGAGCATGGAGATAATTAATCAAATTAAGTTTTTACCAGCAAAATGGATATTCCTTATTTAGTCTGCATGCTTATAAATGTAGGAAAACAATTCACTAGCACTGTTTATTAAGAGAAAATGAATGGTCTGAATAGAGAAACAACCATGGCATAGAAGTAACAGCCAAATGTTTTGGAAGGGTTAAAAAAAATAAGCATTCTCTACTTTTCAAAATACTGTGCATGTCTGAAGACATGAATTTCACAAAAGGTGCTAAGTGCTTTAAGTGGTTTAATATATTCAAATGGAAACAGTGAACTGTGAAAGAAAACTTTTCTCTAAAATGAATGAAAAACAAGTGTATTTATTTTCACAGATGTTGCTAAAAACATCTGTTACTTAAAGCTGCATCAGCTTTAATTGGATACTATTCTTAAGTCTCTCCCACTCTTCATTTTTCTAATAGTTGGTTTTGCTAGATATTGATATCTGTGTGGAGAAACTCAGTAATATATGACATTGCTATACACTGCTGAATTTTTAGAAATGTGTGGGTTTTTATGAGTCTTAGCTTGCAAAGCAAAATCTGTACATGCACAAGAGGGCTCTGGTCAAATGGGTTCACACAGATGATCTCTCAGAAATTTGAGTGCTTAACCCCCTTAGCAGGGGTCACATGGAGGCTGAGTCAGAAGCCTGAGCTCTTTAACAGAATCCCCACCTACTCTGATGGCTAATGGCAATGAGAAATGAATAATTATCTTCTCTTTTTGCTACCTGGTATGGGAAGCCATGCAACAAATCTCATTTCTTTTATAGTGTTTGGGACAATGGTTTATTTCCAGATGGCATGTTCACAGCTCTGGTACCAGCTGATCAGCAAGCTAGTATTCATGAAGAATTGTGTCATCTCTGTCAAGGCAGGAGACCAAAGAAGCCAATCCCTGAGGAAGACCAAGTAAAATAAGATGGTCCATAAAATGATATGGAGGGAATATCTGACTGGTTTTGTGTATAGTTTCCTATCTTCTCAGAGAAAAAAATACTACTTATGTTTGTGCTTTTCTATGGTTGCATTACTCATAGATCATTATCTCTGAATTTTGATTTCTTTCTCCTTTTTTCCCTATATTCTAGCTTTAAGAAAATCTGCAGTGTTTATAAGCAAATGGATTGTCCACTTTTTAGGTTCATTATGATCTCTATGACCAACAGGTTTCATTAAGCTACATTTTACAAGGGCTCACTGCTTCTTAATGTTTCACAGTGTAAGCTGTAACTCAGAAGCTTTATTTTCCTCCTGGCTGCATTTCATCTCCCTTTACTAATGGCCACCTCTTTTCTTCTGGAAACTCTACTCTCTCATCAGCAGTTCTACTGTTAGTAAGGTAGCAGAAATGGTAGCTTTAGATTTCATTTGGTTTTTCCTGTTTGCCCCTCTGCAAAAGATAGCTCTTCTGAACCACCACAAAAACTGCTTTTGTGTTTCAGGAGTGGGGCAACATCATCTGATGCAGCTGCTGCCTTCAAGTCTCTTCAGATTAAATCACATTAATTTACTGCAGGATCATTATAAAGCCATTCACGGATGCTTGTGTACTGAGAAATCACATTTACCAGCTAACTGAATGGATGAATGTAGAGGAAATTACAACTTTCTTCTCTGAAATCATAGGCCTCTTCCACTTAAACAAGAGAATTTTTACTGGCTGAGGCCTACTAGAAGGCATACTCTGGAGCCCCACATCATGTCTATAATGCCTCAAACCATGTAAAGTACACTGTTGTAAAATTTAATTTAAAATCTCATTCTTGCTACAGAAAATTAAAAAATACATTATTACAAAGAAGATGGAGTACATTGAAAACCAGAGACAAATAATAGGGGTTAAAGATGAAGGATTGAAGGAAGATTAAAAGAGCCCAAAACGTGAGATTTCAGTAAAATGAGATTGCAGGATCACATGATTTTTCTCAGCATTTATCTGAAGGTCTTCAGGAATAGAAAATTATTTCTAGGTAGTACAGGTGGAAGTACATATGAGAACAGATAAAATAAAACAAACCCCACAACACCACCAAAATGGAGTTCAAAGGTTGTGATGCTTTTCCAAGCAGCAAACTTTTTAATAGAAAAAGAGTCACTACAATGCCTCTAATGAGCTATATACGCTGCAAAAAATTCAGGAAACATCTGTTTTTCTACTCATAATTATATTTTATTCAGTAATTTTGAAGAAATATTGAAATGTTTTCCCAGTTGTTATGTAGGACTTTGAAAACAAACCTGAACAAAGCACCAAAAATAGTAGGGATAGATAGCATATGTCAGTGGACTAGGTTATATGATTTAATAAATCTATTTCCACAATTGATTTCTGTTGAGCTATGAACTCTCACAGAATTTGAGTTGTTTTGTAGTTTTGAAGTCTCATATTTCTTCAATAGAACACAGCTGAAATTTGCAATTAAGAGTTTTTCTGGGTTGTTTTTTTTTTTTTTGGCTGTGTTTGGATTTAAATAATAAACTCTGATGATAACAGCATGGGGATGTTTGGGTAAATTGTGTGAAATACAATGTGCATTTTTCATCTTGTTTTCCTTCCTGGTCAGTCAAAAGAATCAGAAGCAATTAAAAGTCCCATTGTTCCAGTGCAGTAACTCTCCAAGACAGGGAGTGCTTAACTCTTGAAGGAACATTTCACAGGAGGTTTGAGTTGTCTGTAGCTGTCCTCAGGAACCAGTTAACTGTTAGAAATCTGTAACATCATTGATTAAGTGTTATAAATAAATATGTAGGATAATTTGTATGGCATTGTTTTAAAGACTTTCTTTCATTGTCTATACAATACACAAATATGTGTCCTTAAGTGTTTTACTGCCTAATATTATAAAATGTTTTGGATTGGAAAGGATCCCTTAAGGTCACTTAGTTAAGCTTCCCTGCAGTGACCAGGGACACCTCAATGAGATCAGGCTGCTCAGAGCCCCATCCAACCTAGTCTTGAATATCTGCAGGGATGGGGCATCCACCACCTCTCTGGGCACCCTCTTCCAGTGTTTCACCACCCTCATCACAAAATTTTTTTTCCTATATCCAATCTAAATCCTCCTACCCATTTTCATTTAAAGTCATTACTCCTTGACCCATTGCAGCAGACTCTTGTACAAAATCCATTCCCATCTCTTTTAGGAGCCCCTCTAAGTACTGAAAGACAAAAATAGGGTTTCCTTGGAGTCTTCTCTTCTTCAGGATCAACAACCCCAGTTCTCCCAGCCTCTCTTCATAGCACAGATGCTCCATGCCTCCGATCACCTTGTCCCTTCTCTGGACCTGCTCTATCAGGTCCGTGTCCTTCCCATGCTGGGAGCCCAGGGCTGGATGCAGCTGTGCAGGTGGAGTCTTGCTAGAGAAGAGCAGAGGGGCAGAATCCCCTCCCTTGCCCTGCTGGTCACACCTCTTTGGATGTAGGCCAGGATGTTTTTGTCTTTCTGGGCTGCAGACACACACTGCCAGCTCATGTCCAGCTTTTCATCCAACAGTAGCCTCAAGTCTTTCCCAGCAGGTCTACTCTCAGTCCCTTCAGCCTCCAGCTTATATTGATACTGGGGGCTGCCCTGACCCAGGTTCAGGACCTTGAACCTGGCTTTGTTGTCTCTTATGAAGTTCACATGGTTCCACTTCTCAAGCTTGTCCAGATCCCCCTGGATAGCATCCCATCCCTCATGTGTGTCAACCCCACCACTCAGCTTGGTGTAATCTGCAGTTTACTGAGGGTGCACTCATTTCTACTGTCTATGTCTTTGATAAGGATATCAAACAGTACTGATCTCACCATGGGCTCCTGGGGGCTACCACTCATCATTGATCTTCATCTGGACATTGAGACATTGACCACTAACCTCTGGATGTAATTGTGCAGCAGATTTCCTATCCACTGAATGGTCCACCCATCAAATCCATACTCTTCCAATTTAGAGAGAAAGGATGTTGTGGGACACTGAGTCCAGACACATGAGCTATGCAGCTCTTTCTTTTCCACTGAAGTAGTAACTGCATCATAACTTGCATTTCTGTGGCTTACAAAAGGAAAAACACTCAAGGATACATTATACAACCATATAAAAAACTCACAAACATCTCATTCCAAGGAATAGGATAAAATTGGTTTCCAGTGTGTAAAAGGTAGAAAAAATATGAAGCAGCTTGGGATAAGGAGATCATTTAAAAAGATGGAGATGTTGGCAGAAATGCAGAAGACACAGGTCAGCAGCTGTCTAATACAAAACTGGTGAACTGTTGACACACGACAAGGATTGTGAAAAAACCCAGCCTGGGAAGTGGAAATGGTGATGATCTTTGATGATGGTCTTCTCCCATGCCAGGAGGGTAGAATGGGAAAATTGACTGAATTTGAAGTAGCTGGGAGAACAAAATCAGGACTAAGAAAAATCATAGGCACACACCCCAATCCAGAAGGGCAGAATAATAATTAGAAAACAGCATTACAGCAACAGCTGTGGAACAGCAAGGAGATGTCTCTCAGCCATAAAATCCACCAGACATAGGTAATTGATTTCATAGAAGTATTGTTAAGCAAGCGACTGAAGAAGCACATTTCTTATACCTATTAGTAGCTTTTTTATAAATCCTATAGGAATCTTGAGATTCATTAAAAGGGAGGATCTGTAGATCTTTTAAAGACCATCTGTTTTGCTTTTGAGATCATCACCTTGTCAGGTTATGAGGAACACTGTGTTCAGTAGAAAATAACAAATACAGTGTTAAAATTCGTAGGATGTATTTTTCTAATTAATAATGCAGATGCCTTACTTTCCTCATTTTAAAATCTGTTTCAGGGAACAATTGAAGTCTTTCATTCTATTTTAAAGAGTCTCTTTTTTCCTTTGAAGAGTGTCGTCTTGAAACCAAGAATAGTTTTTTTTTGCAGTTCTAACCTCTGACTAATTATTTTTCTTCCAAGTCAGGGATCCTGCCTCCTCCTATTTGATTTATTATTTGTCTGTTTAGAAATCTGACTTGAACACCTTAAAATGCAATATTTACAGAACTGTCAAACTTTGTGATTTATGCATTGTAGACTATATGATTTGTGCAAAATAATCAACATTACTTTTGAGGTTTCTTTCCAAACTGCAGAAACATAAAAGACTTTGATGTTTTTGTAAAACATTACTGAAGCAATTATACTTGGTTGCTATTAAGTTTTATTATGGCAGAATAAACATTAAACTTTGAAAATTTTCAAGTCAAAATATGCTTAAATTTAACAGTTCAATATTTTAATTATACAAAAGAATCTTGGAGGGGCAGTAGGGAATCTCAGCTCATGGTTTGCATATGGGCACAACACATTTCTCATTAATGTTAATTGGATTTATAAGCCTGCATCAAAGGAAGAATACAGGCTTAAAAGTAACTTTCAGTCATGCTCAGATCTCACTCCTTCTTTGGCATTTTGCACATTTTTCTAGAGTTTTTCTCAAACTCTGTTTTGAACTAAACAGAAGATTACTGTGGATCATAATGATGTATTGTTTAATCAATTTATCAAGGTCAGCATAATTAGTCTGCTTACACAGAGTCCTCTGTTCTTTCCTAACAATATTCTGCATGCTCTCACCTGAAGGAATTTTCAGAATTACATTAAGAAATAAAAAGATTTTTGTGCATTTTCCCTGAAACCACTGCCACTCTAGTTTGATCAGAAGGAAAAGAAAACCGATGGGTGGCTTCCTCAGCACCCTGTAGCCCAATATCCTATCTCCTGCATCTTCTTTCAGTACTAGAGACTGGGAAAAGGTTTCAGTAATTAGTTCTTCTACCAAAATGACTTAGTTATTTTAATGCATATTTATTCAAACAAATGATGTAAACCAGCAATACATCTCACTGGGACCATAGTCAAGGTTCCACTTTATACATTTCTATCCATAACTACGTGAGTGCATTATGAATCTGCAGTAGTCAGGATTGTATCCCTGTTTATATTGGTATCTATTTATATACCTTGGGCAAGGAGAAATTGATTGTTCTCCTGATCCCAGGAGGAGAGAGAAACAATGGCACTAGGTGATGATCCCTTTAGCTGACTATCAGCAAACAGCTTCCCAAGGAATCTGTCGCACCATGGCAGAGAGGATGACAATTCTTTGCTGGCAACTGCTGACCCACAGCTGCAATTAGCGCTTTGCAAGCATCAGACAATCCTGAAATCAGGGTAGGATAATGAGAAATAAACCCAAATCTTAGGTCTCCAACTCTCCCTTCTTCCCAGGCTCATCTTTACTCCTGAATGCTCTGCCTTCTTCCCCCCAGTGATGCAGGAGTCTGCAGTCAGTTTATCACATGTTGTCTCTTCCACTCCTTCCTCCTTAAGGGTCTGCACTCCTCACACCCTCCCCCTGCTCCAGTAAGGGAGTCCCTCCTACATGAGACAATTTCTCCAAATGAGTACTTCCACAGGCTGCAGTTCTTTACAAACTTCTCCAGCATGGGTCCATTTCCAGAGGGTGTAGTCCTTCAGGAACAAACAGCCAGAACATGCCACAAGTCCATGAGGCTGTAGGTTCTGCCAGGAGCCTGGTCTAGCATGGTCTTCTCATAGCATCACAGCCTCCTTTGGGCGTGCACCTGGTCTGGCATAAGGTCCTCCATGGGCTGTAGATGGATCTCCCTTCCACCATGGAGTTTCATGGGTAGCACAGCTGCCTTACCCCAGTCTTCAACACAGGCAGCAGGGGAATCTCAGCTTTGGCTCCTGGGACAGCTCCTGCCCTTCCCTCTGCACTGACCTTGGTGTCTGTAGGGTTGTTCCTCTCTCATATTCTCCCCCTTTCTTTCTCTGGCTCCAGTGTCTCCTGAATAATAACTTTTTTTTCCTTTTTATATATGCCTAATATAATATTTAGGCATATATAAAAAGGAGAAAGGCACTACCACCATCACTGATGGGTTCAGCCTGGGCCAGTGACAGGTCTAGGAGCCAACTGCATTGGCTCAATTGGACACAGGGAAAGCCACTCCTGTAGCCTCTCTGGGAGAAGCGTGCCCAGAAAACATTTATACTAGTGGTCTATCCAGGTCTTTAAGGTTTGGTGAGATTTTAATCAATGTGATTCCTTCCTCATTTATTTTTATAAAACACAAACTGGTGTTCCAATATCTGTCTTGCAAAATATTCTCCTGAACTACAGACATCTGTCCAAAGAGAATAAGAAGAGAGTGTATATAATGCATGATGTTTGTTGTAGAATGCAGCACTATTATGCAAGTAGACATTAAAATAGTTACTGCATCATGCAGTACTCTATTCCTTTGTTGGGGATTAGCAAAAGGATTAGACCTTCTTCCTCTCCATTGTAGATCTAGTTTTGATCAATTTATGCTTTCAGCATATTTGGAATGTTGTCAATCAAGGACTAAGTACAAAGTCACTATTCATTTGGTTCATCCTGCATCCTTTGTGTACCATAATCAAATGAATACACATCATACTTCTTTCTGACAATCCTCCAATTTGCTAAGCACCTTCTCTTGTTCTGATAACAATTGATCCTTGAGTCTTTAAAGGCTTCGGGTCTCACCCTTCATTACAGCTCGTGCTTTAAAAGCTGTGTTGGTAGGACAACAGATTAAATTCACAATTAGTGTTTGGACATCATCTTGGCAAACTTCAGTGTCATTGTAATAATTCTCAAGTCTTGCTATTTCAAACGCTCAGTTGCCAGAAGAGTTTCTATGGAATTTAAATTTTTTTCTGCATTGGTGAGAATTTCAATTTTTACTTATCATCCTAGCCACAAGAATTAAAAAAAAAAAAGGTGTTTCATGCTAATCTGGCTGACTGACTCATAGATATACATTTTTGCTTCTACCCTCCTTTTAGAATTTCATATAAATTTGGATTTTTTTTCACTTACATTTTAAAAAGAAGCACAATTTAAACACATACAAAAGAATTTTCAGTTAGGACTACAATGCAGGGGTCACATAAGATAAGGCCCTTTGTATAAAGGTGAAGTACAGTGTTACAGTAAAGATGGCACAGATGTGCACCTCAAGATCAAAAAGAAAAATATGGTGGGAAAGGGAGAATTGTTGGTTGAAAGTGAATGAAGAATCCTTCCCAATCCTTCCCAAGGTGCCCCGGTGCATCTGTTGTAGATTTGCCTATATTACAGTTTTAGAGATATTTACACAGGTGAGCATCTGTAGAAAAGATCCTAGCAGGCACCTGCAAGGTGAAACAAGTGGTGAGATGCTGCTATCAGAGTTACACTTTCAACACAGTAATAAATAATGTAGAAAATAAAAGTTTGTCAGATATTAGACAGCAGGATCTCTCCTCTCCCACAGAACCTTGATAGCATTTAGTTCCCAAACATCCCAATTTTTGCAGTAGTCTGAAAAAACAGCCATTGGAAAGATTCTGTCCATCTGTGCAGAAGATATCAATGGCAATATTGGTTTTGGTTTTTTAATGCTTATTATCAATTTTATTGGTGAAATAATAAAAAAATCTCAGTTAGGAAATATCTTCCTAACATTAGATTCAGGCAGACATAATGCTATTTTTCTTTTCAGCTGTAGAAGATAAATAACAATGTACCATTCTTTTGCTATGATCTTCCATTTTGTTTTGTGGGAAAGGACAGAGAATCATTTAAACCATGGAATGGAAGCTCATTCAGTTTCTTTTCTCTTTCTTAAGAATGACAGAAACTTATATATAATTTCATCACATACTTCTGCAGTCAACGGCACCTTCACTGCTGAAAACTGACCTTCATTTCTCTCATGGAACACCATCATAAATCCATTTCACTGCTTGATATGGTTGGTTGAATTACAAATTATTGCCTTATTGCCTCTGATTTCAAGCAATGCTATGGTTGGCCTAGGTGCCATATCTGGACATCTCTGTCTCATGGGAGATTGTCACAATAAATCCAGAATGATTAAATTAGTTATTTAAGGTATATAGCCCATTTTATGCATACTGACCTACAATATAATAATAAGGTAATAAAATGTAGTACAAGTTGAGCTTTAGACATGTTTCCATATCATGGTATTTTTTTAATATGAACAAATGTAAATGTTGTAAGACTGTGACCCACAGGTCTAGTTCAACAGTCTCTCCAAGAGCCAGTGCTGTGCTGCTGTCCTTGCTATAGTTTCTGGAGCACACCTACTGTTTGGGGTAGGGGTAGAATTTAAATTTTAAGAGCCTTTAATATCTTGAGTAGAATTCTATGTTGCAGTTTCAAAAATAATGGCATAATCATTGCCTTTTATTAAATTCTGTATATTTTTAGATTAACTTCTGATTAGCTATTTCAATCCATGGGCTTGAAAACCCTTGCTTTTTCTTTATTTTGGGTGTTCTTGTTTCAATAGGAGAAATCTTTCTGGTAGGAGAATCATAAAGCCTATGACTTTGAAGATCAAAATTCTCCTCCCTGCACCACGATTTGCCATAATTATGATTTAGGCAAGTTTCTTTGATTTATTTCCCAGAAACATTCATTATATGAGTATTATTACACTTTACATGACTATTGCTCATATATACTCATTTTGCACATTCATTCAGACACCTTCATATAGAAATGGTAGGATTATTTAAGATAAAAATGCTTTTTTGTGTCAAAATTACAATAACTAACTGTATATGTAAAAGCATTTCTTATAGAAGGACTATTTGTGCTTACCCAGATGGTGGAGAATGTTTTTGGCAGGTCAAGAAACACCCTTACTGCAGCTCTTTTTTTCATGAATTCTTCTCAGAGGCATACAAACTGGAAGACCTCTGCCTGCAGTATTTGCATTGCTTTGGCTCACAGGAACTGCAGAATCAGCCTAAAATCCTACCAAAAAAGGCACTGAACACACAGCTATTGGAAAATAATGTCCTAAGATTGTTTGGCCCTTATCTTGTGATTATCTAGTACATTTCACAGAACTTCTATGAATGTTCAGCTAGGGTCTTTACAATCCTATGATATGGTTACAAAGAAGACTTGAATGCAGATATTTTGAACATTTTTATTCAGATTTTTCATCTGAGTGAACCTTGCATTTCAATGACCCTGAATAAAAATCAAGACTTCACATGCTGACAACCTGCCGTTGTGTGAACAATCCTTTCTTTTTAAAGCCTTAATTGTGCTGAAGATAAGACACCTGGCAAACAGCTGCCAGAAAATGCAGAAAGACTTTTGTTGGTTATTTATTATTGTTGTTTTTTCCTTAAATTATTTCTAAGTGGGTAATGTACATAAATTCCAGAGACTTTCTGCAAGAGATTTTTAGGCAATCTTAAGGCATAATTGAAATATCACAATTTTCTTTTTAAAATGCTTGGTGAGCATTTTTTAAAGCCAATCATTACACTTACAATATTATATTGATCTTGGAGAAAAAAAAAGATTCAAACTTATGAGCTAAAATTCTATAATATTCAAAATATGTTCAATAATCAAAAAGATTTTCTCCTAACTGCAGAAAGTTTTTTACCCTTAATCATACAGAGCCCCACCCTGGACCTCCATGGCCTGCAGGGGCAGAGCTGCCTCTGGAGCACCTTTCCTTCATCAGTGTCTGCTCAGATGTTTCTCTCACATATTCTCTGCACTCCCTTCAGCTGCAGATGTAGATTATTGCCCTCCACTGGTGCCACCACTGTCTCTGCTGGGCTCAGCCTTGGCCATGGCAGGACTGTCCCAGAGCTGGCTGCCACTGGCTCTCTCAGACATGGGGAAATTTCCTGACAGCTTGTCACAGAATCCAACCCATGCAAACCCAACCCATTAATATCTGACAAATTTGATATCAAAGTATTTAGTATCTGGTGGTTAAAGAAAAAAAATTTGTCGCAGGTCTATGCTTTACAATATATTTAAATAGAAGCTATAGAAAAGCTCTCACTTTTCACTTTCCTGTCTCTGCCCAATAAAAATTCCTCACTTCCTCAGGACTTTTGAAATTTCTCCCTAGTTGTTTGGGTTTTTAAATTATTTTTTAAAATTTTAGATTAACGAGCTGATCTGTGATTAAATAAACAACTATTTAACAAAAGCAGAAAGAATAGGACTGCTTAAAAGCAAGAAATCACAACCACCAAAAATACAAGGAAGCTTTATGGATTAATATCTGGGATATGTTAATTGATGCACTCTCTAGTGGATTTTAAGAACATGCAGATAATACTACCTAAAATGAAAGCATGTGTCATTATCTCCAAGTGTTCCCAGAAGCCCAGTAACAGTGCTAAATGACAGCACAGTGTGAATGTGAAGCAGCTGTGAATAGCTGTTTAATACTACCACTCTAGGCAAACAACAAGAACCAGCTAGACTTAGAAAATGTCCATTGCATTTTCTGTTTATTTTTCTGTATCATAAAAAAAAAAGTAGTTAAAAACTCCAATCTCCTCACCTCTCTTCTGACATCCTGGCATTACAAGGCATTTGTCATGTGCAATCTTCATGTTGCAGAAATAATTCATCTTGCTCTTTTATGTCTTGCTGACACAAGCATCAATGTGTGCTCCATTATTAAACCAGTTGTCTCACTTGGCTGGACTTTAAGACAGAATTCCCTTGTAGCCAAGTAAAAAATACTTCTCAGAGGAGAAGACCTGTCCACTTGGCTGTGTGTGAAATACGTGCTGGAATACATGCAGCTGCTGAGCCTGCCTAGCTGATGTTTTTTGTGTTGCTGTGTTCTGCTTGTGATGTCTACCAAAGCGCTGGAAACCTTCCTAAGGTCAAACAAGTCCCATGGAAAGCAGAAAAGAGTAAGCTTAGATGCTTGTCTGAGAGATGATTCTCTCTGAACTGACTTTGAAAGACACTGTCTGTCCATCTGAAAGCTTTCTTTTGTTGGCTGCTTTATTCTGCTTAAATGGTTTAAGTGGTAATGCTCAATGAAATATGGTGATAGGAGAGGGATGGAGCTCACCAGAGAACTAAGCAAGGGCCAAGGAGATTGCATAGAGCTATGAATCATCCCTCAGATGATGATGACTGAACCTGTAGGAAGAGTGGGTAGCTGAGAGAGGATGTGGTGTCATGTTACTTAGGGCATAAGGGGTACTCACCCTCCATTTCCAGCAAGTTATATATGTCTTCAATATTAGCTGAAAAACACAGTGAATGTTTCAGAAAGGTAAAGATTTTGGAGACATATAAATTATTAATTTATATTATTCCCATGACCACCATTAGTTTTACATCTACTTGTTTGGGAAAGGTTACCCTTTGTCAGTTAACTGAGTTCTTGCTCTTGAGTTTACTCAGAAGTTTACATAAATATTTAGAAGCTGACTTCTGTGTCCTCTTCATTTCATGTAGCATAGAAAAATAAAAGGAATAATAAAACCCATTTTCTTCCATAATAAATGCACTAAAAGAAAATGAGGAGGCACACTGTGCATATGGAATAGTACATGTTCCTTCAAGACATCTTATAGTAGGATAACATGAAAGGATAAATAAAGACTGAAGTATTACTTTTCCTTATTTTAATAGAATGCTGGAGAATTGTTAATTTGTTAGTAATGACAGACAGGTGAGCCTTTTCCCATAGGTAAGGATTTGAGTAGTTTCTTCTGGTTTTGGATGGCACTGAAAGAATTGCATGCATTTCTAATCTGTTTTGTTGTTGCTGCTCCACTGCTCCAGGTGTGGTGTGTAGGAGCAGGTATGGTCCTGCTGTGACAAGAACTGCAGAAAAATAAAGCCTAAAGCTCACATTTCCTACTTGGCTGTACTTCATCCTGCAAACCATGTGGAAGATAGACAAGATTCCTGAGCTCTCATTTTTTTAGTGAAAAGCTAATATTACACATTTTCTGTTGAACAGAAGGCAAATATTCTGTGTGTCAAGATTTATACTGTCTCTGGAACTTAGAATGTTTATTTGGAAGCAAGTCCTTGGGCTTATGCAGAAACAGAGAAGCTCATTCCTGTCCTGCTTTGAATAAAGCTATGCTGAAGTTCCCTGGTACCAGGGAAGATGCATGTTTGGGTGAATATGGAACTCAGTGGATTTTAGTTGTAGAGTGTTAGTAAAAAACACAGAGTTTATATGCCACTCTTCAGCTTTCTTGCACTCATCCTTGGGCAGTAGACCCCTTGCCAATGATTCCAAACTATGTTTTGAGGAGTAAAGAACCAAACAGCTCTACACCACTCAAACAGGCTTGATAACACCACACTACTGGGACCGGTGAGGACAAGAGTACACTTGGATGCCCCTCTGGAAACTGTTCTTTTGCCAGTTCTTTTCAATGCATTGGCATTGCTTTCCACAAAATGAATTCCTAAGTAGTATGTGGAGTTTCTGGTTTTCTCAGATTTGAGGTAGGATTTATTGGATTTGCTGATGAGCTATTAAAAAGTTTTTTTTTCCTTTTATTTAAGTAGGTTGTTAAATATGACATGGAATGTTGCATAGTCTCCAAGAGTGGAGATATGTTTAGGGCCTTCAATCCCTCACTGTTATCCCTCTATTTGATTATTCTGCCTGTACTGATGGGAGGTAAAAGCAAATGTTAATTCAATGGATCTTTTGGGCATTTAGCATGTGAACCTAGATAAAGAAACCAAATAGCTCTGCTAATCTGGGCAGAAGAGAATTTCTCTACTGTTATTCCAAAAGCTTGAATACTTTGCTGAGTGGAAGTGCTGGGCATAAAGCTGATGGAAAAGTAGTCTTGCATCTACCCTCCAAGAAAATGAAGGGTGAAATACTACAAATGGGCATGTTTTGGCCCTGCAAAGGAATCTTTGTCAACTGTAACCTGGGTTCAACCCATCACTGGGATCTGTGTTGATTCTCTAGAGAAACTGGAAATTACAAACTGGCAATAAAAACTAAAATAAAGGTATTTCCACTGCAAGAAACTATGAAAAATTGTGCAATACACTTACAGATAGAAGAAAAAGTCTGTGAAAGAGCCTAAAATTCACAACACTTTGCCCTTCTTGAATCTTTGTGTCTGTCTTACCAACAGTATAAAGTTTAAAATCAAGTGCTGGGTTCTGCATGTGAGATGGGCAACCCTGGTTGTGTTTGTAGACTGGGGAATGAGGCTGGAAAGCAGCACTGTGGAAAGGTACCTGGGGGTCCTGATCAAGAGAAAATTCAATGTGAGCCAGCAGTACCCTGGCTGCTGGGACTGCCAGCCCTGTCCTGGGGGCATCAGGCACAGCATGGCCAGCTGGGCAAGGGAGGGGATTGTCCTGCTCTGCTCTGGGCTGGGGCAGCCTCGCCTCGAGTGCTGGGGGCAGCTTTGATTGCCACAATATAAAAAACCCATTAAACTATTAGAGAGTGTCCAAAGGAGGGCCATGAGGATGGTGGAGGGTCTGGAAGGGAAGGTGTATAAGGAGCAGCTGAGGTCACTTGGTCAGTTCAACCTGGAGGAGAGGAGACTGAGGGGAGACCTCACTGCAGTTACACCTTCCCTGTGAGGGGAACTGGAGGGGCAGGTACAGATCTCATCACTCTTGTGACCAGTGACAGGACACAAGGAAATGTCATGAAGCTGATTCAGGGGAGATTTAGGTTGGATATCAGGTAGATGTTTTTAATCTGAGGGTGGTTGGACACTGGAACAGGCTCCTCAGGGAAGTGGTCACAACAACAGCCTGTCTGAGTTCCAGAAGCATTTGGACAATGCTCTCAGGCCCATCATGGGATTTTTGGGATGTCCTGTGCAGGTCCAGGATTTGGACTCAATGATCCTGCTTGGTCTCTTCTAACTCAGCATATTCTATGATTCTTCTATCTCTCCCTTCTTTCTCTGTATCCTAATTCTTTGATTTTCTTTCCACTTGCCTTCTTTCATCTCATAAGCTATCTTCTAACTTACTGTCAGCCAAGAGTATTTTCTTGCTTTGCCAAATGTCTCTGTGGATGATTAGTGTGCTCTGCTCTGGATGTTGGCAGCAAAGAAGAATTTACTCCAATTTTGCTCACTGAGCACCAGCTCCACACAGCTATTAGAATCTGAGTTTCTACTCTTAACTCCCTCCTGGTCTTATGGTCAGTGATCATACTGGGTAGACCACCAGAACACACTGGAAAAATATCCTGAACTATTAAGCTGCTGAAAGATCAAAACTCTTCATTTTCCTAAAAATTTAATTGAATGAATTTAGTTCTTCTTAGGGCCATTTTCATACTTATTCAGTCCTCAGAGCAGCAGGCATCAGTTCAGTCTGCATTGTAAATGAGAACAGTTTCACAGCATATGGTCACTTGGAGGAAATAAACTCTCCATTGATAGTCCTACAGTTCTCTTGAGCTAAATAATGTTAAATTTGACCTTGGTTAGCATTTTGCAAAATGGCTACAAAGAATTAATAAGTTTAAAAAAGTCTGGGCTCAAAAGTTAGTAGTCAATAGTTTCTACTCTGCCTGAAGGCTGGTTGGAGGTGAAGTCCCCCAGGGTCTATTCTGGGACCTTGTTTGTTTAATATCTTTATAAATTAGTTGGAAACAGAATGGAGCCCCATCAAATTTGCAGATGACACCGAAACAGAAGGTGCAGTTCATAAGCTTGAGGGCCCAATTGCCTTTCAGAACTAGACTAGGCAAAGCCCCAAGTATGTTCTGAATTCAATTATTACCTTGCTTTAAACAGGGCATCCCAAAGCCTCTGCAGCCTGAATGATTCTGGGATTCCAATGCCATTTTCCCCAAAGAATGTTGATTATAACCCTATAAAGGGAAATCAGCAGTGTCATGAGCAGTTTATCTCACACAGTTCTTTACAGTTGCTTCTCAGGATGATTCAGAATGAGAACTTCAGCCTGAGAAACTGATATTTAGTGTGATTTCCTAACAGATTTCCAAAGGAGCTGGGGACACAGTCAGCCCTAGTCCAACACTGAACTTACAGCTTTGGTAACTGACTCACTTGATTTTTTTTAAAAAACGTGTTAGTGTTGGGATTGGTTATGATGACTAGGACGTTAACGTCAAATAATTTTAACATGGGGACAAATATGTGTCTTTAAATTGTTATTTCTGTTAATAAATGTGGGCAGGTTTTTGGCCTGTGACAAAGACAGAGCATCTCTGAGAATATTTCCAGTTGGCAGCCCTTTCTGAATATTTTAAGAATGAGCTTAATAATAGAAAACTAAATAATTCACGTGCAGATTATGACACTGTGCCATCATTTGGGTAAACAGTTGCTGACATAAATGGCAGAACAGTTATGAGTTCCCTGCTGTCTACCTGTGATTAGAATTGAGTGAGTGGCAGAAATTTCAAAGAATATTGATTTGATAATATTCATTGCTATGTTGTGTTCCCTGGATCAGAAGAGTGGAAAGTTCTTTGTGTACTTGCTAACCTGAATAATTTAAAAATAATGCTACTTTTCTATAATAATAAGCATACATATTTCCATCTCAGATTCTATTAGAGGCTACTTAGCATATAGAAGAATAACTTATAATAATTAGGAGAAACACTGATGTGAATCTAAAAGAAAAATAATAGTGACAGACAAAATGTTTATTTAATTTAAGTTCTCTACCCACTCAGGAGAGAATTTGACTGTGATGAGTGTGTCTGGTGGCTGAACTTTTGATAGCTAGGGTACTTACCTAATAGAACAATTTACATAAGTGTGAAGAATGATTGTCTCTTATCCCAAGACTTACAAAATAAAAAGCTATTCAGGAAAATGTTGTACTGCAGAATGCATTGAAAATGGTCAAAGTAGAGAATGGCTGAGATTTTGCAGGATGTCATGCTGTCTGATCAGACAGACACCTATTCTTTGTACTGTGCAGCAAAATACTTATGAAAAATAAATGTACTACTCCAATGTTCAACAGAAATTAATTGTATAGTGAGGTATTTTCCATGGCTACCTCTAAAGGGAGAACCAGCACACATTGAGTTAACATGACTAAAAAAATATTACAAGAACATCATAATTCCCACCAAGTTCTATCCAACTAGTGGATGCTAGCCAGAGAAGTACCATGTGCTTTTCAAAAGGAAGACAGCCTGAACATTAGGAAGACCTTTATAAGCTTAGGCCAAGAATAATTTACAATGTGTTACTTGCCTGACTGATGTATATTATATGAAACTATGATCTGAGCCTACTCCTGTTGTATCAGTATATCAGATTGCGGGAAATGGTTGTTTTGCATTTCATGTGGGTTCCACTTAAATTTACATCAGAGGTCTTTAGGACTGGGCCCAGGTTGCACACAATACTGCTGAAAAGTGTTGGCTCGAGTTAGGATGTGTCTTATCCCTGTATAGCACTGGTTCTCAGCAGGACACTGATGGAAATGTTATGCTGGCACTCATGTCAGAAAAATGAAACTGGTTATGGTGAGCTCAGTGGAAAACTGCCCTTAACACAGAGTTGTTCTGAGCCGTTACTTTCTCATTTACAAGCTCATCCCGCACCACTATTTTGACAGAGAAAGCATGATGAGGGGTAGGACAAAAGGCGGTCAGGAGTGTGATTATGTACACCTTGGAGCTCAGTTTTATTGCATTTTGGAAATTTCCTGGTGTCTGTTGAAATGTCTCTCCTGCCTGTGTTGAAATTATGGAGTATCATGGTGAGCAGAGGTGCAGGTTTAGTCTGCTAAATCTGACCTTTTTTACAGGTGCTTTTTAAAGGTTTGACCTACAGTTCTGGTTAAAAATCTAATTTTTGATTTTTGGCACCACAGAGAAAGAAGCTTTGGTGAAATAGTGTATTTTGAGCTGTATGTTTGGTTTTGTTTATTTTGTTGTGGTACTGTTATGATTTTTTTAGTTTGGTTTTGATTTTGTTTCTTCCTCCAGTGATCTTGGATGACAGAAGATCTTGTGGTTTGGATGGACCTTCAGTGAAGTATTTCATATCTGTTTGACACAACTGAGGCACCTTAGATTAAAATCTTTCTAGCACAGAGATATTTAACAGACCTAAGTGGAAAAGGACTTTGAACTTAATTAAAATAAACAAATTCAAGAAGTTATTTGACAAAGAAAGAGGTTAAAGGAAAAACATCCATATGCAGTTACTAAGTTGTATATAGGCATGTGTCAAGACAGCACTTGACATAATGAAATGAGACCTACATACACCATGGATGGTTATTATAAATTTCTTAGTTATGCTCTTTGTTTTGCCTGTTTTGCATGCATACAGGGTATAATAATGTTTTCCAATATAAAACTACAGGCATAGTGACATTCTACTGTGTTTCAGCAGAATTTCAAGGCTCCAAACAGTATCATTTTTCACCTTCTAAAATTTTTTGCTTGTTTATTAAAGTGACTTAAGTTGGTATCATTAGCTCAGTATGAAACTAGGAAAAGTGATTTTAGCACTTGGATGACTGTACTTATATGCAGTTGCTGAGACTATAAAAATTATAATATTGGAAAAAATTTGAATTTTTTTTCCCCAACATATTCTTTATCTTCTTACTAGAGACCAAATATTCAACAAAAATTTTTTTGGATTATTTCTGCAAGTTGAGACAGTTAATACTGTAGAGGGTTCAAATCCCATCTTACAGTTATGTGAATAATAAATAAAAGGTAATGGTCCATTACCACAAATACGATTTGAGAACAAAGAATGTTTTATTAGGTTTACCTTGTTATGTTATTATAGCTTTCTTTTGTGAGGGCCATTCAAGCATGTAACCATTGGTGGCTTTATAAAAGATAATAAAGTTTATTAGTGTAATAATGGGCAATGAATAATACTTTAGAAAGAGCAAATAGGCAGTAAAAAATTGGATAAGGTCAAAGCACTATGATCAAAAGCTATTGTGTCTTCTGTAAAGGAATAGGGGAGATTGGCAGTCCAGTCTTCTAACGTGTTTAATAGGTGAAAAAAGCAAAAAAGCTAGACAAATTAGTCAATAAAAAAATAAAGAAATGATATTTGAGATATTACTCTGTAGGGGTTTTCTGGTGACTTTGTTTCTGTTTGATGACTTTTTCTCATACCCCTGAAAGTAGTCTAGAACTTTTTATGTTTTATGGGGACCAGACAAACAACATTTTTGACACACTGAAAATATGTTAGCAGCTTTCCTCTTGAGTATTCACATTCTTTCACTTGATTCCTTGCTCAATATGAAGTAAGAACACCATACTCAATGAACAGCATTCTGTAAGAGTGGATTCTGTTATTTAATTTTTTTGTGTGGTGAGGTGATTTTGAAGTTAGTGTTAACTCCACCCATGAGAGAATTCCATGATTTTGAAGAAGTGTCAGGTGTCATAAAGAATGAATTATCTCTCAATTTCTTTTTTTTTCACTTTCATGCGGGAAAACTTTCATTTAATATGAAAGAGATCTTCAGTGGCCAGACTTAGTAAATGAGTATGAGGGGGCAGTAGCAGAATGCATCTTCACTTCTTCACTTTTGTGAATCTCACCTTAGTGACCTGTTTTCAGCAGCTCATCTTGTCCTGTACTATTGTATCCTACCAGATTTCACATATAGACTAACTGCACTTACTACACTTCCCCTTCTTCTGACATGTCACACTATGAATGCTTTTTGCAAGGGGCTGTTTAATGGATTTCTTGCACCAGCAGGTTTTGCTGTTGCACTGTGGGCTCTCACTTTGCTGTTGATACGTTGTTCTCTTCTAAAGCAGTCAGGTTATAAAAACTCTATCCCATACATAAATAGGAGCAGTGATAATTGAAACAGCAGCAACAGCTGAAAATCAAAATCATTATTTTGTTAAAACCATAAAATGGATACTATACACTTTGGAAAACAGAGGGAAGAACATGGTAACGGCTCCTGACTTCTATCCAAGATCCACTGTGAAATTAGAAGATGTCATAGTGGGGGGCCCTTGTTGAGATGCCAAGAGCAAGTTCAGCAGTTTCTCTTGGCTCAGTTTTTCTCCCAGTATTTAAGTATTTAACAGTTTATGCCAGATGTGCAGGTGTCCTTAGAGTGGAAGACTCTTTCACCCTGTTGCCATTGTTCCATGCACCATGTTGACAGTTTGAGAACTGTTCTCTCTTTTTTATTACCTAAGGTAGTAGGAGCAAAGTGAAAATTATGGGGAAACTAGGATGTGTTGCATCCTTTTAGGATAAAGATATTTTAATATTTCCAGAACACTTCAGCTATCATAAATGTACTGAGACCTGATGGTTCCTGTTACATGAGATACTACATAAAACATCATTATGATGTTGACAATTTCAGGGGAATGGTAGTAGAATTCCGTGGTAAAACAATTCTTTTTGACTACTTTCTTTTTTTCTTCTGATAAGTTTCTCATCACCAAAAAACAAGTCTGTACTTCAGCTCCCAGATTGGATAGCAGTAGCACACCTGACCCCCTTATTGATCTGTTGTATAAATACATTAGATACCATGAGGCACTCAAACAGTGCTTTGTGAAAAAAAAAGCAGCTGGCTAGCAGGTTTGTTGGTTTTGATTTGGGGTTTTTTTTTCTTCCCTTGGCAAAACAAGAGGCTGTGATCTTTTTAGTTTCTTGGAGTACAGTTCTGCATTGCCTTGAGATGGAATATCCTGCAGCAGAAGACGCTCCAGGTGAAACAGATGGACATTTGTCTCTGAAGCACCTGAAAGTTGTGGTGGAACAGAGAGCTGACCTCAATAAAGATATCATGGACATAATGCAACATCTTCTCATGCTGTAAGCTTTATTTTAATGGGGCAAAAATAAACAACCCTAAAATGTTCATTGATACAGGAAACTAAAACAAACATAATCCTATATTTTAATCTCATTTTGATGAGTACTTCTATTAAAAAGACTGTGGTGGGTTTTCTACTGGTCATGAACAAGCTTTCATAAAAAATGTATGGAAATTATAATGAAAATGCAACTAGATTTCAACCTGTTTCATTAGCAGCCCAGCTCTTGGGAACATTTGACCTAGATCTGCCTACTAATACACAAACTTCATAATGATTGAAGACAAATTTTCATAATGAATGATGTTCACTTTTGCACTGAGGCCTGAACAACACCTGTATCCCTCTTAAATACTGACTTTCCAGACTTAAATAATATTTGATTCAATCGCTGGTGCCTGAAGTTGATTCTTTTATATGGAGCTGAATTTTTTTGATGTGAAGAAAGCTGGTGGGATTTTTTTGTTTAGTTGTGGGATTCCTTTTGTTGTTTTTTGTTTGTTTATTTGTGTTTTTTTTCTCTTTCCTGTTTGATAAAGATGCAGTAAACTTTCCACAGTGTGTACCTAGAATTTGTAATAGATGGGGGTTGGGAATAAGAAAAACTTGAACAGATGTTTAGAGATTTGTGTGAACTAAGCTTTTTCAGCCAAACCACATTCACAACTGGAAACAAAAAATCAGTTGTGTGGACCTGAATCAATAAACACATATGAATGAATAAACATGCATGGAAACACATGGCAAGGCTGTTTATTATCTATGGAGAGACACTTGTCCTGATGGAAATTCCCTCCTGGGTGCAAAATTGGGTAGGTGGATGCACTCTAGCTATCCACAGTAGCACTTTGGGAACTTGGTTTAGATGGTAAACACTTTAAAAAGTGCTTATTTAAAATTCTTCTGACTTTCTTGTCTGTGGGAGTATCACACTGTCTACAGGCAGGGTGACTGTCTGGCAGTTAGGGATAGGCTTGGTAATGAAAATAAATGATAATGAAAAATGCATGGGTAACTGGCACAAAACACAGACCTGGGGGAGGGCCTCTCTTGTGTGTACTCGCACCAGAGTGCTGCTTCATTACTGCAGCATCTGCAAGTGGAGACTGACTTCAGTACTGGTGTCCTAAAAATGTTTTTAATGAATGCCCATGAAAAAAAAAAGTCCAGAGTTGGTGTTCATCTGTCTTCCTGTCTCAAAGACTACTTTCAAATTTGATGCCACTTTTATGGCAGTGGGACTAAGGAATTTAACGAGTAAAAAATAACTAAAAGTAATGAGTTCTAAATCAGGAATTTTTGAGGGAGATCTGGAGGAAGGCTGGGTATTGAGTTGTGTACAGTGTTGTTCACTCTGTAGATCCTTGGTTTAGGGAAAAACGGCCCTACTGGACTATCCTTGTGACAATTTCAGGAACCACAGGATCCACAATTTATGTTGAAAGCTATCATGCAGAATAAATAAGCAAACAAAAACCTGTATCCCAAATATATGTACATGTCATCAGGGAGAAAAATGAAGATTTAAAGAAGGAAAGATGGAGGATTCTAAGTAAATTTAGAAATAGCTGGAGAGCTGGTGGGATGGAAAGATATGAATTTTATCTTAGAAATGCGATATACACAATAGAGCTCTAATTCCAAAAGAGCTATCAGACAGTTCTAAGTCCAAACAATAGAGAAGAGTAAGCTTGTACAGATAAGTACACATAAGTGCAATCTTATTGAATAAGAGAACTAGAGATAAATAAATATTTTTTTAGTGTGTAGGCTGTATCACAGCTAGTGAGTAGTTTTGCAGTTTAATTTTCTGTTCTCTTCATTGTGTTTTCAAGGAGGAAAGACCACACTAAACCCCCTAAAATGGCCTACCAGCCAATCCATTTAAGTTATAGGACTGTGCTTGCTCACTCTCAAAACAACATACTTGTTCTTGTATTTTAAATCCTCAAGCATAGACTAAAAGCTGCTTTCTCCAAACTCCAGGTCTTCCTTAAGACTGGACCTAGAAAGTTTTGTTTCTTTTCTTAGAACTATAACATAATTGGCCAATTCAGGCTGGAAAGGATCCCTGACAGACACATAGCTTTTTTTGGAAACAGGTTAATCTAGGTCAGACTTCTCTAAGCTTGTCCATCCATTTTCTGAGTAGTATCTTCAAGGATGGAAAATAGGAATCCTTTGTGGTCTAGTATTTGACCACACTTCTGCTGTAAGAGTTTTTCCTTACATGTAAATAGAATTTCCAGCCTGCTTCCTTTGTGTCATTTCCTATCACTGGGTACTTCAAAAAGATTTTGCCTCTGTCCTTTCTGTATCCTTCTATTTAATATTTATTGGTAGTTAAGAGCTCCCTTTATCTTTCTCAAGGCTGAACAAACCCAGTTCTCTTGGCTTCGCCTCATAATTATTGCAGGTCTTTGTCCAGGTTCAGGAAGTTTGGACAGATAAGGTGTGACAAAGATCGAGTGCACTACAGACCAAACTGCCAGGTTTGTCCTGAGTTCAACTTTTCCTAAGTGTAGCCCAGTTAATGTCCAGCCAAAGCTCAAAAGAAGTAAACAGGGACATGAACAGCAGTCTATTCCTCCACTCTTTTCCTTGCTGTTATGACATTTCCTATCACTATTTAAGTTAATTGTACAGACATGCCGGGGGTCTGTTCCCAGAGCCACAAGTGAAATGTATGTACTGTTGTATTGCCAGATTATTCCCTAAAAAGCTTTGGGCCCAGATCAGCCTTTATGCTCTCAAAAATTTGCCATGAACCAACTGTTCAGAAGTTAGCCTGGGTCAGGAACAATGATCAATAGCTAGTCAAGACATCATTGCACATCTTGGAATAGTGTTTGACAGGACCATGGGGTCCTCTATGCCAGTAGGCCACAGGGCTAGTGAATGGTCCCACACACAAATAATTTGGGGATGGAGTTGTAATTTTAGACTTGACATTGCTGCAGCAATTGAAGGTAGCTTCAGTCCAGTGTAAGACATCTCTGCTGAAAAGGCATTGAAAGAGGGTAGTGAACTGGAGCATGTGGGAGTTGAGTGAAATTGAATTTGAACTGGGTAATACCAGGAAAGTATGCCTTGAAGAGAAACACATAAATCTTTCTTTAGCATTCTTTTAATGTCCATTTTTTTTTCCACCAGAAAACTCTTTCAAGCTGAGCAGGATGCAAGCAAATGAAAGATAGGAACAGTTCAACCTTTAAGAGAATTCATGTTTCAGGGGATTTACAGCTTTCACCTCAAACTTTATTTCCTTGCAATTTGTTCATTGGCCACTAGGTTATGTTGTTTTTGTATTTGAACACAACTTTATGAAAAATCATGCACGTCAGGCAGAATAACCTTGATTGTCAAAATGTACAAGAGAAAAGCAATCTATGCCTGATTTCATTGATATTTTTCTCTACATTCAGATAATACTTAAATATTGAGAGTATGTGTAATGGAACATTTTAAAACCCAGGCACTGCTTATGGAACCACTTCATATTCTATTCATAAAGAAAGAATTCTGGAAATACTATGAGAAACAGGAAAATATCAACCACATATCAGAGCTGCTTTGGTACCCAGCATTATGATCTGATCTGATGGCTTACCCTGCTCAGAACAAGAGACTGAAGTGGAGACCTTCTGAGGTCCCTTCCACCTGAATGATTCTGTGATTATCATAATTATTAGCTGCAGCCAAGTTCACACAAATAGTGTGACAAAGTGAAATGACATATCACTTGGGAGCTGATTTTATGAGCTGTCTGCAAGTGCTAAGTGCTCTTAACTAACTCTTGCTGATTTTGACAGGAGGTGAGATAACTATGCAAGTTCATAGAATCACAGAATCATAGAATGGTTTGGGTTGGAAAGGACATTTAAAGGTTATCTAGTCCAACCCCCTGCAATGAGCAGGGACATCTTCAACTACATCAAGTTTCTCAGGGCCCTGGCCAGCCTGGCCTTAAATGTTTCAAGGGATGGGGCATCCACCACCTTGTTGGGCAACCTGTTCCAGTGTTTTTCACCCCTCAGCATAAAAAATTTCTTTCTTATATCTGGCCTAAAGCTACCCAATTTTAGTTTATTACTTCTTGTCCTACCACAACAGGCCCTGCTAGAAAGTTTGTCCACATCTTTCTTTAAAGCCCCCTCTAAATGTCTGCTAAAAGGTCACCCCTGAGCCTTCTCTTCTTCAGGTTGAAAAACCCCACCTTTCTCAGCCTTTCTTCACAGGACAAGTGTTCCAGCTCTCTGATATTTTTATGGCCCTTTTCTGGACATCTCAATTCAGCAGGCATTTAATTCATGAAATTGTCTTCCTCTACTTTCAGAGTGTCTAAAATTACACTAAATGTAATGAAGTAACAGACTCTCCAACTAAGGATTTTCCTAAAAGCAGTTCTAGCTGTGGTAAATGGAGAATGTTCAGATTGATTATGGGAAAAATTACTGATGGGCATTTAATTCTGCATGAATCACCAAGCTGGGGCGGGTTAAGGTTAGTAGAGATGATAGAGTTATATAAAATGTATTTATCATGGGTAGGTACCACCTAATTACCATGGGCAAATCTAGCTTTTCTGTACTTGTCAGGTCATTAGACAAATACTGAGGCAACTGAGAACCAGGGGTTTTTGCCACATACAGTCTTGTTGACAGAAGAGATAACTCAACCTGTCCAGAGAGAATTTTCCTTCAAATATCCAGTGACATTTTGACTTGGAGCCATTTACAACCTTCCTGTGGCTTAACCCCAGTCAGCAGCCAAGCCCCATACAGCCACTCACTCACTCTCCCACCAGCAGGACTGGGGAGAAAATTGGAAGGGTAAGAGCTGGAAAAGGCATGAGTTGAGATAAAGACAGTTTAATAGGGAAAGCAAAAGCCACATACAAGCAAAGCTAAACAAGGAAGTATGTTACTGCTTCCCATGGGCAGGCAGGTGCTCAGGCATCTCCAGGAGAGCAGGGCCACATCACACGTAACTGTAACTTGAGAAAAAGCCACCACTCCAAAGATCCCCCCCTTCCTTTTTCTTCCTCCTACTTTATACACTGACCGTGATGTCACATGCTCTGGAACACCCCTTTGGTCAGTTTGGGTCACCTGTCCTGGCTGTGTCTCCTCCCACCCTCCTCCTCCCTCACCAGTGTGGCCGTGCAAAAAGCAGGGAAGGCCTTGGTTCTGTGTAAGGCCAGCTCAGCAAGAACAAAAACATCTCTGTCTTATCAACCCTGTGCTCAGCACAAATCCTCACACAGCCCCAGACCAGCCCCTGTGAAGACAATTCTACCCCAGCTGCAGCTAGCACAAAGCTGAACCACAGAAAACCTATACAAAATATTCTGGTTGGTATACATGTCAAAAATAATAATTTAAATTAGTGATATATATTGATTACAGGAATAAATAAAACAGAGTTCTGTGGCTGGAGGAGTGTCCCACAAAGTTGTTCTCACAGAGGCTGTAGGCTCACAGCTCTTCATTCAGTGGTGTCACAGTCCACTTTCCTTCTTCAGGTTAATTATTCCTGGCACTCTTCCTTCTTTTCCTACTTCTGTACCTAGCACGATTTCTGCAGCTGGAGTGAACTGTATCAGATGATGATCAGTTATAACCTTTTTCCTCAGTTATTCTTAACCTGGCCAGTTCTCTGTCTCACTGCTCATCTGCACAGATTCTGGTATGACTGAGTGGGCAGTGCTGAGATAAGGTATGAGCATGTCAGCAGCAGGGGAAAAGGTGAAGCTATTGAAGCAGAGATACTGTTACAGAAAAAGAAATCTAGTTGAATTACAGCCTGAAAATGTGGTTCAATGGAAGTTTAAAGCAATATGAAGCAGAGCTTGCTTGGTTCTAATGTTTTTTTTAAACAGAGAAGTGTAACTCAGCTTGTGGCATGAGTTTATTCTGGTGGCTCAAGGTGCAGTCATGCAAGGGGGGAGGAGGAATGCTCTGCTGTGGAACAGATGTTATCAGGATAAACTCGTGTGGAGTCCTGCCTTTTGTCATCAAAATCATCAGGAGGATTTACCAGCTGGTGAAGTACTGGATATATCACTATTCCCATCCAAAGGGTTGATACAGTCCTTATTTCAAAGGGGGACATTGAAAAATTATCTCCTGTTTAAGTCTGAGGTAAGTGTAGCCTCTGATTAGATAGATTCAGATCAATAGAAGGTATTTCAACTGCTGAACAAACTTCTAGTATCTTCAGCACATTGGTCCAGTTTGTGCTCAGGAGAAATGGGATGTAGAAGAAATTGTATGTGCAGTTTTAAAAGCTGGTATCACAGATGCTAGAAAAGAATGAAGTAGCTTTCAGTAATTACCCATAACCAGTGCAAGAGAGATAGCAAATCTGATTATGCAGGTAAATAAAACAAGGTACATATCCCAAAAAATTTCTGGCAGTAATATTTAGATCTAGGTGGAAACTAATAGCCTGAAAAAATGAAAAACCTCATTTCCTTCGAGGAAATAAGACTGAGCTGTCTCATTTGTTATCACTGAGCAGGAAGTTTTGTCTGAATTTGAGGCTACAGTTCATTTTGCCTCAAAAAAATATGAATGTTTGAGGTGGTGGTATTAGAGGCCCATAGGTTCTGATTCTGCAGCAGCCAGCAAACAACCTCACAGGGAAAATCAGATTTTTTGAAAGATTTGACAGACCAGATGCATTACTACAGTTGCTTGGCTTCAGCAAATTAGCATTCTCCAAAGGAAAACCATTGATTCAGAACATTGCCAGCTACCACTAATTAATGAAACACCGTATTCAAAGTTAATATTTGCACCTTTAAACGGAGGTTATCATACCTGAAAAAGTTCAGGAGGAAGCTACACAAATTAGTCAAAGTCTGAAGTATTCTGCTTATCACAACAGATTTAAACTCAGTCTGACTTGGGAACAAGGAGTTCAAGAGAAGTTTTGCTATAAAATACATACACAAAGAAGAAGTCTGAAGCAGATGCTTTTTTAAATTTATCAGACAAAGCAAGTTATTGGACTTTGAAGTGAGATAAATTCAAACTATGAACATGATGTGACTTTTTTCTTTAACGGGCTGATTAATAAATCACTAGCAGCCTAATTTTCTCCATCATTTATGTCCTACTAAGACTGGATCTGTTCTTGACAGATGTTCTTGCACATCCACGAATGCAGTAGAAATACCTCAAAATGAAGGAAGATGTCCCCCTTACCCCACTCCCTGTTCCCAAATCCAGCACTCTTCCTAGAATGGGCTGTTTGCTGTGACAGGACATTTTTTTTTGTTTGGCCTGCTCATAGCACAGCTGAGAGCTCTGGGTTGGGAATTGAGCAGAACTGCTGCTGCTTTGCTGGGTCAAGAGACTGGGCTTGCTCCTCTGCTGTGCTGTGTAGCCTATGCTGAGTACCAAACTGGAGCTCTTTGCATGTTCATTCACTTTCTAGGACAAAAGTCAAAGGAAGAGCGTGGCTTCTTATCCCAGATGGTATCATTGTATACTACAGCTTAGCCCTGAAATCTGGTAGAGAGGGAGAGTATTAAGACAGAAGTGAAACACAGAATAGAATCAGTCTTGCCTTCTTGCATCACAAATGATGTTTTGGTTTATACAAAATTACTAGATGTTGGAAATCTGTCACCTAAGTAAGTGTTGTTGACTTACCATAGATGAGGAATTGTCCTTTTTATTTGTGGGTGTTTGCTTCTGTGATGTGCGGTCTCACTAGAAAAAAATTTGGAAAAGCAACATGCATGGAAAGTACATTTACAGCTGTGTATCAAATTAGGTGAAAAGATTGAATGGCTGAGATATGAGAGACCAATGGAAGGAAACCAGTCTTACTTAAACCTCCATTAATATTTTCAGAACTTGCAGCCTCTTAATGAAACATCCAGGGAATAAATTAAAATCAATAAGAGAAAGACCACAAAGTAGAAGTAGTCTTTCTAGAATAATGTTCATCCTTGACACTGTTGCCTGAAACTTGCAGGAACACATGGGAATATATTTAGTCAGTGAAAGTGTATTGAAAAACAATAAAGATCCTCAACCAATTTGAAAAGGGAATGGCTTGCCAATTAGATTTGAACTTTTCAAATGGCTTGTAGAATCACAGTCTCATTTAGGTTGAAAGAGTCCTTTAAGACCATTAAGTCTAAGGATTAACCCAGCCCTGTCAAGCCCACCTTTAAACCATGTTCCAAAGCATCACATCTAAATACTTTTTGAACACTTACAGGGATGGTGATTTCACCACTTCTCTGTGCAGCCTATTCCAATGCTTGACAACCCTTTCTGTGAAGACATTTTTCCTAATATCCAATCTAAACCTCCCCTGCTATATTCTCTCATGCAGTTACTTGCTGCCTGGGAGAAGACACCCATCTCCACCTGACTGCAGGTTTCAGGTAGGGACAAGGTCTCCCCTGAGCTTACTTTTTCCCAGGCTGAGTACCCCAGCTCCCTCAGCTGCTCCTCACAGGACTTGTGCTCCAGACCCTTCACCAGCTCCGTTCCCTTTGGACATGCTCCAGCACCTCAATGTCCTTCCTGAATTGAGTGGCCCAGAACTGGACACAGGATTCAAGGTGTGGCCTCACCAATGCCAAATACAGGGGTACAATCACTGCCTTGGTCCAGCTGGGCACACTATTCCTGATACAAACCACGTTGCCATTGTTCTTCTTGGCCACCTGGAACCACTCTGGCTCATGTTCAGTCACTGTCAACCAGCACCCCAGGTCCTTTTCCACTGGGCAGCTTTCCAGCCACTCTGCCCCAGTCTGTAGCTCTGTCTGGGGTTATTGTGAGCCAAGGGCAGGGCCCAGCATTTGGACTGTTTGAATCTCATAAACTTGGCCTTGGCCCATCAATCCAGCCTGTCCAGATCACTTAGCAGAGTCTTCCCACTCTTCACCAGATCAACGCTTCTTCCCAATTTAGAGTCATCTGCAAATTTACAGAGGGTGCATTCAATCTGCTTGTCCAGGTTGTCAATACTAAACAGGCCTGGCAACTTACTTTACTTAGCCCTGAGGAGCACTACTGGTGACCAGCCACCAGCTGGATGTAACTCCATCCACCACCATTCTCTAAGCTTGGCCATCCAGCCAGTTTAGTACCCAGTAAACAGTGTGGCTGTCCAAGTCATGACAAGAGTGTTACATCAAAAGAATTTTAAGGAAAACTGAGTCAAAGACTTTCCAGGTAAACGTATTCACACCCTTTCCCTCATCCACTAAGTGGGT
The DNA here is from genome assembly GCF_037042795.1 of Molothrus aeneus. Classification (NCBI taxonomy): domain Eukaryota; kingdom Metazoa; phylum Chordata; class Aves; order Passeriformes; family Icteridae; genus Molothrus; species Molothrus aeneus. The sequence continues at coordinate 60,072,145 of NC_089649.1, read as the reverse complement.
CACCTGATCATAGAAGATCAAGTTGATCAAGAAGGACATGCCTTTCATAAACCAATGATGGCTGGGCCTGATCTCCTCTTTTGCCCTGTTATGGCACTCAAGCTGATCTCTTCCTGGCCCTTCCCTGGCACTGAGGTCAGGATGACAGGGCTGTAATTCCTCAGATCCTCCTTCTGCTCTTGTCACTTTTACAGACCTCCAGTCATCTTGGACCATCATAGTTAAGCAGGAATGCTGGTAAATGGTGGAAAAGTGTCTTGGTGAGCACTTCAGCCACTGCATGTCGAAGTGGCAAAGCTGGTCCCTTGGATTATGGGGATTTCATTCTGCTCCCTGTCCCTGTCTTCCAGCTCAGAGGGCTGGATATGGTAGAACAAATTGCCTTGCTATTAAGGACTGAGGCAAAGAAAGAATTGGGTACCTCACTGTTTTCCTCATTCTTTGTCATTATATTTCCACTTGCATCCAGTAAAGGATGGAGATTGTCCTTAGCCTTCCTTCTGTTGCCAATATATTTATAGGAACCTTTGTATTATCTTTTACAGCAGTTGCTGGTTTTAGTTCTGTTTGGGCTTTAGTCCTTGTAATTTTCTCCCTGCATAACCTCACAACATCCCTGTAGTTCTCCTAAGTTTTCTGTCCCTTCTTCCAAAGTTCATACACTATTTTTTTCTCTGAGTTCCAGACAACCAGCTCAGTTCAACCAGAGCTCTTTCTGATTCAGAAGATCAACCAGATCTTCTTCCAGCCTATCTTCTTCCCCAAAGCACAAGGCGATGGGCTGATCCTGCTACTTTAATATTTTCTTCTTGAAGACTGTCCAGAATTCCTAGACTCCTTCAACCCACAGGACTCCCTCCTGATAGAGCCTCTCAACCAGTCAACAGGCCAAAATCTGCCCTCTGGAAGTCCAAGGTGGCAGTTCTGCTGAACCCCCCTCCTTAGTTCTCCAAGGATCAAAAAACTATAATTTCATGATTGCTGTAAGGTTGTTTTTTTGGGGTTTTTTGGGGTTTTTTTTGTGTTTTTTTTTTTTTTTGCTTTCAGATTGTCAGATTGAAGTGGTTTCTTTTGTATAATTCTAATGATGAATTCTTTTCCCCCTGCTTCACTCTCCATTCTTCTTTTGACACAGATAAGACACTTTTCAGAACCTTGAATTTCAGACAGATTTTTCACTGGCCATTATGTCTTTCATTTTGTTCTTTCTATATTTTCAGAAAGGTATATCTATTTTTGTAATGTTGCATGTGTTATTTTGTTTGCTGAAGGCAGTCATTCTCATGATGATTTTGTATGTGTGAGATGAAAATATGCACATCAGCTTCATCAAGTATTCCATTAAAATGGGACTACAGAACTCAGTGACACACAGCTAGATGCAGTGGTGAATTTATGTTGAATTGTACAAATATTTAGATTTAGATGCATGTTGGCAAGCAATCAAATAATTTTATAACTGAAAACTTCTCTGTACTAAAGAAATAAGAAAGGGTCTACCCTCTCAATATACTGGGAGAAAAATTATACAGTGAACCTGCTAAAGTGAAAATGATTTTTCCAAAGAATCTGAGAAGTGGTTGGGGAATAGCAGTGCTGTTTTATAGAAGTTTCTTGGATTTCAAAATTAGTTTTTATTCCATGTTAGAATTAAAAAGCTTTATATTTTTTTGGAAGGAAATGGCACTTAAAATGGCATTTAATGCTTTTTTTAGAGTAAGGCAGGTCAGGTTTTGTCTTGTTCCCTCAGAACTTGAATCACAGAAACTTACAGCTCACAACTTTGTTGAAGCAGATTTGTCAGCTTTCCATATTCCTAAAATATTCTAGCAGCTCTACTATGTAGGTGTTTAGTTAAGTGTACCTTTTCTACATGGATATTCCAAGGAGACTTCAAGAATTCACTTTAAAGGAGGGGCCTCTCTTCTGCTGTGTGTTTTTCAGAGATCGTCAGCTTGAGAAAAAGTAACAACTAGATTTACACAGAGAAATAGAATGGAAATAAGATGCAGTGATCACCTGAGGCATCAAAATGAAAATTGATTATTCACTTATAAAGATAAATATCTTTTCCATTTTGTGTTTGGAAGTTATTTGTTCATCTAGAGTTGACAAAAAAGGTAACTGGACTGTTATATGCAGAACTGTGCCTATTTACAGTGACTGAAGTTCACTTCACTTCTATGTCCTGTCTGATTTTGCCTCTCCTTTCTTTCTCTAGGCTCCAATTTTCTTCTTGCTTCGTTTCTTCCTCTGCATAACCCAGCATTTAAGTTGCCTTTGGCCATCTGTATTTTCTTGCGTTCCCAAATGTGGCATTCTCCCTGGAAATGCTGTATGTTCTGCTTTGACTGCTGGCAGCAAAGAAGACTTTACTCAAATTCTGCTCACTGAGGCACTAGCTCCACATGGCCATCGGGATGTGAGTAAATTTCACTTTGCTGCCAGCACTCAGAGCAAAAAGCTGCATCAAGAGAAAACAACAAAAGCTGTAAGTTCTAAAAAGATTTTCTGAAAAGAATTAGTTCATTTATATGATGTACCTTACATAATATCAAAAGAAACAGCATAGCTGCTGGGCTATTTGGATCATGATTCTTCTTATTCTTCATCAGCATTGTAGAAGTTACTACCCTCACTAACTCATGCCATTTTAGTGGCATGAAACAATTCAGTTTATGAGACTACAGCTTAAAAACCTTTTCCTACTATGGTCTGTCTGTGATACTACATAACTTAATTACTGACTTTGCTTCATTTTTCTTCATGTAAATGAACATACCTAATTTTAAACATTGATAATATTCAGAATACATTTAAAGGTTTTGCTGTGCTGGAGAACATGACAGCAGCTTGTATGGATGTGTCAGAAGTGGAACAACCAGCTCTGTTGGCAGCAAAGATCTGTGGTGACAGCATAGGTGGCATATTTGGAGCCCTGGGAAATACTTGGTGGTAGAAATCAACCTAACATAGCTACAGAGCTGTCAGTATAGGACTGACTTATGAAGCTGACCTACCTGACTTACAAACAAAATGTGGAGCTTACACATCCCTTAGAGTCCAATGACAAGTGTAACCTCCAATTCTGCCTTATAAATCAGGGGCCTTTATTTGGATTAGTTGTGTCATGCAGATGATATTTTTTGTCCTGTAACTGATAAATTCCAGCTATTTCTGGTACAAATATGGCACCTTTTTGGCTTAACAGGAAATTTGCTGTCCTCACACATCCAAGAGCCTTCTTCAACTTAGTCTCTAAACAGAATTTGCATAAATTGCAACTGGAAAGTAAACCACAGCCAAAATAAATTATTTTCCCAAATGAGATGAAAATTAATGTAAATATTTTTGTGATGTTTGCTAGTCCCTGTCATGTTAGTGACTCCCTATTGGAGGATACAGTCTGCAACAGGACACTTTGGGAACTTAAGTCATATAAACAGGACAAAAAAGTAATTGGCAGAAGGATTCTCTGCAGACTTATGCACAATTTTAGCAGCAGCTGCTTCAATTTTCAGCTCCCTTTCCCAGTCATTGTTTCAAAGCAACAAAAGAAATAACCTCTACTCTTGTCTACTTTCAGTGATATAATTCTGCCATGGTGATGGAAGAGAAGAAAAATCAGAGTAGTCTAACCTAGAAAATGCAATTCCTGAATTACTTAATAACTGAATTTGTGGGATCTACAGTGTCTTTAAATGTAATTTTTTTTTACAGTGTAATCCACAAAGCCAAATTTCTAGAGTTTTGAAACTGAGTCTTTTCAGAATCAGTAGCACACAAATGCATTCCTGTATGTGAAGATGGTGAACCTTAAGAACTAGGTGATTGTGTAAATTATTGTTCCTATTCCTAGAACAATAGCTTTTAGAAGACCCTTGCTCTGTCCTCCAGTAGGATACCACTCAATAAGTCACTGCAGTGAAGGAAATAACCTTCTAGCAAAATCTAAAATAAATAAGTTTTGAATGAAGAAAAAGGAATGTTCCTATTTATTTGCAGGGGTATGAGGCACAAGTTCTGTTGAACAGTTTAAGAAAAATTGTTTAAAACTTCTTCCTTCCCTGCTCATAACCCACTGCAGGCATTTAAACATTTAAAGATGTATACAGTTTCACAGTGTCTTGGCTAAGTGAAGTATCAGAGTGCCTATGCAACATCTAAAAAGCTTTGGATCTTTAAGGAGGAGGGATCCTAACCTGTGTCCATAAGTTACTAAGAACATTAGGAGTTCAAAAGGAACAAAGTGAGTTTTTTGAATAACCATGTTTTGTGAATTACCTCATTTCAGGGTGCCTGAACTGGCACTCCAAGCAATCCTCCAAGCAGCAAGCTTTGTTGAGGTTAGAGAGGAAGGTCAGGAGAAGCTCAGCTCTAAGCTGCTGAGGAAGTAGAATACACTTAAGAAAGGTACAGTTAATACCATACTGTGTGACTGACATATAGTATCGTTCTTGGCATGTTTGGACTCATAAATCTGTGCTTGGCCCTAGTCAAGAAAATAATCTTTTGCACAAAGGGTGTTGAAATAGATTGACTTGCACAAGGATTTGTTTTTGTAATTCGTAGCATTAACTGAAATGGTGAAAGAAAACAAAAAACCCAAAACAAAACAAAAGAGGACTGAGAGCTAATAAAACTTCTCATCCATTCCTAGGGCATCTAGAATGAGACAAAGAAGGAAAGAGTGCTGTTCCTAGATATGCATCCTCTTCTGGGTCTTTCACAGTGCAGCAAGGGCCTTCCACAGTGCTTTCCCCATAGTGATTACGTAGCTGTCATTAAACACATGGACTCCTTCCAGCAGTGCCTGCTCCAACAAGGGCAACTGCTGCACCCTGCTTAATAGCCCAGGGCTGTTCAGGCAGTGTAATGTGAACCAAAAGCTATAACAAAATGGTAGGAAAAGTGTGAGGGAGAAGAGGTGAATCTCAGCCATTGATCCAGGCCCAGGGAATCTAAGGCTTTACATATTTCCTGTGTTATTATGCTAAATAATTCCTGTTCATCCTCATTACATACTTTTCATATTGAAATGCTTTCCTAAACTACTGAAAATGGTGATTGTGTCATTAAAAATTATAATAATGCTATTCTGCTTCCCCAAAGTCTACTTAACACAACACCAAGAGGGATCAAAAGCACTTACCAATGGGTAAAAGAGCAGAGGCTTTCCAAAAGGCCAGCCCAATGTCTGATATGAGCAATTTTCAGGAAAGAGGTGTTTTGGAGCCTGCTCTTTCCTCTCAGAGACACTTATCAGCCCCATGCCAACTGCTGCTTTATGCTGTGAGTTTCTCCCAGCCCTTACCTTGACCCTAATCCTTACCCATGTGCCACGAGGACCCTGAGACTAAAGTTTTCAGCCACACAGAGGAAGAATCAGTTAAGAATTGCTTTTATAGTCCAGTGCTTCTCTGAGCTTTTCCCTGCTCCAGCTGCAGTTGTGCTCCTTTTCCCTTTCCCAACTTTAGCCCTACACATTAACACTATACCTAGGATGCTGTTTTATTTTGAGCCCATGTCACAAATCCCTACATAATTCCAGCTGCACCTCTAGGTTCTGTCTCTATTGCACCTCCTGAGATGAAGTTAAGGTAACTTGTGTATTTATTGCTGAGTGAAGGAAAAAGCCTAGAGCTGTAACTTGATGGGGTTGGGAAGTGACTGCCAAAGCAAGTACTGGATTTCAGGGCTCTCCTGAGAACCTTTTCTTCTTGCCATGCATTGTGTCATGAGCTAAGGCCATGCCTCAGCCCCTGCACTGGGTTTAGGTTTAGGATTCATGCTAAAGTTAGGGTTTGGATTAGGATTGGCATTGGAGAGAAGGAAAGGCCACAGCAACATCAAATGACTATGAAGGAACTTCAGGGTATAAGCACATGAGGGAGTCAGAAACAGTATAAAAATATGGAGATTGAAGTTTTATTGAAGTCTTTATAGTTATTTGTACCCCAGGCATTTGAGCTTGCTTTTGGGTTTAGCAAAACCTTTTGTATAACTGAACATGCATAACACTTTTGGACTGAAAAATGCATCTTAAATTAAGAGGCATTCCTGCTTAAGTTGTTTTTGACTGGTAGATATTCCTGTCTCGCTAGGAGTCTCATAATGAAACAAATAGGGTGTATATCAATACCTATGCTCCTGAAAGAAAAATAGTCAATGTGATGGAAGTAGTCTATATCCCAGAAGAGGTCTTTCTGTCTGAGAAATTCTAGAGCACGGCAATAGACATTTTTTATCTTTGCAGCAGCTTTGAAATATTTCTTGTTGCAGTTGTCTTTTTTTTTCCCCGCATTTTTTTCCTTTATAATCATCTCTCCTATTGAATGTACATCTAACCAGGAAGAGGTTTTGCAATAGAATGAGCTGCAGCACCACCAATAATTAATGCCATTCAACTTCACAGCCATGATTTTCTATTTTCTTTCATCTTTGGTAGCTATTTACCCCTGTGCAAAGTGAGTACAACACTAACAAATCAGATTGCTTCTCAATTTACATATATACAATGTCATTGCTTAGGAAAACAGTACTTACATGAGTAAATGAACAGTTAAACAGCTGACTTACCATTTGCATCTGCAATCATAATAATGGCTTGCATAGACTAACTGTGCAATTGTGCATCTCTTTGTGTGTATGCACCTGCCTTATAGTTCTCTTCACCTCTGTTGCACTTACATTTATGAAAATTTAGCAACTAATGTGTTTTAGTCCCCATTTCTGTTTTTATTTAAAAGATGGCACCTCTATCAACACCAATTTTGCACCAATTATCTTGGGTCATTTATTTAATCAATATATAGTCTGAAGTAGATACCAGATAACAGTTTATCACATCTTCTCTCACCATATTTAAAAATAATAAAAGGAAAAAGTAAATGAAAGAATTTGTTTGGATTTCTCTCAGCCAGTCACTGAAAAAGATCAATGTGTTTTGACCACAGAGTAAAGCATAACTAACTGGCAAAATTATACAGTATTGATGGCAAAAGCTTACTTCTGAATGATTTTAAACAGTCAAGATCTTAAACAAGCACATTGTTTACCATGCAAAGTACTTACAAAGCTGGCTAAATGTTTTTTTTTCTTTTTGGACTTAACAAACACTGTCAGTGGAAGAAGTTGACCCTTTAAGAGGTCTTTGATGCATCATGAGTGCTGTCTGCTTACCCTGACTCTAAGCATGCATGCTAAATCAATTCAGAGAGATAAATTATTTTTTCCAAAAGCAGTATCCTTGCTTTTGCCTTCCTGTCTGAAAAGCAACTGAAATAACACAGCTTTCTGGACTTATGTGGGGATTATACAGTACATTAACTTTGTTCTTATCCTCTGCAGCAAGGTGAATTTAATCCTTTTAGGGTGCATACAGGGGATGCTATTTGATCTACTGTATGTTGCTTCATTATTGTTGCTAATAATAATGCTATCTATTAGGTAGGTACTAGTTCTACATCTTCTGCATCTTGTCTCTCTTTTCCTGTAGAAAAGAAATTTGAAGATGTGTCCAGATATTTTGAATCCCACAAAAATCCACCAAATTGAGCATATTCTGGTATTATAGTGATTCCAGCCATGCAAGGCACCTTATTAATTAAGTTTACTTTTTAATAGATCTGGACTTGAAGCACAATTCTACAAACAGAAGTAAAATGTAACACCTGCCAGTCTCCTTTGTTTTGCACTTTATTCTTCCGGTAACTTCAGTCAGTGTTGATGTCATCAGTAAATAGCAAGACATAAAACACTACTGAACTGAATCACAAGACTTCTTTCATATGATAGTGTCCCTTTAAACTACATCTAATTATTTTAACTGTGGTAACAAGATATTACATTTTTCAAAGAAAGATTTCAAAACTGAGTGCTAATACAATGTATTTTCTTTTTGCAGATGATACTGAATCTGAATCCTACTTGAATGGCATCATGTACTGCATTCACAATCTGAATAGAGAAACCAATTCCATATGGAGTACACTTACTGCAGATGCCTTCCCATTGAAACTGAAATACTCTGCATTTACAGTTTTGTGAAATGTTCTAGTTTCAAATTAATTCTAAAGGGGAACAAAGAAGTCCAACTACAGGAAAAGTAGCCCATTGTTGTGAAGACTGTCTCCAATATAGCAGCAGCTCCATTTGAACAAGTAATCACTGATTCCTTTAGGGATACAGCAGCTCTTGCCAGGAGTAGCAGGACTGAAGGAAGCTGACAGGACAAACTGAAATGCAGTGGCTGCTTATATAGATAGAAAAGGATTTTATAAACACCAGTGGACATCAAATAGAGTCATGATCAGCCAATTTGCCTGTTCCTTAGAACACAAACTGACCACACTTGGGGTTTTTTGCCCCAAGTGAAAAAACCCATAAGGCTCATTACTTTACATACAAAATCTATGAAGATTGGAACTGGCATGCTTGGAACATACTGCCAGGAATCAGTGTTGATTAGTGGCTTGGTCAGTGGACTGATTTTCAGAGAATCCAGGTCTAAATCCAAGATAAATTGGGTCTTGTACAATCATTTAGCATCATTGGCTCAGTTTCTTTTGTTTCAATGAGGGAAATAAAACTGTTTATCTTGTACAGTACTTAAAGTACTCTGGACCCATGTGAGAAAGCAAGCTATGCATGAAGCTTAGTATTTTTATTTATTTTTATTGAATCTCTGCCTGCGTTTTAAAGGTTTGGGTTTTTTGTTTTTTTTTTTTTTTTTTAAATCAAGCCCAACATGGTAAAATGCTCACTCAGTAGGAAGGTACTTTTAAAGCATGGGGGGATTTCATCCTCCCCAGGATCCCAGCAATATAAATTGGTTATTAACATTAGAGCAAGGCTGTTCTTATTTGGCATCTGATTTTCCAAATCTCATTTTGAGTAGCTTTCAGCAGAAAAATTCTTCCCTCCTAGGACAGGCATATTGCTTCAAAGTGAGGCTTTGCAACTTCTCCACTTTTGGATCTTCTGTCTTTGTTGGTCCAGTTGATATTTGAAAATTAATGCTCTTCAACAATCATTAATCACTTGTAACTTAAAACTTCTCATCTCCACATAAATATTTTTTCATGATAAAGCATGATGTGCATCTCTCAGCATGAAAATGAGAATTCTAGAAGAATATAGTAACAATGCTAGTAAAAATAAGCTAGTTCATAATGCTTTTTTTGTATTAAAAACAATTTAGGATTTTAGAGATCTTCTTTTTTGGCCCTGCTACAATAGTCTGAGAATACAAGATTCTCACTGAGGTAGAAAGTGTTTCTTGACTCTTTGCATACCTTGGCAAAGGGATTGTGTCTCCACCTTCTCTAAATCCTTGCATTAGGCAGTAGCTGTACGTAGCAAGGAGATGTCCCCTAAGCTTTCTTTCTCTAATGCTGAACAAACACAGCTCTTTCAGCTTCTCATAAATCACATGTTCCAACTCCCTGTCTATTTTAGTGTCTTATCTCCTGTACTAGTTGCAGCACAACAACATCTTTCTTATCTCAAGTGACCCAAAACTCGATTGCAGTACTACAGATGCAGTCTCACAAGTGTCAGCTCAACGAGAATTGTTGATTCTCAGGACCTGTTGTCCACATTCTTGATAACACAATCTGGTAATTGAGCATCTTCTCAGCAAGGGCAAATTTTTGTTCCATTTTTGTGTTCATGTTGTTTGTTACAGAACTGAAGTTTAATGAGCCAAGCTCACATGAATTGCAGATTTATTTCAGCATTAAAAAAAAAACAACAAAACCAACTCCATGAGAAAAAAGCCCAACACAATAATCTTTGATAAGCTCTAGACGGCAGGGTGGCTACTGTATAGGGATTACGTGTTATCTTGCTATTTGCAGACCTTTTGAGATGAATGGGAAGTAGATGCTGTGTTTTAAAAACAACAGATGAAATTTGAAGTAACTGAGAGGTTGTGTTTCATGATTCATGTATCAGTAATCTCAAGATAAAATGTCATCTGTTTGTTCATGTCAGCTACTCAAGAATAACTGAACCAGAGTCTCTGGGTTAGTCAGTCCAACATGTTATTCTATTCCTGACCACAGTACTAACAAGTTCAATCCTGAGATGCAAACTGAAACAGAAAACCTGAGATGCAACAACACCACACAAATATTTTTAGCCCTGGATTTTACAGAACTGCTCAAGCATTTATGGCATGAAAATGTCAATTTTTAAGTCAAGCCTGAAGTTGAGAGTTGGTATTAACATAACTCAAGAAATTTGGCAACCAGCAATAAATTCAGCTTACAGAATGCCAAACTGTACTTAATATATTTAAATTCAGTATTTTAATGATCTTAGAATTTATTGCTCAACTTCCAGTACAAGTAACATTTAGCATAACTCACAAGCTTTTTTATCATAGAGGTCTGATTCACATGGCAACTCTAGTTTACTCTTTAATATCTCTCTGACTATATTCTTGCCCTCTTTGTGCTTATTTTTTTAAAATTTGTGCAAAAGACAGTACAACTCTATAATTTCCCCTGTTCTTGTTTGGCAACTTCCCATTCATTTTCCCAATAACAATGTGTTAGGTTGTTCTTGGCTGGGCTCCAGTTGTTTGCCAAAGCCCCTCTATCACTTCCTTCATCAGCAGGACAGAGGAGAGAAAATGCAACAAAAACTGTCTTGGGTCAAAAAAAAGACAGAGAGTTTTCACTCACCAGGTGCTGTCATGGGCAAAATAGGCTTGACTTGGGGAAAAAAAATGATTTGATCTTTTTCTAACCAAAGCAGAATGGAATTATTCTAATTCCTTCCTTCTTTCCTGGTCTCAGCTGAGCTCCTGAATTCTCTGCTTCATCCCCTCAGTGGTACAGGTGGATGGGAAATAGGGGCTGTGGTGACTTCATCATATGCTTCTCCTTCCTCCACAGGGACAGAACTTCTCACTCTCTTCCCCTTCTCCACCGTGGGGTCCTTTCCACAGGAGACAGTCCACCATGGACTTCTCCAACACCAGTCCTTTCCATGGGCTATAGTTCTTGAGGAGCTGCTGCAGCATGGGTCAGTTCCATGGGGTGCAGTCCTTCAGGAACAGGCTGCTCCAGCAGGGTCCCCCACATGGTCACAAGTCCAGCCACAAAACTTGCTCCAGCACAGGCTCCTCTTTCCATGTGGCCACAGGTCATGTCAGGAGCTTCCTCCAGCACAGGCTTCCCATGGGGTCACAGCCTCCTTCAGGCACCCACCCGCTCCAGTGTGGGCTCCATGGGCTGCAGGGTCTCACCATGGTCTTCATCATGGACTGCAGGAACACCTCTGCCCCAGCGTTCAGAGCACCTCCTGCCCCTCCCTCTTCAGTGACCAGGATCTCTGTCACAGACATATTTTCTGAAAAATGCTTTTGCCAGGTTCTTTTCTCCTAAGAAGCTGGGAAGATTCAGCTTCTCCATGTTTTGCTACTTTGGAATGTGATTTGGAGAATTGTTTACCCAGCATGTGTATTGTTTCTACTTGATGACCAATCACAGGTCCAGCTCTGTCGGGATTCTGATCAGTCACAAGATTTTATCATTCCTTTCTTTGCTGGCCTTCTGATGTCTCCTTTCTCTTTCTTTAGTTCAGTTTTAGTATATAATTTTCTTTTAATATAATATATATCATCAAATAATAAATCAGCCTTCTGAAACATGGAATCAAGATTCTCATGTCTTCCCTCGTTGGGGTTGCCTGCAAATTCCACAGATCTCAGCAGGGCTGTTCCTCTCACATATTCTCACTCCTCTCTAGAGTTTCAGTTGTGCAGCTTTTCTCCCTTCCTAATTATGCCATCCCAGGGGAGCTGCCAGCATCTCCAATGGGCTCAGCCTTGGCCACTGCTGGGTGCATCCTAGGGCCAGCTGGCTCTGTCAGACACAGGGGAAACTTCTGTCAGCTCCTCACAGAAGTCCCTCCTGCTACCAAAACCTAACCATACAAACACAACAAACCCCAAAATGTTATTAAATTCATTTGAGTAAGAAACTTCAAACTTTCCCTAAATGTTTATATATTTCTTATATTAACAGTGTATCCACTGGAATGTATTCATAAAACCAGGCCAGAAGTCCATTTCATCAAGTATATTTTCTCTGCTTGACTTCATATTGCACTGAGAGGTGTAAAAATAAATTATATAGGATATTGTTCTGGTCAAATTTCAATCCTAAATCTGGGAAGGTAGCTAAAAGAAACTTTTTACAGTATCATATATTATATAAATGCCATCAAATTTTGAGATAATTTGACTCTAAATCCCTATTGTCTTTCTCTGCATTGAAATTTTCTTCAGTTACAACTTGTCTAAATACAATTAATGAAAATTTTTGTCTTCTGCAAGCTTTGTTATTTATTCTTTTTAACACTATTTTGAAATAAACTGCATCATTTCCCAAACTCTTAACACTTACTGTGCTAAAAACTAACCCTTTCTGCATATAATTTGTCATTAAAATCCCATGGGGAAAATGATTCTATCAGTTTAATTTTCTGTGTATCTTCTCCTAAGCTTTTAAAATATTGAAGTAGATTTTTTTTCCATTCCTTTTTGTACTTTCAACTGATAATTCTTCAAAAGTGCTAAATAATTAAGAAAGACATGAGTTTCCACTAGCAAAGCCATCTGACTTCAGGAGAAGCTATCTTATTCTACATCTTTAATACTCAGAAACATGATTTAAAAAATTTATACAACACTGAAGTAACAGACACAGATCTGTTATTCTAGACATCAGCCACATGTCAGAAGTAAGAGAAATGTGATTATACTTATGCTTTGGCACGCTGTTGTGGTTACAGATTTTCAAAACATCTCTGATAGTAGGTTTGTGTGTATCACTTAATTCTGTTATATTTAGGGTTCATATATTCCCAGTGACAGTTAATAGGTTGTCCACTGCCTGTAGCAAGGCACTGTGGCTGTGTACCTACCCTTCTCTTCGGCTGTACACAAGTATCTACATGTCTTTATCACAGATGCAGTCCAGTAAAAATAATTTTTTTCATCACTAGTAAAAAGTTTAGGAATGTGGCATCTTATAACTTGTCTGGGCTTGTCTTAGCCTGATCTGATTTTAGCTTGTTTTCAAAGTGTGTAGATGTATTTGGTAACAAACACCACCATTTTCTATTAATTGGTAAAAAGAAATAAAATTTATTTCAAGCTCCTTTGAATAAGGCTGTCTTATTGCCCCACTTAGAGAAGTCTCAAACTCTAGGCCTTAGGACCTAAAGGAACATTATAAAAGTGCACGTGACATTAGAGAAAAAGGGTAGGTACTATGAAGACAGTATCTAATTTCCAGTAGTATTATCCTGTAAAACTGAGTGCAGTATTTTGATTACACAATAAAATATAATTGAATGAACAATAAATTCATACTTATATATAAAGCATGATTTCTGATATCAATATTTTAGTATAAAACTTGAACAAGCTTGTCAAAAGCTCACTATGTATGTGCTAAACTTTGAAACTTTAAACATTTTCATTGATGCTAAAAGGGACAATCCATGTTCAGTTACACAGGTGCTGAAGTTTGGGTTTTATTTACTGAACCTTAAAGGATACATCTTCATTCTTGATGCTAACTCTTCATGGGAAATACACTAACTTGTTGCCAATGCAAATGTTATTATTCAGATTGCTGGAGTATCCCTAATGAATATTATCTGAGCTTAATCACTTGACAAATTGCAAGTGCTATTTTTCTACTAATGTCCTAACAATTCTGTCAGTGTTGTTGCCTCTTTTTATCTCTATTTCTTTATTCTTCTTTTTTTCACTTATTTACTCAATTATTTGTACTCCCTACTCTGATATTCTTTGATGTACGATCATTAAAAATCGTGGACAGTTTTGTAAAGTTCAGAAGTTCTTTTTCCATTATACTATAGTTAATATCTCATTACAAATATTATGTCAGATCCCTTGTATTGGCAAAGGATGGTTTCATTCAAAGCTGTGGAAATGGTAGGAACATAAGGGACTTTTCATTGTCAGCCAGAAGGAGTGAGCTGAGATTGCATCATGGTATTGAATAAGTAAGGAAAACCTGCCTTGCTGTTGTTATTACTGTGATATTTATTTTGTTGTGGTTATGGAGTCCTAGTTGAGGATTAGCTAGGATCAACAGTTACCTGAGGCACCACACCAGATTACAGCAGATGTTTAGAAAGATTATATGAGGCACAGCAAAATATGTGGAATTTTCCTCTGAAATTGTGGGGAAGGAGAAGTTGCAAACACCACTTCTCCATTTTTTCGAGGGACATCTTTTGCTACAGGAAGGAATTCCATCAGTGAGTATTTTTTGTCCTAAGGATGTTAAATGTTTTACATATGCCCAGTTTCTTCCTTGCTCATGGATTTTTTCCCAGTCAGATTATTTTCCAGGCAGATGTAAAAGAGACAAGCAGGAAATATAGCGATGAAATTGAGGGTAAGTTACTAAGGCACTGAGTAATGTGCACATTGAATTTAGAATCGTTGCACAGTGAGAATGCTGTGGTTGTTTTGGAGGCCTTCTAATTCAAATGTTGCTGTTGTCAGGGAATCCAGTGATGCTGCTGAATATAATGCCCCCTTTTATCAGTCTTATATGCATGTTGTGTTTACACCATGCACAGAGATCATATTGATTTATAATAATCCAGATTACAAATTATGATAATCCAGATTATGAATTATGATAACCAAGAGAATACGACTGGAAATATGGCAGCATGGCAGCATACAGAGCATTGGATCTAGAAGACTTCTGAATGCTTTTATCTAATTAACCAGAAACAGCCACTTGTTTTACTGAACTTTTTTTCTTCATCTGTTTTAGAAAACTTCTATCAGGACAGAAGACTGTTTTCCTTTTATGGCCAAGGATGTCTCATGACTTCATAGTTCCTGAGCAATTATTTATAAATTCTTCATAATTTGAATGAAACTGTTATTGTTTTAGTACTTAGAATTGTCAAAATGTGAAGAGAAATGGGTTTATGCCTTCAAACCTCCTACCAAATCCAAACCCTCCATGCAACATCATTATTAGAGGCAATCCATGCATGGTCTTCCACATGGATGTTAAGTCTCATTTCATCTTACTGTGGTGAAGATTTTTCATCCTGCTTGGTGGTTTTGAGTTGTCTCAGCTTGCCTAGTTGTTGGTACTTTTGCTGTGCTCAGTGTCTGTTACTGTCATGTAGTTTATTTGGTAACTTTTCCTTAGAGTTTCTGGATTCCAAAATCCTATATTCTTCAGCATGCCTTTTTTTCTTTTTTTTTTAAATTGTTGACAGAAGACAACAAATGAGGTAAAATTTCTTTTAAAATGTCACTGATGCATTAGCCAAACACACTCTAGGAATTGTCATTTTAGATTTGCACCAACTAGGCCCCCAGGGGAATTCTATAACAGAAAGTAAGCTCTGAGGTGTAAGCACCTTCTAAATATGTGTTTATTTTTATATAATGGAAAACATTAGTGAATCAATTTTTTTGCCAATTTAGGTAACGGCAGAGCTTGAGTATGTGTTTGTTGGGCTGGGTAGTTGTATCTGTTTCAGAGTTGAAAATGAGGTTTAAAAGAAAATCAGTGAAGGAGATTGTATGTCTACTCCCCAGGACCTGTCTCTTTTTTAATGTTCTTCCTAACTTGAGCAGAATATAAGAAATATGAGATTTCCTGTACACTGGAAGCATTTGAAATGCTGAACCTTAGGAAACTCCCACATGGAGCTCCTAAAACATTTATGAGCCCTCCCTGTCAGCCTCATTGTGGGTTTCTCTGTAGCACGGCCGGCGAGTGCAGGCAGCTCCCACTGGAACCACGGGAAGCATTGCAGGGAAGCCTGACAGCACAGTTAGGGGTAAAACAATAGTTAAGGAGAGCTCTGTTTTTTGGTGGGCTGCCAAAGGAATAGGGAAGTGACATTACAGCAGTGCAAATTCCTGAGCTAGCTGGAATGATGTGAGATGGAGTTCTTAGTAGTGGAATGACTTGAACATCTGCAGCAAGCTTTTTCTCTAGGAAAATGACAATTTACTTGAAAGAACTCCAGTTCTTGAAGGAAGTGTACAGTCTTCAGCAACTTCCTTCCTTCTCCCTCTCCATTCCCCAGAAATATTTTTATTCTCCAAGATAAAATTATGTATTAAAAAGTCACTTATGTTCTCTTCTATCTCTCAGGTGTGTCACCTACATGCTGATTTATTTAGTCCAATGTACAATAAATATTTAATTCTTTTTATAAAGTGGAAGATCTTCACATGGAGAAAAAGAAATAGCACCTCTTGAAATTCCAGTTCCCAGATACCTGGAAGGAGACAGAAGTTCCATGTATGACAGGAGGAATAAGCAGATCATATATTTGGAATTAAATGTTTTCTGTTCTTGGCTTTAATGGTCTAAGCAAATCTAAACAACTCTTGTTCAATTTCATAAGTTTATTGTATTCTAAGGTTTGGGGTTTCTCTCCTTTTTTTCTAGATTTTTTTTCCAGGGCTTGCTGTTCCTAGCTTCCTATAGACTGCAAGACACACAGATGTTAATTAGAGAGGTTGATCTTCTGCCTCATGTGCAGTCCTAACACCTTAATCCAGTCCTAGAACTTTGTCTTTGTTGTACAAAGTTGAAATTTCCAGTTGAAAAATTCTGCAGGTTAATAATTTGCCTGCTTGCACTTTCCATGTTTTCTACAGACCTCTCTCCAATAAAAGGTTAATTTTCTGAAGTCATTTCCAGGCCCAAACTAGCAAAGCCATTGAAGCTTCACAGATTCTCAGGATATTTAATGTTATGGTTGGGTGCCCACCTACTGAGGCCCATTGCAATACGTAATTACCTTCAGTAGGAGACAGAAGATTGTAAAAATCTTTCCACATTTGAATAAATGAAACTCATTTCTCCTAGAAAGAAATGTATTGAACTCTTGTCTTTCTGATGGAATAAAACCACAAAGAATCATATACAGATTTCTCAAAAGCAAAATATTGATGAACCTCCTCAAGCTCTCAGGACACCACAGTAGTGGTGGCTTCCAAATCCCTGGGCACATCCAGCCAGCACAGCCATCTTGGCTTGGCTCAATTCCCATGACCAAAACATTTCCAACTCCATTGCAGGGAGCTGTAAAGAGCTGCTGCTTGTGGCTTCTTCAGTTGTTATTCTGCATTTGCCAGAATTGTGACCATGTTTAGCTTTTCTGACACACTGCTGAGAAACTGGGTGACCTGCCAGAAAATGTGCTCTCCTCTGTAAGGAACCTACCTCCTTCTGTCCACACCCTGTTCTTCTATTGCACTTCTGCACTGATGGAACAGTCCAGTGACTAGCTTCCTAACTCTTCCAGGAATGGGAAGATCACTAAAAGCTCTTTTGTCAGTGCTTCAGCCCAGCTCACTCTTCCAGCAATTTGCAGGGATAGACACTAAGTCAGGGTCTCTCACTTTTGGCCAAACCAGAAGCAAAGAAGTGAGTCTTCTGGAAAGAAGGGCCATCCATCCCCTTTCAGGTTTAAACAGATTTTAAACCTCTCATACCTGGAGTTTCAAGGTACCAGGACACACAGCATCAGTCACAACGAGTTCAGCCTGTGGGAGTTAGAGACTGGAGAAGTTTATGTAATTGTTGTGTTAAGATCTTAAAGAAAATTTTGTCCTTCCTGAATATGTTTGTGTTCCTCAGATTTGCAGACAGGACTGGTCCTTTCAGTGTATTTATACTCACTGTACACCTGTGAAAACTCTAGTGAGATTACTAACACTGCTGTTGCTTTTGTAAGGAGAATGAAGAGCTGTTTCTCAGAAAAAGGAACTTTCTTCAACTTCTCTTGTTTCATCTTACACTTTTTGAGCTGCAGCAGTCAGAGCTATTTTAAGCTTGTCACAAATTAGCAGAGAATTTTGTAACCCCTTGTTAGTATGGGAACTAATGGGTCAGGCCAGGTTCAGTACTGATGTTAATTGCTCCATCTCTATTTGAAGTCAATGGCACTGAATTATTTCCTGATAACAGAGGATCCAACCTTTCATTTTTCTTTTGACACACAAGCATTGGTTTTGCTGAGTGGAAATCTCATTTGTGAAGTTTTATAGACCTGGGCTGAGACGCTTTGTATGCTAACACTAGAGATTGTATCTTATATCCTTTTCTGTGGCTTTCAATGCAAAGCATAACCTCCTATTTCTATTATAGACTCACACAGTTTTTTGAAAAAAAATCAACACGTATTTTAGAAAGGAGAGGGCGTCTCTTTCCCTCATCTTTTGTCCCTATCCTTCACTTGTAGTTTTCCTCATCACACCTCTATTTCTAGTGTGCAATCTTTTGTACTCCTATTTGAATTTTCCATCTTTATTTTCCATCTTTATTTTCCTCTTTGATTCTGTTTCTAGACTCTTAACAGCAACCACATTCTCTGCTTTGCTGCTCAATGATTAGAGTTTTATTTTTAGTTATTATCTTGCTATGTGAATTTTCTGAAAATATCTATCATCTGGAATTGCATCTAGTAATTTAAAATATTTCCATTTATGTGCCTTTCCTTCTACACTCTCTCTGTCCACCTTAGTCATAAAGATTAAGAAATACTTGTTGACAAGAACTGAATTTTTCTTTTACTTTTGCACACTCAGTTATTTGGTTCATATACATCAAGAATTTCACTGATAACTGATTATTAAAGTTATACTTTTCACTTATTATATGGCAATAAATTAATGAAGAATGTATTATTCTGTTTGGCATTTACATGTAGATTTTTTCTGCCTTTAAAATGGAGGTTTAGTTGAAATTCAATTTTGTCTGCCAAATTCTTGTAAATTCTTTGAATCTTCTTTATATAATATAATAATTATTATAATATAATAATGGCCTTAATACAAGCAGTTTTCTGATGCAGGATTTCTGTAAGAGTTTGGTTAGGGCAGTCTTATCAGGGACATTTGCTTCATGAAAATATTCTGGGTTTAAAATACCCAGATATTTGATAGAAATAGAAAAAAAAGTAGAAAAAGTATTTCCAAGGGGACATAAAAAATTTAGATAATTTTAGTAATCTAATTCACAGAAATTTCCAAGTAATTTTCATCCAGATTCCTGCTTCAAGCATTACCCTGTCACTTATATTCTAATTTTACAGGGAAACTGATCTTTTAACAGTGAATGGAGATTAGTTATTTTTCCAGTTTTTATTTTTTCATAGGTTTTGATCCAGGAAAGCTGCACATCTATAGAATTGGTCCTGGCTCCCCAGCTGGAGGAGAGGTGAATACCTCCCATTTTGTAATTCTAGAAAGGAGATGGACTGGCAAGTAGAGCAGTAAGTTTCTAGAAAGTGAGTTGTATATGCTGCACAATGTTGAGAAAAGCAGTCTTCAGTAGTAGAAAAAATAATTTATTTTTGAAAGTTATACTTCTGCTTCATTTAAATCCTCCCCTTTTTTAAAATTTCATGTGTCTCTTTGTGTCTGAGTGGTGGCTAGACTTCTTTTCTCCTTTCTTTACTATTTTTTATTGTTCACTCTTTGTTTTTGCTGTTGTTTCCCTCTCTGAATTTCAGTAAATTTAGAGTAGTAGTAAGAGAAATAGGTTCTAATGAAGTGAATTTGATCAATGACAGTGGTATATCATACATTGTTATATATATAAGTAATAGAAGGTGACCGATGTGATACTAAACCTTCTGAAGAAACAAAAAGTATCTGAAGAAACCAAGGGTAAATTAAACTGGTTTTTTTTACTAGACAGATGTGTAGATTAATGCAGCCTTTTTGTCTAATTAGCTTAATAACCATCTAAATGACAATATCCTTTTGCATATTAAATATATGTTAAGGATTCTCTCAGAGAAAATGTGGAAATATGAAATCTTCCCTTAACCAGGCAAACACACCTTATAGTGAGTGATGAGTATCCTGTGTACAGGAGTCAATGGAGAAATGGTGAGAGGTTGTCTGAGGGAAGAGTTGCTCTATAGGGGGAACTCCTGATCCACACATCTGCCAGGGGTCTTCTGAAGTCAACAGCATATCAGTAGGGATGATAAAACTAATATTGCTGGAGAAATGAAGCTGTCACAGGAAATAAAGAAAAGTCCCCTTATAGGTCAGCAACTGTTTTACTGGTATCAAATATAAGGTAGAGTATATACTTGGTTGTGACAATAGAAGGCAGAACTGAAACCCAAGGGCTACGTAGCATAATTTTAAAAAATCTGGAACAAGTATTAATAGATAAATAAGAGGGTTTGTTTATGATTTTTATGGTATCATATTTAAACCAGAAATATTTAGGGTGGCTGTCAAAAGTTACAGAAAATTCTCACGCTAACTAAATGCTACAATGGGAAAAATGCAGTGACATTAACAGTCATAGATGCAAAGCAATGTAAATGAATAATAATAGTCACTCGTAGTATCCAGGTAACTATGGATAAAGCTATTATGAATGAAAAGAAAGAGAAAAGTTCTTCATATTTTTAAAAAAGCCTAGAAGAGGGATGAAGTGAAGCACAGATGTCTCATTAAAACTTTCAGTGCTTCAGAGAATGTCTAGTGAAACTCAAATTTTGACTGCATTTTTTTGGCTAATCCAGTTACTCTTCACCTATACATTCATAAAGGTGGAGAGAAATTTTCTCTTTAATAAGAGTTCAACTCCAAGGACAGAAAAGAGCTTTTCAAAGCTGCATAAGCAGAAGCTGGACTCCAAATTCCCTGACTTCCAGCAGAGATGAAGTGCCATATAAACATATGTGTCTTTATTTATCTCCTCCCTGTAACCACCTACACACAAACTAGCCTAGTTTCTTATCCACACCATGTGGGCAGAGGATGGGAAAATAGCTCCTGGGAGATGCTCCTGCTCTGTCCTTGCAAGAAAGAGGGAAGTCTACGTTGTTCCTAAGGTGCTCTGACTGCAGCTGCTCAGTAACAAACCAAGACTCTGCCCTGGCAGCAGAATTACACATCCCACTCCTGTTGCAAGTGAAAACCTGGGTCAAATGTTTGGGTGCCTGCACAGCCACAAATATCAGCCTCTCCTGACAAGACCTGTTATCTTTACTTAGCTAATGAATATAGCTGAGGTTTAGCATTTTTTCTTCCCTCTTTACCCCACACCCAGACTGCCAGACTTCAGATGGCTGAATTAGCTTCCCCAAGTTAAAAAACTCACAATTTTGAGTTAAGCATTATCAAAATCATCTTCAAAGATATTCCCTAGCTCTGCATAACAGGAAATATGGTTTTATTCATCAAAATGTATTTATACCTATCTAAAGATGAATAACAGTTTTCTTTGGTTATCTAGAGTCCATGGAAAATAAACATTTAATTTAATAAAAAACAATTGTATTGAACAGCAAATACTTTATCTTTTATTTCAAGTATTTTTAAATGAGGAAATGGTATCGGCAGGATCAAAGGATGCTGCAATACAAAAACATGAAAATCAGTGATTTAATTTTGAAATTATTTTGCAGTTTTTTTCCAGATATTTTTACCGTGTAAAATTTGAATGGCTACCCAATGTTATCAAATATTTTGCTCAGGAAAAGAAAGCAGTGGTAGTAAAAAACTCACTATATTTCAAACAGCCTCTCATCCTTAGAATCTACCATTAATAATAATTTTAAGAAGATGAGATTTTAGTCCAAGTTTCCACCTTGGGGGAGTTTTCTTTTTATCTTGGCATTGCAAACCTTTGAAAAGAAGCATTTCGAATGGAAGGCATGACAGATCTTTTAAATGGAATATGCAGCTACTGAGCTCCACACTATAATTACTGTCATACTGAAGAAGGTTAAATATTTATGAAGAATGTGCTTTTTATCAGTCAGTCTAATTTTTAAACCTGAATTCTGTAATTGCATTGAAATGCCAATAATCAAAGGGGAGTTCTTTCTTGGCAGGCACAAGATTTTCACTAACCTCATTTATTTGTGAAGTGTGGCCAATATAAACAAATTCTGTGAAGTTTTTTTCATTTTGGATCAAAATTAAATTGAAACCAATTATGCCAGATAACATCTTAGGCAATTCCTGACTGTTTTTTGGTTTGTTTTTTTTTTTTTTTTTCTTTTTTCCTCCAGCAATCAGAAATTGGACTTAATGTATATTGAGGCTTTTTTTGGTCACCAAATTTGGTTAGGCTAAGTAGCAAATTAATTTTAGAGTCTTAGTAACATATTTTGCTGTATTGAAATCATGCAGTAAACTTCTGAATATTTTCCTGCCAAAACTTACTTCATGACCTGAATTTCTCCGATGCTTGCACTTTGATAAGTTTGTTGAATATATGTTCCAAATTCTAGTTTTACCAAGGTAACTTTTAACTCATATTGAAATCCTATAATAAAAAATACTAATAAAACAAAGATGTGAAAATATTTGTTTAATCATTTGATTGATTCACATCAAGCCCCACTATTTTCATGCGACTGTTTTGTGTGAATTAATGTAGAACACTGGTCTGAAGAGACATACTAGAAAAAATGCCCCAAAGGATGTACAGATAGTTAATCAGGCTTTTAAAACTTCTGATGGGTTCTGCATCTGGAGAAGCAATGCATGGTGCTGAACCCACTCAGTCTAGAGAGGGTCCTCATGAAGTGCTCAGGTTACTGGGAGGAGGTGAGGGCTGCCTGCTTTTGAGGTGGAAACTGCCTCAACTGCCTAAGCAGCACCTTCAGGATGTGATTAATAGAATAACAATAAATGTCTAAAGAATGTCAGGTCAGCCAGCCTTCCAATGTTTTCCTCTCTTCTGAAGAAAATTCCATGCTTTTCTCTTTCAGTGAACTAGAAAGGAACAGACCCAGCCATTTGAAATTGCATGAAAAGAATGCTACCCCTTTGTATTCGTAGGAATCCTGACACAGCACAGCTGTTTTCTACAAGAAAACAAGTCTTCCTCAGCTGTGTGAAAGGCATGGTCATGCCCTTGGGTGGAGGTCCTGGACGCTGCTTCCAGGAGAGCTGCAAGGACCATCCCCAGAGTAACACTCTGTAGTGCAGTGTTTTCTGATGGGTACTCAGAGCAACTTTCTATTAGCAGTGCAGGGCAGCCCTTCTGTGGAATAAATCTCATTGTGCACCAGGATAGGGAAGGGAAGGGACAAAATTCTGGTATGAGTTCAGTGAAGTAAAGCATTTTTCATCCTAAGGAGGTCTGGTTTTTCACAACTTCCAGAAAATATTGTAAAGGCTTAAAGTGTCAGTAAAGCTGAGTCATGAAACATCTTGTACTTAAAATAAATTTGCTCTTTTTGATTTCATTACAATTTAAGTAACAACAAGAATTAAAAAAAAAATGGCATTTAAGGAATTAATTTTCTTCTCTTCAAGCTATAAAGCTTGGAGTATATACTTTCAGAATTTGTTATAAATTTAGTATTGACTATTTATTACTCTTTCAGGGCTCAATTTTGTTTGGTTGCCAGTCTGAATGAAAAGAGTTAAATCCTGGGAAATGGCAACAAGGTTGTTAAAGGAGTGCCTTAGAAGGTAGAACAATGACACAGATAAGGCAGCCTAAGGTACATAACTTCAAAGAATTTTAGATATGAGTGGCTTCTGGGCTGTTGGGATACAAACTGGCTCTGTGTAGGCTGCAATGGGGTACTCACTCTTCCTAGGGCTATGCCTGGGTTCAGCAGAGATCTGAAACTTCAAAGACTTTAGGAAAGGGGAGGGGGCATTAATAGATTAGGAAAGGCTATGAGGGATGAATCAATGGAAAGTTGACAGTCAGATTGCAAGAGACATGGGAAAATTTCAAGTGTGGTGAGCTGAGTGGGATGTTGGGGTATTTTGCTTTGTTTTGTTTTGTTTTACTTCTGGAAATGAGGTTAGTTCAGCTCATGAGAAAACAAAAGTTTCACACAGTTCTGTGTATGTTCCAGAATTCATGTTTCAGTTCTTGTTTCCCAGATGCAATTATATAGCTGTGACTCTGTACATATGTTTAAGAAACAGTTATATCCAATGTTTTATTGTTACTCAGAAAAATCCTGGGAGATGCTAAGCTGCAAATGCCACTGAAGAGAGACGGAATAAAGGTCTAGCATCTATGATTTACATTCTTGAAAATCCAAAAGAAAGAGATTCTCATGTATCTATTAGCTGTCACAGTGATGTTCATAATTGTTTCTCCAACATTACATTAAAAGAATTGTATAAATCTGATTCTTCCCCTCAATAAAGCAGACTGAGGACAGTCAAGATCATCACAGACTAGTAAGATTGTGTCTGTTTTGTCCAGAGTGACCTTGTACAGAAGTTATCTGTGTTGGTAACACAGAAATGTGTTTTTCACAGAAAATGAAAACATTACATCATTTAACCTTTGTTATCTACTCTCTGTTAATTTTATTTTTTTATCCATTCTCTGTTAAGTAAAAATGATTCTTACAAAACTATTCTTCTGCATCATTTGCTGCTTTATATTCACAGATGCATAGGGATTAACTTTTAACTCCTTTTATATTGTGTTAATAGAATTTCATTACATGTATATTGCTGATCAGCTTCTAGCAGGTGCAAATGCCTTTTGGTGTTTTCTTGTGAATTTTTTTCTATTCCTGTAGTTTTAGTTGAAGATGATTTAAAGGGGCAATAAATGTTGGACCAGGTTGCTACATTCAGGGAAGAATAGTCAGAGTAGAAGGGTCAGGAAGGAAAGCTTTATGAGGAGCAGCTGAGGTCACTTGTTCTGTTCAGCCTGGGGAAGAGGAGACTGAGGGGAGACCTCACTGCAGTTAAAACTTCCTCGTGAGGGGAGGAGGAGGGGCAGGTACAGATCTCTTCAATTTTGTGTCCAGTGACAGGACTCAAGGAAATGGCCTGAAGTTGTGTCAGGAGAGCTTTAGGGTTGGATAACAGAAAAATATTTTTTCACCAGAGGGTGTTTGGGCACTGGAACGGGCTCATCAGGGAAGTGGTGACAGCACCAAACCTTTCTGAGTTCCAGAAGCATTTGGACAATGCTCTCAGGCCCATGGTGTGATTTTTGGGGTGTCCTGTGCAGGTCCAGGAGCTGGACTCAATGGTCTTGATGGATCCCTTCCAACTCAGTACATTCTGTGATTCTAGGATTCCATTATATTAATTCTAATAAGACAATATTGGTTTTGCTTAAAACGTGCTAGCCTGATCTCTTTGTTCTTCAAAACTATTTTAGTGTCCTTGAAAATATAGGGATTATATGAAAACTGTATAATATTTGAGGAACTCTGAATAAATAAATCATTAAATACAAGTTTTAGCATTCAAGTGGAGTTTCTGTTATACCTCTAGCAAGTAGCTCATCTGAAGTCTTTAACTTCAGTTACATTCCTTCAAGTATCAGTGATTTAAAAGGCACTGGGAGTCAGGGGCAAATTTCAGTAATGATAAAGATTAGAATTATGTTATTTAAGGGGTATAATTTACAAGATCTGAAGAGAAGCTGTTTGTTTCCAAAAATATCACCATAGGAGTCCTTAGGGGAAATTCTATTGTTCTCTTTCCAGAATCACAATCTTATTTCATACTCAAACAGTTTTGAAGGATGATGTTGAGGTACTTGTAGGTTTTTAAATTTTGTTTTGGAATTTTGCCTGACAACATTCATGCAAGAATGTTCTAAATTACACTTAGCAGAAAAAAAAAAAATCAGCTTTATGTGACTGATTTTGCAAGTTAAGCTGTAAAGGTTTTTGTTGTACATCATCTGGATATTTGAGGTAATGTTGCCACAAACATTCAGATGTTGTTTAAATCCTGTTCATGATTTTTACAGCCAATCAGGCAGAACAACAATAGAACATAATTTTTGCAAACAGCACTGTAAATGGTATAACACATTGCATTGCATACTTTTTGAAAGAAGACTTGAGGTACATCTTACTACCAGGTGTATAAATATTTAAGCAATTTGCTGCCAGTTTATTTAGGTGAAAAATTAACTTCCATTCTGATATTTACCTACAAAAGTCAATCAGAAAAAGGCTTTGCTTACTTTATAGGACTATTAACTAAAGAATGGCAATTTACATTTCCTGTGTTACTCTGCAGAAAAACAGTCTACAGCCAGATATATCCAATTACTCTCAATGATTTAAAGAAACATTGTTGCCTCCTGCAAGTGAAATATCTATATGGGCACTTCAAAAATATTGAAAAGCTTGATTCGATTGGCAGTTTATTTTTTTTAACAAACATTTTAAAATTTGTTCTGTTTTATGTACTTTTTGCTTTCTTTGTTGTGTTTATTAGAAAAGAATGTAGTCCTATATTTAGTTTAACTTAGGTAAGTCTATAAATCTAATAGTCATTGACCTCATTGCTGCAGCACCTTTTTCTTCCTGCCTGCTATTTTCTTCTCCTTTTCATAATTTCTACAGAAGTAGGGCAATATAGCCCTTTTCCAGTGACACCATAGTTCACCTAAACCTGCACTTTTTTCATGAATCTTTTTTTCCCACATGACAATCAAGACAAGTGACCTTAGCATACACTCAGTACAAACAGCACCACTATTTCTCAATAAGTCTGTATTCTAATGATTTTGAGGCAAAACATCTCTTGAGATACACAGTCCATAAAGTCATCTCAAGAAAGGAATTAATTAAAATGTCAGTTTGTTGTGGGAGAGCTGCTAATGACCAATTCTGAAGCTCGTGCTTTCACCTTTTCCCCCCAAGCTAGCCACCATTTGATAGTAACATCATGTGCTTTTTTGAGGCCACCTCTTGATCTAGACCAAATTGAGAGAAAATAGCTAAAGATGCTGCAGTGTTCCTCTGGGTGTGTTGTAGGCAGAGCTGGTTGTCTTTCTTCTGTGAACATGTACATGAATTATATAATTTTTAAAAAAGGACGAAAAATGCTTAGCAACTACACATTTCTACGACCTCTTATGTAAATTACAGCTGACATCTGAGCACAGTCATGACCTTGCTTTGCAGTTTATGAAAGTCTTTGTTCACCATGGCCATTGTGTGAGAGGCCTCTCTTACCAGATCAGCACGATCCTGCAGACATTTCATGCAATGAAATGAGTGAAAGTAGTTGTAGTTGTGGCAGTGATGATGGCTTCTTCTGCTTTTCAGACTTGCATTTTAGCAAACTCAGATTGTAAGGTATAGCTTTTTCTTGATTGTCTGTGCAGGCTAATAAATTGTTAGGAGATTAATAATGATTAATGATTTCAAGGGAAAGATGACTGTCTTTATAATTCACATCCCATAAACCAATCTGCACTTGCCTGCTTTATCTTGCCTGCTTATCTTGCCTGCATGAGCAAGTTGGAATCTGCCTTGGTAACCACTTTGCATAGTCTTTTTTGTTTTATTTTGAAGTATTAAATGGAGAGAAGCAAACTGGCATTTCCTTTTCCTGAGGCATTCACTAAATAAACTAGAAAAGGCAAAAAAGCCTGGTAACTTCTTTACTGCTATACAAGCTCCAAGAAACCCAGAAGAAAAATCTGTTTTCATTCTCTCCCTTATACTTGAATTACAGGTGTCAAAATATGGGTAATTTAGTAGAATTTTCTAGGGATATAAAAGAAAAATAGCTTGATCCACCATAAGAATTCCGTTTGAGCTGCAGAATACACTATCAATGAACCATGACTGCTGGGACTGTCTGCATCCTTCTGCTGCATTTAACTTAATTGTCTGTTTTAAGATAAATTGTAAAGCAACATATCAAGTTAGCAGCTTATTGACTGTCCTGCTGGAAAATATGTAGAGCAGGCATGTTTTTAAATTAAGTCTGTAAAAGAGTGAACAAGTCTGTCTGTACAAGACAAGCAAGCATGTGTCTGTACATAGCAAGCATTGGACTGATAGGCAGTAACTCAAAAATGAACTTATTTGGGTGGAGGGGATTTTATTGGACAAGGGTTGTTTCCATGAACACTTTGATTATAGATAATTTCTACATAATTTCTTGTTCTTTGAAAGATATCTTACTCTATACAACTCTGCTTGTAATTTAAAAGATACCTTTTTTTCCTCACGCTGTTTGGCTAGTTTAAGGATAGCTATATAACCTTGGTATTCTTTTCTGGGGCCAGAGAGGGAGGAATTTAGTTTCATTTTAATAAAGTCTTTTACACCATTTCAGAAATGAAGAGGCACTATGGAATCACTACAGATAATTTTTCTTAACATCTGTTTTCTTAACATCTTTTCCAATGGTAAAAATGTTATGATATCAAATTGTGTAGGGTTTAATGAACCTATGTTAATTTAAACAATATTAAAGTTTGGCTTACCATCTGTAAAATTCTAGTGCATTTCTAATGTTTGGGTATTTTATTTGATTATTTTATTCTTTAGGTCTTTTTATTTTATTCTTTAGGTCTATGGACCTAAAGAATTGTCTCCCTTTCCACAGATGATTGTATGGAGACAGCACATTTAATCAGTGCATCTGAGAGCACAGCGAGATAACAATCCTGCTGATTAGAATAAACGTTTTCCCAATTACTGATATTTTGTTTAAAATTGATCAATAATTTTAAATTCTTTCAGAAAAGGAAAGACTTTTTCTTGTCATTATTTTTCTGGTTTACTGCACCCATCAATATTCAGTTACAAATATACAAAATTGTGGCACAATTCCCTTGTGAAATTGGCTAAGGGTGGTACTAAAAGTGTCTCCTTCAAAAACAGGAATTATCTTAGACCCTCTACCCTTTGTTGGCAGACAGACAAAATGTTAAGGATTGAATGGAAAGGCAAAAATTGAATGGAAAACACAACCCATTGAAAGATGAACATTTTGAGAGGTGTGGGAAATTCTGCACTTCTACAGTTGCAGTGTCCTCATAGTCAGGTTTGGGGGTCATTTACCACCAACTCCTCTTCACTCAGAGTTTTTGAACACTATCACATCTAACATCAGTCAAGTAGAAAAAATGAGCCCTGGGCA
Source organism: Molothrus aeneus (assembly GCF_037042795.1). Lineage (NCBI taxonomy): Eukaryota > Metazoa > Chordata > Aves > Passeriformes > Icteridae > Molothrus > Molothrus aeneus. Next base: position 60,043,218 of record NC_089649.1, on the reverse strand, counting down.
TTCATTCAGTTTAAATGTTTTTATCAAAAGCATTTGTCAGTTCATTGATTGGTCTGAACTAGAGGAGTCAGTGGGTGCAGATGGGTCATGCTGAAAGGTACACACAAAGGCTGTGGTGTCACACCACAAAGTGGTCCATGGAACAATTCATAGCAACCTCCACATTGGCCACTGTGTGCCACTTCTCTAGTCCTCTTTGCATGACCAGTGCTTTAAAGCAAATTTATAAAAAGACACATCTGTTCCCTGATCCAATTCAAAGCATAACTGCCCACAAAGTTCTACCAGTCCTAAGACAGTAAAAATAGAGGGCAGGAATATCTCAAGGTACTGCAATACCTGAAGACTTTTGTAGTTTAATGGGCTAGTTTTTGGTGGCAGTATTGGAATGAAAGGCTGTCTGACATTCAGGTCTGCTCAGGGATGATTCTGTTTGCAGAACTGTGATAACCTGAATCAGGGACCTGATGCAGCTGGAAAAACAAGTATTGTTTGGGTTTCTTTTCAGCTGAATTCACTCCTGTTCTGGCACAGCTCTGAACAGCTTTGGCCAGAATAAGCAATATCTCTGAGTGTTCAACCATGGCTTGTATCTGCTGAAATCACATTCTGAATTACTGGTTTGGGGAATAGGAAATTCAGGGGCATCATTCCCAGTAAGTATTTATTACTAGACAATCAAACACAAGGCATAATGGCCTGTGTGCCAAAGAAATGTATGCAATTTTAAAGGCTGAAGTCCTTCACTTAGTAGGAACAACAACAAAGCTATCTCCTGAATAAGGCAATGAAGAGTTTAGCAGCAATACCAGTGAAATGTATTCCTTCTGTCTGCACTGGGCACATTGTCCTCCCAGCTGGTTCAGCTAACTGTTTATAAGGCAAGCAGTTATGTGGGTGGAGTAGAGAGCTGCTTCTCCTAAGCCACTTTCTCCTTTATGTTTACACTGTTATTTCCAGTATACTCACAGCTAAACAGACTAATTTAAGGCTGGTAATCTGGAGCACAGGAGAAGAAAAGGAATATTTTTGAGGTGACAGATGAGAGGCAGTAAAACTCTCATGCTTGTGCTAAGGTGGGGGAAACACACCAAAACTCTGCAAGTACCTGCAGAGGTTCTGACACCATTTTACCCTTGCTCTGAGAACAAGAAAGGATTTCCTTTTCATTTTCATGAGCTGTCAATCTCTGTACAATGATATGAACAGTTAATTCGCTTGCTAAAATCCATTTTTCATGCATTGCCATCTTTTTAAGGGAGAGTAAATCCTTTCCTTTACTTACCATGCTTGAAATATAACTTTCTTGCATAAGGCTGTAGAAAAAAAGTTTTTCTGTGAGTCACAAAAAGGAGCATTAGAGGCAGTTCAAATTTACTTTTTTTTTCCAGTTTATGAATGTCTGAGAATTAAATAATGCAAGTTTATTGTAAAAAAAATGGTATTAGGATTTTAATAAAATTTGATGTTAAATAATTAAGTTAGAAAATGAATGCCAACATCAGAAACCATCATATGCACAATATTCAACATATAGTTACATTCAATAATAAATATCTTATGGAATTCATACAGCTGAAGCCCACACAAGAATAAGGAAGCTGCCAAAATAGTATCATATCCAGTTGGCTTAGTCAGCAAGAAACCAACTGGTCCACAGATGCTCTTTTTTCTATGAGAAAATATCCTCCTTTGCAAGTCTCTTTTCTGCAAAATGTTTCATATGAACTCTTCTCCTCCTGCAGGCTGTAAATAATTTATTCATCAAACCTTTTTATTTGTAGCAGATGGAAAACTCAGTACAAATTTAAAAACAAAAAAGGGGAAGATTAGAAACTGAGGTGAATAACTCTAATTGCATTATAGTGTGCTAACTTGTAAAAAATGCCTTAAGGCATGGGAATCAATGGACACCCAGATGGATTTGGATGCCTTTTCTCTGGCACAGACAAGAATTGGAAAAGAAGTTGTTTTGAGAATTGAGAGTTGAGAGTGCTTGTTCAACATATGTAAGGATATGAAGAGAAGTAATGAGGTTATGACAAGATATTCACCTGTATCCAGTGTTCCCTTTCTATCCACTTCCAGTATCCTTTATTCATGCATCTGCCTAGCTGCAGATCCAGCCAGTGTCCCTGTAAAATAGAGTAGGTGCTCTGTTTCTGTAGCATGTGTCCCTTTTTTTCCTCTATTATTCCATTTGCACAGAAACACATATATAGTTTGGCAAAAAAATTATAAGACATTAAAACAAAAACCACCTGGTATGGTTCCAATTCCTTTTCTTTCAGAACATACACCTTTTGACACCTTAGGTTTAGCAAAACTTCACCAAATGTTGTTAATTGACTATAGAACATAATTCACATTCCCACACTTTGTATTTTACATAAGGTCACAGAGGGAACAAAGACCTTATTCCTGCATGTATTAAGAGATTGTTCTCAAAATGCTTTTGTCACTTCCAAAGAAACAGTGATACCATTTGTATTATGGGGGAAAGTCTCATAATATGTCAAATAACATAGTTGCTACAGTAGCAACAAGAAAGTTTTGTTACTTTGATTATACATTTCTATTTATAACATATCATTTGCCATTAGATAACTACAAAGATGTGATGATGGTGTGACAATAGCTCCTCCTGTAATGTAATGACACAGACCAAATAAGCTGAATTTTATTCAAATAAAGTTTAAAACATATCAGAGCAAACACATATAAAGTATTTTCTGAGCTCCATAAGGCTGTGATTTCACATTCATTTGAATAGTATTATATAAAAACACCATCAGATAATGGATCTATTTCTGATAGGGTGATAATATAATAGTTCATAGCACAGATGTGACAGGACCGAAGCATACGGGGGAGGAAAGAAGAATTACACAAATTACACAAATAGGAGATACCCTGAAAAGTGTTTGGTTAAGAATTTCTGCAAGAACTCTTTCTTTTCAGAGTTACCTGGACTGAACTGTGCTGGATCCTAAAGGCTGGCCTGATCTTTATTGATGAAATACTGCTGACTGATTGATTGTAAACCAAGGAGGGGAGGGCTTCTTAGTTGTCCTGTTTTCTGTGAATGTACAAATGTTCCTGTTTCTGTAAGCTTCATCCAAATTAAGAAAAGAAGAATTTTTTCATCAGTTTCAGAATACTCCTTTGTGCAAGGCAATGTGCCTTTGTAATTGAAGCCATGTGTCAGAGTTGTATTACAATGTTTTTTTCTTATACTAAGGGATGCACCTGCTATTGGGGGTTTGGCTCTTAAAATACATTTTGGCAGAGAATAATATAAATACTTGAGTATAAAGGTGATGTAATTATGATAGGATTATTGACTGGGAAGTTAAAGGAAGACATTGCTTTCATAGAAAACATAAAGTTATCTCCAAGCCAAAAATTTCATGTTCCTTACCATTAAAAAGAAAAAAACAAAAAGCTTTCTCAGACCAATGAGATCAGATGTTCCTATGCATCCAGCTGCTCCCCACCCTGACTTGCATATTTTATACTTCCCAGAAGGCATTTAAAATCTGCAGCATCACTGTTGAGTTTATTGCACTATTAACTTAAAAACTGTATCAACTGTTGTGTGGTATTTCAGTAGAAAATTTACTGTGGATGGGTTATTGTTGCAGGAAAAGAGTACCGTTCTCTGCTAAAATTCTAGAAGACATAAATGCAATCTCATTTATTTTTTGTAAGGAAATTATTAATGAATTTTTTTTCCATTCACATGATATTTGCATGGCTTCCACCCATAACTGGCCTCTCCAATCAATTGAAAAATGAAGGAATTAATATTGAAAATACAATATTTTGAGCATAACTGGGCATTAGATAGAGTTGTATAAATAAAAGTTGCTGGGATAAAAATGAGAAAATATTGTTACATCTGTAGAGGCACATACTTGCAACTATTTCAGCAGGTATATACCTAGTACCAAGTTCAACACATTTTGCTGACTTAATTTAGTTTAATTTAATGATTTTGCCTTATTTTAGTTTTATTACTTTGTTACTGTATTAGAAAACATCTAATAAGATACTTCTGAAAAACTCCATTCACAATGTGGTCATAATTAAGACTTTCAAGTCACAGACTTCAGAAAAAAGAATGGAGAAGGAATATTCCTAAGAGAAATAGTTTTGATGTACAGTCTCTTACTCATAGAGTACATCTGTGATATTTTTTAAATACATGGTCAGCCATGCTAGATAAAACAGAAGATACATGGAAATATGCCATATGCCATATTCCATAACCCATATTTCTCTTTGGCATTTGAAATCTGTTTGAATGACAACAGGGAATGAAATCCTGGCTTTCTGCAGATTCTGAAAATGGCAGTAGACAAGGAAACACAAAATTATCAGCTTTGAGAACCAAACTAAAAAAATTTTCATCTAAAAGATTCTATAGTGTTAAGTTTCATACACTTATCAATGAATGCAGCAAGATTTAAAAATTGATAGATTTTTTTATGATATGTTCCAAAGAAATGGTGATTTATTCAAGCACAGTAGATGCTTTTTCACCTGTAACAGCAGGAAAAATATACAAGGAAGAGCAAAGCACATGTAACAAGATCATGCAGCATCAGCAGTACATGTAGAAATACTCTTGATGAAATAATAGCTTTGGTGTTCTTTTCCCTTTCCATAATCTTCCAGCATTGTTCCCATTGTTCCTGGAATAATCATTATAGTCTAATCTTTGTCCTCTGCAGGTACAGTATCTGGTTTTCAAAGTCTCACACTAATCTGTGTTGTGACGCAAAGGGCAAGACAGTCCTGCAGTGCCACCCTGAATAATTATTTGGATGGCATTTCTTTTTGTACTCAAGGGGAGTGCCCGGCTTTGAATTCTCATAAAGTCTTGTGTTTATTTTAGTTTTCAAGAGTGATCACAGGCTTGGCTAGGTGCCCTGAGAAAACATGTCTCTGGAGCAACACCCAAGTGGTTGTACTTTAAACCTGAGCTAGTAGAGCTTTACAGAAATAAATACCTGTGTTGTGTAACACTGGAAAGGTATTTCAGGGACTTTTTTCTTTTATGAACACATATGATATGCCTTCAAAGGTCATTATTAATTTTTCTAGAGTCCCAAATGGAATGTGCTTTGGCCTTCTTCTTTCATTCTCTCTTGACTTTCTGATGGCTTTTGTTATTGTCTAACACTTCTTTAGAAAAGCCTAGTAAATATATTTAAGTACAGTAACTAGTATGGAAAATGAATGTTGCTCTGATTAAACAGAACATTCACACTGAACAGTTTTCAGAATTGGAACTCTTGAACTCTTGAACCTATGGCAGGTAAACATTACTGTTATTGGTGTGGGTGTGATTTATTGTTCGTCACAGCTAACAGAAAGCTACCTCCAGGGTAAGGTATTGTACAGTCATGCCATCCCTGCACAAGGTGTAAGCATTGGGTATGATATACTTTCTGTGAGACCCTCTGAATTTGGTGTTGAGGATGTGAGTCCTGTGATATTGTGCTTCAGAATGTCCCCTGAAGTGGTCACTTCACCTGTGGATCCTACAGACAATGCTCTATGAGGTCCTAGCACTGTAACAGTAATAGTGACCTAATGCTTCATGCTTCACTTCTCTTTCTATAGAGAGACAAGCCATATTGTATGTGGGGAAATGTGTGCATGTGACCTGCTTAGACACAGGCAAAATACTGGTATCAAGCAGCACTAGGCACTAAAAGTATCCTCAGTACCACCATCAGCTGTCAGTATTGCACAGGCATTTCCAATTCAACACTGATGCCCTGTTCAACCTGCTGCAGGTGGACTTGTTGCAGCCCTGCCTTCATGTACTTCTCCAATTCCTGGTCACATGCCTGCTAGTATTCTTCCTTTCTCAGCAAAACATTGGTAAATGTGATGAGCTTAATCTGAGACTGCAGGAAGGCACTAATGGAAGCCTTTTGCCTGGGCCAAAATCACTTTGGTCCAGCCGGCTCCTGCAGAGATAACGTTACCAAGGTAATGGGGTAAGTGTAGGAAAAAATACTGCCCCACCTTACACAAAATCCCCTGAATGTCTCTCTTCTAAAACTTTAATAGAAACATGATGGTACTATGATTCTGTTATTTTTGGCATCTGCCTCATGTAAGATTTGACATTATTGCCACCCTCCTTTTGTATATTCTGGGTAAGCAGTGAACCATTCAGACACAACCCAGCAGCAAACAACTTTCATATCAATAGCAACAGGCTGCAGCTAAGCTCTTAAGTAACATTTAGCTGAAATCTAAACTGGAGTTGAATCCTAAATTCTGGTCTTCCAAACTAGAAACTAAAGAAAAAAAAACAGAAAGGAAAAATGCAATTCAGAAAATATTTTATTGAGTACAATACCATTTCATTGTAGGTTTTATAAAACACCGCCAACCTCTCTGAGGTTGAATACAGCTTGGGCAGGTGCACAAGGAGTGGGAGAGAGGGACAGCATCTGCAAATTTTCATGCAAAAGGCATAATATGGGATATTTGCATCCAGATGATACCTTGTTATAGTGCCCAAGGTTGCACTAGCTCACCAGAAAAAAATGAATGAATCTACATTTAAATTTTATAAAGGATTGTAACAATCAGCTAAAAGTTCAAATTTACTGGGTGTTGCCATTGCACATTCAACAACTAAACTCAAGATCATGAAATAAAAATCAGTAGCTTGGATTGAAAGTACTGTGAGAAGCCTTGTGTGGAAACTGGATTAACTCTTAGCTCCAGAAACTGATGGTTAACAAGACATCATAACCACTGTAAATAAGGATAACTGCAGCTTTTACCAATGTACTAACCTCTGACTTCCATTTTTAGCAGATGGAAAACAAGGCAAGTTCCTGGAATTTGGGTTAATCCCACAACACACATCTAATCAAGACCTGGCATCGTGGTAGTTGGAAGGAGATTAAAGAAATAGTAGTCCATAGGCAAGCTGCAGTTGCATGAAGCAACTGAAAACCCATAGAAAGCAGCCTTGAGTAGGGGACAAATGTGGAAATATTTATATGAATGAAGTTGCTGCTTACTGGAATGTAGACCAACTAATTTTTCTGGTGTGTTTACTTTCAGTGATGGTAAAGCATAAATGCGCTATGAAATGTAGGAACAGTCAAAAGCAGCCTTGAAAAAGTCTCTATATTGCTTAAATTCTCTCAACCATACCTCTTGATGAAGTATGCATACATTCAGAGACTGGAAGTTTTCAGGTTGACCATATTTCTACAGCTAACTGTATTTTATGAGCTGGTCCCCACAGAATCTTTAAAAATCTGCCATGAAACCTGCACTGTACTGCCAAAGAATTGAGGAGCACTTGTTATAACAGTGAATATGAACGTTAAGTATAGCAGTTAATATATCAAATTACACAGAGACTTCCATTGTCCTTTGGGTGTGCATTTTCCAACATGTGTAAGTACCACCACTTTGACAGGAAATAATTTCATAAAGCAGGATTGAACAATTTGTTAACTACAACAGTATTTTCAAATGGAAAAGAAATTATTAATCCACACTTTAAACTAAGAAAAATGGAAAGGTAAAATTTAGCATATTCATTAGCAATTAGAGAAAATAGTCCAGGAAGGCCAAAGTATTCAAATAATTCAGAAATGTTCTGTCGAAATGAATTTCTTATTTATTAAAAAGACAACACATTCTCAAGAGAGCACCTTCTGCAATGAAATAATTTAGTTTCTTCATATAGACACATCATACACTATGTTAACAACCATGAAAAACAATACAAAATGCTTTCAAATTTAACAAGTAGAAAAATATAACTAGTATATATGGCAATTGTGAATCTAATACTGTACAGAAGTATTTATGGATTTTACAAATAAATAATAGCTTAAATGCCCTTTTTAAATCTTCTAACTGTACACTGGAACATAGGTTCTGATGCTTACCACTAACTTGCCACAAACGTGTGCCAGTCAAATGTTCTGCCCACAAGCTCAAAAAACTTCTTGTTGGGTTCATGGAAATATTCCTGCAGTTTCTCAAGTAACCGCGTGTCCACTTGTGGGTGTGCTCGTCCTTTGGACTCGTGTAAGCAGCGCTCTCTCCCACTGTCCCTTAGGCAGTAGAACCCCTTAGTTTTATTGAAATAAAAGTTTGAAGCATTTATCTGTGGCGATAACTTCAGAAATCTCTCTACCTTTTCTATTTCTGGAAAGGGATCTTTGATTAGTCTATCCCCATCTACAATGTGGATATGATCAAGAGGAAAATACTTCAGCCAGTTCTGCATGTGAATGTAGTATAAGCTTCTGTTTATTGCCTTGTAGTCCACATTGAGTTCACCATTTTTTATCAGGAATTGCTCAATGGACGGGTACGGCTTGTGCTTCTGCATGTGGTTGTAGAACACTTGGGTATAATCTGACAGTACTCTCTCGCTTGGGTCTCTTAAGATAAGGAGTAGTCTCATGGATTGGTTCATGCTATAAACTCTTTCAGGCACTTTAGGTGATGTGAAATACGCTGGAGTTTTTTCCACGGTGATCTGATGGGGATATGAGAACGGCATTTGATTAATATACCACTGCAATCCATTCCTGTAATGATCTTCCCAGTCAAAGAAGTGAACTTCACTTTCTGCTGCTGCAATATCTGGATGGAGACTCAACATCTCTAACAAAGCTCTTGTTCCACCTTTTCTCACTCCAATAATAATTGTCTGTGGCAGCTGCTGACATGATCCATTAGAATGAATGTTTTCCTTGAAGTCATTTTTCTGAGATGTTTTCTTTAAAAGCTCTCTCTGAACAGACTGAGAAGTCTCAGCATTTGAATTTATAGCTGGTCTGGAAGGCACTATCTGAGGTTGAACAATTAGCAACACAGCTCCCAGCAGAAAAGCTGCCATGACAGAAGTTCTTAGTCTGCTTTCACTCAAGCGGGTGATAGGGCATAGAGCGATTTCCACCAAAAACAACCCTTAAAAGTGGTTTTTGTTTTGCTGAGCAAATGTGTTTTTCTCAAGCAAAAACTTCACTGAAAGAGGGAAAAGAAAAAGCACATTATTTTATATCCAGCCACACTGCAAATATCTTTTTCTGTTCAAAGCTGAACAAACTTTAGCTTTCCCAACTCCAGGCTCATAGATAATTTAGTACAATTAAATGCTTTAAAAGACAGGCATACGCAACAATGCCATAAGAAAATTATTTCCTGACATCAGGAGACATGAATATTATGAATCTTTCATTTGCACACAGGGTATTATTATTTTTAAAAAATCTGATTTCCTTGGTGTTGAACCACAATCAAAAAATAATTGTTTTTTTAGTCTACAAGAATAGGTTTGTCTTAGAAACAAAACATAAAAAGGAAAAGGTGTGAAGGGGACCAAAAGAGCATGCCTAAAAGCTGAGGGTCTTGTAGGATGTCTGGGAATTACAGCCTCTCAAAAACCATGTAACAGCAACCTTAGAAATCAAGCCTCCTGGGAAAAAGGCTCATACAATGTAGATAGAGCTGTCCAACATGAGAAGGCAACACTCTCCTAGGAAGGAATTAGGAGGAGCTCTAGGTAAATAGCACACCAAGGAAAAGTTGAATTTTGTGTCATTTTTAAGTGAAGTTAACTTTTGCTTTGTGCTTACTTGTTTTTAAGGATAAAATAGGTGGCTTGCACGCTGGCCCTGCAAAGAGGTAAGATAATGAAACCATCGACTATAGTATGACTGAATCAACAAAACACTGTGGTGTTTTGAAGAAGACCTGTGGTTCCCAACTCCATACTCAGGAAAGAAAATACACAATGGGTACTTCTGAAGGTCATTTCAAGAGTTAGCAAGCTGCTGTGATGTAAAGAACTAAGTTTAGGCTTTATCAAAAGACTACTAAATACCACCACTGAACACCCTTTAAAGGTCAGGGTATTTTTAATGCAATGTTTGAAGTGAAATTGTAACGGTTTCACACATAGTAGAGCTCTTAGATTGTTGCAGTATGAGCAGGCTATGTACACAAGCTCCCTGAATTACAATGTCTTCCGAAGACTTTATACCCTCAGTGAAGGGCTGGTGTGGATTTAAGTATTGTCTAATTCCACTTAGAAGCAGAAGCCATGACAGCTGAGTACCTGACTGCTTTGCCTTAACAGGCTACTGTAATTAGGAATTTAAGCCTGGAACAGCACATACTGTGCCAGCTAAAAAGGGCTGAAATATGAAATTACATATGAACAACCTGAGGAAATGCAAGGGCTAGGTTTTGGAAATTCTCCAGAGAATGTGAAAAGAAACTAATGACTTTTCCCCAATAACCTAAGTCCCAGTGCAAAAAGGACTAATGATGTGTTTCTAAGTAATCTGAAGTTCTGTTTGATAGCTTTGCATTTACAGAGGTCATGACTCCATCCTGAACGGAACAGGTCTGCTTCCTGATGTTTTCTACTGATTATCACTTCGTTGCTTTCTCTGTTTCCATTTTTAACGGGCTACAAGACAGCAATATTGTTAGGAAGCAGAAATAGAGGCTGCAAAGAAAGAGAAGCAAAGTATCATGATGTGAAGTTAAGAGAGAGGGCCTCCTTGTATGCCCACAGGCTTTGAGCTTCTGGGCATAACTTGTCTCAGGCTATTCTGCAATGTCTAATGTGAGGCAATTCTGCAGAGGAATTTGGGTTTTTTTTCCGTTTTTGGCCACTGTTAAGTTTTCTCTGTCTGGAAGAGTTCCATTTCATCTGTCATCATTAGTCTTCTGCTCTCTTTCCCTGTCCCCACCATTCTTCCTAATCATTCTCAGCTTAATCTATATCACTTTTAACAAGAAATAGTATTAATAGCCCCACAGTGTGGCTGTTGACGGAGGAAGACACTGGGTGACAGAAAATTCAATATAGGTAAATTCACTGAGCTATGCTGCCACAATATTGAGCAGCAATGGGAGCACAGGCTACAACACCAGCCAGATTGGATCAGCAACTGATGGGCAGTTCAGTACATAAGAACAACAAAACATCAACTCTGTTGAATTTTAAGGTCACAGATTAAAGGAATAGCCACTTACTTCACAGTATATTTTAAGTCACTGGCTCCATAAATAGTAAGCCGGAGCAGTTGTCTTAACACCTTATTGGAAAAGCATAATAGGATTCTAGCAAGGAACAGGTTGAACTGTGTGGAAAGAAGTGAATTTAAAGCCTTCTGGTAGGAACACTTATTTCTTAATAGTCAGGTTGAAGCATGCTATGCTAACAGCCAAGTTCTTTAACAGACTATCTCTGGAAAAATTAAATTTTAGGTGTTGGTCTCATAGTGACAGCATACTGCTGGATTGGAAAGGGGGGGGGTTTGGTGTGTGTGTGTAGATTTTTTTTCCCCTGCTATTGTTGGGGGATTTTCGGGGTGTTTTGTTTTCTCTTTGAAAAAGAAAATTAATGCTATGTATTAATTCATTGGGATTCTTAATTTGTAACTCATAATTTGCATACTAGTCAGTCACCAACTTTTTTATTCCAGCCTTCCTGTGGCTGAATATAGCAAAGGAACTTTTGACAAAAAGACATAGCAAGGTGTCTCTTCATCCTAGCTCTACTCTTGTCTTAGCCAGCATCTTTGAAATCAGAATATGTGGGATATTACAGGTGTGGTACCAGGGCCCCCACCTCAGGCAGGCTTTTGAGCCTCAGTGGAGCTCTGCCTCAATGTCTTCCCAATGTTAAAGACTTCTGTTGGACACAGCTTTTTCTAAATACACAAAAGCAACTGTTTCCTGTTCCAATATGAAGTCTCACTGCAACACAGGAATATCTTTTGTTTCAGACATACAGAACTTCCTTGTTCCTCCTCAGCTATTTGTTCAGGTGCACATCCTCCACTGCAGAACACCTCTACTGTATTGGTAGCATTTATTTTATGCACTTCCAAGAAACCATATCAGTAACTATGTCATCCAGAGTACCTATATGCTATTGCTGTTTTGTTTGCAAGTAATAAAGCTTTGTCTGCCTTTTCTTTCCATTCTAGTTTGTTTCTCTCAAACTGTATAGGCCTGATATCTGGATCAATTATTTTGTTTTGTTAGACAAATGCAACACAATGGACACGACTGTGCCTCTAAATTCAGCATAAAATACACGATGTGTGAGAAGAGTGGTCTTCAGGAATAAAGCAGCATGTAAATGGGTTGTCATTCAGCTCTTATGTCCTACATTCTCTTTAATGCTTTAGGTCAATCTGAAGTTTGGTGTCTAGAATTACAGTGGTTTATATAAAATGATGCAAACATGTATTCCATAGCCTTATAATTTGTGGGTCTGAAAAACTCTTTCAACAATAAGAATGCACTGAGGAGTTTAAAGCAGGCACTTTGCCAAGTTACTTTGCTGCTTTAAGAATTCTCTCCACTGCATCCACAAGTCATGCAGAGCATTCATGACTTCACTTGACGACTCTGTATTCCAGATTAGCTCAAAAAATTTGACAGCCATTACTTTTGTATTTGCTACAAGTAAATGAGCGAGTTGTAAAAGAAACACAGTTTATGTTAAATGGTGCTTTGAAGATTATACCAAGACTTTTCAAGAACTCTGATTGCTTTTGCTTAATCTTTTTTTAGCTTTCTCCAATTAATTAGTGAAATGTGCCATCCTGTTTATTTAACCAGATTCAATGTGGACTTTATTATTAAAGCCTCTTCAGCAGTAATAGTAACTTGGAAATAAATAGAAAAATTAATCAGTAAATGCAGAATGATGGCCAGAGGCTGTCATATGTCATCGACTTTTAAGCCTGTTTCAGTACTCTTTGAAACCTGTATCACTATTTTGTAATTTTTGATATTTCTTACTATTATAAAAAGGTATTTTAATGCCTCTGTATGTGTGTCATCAGTGACATTGCCTAAACTACCTAGATTATATAGACTTCTTAGTTTAATATGAATTAACAAAATAAGGTAGTTTTTTCCTAGACTGGTAACTTCATTTCTGATGGGAATTGGATAGGGTTAGATTTAGCTCTGAACTTTCAAAAGAACCTCTGAGTTAGCTGCCCAAGTGGTAGGAAGACGCATAAGGAGCGTCTGTAGGGCAGTCAGTAAGCATCAGGCAAAGTCTTACCTCACAAAAAAAGCCCACAGCAACACACTGAGACGTTCAGCAGAGCTAATGGGACCCAGTTACTACCAGGACAGTCACTAGGAGAGGTAAGCCAACATCCTTTCCATAAGCATGCAAATGACTTCACCTTCATTAAAGAGAAGTTGTGTTTTCCTGGTTCTTTAGGGACTGTGGACAAACAGGTCAAGTTTCAAATGGCCTCACTTTATTTCCTTGTAGAACTGAATCCCATCACTGGAGAGATCTCTGCACAGACATCTAAAAATACAGTCTGGACTGAATGAGAACTATACTTCACTTGCTGAAGTTTGTCTGTAGAGGGAGATTAGAGCTGAAAATCAGAGCAAGGCACTCTGTTCTTATAAAGAATACTCAGTTTTGCTGATGTGATAGAACCTCAGGACAATTTGTGGACTGTATTTTCCCTTGTACATATTTGGGTACACAGTACTGCAAAATATAAGATTAACATTGCTGCTTAAACCAAACTATGCTGTACAACCCACACATCTGCTATGCTGGCTTCTTCTGTTGGTAAAAAAAATTCCCCTAACTGAGATAACTAACTTCCTAAACTGATAAAGACTCAGTGTTCCGAACATCTGTATTCAGTGATGTGCTTTAAAAAACCAAACTAGAGCAATTGCAGTGTACTTGAAATCCTTCAAGAACTCATTGATATGAACAGTATATTCCTATCCTCTAATAGTAGACTCTGTCCACCACAAGATGTATTGCTTAGTTGTTTATTTTAGCTCAAGTGCCACTTTATACCCTGGTAACATAAAAATTCCCAGTACAGCTATCACTTAAAGCTCAGCCAAGAGCAGGAAAGGAAAGGGAGCAAGTTTTTTTTTAATTATTTTAAAATTTTATTCAATTTATGAAATGAGTTTTTTTCTTGAAAATATATTCTGCTTTTTTTTAAATTTTTATCTATTAAACTATCACAATGACCTCTCCATGAAGAAATTCTTCCTATACTTCGACTGCATACACTTGTGGTTTTTAATCCCATTTTAACAAAAGTTTTAAACAACATTTGCCAATGAAATGCTTGAATTCTAGTTTCCAGTAATTAAATACAAATACTTTCCTACATTAGTGAGTGCTACAGAGATAGGTGGAAGGAAAGAGGTAAGTAAAAGAAATAGAACTACATACTACTGAAGGTCTCTAAAACCATCAACTATTGATCACACCATGACATATCAAAAAAGTCATTTGCACATTAAGAAGAGACATGAAACTGCATGCAACTGTATAAACCTGTCTTAACAGTGCCTAGGTGATATGTACATTTCCCAAATTACATTAAAACTGCTGCGCAACCAGCAAAGATTAAACCATGGCTTTAACTTTTATAGTCAGATGTTAAGAAATCTAATAATAATTTCAGTGCTGTTGAGATACTGTCTATCAGCACTAAAACTTCAGAAATACACTTTAAAAGGCCTTTAAATTTTGGGAAGGGGAACTTCACAAAATGAGAAAGGCTGACTTGGTCGGAAGTATTTTTGGCTGAAATCTGCTGCATTTCTGCACCTGCTGTGATAAATAGAGTTTATGCAAATTTGATAGGCCACCAGTTCATGACTTCTAAAGGACTTCAGCTCCAGTGTGAGCAGCAAGGTAGCAAATTTACAATAGACTGTGGTTATATATAACATGCTCTCTTTCTTAAGGCCAGAAGGGACCATTCTAATCTTTCATGGCAAGAGATCATAAAAATTGTTAGAAGAGAAAATACCCGAGATTTCAGAGAACCTCATGCAGGTAAAAAAAAATGGGACATTACACCAGAATAAAAATAACTTGAAAAGCTCAGGATGCACAAAATTTTTTTGTACTGAATAGTAATATGGAATCCCCTTAACCCCTTCTAGCAATTTTTTAAAATACCTGTCAGGATTCAATTTTTTTTGTAAAGAGGGTACACTGTACCACTGCCTCCTCTACCCCCTCCATGAACCCAAATGGTCAATTCAAAATCCAGAAATCACTCCCCACCCCACTTTCCAAGCAAAATGGGTCACATTCTAATTAGGAAGCTGAAATCGATTGCACAGTTAATAGAGTTGCCTCCTAATTCATCAAAGCTGTCCCTAAGAAAACAGCATGGGTGAAAAGATGGCTCCGTCCTGTCTTGCCCCCTCTCAGGACAAAGGCTCACCTTAACTGGATGTATTAAAATAGGGAACACAGGGGACTAATCAATCCCATTCTCATTTCCTTTGCCAAGCAATTTCTTGCCTCTTACACAGGGATGTAAGCCCCGTTTCAAATACCAGTAATTTACAACAAAAATAAAAACAACAACAAAAAAATCTCCACACCTCAAAATAGTCATTTAGTTCATATTCCAAGTAGACTTCTGTGTCTTCCACTCTCCTGCCTTCAGAATAACATTGGAACAGGGTGAATACTGGTGAGGTCATCACTGTATTAGACTTAGCTAAACCAATCAATTTACTGAGCAAAGCTCTACACGGTGACCTGGAGGGAACCCTCCTGTTCTGGAGTGACAAATGAGGTGACCAGCAGGATCTCCCATCTTGGTCTGCCTTAGCATACTGCAGTTTTGTTTTTCTCATTATCAAAAGTTTTCATGGCAATCCATCAGCTCCAACATATTTTTGGGCTCTGATATCTTATGCGCTGTGAGTGGCATTTCTAGATGAGGGAAGGGAGAGATCCCAGGTTAGTGAGACTAATAAAAACATTTTTTTATTTCCTCTAATAAAAAGCAGAAGAGTTGTATTTATGTGTACATCCATGCATGGATCGGAAAGTGTTTCCCATCCCCTCTGTTTTTCTGTAATGCCTGTGTAAGCATATGGATAGTTCAGAATAACCAAGGTAGTATCCTGACAAGGAAAGGGACACAGATGGGAAACTGGCAATCCTCGGGCTGGAATTTGCTCTGTCAAATTAGGGTCTCCACTGCAACAAACAGCTGGCCTTGCTTCAGGTGCATAACCTTCTTGCTGAACTACCAGAGGTAATTTTGGTTATGTAGTATCAAAACTAAGAGGAAAAAAAAGGAGGGTGGGTCCTGAAAGGGTGGATGTGCAAGAGAGAGCTGAAGTTGATGCCAGTGACTGTGCTCTTACTGAGAGGTGCTCGTTTCTGAGCAATGTGAGAAAGTCACTTATTTGGAGAGTGTAACAAATGCTGGCAGATGTAAATTGCAACAGTTATTATATTTATACTTACAAATTATGCTTGATAGCCAGAGAATATATATATATTCACCAAACTGAATGTGTTCTACTATGTTCCATTTGCCATACATACTGCAGAGGCTCTCTCTCAGTGGGAGTGGGCACTGCATGGATCTCTCATGCCAGAAGGATGCTCCCTGCAGACATTCTATCCCCATGCCATTCAAGCATGATATTCCTGGAACTTCACAGGTATTTTTGCTTTCCACACCAAAATCCAAAGAGGAACAGTCTTGAAACTGGGAAAGCCCTTAACCCACTATACTGACAGAGAAAGGAAGGAGAATAATGTACTTTAATTCCCAGTCACCTGAGGTGATTGAACTGCCTGTACTCAGCTGCGTGCCCCCTCCTGATCTTTTGAATGTCTGGCTGGAAGATGAGACCAAACCCAAACTCTTCCATCTGAAGGCTACCACCCCTCTCTCTCAGCATCCTTTTAGCCCCAAAAGACTAGAACTGCACACACCTTTATCCTAGGAAAGCACACCGAGAACCGAGAACTGCAGTAACCAAGCCTTTGCTGTACTACTCTAGGGTGCCAGTGCTTCAAAACAGAAACGAGCTCGAATTAAGGCTTTGTGCCCTCCTGCCAAGCCCCAAGGACCACTGTGCCCCCAGCCGCACGCCGCTCGCCAGGTTCCAGCTCGGCACGCTGCATCCCGCCGGCTCCAGCATTATGTGAGGGAGCGAGCGGATCGAAGATGCTCAGCAGAGCTTTAGCAAGTGTTCTCCCGTCAGGCAGGCGCCCCGCTTCCAGAGCCCCACCACTCTGCCCTTACTTGTGCTTGTCATTTTGCCACAAGAGAAAGAAGATGAAGAAAGTGCCCAGGAGCCGCACCTGGCCAGGAGCTGCCGAATACTTTGCTGCTCCCCCCCGCTTTCTCTCCTACCCCCACCGTCAGCGCTGCCTCCCAGAGCCCGGCTCCGTGAGTCCGGAGGGCTGAGGCAGCTCGGCGCGTCCCTGCCGAGGCTGGGGACAGCTCTCCGGTACCGGCCGGCCGGGCAGACGCTCCGCAGCCCCACAGCGGCGCTCGCCCGCCGCTGCCGCGGGGCTCCCACCTGCCGGCAGCAGGTGCCGGGCGGGCGGCGGCGCCGGGCGGCAGCGCCAGCGCTCCCCGGGGGCGGCAGAGCCCACCCCAGGCCGCCGGCACCCTCGCCCACCCCGAACTTCCCACACGGCCAGCGCAGCGCCCGGCCCGGCGCGCCGCTCCCCTCCGCGGCACCCGCCTCACTCACCGCCGGGGCGCGGGGCCGGGGGACAGCGCTCGCCCCGCTCTTCCATGGGCACCCGCGGGTGGCGGTGGCGGCGTCCGGGGCAGCGCGCCCGGCGGCGGCGTGCGGGGGGCTGCGAGGGGCTGCGAGCGCCCGCTGTCGCCCGCCTCGCCCGGCCGGCAGCGCCGCAGCCCGAGCCTGGCGCCGGCTCGTTTGTAGCGCCCCGCCCGGCCCGCGTCACGGCCAGGCCCCGCCCGGCCCGCGGGCTGCGAGCGCCGCGCCGGGCGCGGGCAGAGAGGCGGCGGCCCCTGTGCTCGGGTGTGCGTGCCCGCGAACACAGGACGGTGTGTAAGTGGGGTTCGCCCGAATAGTATCACCGGTCCGGGGAAAGGAGTGGTTGTGCGCAGCAAACGCACCTGCCCCCGCCTCCATAAAATCCTAGAATATCTTGTATTGGAAGGACGTACAAGGATCCGTGAGTCCAGAAGGGAGGGACGCACAAGGATCAAGGAGTCCAAGTCCTTCGATTGCCTCCTTCCTGTACTTATAAAAATACCACCCATGCGAGGCTGCATGAATAACAGACTTATAGTACTTGTATTTACTTCTTCTACTTCTTGTTTACTTTCTAGGGACTTTACAAAATGGCTCTGATTTTTTTTCCTTTTTTTTTTTTTCCTCCTGAAATGCTTTCTGTTCAGTCAGATGAATTTGAAGCAGTATGGATGTCTGGAATGACTGAAATACTGTTCCTTAAGAGCAGTGGGGAAAAGACCTTCTGGGGATTTAAGTGCTAGGATTAATTTATTGAAATAGATCTTTATTTGCCATAAACTGAACTGTGTTTTCTTTAAAGAAAAAATGAGTTTAAACTGGCACTAACATACTGCATCCATTATTTCAACAGCCAAAGTCTTGAAATTTACTGTAAGCAAAATACAGGCCCAAATAAAATTTAAAAAAAATTAAATTCTCAGTTTATTTTGGTCAATTCCTTGTAGTTTAAAAGATCTGACACAGGTAGGGTATTCCCAAAGAAAGTCTATTAGCACTGGTTCTACACAGGTCTTTGGTTTTTTTGCCTGAAGTGATGTAGTTCAGACAATTCTGTCAGGACTCTGGGATGTATCTTGTCAAGTTCCACGAAATTGTGTATGCTCAGGTTCTTCAAGTAGGTGACAAATGTGATCTGTACTTACAGTGAGAGGTACTTTGTTTCCCCAGTCCCCATCCTGCTGTCCATCCATGACAGAAGTGTGGGAAGAGTGGTTGCCATTGAAGGCTGTGGCAAAAAAGTGTTTTGGTACCTCAATCTCCTCATCCATTGAGCAGTGTTGTTTATCAGGTGGTTACACCTTCCTGACCCTCTCAGCAGGGATGTATCTTCTTTAACCATGGGCTGTGACCTGCTCACACCTCATTTACTCCCTGGAGTGCCAGGCTGTGGGAATGTTGGGTCACACTCACCAAAACCCAACGTAGTGCACTAGTGTTATGCACAAATATTCATGTTGTAAATTTTCTTATATCCTTCATCTTCAGCCTTGGCCTGCACTGATAATATAACAGGAGGCAAAGCTACCAATTATGGAACTCTGCATTCTAAGCATGACTTCTGTTGGGGGAAGCAGAACAAAGATGATATGTTTATTAAAGTATCACCGGCAATTTCAAGTGGTTTAGAGGAAGTAGCTGTGTTTGTGGAGCTATTTTGTTTACAACCATTTACTTCCAGCCTTGAAATATGCAACAGAACATCTGAGGAGTGAAGAGAACTCAATTATGTTTTTAAAAGAGTATCTCCAAGTTGAATTTTGTTAAAGGTTTTCAAGAAACAAATGTAAGTACTTAAGAAAAATAGGACGGTATAACTATAAATGTATTTTATTTTATGGTTTTGCATATTTAGCATTTAGTATGTTTTCTATATTTAAGTGTACTGTATCATTGCAGTGTGGTTGCTTTAGCACCAAGAGATATGTACAAATACTTTACTTTTAATGTTTTAAAATAGAGCATTTCACATGAGTGTTTACTGAAAAAACCCAAAACAATAATACTGTCTTTTTACTTTGTATTTTTATACCTTTCTATATGTTTTATTACAAATCTGAGAGTCTACTAGAGAAATACATTTATTTGTGATTAGCCTTGCTGTTTAACCCTGATATTTATGTCATGACTGTGAGTTTTGATTGTCTTGGAAACAGGTTAAAACCAAAAATCTTAAACATTGTTCAGCTATAGACCTGCATAGTTCAGTCATAAGGGATCACTATTTCTTCCATGTGATCTATAGATTAAATATCATAATACTAATGTCATTTTTAATACCCAGTCTTGATATAAATGAATCAAAAGATGAAAAAAATCATCATTTCTTTATTGTTCCAATCATGAACTATCTTTGGTGTCAAAATAATAACATAAAGCATCTGTGTACCTTTTTATCTGAAGGTATCTAAGTGTAACTTCAAGCCACTGTTTTATATTATCACCCTCCCAGGTAGATTAATGATATGTTTTGCCCAAAAACATACTTTCTTATTCTAATTAGGTCATTTCTCAGTATTCTTTTTCCTTTTTAATAAGCTAAACAAAGTGATCTCTTGCAGCGTCTCACAGATAGGCTCAAGAAAGTTTAGATTTAATTACTTTTCTTCACTTTTCACAAGGTTTCATCAGTGAGTACAATACTGATGCTTAATATTGACAATGGAAGCATTTTCACAATGCTTTGATAATCAATCCCAATTGCCAATAAGGTTTCAAGATTTACTGGTTATGCAGTTCTTAAGCTATTTCAAGTACCTTTCATTGTTATGTAATCCTTACTTTTTAAATTCAGATGTTCCAAGCTACTAAATTTGATGCTTTATGAGAGCATTTTGCCTTCACACTTCTCTTTATCAAGCAAATTTGTAATTTCCTCAAAGGAGATTTATTTGACATGATGGTGGTAGTTTCTCTTCAGCTGTGGGTAAAGTGGTAAGAAAGAGTGACATTGAGTCAACAGTGCCATATTTTTGTTTTGCTAATTGAGTAATGACTAATTTAGAAAAAGGAAATGAAACTTCTTAAAGCCAAAGGAATGAGAAAGGAAATGAAAAATATCAGTGCAACATTGCCAATACTTATTTATGCTTCCCTCAATATCCAAAAATGACGATGTGAAAAATGGGGTTACCGAAGTTCTAGCACATCCTGAATGACTGACATGTGCCATAAAGGCAAAAGGAAGTCTGTTCTGCCCAAAGATTAAATTAAATGTGAGCCTGCTTAGAGGAAAAAAACTCTGCTGGAGGAGATGGCAAATGATTCAGAGCCAAGATTGAATAATTGGGGATTGAGCTGAGGACAGGACCCGTGTTAGAGACAGGAGGACAGCAGAGGTGGGATGGCTGCACAGCAGGGAAGGAGAAGGTGGTGACTCACTGGAAGCACTGTGGCTCCCAGGACAGAGCCCAGTGCCTCTCAGCGAGCACTGGAGGTGGCTTTACTGCTGGCTCAGCCCTGGAGCTGGCTGAAGCAGCTCCCAGGACAGCCTGGGGAGCATTGGATTCATGCTGTCATAAGCAGCAGAGGGATTTGAAAACTTTATTTCAAACACTGTGCTTCTCACAATAGGTGTTTTGGAGATGCAGAGGTGGAAAGTAGCTGAAAGAGCAAAGACACAAAAATTTTTTAATTGAAAAAATAGTTAGAGCTTTCTGTGTACAGTCTATGTTGGAGCTGCCTGTTATGCAACAAAATTTACATTTGTCAGGTTCAAGTAATGCAGATATGACTTAAGAATTCAGACTCACAGGTTTCTATTTTGTCACCAGGGAATACTCTAGGGAAATCAGGGAGGAATTAGTGGTGTTATCCAGTCAGCTAATGGAATTCAGATGTAGAATTTTAAAATACAATTAAATAGGTATACATTGTAATGTTATTTTAAATTCAGGAAATAAAAGGTGTATTACTTCAGGTCCAAAATTTACAGAAAATGTGTCTAACTTAGGGCAGGAGTGTAAGGACAAGAGTAAGGCACCATTTTGACTAGAAAAGCAAAGGAAGTGAAAGGGTAGGGAAGTATGAAAAGAGGTTTGTGGTTGGGAGTGTGAGGTTATAAGCCATCCTTTGCACAAGTACCTCTGAAGAGAAGAGCTGTCCATGAGGTAGAAAAAGCAGGTTGGTTGCTGACAGTAGAAGGCACAACTGAAATAGGGAAACAAACTGTGGGAATAAGACTAATTCTGAATGGGTAGCAGATTTGAACAAAAATGCAAAAGGCTAATCTGTAAACTTCTTGACAGCTGAGTTTGCTTGTCAGGTGTCCAGTGCTGTTGACAGCCAGCTCTGCTTCTCAGAAGCAGTGATGCTGCATTTAGTAATAGTAATATTGAGGAGATGCAATATTGTGGTCCAGGCTGGGAGCCACCACTACCATATATCCTCTCTATGGTCCAGTATATTTTAAAATTAAGTTCACACCTTAGATTAAGCAATAAAATGCAAGGAAAAGAACGAAAATGTAGCAGATGGAAAGGAACTGTGTGAGAAGGACCAGACTAGTCTAGCTACAATACTGAAGGAGGTGCAAGGAAAATCTAAAAAGCCTAATCTCCTAAAAATATTTTCAGGGATGATTTAACTACAGAGAATGAGTGAGAGCTTGCAGTATAGATGAGCTTATGAAAGCAAGGCGGAAGTGAAGCCTGCAGAGAGGAACCTTACAGTGAAATGAGAGGATAAATGATAATTAAGTGATAATATTGAACATTTCCAGAGAAATAAATAAAGCCTTAGTCTGAATATTCCTCACAGCCCTGCCTCATATCTCAGTTTAGACTTTTATTTAAAATGCTCTCTGTGAAGCACGCAGTGGTGCCATGGCCTTCTGATTCATTTTCTTTAGTCAAACATTCTCAGGTTGGTACTTTAAGCTCCAGGAGCTGAATATCAAGCATGGAGGTTTATAGTGCTCTAAGAAAGAGGCCTGTCAAAATTCTGTAGTTCAGCATAAACTTTTAAGACTTTTCATTTCTCTAACTGTAGTGTTTGCAATAAGAAAGAGATTATCACTTGGTGACTCAAGACTCTGAATCATGGCTTTTACATGATCTGAAGAATGCTGGTTATAACAAAGTAAAGGAAGAAAAAGATTAGTGGCAAGTTGAAAATGGATAAGATTTAAATTCCAGTTCCATGTCAGACTTGTCATAGCTTTGCAAGCAATTAAGACTCTTCCTTTGAGAATGTGGAGTACCCCTTTCAAGGTATTGCTATATGAGGAGAAGGGAATGGGTACAAAATGATAATTTTTGCAATATCATCTTCCCAAACAGCTGTGTGAGTCCAGCAGAGTTGCAGCTGCACAGGATTTCCCACTTTTCTGTTCTGGGTGACATCTTAAATCTAGCAGAGCCTTGCAAAGGCAGCAGAGCTTGCAGGTGCTGAAAAGGCAGGTACATGACTTTCCTCATCCTCACCTTGCTGCTGCTGCACTCAGGCAACTGAGCTTCTGAAAGCAGGAGAAAACCACCAGCAAAGAGAATCTTTTCTTGATGGTTTTGTGCAAACTACCCTGGGAAGACTCCCTTGTGGCTAGGAGCTGGTGAGAAAAAATTAGGATCCATATTTTCAGTGGTACTTAGCCACTTGAAATCAGAAGGGAAAAGTCAAATGCTGTTATATCCATTGGAAATTGCTAGCAGCACACAGACCCTTTTGCTGGTGACAGCAATCCATGCATCTGTGTCCTGCTGTGCACTTTCAAATCCAGAAAAAAATGCTAAAGATGGTGGAAGGAGGCAGTGTAAACAACGAATTGCCTTCCCATTCAAGCATTTTTATACTTCCAGATTTGCAATTTCAGACATCTCTCAATGTCAAAAAGCCTCTTGTATTATTTGGGTTTATTATACCTTCAGCCTGAGAGCTGATTTTTTTTTTTCCTACTCACAGCCTTGTACAAATGTAAAGAAATTGCCAGAAGTTCTCTGTAAGAAAAGTTAGTCCATTGCTCAGTCTTCAGGCTACTCTAAATTAGGAATGATTGGCCTTGGGTTATTTTAAAAGAAATAAATTAATGATACGTGTTTGTGATCTTCAGAATGACAGTTTCCCTCTCAGTTTTTAGAGGGCATTGCTGTGATGGAAAGAACCGTTCTGCATTTGTTCTAACCCTCTTTGTTTTTTTGTGCCTGCTACCTGATGGAATATATTATATCAGATGGATTTTTTGGTTTTGTTTGTTTGATTGGGTTTTTTATTTGGTTTGTATTGGGCTTGATAGTTTGTGTGTGTGTGTATATCTATTGCTTTCTTTAGAAGCAAATCCCTGTTGTGCCAAAGTTACATAGTTTGTGAGAACTTAATAGTAATAGGCCAGAACTGATCTGCATGCTCAGTTTGAGTTGTACTCTACTGACATTCTTGGTTAGGTGAAGAAACAACTTTCTCTTGAATTTATGCTCTGCAACTCAAATGAAAACCTGCATGAGGTAGTAAACACAAACATATTTCTTCTAGTACTGCAGTGTATTGTTGAGGGTTGGCCTTTACTCAGCCTTTAGTGTGTGACATGGGCAGGGAATCAGGAATCAAAATGTGTGCTGTACACAGCTCACTCCTAGACAGAGCCTGATAGCACTGCAGCTCTCTGGGATATCTGCTGGCTTTAAAGGGATTCAAGAGAGGCAAGGCCATGGCCCACTTTTCTTTCACACAATCAGCAGGAGGTGAACCATACCATGTGTTTTCAGGAGCAGTAGGAAGTGGTGGGACACTTTGAAGCCATCCTTCCCATGGATAGTGTGCAGTGTTAACCTGCTCAGGGCCAATACTGGGACCCACTGTGTGGTTGTTTGTCCCCTTGGTTTATGCTACAGGAAAAATGCCTTTTGACTGCAGGGTCTTTTCTTATTTCAAATAGAATGTAACATCACTAAATGGACTAGAAGCCTAAAAAAAGCTGTCATTGCTCTTAACACCAAAAAATGTTCAAGTTGCTTGTGATAGCTCCAGTAGGGCTATGATTACCTTAGATGAAAAGAACATACCCAGACACACAGATGCTTTGTAGCCTTTATTAGACAGAGCTCAAGGTTGAATGCTTTCACCTGCAGATGGTATCCAGTAGGACTGTGTTCCTTGAAGGCCACTGTTGCTTTTAAAAGAATTTGTGGTTTTTTGTTTTTTTTTTCCCTGTGGTGGACTCTAAACCGGAACACTCAGCTGTGGCGCTGTGATTCAAAGTGCTGCCTACGTTTGCAAGTGATTCAGTGGAAATCAACTGACCTTGCAGAGCAAAGTACATTTAATAGAGAAAAAGAAAGCATGACCCAGGCTTTCATCATAGGCTACCCATGTAATGTGGTCTGTGTTTGCCTTTGTTGCATGTAACTGCCAGTAACACCATGAGGATTTCCAGGCACAGACCAACTGGGTTGTGAAACCTGAAATGCAGAGTGAAGTCTGAGGAAATTAGATGACCCATGTTGCAGACAGAATACAAGTTCAGTGTAAAATATTTATTGCTCCAAATTATCGTTGTAAGAGTAATAAAATGAAGCCATATTTGTAGGCTTCACAGTGATATATTTTTATGAGCTTGGAGCTGCTGCTTTTGTAAATTCAATAGAGAAGCTGTTTGGACTTGTTTCAAATTTCTATAGCTACGGGGGAAGAACATTTATTCCCTATTTCACTTGTTAGAAACAATGAAAAGCAAATCTTTTATCTGTTTACTAGAAAATACGGCTTTAATGAAACTCACTACCTTTCTGAGTCTGGTTCTTTGACTTCTCCAGAGATGGATCCAGGTTACCTAGACACTGCGGGATAGGGCTGACACCAATTCTTTATGGGCCTTTTTAGAAGGTACAAATGAAAACTTTTAAGATATATTCAGCTGAAGTACTGCCCCAAATCATGTAGTCAAATTAGAGTATTTCAACTGGTTTTGCTGGAGATGGAAGGAAACAGTTATTTGTGAAATTCTGCCTAGACCTTCCTGGTTTCTTGGATTGATTTTTTCCCCATGTCCTCAGCGTCCTGGGGGCTGGCTGCACTGATAAGGTCCCTAAATTATCCTGGCTTCCTCGTTGCAAGAGTCTTCATTAGGCAGGAATCCAGCCCTCAAAACTGTTAAACATTGGATGTTAGTTGGTAGAAGCTTTGTTTGGAAGTATCAAAATCATCACAAAGATGGAGTGACCCTTATCTGCCTAAGCCTGTAGCAGTGTGCCTTTCATGGGGCTATGCTGACTGAAAGGCTCTGGATGGGTGGAAGAGCTTTTATTATATGCTCAGGGTTAGTGCCATTCAGACTTCCTTTATGTGGGAAAGGAACCCAAACCCACAACTGCTTCATGCTTAGTTGCTTAGGATAACACTTGGTTTTTCTGGCCCAATTCAGGTATTGATCTGATTCTCACTGGGACCAATTTCAACATGGTAAAGGTTGTTAGAGGTGGTAGTGCCCTTGGGTTTTGCACTGGCTGTATAAGAAAGCTGTTCCTGGGATCCTCATTGAGGATGTCCCTGCATTCCTAGAGAAGCCTTATTGTATGAGCCAGTTCAGTTTTTTCAGTGACAGAAAAGAGGGTTGATCCCAACTTCATAATTAAAAGCAAAATCTAACATGATTGAATAGAAAATTTATTTATATGTAAAAACATTTAGTACAAAATAACCTGCAGCTTTTTCCTGAAAAGTCTTTTCCTCCCCTGCCATTGTTGTTCTTGCTTCTCTGTTGCATATGTCTCAGTGTAATGATTACTATAGAAAAAGAGGGAAAATGCATTTTAATTCAAGTAATTTCAGTGGTTTTTTTGGACAAAAAATTTCCAAAGAAAAAGATAGATTGTTTTTTATCTCTCTCTGTATTTTCTTCATACCAGCTTCTCTCCCTCAGTGGAAGAGGGGTAAGATATATTGCACTGATTCTAAGATAGGCTTTTCAAATACTGTTTGTATATGAATAGTAACCAGTTTTCTCCAAGGCAGTATTTGATAAGATATGGCAGTTTTAAAATTCAGCTGCCTTTTTAGCCTCTTGTGTCTTTACACAAACACCTGAAACCTCTCATTCCACCCACTGTTCTTCAATACGGACAAGATAGAAGCATTTCAACTCACACAGTTCAGGAAAAGAAATGACCAGTGGCACAGACTCATCATGACCCTTCCCCAGCAGCTACCAGCAAATAAAGGTGTCTATGTCTGACTAATATAAATTTTACATCTCTTAACACATTTATAGACCTACTGTTTGAAAAATTCTGTGCTAGGATAATTGTTTCATATGTCTTTTACTCTAGTTTTGCCATTCAAAGAAACTAATTTTGTCCTTACATCGCAGCACAGCCATAGTAAAGGAAGAGTGACAAATGAGGTCAACACCCCCAAATGTTGGGAATTTCTGCTTCTGATATCATTCCTCTGAAGAGTAGGGGCTGAATTTCAGATATGTGGAATGAGCAGGAGACAGCACAGCTCAGAGATGCTGGAAGGAGAAAGCACAAGAAGAGTATGGGCATCAGGGGTGCTGAGGGACCAATACTTTTAGCAGAGGTAGGCCTTGAGTTATCCAAATCTTACTATGGTCCAAATTGTACTTTTGAGAACACAAGGTTCCACCTCTTCATAATTCATCCTGCTAATCACCAAATAGATTTATGAAGGGACTATGTAATAAAAACAATTACAACTTTATTTATAAGTCATCTTTCTACAAATACTGTGGGTTTAGGACACCATCATTAACATGAATTCCCATCTAGATCAATAGCAGCTCAGGTTGAGAGGAATCTTGTGTAATGTAGTGCAGCCTGCCCAAAGCCAGAGCCTGGTCAACTGCCACATTCTTCTGCTAATTCTTGTGATTTTAGTTGTTTGCATACAAGCTACTTATTCAGTGCAAATCTCTTGGGCAGACTGTGCTATGTCTACCTTTTTTGGCATTCTATCACCTCCCTGATATCTGAGATTTCTTTTCCATTGACATTTTTTCAGGTAGATCAGTTCTCAGTTTAGCCTCACTTTACTATGGGATTCTCCTTTCCTATCTTGCTTTATTATAGGAACCATTTCTGTCACATTAGTCTGCTATATTTCTTAGATTTTTTTCAGCAGAAAAGTATTCTGTACTTAAAATATTCATTATTAAGACTACTTTTTTTACCTACAGAGGTAAAACCTATTTTAATTTCTCACTCAAAGTCTGAGATGTTTTAAAAAAATGGATCTAATTACATATTTCTGATTTCTGCTAAGAATATTTTCTAGTATTTACATTTTCTAGGTTGCTTTTTCTGTCCATGGGTCCTGGTGTGTATTGTAGCATATTTCATTACTAAAATGTGTCTGGCTAATATATCCATATGTAAAAAATTGTATATATAAATATTTATATTTTATGTAAATTCCTGCATGATGAAAATATTATTAGAAAGATGGGTTTTTTCAATATAAAATCTATTTTTGTTTGTTTGTATATTTGTTTAAAAAGTTGCAAGAAAAGAAACTTCCTGATTTATGAGCATCAGCTCACATGATCTTTTTTCTAAATCAAATTAAGAGGAGAGTAAGCAGAAATTACCTGGAGTTAGTTTTTAAGCAGTCTCACTACAAAAGCTAAAAATACCTATTAATTGCACCTATTAAGTTGCATCTATTAATGAGGTGTAACTTGGTTAGAAAGTTGCTTTAAACCTGTTGCCTGTTTTCAGTTTTCTGGGAGAACAGCAGAAAGAATGGTTGAGTCCCATTGTGTAGAACTCATTAATAAAAGAGTGCTAATGCACATTTGCTACCCTGGTAAGCTGTGTCTTATATAAGTCTGATTCAACTAGACAAATGACCTGCTTTTAAAAGGAGATGGAAACATTTCCAGTAAAACTGTGCTGTCAGATGTGCAGGGGGTATATAGCTCCTACAGAAAAGACGTTTATTCAAATTCTTTAGACACAGAAGGTCAGATAAGCCTAGTTAAAAGTCAAGAAAATAAAATGAGCATTTGGGACTGAATCCTTATCTCAGTGCATAGGTTAAATACCCCACCTGTCCTCTTGGGATGTCACTGGTCTCTGGGCTGCATTGCTCAATCAGTCCTGGAGTGGTGCAGAAGTAATGTGTGGTGACTACACAGCTGCTGTGCAGAAATGTTGATCCGTTAGCTCAGGTGTGTGCCGTTTCTAGTTCTAGTGGAATTCAGCTCCTTAGGATGGAAATAAGTGCCTTTGTTATGAAATAACATAGGAGATAAACAGCACCAGAGAAGAATAACAAGAGATAAAGAGCACCAGGGAAGGTTCTGTATTTTTCTTGGTGGGGTGAGTAGTCTCCCAGAACACATCTTTCAACACTGCCATTAATACTCGAGGAAGAAACAAATTTAATGCATTAGTGATAACTGTAGACTTTAAAACATGCAAATTTCTTGCAAATAGCATTGATCATTTATTCAAGCAATTGCTTTACAATTTCTTTTTTAAAACTTGGCTACCAGTCTGAAACAATGGAACAACAACATACAGCCTGGTTCTGATCTTTTTTTCCCATGTAGTTCATTGACTGCAGGGAAATTATTTCTAAATTGCTCCACCAAACCAAGATTTTCAAATGTAGGTTTAAGAAATAGATTTCCTTCATATTTGTCACAGAATTATAGAGTGCTTAAATTTGGAAGGAACCTCTGGAGGTCATCTGGTCCACATCCCCTGCTCAACCAGAGCCATGTACAGACAGTTGCCCAGGACCATATCCAGACAGCTTTTGAGTATCTGCCAGGCTGGGGACTCCACAAGCTCTTTGGACAATCTGTTCAGTGCTCAGTCACAGTAAAAAAGTGTTTCCTGATGTTCAGAGGGAACCTCCTGTGCCCTGTCATTGGACACCACTGGAAAGAACCTGGTTCTGTCTTCTTTTCACCCTCCCTTTAGGTATAATGCTTTGACCTGCTGGCACCCCATAATAGGTACCTTGTAAACACTTCCTTGGTTACTTTTGGAAAGAAGCATAGAAAAATATTTTCAGCCATTTTGTGTTCAGTTTATGTTCTGCATCTATTGTCTTCCTCATGCTGACATGTTCCTCCTGTATCACATCTTTGAACAATGCTGAAAGTAGCAGAGTTTCAGGTTTTTTGAGTCATCCCACATCCAAGGAAAAGCAAAGGGAGCATTTTCTTATAACTTTCTGAAAAATGGAAGAATGACACAGTAGAATAATGGAATCCCTTTCTTCTTCAAATACCTGCCAATGCCCCCAATTTTCCATATTACACCCACGCTGCAGAGGAGAGACCTAATCAGTGATCTTCACATTTGTGTGGTTCTCCTTCAACTCCAGGCTTCCATGCAATTATTCTAAGTTCATGACTATATGAAATAAAACAATTTCATATACTTTATTACAATACCTTCAGGAACTGTGGTTAGGTAGACTGGATCCTAAAAGAAGAAGTCACTTTTTTTCCACTCTTATGATTTCTTATGTTGGACAAGTTAAGCTGGTTGCATGCCAGAGGATGAAGAGCGCTCCCCCCACTTGTGGCTTTAGGCAGGCCATGCGAAAAATTGCAAAGTGGGTTTTACCTGTACCCAAAGTGATATTCTCAGCTGCCTACAAGATCCAGGCAATACAGCTTTGGGTACGTGGTGCAAGGGGAAAAGGAATACTTCAGTTCTAGTACCCAAAGCAGAACAAAACTGCTGTGAAATATGAAATGCATTTCAATGATCTGATTCTTTATCTGCAGCTCCTTAGTTACAATCAAGGAATCATGATGACCAGCTAACATTTATGTTTGTCTTTCTGAACTGATGAATCTTCTGTGTAGATATATAGGTCTGTCTTTTTCAGCTGTCTGTATTTGACTCTGTATTTGACTTAGAGCTCTCCATGCCTACTTCCCCAGTTCTGTAGATTACTTCCACTAGAATACTACTGGAAAAACATTCTGTCATTTCTGCTAGTAGCTGAATGAATGTGTGCTACTGTTGAGTGATTATGAATTTGACCCAAAGGCAAGTGTCATGTGGCTTTTTAGGAATGCAGCATAAAATGCAACTATGTGAAGAACTACAGTAGGCAGTACAATTTACTGAGAGGAGGTGCCACAAAATGTTATGAAATACTCCTAGCTTAATTTAATATTTCTTCTGTGTTCTCCCACACAGTGTTCGGAACAAGTTAAGTGACATGAAGAATATTACATATTTTTTAAAACAGATGGAGGACATCATTTTTATGGATTTGAACAATTCATTAAAATTTAGTTACTGTTGAGATTTACCATGCTGTGATTTTTCTCACATCTTTTCTGCTTAGTCCAGGCTCATCCTAATCTAAGTAGGGGACTGAGGGAGTCCTCTCACTGGGTAGAGAAAGTTTTGGTCAACCTTCCTCAGCACCCAGCAAGTCTCTGGTGCTGGTGCTCACAATCAGCCCATCTCAAAGGCTTTCCACAAAGACATGGTCACAATACTTGACATGTATTTTACACTCAGTGTACTCATCTATTTCGAGGACTAAGTTACTCCCTTATCCTATAGGATTAACTAAAGTTCATATGCCAACAGTTCTTGTAAACAAAGCACCCTACTCCAATAGACAGAAAGAGAAACTTTTTAGGCTTGAATTATTTTATGCTGAGGTTGGTGAGTTGCTTCCCTGTCAGATCCAAAGAAACAGTGCCAAAATCTAATGCCCTTTAATACTTGCACTGAAACTCAACTGTGGTACGTCTGCAAATTTTTCGCAGTTTGTTATTTTTCTAATATATGAGCTTATGCATGCAACACACATGTTTGTAGTGCTATAAAGAAATACTGCTGGACAACTTGATTAAATTTTCTCACTGATTTTATTATCTTTGGACTTCAGTGGCATTTTGTTGTGTCTCTGCTGATCAGCTTGATGTTTAGCTCCATGCAGTGTTATGTTTTATCTTGGCTCCAAATATGTTCTCAAATTAACATGATGGTACAGATGGATTCTTGTCTCAGAGCCATATGATTGATTTCATCTCTGATATTCTGCTCCATCAACATGCAAGGAATTAGTCCTGACATCAAAGGGCAATCTGTTTACATTCAAAGTGCAAAATATTGCACTAAGCAATGCAAAACAGATTAAAAAAGAGAGGGCACTGCCACTGCTGTTTTGAAACAAAACACAAACTTATTAGGAAAGCCATATCCTCTCTTCTCTAAAGCAATTATCTTAAATACTGAGAACATAAGAACATCTGTAATGAGTCAAACTAAAGGTCTGTTTGGACTGCTGTGCATGTACGCTGGTGGCCAATTTAGGATGCTAGAGAAATGAATGGAACAAGCAAATGGTGATATACCTCCCCTCTTGAAGTCTTTCCAAAACAAAAATTCTAGAGTATTTCCAGGAAGTGGACCAGCAATAATCATGGTAAATTTACATGGATTATAATTTATCAGCCAGTCAGAATAGATTTTAAAATATTTTAGCATTAACAAAAATTGCACTAGAGCTTGTAAATTAATACAGATTTAGGATATACTTTTTCAAATCAGAGAAATTCTGGCAGAAAGAATTGTTATCTTCCATTTTGTTTTGGAACATAAATAGTGTTGCATTCATTTTGCTTCAGAAGGTTGTCTTTTGTACTTGTCAGTGTAAAGGACAAAAATAAATAGCTAAACAAAATGTAATTCTGACCTTGACACTTGCAGTCAAAAAGGGCTTGTTTCACGTTTGAGACAGAAAAGATTTTATTTGATGACATTAATTACTTACTCTTACACTCCTCTTTTTAATATAGTTTCCTTTGATTGATGTAAAATAATTATAATAATAGCATCCCTTGAAAAAATCCCCAAGACTAAAATGGTGAATGTGAACTAGACTGACAGAGAAAGAATACAACAATAGGCTGGACAATGCATAATTCCTTTGGGTAATATATAGCCCTTTGTCATGCCCATGTCACTTTTTTTTTTGCATTGAAGACCTTTCTTTTGTGTTTTACATTCCTCACAAATAATGAATTATCTCTTTTAGTCAGCTCTTGGTACCGAGTTGTTAATGAAAATTCAGTTTCAGAAGTAGAAAATGTTGTAGAGGGAAATATTTGTCTAGTAGAAACCATAGAAGTGTCTTGACAGGCTGAGAGAGTTGAAGCTGTTCAGCCTGGAGAAGAGAAGGTTTTGTGGACACCTTATAGCACCTTCCAGTATCTCAAAGGGGCCACAAGAGAGCTGGTGAGGAAGATTTTACAAGGGCATGTAGTGATAGCACAAGGGGGAATGGCTTTAAACTATAAGAATGGGTTCAGATTGGCTATTATTGACTATTCTGTACTGTGAGGGTGGTAAGGTTGCCCAGAGAAGCTGTGGATGCCTTGTCCCTAGAAATGTTCAAGGCCAGATTGGGTGGAGCTCTGAGCAGCATGGTCTGGTGGGAGGTTGGATGGTCTTTTCAGAGCAGGGGAGTTGGAGCTGGATGACCTTTGAGGTTTCTTCCAGTTCAAAACATTCTATGATAAACTTTGTTTCTTTGTGTGTACTGGCTCCAGCTTCCTTGAGAAGTTAATTCTGTTTTAGGGGCTTTGGGGAAAGCAGTTAGAGAGTGTCCAATGGAGGACCATGAGGATGGTGAAGGGCCTTGAGGGGAAGCCATGTGAGGAGCAGCTTAGATCACTTGGTGTGTTAAGCCTGGAGGAGACTGAGGGAGGGCCTCATTGTCTTCAACAGTCTTCAACATCCTCCTGTGGGGAAGAAGAGGGGCAGGTGCTTTTCACTCTCATGACCTGTGAGACAGCACTCAAGGAAATGGCATGAAACTGAGTTGAGGGAGGTTTAGTTTGGATATCAGGAAAAGGTTTTTCACCCAGAGGATGGTTGGGCACTGTCAGAGGCTTCCCAAGGTTCTCACAGCACCAAGCCTGATAGAGTTCAAGGAACCTTTGGACAATGCTCTCAGGCACACGATGTGACTCTTGGTGGTGTCCTGTGCAGGATCAGGAGTTAGACTTGATTATCCTGATGGGTGTCTTCCAACTCAGCATATTCTATGATTCTCTGACATTTAGAAACTAGTATTTAGATTAAAACCAGAACTGCTAAAACCCAGGTAACATCTAAATATATATAGAAATAAAAATAATATTGCACTTAGATGGACTCACATTAGTTGCAGATGGTTTCTGCCAGGACGGGTTTCCTCTGAAGAGATTTCAGTTTGCATCTTTGATTTTGAGTGAGAACCTATAAGGCTTTTTCTAAGGAAAGATGGCAATTCTTCCTCAGTAAACCATCACTGCATATGCACTGCAGGTGTAGCAAATGCAGGAATGTGCTGCAGAGGTGCAGTGCAGTCAGGTACAAGCTTGAAGTCTCCACAAACTTCAGGCACAGCCTGTGGGAGTCTTTCGTCTCCGTCAATGTCAGGACATGCTTTCTTGTGTTCAGATGTTCTGTGGCTTTTTTTCCAGTGGTAAATTGAGCATGAACAGACTGCACACCATGAAATGCCCCCTTCACTTTTCCACAAAATGGTGATTATTTAAGTTAATTCAAAGGACCAAGAAAAACCTCAATTTTCTGTCACACTATCCCAGAAAGCCCAGTGGGAGCTCTGCCTGGGACTGGCTGGGACTGTCCCTTCTGAGACCAGGGTTATGAGCTGAGCTTGCAACAGAAATTCTGGGAGCTGGTATTGAGAGCATTTGTGTTTTCCTGAGGCACCTTTCATCTGCCAGAAATACAGCTGTTTTGCAGCACAGTGGTTCCTTACTTCCAGCAGTGAGCACATCTGAACTGCACCTTTAAAGCCTTTGCATTAAAACAAGGCCTCCTACTCAGAGCAGCTAATAGTTCAGGTTATAATATGATCAGTCAAACAAAAGATTTTTAAAAGCTTTCCTGTATAATGTGACCTAGGGAAGTGCATTAGCTGAGTAAATATATTGTTGATTTGTTTCTCCATTAGCAATGAGTGATTTCTCTCTAAGTGACCTATAGTACTGCTTTCTGGGAATAAAGCTGTATTGATAAAGAGAATGGAATGTAAAGGAAATATTTTTTTTCTTTAGAGAAAGCTTGTACACAAAACTAGGGTACACTGGTTTCTCTGGTTTTATATCCTTTAGATATGACATGGCTTTGTTGCTTTTTCTTCCTTTATCTCCAGGTCAAAGGAGTCATGCTGTACATTATAACAGAGGTACTGTTTTCATTTTCTCAGCATCTATACTCAGCTATGCCTTTAAAAAAGACAAATTCATCTTGCGACTGTCTGCTGTGTGACATGTTATATAATTTGATGTATATTTATTTATATCCCTCTATTGCAAGAAATGGCAGTTTTCACCGAAAGAAAACAAGACATTCATTCTCATTTGTTTGGGGATCCAAGATATATCTGAGCAAACAATCTCCCACACTGTTTGCTTCAAGATTGAGAACAGGAAATATAGAATTGGGATGGAGAATATGAAGAAGCATGTGGCACTGTGGCACTGTAAGATAAATCTTTTAGAATCGAGTTTGCCCCATGATAGACAGTGCCTGAAATTTTCATGCATTTATGCTTTTCTGATATGTTAAGAAGTAAGTATATATGCACTGCAAATTGATATTCAGCAGATTTGTTAGTATGCAGATCTTTGCAAGATAATCAAGAGAGTGCTTAGAAAGTATTGCGATAATAAATTTCTTAGAGCAGATGTTCCTTAGCAGATTTTATCTGTGTCATTTCAATGATAAATACTTCTGACTTCTTAACCTTTAACTACAGTTGCACACTTACATTTGATTGTGAGAAATAAAAGAAACTGAAAAGAATTTTATAAAATGAGTGTAATTTATCTGGAGGTCACTGAGTCTATGATAATGAAAAAAAAATGCCCCTAAAACTTACTATTAGGAGGAAAAAAAGGTTAGAAACTGTGCAAAACTGTTAGTGAAATGATTGCATCTTACATTTTGAATTATAGAAGTTCTTGCTAAAATTTCTTATAATTTCTTAAGCCAAAGATCTAAATCTAACATTCCTAAGTTATACTGCTCCCTGTACACTCTTTATTGAGTTTTGTTTTTTGTTTCACAGATGGATTTGGTGTGGGATTCTTCTCTAATTTTAACTTTCTAAAATTAAGGTATATATACCAAAATAGTCATCCAGGTTGTCTTCATGATTAATAGAGAAAGCTTAAACTAAAGGAAAACTTTATGTACTTTAGAGACCTGTCTTAGCATGGGATTAGTTGTATCTGGAGTTGTTTAAGTGTCCCATTTGCTGTGGGTTAGTGCTGGCACAACCATAGGCATTAATCAGTTTTGGCATTAATCTTAGCTACAGGCTTTGTCCACAGGAAAAAAAATTTGTTCCATTTGCTTGGATTCTGAGCTATGGTGAGTTCAAATCCCTTTCTGCCCATGGATGTCCTTGGTGAATAAAGTTAGACCTACCTTGATCTTTGAAGTAATGAGAATTACTTACCAAAATACTATTGGGAAAGCAAGCATTATTGTCCTTGTGCCTTGGCCAAGTGCAAATTGTAACAATATTTATTCCCTTCCTCCCACCTTAAGCTGAAGCTCAGTGGATTAAGTGTTGAGAGTTGCCTAGACACTGTTATTACATATCTGCTAGAAAATTAAACAATGTCAGGGAATATTATTAGCGTTCATGCCAAGTGGTCTGGTCTGGTAATGAACTTAAGGTTAAACTAATTCCCTCTTGAAAAGAGTGGCAATTGGACTGTCCTTGCCTTGTGTTACCCAACCTTTGCTGAGAATTCCTTGAGAGACTGTAGTTGGACCTGGACAGAACCATGCTAGAGATGACTCAAATGGGATGGAAAATGGCATTTTTCATGTCAGGAACATTCTCTGGTGAAGTGGATTAGCCCCATATAGCAACTCAGACCCACAGAGCTGCTCACGCCACCCTGGTGGGATGGGGAAGAGAATTGGAAGAATAAAAGTATGAAAACTCATGAGTTGAGATAAAGACAGTTTAATAGGGAAAGCACAAGCTACACACACAAACAAAGTGAATCAAGGAATCAATTCACCACTTTCCATGGGCAGGCAGATGTTCAGGCATCACCAGGGAAGCAGGGGCCCATCACATTTGACATTGATTTGGGAAGACAAACACCATCACTCCGAATGTTCTCCCCTTCCTCTTCCTTTGCTCAGTTTTACATACTGAGCATGATGCCACGTGGTGTGGGATATCACTGTGGTCAGGTGAGGTCACCTGTGTCCCCTCCCAGCTCCTTGTTTACCCCCACCCTCCTCACTGGTGGGGTGGGTGAAAAGCAGGAAAGACCTCAACTCTGTGTAAGCACTGCAATAATTAAAACATCTCTGTTTTATCAACACTTTCTAACACAAATCCAAGGCACAGCCATATACTAGCTACTGTGAAGAAAATTAACTCTACCCCAGCCAAAACCAGCACATCTAGTGGTGTTTTATTCAAACAGTTGCTTGTGGTCATGGAAGATATATAAGTCCTTAAAAAAGAGGGACTTGTTTATACTTACATTGGCAAGTAGAGCTATGGGAACTTCTTATTTGAAAATAAAACTCTGAGGGGCATAATCTAAATGATGAGATATTGATAAAACTTTGTTCAGTCTTTTCTGTGACACCAGGAGTCATTAAGTATAGTTTGTAATGCTCCACAGTCTGGGAGCTTTCCCACTATACACTGTGAAAAGTGGAAAAATAAACAGAAAGATGTGCAGTGTTACTTCTTCCACCACTTCAGGATAATGATGCATGAATGATGGAGGAAGAAAAATAGTAGGAAATCAGGTAGAAAATTTTAGGGTTTTCCAGGCTCCTGCCTCTCCTTAGCTGAGAAAATCCTTGGAGTGAGCAAGAACTGGACAACAGCCATTACACAACGATTGCAGTGATGTTGCTAAAACAATATATAGCTGCCAAGCCATTATTGAACTTTGCTCAGCTGTGTCTATGCATTCCACAGACACAGCTGAGCTAATGTGAAATATATACCTTACAGTCTTTGTTCTTTCACAGCAAATGCATATATCAGGAAATGTAGGACTGGGAAATAGGGTTTTCTTGGGGAAAAATAATTTGAAACCATGGTGGCTATTTGTTAACAATGCTGAAAGAAAGGGATACTTGTGATAAAAGGACAGTAAGGCAAGTTCCTATCTGTCCCGTCCTCAGAAGATGTTTTAGACAACCAAAGCTGATAAGAATATAGACATGCCTGAAGTTATTTGGTGTCTCTCACTGGATATTTCAAGGTTTCACTCTCAATGAACCTGAGATGCAGTCAAAACTTGTTTACCATCAGACCCAGAAACAAACCCTGTCAACAGCCTGAGCTGCTTCAAACAAACAGCAGCAGTTTATAGGTTCATAAATATCAGATGCAGTGCTTTGAAAACTGTATTGAGCAGTCCCAAATGCCATGGTGGCAGCTGAGCAAAGATTAAATGAGTAATGGGGAAAATTCCAAGTGCGTGTGTTTATGGGGAGAAATCCCTTGGGCAGCAAAACCAGAAGCATAGTTTGTCCATAGCATGTTAAGGAACAATTTAACCCACACCTAGATTCCTTTTTGTTCTGAGAATGAGGTGACTCCCTGATAATAAAGCTGCTGAAACAGAGGAGATAGCCAACACATTAGGGTGTAAATAAGTGCTCATCCAAAGAATTAATACATTTTTCTAAGCTTCAGGGCTTATTTTCAGTCTTGTTAATAACACATGCAATATGCTTTTTTTTTTTTTGGCTGTGCAGCAGAGCTGAAAATAAGAGCAAATTGTACATCAAGATACAATCCAAGCTAGGATGGGTGCAGGAATGGTTGGTTTGTGTCTTTTCCTGAACAGTGCTTTGGCAGGCTATGCTTCTATAAGTGCTGGTGCTGTCACTGCTGTGTGACCTTTCCTTCTGGTTTGATACATGAGATAGTAGATCAGGGTATCAGAAGTCCAGGAAGAACCTTCCTTCTCTGTCATAACCACACTGATTTATAGTTATTTGGCTACTTCCATATCTAACACCTTTCACAACATAATTTTTGTATGTAGATATTTTGCAAGCTCTTCTAAGAAAAGTTTAGAATCTGGAGAGGTCTTTTTTTTGGCTGCTCTAAGGTAACTACAGTTTCATGCCATAATTTTCACTGGTTTTATTGTCTGTGGGACATTGTTTGTTTTTAAAGTTAAATTTGTTTTTTGAATTTCACTTGCACATTAAATTTTATTGCACAGTTTGCCCAGGTTTTGTAGCTATGCCAGAAGTAGAACTAGGGGGTGGACTCAGATCTTGGGTTAACTTTAGAGACAGAGAGTCTTGGGGAGAGTGAGATAGAAACTGTGTCCTGTTTTGCAGACATTGGAAGTTACTCTCTGAATTACTTCCCCTGTTAAAGTTCTTCAGCCTGGTGAGATTCATGGATGTCATAAACTGAAGTATGCTGCACTCAGCATGCTTTCACTGTAGTCTGTGGGGCTATTTGGCATGAATAAAGGCAACTGACTGATTTTGTGTAACTCATAAGCAATTATAGCAGTGAAGGTAAGAGTGGGGCTGTAAATAATCAAAGTAAATGAGAAGGCAAAATGCTCTAGAGTTTTTCTCACCTAACAACACAGAAGTGAAGGGCAAGGGTAAAGCAGTTTGCACTACTTGTGAAAACTTATTAACTTATTCATTGAGAAGCAAAGGCAAGTGAAAGGGCACCTTCCACATCAGTATTTGAAGCACGTTGTAAAGGTGTTTTTAATGAGGATGAAACCTAGTTTTCATTTTTCTTGAGAAATCATCAAGCAGGATTGCACAGCTCATCACATAGTGCAAAGAGAGTTCTTCAGGCAGGAGGCAAGCTTGCATGACTCCTTGCAGAGATGCAGACACGAGCCAGGCACAGCTTTGTCACTGTTCTGCATGTCACAGCTTCCATTTAACGAGTTCATCTTAGCAGGAAAAAATGTTTGTCCATCTGAAGCAGGACTGCTATTTTGGGCAGCACTTAAACCCTACCCTGTGTAGTTGTGCTGCAGTCTTGCCTGCCAGCTGTAATGCCATCCTGCCAATGTCTTTTAGCGTGATCCAAGAACACTTTGGCATCCTGCTTGAGCTCTGACCTGATTGTAAACTAGAGATAAAATAATGTGCCCTCTGTGCAGCCAATCATTCATGTTGTTAAAATACGGCTTAAATATTGTTAGGGGCAGTATATTTGGCAATGTTGTGATAAAAATCATCTCGTGATAACTACCAGTTCCTGTTCTAGTAGTGGCTGCAAACTTCAGATTTGTTAATCTGTTTGAAAATGTTTGTTTGCATTCCTGTGTGAGTCAGAATAGAGCAAGGGTGAGGGTTTGGCTCAGAAACTTGCTTTTTCCTCATGTGTGACCAAGACAGGATGGCAGGAGAAAGGGAGAGGGAGATTGTAAATTAGGAAGATAACTACCAACACATCATACCAAATGAGTAATTCAGAGGTTCCTAATCTAAGATGCCTCAGTTATGATTGGACTTTGAATCAGTTGCAGATATCTCAACGTCAACTCTGTTGCTTATAGTTTGTTTTGGATAAAATTTGATATTGCAGCCTCACACTGATCTGTGAAAAATTCGCTATGGTCTGGGAAGAACTCTGATACATGACAAAAGTCTGTTACAGAACTGCACCAAATTTGAAATTCCTGGTCTTCTGTAGACATTTTCTTTGCTATTAATAGTATGTGCTGAAAACCATTGTACAGATCTGTTTCTTTATGGAATACAGTGTCACAAACACATTTAAACTGCAGTCCCAAAATAATCTAATTATGAAGTATTCAGATGTTGTTTTGGTTCACTTTAAAAGTTTAGCACCAAATTTTTAACATTTTTAGAAGTAAAATAATCAGTGTATGTAAAAAGTAAAATTTCTTCTTTTCAAGTGCTCTGTGATAAGTCACCTGCTGTTACTCAGCTACCACAGCACAACTTGCTCATTCCTGTTCTATGTTTTCCTCA
The DNA here is from genome assembly GCF_037042795.1 of Molothrus aeneus. Classification (NCBI taxonomy): domain Eukaryota; kingdom Metazoa; phylum Chordata; class Aves; order Passeriformes; family Icteridae; genus Molothrus; species Molothrus aeneus. Next base: position 60,002,677 of record NC_089649.1, on the reverse strand, counting down.
TTTTTTCCCCAGCCAACATTATGCAACAATCAAGTATCTAATAAATAAGGTGGCTGATTGAGGGTTTATGAGTGAATTTGAGCCTCTGTGGCCTCACCTTCACATCTGAAATTACTTTAAACTTTTCACTGGTAGTGCACACATATCCCCGGAAGACATCTGTTCAACTTGTCATTCACGTAAGCTTCCAGATCCAGTGCCTGTCAGGGCATTTATCATTTCCTGTACACCTTAAGCAAAGATAATGCAATATTGCTAAGGAGTGTTGATCATACAGCAAACATTCCAGCTTGCATTGAATCAGATTAGCCTATACAGTTTCACTAGATTTCAAACTGGTTTTCTTGCATAATGAAAAGAAATTGCTCAATGAATTAATCCAGTGGTGTATCTGTGTATGTCCAAATTAATTTCTGATTTAATTCCACTGACATTGCCAGGCTCACACTGTGGAAGAATTTGGCTTTTTCAGTGTAGTCCATCACTATTTTTCACACAAATTAATTTTAATGGAATTGCCATGATGTCTTGCTTTGTCTTCTTGCACTATAGGAATGCACTCAAAGAATAAAATACAGCTTTGCAGGGAGAAACAACTGGGATTTTTATGTGTATGCAGTGTATGCATTTCACTGTTATTGCATGGGAAAAATTTATAATACATGAGTAACTGCAGGATTTCATTCTTTAATTTTACTTTTGGCTTTTTGTATGATACCATGTAAAAAATGTTTAATTCTGTACTCCAGGAAAAACTTAGGTCTACAGTATTAAGCCAGTCTAGAATGAAAAAAGGAAAGTAATGTTAATATTTATATTTTAATCAATGTTTTGGAGGAGGGGAAAAAATATGAAGAGTTGACAAACTGAGTTCTATTGATTCTCTCCTTTGACAAAACCAGAGTTTTATGCTTTCTCAAAATTAAATGTACAACATTGCTAAAACTGTGACTCCCACTGTGAGCTCTGCAAAGTAACATCTTTTACAGATCATGAAGGTATGGAGAACAGGAAGAAAACTTCCCAGTGCAGAATCTTTGGTTTCCCTCGCCTCAGGAGTTAAAGGAGAACTTTATGCTCAGTCTTGCCTTTTTGAATCATTACCCACACTGACAACATTTGATACTCTCAGCAGAAGAGTAAATGGAAGGCACTAAATATTCTGGACTGTTTTCTATAATATTTAGGTCAATACTGCAGTCAGATGGACTATGAGGACCTGTTTCATGAACATGGTGCTTTCACACTCATAGGACAGCAACAGCTATCATGTTTCCACCATTTTCATTCACTAGCTGGGTAATAGTCTCTGTCATTAAAACTGTCCATTTCTTACTAAGTCAGCTTTGGAACTTCAGCTCCTCTTCTTCATTCCATGACAATGTAAAGCAGTTTAGCTGCAGCAGCTTGCAAGGCAATCAGGGTCATCTGGCAATCGCTTGGTCCAAAATGTGTCTGTCAGTGCTGTTGACTAAAAAGTGCTGCAAATTACACTATATTAGAGAAATACATGTTTAGCTTTGAGACCTTTTTAAGTACAAATTTTATTGGTTGCTTATTTAATTTTTCTTCCATGGAGTTCAGAAAAAATTTGGCAAAAGGCCAAGGTAGGACATGAGCATAGGGAGATGAGATAGCTTAATTTTTTGAATTGAGAAGCATGAGTGTTTTTATGCAGCCATATGTATTCTATCATCCTTCTCATGAAAAGGGTGCAATAATAGAGAATGATTAATCACAGGGAAAACAGCATTCCGTCATCCTTCTCCCAAGAGGTACTTTACACAGTTTGTGCAATACAGCATTCAAAACCAAACCATCAGTATATATTTTCTGGTATCTCACCTAACGACAGAATGAATAACCATCACATGAACAAAGAGCAATCTGTTAGCTTTATAAACGACGTAGTTTCAGCTGCTTGTGAAATAATGAAATCTAACACCTAACAGTAACATCAAGTGAATATGACAACCTACATTTTTGAGCAGTGTGTGAGAAGGAAAAAGTAAACTGTAGATTACACGTCAATTGCTATTGTAAAGATGAATCCTGTTTGCTTCATAGTGATGATTCATGAGACCCTAGAGTTGTGTACCCCTGAGATGTGTGAGACTTCTGTACTCCAGTCAATTGAGGCATGAGTATTCTTTACCTGCCTTCTTCACTCTGCCTTTATGTGTCTGGTCTGTTCTCAGTAGAGAACAGAGGCTGCTCACAAAGGCAGCTCACACGGTATGCCATTCTGTGGGCTCACATACTGTGCAATATAAGACACAGACTGCATTTGTATCAAATTTGTTTTTCCCTCTCAAAGTAACTACTCACATAGCTGTGTGTGTAATGAGATTCTTACAGATATCTTGTTGGTCTTTCTTACAGTAAGTCTTATGCCTTCCTCTGTTTTTCATGGAGGATATTACAGTGTTCATTCCCATTTCTTCCTCCATTGCAACTCTAAAAATAATCAGCCATGAAAGTAGCTATTGAGCTTTATTGTTACCAGCACAGTGAGATTAATAAGTAGTGAATATGCTGTACTTCAATAAAAGGATGCCTTAAATTGACACATCTCCCAGGACAGTCAGGGAGTTCTGAGAAACCCCAGTGTTTCCTGTTACTCCTTCCATGGGTCTGCATTGATTTTTCCAGTAGTCTGTGCCAAACAGGAACAATTTACTTCAGAGGGAGGTAATAAAATAATCTTTACAAGCAGTTAATAGAGTAAAGCAAGTCAGAAACTGAATTTGTGTTTGTGGAAGAGAGAGGATATGATAGCATAGTATCTTTCAGTGAAATTCTACATAAAAAAAAAAAATTACTATCATTTGGGACACCTGAAGGATTTAATTTTTGTTTATCCCCTACTTTAATTTCAAGAAGTTTTTATTTATTATTATTTCAATATAGTAAAAATATTTCATTTACATTTCCTTTGCTTATCTCTGACTTTTAATAGAATAGAACACAGCCTAATGTAAATTAAGAATGAAAACAGCATGAAATGTTTTTAACATTGTTAAAATAAAATTGCTTCCCATTTCTGGTGTGCTTTGAGAAAGTTGAGATAGTTTTTTTCGACTTCGTCTTATTAAACATGTAATTGAAAAAAATCCATTCATATGAAAATGATCAGACTATTAGTTTTCTCAGTGGAAATAATTCTCAGGGCTGTGATCCACACTCAAGAGTATCCAAGGAATCTATGTTTGAAATCTATCTTCTAGGTGGCAGGCTATACTGCTTTTTTCTGCCACAATATTAATCTTAAATTATGTACATGCCATCACAATATTTTTTTGCTCTCATTCTTTAAAAAAATGGTCACAGAAAAGATGGCAGGTATGACCCAGGTTTATATCCTCAATTCTCCAGTGACTATGTGAGTATCTGCTCTGTTTCTTTTTACTGCTTTGTCAAGAAAAACTGAATCAAAATTCCAACTAAGTGAAGACTTTGTCTTTGCTTTTTCTTTTCCTGTGTTTCTGAAGGTTTAACTCTTCTAAAAATAATTATAGGAGACTTCAAAGTGGAGAATAAGTGAAAAGTGTTGAGGTGAACAATTAATTTTCTAAGAAAATATGAACAGAAAAACATTTTCAGACATTAACTAATAAAAGCAATAAACCTTTGCTCAAGATATGGTTAAATCTAATTTTATTGACAGTGGTAGCGGTATTATTACATGAGGGCTATGAGTTCCTGGAATTGGGTTAATTCCTTTGCTGTCATAAAAGTATATTTAAATGACAGGAGACTGCACTGCCTTTGTTAGTGAATTGTTAGTGTATTTTGAGTGTGAGTGTACTTGGCATTGGAAAGAAGCAAGAAAGTCAGTCAGCTGAAGAACTCTTACTGTGAAGAGGAAAGAGAGCATTAATCAATTTTCTGATTTTTATTTTTAAATCCAGTAGAAAATACTTTCTGAATGCTATGCCTAGACAGCAGTGTGTCAAGCCTCCCAAAAGAAAAATATGTGTGGCATCTTATCACCATCTGATGCCTTATTAAGGCTGTTGCATGTCCAGTCAGCATGGGAGACCATGAAAAGACATCATTTGCTAGATTTCCTTCATGGACACTTGGAGCTGGTTTTTTAAAAGCAACTGAGTTTCCGTGTCCTCTCTTGAATGGATGTATTAGCTTTGTTACTAATACAAATGGATGTATTAGCTTTGTTACTAAGTTGCAATAGTCTAGACCCAATTGCAGCTGGACTTAAAGGTATGGCTGAGAAATCATATTGCTCTTGTGATTTATAACGAGACATGTGCAATTGCAGTGCATTCAATACCTTACCTTTTCATGTAAATTGAAAACATTTTGCAAATTTTTTCAGGAATGAAGGAATTAAGAGACAAGATGTGTATGAAAGCTCTCATATGAATATTCCATTACTACTCACATGGTTTTTTCATCTGGACACAAAACCCTTCTATAGCACAAAGGCTCTGCAGGACAATATAATTGTAGAAATGATTAAGCAAAATAGTTATACCCCTCCTAATCTATTTCAAACACCTGATTACAGAAAATAGCCTGTATAAAGTGATCCATGGTCACAATGCCAAATGTTCAACTAAAAATCAGAGCTTCAGCTGGTATGTGTAGACATGACTACATTTAATCTACTGAATATGTATAACTTTATTTCAGTAGAGACTGCTACAAGTATCTATAAGCACACTCGATACTGAAGAAGAGGCAGAAAATTGCTATTAGTTTTTCTTCCATAAGGCGTTTTCTGATAATATTGCAGTATCTAAGACCTGTGAAGCCACCCACTGTTAAGTTTTTCATAATGACCTTTTCCATGCTATTCTCACTGTGTCTCACAAGTGTTTGGGACAGGTTGTAAACATTTTTTACACTTGTGAGTATTATCGTATTGTAAAAGTAATAAGGTGTTAAAGGAGCCAGTTCATCAAGAATTTCCATAGAGCTGGTGTTCCTTCTCAGCTGAAAGGTGTATTCTATCCAAATACTTCTGAGGAAAAAGAAATTATGTTGAAGTCAAATTTTTCCACAACTAGTTCATACCCCGCTGAGTTAGGTGGCTGTGATTCATAGGTTGCTGATGGCGTATGACAGGAAATTCTATTACAGTGCTCAGTAGTAGGATAAATGCAAATGATGATGATAGAATTCGTGGATGGCTTTTTATCAAAGAACATTTGCAAATGTTGCGTCAGACCTTAAGATGAATTGGCTGCATATGGACAAGCCATAGGAAAGGGAAGGAGACACAGGAGGTTGGCAGTGTGCCACAAAAGAGTCTTCAGCTGTTTGAACTTCTAGCCCTCATTTTCAAAGTCTCCATCCACCACTATGACAGCTGAAGGGAGACTTCCTGTATCTTCAGGCCTGAAGCACAACAGGCTGATTGCACAACAAGGTCTGCTCTTAGCATTAGCTCAAAAGATGGATGGACAATGAGATTTTAAATGCTTGTAAAATATTTTATTACCTCAATACCTTTGTTAAAAGAAAGGCATATATATGTGTATTAGCAATTGTGCATATGCCCTGCTGTGAAGTCACGCATGGGCTTTTTGGTTTTATTCTAAGTTAATTAATAATTATTGTAGAGAACTGAAACCTCTTACAGGAATCCATTCAGAGTTAGTTCTTTCAAACAGAATTCACAGAAATCTTTTAGAAGTAACAATAGCAATTTGAAGACAATAATAGGCATAACAGAAAGTTGATAGCAGAAACAAAATCTTGATTGAGGACTGTCATCTCACAAATAAACTGATGAAATCAGAATAAGCAATACTGAGCTTATCAAGCAGTAGGTTCTAAAACACACCAGATATTTTACTGTTAAAATTTACACATATTTTGCCCATGCAAAGAAAACTTGATTGGTGTGAAATTAAGTATTTCCATGGAAATCCACTTAAATGTCACCATGGATATCAGATCAATGTCTCAATGTTCAGGAGAAGATATAGGCTGCAAAGGGTCTTCTTCTTACCCTGCCATGGATGACACTAAACAATCTTCAGTCTAATATGTCTTTCTATAAATGTCTCCTCTTTGCCCATCACTTTGACCTCCAATACTTGGCCTGAGGCTCTGAAGAGGAGTTTTTTGAGGGAGTGTTATCTGAGAAGTGTGCTTGAGTGATATATTCCTGCATTTCAAATTTCAAAATTATATATATATGTCCCAACTGCCAGTAGAGTTTGCCACTGCTTTAAATCTTAGTTCTAGTTGAGCTCAGGAAGTGTTAGCTGATGTGGAACTGACGTTCCTGACAGAAAGAACAACAGAGCTGTGGGAAGGCCCATTCTGGGCTGCTGCCAGAAACAATATAGTGACATTTCTGCTGCACTCTGTACAGATTAATTAGCTCTGTCTAGAAGCAAGAGTCACACTGTGCTAACATGGCTACCTTTGCTCTGCAGCTTAAACTAACTCATTTAGACCTGATGTAGGTACCTTTAGATAAAGTGTGGTTTCTTTATCTTTGGACTACATCAAGGTAAAATGACTCATTCCACAGTACTAATTATTTCTGGCAAGTTTTGGTCAGTGTTAATAAGTGACACATAGCAGATGCTTTGTGATGGTATCATCTTACTCTTACTTGTATCCACCTGTTCAGAGGAAAAAGCTGACCTGTAAAGTAATTTCCCAGCTCTGCTGAAGCACATATGGACATTGCTACTCATTTCTCAACTCCAATAGTGGTGTAACTCTTTGAGTCTCAGGAGTTGTAAAGAGCAGGATAACTGCTAAGTCACTAATGCAAACAAAATCACTCTGGTCAGGGCCTGCTCTCTTCTCCCTGAAGACCTGCATTCTTGTGTATATACTTGTCAACTTGCACAGTAAATGGGGAGTATTTACTCACTTTGTTGTTTCTTGAATTGTCTTCTTTCTATTACCAGGAGGACTATTACAGCCATTTAAATATTTGGCTTCAGAACTAAGCTGATTTTAGACGAAATCACTGTGGAATCCAGAGTTTCTCTGTGGTGTTCACATGATGAGTTTTATAAAGTATTTTTTTGTATTGCTGTACATATACAAAGCCTGTACATATAATCCTCATATAAGCACCAAATTTGTGATGCTGTGCCAGAAAAAGCCATTAATATCTGTAAAGGAGAGAGAGAGAGCACATCACTTGGCAAGTCACAGTTAAGCATGAACTCTGATGGTACAATGGTAATTGCTAATTAGATGTTATGAAGTAAATGCCTAAGGGAAGCTGCCCTCACCAAACAAGTAAGTCAAGAGGCCAATCCTTGTTGGCAGGGAAGTTCTAAGTATTACTACTCATGTGAAACAGCCGTAGGGAAATGAATCATGCAACTGAAGGTTGCTTGAAAATGTCCTGTCACTGGGTGCACTAGTCTGAGTTTTTGTGCAGCACAGCGAGCAAATTTCATTTCAAGTTACTGGAGTAAGAGGAAATTTTTGGATAATCATCACTATATAATGACCTAGATGACAATGGGTAGGTTAAAAATAAGAAATGCCTTTTTGGATTTAAGGGAAATGAGAGTGGCCTTCCTCTGGGAATCAGGGAAAAAATTGAATGTGAGGAAGAGAATGTCCAATTTTAGCCCTGATTATCCTCTCCTCTTGCAGCCTTGCACAGTCAGTGACACGTTTTCAAGGGGATGTGAAGTGCGATCATTCAGAATTTTTAAGGTTATCACTCATGCCCTGACTTCCCTGGTGTGTGACCCTCTCCCCCCCCAGGACAACAAAACAGAGACTCCAGTTCTGACCTTTCTGGCTTTAGATTTCTTTTAATATCCCTATTTTAGGAGAGATGATGGAGCAACCAGTGGCAAACTGACCACAATTTCACAGCTGACAAGTGTTGCATGGTGGAGAACTAGATTCATGGTGTTTCCATAAAACTATTTTCAGAGATTATTTGAAATATTTGCAAGGAAAACCGCCTATGAATTGGAAAGTATAAATGACAGTTCCCAAGATATTTTATGTTCTCTCTGTCTCAATGAATGATACTGGAAGATACCATTTTCCCAGACAAATTACATTACAAATAGTCTGAGAGAAGTGTCTGGGCAGTAGGAATATGTGAAGTCACAAGGAATTATGAGGAGTTATGATTTTTCTTCTCATGATTTTTCTTCTCATGACCTCACAACTCTGTACATCCAGGAGACTGAGCCAGCAAGTCCCTGGGCTCCCTGGTGGTTCCTATTATCCTGACAGTCAAAACTCAGTCCCTGGTCTGCAGGCTGATGAAAGAAGTGAATTTTCTTCTATAACTTATATAAATGGGGTTGCTGATTGATTGTATTAGAACATTTCATTGCCGCAAGTTTTACATAGAAATACCTGCAGTTAGCCTAGTTATCCAAAGCAGCAGATTTCATTTGTCACTTCCTTGCGTTCTGTTCACAGGAATGGACATCCCACTGAAATGTGTCTATGGTCTTAAGTGCATTAAGATAAAAATTCTTCTGGATATTGAAATAATACAGATTTTTTTTTCTTCTATCACTTGCTGAAAGGTTGTTTTTTTTTTTTTTTTTCACAAACTGAGGCTTGAGGGGGCTGCTGTTACTCTATCTTTTGTGAAGTCTCCAGTAGAGCTGATATCACATAGTCTGGTAAACTAGAGAATATTTACCAAAAATAGAAACTGGAGCTGAAAAAGTAGTGCCTTTGAAGATTTTGGTGTGTTTTACCTCTTGCATTACTTCTGTAGGGTTGAGACGTCCCCACCATACTGGGAAAATTGAACAGTTTTCAAATAACCACAGAACAAAATAATAATAAAAAATGGAGGATTAAGCTGCTTCAAAATGATTTTCATCAGTGACCCTGAAGAATATGAGCCAAAGCTTTTAAAATGCTCCCCTAATGAAAAAAAATTATGTTAAAAATACTGTTAAGATCTGCACACTATAAATGTATACCTTTCCTTCTGAGCTACATCCTCAGCTTTCACAGTAGCATAAATAATTCCCCTTTTTGTTTTTTATGACTGTGTTTCTGTTTTCTGGTTTTCAAAGGGTGTTCCCTACCCAGTCTTTGTTATTTATGGAGATTGATCATGTTTATTTTTTGTTCTTAGCTTAATGACACCAGCAGAGTTAACCTGTGAACCCAGGCTGTTTTGGCTGGACAATAATTTGGCTGAAATTGTCATTAAGGTTTCAGAGTGGATGCAGGACAGTGGATTGGCACTGCTCTGCTGTTGCTGCTGAAAGCTGAGGGAGGGTCCCTGCTCTGCCATCTGTCACTCTTGGGAGAAAGCTGCCACTGAGGAATAGCAATGGGTGTCCTATAGTTCACATTTCTCCCTCCTTTAGCTTTCTCTATGGAAATGTAGATTTTACCCAATTGCAATCCCTTACATTTCCATTTCTGGGGTTGTGCCATGCCTTCTTCCAGACATATCTAAATCTTTTGTCCAGGCATACTTTAAATAGGATAATTCCATTTTATCTCTTACTTCCTATGTGCCTATCAAGTGCAGCTGTTCTCTAATGAGGTTTGAAATTATATACATGGGAACTGTGTCCTTCAAGGGATGAATTTAAAATTCACAGTTATCTCAGGAAAACTTCGAGCTCAGCAAGGGTCACATCTGACACCTTCAAGAACCTGCCACATCCCTGCCTGACTGTGAGGCTGTGATGTGATTTATTTGATTAAACTAACCAAGAGAGAAAACCATTGAGAGAAAAGATTTCTCTTATATTGTAAACAGGCTGAATTGAACCTAAAATATCCAAAAATTATTTGAGAAATTAGAAAAATCTCAGCCATGCTAATGTCTGTGCATGGCTTTAAAAGGGCCTGGTTTTCACCCAAAGTCTGCCAAAGACCTTTTAAACAAACATTGCATATGGGACATTGCCTGTCCCATACAGATCCTGGGAAAGACATACTGTGATAATTCATCTGATTTCCTACAGAAAAAACAATTTTCCCTGAATCCATATGGTTAGCAAAATACATTGTTAGCAGAATTACTTATACTGTGTCTGTGATAACACATGCTACAAGTTGTCATTTGTAGTCATCACTGTTTCAACTGACTGTCTGCTCCTGGCTCATCTGTTGAGAGAGGGTAAGGAAAAAAATTCCATACTGTTGTGCTTTAACCTCAAAAGGACAGGGTGGTATCATCAAGCAATTACTGGAGTTCAAATTTTTTTCAACTGTAAACAATTTTTTAAGTTTAAAACTAGCTAATGTATGAGTGCGAAAAAAATCCATGAAGAATTATAAAACCGCAAAATAATTGAAAACCAATATCTTTTCAAGGCATGTGGAGAGGTGACATTTATCTACAGATTCATAAATTCCAAAATTAGTACTACATGTTGAATCGTTAATAACTAATGAGAGATTTGTCCTGAATAGATATTTTGATGTATTGCCTTAAGAAAAGGAAGGTTATAAGTGAAAGAAATGGTTATTCAGTGCTAGCATCTGCTCTCCTTTTACACACCCCTTCCTTTTTGTGGAACAGTTCCTCTCTCCAGCTGCTCCATCACAGGCCATCAGAAGGCATTCTCATTTGAAAGAGCTATGACATTGTTCATTCTCTGAAAGAGCTAGACAGTGTTTACCTGCCCCAGCAGATGGAAGCATCACCACCTGAGGACAAATACTAAAATTGTGTCCCTTTCTTTTTCTGGTCATGGATAACAGAGGTATTGGGGGCTGCAGGATGTGGCATGGGGACTATGTGTATTGGGTGTCCTCTCATAGACAAGTCAGTCTTTAAACTACACAGGTACATCTATTCATATAATAGACATAAATTAGGCCATTTTCCCTAAATAAAATTATAGGAAGAGATTAAGTACTATATAATAAACATACGTAAAAATATTTCTTTTCAGTGCTGTTTACTAGTTTGCAGATAATTCCAAATCCAATTCATATCTTAGCTCTTTTATATCCTGCAGTGTAAACATATTTATCAAAATAAATGCATTTATGCTGCAAGGCCATGTTTATAGCAGTGTATAACTTTGCTAAATTTAATGTGTTTGGGCACACATTTGTCACATTGAATGTCTGACTTGGGAAATGATTTTTTTAATGGTTTGGCCGTTTCTAAAAATGAAGTTAAGGAAAAATATTGTTGTTTCTTCTATGCATCTGACAAAAAGATCTCTGGACTTTCTTCAGAAGTTTGAATGCTGTCAGTCATTTTAAATATTCAGGATATTTGTTATGGTAATAGACAGATGTGTTTACAATTTTTGAAAAAATCATCTTGGTTTTGCTAGTTTCCAAGATTCTAAAGAGTTTGGTTTCTAACATGCCAAGAAGAGTACAGGACAACAAGAGCACAGTGGGCTGTTTTGAGTACTCCCCTTGGATTGAGCACACTTAAGGCTCATATAACTCCTGCATGGTGACTGGATAGGATGTGTGGCATCCCTAGAGCAAAGAAGATTTTTTTTTAAATTTTGTTATATCTCAAAAACAATTTTAAAATACTGTGAAAACAACACAGTCTGAGGAGGAAAATAATAATTGTCATTCAGTGCATCTAGGATCAGCAGTACTCAGCTACCCAATGATGAACACCAAAAGAGAAGGGCAGAGTTTGACCATTGCTGTGCAAACAAGTACAGCCCAGGTGAGGAAGCCCCAGCATTCCTGTGCTTTTGGTGTGAAGCAGATCTTTTAGAAGATCAGTCTTTGATCATGTCACTCCACACTGTCTCTTAAAATGTGTGAATAAGGTAGCAAAATACTCAAATTGCCTTTTGTTGCATTGCTTAACTGGAGAGCCTTACTTTTACAGCCTTACAGCAGTGATTTTTTTTAACCATTGTTTCTACATGAGTATAATGTAAATAGCACAATGTTCCATTTTTTTGATACATTGAAATATTACATGCCACCATTTTTAGTTTGCATGAGTTATCATTTCTCAGGAAAATCAAAGAATAAATGTTGGGGTTTTTTTTCTGATAACACATTTATGTGTGTCTCCTTTATATTTAGGTCTTTATCAGTTTTTCAGAATTGCATTTTCTCCGTAATTCTGGAGGCTGTTATGACAGAGAAAAAAAGTCATTTTTTTACATAAGAAGAAAGAAACTTTTTCAGAGATAAGAATGGATAAATCTTCAGGTTATTTATGTTGATAAACACTGCACAAGTACTTTGCAGCTAAAAGTTGAAATAAAACCTCTGAAATTGGATGATGGTGGGTGGGAAAACACCTCTGCACAGCTCTGCAAGTGCTTATATTACTGTAAATGAAAGCAATTATGGTGTTTCAGAACTTGGTGAGAAGACTGAAATTTTATGATTTGATCCCTAGAGTGCCAAATGTTGACTTGTTTCCACAGGCACTCCAAACTCTTCCACTGATTTTAGTGGGGTTACTCCATATGGAAAAAGGCACTGACTGCAGCCTGGATGACACACTCAGGGCACGGCAGTCTCCTTGTCTTTGTAGGAAATTGTGCAAAAAGACCCATATCTTTGAGGCCAAGCATTGAATGAAATGCTTGGCAGTATTGAATGAAAATCTTTCAGTCTTCTTCCATAGTCCTGTGATCATCTCATTTTTTTTGTATCCATAGACTGAAGCAGAAAATGGAGTAGCTTCTTGTGCCTGAATCAGATGCTGCCTCTGCCTCTCACACTTGCGGTAGGAAATTCAATATACAGAAATGCTATGGGTCTGCATACTTTATAATTTTACATACTTTTTTTTCCCAGTAACAGAGGTAAGAAAAAAACACATCTGCCAGAAGAACAACCCAAAATCTATCATAAGGCTTTTCAAATGCAGGCTTTGTGGAGCCTTCATAATACAGCCTTTGTAATACAGATCTGTATGCAGATAAGTAATATACCACATGACATACAATTGATCTATGCTAACTGCTACAGAAAAGTAGGCATATTTTAAGGTGTAGGATTAGTACAGCATCCAGTCCAAACCATAATAAATAAAAAGTAGAACTGCAATAATGCCATAGCAGTGCCTCAGGGACTCATTGGCATGGATGGACTTAGATGTAAATTACTCCAACAGTTAATTTACAGAGCACTGTAAATAGGATGATTAAGTACAGGCCATGCTTTTGAAATTAGTATGCAGATAAAATCATTGTGACAGTGTATTTGAGAAGCTATAAATGCATTTTTTAGGAGGAAAAAACCCCATGACCCATACTTCTCTGAATTGAAGTTGCTTGGTTTCAGATTTCTGTTTAATCAGTTAAAGATGAAAGTTAAAAGTCACGAAGTGACAACTGCAACTGGTCTGCATCTTTGTCTTCTCTCTCCCTCTGACCATAGTGGTCATCTTTATAAACAAGTGTTATTATCTTTGTAGGAAAGATTGTTGTGAGCCTGTGAGCCTCTGGATGAGTTATCTGAGAGTCACTAATTTGAGACTTGAACTGTTCCACGTTATAATTCACTGGAATAAGACAAAATTAATCACCTACCAGTATTGTTTGTTCTTTTCTCTGTTCCACCAGAGTAAAAAAATGCAAGCAGGAAATTTAACAAATACATATGCTGCACTTTTAATAATATTGAAAAGAAGGTTCACACTCGTAGTTCTTCTCATGATGCATTGTTCTGATGGGTTCAGATTTGCACATCAGCAAAATTTGTACAGAATAAATTCTCTTTCTTCTATTAATTTCATTGAAGGGTGAGAGTTATACATGTGTTTCCCTGATGTTTTTTCCTGAATCTGAGCTAAAAGTGGATAATCCCAAATCTATTGTTCTCTGTGAATAAAGCCAGGTAAATAAGTAATAATTGTGGCTTTAATCATGCTTAAAGAATTCAGGTGAAGAGAGAAGTTATGCCTTAGGAAAAAGTAGAGAAATTTCCAAAGCACTTTACTGGCAAGGTGGATGAGTGATTGGAGAAATAAATATTAATAGCCACTTTTGGAAAGGATTGAGAATCACTTTTCAGGGTCAAAATCTGCTGAAACTTTTGTCGTTAGATCATCAGATTACTGGAGTCTTGCCAGTACTTCAGGAATGCGGCCAGCTAAAAATCACATGGCAATCAGATGTTGGCACTTGGCACAAGGAAATGGCTGTGCTGGGCAGGCAGTGCTGGCAGTTATATTGGAAAGATGCAAATGTGCCTTTCAACCACATGGAGGGCTGCAGATATAAAATGTAATACACTTTGTCTTACAGAAAGTCTTACAAAGAGAAGGGATCCACTGTTCTAGGTGCTGTGTGAAGGCAGAGCTGAAAGTAAAATGAGGGTCTCAGTAAAATGAGGCTGAACAGACTGAGCAGGTAATGATGCAGAGCTGGCCATAGGGTGGCTGTATTCTCTTCTCTTGCTGGTAGTAAATTTAGGATTTGTGTTAATCAGGGTAAAAGGTACTGAAGAAAGTACAAATTCTGGTTTCTCTTAGTTTAGTGCAAATCTGCAACTTGGTCACTGTTTAAAGCGTTTGGCTCAGGAGTGTTTCTGAAGGGCTGGTTAGGGCATGCACATACCTTCTGATCTCATTCTAGCCACAAGCAGGGATGTGTGGTGGATCTGTTTCCCTAGCAAGGAAATCTGTATGTATATGCCAGAAAGGACCATGTTTCACTCCCAGTCAGCTCCTAATCTGGGGATAAGGATCTCACAGGATCTTGGAACACACAGTGATGCCTAGCATCACCAAGGACTCTATTTCTATGTCTATTAGGACAATGTGAGGTCAACAGTTTGCTGAGATCTTTCTGAGGATTTAAATAGCAAGATTGGCTTGATTGCAAGAGTTCTTGTGAAATTTCCTTTCTGTAAAACCATTTCACTATTCTTTGACTTCACCACCTTAGGTTCAGCCTCTATACTATGAATTTTACAGAAAAATGTGCTATATCACAGAGTTGAAATAGAGGGTTAAACCCCCCCAAAAATCCCACATGATTCTCATTTTGGTTTTACTTGGTTTTTCCTCATCTGGTCCAAGTAAATTAAGAGTTCTCTGAATGTGGGCTGTTTTACAAGAGCTAAAATTTTGGATTTAAGCAGCTTTTTATAATGACAAACTTAGACTGCTTTCTCACAATAATTTTTTTGTCCTCCCTCAGATACCAGCTTTTGACATAACTGTGCATTTTCTTAGATTTTTCATTTTTGTCTATTGCATTTTTACTTGTCATGGTTCACTGCACTGTCATACCTCCCACACTGTGTTAAACTGATGAATTAGATTGTATTTCACCTTCTTGCTCTTTTCCTTTTAAGTGATCTCTGCTAATGCTTTCTGGTCATGGCTGTTGCCTTTGAGACACCCACTTCTGCTGTATATTTTGATTTTGGCTTAGTTTGCAGTTCCTTCACTGGACACTCTTGATTTTCAAGTAGGGCAAGCATGACACCTACAACAGGTTACAACAATGTCCTGACTTTGGTTTTCTGCCTGCTTTGGTTGTGAGTTGGCTTTGTAACAGCAGACATGGATCACATCACCCACTGTCACTGGAAGCTATGCAGTACTTGTGTTTTTAGCTCTTGTACCTAGAAATTGATCAAGGAGAGTTAAACAGGTTTCTCTCCATAACTCTGATCTGAATTTGTAATTGTTTATATCTAAAACTCTAATGCCTTAATTAAACTTAGACTAAATTATTCTATCTTTTGTGGGCTTGCTGTTTCATTAGCTTGGCTGCTATTTACCCAGTATGTTACCCAGCTTCTGCTTCAGGTTAAGTGCTTTTCCTAGGTTGGCTTCTGTCTGCAAGGCTGCAATGTCCTTGAACCTTTGAATTTATCTTGTATTCCTGACCTCATTGGCTGTGTTTGGGGATTTTTGTTCTTCCTCTTTCATATATTCATACAAAACCTCTGTATATCATTTCTGCTGACCTCATCAGCTCATGCTATTATGGCATGTTAAACATTTTCAAGTTTCTAGATTTTATAATATTTCCCAAACTATTAAATCAACTGTGTCTAAGTATTTGCATCTTAGTATTTTTACATCTCTAGGAGACATAGTTTGAGCAATACTAAGGTATTTTACTACCAATAAAGTTATTTTTTATGCTAATATTTACAGTAAAACTTCAAATAGTAATGGAAACAGTTGGGTCCTATTATTTCATTTTCATAGATTCAATGTAAAAAATATCTGTAACTAGAGATCTCTCTTTATATTTTACTTTTTTATCAAAAAAAAATCTACAATAATATCAGTCCAAACTTAAAATAAAGACCCAGTAATTGTTTCCAATGGAGGTCTCCATCTCTGGCCATCCACACTTCTGTTGCTTTCATCCAAAAATACTCACTACTTTGGAGTCAGTATCCCCTTCCTGGAAACATAAATTTCTACATGAATATGCATAAATATTGATATAAACACTGGTCTAAGAACATTTGTACAGAAGCATACATTTTTATTTGAATAAAAGCAAAAGCAAAGGGTGCTTGAGAAGAAGAGTTGTTATATTTATTCTTTTAATCGATTTTATGCATTTATTCACTCATGTTTGTTTCATTTTGATAAATCTGAAAGTTGTCTAAGAATTAAATGTATCCAGTCAGTCAGTGTTCCTATGGTTCAGCTTGCTATTTCTGTCACCTTTTGAAGTTGGCCTTTGTAATAGCATCATACTTACTGGTCGTCTTTTTTCTCCTTTCAAAAAGAGAAAAAAAATAATTCACTCTGGTTTGTCGAAAGCTTGGAAGCACTGATTGAAACTTCTTACAAAGTGCTTCACAACTTGGTATGAGGAGGAATTACAAAATAGCTTTGGATGTTTTTCTGCATTGTTGCATTTTATCTGAAAGGAACTGTCTTGGTGTTTTGTGCAATCTTTGAGGGAGCAAAAATTATTGACTTGAATTGAGCTTTCAGCCATATGAAATAATTTATCTGGTGAAGAACTAAAATGATCTTCCATAGTCTAGCAGATGGCTATAACTGCACTACACTTGCAGCAAAAGGATATCTTAATTCATTACTTTGTGTTTTAACATATTTTGTCAAGTACAGCTCTCGTTTTTGAAAAAAATATATAGATGCCTTTTATTAGTAGATGCTCCACTCAGGTAAGGGGAGAAACCTCTGAATGAAAGGTCAAAGAGCAGAGAAGTTTAAAATGAGTCTGTTTAGACACAGATGCTTAGCTGGCCAGTTCTAAGCATTGGTGCACTGTTTGTGCTATCACTGCCCATTTCAGCAATAGGGATGGTGACTTTTGTGCCTCCTTCTGGGATGTCCAGTTCGTGTGAGTGTGTGACTTCAGTTCATTGTCTGCCTTTGGTGCTAAAAATATCTACCTTTTAGGTGCAGAAGTGTTTTGTTGGATCTCCTCTAATACTTGTTTTAACTGAAGATTCTTTAGGTTGGTGTTATTCAAGGTGAAAATCTGGTTAGTTCCTTATTGATTTGTTGCTGCCATAACTGTAGGAACTATCAGTGATTTTTGAGCATTCGCTGAAAGAGTCAGGAATGAACAAAGTTACCTAAGTGCTGGGGTCAAAAAAAGAAAAAAGGGAAGATGGTATGGAACAGGAGAAGAGAAAGTTTGCAGTGAGAAACTTTAAAGCATTAAGGTTAAGTTTGTCATTCATTGGAAGGGTTGTATAATATTTGATTTAGGTTAAGAAAGATCTTTCTTTGTTTGCCTCAGGTGAAAAAAAACCAAGAACACCCTAGAATACAAATACATTCCTTTTTTTTATATAACATGAAGTGGTTTAGAAACAGGAAATCCATTAAATCAGTTGTGTTTTGAATTCTACAATGAATGGAATAAAAATACACAGCACCATAAGACAAAGGAATGGAAAGTGAATGTTTGATAAGCTGCTAAACAAAAACCACAATTTTTTAACTCTCTGCCCACATTATCTATAAGCTTTCAGATGCTTCACAACTTTTCTTGCTGTAATTAAAACTTACTAATATTTTTTAGGAAATTACCTAGCAGAACTGAGAGGACTGTAATATTGGAAAGGCTTTTTTAACATTTACAAGAAAAAGGAGGTGTTAGTTAATGCAAAAGCAACACCTATTTGAGGCATTTAAAAATAGTATGAAAAAAATCAGTTTATACCCACTCTATCAATTAGTTAATTTAATTTAATTTAAAAAATGTCAAGTGATTTTTTCCAATGTAATTAGAGATGCTGCATAATCATTGTATTGTTGTGATTACTCCAAATTTAAAAAAAAAAGAAAAAACAAATACTATTGCTTGGAAAATATCTTGATTTAGTTTCCTTGTTTTTCACAGGTTTTGAGGTTTTCCCAGGAGTGCTGTGTTTGAGAGTATAAAAGCCTTTTCAAGTTGTTCTGGAACAGTGAAAACGCTGAATCCCTTAGCCCTGGAGTGATGTTCACTCGTATCTCCACTCCAGGTGATGATGAGATGAAGACCTGCACAAGCCCTTCTGCAAACTTTTTGTTTTGTGCTTCTGTGGAAGGAAAGTCAGGTGTCTGCTTCATGTGTATCCTCCAACAGGTGCCTGACCTGAAGTATGAAAAGAGCAGGAGTCTGGGGAAGGTGGTTCTCCATACAGATACTCTTTCTTGTAGAGCACCAAAGAATTCCACTGTGCCCCACAGAACTGACAGCCCATCAGCTTTTATATAATGCTTGTATATAAGGAAACTCCAACAATTACGTGTAAAAATTGAGACTTCTTCATGTTATATGATGTGTTTACATCAAATATAGGTTTTTTTGTTAGTATGAATTGTATTTTGTGTCATTATTAACAGTCTTCCTCAGCAACTGGTTTATTACTATTCACCTTGAAAGTGTGCCTTTATTTTCAAAAACGTACATATAAATGTGTATTTGTAGATGAAAACCACAATCAAAACATTCTTTGCTGATACCTTATCAGCATTTTAATGATGGTTTATTATTTTCTTAGCCAGAAATAATAATGTTAACATCCTGAAAATGAAATTGCTTTTGCCAGTAGCTCAGGAAATTAAGGGAAAAGAGCTTTGCTGTCTGTATGTTCTCATGGGCTGGAAAGATCCTATTGTGATATGCTATGATAAAAATCTGGAACACATTTGGCACAATTTTAGAGAACTACAGTCAGAAAGCAGATAACTGTGGAACTGAATAGAAGTAAACAGAAGTAAAACAAATCAGCTGTATTTGAGAAAGTGATTTTTTACTGCTGCTAGATTAACTTGTTAAAGAAGTGTGTTCCCTATTATGTTTGACACTTGGTTCAGCTGGAGAACAAGTGATGTGAACCAGGGTTCAATGAGCAATGAACTTGCATTACACAACTGCATCTGCTTTTCCTGTGCAGGCAGAGATGGCTAAAATTTTCTGATCACATCTGTACATACACACACTAACACAAACACACACACACTTCTCCCTCTATCTATGTGTATATAAAGTTATTTTCCCACTTCAGAACCTTTCCCTATTTTTTAAAGTATTTATGTAAGTTTTAGAATATTTATATTATATCTTCTTCTATTCCCTAAAATAGCAAATGCCTCAAAAGAAAATATTTCTGGCTAGGACATATCAGAAGTTTCATGTGAGTCTATTCTGTCTGCAATATGTCTTGGAGAATTAGGTACATTTTTCTTGTCTGACATTCTAGATATCCTTTTTTTCTTTTTTTTTTCCTGAAGCAGAATTTACATGCAAAAATCAGTATTTTGATCAAAGTTGTTTTGAGCTTCTTCACTTGTGACTAGCAGCTGATCAAATATTGCTGCCAAGTCAAACAATAGAGCACTGATTTTCTCGTTCTCCTACTGTTTTGCTGGATCTGAAAGCATCTTGGGAATACTCTGGCCTTTGTTCAGAAGTTTGTAACCTGGTAGCAGAGGCTAAACAGATTTGGATGGCCTCTGAGTGCACAGAGCCCTGAACATAGGACTGTAACTTTTCCAGCAGTAAGAAATCATGCACAGTAAGAGACCCAACTCTCACGCCTTCAGCTTTGTGTTGGCTCTGTCTGGCAGTGAGTGCTTTTGGGGCATTTTAGCCCTTCTCAGAACAGCTCTGGGTGGCTGTGGCAACCTGGGTGTGAAGAGACTTTGTGGGCTGCAGACAGCTTTAGTTGCCTACACTTTCATCACTCTTGAGGTGGTGACAACTTTTGTTGAAGTCAATAGTAAAGCTGTAGGTCTGTAAAAGTTTTCAGATCAAGTCTAGCTCATTTCTGTGTCTCTTGTATTCAATACCTTAATTCCACCCAAGGGGAAAAGTAACAAAAATCTATTTTAGACCTCCCTTGACACCTGCTTGAAGTCTGGTAATTCCATTGGTGTTACAGCCAGAGTTACTGGCTGCAGGTAGCAAGGTGAAGGTGTTACAGCCATAATCAGTCATGGCTCTGAGATGCTTTGCAAAAACCAAATCTGCATTTGCAATTGTGGCTTTCAAGGCTTGTTTGCTGAACAACTTTCCATGCTGAGTATTACATCCTGAAGAGGTTTTGTCTTGCTTTAGAAATAAATTCTTCTCCAGTAAAGGGGCTTGCATAAACTAAAGAGGCAGCAGCAACTCTGCTGCTTCAACTATTGGAAACATTAAATTTTGAAGATTTAAGAGACTGGGAAATATACTGTCACACTCCTGTGTTATAAAGCCCTGGGGTTGTGGTTACAAATAGACACCTGCTGTCATCTTGGAACAACAGTTGCTGTCAGGCCATCATTCTGTAATCTATCTCATCCTCCTCAGTTTTTCAGTTCCATCTTCCTCAAGTACCATAATAGCAGAAGTTCTCAGCCCCTGTGCAGGGTTCTCTCCTCTACTGCATTGCACAGAAGGGGCTGGTTTTAATTTCCCTGCTTTCTTCCTTTCCTCATGTTCTCAGGTCATGTCAAGCTGCCCCCTCCCAGATTGCAATCCACCTCTGGTGCCAGTTTCCTTTATACTTTTTACTTGTTATATTTTCAAGCATGAACCTATTCTAGAATAACCCTCCCCTCTTCTTGAACATTGACGAAAATGCCTCCTTATCATCTCTCAGATCACTCCTTCAGCACTCTGTGTTCATCAAGGAAAACTGTGATGCTTAAAAGCTTGTGAGCAATTGGCTAAGCATGGGCTGCTTATCAATTTAACCACCATTATCTCAATGCTTCCTGGGACCTGGTCATCCAGCACCATCTTATCTGCTTTATCATTTGCTTATGACTGTCAGCCCCTATGGACAGGATACACTGTTCTTTTTTTGTACAGGGTGAAAAAGAGCTCAGAAGAAATCTTGCAGAACTGGCCCTACACTAGATTATGATTATTTAAGAAATAAATACAGGAATGACCTTACTTATTCTGGCCCAGATTTTATGCCAGTCTGTGAATGCTGGGCCAGGAGATTGAGTGGCTGGGTTTTATTTTTTTAGAGACATGGGGCATAAAAATATGCTGGTGAAGTTGATCAAGTAGTGTGTTTGATGGAAAGTGTGAATATCCTTCCTGCATTTGGGTGCAGGATAAACCTGTGACTCTATACTTCAGTATAATTTACAGCCTTCTGGCAGGTCTTCCATTATATACTTGATGATGTAATATTTTCTTCCCCTGTGGCATGTACACAAAGGAATGAAATGTTTGTGATCCTCATTTTAACACCATTACTATATATTTACATTGTAATAGCAAACTTTTGAGATTTCCAACTTAGATTTAGATCCTGAACATTACAAAAAAACTCCTCCTCCGGTAAGATTAACATATAGTAAAATCAAGATAACAAAGGGTTATGGAGTGGTCTGCTAATGCTCAGACCCCTTGAAAAATGCAAAGCATGAGGAATTACTGATTCTGAGCCTCTGAAACTCCTGGCTGATGCTGTAATCACTACCTTGCCTCTTTGACTACCATCCAGAGATTTGGTCTAATACTTGATATTTCCTTCCAATTTTTCTATTCCAAAGTGTTCTGTTTTCAAAGTGAAAGCAGATAATTTTAAATGTGTATCACTGATGTTGAATATATTGCATATGTGAAATACATTTCCATGAGTAGTATGATCAGTTACTTTTGTTCTGTAGTCAGATATAGTTGTGGATGAACATATTGATTAAAGAATTAAACAAAAGACCTCTGTAATTCAACAGGAGATTACACATGATATTGTTGCTGTCTAAACAGGTGACACAGTTTATTTTCTGAAGCTCCTGGCAAACATGGATGTCTGTTATCACAGGCCAGGGTGTGTGTCCCTCTGTGCTGTCCTGTCTGGCAGGAGAGGTGGCACAGCCAGCACCAGCTGCATCCCTGCCCTTTTCCTGGAGGGAGCTGCTCCCACAGCCCCATTGATGAGTGGAGCAGGGAAGCAGCTCCTGAACCTCCCCACTTTGCACCCAGCAATGCATGCAAGGCAGTTCAGCTGTTCCTGATACCCTGTTCAGCTTCTCTCCTGAAGCACGTGCACAGCTGGGTACCCCCAGCCCTAATCCAGCTGTGCTTCCTTGCTCCACTGTGCCAGCTCTGCAGTGAGGAATGTACCTCTGCTTCCTTTAAAAGTCTGCATTCAGATTTAGACAGCAAATTCAACAAATACCTGAAACATGTTACCCAGTTGGAAAAATGGGATAGCCCTTGGTTTAGGTTTGTTTTGTTTTGTGGTTTTGTTTTTTTTTTCCCTGTCCGAATCAGGACATAATACATTATTTTAGATTATTAAAGATTCCTAGATGCAGTTCTGTGGAGGTCTGGCATAACATCTTTGATCTCAAGATAAGCTTGAGTTTATAATCAGTCTGTCCTGAAATCACATGGCTTTCACATGCTCTTAAAATTTATATTAAAAAATCTTTTGAAAACACCAGTTATGCTCCATGGAACACTATTCACAGAAAAGAAAATAATTTATCTCTTTCTAAATAAGTGTTGCCAGTAAAGATAATTTACAAGCATGAAAGCTAAAATGAGATGTGGTTGGTCAGCTAAGTGTTCAGATGGGTGATGGAAAGAGTAAGAGATCTGCCAGCTGAAGCCAGCAAAGGATCATGTATTACCTGCTATTTCTTAAAATAAATACCAATGTGATTTTAATAGAACCATTAGAAATAGGAGTGGAATTTAACACCATTAATATTACCTGGTATTTCATAAACTGATAGGGTGTAGCCTAGAAGAAAGCAGGTATTGCAGCTGACGTTTTCAGTACAACTTCAAGATGTAAAGAATATTGAAATCCTTAACATTTTAAATTTATCACTTTAAGTGTCTTTGAAAATTATGGTCTAAGACCACTTCTTTTTGATTATAATTTCATGTAGGTGACTTTTTTTCTTCCCACAGAACAGTTAGTAGATAACAAAGGTGGCTTGTGTAGTCATTTGTATGAAATGCAATGAGTGCACTGCAGATCTATCATCACCATGACATTAATTAAGGCCTGAAGACTTTGGCCTGTCACTGAATTCCTCCCTCTCATGAATTTACAGAATAAAGCACCCTAGAACTCTGACCTAAAATGCAGGAATACTTGGATTATTTTCTGTGGTTTTTTTCTATTTTATTCTTTTAATTTACAAAATCATTTTCAGAATATCATATACATTTAAAATTAATTATCACTAACAATTTATATATAATGTAGTCTGAATGTGTGAACCTGATTGCAGTGCGTTTTCTTAACTGTGTTCAGAATACATGTACAGACAGACAGAGTAAATGCATATACAAATATATTTGCAAATGAACAGTTTTTATGAGATCCAACACTCCTGTGAGCAGGACTCAGGACTGCACTCAGTGGCTACACTCAAATCTATCCAAGTTTTCTGCTTGTAATCATAAACAAAGAAAAAATAACTCAGGAGACAGGTTGGATTGGATTTTTTTTGCCTTAAATTTCATGTATGAAAGCAGGAGAGTTGTTCATATGGGAAATACTTGTGTGGCAGATGATGCACCAAACCTCTGGTACTGCTAGAGAGAACACAGTAGGCAGAGCTCAAGACCAGAGGTTTTGAGGAGAATGTCTTTATATTCAGCTGCAGATCTGGAACACTCTTTTTCTGGGACCACTAAGAAATTGTGCATCTGTACACTCAACTGCTCCTGAATTGGTCTGAATATAGGACCAAAATCTTGGCAGCAGTACTTGTAGAGCTCAAAATATCACAAAGTGATTAATGGGTGAGGATATAACATGGACATGTTAGTGTATATTAAAGGTAATTTTTCATTTTTGTTGGATTGATTTTCTTGTAAGTCCTTCAAAATATTTAAAAATTAATTACCGGCATCTCTTTTCACCTGGTAAAATTCTGCTTTTCTATTTGCTAGAAATTTAAATAGATAGTGATTTGTTGTTAGGACTAAATGTTGTAAAGTCTTGTTTTAATTAAAAATATTTATTCTCTCCTGTGTAAATATCTTCACAGGTTTACCAGTCTACTAGATTTAGCTTAATATGGCCAAGGAGGGCTATGTCACTGACAGAAGGACTCTTGCTTTAGAGTTTATTCCAATTTAATTAAATCAATAACAGAGGATCCTTTAAAAAACAAATCTGACCAAGAAAAATTATACAGAAAAATAGCTGAGAACAGCTGCTTTTTCAAGTAAATTTCCACATAATTCAGAAGTGGAAATTTAATGTTATGAATGAATACACTCTTCTCCATTCCACAATCCAAATGCAAAATCAGTGATTTATGTTGGGAAAAAGAATGCAGATTAACTTGGATGAGAACCACAGGCCAGATTCATTTACAATTTTGGTGGTAAGAAGGCAGAGGTTTTTTTTTTCTTCCATGGTTCTTGAAGCATAAATCAAAATGACAATGCTCCTAAGGAAAATTAGGTTCTTGGAATTCAGGGGACCTGCTTCATGTGAGATGGAAACAAAATTCAGAGTTAAGAATGTTTTTTCAGAAAGATATAGGTCTAAGCATTTTTACTGCAGTTTCCCAGGCTGATTACTACTTTTGTCACAAATTCTAACCAATTTTATTTCACAATCTAGTTTAACTTCTGATTACTAGCATGTTTTATCTCCTGCCTACAAAGTTTTCCCACTCCTGTTCAGACAAAATCTTCTTCAAAGCAAAACCAGATATCCTAGGGGATATCTCGCTATAATTTTGGTGTTATTTTCCACCAGATCAGTACTCTGTGGGTTCACTAGTATGTTTGTCTTGTGTCTGTAATTTTAAGATTTGAAAGATTGTTATTTTTACTTATTTCCTTTTGTTCTGTTCTTGCAGTCTTCTCTCCTGATCATTATCCATCAAAGGGTACCAGTTCATCCTGATTTAAATTAATGAATTTGCACAAGAATTTTTGCTCTCCATCTGTCTTAGCATATAAGTGGCTTAGCCTCAGTTTTTGCTTTCAGTTTTCTTTAGCAGTCTAAAGTCTTAGGTGCAACTTCATGCATGACTAAAATTGCTTAATACACTTAACCAAAAATTTGCTATTTGTATTCACAACTTTACCTGATTATCTTTTTATTTGTCTTAGCATAACAGGCCAAAGAATCCCATTCTATTAACAAAGCAAAGTAATGTCAGAGTAATGTAAAAGATAATAAATGACTTTATCTCATTATACATTATTTCAGGCTCACTATTCTCGTAATTTCCCTATTAGATATCACCAAAAAACTGTATGGAATTAAAAAAAAATTACTGGGTGATTCAGCTAAGATTTTTTCACTAAAACTTAAACTAGGAAAAAAACACCTTACTTTTCTACTATAATGTATGAGACACATAAATACTTGCATTATGTGCAAAGTTTTCTAAAAGCAAAAATGCCTCTTTTAAGTTTTTTTAATTTGCTATAAAAAAAATCTAGGAATTCTAGAAACATTCCATTCCCTCTCCTCACAACAAGAAGTTTTCTTAAGAATTAAGCAAATTTCATTGTGCAATCTCTATTTCAGTAGCTGAGGCTGCCTGCTTTCCCCCTATTCATTATAGGACTATTCCTTTAGGGAAGCATTCAGTGTATGTATGGATGCCAGATTCTGCCCATTTTGATTGAAAGTTCAGATAAAAAACTCATTTCCATCCCTCAACTCCACCCCTCATTCCCTGCCATTTTTTTGCTTCTGGATGGTGAAATTTCAGTGATATAGTCTTTATCGTAGAAAATGCTCATTCTATCCCCCCAATATTACTTTAAAATGTAAATCCATTTACTCACCTTATTTGAAGAAAAATGAAGGGAAAAGCCTCTTTTCTACAGAGAATATTATTCCTTTCTGCCTTGTGATTTCATTTTTAAGAAGAAAATCAAAGACTAATGTGCTAGGGAAACTAATCCCAAGTGTATAGGAGATATAGACAGAACTTAACTTTTGACTGAGCAAAAGGGGTTTCTCTCTCCCAGCTTCATGCTCTACCCCACTGGACAAACTGGTGCTCTGACTTTGGTCAAAATGCTGGTCTCCTGTCTCAGTCATGTGTGCATGAGATTTATTATTCAAAGAAAAAATAAAGTGGCTGTGGTTTCCAAATCAATTGTAAGACAGATTTCTTTTTCTTTTTTCTTTATTTTTTTTTCCCCAACTCTTTTCTCCCAGAGCAGTACAACTGTGCTTATTCTACAGCCCTTTTAAGACTGGAGATTTATGTAGCCCCTCTTGGAAACACTCCTCCCAGGCAAAGCTGTGACACTGCTGCTCTTGCTCTGTGTAAAGGGCAGTTCCCATGTTTGTGATCTTGAGGTGGGGGATCTGCACTTTGCTCCTCCTTCTTCCAGTTTTGCTGTGGTGCTGGGGAAGGTTTTTCAGGTGGTCAATGCCTACCATGTGGTGGGTCTCACCTTGTTCCTCTCTGTACTTGATGTTCTCTGGGAGAAAGGTGAGGTAGAAGGAGAAGCTTTCCTCCCCTGTTCACTGGTAGTACAAGAAGTGTGCTACCAAGTGGGAGAGGGTTTGTAAATGAGCAGGAGAGCTCTTTCCCTGAATAAGGAACCCTACATTAGTCCTTAACTGAATCTTTACCTGAGGACTTCAAGGATTTTTTTCTATAACTTTCAGGAATTTATAGTGGAAGGAATGTTAAATTGGTTTTCTTTACATTTACATGGAATGCTCAGATGTGAGTTTATTTTGATTTCCACTCTGTTTCTCTGTTTTGATTATATTTACTGAGTACTTTGCCCAACTTCTTAACCTCATTTGGGAAATCTCTGCAGCATTTTTAATGTTAACCTAAGATGTCTTATAGTGCTTTAAAATACAAAAGTATGTTGTTAAAATATATATATTTGAAAATGTATTCTTATGAAATCATGGTAGGTTGTCATAACTGCATTTTTACATTGCAACAGCAACAAATCCACACTGTGGCTGTAATGAATGTAGAAATATTTATTTTCTGTTCCTACTGAGAAATGCACACTTAAGTATCCTCTTTTAATGACTGTTCTCTCCCTCATTGATCTCTGTGCAATAACTGTATCAGTGAGATCAAGTAATGCTACATCTCAGGAACATGGAAGTTTCTAAACCCTTTATCAAGTTTTTCTTGAACAAAACTGCACATAATGAAAAAGGAATGTCAGCAGAATGCAGGCAGAGTTCTACAAATGCCAAGGGCCATTCTGGTCTGTGTCAGGGGATGAATTTGTTCTCTGGAGATATTTAGCCATGTTCTTCTCATTTTCTCTTTTCTTCCTCATGTCAGTTTTCTTCCCTCAATTTCTGTGCACAGTTCCTAAATTTATTGTTCCCAGCCCTCAAAGCTTTGCTGGTGTGCAATGTGCTGACATGGGCTAATGCAGGGTGAGGTTAGTGCCATCTCCAGAGGGATGGCCATCCCCAGTGACTCTGTCTTCATTACAGTCTTTGATCCCTGTGGAGCTGCTTTAAGTTACTAACAGCTAGTCATGAAAAATGGTGCTGCTTTGTTTCCATGCTTAAATGCCTGAAATTGCATCTCCTGAAAGTCAGACAGTGTTGTCTTGAAATATATTCCCAATTTGTTTCTGAGTGTGTTGAGCTTTTAAGTCAGAAATGTGAAGCATCAGAGAACAATAATACAGCTACTAAAAAAGTGCATCAGCAATTGATTTGTAATTGTGGCTCTTATTTCTGAAGAGTTTTTAAAGAGAAATTGCAGAGCCAAAGTCACAGCTTGCTGAAGAACAGTAGATATAACCATTATTTTGTTCAAGCTGTTGACCTGAGTTAGGAACTTGATAGGTTGTGCCTCAGGTTGCACTTATGCAGTACAGCCATCACCCAAGGGGTGGCACTTGAAAATTTATAAATGTGCAATATAATTACAAAATTCTATAATTTCCTTGTGTTTGTTCTCTCCTGCATCTACATCTTCCCCCTTTTTTGCCTTTGTTTTTTTCTTTAGTCATGTGTGGTATAGACTGTCATGGTCCTTTTACAAAGAAAATTGTTATAGCCATGACCTGATGATCTGAAACTTTTCTTTAGTTGCATGTCCTTTCTCATTCTTTTTCACTCTCTGAATTCAACACAGCAGTATTCTCTATTTACAGATATCATCTCTAGCAGGTTGCTGTTAGTTCTCTTCACTTCTTACATTACTCCAGCAGGTCTGGAGACATTGCCAGTTTCCTTTGCCTTTCCTTCCTGGGATAAGCATCTAAACACAACATTTCCTGGCTATTTCTCACCATTACTATGAAATAAGATTAGATTCCTGGTTTTATCTTGGCAGCTAGCTTTAAATATCTGAGCCATTGTGTATAACTGAAAGTGAAGGCCTCAAGCTGCGTTCTCTTGGCTAGTAAAATACTTCACCAGCAGCTGGTTTATATATATGTCTTAAAGTGGCTTGCTATCACTGGTGAAGTGACCTTTCATCTGAAATTACAGAGCCAAATCCTCACTGAGCAGCCATCATGTAATGACAACAAACAACATCTGTTTGTTGCAGTTGAGGATACAGCCATTAAAAAAAACCAACAAAACAATTCATAGAGTTTTAAAAAATAATCTGTTACAGTCAAGGTAGATCAATGCAAGTTCATAGAAGTGACATAATATGAAATGCTACATTACTTAAATTGAGTGAAAACAAATAATATTCTTCTGATCCATACTCTTAACATACATTAAAACAAAATCAGATTCTTTCTTCTTTGAAAATAAATTAATGCAGGAAATGAGATTAGAGCAAAAATAGGAAAAAACAGGATGTGAACACCCTAAGTCTAATCCAGTAATTCTTTACATGTTGTGCAATTGTAGACACCCATATGTATATATGGAAATAAAATCTTTTCACATCAAGATGAGAAAGCCTTTTGCATCAATCTTGCCTCCATAAGTGACAGTGAAATGAAGAGAACAATGGCAGTGCCTTCAGGAATTCTGACGGCTTGTCAGGATGGCTCTGCAAAGGCAAGTCAGCACGGCAGGTCTCAGGCCAGATTTGACTTTATTGCTAACTAGCCTGAAAAGGGTAAAATAGATTAAGAGGATAATAGAATCTTCTTTATTTACTGAAAGGAAGATAGTAGCTGTATGCTTTCAAAGCCATGTTTCAAGCTCAAGGTGCAAGTGGAAGTGCAGCAATAGGCTGTGAAGTCCCTTACCCGTTGCTCAGGGTACGGCAGGTAGGAGTGCCTTCCCAAGGAGCCAGGTGTACAAGTGGAGAGGATGCACTGCCCTAGCTTGGGAGGACAGGATTGCTCTCCCTAGCTGAGAGAAGAAGAATGAGAGCAGCTAGGAGAGCCAGAGAGGTTCACAAGTGAGGTCCAGGGACACATCCCTGCTTCCCCCAAAGCCTTGTGACTGAGGAGTACGCGAGTCTCAGGGTAAGAGGCTCTTGAATAAGATAAAGCACCCAGCTGGTGCCAGGGTGTCTCTGCTGAGGGGTCATCAGGGCTGGGAGAAGCAGGTGGTGGGAACAGGGCTGGGAGAAGCAGCTATGAAACAAACATATCCTTGTTTCATAGGCATGTGGATAGCTGAGGTTGTGGCACCAGAGAGGATCACACAGAATTTTGCATTGGGGTGCAAAGGCAGCAGACCTCAGAAGGTTTTAGTTTACTTTGATTAGTTTGGTTCAAGGAGCAGAGAAAGAGCTGCTGATCTTGGTCCATGTTTCTACCACTGACCTGTGGAAGTACAGGAGAACCATTTTTCTCTAGTCATGTGTGGTATAGACTGCCATGGTCCTTTAACAAAGAAAATTGTTATAGCCATGACCAGCTTTTATGGCAAATGTAAGGATACTGACCTCTGTGACCTCCTTGCTTTGAAATACAGCCAATTCCACTGTAAGGCATACAGGGTGGGAAGGTCTAGAGCCTCGGGCAGCGTTGATTCAAAGTTTAGAACAGAGGGGTTGGCTTGTATTAAGAACTGATAAATATTAGGGTAATGTTGTATACTAGAAACTTAGGCTTTACTTTAACCTAAGCTAGTGGCACTGGAGATAAAATAACCCTAGAGGATTGTCTGCACCAGAAGCAAGAGAAAGCTGACAGGCATTCAGGGGAGTTTGGTTCAGTCCTATGCAAAGAGGGTGTGGTTAATGTCCAATGCACCTCCAGAAAGGTCAGGAGGGAGGTAAAGAGAGAGCTTTGATGAAAGGACAGTGGTAATCAGTCTGCTTAGAATGCCAGTTCAGTAGCATTTGCAACACAGAGCAAGGCAAAAAATTACAGATGCTTCTGCAGCAATAGTAGAAATCTAAAAATGATAGAAAAAATAGAATGGTTGACACCAGCAGCAAACCTGGTGGAAAAGACGCCACAGAGACTGTTGAAGGGAGTTAAGATTATTATGGTGCTAGGACATCAATCTCATAAAAAGTAAAGCGGGGATAAGAGAATGTGAGAGAGGCACAATACAGGCTGGTATAATGCTAAGTTCAAATATAATATTGTGGGAAGTTCAAGTATAATATTATGGGAAAAGAAGAGAACTGAGGAATCTGTTGGTGAAATCCAGCACTTTGATAGTAAAAATATAGCATTTTCTTCAGCAAAACTGGGGAAGCTGCAGTTAAGATAGATAGTAGTATAGTACTAAATAATGGTAGATTTTAACTGTCTAGATATAGTTCAGTGCCTCATAAGGACATGATGAAAAATGTTTTACAATGCAATATAAAGTTCCTTCCTACATTAGCCTGTTTCAGAACCAGAGGAAAAAAAGGAACCCAGACATTACAGTAAGGGCACAGGATCTCACTCAAGAGTTACTAGTGGGTGAGCCACTCTGTAACTGTGATCACAGTATAGTTGAAGTTAATTTTGTATCATGAGAGAAAAAGAAAAATCCTGCAGACAGATATCCAGTTTCAAGAAGGAACACTAAATAAAAAAAGAGACATTAAAAAAATAAAACAAAATAAACAGTTCAACCAGCCAACAAAAATGTCCTGTAAGGAATAGTTCTACAAGCAGGAGCCTGGAGTACATATTGCAAGCCCAGTTAAACCGTGCACTGCAGTTCCAGGAGAAAATGAAGTAATCAAATGCAATCTCTTCGAGGCTCAGGGGAAAAGCTATCTTAGAGAATTATGGGAAATGGAAGAAGTTATTATCTTAGGGAAAAAAATGGCAGTTAAAAAATGGGAGTTGTGCACAAAGGAGAAGAAAGAAAAGTCCATAATACATGACACATAAAAAAGATTAAGAGGAATAAGAGAATTTGACGAGTATTGTAAAAAAATTGTAGTCTGTTGTACCAGAGAAGTGGTGTTTAAGCAATCCCGTTTTTAAAGAGAGGTGTGGATGGGCAAGTCCTGGGGCCTACAGTCTGGTGAACCTGCTCTCCCCCCCATAATGATGCCACTGAGTCTGTGATGAGTAAAAAGTCTCTGAGCATACTAAGAAGGTGATTTTTTGGGAGGGTTCAAGTAAGGGTTATTCCTGCTTCACCAGTGGAGTTTTCATCATTCTGGTTTACC
The DNA here is from genome assembly GCF_037042795.1 of Molothrus aeneus. NCBI lineage: Eukaryota > Metazoa > Chordata > Aves > Passeriformes > Icteridae > Molothrus > Molothrus aeneus. The sequence continues at coordinate 59,970,891 of NC_089649.1, read as the reverse complement.
AGGTGTGTCAGTAAATTGTGGACAAAGGAGCTAAAGGGGTCTGAATGCATTTACTTTCTAAAACCTTTTGACAGTTTTTTTAACCAAAGACTCCTGAGAGAATAAAACTTCTTTAAAGTTGAATAAAAAGTCCTTTTGTGGATTGAAAGATGGTTAGATAGGAAACTGGAAGGGTTTAATAGTCACTTTTGAAGAGGTCAAGAGTTGGTAGAGGGGTCAAAAGTGAATCTGTGTTCAGACTAGTTTGGGTTCAAGATCTTCATCAGAAAGATGATGGAATCTTGAACCATCTGGAAAAGGGAGTGAATTGTGAAATTTCCAATTTCACAGATGATAGTAAGTTATTTTGGGAAATCAAGTACCATGCTGCTGGTCAGGATCTTCAATAGAACCACAGCAAGTAAACAGGAAAAAACTCAACAGATTAGCTTGAGAGTAGATAACTTTAAGGTAGAAAAAAATAATCCAAATAATGTTTACATGATGCTGTGCTCAGAAATGAGAGGTACATTTAGTGGAGTGATTTAATTTATTGTCACCAGTTGAATGAAATTATCTGTATGAAAAGAAGTGGCATCATCAGAAACAGTACTGAGAAAAAACAAAACAGTATTGTAGCAAAAAAAAAGTATTCTTTTACTATTTGAAACATGGATATGCCCATATCTTGAGTACTGTGTGCATGTGTGGTTTCTGCATCTCAAAAAAGTCATTGGAGTTTGAGAAAGTGCAGAGAAGAGCAACTAAAGTGAGTAAGGAGGTAAAGCCATTGCATTAGAAGGAGACACTAAGGAGTCTGTGACTCTTCAGTTTCGAGAGAAGACAACAGAGTTTGACAAAGGCTTGCAATATCTACAAGATGATGAATAAGGTATATGTGAACTGTTATTCACCAACCCCACTCTACCAGCTGATTGAGCAGTAAGTGAAGTCAACAGAAGGTAAGTTTAAACCAGACAATTAATAGGATTTTTTTACACAGTGGATACAGGGCTTCTTCAAAGTTTGGAACAAGAGGTTAGGAGGAAAATAATATCAGCAGAATCATAAAGAATCACAGGGAAAGTTGTGGAAATCCAGTGTGGGAGAAACAGATACCAAACAGAATAGTCAGGGACATGCTATCTAAATCTCACAGAGATTTTGGATGCTCTATGTCACCAAAAGAAAGGGCCTACTGCTACTCACAATTAGTCTCCAAAACAGAATCTCCTATTGCTTCTGTTAGAAATAGTTACTGTTATTAATTGGCTAGTGTTCTGTGTCAGTATGGCATTTCTTTCTTGTAAATGTACCACAATTTGATATGAAGTTTCTTTCAAGAAATATTCTTGATCTTTAAATTTTTTCTTTCCCTTATTTTCAATAACTGATTCAAACTTCACTAACAGAACCTGAACCAAGAATAGAGATCTATTTCCACATAATAAATAATATATCAAATAAGAGCTGGAATTTTGAGGAAGGAAGTGGCGGAAGGAAGGAAGTGGCGGAAGGAAGTGGCGGAAGGAAGTGGCGGAAGTGGCGGAAGTGGCGGAAGTGGCGGAAGTGGCGGAAGGAAGGAAGGAAGGAAGGAAGGAAGGAAGGAAGGAAGGAAGGAAGGAAGGATCTTCCTACCTACTTTGGAAGATTTAGTCAAGTTTTGCTCTTATTTGATCGTGCTGTAAATATTGTGCTGTTTAACACAGTATTTTCAATAGGATCAGTAAAATGGTACCAAGACTACCTGTACTTAATAGCTGTCCTCACTTCCTGCTAACAGGTTTCCATCCAGCTTCTGCACATTATGACAGCCTGTGTCTTTGTGTTTGGCCAGCATAGGTAGGTTTTGTCATTTCCTCATTCATTTGCCAGATTAATAATAGAAAAATCAAAAAATGCAAGTAAACTCTCCACTAGCAAGTCCAAGTATACTTTGAGATAGGCTTAAAAATTATTTCAAAACTAATGAGCCAATTTAAAAAGGTGTGAGATTTTTAGTGGAAGGAAATATGATTGTTCTTATGTTTTTATATTGGGGGTGTTGAATCCAGTCAAGTTAGGTCTTTACACTTTTCCACAATCCTTGCAGCATTGGACATTTCATTTTTAAGGAAAATGAAGCCTCTCATTGCTCCAGGAAGTGGGGCTATGAAGATGTCAAAACCCTAGGGATGTGGTAGCAAAGGTAGCTTCTACATGCACCCAAAGGAGTATAAAGTGTCCCAGGAGGACTGGCTTCCAGCCATCCAGTGAGCAGCTTTGAGTTTTTAAATATGATTAGCTCTGTTAATAACCTATCTATAGACCTGCAGGACAGCAGAAGGAACAGGGGCTGCACAGCCTGGATTTCTAGTTAGCCCTTTTCAGAGGATAACATGCTAATACTTCATGCTTTAATGCAAACCTGCACAGACTCCTCACAGCCTGTGCATAATCACATATGCAAACCTTTAAGCTCTCAACTGTATTTTTTTCCTTATATGCACACATATGCTCAGTTCCCATGTTTTATACTGCTTCTGTGCACAGTTTTTTTACATCTTATTAGTGATTTTGAATTATCTGTAGGCAAAAAAAGCAGGAAACATATTTTGAACTAGGGCAGACTGGTATGACCTTCACCAGCACAAGTACAATTACCATCTCTCACAAATATATTAGCAAATGAAATGTTGCAACTTTCTTTTCACCTCACTGATTTCACAGGGATGCCAATGAAGTAACTCATGATTTAATGGAAAACAATCATGACTTTTACTTATTCTTCTACTGGCACCAAACCCCAGAATAGGATTTAAACAAAGAAAGCCTTATTTCTTACAGCAACCCCATTCCACTCCTCCAGACATGTTTATACATGCATAAAATCTCCCTAGGGAATTATTTACAACCGTTCTTGCGTTTAATCACACAATCTGCAGATTAAAGGGAAGAATGTTGTCCGGAAGTGTACCTTATTATTCCATGGTGACTGAGCACCATTTCTGTGAAACCTGAAGTTCCCAGGACAAATTAAAATGAATAGTGTTTGCTCCTATCAGTGGGTTCAGGAAGACAAATCAGTATCTAGTGTTTGTGAAAAATGCTTTCAGAAATCATTGGAAGAAATTAAATTGCTTAATATCTGCATAAATTTTCATTCAAATGATAAAAATAAAAATTGCAAGGTGTGTTTTTCTTTATTTTCTGATGCCTGGGCATTAAAGGGCTGTCACCACTGTGAAACACCCAAAGTGTGAGGAGAATTACAGTTTTTGTCTTCACACCCTGTAAGGGAGAAGTTGGAGTTACACTTAATTTTTGATATAAATATTCTTAAAATACTGATTGCAAATATTGTCACTTGGTAGGTACAATCTACAGACTGGACTAACATATTCTGAGTCTTAAAAGTCCTGTTGAAGTCATTGATATTTACATATGCTCAAGAATTCAACCTCATGCTTTTGATATATACACTTTTCTTTCAGTGCTGATTGTTGTGAATAGCTGATAAACTCTTTTATTTTGTATAACATTACCTCAGTGTTACACTTTCCTCAATCACATTTTCAAAATGAATTATATTTTTCAGAAGTACTGTCTTGAGAGAACATATAAATTAGGGGAAAAAAAAAGGAAGGATATAATCACATTTAAGCATGACTCAGAGAACTTGTAAATAAAATTAGAGACATTAATAGATAAAAAATAATTTATTATATTTTTCAATTACTATCACACAAGATGGCTTCCATTCTGGGCTACATTCCTGGAAATCTCCTAACTGAAATACCACAAAAGTGAATGCAAAATGAAGTATATCTACATAAAGAAATCACATTTGTCTTTAGGGAAACCCAAGATGTGTGTGCAAAATGGGTATTATTGCCCAGCCCAGTGTTTGACAGAGGAGGAGACAAAACAGAGATGGACTTGAGGATGGAAGAACTCAATCAAGATAAGAGTTCTGGCATAATGCAAGCATCAGTGACAGAGTCAAGAAGGAGGATAGCGTTCAAAATCAGGTTGTGTGGAGCTTTGAACAACATAATCTAGTGGAAGATGTTCCTGCTCACAGCTGGGGGTTTGGAACTGTAGGTATTTATAGGTCCCTTTCAACCCAAACCATTCTGTACTATTCTGTGATATTCCAAGTCGCATGCCACGACTACCCATTTAAAAATGGTGAGGGCACAAGAGAAGCAGAAGTCACAGCAGTCACAGCAGTCAGCATGAGAAAAAATGACTGGAGAAATAGTGTAAAATGTCACAGAAAATCACATATGAAAATATTCCTGTTAGAAAGTTTTCATCATAAGCCAATAAGATTGCGTTACACGAGCATCAGTCATACTATGATCAAATACTGTGGGCAGTATAACCTGTTGCTGATTTTATGAGAAAAGAAATCAAATAGATCTGAAAAATAGTGACAGATTCTGAAATTAACTTTCTAACTAAGGATCATAAGTTTATCCTAAATATTACAATACCTGCACTGGTCACATGCATGTTTTGATAATTCAATGAGGACTAAAGTTTAAACGTACATTTGTAAGAACAATCACATGCTTTCACAGTACCAGCTAGGCAAATATTTTATTTCATGTTTATCTTTTTTCTCTTGTTTAGACAGAATGACGTGCAGTAATCACAGAGTCCGTTAGGTTGGAAAAGACCTCTGAGATCATCGAGTCCAACCTGTAACTGAGCATGACCTCGTCAATCAGACCATGGCACTAAGTGCCAGGTCCAGTCTTTCCTTAAAAACCTCCAGGGATGGTGACTCCACCACTGCCCTGGGCAGCCCATTTCAATATCTAATCACCTAAGCCTCCCCTGGTACAGCTTAACTCAATGTCCTCTTGTCCTGCCACTGGTTGCCTGGGAGAACAGGCCGAGTCCCCCCAGCTACAATCTTCTTACAGGAAGTTTTAGAGACAGCAATAAGATCACCCCTGAGTCTCCTCTTCCCATCTTCTTAATCTTCTCCTATTATCACATGTATAGAAAAACAAAATTCCACTTCTAACAATGTTTCCTGAAAAAATTACAACTCAATTAAAAGAAGTAATCAGAGCCAGAAGCCAGGAATTTGCAACGACATTCACAAAAAGGATCATACTGGTTTTTCTGCTCCCTCTAGAAGTTTTTCTGAATATGTAAATGATTGTCCTCTTAGATCTGTGTATGCAGGAGTTATGCCCATGGAGTTACACGTCGCTAAGTGAGCAGAGGCACAAGCCCAGCTGACTCTATGAATAGCTAGATTTACATTTACATGAAATAAAAATCTCCAGTCCATAGAGAAACTGCAGCATCTCAGCACTCATTGTCATAGCAGATTAACATAATCAAAAGATCATAGTACTTTGGTTGAAAACTCTTCTGAAAAATCTAACAGTTAGTGTCCCAGTACTAGGAGCTGCAAGTTGAAAACATGAAAATCTGGCCCCTGTTTTGATACATTGATGAGAGCAAGAGTTTTGGAAAAATCTGGCCTGTGCTGTCATTCTGAATACTAAAAATACAGCTTCATACATGCAACTCACATCACTTCTGTATTTAACTGTACCCAACACAGCAATGCCACCATATGGTGTAGTCCTCTTAGCTATATCAGTATTTAATTGACAGCACCAATGGGAGCCCATGGAAATGCAGTGATTATGAGTCAGTATGTGGATAACAATGCCAGGTACAGACACCCTCAGAGGGAGAGTGGGAAATGCCTGAGGGAATTCATTAGCTTCTAACATCCTTTCCCATTACTTTCAAGCCCCTAATTTCTGTCAGTAGGACTCACCAGCAGGTTCATGTCTCCTATCTTTTGAAAACTGCAGGATTAAATTTCCCCACGCACAGCTTGGAATAAAACAGGCCATGTGCAGTAGAGCAGGCAAGAAATGTGTAAGACTAAATGTAGTTTGCACTCAGTTTTTTCTGCCCAGGCATCATACCTCTTAGGGGAGAATACTATGCAGTGAGTATGAAAACTGTCATCTGTTGTGCTGGAATTCTCATCCAAGTACATTGGAAGTTTCTACCAAATTCTGGTTTGGTTTTTTTATTGGAACATTCATGAAACATATAGAATTTTTTTATCGACAAGAAAAGAAAAACCCAAATCTCATACAGATTATTTTCCTATTCAACTCTGCTAGGCGAGAAACCTTTTCCTGATATCCAGCCTAAACCTGCCCTGACTCGGCTTCCTGCCATTTCTTCAAGTCCTGTCACTGATCACGAGAGTGAAGAGATCACTGCCTGCCTTGGTTCCCCCACAAGGAAATTGTAGACCACAATGAGGCCTCCCCTCAGTCTCCTCTTCTCCAGGCTGAGCAGACTCAGCTGTGCCTCATACAGCCTCCCCTCCTTCACTATCTCCGTGCCTTCCTCTGGACAATCTCTAACAGTTTTGTCTCTTTTTTATACTGTGACACCCCAAACTGCACACAGGATTCAAGGTGAGGCCACACCATTGTGGAGCAGAGCAGGAAAATCCCCTCCCTTGCCTCGGTGATTCTGTACTGATGCACCCCAGGACAGGGCTGGTCCTCCTGGCTGCCAGGGCATTGCTGGCTGATGTTCAACTTTCCAGGTCCCTTTCCATGGTGCTGCTCTCCAGCCTGTTGCCATTAATATATTGGGAAAAAAACCCTTTTTTATTGTCCCCCACGGTTCTTTCCAGCTTCGACTCCGTTGAGCTTTGGGCACCTGAATTTTCTCCCTACAATGATAAGCAACATTTCTCTATTCTTCCCATGTCACCTGACCATAGTTCCACTGGGAATACACCTTTCTTTTATTTCCTGATTTCCAAGAGAAGATCCCTATTCAGCCAAGCCCGCCTTCTGCCTTGCCTCCTTGACTTGCAACATTTGGGACTTGCCTGTTCCTATGCCCTAAGGAGGTGGTGATTAAAAAGTGATCAGCAGTGATGGACCCCAGCAGCTGCAAGAACATTTTCCCCATGGTCCTTATTTACTAATTCCCAGAGCAGCCTAAAGTCAGCTCTCCTCATGACCAGAGCTGAGGTTTTCCTGTCACTTTTCCTCCTGTCAACAGATTTTAAAGTCAATCACTTTGTGGTCATTGTGACTGCTGTGGCCACCAATATCCACTCACGAGGTCCTCTCTTGTGACAAGCAGTAGATCAAGAAGGGCTTTTTTTCTGAGTTGTCTCCCTTAGAACCTGTTCCATAAAGTTGTCATCCAGGTTTTTGGAGAATCTTCTGGCCTGGGTTGCAACACCTCTGTGATGTTTCCAGTTATTTCTGTGAAGTTGAAGTTGCCCAGAAGGACAAGGGCACTTGACTTGGAAGCACCCCTTAGTTCCTCAAAGCATAATTCATTGGTGTCATCGTCCAGGCTGAGACGTCTGTGACTGACTCCCACAGTGACATCCCTTGATTCCTATCCAGGGGCTCTCAACTGTGCCATTGCCAGCTGTGGGCTCCATAGGTTCTAACCCTTCTATTACACACAGTGCCACCCCCCAGCCTCTTCTGCCCTGCCTGTTCCTCCTGAAGAGCCTGTAACCACCCTACAGGGCACGCCAGTCAGAGGACTCCTCCCACCAGGTTTCACTTATGCCAGTGTGGACCTTTGCCCACCTCATCACATGTCTGACCTTCTAGTTCCAGGGCCTCATACATGTTGTAGAAGATGCCAGTACTATCTGTTAAATTTTAAGAATTAGGAGAATCTTTCCTCCTGGTATGTGAAGTGACCTGCTTCCCATCTTCATCTCCAGCAGCCCCTTGACTAATTACCTTGCAGGATTCGGAGTCCACCTGCTTCTCCACTACAGTGAAGGTTAGAGACTCCTAAGTGTCTTGAGCCTGTAGCTTCTCTGAAAATAGCCAGTCAATCTCTTGCTCAGTCACTCAAATACAATGTGGCTTATTCACTTTCTCTTGTGGCTCTCTCCCCAGGCGGCACAGTTCTCTACCACAGTACACCTGCAATAGAACTCTGTCAGCCCCAGCCTCAAGGAGAGGCTTCAGTCACCCCTGGAGCCTGTGTCCTGGGCAGGTCCAGCTGCTGTCAGCAGGCCTGGCTGGCTGACAGCCTCTGGCACGGCTCCTTCTGTGACTCCAGAGCTGAGGGGAAGGAGCTCTACAGCGTGCCAGTGCCACAACTGAAGAAGTTTTCACTGGAACACTAATAAGGCTGAAGGGGTCTTTTTGTGCTCTTCTTCACCAGATACCAAGTCTGTTTATCTGCCTGTTGGCTCCTCCTGGGTGGTTGTAGCGGTGCCCTTCCTGCTTGCCTCACCTGCCTGAACTTCCATGCAAACTACCATGCCACACCTTCACTGCCTTGCCACACCCCTGCTTCTCCCACCCTGGATCATTCATGCTCCCTAAATCCATTTAAATTTCCCATCTGCTCCTGGAAATGCCCCTTCATGCCTGATTGGCTGCCCAGGCCTTCCAGAGGTGGGTCTCAGAGCTGCTGTTCAGGTGTCCCTGAGCTCAGGAGTGCCCTGTCCAGCTCAGTCTAACCTCACTCTTGGACTTGCCTCAGTCACCAATGCGGCCCCCACTGCTGCTGCTGCTGCTCCAACTGACCCAGCAGATGAGGCCAATATTGGACACTAAAATTCTTTAAAGTTTTGGCATTTAAATAGAAGACTGAAACTGCATTAACTCCACTGGACAGCTCCACTTTGGGTATCCATTCTACCTTGTTTCCCTTCACATTTTCAAGTAGGTAATCCATTTTACACAGTTCCTGTAAAGTGCCATACACTTTCAGAATACATTTGAAGAGAATGTACACTTACAGTTTGCAGTATGCCTGGACATCCTCTGCACTGAAAGCTGATCTGTTAATGTACTGTAACAGCTGTCATGGACTTCTTCCAGAGCACATTAATGTCAACAGAAGATTCACAATAAACACTGAAATCCAGATCAAATCCTGTTTCCTTACTATTGCTGTATGTATGGACGCAGATAAATAATCAATTCTCTCATAAATCTCCTGAACTCTTTGGATAGGTGCCACATCACCTGTTTGTGCTGAGGGATACTTCAAATAGCATCTTAGTAGCACTGGCACAATGGACCTGCAGATTATATCTCACAGAGAAAAAGACACTATTTATATCCCTGGACACTCAATTTTCATTCTAAAAACATTCTGGGAGATCAAAGAGGGTTAAGTATAGATGAGTGAAACATTTAATAGAAAAATAATTTGAACATTATTGGTTTCACATTTGCAAACTCTCTTTGATATACCTGTTACCTTTATTTTAAACAGAGAGATCCAATGATGAAAATCATACTTTTAGTTACATACCACTCTAATCACATATCATGTGAAAAAGCTTTTTTCTTTTTTTTTAAATAACAAAAATACTGTATTAGCTTAAAAAAAATCATTGATCAATTTCATGTCTTTCTAGAAAGTCATGCAAAATTAAGTTTTAAAATGATTTCTTTCGCACTTATTCCAGTATTATTAACAGTGAATATTTTTCAAAAAACTCCTTTGTGTATATACCAAAGCCTTAAAAGTTTGTGTGGTTTTTGATCCATGGCATTCACCAGCCATAGGAAGAAAAACTATAGAAGAAAAGATGTTCTCATGGGCATGTTCTCCTGTATATTTCATATACAGAATCTAGAATTATTGCTCTGTGATTTGCCTTCTACAACAGTCAAAGCAAGTATCAGCTTACCCTTGTAACATTTATGACATTTTTTCTGGCACTGATTAATACAGACTAAAAGAAAACTAATCAGTACAATCTGACCCCTCTTAGTCTTTCTAAACTTCATCTGTAACCTTCTAAAGTTAATGGAAAGGTGCCTTTCTGCAACTTGTAGGTTGAATCTTACTGGAATACTTATTCGTGAACAAGCAAAAAAGGGAAAGCATGGAGAAACAGTATTATTTTGTGCTACATTTTAATAAGTCTACTCTCTCAAAAAATTTTCACCTCTCTCTGGGTTAATCACTAGTGTCAAGGAATAGAAACAAGATCAGAAGCACACTAAGTGTCCTCCAAGACAATTATTTAGCATTAAAAATAAGGTGCACCAAATGAAAACAGTATAAAAAAAAAAGTGAAGTTTTACACTTTAATAGTAAATGGTGTAATAAGGACTGCTCGGTCACATTTGGGCCATAACAGGTATCTTAATGTCTCTGGTAATGCCTGGATCTGTGAAGTGCTGTGACATTTGGCATTGCAGATTAGGATTCAGGCTTCATCACAGTATTTTGGTATTGTCAAAATCCCTCAAGAACAGAATGCATAATTTGCACTGGCTGTGGAAGAAGAGATGGTGCTATTCTAGCACAGGGGGAAAGGCCATCTATGGCTGATCCACTGCATAGCCCACAGGGGCAAAGCAAACTGACACAGCTTCCAGACAGATTTGAAAGAGGACAGTGTGTTCAAAGCCAAGGTAGGTCTTTAGGAGATTTTTTTAGTCTTTTGAGGGTGAATTTCATTACAAGAAATGAGAGAAAACCATTAAAGATGGAGGCTGAATCATTCAAGGTGCTCTAAAAGAATTAGACATACAGGTCTCAAACCTTCCTAGTGCTCTCAGGAATTTGAATATGTGAAAGGGACTTGTTTCCCTGGATAGTCCTAACCCCTATTGCAAGCTGGGGCCCTGAGAAATCATAGTTCCTCCATTCTATGGCTGCTTAAAGGGTCTATTTTCTTCTTTGATCTTTTCTATGCTGAACTGGTGTCGATTGGAAACTCTAGAATCAGATATATTTGGGTTAAATTCTCAGAAAGATTCTTAATTTTGTACCTTGCAGATGCTTGACACATTTATTATAAGGTAAACTTGAGCTGTAAACATATTTCTGCCATAGTTCAACAATTTTGAAATATCTAGATTTTAATTTTAAAATAAAATCTGTTGACTTTCAACATGTCAAGGATAAGTGTCTATGCACAAGCACTTTTAAAATATTTTGGAGTTACCTTTGTTCATGGCAGCTTGAACTATAAAAAACATGACAAAGGCATCAAGCTGATGTAAACACATTATCTATGAATAATGTAAAACAAATGTGTCAGATTTGTACTTCTGGGTGGCAAAGCTGGTGCACAGATGTGGTACTAAGGATAATGGAATTATTTTCCAAGGTTCAAGGTAACTTAATAAGTCCAAAAAAAGAAAGATTACATGTTGATGATTGTGTATTGAAAGAGCTGCAAGGTAAATTTCAGTATTTACATCCAAGATGCTAAATTCTGGGCCAAGAGTGGTTTTAAGCAGAGCTCCAATTCAGTCTTTTTCAGAAGCAAGGATAAACACAGGATTGCTTGATGTATTCAAGCATGGAAAAATGCAAGGGGGCTGAAGCTGCTTTGATAAAAATGCCCTGTGCCAATGTATAGGCCACACCTCTCAATAACAAAAGAAATATGTGTCTCAATAACAAAAGGCATGGCAGAAAGTTTTTGCTAGTTTTTGAAATTGTGAAAAACTGATTATTTCTTTTCACTTATCAATATTTTGATTAAGATACATGAATTGTGCTTTGAAGCTCTATTTTTGCAGTAAATAGTGGTTGCTAGAAAGGTCTGACACAGACCACAGAACTGTGAAATAAAACTGGGTGGATCTAGACAGTCTGTGAATGAGAGCATTAAAATTCAAATGGCATTTTCCTGGGAGCAACAGAGGGTTCAGATAGAGTTTATTTTCTGAATGTCTAAGCTTCTTTAAGATGGCTTAACTGCTAATGTTAAAAGTGGTGACTGAAGGCGGTTAGGCTCAGCTGGTGTCACACAGCTATGTATAAAACAATTACTTAAAGCTACGCTTTAGTTTAGATGGTTGAACCCAATAATTTATATGGCAATATCCTCTGCATAATCACTGTGGATAAGCAATTTTCAAGGCGCTATAAAAGTTGGCATCTGGCAGAGACACACCATAACAATGTAGTACAGTCCTGTCTGAAGGCTGTGTGACTATCAAGAATATCTTGAACCAATTAATCAGTGGCTCTCTTGAAAATGCCCATTTGGAGTGCCCATTTAGTAATTTCTCTATTTTGGAAACAGGAGTGCCCATTTGGTAATTTCTCTATTTTGCTGTATTTAACAGGTTAATGGTATAAGTCAGCAATCTAATTTGATTTTGATGGATTAAAAAATATTTGCCTAATTTTATTGCGTATTAATATCTTATTAGTTTTGGGAAGACTTTATCCCCAATTTTTTATCTCCTAAGAGTTTACCAATACCATAAACCCAATGTTTATTCAACATTCAGTCAGCACTGCCTTAGAGGATTATAAAGCTGAATAAACCAAGCTATTATGCCTTTCATTATTACAGCTTTGAACACAATGATCTTGTTCCTATTAAAAAAAAAAAAGGTAGACACTTAGAAAAATTAAGCAGAGTTTGGATAAGGCATCTAGTTTGCAGATAGTCCTAAATTATTGATATAAAATATTAAACTTATCCTCACAATCAAAAGAAGAAAATGCAAAAGTTATGGTTTCGTATCTGGAAAGAGATCAACAAGCTTCAGTTTTTGAGAATAGCTTTTACAACTTCCTAAGCTAAATAAACTTGATTAACAGAATAAACAAAGACAGAGAGAGATATGTGGCTGTAAACATCAAAAACAACTCCTGTTGCAAAGACTTACACTGCAGTCAGGGAGGAGCAGTGGGTCTGCTGCAAATGCTCTCATAGTGCAGCAGGGTGTTTGGTGCTTCCTGACACTGAGAATTTAGTGTATGCTGGTCTTTAAATGCACAAATAGTGAACTGACTGAAAAGTCTGAAGAGGGTTGAAATTTTTCAACATGGCCATTATGAGGTCAGGTACTTTCTATTTTTCCAGCTAGAATGATGGTAGACTTATGAAATTGTGCAACTAGTAGGACATACTCTTTATCATGAACTAGCCATCCATTACACATTTAGGGAGGTAGATGATGTATATAAAAAGGCATATATATAAAATTTGAGTGATATTTTGACAGCACTGGAATTGAACTTGAGATTTATAGTTGCTAATGCAAAACCCTCTCCTCCTAAGTTAAAAGGCATGCTTTTCATTGCCATACTGTTAACAGAGACATGAACCTCTAAATACAATCTGTCTATCATTTTGGAAGGGGAGTGTATGATACTTAATAGTTCAAGCTTATTCTTCATTCTAAGATCCATAAAACTTGAATTCCTAAGTACACTCTCACTTGCAAAAATGTTTTGGACCAGACCCAAAGAGCTTTTTTGACGAATACTCCAGGATGACCTTTGACTGTGTGTTTAGTGTCTCAGAGTAAGTGTGGGTTTTCTTCAACACAAAACCACTTAAAGACTTTTTATGTGCAGTTTCCCAAGAAATTTTCGGGTTTTTTTCACTTTCTTTTTTTGTGGCAAAAATAGACTGCTTCACTTTGCTAACTTTTATGATAGAGTTTTGAGTAGTTTAAACAATCTACACAGCTGAGGAAGTAATTATTAAAATACAAAAATAAGAATAGCATGTTCCATAATATATCCTTATTGTCATATGTTAAGTGTTCAAAAAGCCTAATATTTTACTTGGAACATTGTTAGGATTATATGCTTTGCAGCTGTGATAAGGTTCTTTAATTATCATATGTCCTCAAAAATTGAAAAAAATAACTTCTAAGTTGATTTTACAAACAGGAAGAGGAAGGAAGTAATATTTTAACTGTACCTTTCATTTTTATATTGATGTTCTGCTGTACCTTAGATAACTGATCAGGACTAAACAATGCCCATTTCTTTTGGCTGGGATTTTTGGGTTGGTTTTGGGGTTTTCTGTTTTGAATTTTTTTGGTGGGTTTCATTTTTATTTGTTTGTTTGTTGTGGTTGTTTTTTGGGGTTTGGTTGTTTTGGTTTTTTTTTTTTTGATTGGTTGGGGTTTTTTATGCTTTTTCCAGGAACAAAAAAACCAATCTCCTCATCCGTAAAAGTGCACAAAATAAATATAATTGATTAAATCCATTATGATACCAATCACATGCTACATAGCTGTTAATAGTAGATTTGTGCATATAAACTGTTTTCTAATCTTAACTTAGAAGAATTATTTCAATCTTTTTAAAACACAGGAATAAAAGTAAAAAGTGATATTATTTAATGAAAAAGACCAGGAAACTATTTAATTTTTTTTTTACTGTAGAAAAAGAAAACTTCTAAAGATTAAAGAGATCTAATATTCTTCAAGATTTCTGTAGCTGCTTTCCACTTTTTAATAGGAATACATGCACTATGTCAGTTAAAAGAAAAGAAAGGGGAATTATTCAGAGGGGGAAGTCTCAGTTTGGAAAAAAAGGAGGTCATAAAGCAGGAAAGGATCTGTCCTCCCTGCTGGGTGTGGTGGCACTGGGAGGGCACTCCCGTGGCAGAGCCCCTTGGAGCTGGGGCAGCTCAGACAGAAACCTGTGTAGGTGGCTGTGGTGGCATCAGTCTGACAGCAGGAACCCAGTGACTGAACCTGCTACAAAAAACAAATAGATGCCAATGGCAGGGCCAGGAAGAAGATTATGTAGCTGGAACTGCACAAAGAGGAATTTTATCCTCTTTAGCATTAGCAGTCCTGGTTGCATCTATCTATGCACAGCTGCACAGCCAACACGGCTGCTGTTGTCTTTGCCTGGCATTTCAGCAAAAGGGAGGGAGGGAGGGAGCAGAGGTTGCACACAAATTGCAGCCTCCATATTTCCTCTATATAAAATTTCTGTTTCTGACAGGATGGATGATCTTTTTAAACACAGTGTATGCTAGCGTCCAAATACACTATTTATTTCCTCAGCATCATATGGGCTGCCTTGTGATATTTCCTTGAGAATAAATACAGACTGCAACCATCTGTGTCTGGACTCTTCTCCCATGTCTTCCCACAGTTATTTCTGTGAGCTATTTTAGCTTTCCTTTTCTCTGTAGGTGCATGTGTATTAATATACAGACTAAAAAGCTCCAGTTGGAAAAAAATTTTGTCTCTTTTTAAGACATGTTTAATCCAATTTGCTCTTAATCACATGAAATTTAATCCCCCTTGATGACAGCTGACACTTGAATGCTTATATTCTATCTGATGAATTGTAATTATTCACTTCCTTTCCACTATGTAAAGACATTATCACAGTATGTGCTTTGCCTAAACATGCTGGTTGACGTAATATTAGAGATAAGAAATAAAAATAAGGGAACAATTTTCATAAGATCAATAATACAATCTCCTAACCTAATCTTTGATTTAGTTAAGAGGGAATCTTTACTAGACACCAGTTCCTGAAAACAGTTTTCCCCAATTCCTATAAAGGTTGTCAAATTCTCGAGAAAGTTTTGACCAATGTTTCAGAGTATTCTGAAAAATACTTTGTGTTGACTGGTAAGCAGTTCCTGAGAAAAGCTGTAAATTACATCATAGGCTTATTTTTGTTTTTCTGATGAAGTTTTAAGGAAAGGTTGCTGCCAGATTGTCATGAGAAACTTCAGTTTTATGGTTTCACCAGAATCTGCATTAGTCAATGGACCTTTCTGACCCCCACAAAGTGAATTATTAACTACTGGCTTAAAAATTTGAGAGCTAATTATGTAGTGTGTCTTCCAGCTAATTTCCTCAGTAATAACATTTCACACACAATTTTCTCTTCTACACACAGAGAAACAACTGAAAAAACCCATATAATATAAACAAACTGTGTCTCCTGTAGGCTGGAAATAAGTGAGGGATGATATTTGTATTGAATGTTATTATCTTTATGGTATCAAGCACAGAGTCAGTAGATAGCAGTGCACTTGTGAGGGCAAAACCAACGCTCAGATATTCAAGATAGAAGGATATGAAGGTTCAAATCTGGTTCTGGAATATCTTATTTCAAGTCAATGGAATTAAAATTTATTAACTTGAACCTGGTTGTAACAGGTTATAGAAATGTTGACTTTATCCCAGTAACATTTTGGAATGGTTTTGAGTGACATTGGGTTAGCCTTTATTTTTTTCACACTTTTGGTAGCTTGGGAAAAGGTGACAGTACTTTTGATGTGATTTGACCCAGATTAATCTTGAAGAATCTGCATAGAGGAATTTACAAGAAAAGTTAATTCCTAACAAAATAGGGCTGCAGTGCTTTTTTGTGTTAAAGGACCATTTTTACATACATATAATCTACAAATATAAGCAGTAATTGATATATAATAAATGTAAGTTTTTTTGCTGTGTTAATGTGTGACAGTGTTCACAGGGGTTGAGGGAAGAGATGGAGATCTGACTCCATATTTCAGAAGGCTTGATTTATTATTTTATTATATATTTTCCATGAAAACTATAATAAAAGAATAGAAGAAAAGGTTTCATCTCAGAAGGATAGCTAAGCTAAGAATAGAAAGAGAAAGAATGATAACAAAGGCAGCTGTCCCGGACTCTCTGTCCGAGCCAGCTCTGCTGTGATTGGCCATTAATTCCAAACAAGCACATGAGACCAATCCCAGATGCACCTGTTGCATTCCACAGCAGCAGATAACCATTGGTTACATTTGTTCCTGAGGCCTCTTAGCTTCTCAGGAGGAAAAAATCCTAAGGAAAGGATTTTCATAAAAAGATGTCTGCAACATTAATGCTGTCTTAAACAAGAGTAAGAGATTTCCTCCATCCAACATCTTTCTGTATACTAAATTCCTGCAGGGGGGCATCATTTATTGTGTGTTATGTTTGAACATGAATTGTTTGGACTTACTTTAGCAGGAAGTCTAGTAAGTAGTTTTGCAATATACACAGTGAAATATAATGCAGTAATCTTCACATTTGGAAAATTTTTGTATGTACAAATGAGGTGGATGAACAAATTTAAAAGCATAATTTTTTATGTAAACTGTATCATCCACAACCTTATTAGAAAATAAGAAGAAATAAATTTGATAGCTTTGATATTGTGCAATAAATTCTATATTTTGACATTATAAAATGATTGAATTGAGAGGAGAGCTTTTCAAAATTGCTTTTTATAAAAGGTATTAAAAATGTACTAAAGAAGGGAAAAATTACTGACACACAATTTTCTGTGGATAAATTCAGAAATAAAATCTAGCAGAATCTTGTATCACAAAACTATTTCATTCTAACCATCTTCCCATAATTGCCTGTTATATACTTACCCTTCCATCTTAAAGAGTTATTCCCACTACTTTTTTCCAGGAAGGCTTCATAATTGTCCTTTATATTTTGCACAATATAAGTGCTACAACCCTGAAGTAGCAATTTTACAGCTAACTTTTACTTTCTGTATCTCTTCTGCTAGTTCGTGAGTGTTATTAACATTTGATATTCTTTTTCTTCTTCTTTTTAAGAAAATCAAACCTTTATATGGGCTCACCTTGACTTAGTGATACTTATGACTTTGAATTTTGTTGTTCTTCATGTATACGATGAGAGGGAAAGGGCCACCTCTACACAGAACTATTGAATTTTAGTGTCAAGTTCTGGAGAGGTGACTCTTTTTTGTTAAAAATAAGACTTACTGAAGCCCTTTTCTAAGAACATCTCAATTTTCCCCTTCCTTCTATATGTTCAGATAACACATTAGTCAGCCTGAAAGGCTGTGTGTAGTCATCTTATCTGCTTATTCATCAGCTGTCACTGAAGCAGCTCTGCACAGGTTGGGCATTTTGGGTGGGTCAGGGGCTCTTCCTGTGCTTGGTGTGCTGCTGGGGCACCCAGCTCAGTGCTGCTGCTGATCCTGATGCTCTCAGTGGTTAAAGCAACCACTTTATCATGCCTCAGGCTACCTGTGGAAAATGCTCATGGCCTCCTCTGTGTCTGCACATTGTGCCTGCTGTCCACTGTACTCTGTAATAATTTCAGCTAAACACTATTTAGGAAAGCAAGGCTAGTAGAGTTCCTGGTGGGAGAAAGGACTTTTGTACTTGTTTATTAATTGTATCCACACAGAAACTGAACAATGGTTATATCATGAAAGCATTCTGTGTGCTGTTGTGTGTATTTACTGACATTGTCTCTGAAAGAGACCACTATCTAATATTTGTAATAGTTTGCATCCATCCCTTACATTATTTTCCAGATCTAATAATAAATATAATTCAAGAGAAAAGAAATTACAGCAGAAAAAATATGCAAGCCCTCAGAAGTTGCAAAAAAATCCCAGCAATGCTTTTATTTGAGAACTGTGTTGTCGAGTATTGGCATATGTAAATATCTGCAAAATATATATTTGAATATTTTGTGTCCCAGTTTTATGTCCCAGGGATAGAAGATTTGGATGTTTTTGCAAATATGGGCTAAATTATCATCTATACTTTTGTTTTAATGTGATTTTTTTTCATAGTCTGGTGGTTAGAACATCCAACAGGAAGCTACAGATCTAAGTTAAAATCTACTTTTTTGTAATTTAGTACAGATATAAGATCTAAGTTGACTTCTCAGACAGTTGTTTTTGTAAAGCTTTGTGAGCTGACCCCCTTCAGATCCTCAGCTGATGTAAATTCTCGCTGAATGAAGTGCTTGAGATAAAGTAAGTATCTAAATATGACCAATCAAGAGTCTGACCATTCAGAGAAAGGATGTGAAAATTTGGTTTAAAATCATATTATAATATTTAAGTATTTTTGACACTGCAGTGCTTACCTCAAACTGTGTCATAATTATTTGACCACTATCCTGTGACTCCTTAAACAGGGAGAAATGAAAGACAGGCCTTACCACATTTCTGCAGGACAATCCTCAAAAAGAAATCTTTCATGCCTCTCCAAGGTAAAACAGATGACCCCTGGTATTTCTGAACCAATTTTTTTGCAAAGCAAAATGTTTTTGAAGTGAAGAAAATAGGGATTCTTTTTTTTTTATTCAGTGAGTGACAACCACCTAACAAGCTCATAAATTTCCTAAATTCAAATGCAGAAAGGAAACAATTAAACTGAGCATGCACTTCCAGATCTGGTATACTAAAGTCTATTTTATGCTAATTGCCATGTAAAAATTTTGTGCTGGTTGGAATTGTTGAGACCATTGACTAAAATTTTGACTAAAAAAGAAGAAAGGTTTTACTGGACCAGAATCCTAAGTATGTGATAAGAAGAATCAAAATATCCCCCTTGGAGTAATGAGACTCAATTCCTGCTTCAGTCAAATTCTGAAGTCCAAAGTAATCTATTGAAAATAAGTGTCACTAATAGCTCAAATACTCCATTGTTAAATTTTCATGCAAGTCTTCCATGCTAGAATATTCTGCTCAGCTGAAGACATCTTCATTTCATAACTTTCTGCCTAAATTTATTAAGAGTGTATACCCAGCTTTCTTTCACAGCTGTAACGTCTGCCTTGAGTTCAACAAATAAAAAGGCCAAAAACTAGCAGCAGTTTTTCCTTTGGACAGCACCAGACTGCTTTTACACATGGATGAATCTTGCTTTGGCATGGTGGAGGTGCCTTTTTTAACAAACTGTATTGCTGACAGGAAAGAGCAAGATTTTACAGCCTGAAGCTAGAGGGAATTCTGCCTTTGACCAGAGCCAAGAGTGTATCAGAGCACAGGTTACATTCCCTCCCATAAGGCTCTGTCAGATCTGAGGCACAGTCCTTGTTTGGGACTCTTTCTGCGCAATTCTTCTTTTGCTTTAACAAAATCAGAAAGATTTGACTCAGAATATCTTAAACAATAGCTCACTGAAGACTGGTTAGGCATGTGGGTTCACTTCCTGGCTTCCAGCTAAACTTTGTCTCAAAAATTGTATTACAAACAGGTAATGGCATTATAGATCAAATATATTTGTACAGTATCTTTGAGTAAATGGACACATATGTAAAGAATGATTATGTATTTATGAACTGGAGAGGAGGTTGTGATGCAGTTGAGATTTAAAAAGATATGACTCATAAAATTCTACCAGCCAGGACTGTATTGTAAATTTCTGTGAAACCTGGTTATATTGTATAGTCCTAGTCCACTCTATTGGGCACATACAGCCTAAATCATGAGCCTTCAATTTCTCAGCATAACAGATACAATAATTGGGAATTACTCTTTCTTTAAAACCCTTTTGAAGGAAAACATCTTTTAAACATCTTTTTGACTATGGTGAGCATATCCTTATATTCCTTTCTTTTTTTTTTTTAAGTATTTGTGAAATTCTATTGAGGAAAATCAGAGAACTCCCATTTTTTGTGATCTTCGGTTCTTTTCTGTGTTTATGTTAAAGAGACTTTGGCATGCAAAATTCTGCAAGCTGAAAATATGGCAAATACAATTGATGAAGCACTAATTTTCATGCATTTGTCAGCAATTCAATTTCATTTGTGCAGTGAAGAGCTTTTCAACAAAGCTTTCTGGTAAAGGGTAGAGGGAAGGTAGTTCATTGTACTCATCAGAGAGCACATATTTCATCCTGGGCTTTCAAAGTACTTCCTGAATTAAACTTTCTGACCATCTTTTGAGTTAGTTAAGTAGCAGGTAGGTGAACTGACCATTTTATTTCAGCACTTCTGTGTGAAACATATGCATGAAAGGGAGTTGATCCTGCAGAGAGGTAAATAGTGCTCTGTGGGATCCATGGAGCTTGGTGAGCCCTGGGCCCTGCAGACAGGCAGGACTTCCAAAGGCAGTGACTGCAATCACAGCATTGCACATCATCTCCTGCATTTCCAAATGCCAGCATCAGGCTCCCAGTGCCTGCACCTGCTCACAAGGATGTTCTGCTGCTCCCTTTGTGCCTCACACACTTCATGTGCCTTGCTCTTTGACTGTTTATCTCTCACCTTAAAATGTAGGCAGGATTTTATTAAGTTTGTTTTAAGACATGAATAATGTTATAAAATCAAGTATTTTCCCCTGCAAATACATACATGTATATACATGAATATGCATATGTTGTCTGATTTGCTGTTTGCTGTGAATATCATTCAGTATCATATTTTAGAAAAATCTCTTGGCTTTTACTGGGGAAAGCATGCTGGGTTTTGCCAGATGTGTAGTTAGTCAGAGTAATTAAATCAGCTGGGTTTGCAGGTGGTATGTGGGAGAATGTTTCTTGGTTTATTCTCAAGAAAAATGGATCTATAAAATTCAATCACATTTTCATGTTGAGGATTTTAGCAAAAATTCAGGGCCATATAGTTGAATAAGAGGAGAAAAGAAATATTCATTTTTATCAAGACCCTAGAAATCTGTTTTCCTAATCAGATTTCTCACAGGAAAGTTTATTTTTTTATAGTTGCCACCTCCTTTTCAGATACTGCTCATCTCTGGAATTTCCCCACAGTTTTTCTCAAGGTCATTTTCCAGTGCTCAATCAGATGATTTTCTGCTGCTTCCCCCTCAGCATTGCACTTGTTTTCTTTCTGAGGTGTTAGGTTTTTATCACCAATCAGTGCTTTTAGTGAGTCACCTCCAACACCACATATGAAACCCTGTTATGGTAAAGGTTATAAGCCTTCAATCTTTTAGGTCCTATAAGGGAGTCTGGTTATTTTTTTTCTTTTTTTTTTTTTTTTTTGGGCAAGTGTAAGTCCAAATAATAGCCCAAGAATAATGTTTCAGAAAAACATTACAAGAAATAGAAGTATAGCCTAAATTAAAATACTTGAAATAGTTATGGTAATGTAAAATGTGACATATATTATGAAGTAAGTAATATAGAGTGATAGGATAAACATTATCTAAACAGTATCCTTTTTTACAATAACTTGCGCTGGTAATGATGAAGTAATGCAGTCAGATGAAGCTTTACCTGCTAAAACCTTTAACCCAAACAGTGCATGTACATATATTTCCTGTCCAGATTTTCACACAGAAAAGCTCTGGTAGGAATTATTCACATGGCAGAAAGGGGAAGAGTACAAATGACATGTCAGTTGCAATTTCAATGTTCATTGCAGTCCCTGGAACATCCCTGGCATAAAGCAAAATCAGACAAGTGGACCAGATGTCAGGAATGTTAATGTGTGTCTTTAAGGTCGTATTTCATTTTCATTCTTTTGAAAAGAACTGGGTTTGGTTTCTGGGATTTTAGGAGGGAATAAAGAGATTTTCATTACCCAATAATAACCAGTGTGAATGTGAGAAGCATACTTAAAGGAATTCTCAGTATAGTATCCCAGGTACTGTAGCTGCCTCTACTGAGTTCCCTCTGTAACAGTTAATCACTATAAACCTTTTAAGAGTAAAAACCAGATCAATTTTTCAGTAGTTTCATTCAAGTTTACAAAGCATGAAGCTAGTTAATATCCACCATTCCTGTTTCCAAATTTTCTAAAGAGAGAAGGTTTTAGAAAGATTTTGTATACAACAGTTGCTCTGTTCAAAAGCTGTGTAGGATTCATTTGTCGATTTACAGTGGTGCAATATTTTAAAATTCATAGAGAATTTAAAATATGTCTTGCCAAACAAGGAATGATGCCTTTTGTTAAACATATATGTTAGATTAAATGCCTCTCTTCATACACTGCTTATTACATTAGACAGAATTCATTCTGTTGTAAGAACAGACAGCCTGGTTTGATGGAATGTGCTTCATTCAAGGGAGAGAATTGAATAGTTTGACAAAATGCATTTTGTGGATGGATTAGGCACAGGAGAGTGAATTGTGGCATGTTGTCTAAGGAAAACACTGAAGAATTGATTTTGAAATGTTGAGTATGGAATGGTTGGAGTAGTTTAAAACATGCACATTATTGATCAATCAGATTGAGAGGCCTGACAAAAAGTAAAAAGTGCCCACAGAACTCATTCTCACAATGGGGATATTTTTCATCTACCTGCATCCTCAACAAATTGTATTTTCTTGTATACTTCATGTGCACTTATCAGCACAATGCCACTTTCTCCCAATTTCTTTCACCTCTGACAATAAAAATGGTTTGGTGAAATTCCTTGCTGTGAAAGATTTCACAGGCAGCGCATACCTCAGCTGCTCCTGTTTGGTACATGCTTTTCTGGCCTAGAGAAGGATCACAGGGAGAATTTGGGCAGCTGGGCATTTGGCTACAAATCCATCTGCAGCAGATTCATCCTTCTAATTGGGTGAGTAATGTACAGGTAGAAACCCATCAAGGTCAGTGTTTTGTGTTGAAATGCCTGACAAAGGGGAGCAGTGAAAGTCCTATCCCTGAAACATCTGAAGTTAATTGGACACTTAGTAATGGTGTTCAGGAAATCCCAGTCACTGAGAGAAGAGGAAAGTTAGCTAGAGCATAATGAGAGCCCTTGGAGGCTGAGGCACAGCTCCCACCCACAGAGCTGTGTTTGCTGATGCTCAGGATAACTTCCCAGCACATGTCTGCGTCAGGCTGCCCCTTTCCTCTCTGGGAAATGGCAGTCTAGCAGCTCAGGTCTTTAACATTTAGCTGTAGGAAAATTTGGTTCATATGCACAGCATGTGTACCTGCTTTATGAGTACCCTTAAGGAGATTTGCTCTTCTCTAGAGAAAAAGTAGTCATGTTTGACTCTGCAAGTGTTGGGGAAGTGACTATAACAAAAGCATAAAAAGGGCATGGATACAGCCAGTTTTCCAGAAAACCATGCAAAGATCTTCCAATGGCTGAATTGGTTGTGACTGCAAAATTTAGGCACACCTAATATAAATGAAGAATGATTTCCCTTTTTTTAACCTTTACTCCTTTTATAAATACTTTTAGAAGTCAAATCCCAACACTCTTACCAGAAAAATCCAATGCCATTCAGTGATATTCAGAAAATTACTTTTCCTAGTATGAACAAATGAACACAACTGAACCGTAATCTCATGTTTCATTTTACAGTGGGCCTAGTTTAGGTGAGTTTAGTAACTTCTAGATGGGATATGTTCCAGGTTGACATAATAGCACTGTCTGGGATCTGAAGTCAGACATGACTAGATCCTCACAGACCCACTTGAATAGTATCTATGAACCTGTTCAAATTTTAATTTGAGAAAAGTACGTTGCTGGCATATGAAGAAGCTTTTTGATTTTTTTCCCCTCTATTTCAAAATTGTTATCACGACTGTTTTGTATCAAACGTTCTCATAAGAGTTCATAATGCTGCATAATAGGGGTAGGTTGAAGTGTTTATGAATTGTTAATGAATAATGTTAACTGACCAAAGTTAATAAAGATTCATTAAAATTCATAAAATGGTTCATGTATATTTCATTGCGAACATAAAATGAGATACTTTTCCAAACATGCTTGTTTCCTGAAACTTAAAATTAGGAATTTTCAGAGGCATTAATTAGTGGAAAGCTGAAGAAAAAGGTTATGATGAATGTACAGTTTGAGCTATTTTGAATAACTCTTCTGTATAAGCTCATAAATTATTCAGTACAAACCATTTATGTAATATTTCTTAAAGGTAAAAGAAGCATCCTTTCAGGGTTGGTTGCCCTTTCCTTAAACAAAATAACTCTGTTACATTACTGGAACCAAGTTACAGAAATAAATTGATTTTTCCCTCCAGGGCAGGCATCTGTTACTTCCTAAAGTAAAGAAATGCTCAAGGAACATATGGTTGAAAGGATTTGGCAAGGTTCTGTTATAGAAGAAGAGATGTATATGAGATTGAGCAGGAAACAGGCAAGTATCTGATTCAGCCAATATATTGCCAGCATGTTTTATCTAAATTTAAGTCAGTTTCTGAGTGAAGAACAATTCAGCTTCTTAACACAGAAGGAAGTCAGGCCTTGTCAACTTGGTAACAAACTTTGCTTAGACTTAATTCTGCCTAGTTGGCTAGGATGTGGTCCTAGTCAGATGTTTAGTTTCATTAAATTAATGCCTTGGGGTAAGGGTTAAGGGTTCCTTTCATGAATAAATATTTCAGAAGTGCATATATCATATCCAGAAAGGCTACTGAAATAGGATGTAAAAGTCAGTGAAAGCTGGGTATCTGGTACTGCATTTGAAGTCCACTATTCATTTTGAAATAAAGTCACCAAAACTAATAAAATGGGGATTTATCTTCCTTGAAAAGGGAATGTGATCAGAATTCAAAAATCTTAATTAAAACACTGTGCATTTTCTATAGACTGGAGGCTTTCAGTCTTAGATTATTTCCAGTTACTTTTATTTTTGAACTCTAGGAATAAGGGTGGGATGATGTCATAGTCATTATGCCCAAACAACTTAATAGAGCCTGGCAAGTAGATTTGTGGCAAGACTTTTCTGGAATGGTTGCACTTGAAAAAAAAGAGTGGATTTTTATTTTTTCTGGAACTGGTAAACTAAGTTTCTGCTCTCATTCATTTGTCCTCTTTGTGGTAAGGGTTATGACATTTGCAATATCAACCCTTTTTTAGATGCATTGCCACTTGCCTTTGAATGAAAGAGAGAGGAGTCAAAGACCTTCCTGTTTTTCTAGTCTGTGCCCCTTTGCAATACAAATCAATGGAAAGTGAGATGCTAAACTTCCTATGGCATTTGCCAAGATAACGATGAATGACTATCAGGAAAATAATTATAAGAAAAATCTAGATTCCAGTGGAATAAAGATGCTATTTCCAAACACTTATCAGTAAGTTGTAGTCCATACTGCTTTTCTGCACCCATCTTACTGCTTAGAAGGATCTGGTCTCTTTAATAATTCAAGGAATCTTGTGTTTTCAACCCAAGGCATATTACTAACAACCTCTGAATGCTATTGCTGGAAGGGCCCCTCCCAAAATGTGCCTTTTTTCCCCATGTGGACTTGGCTGGATCATGACTTGTGCACTTGTTTTCATGCAATAGTGAATGTTTGAGTATCTTCACTCTTCTGAGCTGCAAGGGAAGGAGGCTGGCAGGCACTTGGAGTGTCCTCAAGAGAATGGGTGTGCTGCAATGAGAAGGGTCAAAATTTCCTGGCAGCTGAGAGCAAAGAAGCTGTCAGTCAAGGGAAGCTGTAAGATAAATGCAAGGCAAAGGTTTAACTTAGCAGAATAATTCTGTTGTTTTAAAAAAGAGCTTTTAATCAGCAGATTTCAAAGGTACTCAATATCTGTATTTTACTGAAGGCACAGAGATGTGAGCTAAGCCAATGAAATGATGCAGAAACTATGCCAGAATTGGAGCATGGGTCCCTCTAATCTCAATTTGCAGTTTATCTTCTAACCACACCACCTCATTTTGTCTCAAAGTAAGCTTAAAAAGTGTGAGACAATAGACTGAAGCTTTTCTGGCTTCATGTGCTGGATCAACTGCAGCCTAGAATGATGTCAGGTTGTTTTCTCGTGAGTGGTATGGACATCTCCTTTTCCAGAGCCACAGTAAATGTTTTCTGTTTTCATTCTTTGGAGCACACATTTTTTTTTTCTTATGTTTCCATCATGGAGATTTTGGCCATGTTCTGTTTACAGGTTTGATTGTCATTACCATATACATGTATTTTCTTCTTTTTTATTAAGATTCCATTCTAATTTGTTGATTTACCATTGCTAAAAGCCTTTTTAAAGAAATATTTGACCTACCACCAAAACAATTTCTCTCATCTGCATATTGAATGACTTGAAAATGTCCAGATGAAGAATTGGATGTGCTGGGAGATATTTGGACAGATATTCAGCACTATCAAGTGCTATGTCATTGGGTGTGATGAGCAAGACTGGAGAAAGTTTGGACTGAAGAATCCAATCCAAATGCAGTAGCAAGAGTTATGTTCTCTGATGGCCCAAACTGTCAGGGACATCAGAAATTAAAAGAATGACATGAGATTTTATCTGATGTATCCAGAGAGTTTTTGCAACTACTACTATATTTCTACTAATATTCACTCCAGTACAGTAGATCAAAGCCTGATGCCATTGGTGAATCTTAACTTTACATTGCATGACAGAGCAAGTTGAAGGCTTACCGTTTGGGTTATGAAGTTTTCCAGTTTTGTTTTGTTTTAAGTTTTCATCTCCTATTTAGGCAGATTATATGTGAAACTCTCTACTGCTACAAAGGCCACCCAAAAGCAAAATGGCACATTCAGCTGTCATGGTTTGACACTGGCACAATGCCAGTGCCCCCATGAGAATACCCTCTCCCTTATTTCTGCTGTGAGATGTGACCAGGAATAAGCAAAGCAGGCTCCCACTTAGAAAAAAAAATTATTAACTAAACTACAAGGGAAAGGAAAAAAAAAAGAAACACACAAGGAAAATGAAAACTTCACAAATACATCTCCTCCTCCTCCCCACCAAATTCCCAATACAATACATCCCCCAAATCATCAACTCTCGGTCCGGCACCACCCTTCAGAATACTCAATCCTCAGTTCATCAAGAGGAGAAGGAGTCCTTCTTGTGCCAATGGTGACCTCTTCCTTTCATGTCCAGCGCTCTCACCACTGAACACGGACCAGAGCTGCTTCTAGGGTCAACTTTTAAGGATGCTTTGTCTCACTCCAAAAAGGCACAGTCTCAACTTTGGGACATCTGTCCCCCCCATATTTTTCACCCCCTGGGGCCGAGGGGTACCCACACCGAACCCTCTTGGTCCTGAGGCATTGCTTCCCCCTAGAATGCAGTCTCTGTATCACAAGGAACATGGCTCTGTCCATACCTACACAAAAAGAGTCCAGCATAAGCTACTCCATCATCTCTTCCACCTGAGTTCTTCTCTATTTCTCTTGTAGCCCATTTCCTCTTATCTCCTCTATATCTCTCTTCTCATTCAGCTCCAGGAGGATTAGCATTTATAAGGTTTCCATCATCCAAGAAAACGGTTAAAAATCTGAGGCTCTGTCTGTCCGGAACTCCCATGGCTGCCCTGCCAGGCACCTTCTTGCTCCCCCCCTTCTCCTTCTCGGCCGGCCAAGCACAGGCACAGGCTCTCTCTCTGTCTCTCCTGGGGGGGAGGACGTGGCTGCCCGATGCCTCTCAGTGCCCCTCCACCCTTCCATCCTGCAGGGACCTTCCCCTCCCTTCTGTCCAGGCCCCGGCCTACCTCACCCGGCCACAGGGCTGCCCCTGGGCCTACCTCACCCGGCCGCATGGCTGCCCCTGGGCCTACCTCACCCGGCCGCATGGCTGCCCCTGGGCCTACCTCACCCGGCTGCATGGCTGCCCCTGGGCCTACCTCACCCGGCTGCATGGCTGCCCCTGGGCCTACCTCACCCGGCTGCATGGCTGCCCCTGGGCCTACCTCACCCGGCTGCATGGCTGCCCCTGCCCTGCCCAGCCCGCAGCCAGGGAGGTCTGCACCTTTCACTGACCGGAACTCAAGAGAGCCTGCCAGGGGAGAGCCCTGCTTTTAATGGATCCAATGTCCCAATGGCCACGTTACGTACCAATATTAAAATCTGAGCACCCATTGGCCTGACCACAGCATCCCAGAAAACATATTTCCTGTCAAACAACCACATCAGCACAGGAAAGTTCTCCTTGCAGAACTGAGTGAATGCCTAAGCACTCAGGTTTCATTTGGCTTGAAACAAGCAGATCATTTCTATAATTTTACATTTACAAGATAAAACCCACCCCATATATGGCTACTTTGAAGACAGGCCCCAAGCTACTGAAGACTTAAGTTATGATAAGTCTTATCACTAAAGAAAATATTTTCTTTAAGTGGGAGCTGATCAGCATTCAGAACCACATTCAGATGATTACTCCAGGCTCCTGTGTTTATAGAAGCAGGAGAGAGTGAGAAGTAAGGCAGTATTTCCAGGCAGTATTTCTCAAGCCATAATTCTGTGCATATACTCAAAATGTTTTCCCATTTTACAAGTACAGAGCTTGTACCTGCAGCACATCAGAACTCTTAAGGTGATTACATATATATAGAAAATGTCATACTATTTAATGGGAATATCAAGATTAGAGTGGTGAATGAGGAAAACTTTGCATTTTTCAATTTTGAATTGCTTTAGGCATGAGAAGAAAGAATTGAATATTTTGGAAGAGATAAACCTTAGGTGATTGAGATGATTAAGAGACGCATATGATTGCAAGTGAGAAAGAGATGTAATTTCTTGTACCTTACTGCGATGCTCTGACATGAGAAAGAATTAGAAGCCTGGTTTGACTTTGTTTCAAGACAGATACAAGAAAGTTAGGTGAGTTGTAAAGGCTGTGGAGGGAAGATCATTGGATGCCATCAAACTACAGGACCGTGATGTGAAGGAAGTTTTGTAAAAAGAATCTTAGAGATTTCTTTGTGCAAGGAAGTTATGTACAATAGAATCCTGTGTGGAGCTGACAATTTGTACCTATACATGTTGTACAAAATAAAAAAAAAAAACACAGCCAACCAACCAACCAACCAACCAACCAACTAACCAAAAACAAACAAAAAGTATTATTAACCTGAAGCTCCAGGTTTCAGGGATGAGTCATATGGAAAAGTGAGTTTAAAACTTTAGAGAGTTTCAGAAAGAAAAGTGATAACAAAATAAGGTCTAGAGACCTAAATTGTGGTATCAAATTTAATGAATGGCTCCATTTTTACATGAGGAAATACACCATAAAAGAAATGGTACTGAAGCCAGTTAGGACACAGGGAATAGCAGTTCATGGCTCAAAGAATTTAAATGTGATACAATTTTCTGAGTGGTCAGAGATGTTTAATACAGACTTTACTGTCATCCATCATGACTGGAGTGACCATATATGCTGCTAGCCAATATTTAGGTTCTTTAGAAAGAAGAAACTATTAATGGCCATGTATTACTGCTTTTGAAATTTTGTTCCTTCAGATACCACATTTGATTTAGGTTTCTGCTTTACATAGTTTGTTATGAGAACATTGAAAGAACATATCTGCCTGAATGAAAGCCTTCTTGTATTTTTCTCTTGCACACCTACATTTTGGTTGCATTTGAGTAATTTTATGTATATGACAATATCAGATTGAGCACTACCATTAGGTGTATTGAAAAGTAGGAAAAGGATGATTTTTCTCCTTATGTTGCTTTATCTCCAATAAAATGAAAAATTTTGAGTCATGTCTGGGATTCCTTTGTGTTTCACCCTCAGAACTTTTTCAGTGTGTTTCCCATTGTGTTCAGCTTTACAGGATATTTAAAACTGCAAAGTTATCAGAAGTTCCATTAAATTCTATCTGGTTTTCTCTGAATAACAAAAATGTCTCTTTCCTTCTGAATTCTGAATCTTTACTCAGTTTTAATCTGTCTTCTCTTGCAGTGGCTTTTATAAATTTCTTCAATTTTGTGCCATTAAAAAAATATTTCAAAAGTATACATGCAATATTTCGCTGAAACCAATTGAAAAACTGTAGAGTTGAACACAATAAGCACTGCAGTGTAAGCCATTTCTTTCTTTTGTTCAGAAAAGAACTCTGTCTTCTTTGCCTCACCCTTCACTATTTTGCTATTTTAGTTCAGCTTGGGAGAGGTCAGTACAAGATGATACACTCTAAGTCAGAATCACAAACCATCTTTTGCCAAATAATACATTTGCAAATTTTATGTGGTATGTACCCCACATAAGTGCTTTCTGCAACCATCTGATAGTTGGAAATCACACTTATACTTTTGATCCTTCTTAAACTTTTGAACAGTATTAGGCATCCAGTTCCTCTTGTGCTTCCTCTGTCTGCAATGAGATATTTGTAAGATTTGCCATAGGCTTTCCTGCTTCCCCTGCTACTTACTTCATAATGATGGGATATTATTCTTCTAGATCTCCTGGCTTGTCATCTTTTATTACATCTAGTTGCCAGACTTTGTACTATCTTGTAATCATAAAATCTTAGTGCATTTTACCCTTCTCCTCAGAAAATTCAGCTCTGGTCTCCAGTGTGTGATCTTCCTTCCTTTGTTTTCGTTTTCAGCACTAAGGCAAAGCTGTATTTACAATCAGAGTGATGTGTAGGCTTTGTTTTTCTTATGAATTCCTGACTCACTTCACCCCAACCATTTATCTCAAAATTAAGATATTTGAAAATTGGGCAGTGATATGGATTTAAGAAGAAATATTATTTATTTGTTTATATTTTAGGAAAATGTGTCTAAGATGGAGTAATGCTGTTGAAACGACCAATGACTGAGTTGCCTTTCAGGTGTTTTTCAATACCTCTCAGAATAATCTTCTCCAAACCTCACCAGGCACTGAAGTGAGACTGACAGGCCTGTAGTTTACAGCCCCGTCCTGGCAAGAGCCCTTCTTGAAAACCAGGACAATGTTTGTCAGGTTCCCTCAGCTGGGACCTCTCTGGATTCCCAAGACTGCTCAAAAATAGAGAGAGCTTTTGCAATAACATCAGCCAGATTTTTGAAGATTTTTTGGATGAATCCTATCAAGGCCCATAGATTTGTAGGGATGCAGCTGAATCCCACACAATTTCAGGGTCAGCTGGGAGTTGATCTTTCTTGCAGTCGTGGTCCTCCAGCTCAGGGCCAAAACCCCCTTCATCTGTCATCTATACTGAAGTCAGAGGCAAAGAATGTGCTAAACACCTCTGCATTGTCATTGTCCTTGTTTGGGAGGTGACCATCCTTTTCCTGTAATGTGCCAATGTTATTTTTACCTATTGCCATTAAGATATTTGAAAAAACCCTTTTATTTTCCTCCACAGTTCCAGCCAGCTCCCAGAGAGCCTCAGTTCCAGACAAAAGGGAAGGGACTGTGAAATGGTTTGGAAAGATAACTTTGCCTTAGAATGAAAAGAATAAAGATGAGTGATGCATGAGAGAACATATGGACTAAGAATCAGATTTATCATTAAAACATTCATATTATGGACCTGCCATGCTGCAGGACTGGGAGTACAAGTCCATCTTGCCTATTACAGGAAGATTGACTCTGGATTAACTAAATATCATTCAAAAAGCCAGAAGTGCTGCCACCATCAAAGATATTACAACATCCCAGCTTTTCTTTAACATTTGGAGGACTGCAGAAAACAGGAAATTTTGAACAGGTGATTATACAGCTTGAAGTGGATGAAGGTCAAAGTGTTGATTTTCATATGAAGGTGCAGATATTAAATCAGAAAGTATTAGGGCAGACAGAATCATTCCAATCTGTCTGCTTGGCTTATTTTTCTAGTGCATCTCTAAACTTCTTTGTTGCCCAGCTAATCAAAGATATGTGTTCTTGATCCCACTACAAACTTGTCATCCGAAAACAGGAACTGCATTTACAGGTGGATCACCAATGGCTAGAAATTAAAACAAATATTAAAATATGCATATATTTCTGTAATGTGCCTGAATGTATTAATGCAGGAAATGCAACATTTTTATATTTATCAGAATTTTTCAAAGTATTGATATGTCTTTTCTGGATATTTAGATTTAATGTTTTAAAATCTGTTCTCTGAATAGTTCCACTTTTCAGACTTTTGATGATGTTGGTTAGAGCTAGGGCTTTCATACTTCCTGGGTGAACATACCAACTACCAGACAATTAAAAAAAAAAAATGTTCATGGTAGGACATAAAGAACTGTATTTATTTGTAAGTGCAACCTGCACTTTAAAAGAGGGGAAAAGGAAAGCTATCTTAATAACTTTAAAAAAGTAGCTCTTATTGTCTTAAAAGGCAGATTCTGACCTTTTGGTTGGATGGATGCCAGTAGTCAACATCTGGAAAGACACAGTAATTCAGGCTATGTATTCTGTTCTCAGTAGTTATTAGTTCTATTTTCCCAGCATGCCATATTTTCAAAATCAGTCTAGAGTGTGCATGATATTTAGGAAATAGTAAGAGACATTTGCATTTTTGGTCCTAAGCCTGGCATTTCTCACTGACTGCTATAGGCAGTATATTCAAAACAGCATCAAGAATGTGAGGCTCGTGGGTGCAAACATGCAATTAGGAGCCTCTGTTTCTTACTGTGGGTTCAAGGCTTCACCTGGGCTGGGGGTCTGCCTTGTGGTCAAAATCCTGTGCTTTCAAGTCCTTATTGAATGTAGCCTCAAGTATTTTTTTTTTCCCAAAGACACAAAGTAAGTCAAAGATGGAGGAGGAACCTGAACCACTAATTTTCCTTGTGTCTGTATACATGATGAATTTAATAGCACCATTAGTTTTTGCTGAAATAATTTCTATTATGTTCTTCAAGCAAGGAATTATATTGCATAGCTCTATTCATCACTGAGAACTGAAAGATTGTTATGATACAAAATGCTTTGTACTGGTCATAATTATACAGAAAGACTAGAAATAAGACTAAAATATTTCTTTTATTTGCCATCATTGTAATTTAACAATGTCTGTAAGAAGTTGACTTTAAAAAACCCACTAAAGATTCTTGATTTTTCTTGAAGACATTGCACTACTTTATCCCTTTTTGCAAAATTCCTCTAGGAATTTCGTAAGCATTGCTTTAATATTTTTTTGTCCAACCTATCACATATGAAAGCAAATTTTACAGCCAGCAACATAAAGAGTATCCCAAGGACTTTTATAAAGATTTTGAGCAATACTTATTTGTTTTGTAATGTAGCAATTGGCTTTTATGAAACTATATATTTTGTCATATAACCAATTGCTTTGCTGTAAATGTATTCAGCAGTAGAAAGCTTTCAGTGGTCAAAGTGTTTCCAAAGGTTTTCGCTACAATTAAATTGATTCTGCATGGTGTGTATATAATGCTAATTGTAATGGCACTATTATTAGAAGGTGGTTCTTTGGGGTTGATGGCTTGGAGGTCATTTTAAGACAGAAACTTTTTCATTATTAAATCATTGGTTTTTATGTGAACTACAAACTACAGGACAAGGCTTGAAGTTTGCTCACAGCATGCGTATTTTGTTAGTGGGGAAGAGGTGATTAGGGTTCAAGAAATTAATCTCAGTCTCTGCAGGTGACATTTCTCATAGTTCTGCTATCAATTCCTGTTTGACATAACCTTTTCATTTTGTTGCCAGTACAATACTGGTCTCGTGCCACTCTGTACTTGGTCACTGCACATTTGTGCTAGAGAGGAAGGACAAAGTAGGTGAAATCCTGTGGGGTTATGCTGACGTGGAGAGAAGCAGCAGGAGGACAAAAGACTGTGACAAGGTGATAGGACTTATTTTTCTGGGACTGTACACATGTTCTTTTTCAGGGGGGCATTTATTAAATTGTTCTTTTATCTGAACCTCCCATGGAAAATCAGGGACAAGTGGAAATGCAGTGACTGGTTCTAGGTGAACAAAACAAACCCAAGGTCTTTGAAGTTCCTAAACACCCTTTTAGAATTTAGAAGAGTGTTACTGGACTACAGGAGAAAAGACCTTCATAGAAGAGATGAGAATCAGAATTCATGGTCAAAAAAAAAAAAAAAGAAAGAATAAGAATAGAGGTAAAGCTGTCATTTCATAGGAGATTTTAGCTATTAAATTGTTTTGCTACTAAAGAACTTCAAAGAATATTGAATAGAGAGAAACTTTTCCCATTGAAAGTAACATCAATAAACCAGTTAAAACCTGAGATAATATCACTTACTGAGCCGTTTCATAAAATCATTATTCTTATCTATTAGGAAGAAAGCTACAACAGTTGTATTGACAAAAATTCCTTTTAAGTGTAATTTTTCAGAAGCTGTCCAGAATGCCAAGAAAAGAGACAGAGATATGAAATCTTCTAAAACAGATAATGTTTGCAATAGCAATGCATTGCAAGGCTTATGTAGAGGTCATCACAAGATGGTTGCCAGTATTGAAAATGGCATGTTTAAAACATAATTTTGTTTTGGCAGAATTTTCTGGCTTCTGACTGAAATGAAGGCCCAGCTTCTTCAGCTCAGCCCTGATAACCTATAAGTGCCTCATGGGAGCTGGGGAGTTGCATGGCTGACACTCTGACAGTTGGTCTCATTAATATCCTGAGATTCTTGGTCTTTTGATATTTTTTAACGTTTATGTTTCTTAAGCAGTTCATGTCAAAGAAAGCAAGGGATTCAATTTTCATATGACTAGCAAAGAAAGGCCAGAGACGGGTTTTCTTGGCAGAGTGTTTGGCCAGTTCTACACATAAATCCAGTTACTCAGCAAGCTGATAAAGAAAAATGAACAGCTTTAAGCACAGACAAGGGAGATGGGGAGATGGTGGCTGTAAACAGAGATATGGGGAAATTCTGGAACATTAAATATGTATCCTTTCCCAAAGAGAGCAGTTCAAATAAGAGAATCTGTCTTACCTGCAGGTACCTCAGATCCCTCAGCCAAAAGTTTGGGTGTCTGTGCAGCTATCTGTGTTCCCCTCTCTGTTCTAGAAGAATATCCTAGACATGTTTTTTAGCAAATTTTGGAAGCAGGACACTAGACTGGATGAACTTTTGGTCTAATAGTACAGACTGTGCTGTTTATTCTTCTCCTTTACCTCTCTTTCTTAATAAATATCATGTTTTTACCCCTTAAACCCTCATTCTCCTCTCCTGCACCCAAATGTTCTCTTTTCTCTGACAGCCCTCCCCAGGTTGTCTGCTGATGTTTTGTTTCCTTGCATCAGCTATCCTCCTGCTCAGTGCCCTCTCTGCTGCCATTGCATAAATCAGTTCTTCATATGCCTCTGTAGAGGCTAGGGTTACACATAATATTACCACTAAATTCCCTTTCCTTACTGAGTGGAGTTCACTGGAGCATCAGATCCCTTTGCGTGATTCTGTGCTCAATGAAATCAATGTTAACAAGAATTACAGGATTTTAGTCTATGCATATCTTTCTCTGTTTATTCACTGTAAGGATTTCTGCACAAACTACTTATAAGTTTATGTCTCTCCAACAAGTTCAAATTTCAAGTAAGGAACACATTATAATGCAGATAAATTGAGAATAGGAGCCTTTGTCTTGCCTCCCTCTGTATTTGGGAATTCTCAAATCTCTCAGTGTAAAAACCTCTTGACCTACTTTTCCTTGAACCCTGTTCTGCAGTCCAAGGCAGAACACACAAAGAAAAACCAAGACAAACATCCCTCAGAACAATGATTTTCCCCAGTTGGTTTCCTGCATGGCTATTTGCTCTGTCACTCTGAGTCCTGATCAGCAGAAAGCTTTCTCCTGTATAAAAGTTTCTGTGAAGCTAATTTAGGGCACAGCAAGGGCCTCATTTAAGCAAAACAAAACCCAAGCAAAGCACAGCAATCCAAGTGTTTTTGTTTTGTGTCAGAGAAATGTATAAATATTTTACCACAATTGCCTTGGAGGTTATGCTGAAATATCTCTTTCTCTAGAAAACAGGAAATGATCTTTACTGAGGCCCATGTTAGTGTGGTGTCAGTGCAATCAGCTTCATGAGACAGCAACACTCAAGGCTCTGAGTTGGGTCATTTTTGATTATGTATCTCTTTTATTAATTTCTTCTGTTTGGTTTTGGTTGGTTTGTGGGTGGGGTTTTTTGTTGTTTTTGTTGTGGGGTTTTTTTGTTTTGTTTTGTTTTGTTTTGTTTTGTTTTGTTTTGTTCTTTGGGTTTTTTGGCAGGAGTATTCTTCTAAGTCTAAAAACTTTCGTTTTGTCCTAAAGGCTTAAAAAGAAAAAGTCAAAATTTTTTTGAAACATTGAAGCATTTCTCTAAATGGGAAAATGACCTAATATAATTGTAACTAGTCTGTAGCCCCATGAAATATAAAAATGGAGTTCCAGGGATCTGTTTAGCTCTAATGAGTGAAAATATAGAAACAGACTCTAACATAAGTCTATGTAATATTATACAAAGGCTAAGCTTCACATTTCCTTATTGATTAATCTATTTGGCAAAATTTATGAATTCTTTACCAGACTGCAGAATCATAGAGTAAAAGACTACTACTACAACATATACAGTATTTTCTGTCATTAGTAGTGCTCAAATGTAGTGTTTAAATAAATTGCAGGTTTTCTTTGAATTGTACTTTGTTAATTTATCTGCAAGTATTGAAAATTCAAACTTGTCATAGGTTTCAAATTTAAGGGAACATTGCCCCATATCCACTAAACCCACCAGGATTTAGTTCAGAGATGCTTAATTTTTGAAGCCCAAGCAGTGAAAAATTTAAGGCATCATGGCATTCAACAGGACTGTTGCTTTGTTCCAGGCTTAGACATGGTATTAAATACAAGTCTGAAGGGATGCAAACTGCTGTGAAGACTACAGTAGATGAATTAATTCAGTATTTCAAATAGACATGCTGGTTACATGAAAAAAAATTTCAGCTCTGATGTTTACAGCGAATGCGCAACACACCATAAGATCTCAGCATCTTCTTGATAATTTGTGTTAAGTATTCTCTGGTCAGGATCTTTAACTTCTCCCAGAGATGGTGATTGCATTGTAATCCCTCTGAGCAGATAATGCATAATTGTGAGTGTGCTGATCCCATGAAGTCAAAGTCAGAACACACACTGGTTGTGCATAAGGGTCTGTACATGGAATATTGTCATATAGATGAGACTTAGGAATGTTTTATGTATAGAATGTGAATAAACATGATCTTCTGAATTTGGTATTATTTCCCATGGTAGGGGTTCAGCCTCTAGTTCAGGTTTTGCAGTGAAGAAGTTGTCACTAAAATAACTGTGGTGACTCATACAACTGTAAATACCCTCCCAGTAGCACAGTTTGTGACTAAACCTCAACTGAAGGTGAAACCCAGAGCTAAACAAAATAAGCATAGCAAAGAGCAAAGCAAATGACCAAACTTGCAGACTGGTACAGGAAGATACAAGCACTTGGAACAGGTGGCACCATGGCCAGAGAGAAAGGTATGGCAGGGCACTACCACTTAGGCTTTGGCTGTGTCTGCACCACTGTTGCTTTCCTGGCTTCTTCCTTTAGCACAGCAAGCTGCCCAAATTGCTGTGACTCACTGGAGGTCAGAATGCTGCTGACTGTAAAGTGATGCCATTTAGTGCTCTATCATGTGGCCCTCTGGGCACTTATTACACAGCTCTGTGAAACTGGGATATTCTTGTAAAGCCTCTGTAAGGGCTGTGCAGCTCTTTTGACGAGTGAGCATTTAGGGTGGCATTTCCCAGTTTTCAATAAGGGATAGAAGGATGATCTTCTGTACTTGTAGGTAAATACAGGCCAGTCAGTCAGTGTCACTGGTCACAGCCAGCATGGGTTTGTGAGGGGAAAGTCCTGCTTATCACATACTTATTTGCCTTTTATGGCACCATTACCCACCTCCTCGATCAAGGGAAGCCAATTGATACAATCTTTAAGGATGTCAAGTTTTTGATACTGTCTCTCGCAGGATCCTTCTGGAGAAAATATCCAGCTCACAGCTGGATAAACACATGATGTGATTGGGTCAGCAGCTGGCTCATGGGTAAGACACAAAGGGTTTCAGGGTGGCATCAGACTGGAGACCTGTCACTAGTGCAGTTCCACAAGGCTCCATCCTCAACCTCGTGCTCTGCAACAGCTCCATAAATGACTTGGACACAGGACTTGAATCTATATTAAGGAAGTTTGCTGATGGTAGAAAACTGGAACTGGTGACTCCCACGAAGGCAGAAAGGTCCTACTTGAGGGACCTCAACAGATCAGAGGACTGGGCAGCAGGGGCCAGATTCTGTACCTGGGATGGGGCAACCCAGGATGTACAGACCGTCTGGGGAATGAGAGGCTAGAAAGCAGTGGTGCAGAAAGTGACCTGGGAGTTGCTGTTTGCTGGCAAGTTGAATATGAGTCAACAGTGCCCTGGCAGCCAGGAGGGCTGGGGTGCATCAGGGGCCTCTGTGTCCTGGGGAGCATCAGGCACAGCATGGCCAGACAGCTGAGGGAGCAGATTGTCCCCCTCTGCTCTGCTCTGAGGTTGCTTCACCTCAGGTCTTGTGTGCAATTCTGTGTGCCACAAGCCAAGAAGGATATAAAGATATTAGAGACTGTCCAAAGGACGGCCACTAAGACTGTCAAGGGTCTGGAGAGGAATTTGTATAAGGAGAGTCTAAGGTCATTTGGCTTGTTCAGCCTGGAGAAGAGAAGACTGGGAGGCCTCATCACAGGAGGAGAAGCAAAGGGTCAGGCCCTGATCTCTCCTATCTGGTGACCAATGAGAGGATCCAAGTGAATGGCCTGAAGTTCTGTCAGGGGAGATTGAGGCTGGATATCAGGAAAAGGTTCTTCACCCAGAGGGTGGCTGGGCACTGGAACAGGTTCTCCCGGGAAGTGGTCACAGCACCAATCCTGACAGAGTTCAAGGAGCATTTGTACAATACTCTAAGACACACAATATGATTTGGGGATTTGTTCTGTGCAGGAGTTAGTGATGCTTGTGAGTACTTTCCAGATATTCTCTGATATTCTATTATTCTCTGATTTAATTGCTACTCTTTCTCCCCATTTTCAAGTGTATTTTTAAAAGTGAGTAACTTATTTGCTTTGTAATTCTGAAGAAAATAATTGTCAGAAGTATAAAAGTTCTGAAAAATGTTGCTAATATGTCAGCTCCTTATCCATATGTGTACATGAAGCAAATATTGACCTCAAGAAAATAAAAGTCAGCAATCATCCATAAATAAATTGATCTGACAGCAAGTTCACATAGTGCTGCAGGCAACATCTTGAAACAGGTTTGCCTGTAGTGAAATTTGAAAGTTTGGAAGAACGCAGTGTGAAAACAACACCTACAGTTTCATTGGGTTGGAAATGTCAGCATATCACAGATAAGAAAAAACTCAGTACTTTCTGTGTTGGGCATGAAGGAGAGTTAAAGATGGAATAGCATGCAGGTGCTGAAGTGTGGTATGAATCTTCACATTCCTAGAGAAAGGTCATTTAGGTACAAACAAACACAGTGTCATCCTTATGGGAAATTTTTTTTGTTGAAACTAAAATCTAGCTTTGTATTAAGTAAAACACAGGCCTGTGAGGAGCTTTAATTTGAGACAGCAGGCAGTAATCGATAGTTCTATATTGCAAGCTTAATTTTATATTAAAAAATAGTTGAATTTATAAACAAGATTGTGCATCAAGATTAGAATCTCTGACTGTATGTCTGTGGGGCAAAAATTTATCCTTGTGATAAAAAAATCTTGACACTGAGGAAATGTGTGTTTCAGTCCTGATCCTGCCTCAGACTTCCTGCATTATCTTTGAAAACTTACTCTTTGTTTTTAACTGTAAAACTGGGATGAGACAATTTCCTCTAAACACCCTTCAGTTTATAAACACTCTCAATGAAGGACACTTGCATGTGTGTGTCCTGCATTGACCTTGAGTAAATGAAGGTCCTAAGACATGCTGTAACAAAAATAAAAGCTATGCAAGTGCAGAAGGTGCCATTTAGTAGAGAAAATGCTGTTTTGACAAAATTAACAATTCTTTGGATCTTGGCTAAGATGTTCATGACATTTCCACATGGGATTTTTCCCATTTGGAGAATAAGTTTTCCAAAGAAAGTTCTTATAACATATTTAGCATACACACATTTTCAAAATGAAATATTTAAAATTTACATTTTAGGAGAAATTATGTAGATGTTTCTTTCTTCTGAATCAAGAACAAAACCACTAAAATGTCAATATATCAATGAAGTAGAGACAACTAGCATTTAAAATATGAAAATACTCCTCCAAATTCTACTGAAATTATTTTTTTACTGAGAATTCAGTTAAGGTTTCCTTTCTTCTGTAGAAAGTTAATTCTAAAGTGCATTCAATATCTTGACTTCATTATCCTTTGGTTTTTTTTACCCTAATGTTGATGCTTTTTCAATAATTTTCAGCTTGCTTATGTGTGCATGCTCTGTAGTAACCACTTGAAAATGTAGAGGTATTTATGAAAATAAAAGGGAACTAGTCTGAATAGAGATTCTTATTGCAGAATTATCTTTACAATGCAGAGTGTTGCTTGCTCTTACAGTGCATTTTCACTGTGATTTATGAACAGTGTATGCACAGCAGTTGCTGTTGAAGTAGTATGAAGGAAAATTAAGTTTGTAAGGATATCCGCTGTGGTAAAACGTTAGCGAATCATGGGTAATTCAAAGATAATATCATGTCCTGTTTCCTTTTTATTACCCTCTGCAATCTTGTCTTTAGGATGATTCTTTTATCTGTGGTAATGCCTATTTGGTTGCCTAGTTCTACAGGAACGGTTTTGAGACACTAAGCCTTAGACTGGCACTGAAATTTTATTTGTTTTGCTGTGCTTTTGGAATTTAAAATTTAAAAATGCAGAGATTGATAAAACAGCAATGTCATACATACCATTCCTTATTCTACTAATGAAGCAGTGATGAGGAATAATAATTTAAGTCATTACTCCTTCTGAACACTAACAATTCTAAATCTGAAAAATTCAGGGAAGGGAGAGGAAGGTGTTGTTTAACATAGTCTTCAGTCTGGCAAATAAGTTTTTGAAGGACAATATTTTTCAAAAGATTTTTCCTTTGAGGATAAATAATCACTGGCAATGAGCAAGGACCTGCAAAAAGTCATATTCCTGAGCAATATTTTAGAGTGTTTTGGAAATGTTACATACTGTTAATGGCTTTTTCCAAACAAAGAAGGAAGGACAGGAAACTATGACAAAAAGTTGAGGGAAAATAACAGAAAATCATAAATCCTCATGTTAGCTTATGCCCAGACAAACAGAAAAGCATTTGCCTCTTCTGGGTTATTTTTGTGTTTGGTTTTAAAACCAATACTTGGATTGAAAAAGGACCAAAAGGACCTGTTAAAATTTCACTCATGTTTCTGTAAAAGACATCCTTTTATTCTACCTCTCACATTTTAGTAATAGGATCTCAGGTATATAGGATATTAATGTACTTTAACTTCTTAGAATAGAAATAATGGGGCTCTTCTTTCCCAATTTGAGGCAAAGAGGTTTATGGGATTTTATTTGTTTGCCTTTATTTTTGACTTTCTAAAGGAAAGTCAAGGGTGACACATTTAAATCTGAAAGTGGCTGTAATCATAACAGTGATTTCCTGTAGAAAAAAAACCCTGTAGCTTAAGTATCATTCCTGTGACAGGTGTGTCACCTACAAATACCTGTCTTCCTCTTCTGGAATAATGACAAACAGAACATTCCTTAAGAGACTTATCAATAAGGGGCTAAACTTGAAGACATTCAGTAGAGATTCAATGCAGAGAGAAGCTTCAATAATTCAGACTTCTTTTAAATGAAACATTTTTAAGTCAAATATGTAAGTGGACATTGTAATCCAGTAGCATGAAAACCAAAGTCTTTGCATAAAGAAATGGCTAATTTATAATTGTGAAGTGAAATTATCTCATTAACAAGCTGTATGAAAATGGTGTGTGAAGAGACAGAATTTTCATCTAATATTATACTGATACAAATGTGTTAACAATGAAAGATATTTTCCATAGTCAACACTGTTGTGAAAATGTCCTTTTAACTATAAAAATTGATATTAGTCCTCACCTGGTACTCAAGAAGGTGCCCCGTTTGGCTGAATAATTTTAAATCATAAAATTTTCTAATAGCTTGGCTTGGAAATGGACCTTAATGCCCCTCTAGTTCCAAACCCCTGCTATGGGCAGGGACATGTCCCACTAGACCAGGTTGCTATGCCCCATTTCTAAGCTGGCCTAAACACTTCCAGAGATGTGTCATCCACAACCCTGGGCAACCTCACGTGGGAAAGGTTGTGCTCACCTGGACAAGTGGGGAAAGGGCAGAGAGCAAGGTCTTCTCATACATCTCAATTCTGTGGAGTAAAACAATAACACCAAGGTTTTGCCAGCATTCATAGAAAATCATAAATGTGAAAAATTAAATTCCACTGGGACAACGGCAACTTCTTCATTTATTTCAGAGGAGACAGATTTTTGCCACAGGAATTTCCTGATATGTTTTACCCTAACAGCTAAAAAGAATCCATTTTCTGGGTGTTGGTTGTTTTGGAGCTTTTTTTTGGAGATGTTTATGTGTCTCTCCAATAAACCACAGTTGTTGTGAATGAAAATATCCTATTACTTGGCTGCTGTTGTACAAATATTTTCTCTTTTGTACACTACTTATAGAAGTGTTTTTCTTCTATGTAGTGATATTTGCATCAAACAGTACTTTATGTTACACTGCATTTTCTTTAATAGGGTGGATTTCCTGCCACAGCTTCCTTTTTAACCTCTAAAACCTATGTCAGCAAATACGAAAGAGAACAAAAAAAAAAGAAAAGGCCTGATGAGAAATAGATGAATAAGGATTATTGAAATACTGTTGAGAAAGAGGTATTTCTGCCTTTATCTTTCTTCTACCTGTCAGTTTGTGAGCCCTGAAGGACTCACTGGCAGTGACATGTCAGAGAAAATGAAATTGCCCTTTCAGGAGTGAATCAGAGACAAAAGTAGCACTAGAAATGCAATTTTAGTAGGCAGTCTCTAAGCATATATTAGCTGCTATTGCTCAGAAATCTCCTTGTGATGCTTGCAAACCCTCAGTCCAACAAATTGCAAGTAAATTAGGCTTCTTCCAGAGCACCATTTACATTGCTCTATTTTTTCTGTCCTTCCTCACGTGGACATGAACTCCCTCCCTACCTCTCTGACTGCAATCTCACCAGTGGTTTCAAAACATAGAATTTCTTCTCCCACCTTTCAAGGGAGGTGAGCTGCAGGATAACACTGTATGTAAGGGAAGGGGAATGTGGAAGCTAAGCCATCTAAACCATTTGCTGCTTTTTCTCACTAACTAATAATAGAGTTTTCAGGCTTTGCCTTGCCAAATGTCACAAGACAAGGAATATGGAGAAAAAAGAATTGGAATGAAGGGGGCTTAAAAATATCACATAAAGAAATATGTGCTGGTTTCCTTTTATTTCTCTTGCTGCCTGACCCTCTTGCACCTTGCAAATATAGGGATCAGATTTAAAAGTGTTTTGGACAGACAGGCTCAGAAAAAAAGGAATTTATTTTCTTTCCTATACAACAAAAATTAGAATTTCTAGAGAGTTTTCTGAGATTATTTTTAAAAAATGTAGGATGTTATTCTAACAGCACTGAGAATAATGATATTGCTGCCTAATTCCATTAATTTAAGATTATTTCTGTTGGGGATTTTTTTCCTTTAAAATATCATAAGAAGAAGATATCTTCATGAGTCGTTATTTTCTTCTGGTCAGTGGTACAGAATAATATGCCTCTGTGTTAGAGGTAGTGGATGACTTCACATTCACCTTTTCATCTGATTCTAGGTTTTTCTACTTTTTTTCCCAGTGTTTTCTTTCTTAAGACAGCTTGTGTACAAATAGGTTTCCAACAGATCTCCACCTTTCCCCTGATGGGGGTTGGGGAAGGAAGTGAGGCAGGGCACCCTTTTGGGCTCCTCTCAGTGGATTGCTGAGCAAAGGTGCACATTCTGCAGTCAAGCACAAGGCATAAATCACAAGCCATAATCTCACATAAGTATATTTCACATTAGTAAAACAAGATGTCATCAAGCATATACGTCCTGGCCCATTTATTGAACTGAATATATAAACTTTTATCTTATAGGTTACTCCGTATGGGGTAAATACAAGGTCCCTTCTGGTGCTGTTCAGTGTGCTGTCTGAAGTGTTGGTACAGCACCTTGCAGCACTAGGATAAATGCTGTTTTTATTTCACTGCTGAAAATTGGCCAGTAATCTAGAAATTGTGTCCTGAAACTGCAAATATTTGTGTTTATGGTTAGACATCGTACTGTGAGCAGGGCTGTTGGAAGTGATGAGGCAGTTTGCTGTCAATGAGTTTCCTTAGACTTGCAGGTTTAGGATCTTAGCAATTTTTGCAAGATCACATGATCCATGGTTTTCAATGTTTACTTGCAGTGTTTACTTTCAATGTTTACAGCTAAGAGTGAAAACTCTTTATTTATTCCTTTCCTCTGTCTCTCCATTCTTGAGAAACAATATCTGCATCTCTTCACAGCTGCAACACATCCTCAGCAGCATTAATGCTGAGGGGAACTCTGGCCCTGAATAATTGTAATTTTCATGCTGTTGTCACTTTCCTGTCCCTGGCACAGAGAGGCTTACAGTGTTTTGACAACTTTCCTGTGTTTTCTCCAGATTGAAGTTTCCTTGTCTGTCACTTGCATGATGCATTTTAATTCTGAGATGTGTAACTGCTAATGCATTGTTACAGCCAGGACTGAAGCCCTGAAAAACAGATTTATTAGAACTTGGAAAGAGTTTGGAAAACAGAACTGATCTACTTACTGTATGCATCTGATCCTTCCAT
This sequence comes from Molothrus aeneus, assembly GCF_037042795.1. NCBI lineage: Eukaryota > Metazoa > Chordata > Aves > Passeriformes > Icteridae > Molothrus > Molothrus aeneus. The sequence goes on along the minus strand of NC_089649.1, from coordinate 59,925,928 downwards.
CTTAAAAAGATTCAGATGAAGAAAAGTATCAAAGTATGAAAAGCTTCCCTACAGTTGTAGGTAATTTTCTCATTTAAAAAAAAAGTCACTGTACATGATAAAGGTGAGTAACACATTAACAGTGTAAAGAAGTGGTTGTTTTGTGCCACAGTCAGGAACAAGAAGACTTAGTGAAATAATAAATGCAGCACTTAAAAGACATGAAGCACTTTTTTCCCTCTATATGTAATTTAAATGATGACTCTCAATTTGCAAGGAGGTCAAAATTATAAATTGGTTCAAAAAGGTATTAGGCAAATTCATGAATAATAATGGTATGAAATACAGTGGCCTAGAGGTAACCTCCAGCTTGAGGAGTCTTGAAATTGCTGATTACTGTCATCTGTCAAGAAAAGGGTCATAACCATATGTACTTTATTCTCCTACAGGCACCAGCTACTGTCCACTGTAAGAAAAAATCTGACCTGGAACAAGAAGTATGCCCATTTTTTTTGCTTCAGATTGAAAATTGATGTCCATGAGTTTTTAAATAACATTGAAGAAGTGAGAATTCAACTACAGATGCATTAATATCAAGGAATATGAAGAATTACGCACAATGTTAAAATGACAAGTAGCAACAATAGGTTAAAAGGAAAATTCAGCCCAAGTGAAATTCTTAACCAAAAAATGTACTGAGATTGGGAACAGTATCTTCCTAGAACTACTAGAAACAAAAACCACTTGAAAATGTACTCTCTGTGAGAGATAATTCTGAATTGACATCCAGATGGCATAAGTTAAATGCCACAAAATGAATTTATTGCACTGGATTCTGGTTTTATCATGAGACACACAATTGGTCTGTAGCTCTATCGATCAAGTATGTTCTGAATTGCATTGGATGTATCTTCATAGAATGGATGACAAATTTCTTTACATCAAACAAATCTGTTTTGTAATGGTGCAAACTTGAAGTACGTTAGCCTCAGGGATTTTTCCTTGGATTACTGAGAACAGATCTGGGCCCAACACTTCAAGTTTGAAAGATGTCTCCAGGAAAAGTTTCTTTCTGCTTTAGAACTTTTAGGATGGTCAATAAGCAGTATTTACTTTAAAGACCTCTAAGAAATCTTAAAATTTATACAAAACTTTTAATGACTACCAGCATTTCCATAAAAGTGAATGTTATTTATCAGAAATATTGTGTTTAACCTTGTCTTGGGCAACACTATTGTCCAAAAAAAAAAAAAAAAATCACTGTGAGGCTGAAAAGCAAATCAATCAGGCAGAATTGCTGAGGAGATGGGTCAGAAGGAGAGAAATGGGTCTTGTTCAGACTCGTAAGGTCTGAACAAGAACTCATCCACATTTTGACTCATGTGGCCAATGCAGATATTTACACAAACAAATGATCTTTCTCTAAGTTCAATCAATGTAGTTAAGAAGCTAAAAAACAACTTACGCACCTTCTGTCCATTAATGAGATTCAAATACCTGCAGGTTGACACTAGCTCTCATTGCGTGTTTGGGAGTGAAATTTTCTTCTTTCATCGCACGTTCTGTTTTCAACAAGGTGTTTATTTATGGGAATGTGAATGATTCTACAAGTGGTGATTTAGAGGCTAAACTGGAGCATATTTGAAATATTACCACATGAATTTCTGATCTATTTGTTCAATTTCTCTTTCTTTAGATATTTTTAAAGTATGCAAAGGAGGTAATGTAAAATTTATTGTCTTCTAATAACTGGGTCACTTCTATAGAACACATTTGAGGGTCTTTCCATTAGTATTACACCAAGTATAAGAATATATAATTGTTATAAAAAGGTGGAGTTTGCTGATGACTCAAAATGAGTGGTGAGGTGAACAAGTCAAAAGAGAGAGACATATCACAGAGAGTTGAGAGACCAGGACAGGCTGGAGGACTGTGCTCACACTCTCAGGTACAGAGATGAAGGTACAGATGAAGTTTAATAAAGTAAAATTCAATGTCCTGCACCTGCATAACCAAAGATCAGAACAGATCAGGATTTGTGAGACTGAAAGGGACATAGGGGTCCTGATGACAACAAGCCACATGAGTCAGCAGGGCACCAATGTTACACGGAAAGCAAATCAGATCCTGGGCTTCATCCACAGGGCCATTACTGTCAGACCTAGAGAAATTATCATCCTACTCTATTCAGCCCTTGTCAGGCTGAGAGGAGACCTCATGATGTCTACAACTTTCTCATAAGGGGAAGTGGAGGGACAGAAACAATGGAGGGACAGGAACAGTGGAGGTCTTTGTGGTGACCAGTGACAGGACCCAAAGGAATGGTATGGAGTTATGTCAGGGGAGGTTTAGGCTGGATATTAGAAAAAGGTTCCTCACCAGAGGGTGGTTGGGCACTGGAGCAGGCTCCCCAGGGCAGTGGTCACAGCACCAAGCCTGGCAGAGTCTAAGCACCCTTCAGACACCAATGCTCTCAGGCACATGGTGTGACTCCTGGGGATGGTGCTGTGCAGGGCCAGGAGTTGGACTTTGATGATCCTTGATGGGTTCTTGCCAACTCAGGATATTCTGTGATTCCATGATTCTATGTCTCCACAATTTGAGGAAGATGCAGAGAGATGGAAGAGAATCCAAAGGAGGGCCACAGAGATGATCAAAGAGCTGCAGAATCGGTGCTTTAACAAATCATGGTATCCTAAAGCAGCTTCATTTATCTTTAGCTATGTTACCAAATACAAAAAAGTTCCAAAAGTTTCTTGGTGGATTGAAGTTGGAAAAGGGTGTTTTAAGGTATGAGTGTTACCTTTTGATCTATTTTTCTCCCAATTTCTATCCCATTTCCAACTAATGAGTTTTAAATATGTCAGTTGCCAGCAGCAGTAATAAATTATCTTCCAGCATATGGGGCTGCTAATCATGATTTTCTAAAACTGATCACTGCACCTATCCAGTACTACACAGTGTTCATCTGAGCAACCCAGCTGACATAATGAAATGTAATTATTCTTTTCAATTGTTCATTTAAAATGTAATTGTATTTTTAAATTACTGTGCAATTTAATAAAATCACGGAGTATAATTGCTTTCTTTCAGATTGTATATGTTATAGAATATTATAATTTTCTAAACTTTCATGCATTCTTCTGTCTTCAAACTTATGGTCAGCATGATTTAAATTAATATCAATTTATTGCTCATTCTGAGTCATCTTGCTAATTTATCCATAGCCTGTAGTCTTCAAATTTGTCATAGTTTCTGAAGTAGACCTGGTTGAAGTCCTGTGGACCTTAATATTGCTTAATATTGTTAGCTTCCTACGTTTTCACAGACTAAACAGAGATGCTTTCTTGGTTGTGATTAACAGTGTTTCCCAAAAGACATTGCAGAGCTGCACCACAAATGGAGAACACAAAAGAAATGGGAGAAGAGTCACAAGCATTCCCTCAAAATATTCTATGGATGAGAAATAGATTGCTTAGTGTATTGGGCTTGGCTGGCAAGGTTTTGGTAGTGGGAGGAATACAGGACTGGCACCTCTGAGAAGCTGCCAGAAGCTTCCCTGTGTCCAGCAGAGCCAATGCCAGCCAACTCTAAGATGGACCCATCACTGGCCAAGGCTGAGCTCATCAGCAGCAGTGGCAGTGCTTCAGGGATAAGACAGTCAAGAAGGTGGAAAAAAAAATTATTGTACAGAAGTAATTGTAGCCAGAGAAGAGAGGAGTAAGAACATGTGAGAGGGACATGCCTGCAGGCCCCAAAATCAGTGAAGAGTGCAAGGCAGGAGGTGCTCCAGGTGCTGGATCAGAGATAGCCCTGCAGCCCATGGTGAAGTCTGTCCCCCTGCAGTCCATGGAGGTCCGTGGTAGAGCAGAGAACCATCTGCAGTGCCTGGAAGACCCCACACCAGAGCAGGCTGAGGCCTGAAGGAGGCTGTGACCTGTGGAAAGTCCACACTGGAGCAACCTCCTGACAGGACCTGTGAATCCTTGGAGAAAGGAGCCCATGATGGAGCATGTTTGCTGGCAGGACTTGTGACTTCATGGGAACCCATACTAGAGCAGCCTGTTCCTGAAGGACTGCATCCTATTGGAGGGACCCAGACTGCAGCAGGCCATTAAGAACTTCAGGGACCTGTGGGAAGGACTCACACTGGATAAGTTTGTGGAGGATTGTCTCTCACGGGAGGTACCACAAAGTGGAGCAGGTGAAATGTGTGAGGAATTCCCCCTAAGACAGAAGCAGTGACAGAAATGTGTGATGAACCCACTGCAACCCCTATTCCTCATCTCCCTGTGCCACTGAGTGGGCAGAGGCAGTCAATAAGGAATAAAGCTAATCCCATGAAGGAGGGAAGGGTAAGGGGAAGTTGGTTTTAAGATCTGTTTTATTTCTAATTATCTTTGATTTTCATTGGTAATAAATCAAACTAATTTTCTCAAGTGGAGTCGGTTTTACATGATAGTAACCAGTGAGTAGCCTCTCCCTGCCCTTATCTCAACTCATGAATCTTTTGCTATATTTTCTCTGCTCTGTGCAGCTGAGAAAGGGAATGATAGAGTGACTTTGGAGGGCACCTGGCTTCCAGACCAGGTCAAACCACTATGCTTATTTTCTGGACTGGCCTGACTTAAGTGGATGGTAATTTTACCTATGGAATATTAAATAAACATCAATTCTTGTTGATGTTTATCTGTGATGCTTTATCTGTGCAGGTGAAGTCTATGGACCTTTACCAAATTACCCAAGGACAGAAGCAAGGGCTTCACACAGTGAAGAAGGATCAGCAGGAGACTTTCTTTATCAGACACTGGGTTATTACTCCCATTGTATTTTTCTTAAAGTGGGCAACATCCCCCTAAATCCATAGTGATTCCTGCTTCAGAGTCTTTACAAGAGAGGCATTGATCTTGCTGCAAAAGAACTGAACTGAGCATTTCACATTCAATAAACATAAATATTTATGCCTTGAAACTCAACTAGTCAAGAGCTAACATCCAGGAAAAGAAATTTTTGAAAGAACAAGTGTTTTGTTTTGTTTTCAAAATAACCTGAAGAATATCATCTTGGAAATATTTCTCATGGATTGAAGCAAAGCCAGATCCTTCTCTTCACAGCCTCCTGGCACTAGCACTAAATTCCTGAATACTCCAGATTTCCTGAGTGGTTCTTTCCTGTAGCAAAATTAGTCTATGTAATCTGTAAGAAGAAAGCAATCCCTTTTTCTGTGGAATGGGGAAGAATCATGACTGTGATTCTTTTGCACCAACTCAAGAAATGTCCATTTGGCATGACTTTTAAGACCCTCATATCTGTAGTGCAAAGGACCTTCATGAAGATCAATTAATTCCTCCTAATAATACTCCAGGTGTTTAATCATCTCTACTTTACTCAGACCCTAGGAGAGTAATAAAGATCAGACAAAAATGATTGATTATACATTGAACTACATTTTCAGAGGACTGTGCTAATGATTTAACCAAGTTATCTCTCTTACCTCCCTGTGTTCTCTGAGTTTCTGATTTATTAAAAGAAAAAAGTGACCTTGTGATCTTTCTACAAACATAAAGTATTAAATGCTTTATGCAACCCTTCAAGGGAAAGTGAAAGAATGAAAGAACTGCAGAATTTTTTTTTAAATTACATGCTTTTATAATCCCTTTTATACTGTCTGACTTTAGGAGTTATATCAAAATAAACTGCTGAAGGATAAACCAAAGAGGTAGGGAATAGACACAAGTCTAGAAAGACAGGAAGTCTCCCCCAGGGGAAGCATTCTCGATCTCCATCAAACTGGAAGTTTACTCTTCCCAAGTTTTAGAATGAGGCTAAATGGAGTCTCCAGGAAGGAGTGGGATGGGTTCTTAGCCATTAGAAATGCAGAGCAATAGTGATATGCTGTAGCAAACAGGGGAAATCCTCTCCCAGAAAGAGCTGTTAGTCATTAACGGAATTCAAATTTGGTCACAAAACTATAAGTCTGTGCCTTTTGTTCTATAAACATACCTTTTCAAATACTTGTGAGAAGAGATACCTAAATAAAGCATTGTTCTGACAATGCTGCTCTCTATGCCTTTTGAATATGTGAAACACCAGATTCTGAATTAAAGCTCCTAGGGACCTGAACAACAATCTAATAGTTAATTGTTAATATGAAAAAAAATCTGGGGTACCATAAAGCAGGAACCTGATCTAAAGAGTTTGCCCACATATTTCAACTTACAGTCAAGTATAAAAATCCATGCACTCATTTTGTAAAGCTGAGTGTAGAGCTGTCAGCCTAATGTCTTCTGTCTCTGTCAGAATGATAATTTTATTAAATAAATACCAGCACAATATGTATCATGAAATTCTGGAGTTTAAAGCTGACAAGATGCATCTGATTAAAGGAGTGCCAATCTGTAGCCCTTTTACTGCATCCAGCCCTTATGCAGTTTGTATTTCGCTTCTCTGGGAGAATAATATCCTACAGGAAAGCTCTGAGATGCAAACACTCTGTAGGTCCATGTGTTGAGTGTCCCTCATCACAGGGAAAAGTGTATACAGGAGCTCTTTCTGCCCTTGATAAGAGAAACATTGTGTGTATTAACACAATTGGCCTCTTCTCACCTTTCTTGGGAAGGTTGAAGGGTTGGCTTCTCCTGATGAAAACCACCTTTCTGTCATCCCCTTGAAGTTAGTTTTTTAAAATGTACAAGAACTTCTTGCCACAGCTTTGTGCTCTGAACTCATGTTGAGACAATTACCTATGATGACCTCTAAGCCCCTTTCTGAATTATTTATTTACAAGACAGAAATGTGTACAACCTGCACTCTGGGTTCCTAGCTACCTTGCTTTATATTTGACCATACAAAATGTATTTATATTACTTTATGGTCATCTACCAAGTGATTCAGGTCTCCCTGTAAGAGTAAGGGAGCAACAGCACTATTAAGTATGCTCTTGGACCTATCAGTTATCATGTTAGTAAATTTTTTGTAGCTTTATCTTGGATAAAAATAGGGGACAAGAAAAAAAATTCCTTTTGGCCTTATGGTTAAAGCTCCATTCCTGACTACATTGTCAGTATGATTTGTATTTTGAGATCCATCAGGGACCATAAAAGTTTTGAATAATTTTGCTGTCTTTTAGTTTCAAGGTCTTGAGATGAAAAATCAGAAACAGAATTGTCATAATTCTAAGACAATCCCAAATATATAAAAACAGAACTTGATTATATCCCTCAGACCTGAAATCCTGACACAAGAAAGGAATAGTTGATTCGAAAAGACCTAATCTCCACAAATTCATGCTGACTGATTGTGAACAGTTTCATAGTCTCTAAATTTAATTGGCAGTCTTAAATTTGTTCCATATTTGTTTCCAGGAATTGCTAAGTGCATTTGAATTCCCACAGCCCCTGCTTTTATTCAGTTTTTAATGGTGGCTCTCCTCCAGTCCTTTTAAATTTCTATCGTTTCAAGTGTCTGTTAATTATGAAAAGTAATAGATATGCTCAGAAAGTTTCTCAGCAGCTTCCTCTAAGACAATTGGATTTTGTTTATTCTCTCCTGCTGTTTGGTTGGCAAATCTTTCCATTTTTTTCATTGCAAATGGAGTTAAATGTTTTGTGCCCTTCACAGCTGAGTAAGGAATAGATTTTCCTTGCTTGTTGGTATGAAAATTTACCAACCATTGCTATTCCTCTATATTTCCTAACTGAGGTTTTGTAATTTGTTACTTCTTTAATCCTCATTATCTAGTTCGCTCCTTACATGAGTTTTAGATGATATTATATTACTGCTTCTGTATGTCATTTTAAAACACTAGGGCTAGATTAATTTTCTTTGTTTGGGCATCATTACCTGCAAAAACCATTGCGGGTTGATGCACCTGGGAGATATGTTATACCAGAAGAGGTAATGGTGCATCTTGGTGAACCTGTGACAAATCTGATCCTATCCAGATGTAGTCTGAAAGTCTTTTTGTCAAGCACAAATTTTTAATTTGATTTAATTAACTTCTATTGATTATGCAACCAAACCACTATAAATTTCTTGTTTAACACATCCCACTTGGTTTATCAGCCAATTAGTTTGGCAGTGCTTTAAGACTGGCTTTTTAACAGTCTTCTAAATACATATTCTAGTGGTCAATCCTACATTCCTCATGCTTTATGTAAAGCTGGTATCTAGGTCTTACAGCTAATATTTGGGAAATTTCTAATTCTAGGTCTAACTAGAGTGACAGATTGAAAAAACAGAACTAACTCTGTTCAGAGTCTATAAGGAAAACTTGGTCCTGAGACTTTCAAACATGAGGAAATGTGTTTGGTTTTATTTATTTATTTATATGAAATAGCTTTGAAATAGCTTGACTCTATTGGCCTTTGAGATAGTGGATCTTAAATTCACTTAAACCTTCATTCAATACTCGAAGGCCAGTGCATTAATCAAATAGCAGGCTTGCAAAACACACAATAAAATTTTTAACTATAAACTCTTGGTGCCAGTGGGTCGGAAGCACCCACTGTTAAGTGCTGCGGCTTTTGGCATCACTGCTGAGGAGTCTACCTCCAGGTGCCACAAAATCTTATCAACTTAAAATGTCCAAGAGCACTGTTTCTCAGCTGTAGTGCTGCAGCCCTTAAGCTCATCACAGTGGGTTTATTATGATGTTAATTCTGCTAGTTTAGAGAAGAGTTTTTTTGTCACAGCAGACCACTTTTCTGTTGCTGTCTGACTTTCACCTTCCTCAAACCCTTACCTTCAACCTTCATATATTGAGTGAAGGTATAAATAAAATGCAGGACTATCCCTATGTTTATTTGATGCTGTGCTTTGTATTTTCTTTCAGTTACAATGATTTCAGCCCCAAAGCTTATTTATCATCTCTCCTCTATTTTTTGTTTCCTCTTTGTCTGGTTTTTTGCCAAGCAGACATCACGGTGCCCTGGTCTCCCACCCGGATGGAAGCTTTTCCTCAGCATGGCAAACATAATGTTACAGAACCCTCTGCTCTCTCTAGGACACACATACCAGAGGCATCAACAGTGCATCAGACAAAAGCAGTGGGGCATCTAGATGTCAATCACAGTCTGAGATTCTTGCGATATCAAACTCACTGATGTTGTGGGAGGCTTGACTGGAGCTCCAGGAGGAAAAGCAGCAGATGTGATAGGATGAAGGGCTGGCTGGCCCTGCACAGGGGCTCAGGGCTACACCCCCACCTGGGGATGATGGGCTGCTGAGTGAGCCTGTGCCTGAGGCCACACAGACTTTTCCTCCAGGACAGGGAGCAGGCTAAGATTTTAGACTGCTGTTTTGTGGGCATTTGATTCTTTTTCTATCCCCAGAAAGAAGTAAATTTCACAGCAAAATCCAGCTGTACTTCATGAGCTCCATGAGATTACATTTGTGTCCTTTATATGAAAAATGAAAGACCTGGTAAAAGTTGGGTAACAGAGGAAGAGGAGACAGTTTAATACTTACTGACTGACTGAGTATGCAGAAGTTCTGTGTTCAGTCCTTTAGAGATCTTTGGGTCCTTGACTTTATATATAAAGCTTGCTTTGCATCCAAGTGACTTTACATATTGAGGTGAAGATCGATGTCAGTGGATAACAGCAAAGTAAACTGCAGCCATGCAGATTCCTGTGTGGTGCCACTGGCATCATAAAATCTCACTGTGCACCTCTGTTCTCCACTGAGCTCCACTGTTTCCCATCAGTCTTGAATTAGCTATCATCAGATTGCTTGAGGTCACTTAGGAGATATTATTCTTGCTCTCAGTAGGGTAATAAGTTGTTTTACAATTAATATTTAATGGGAGTGAGTTTGGAATCTCCAGGAAGTCATTAATAGTTGATCTGCTTAAAGGGGGGTTATTTGGGTTCATCCCATCTGCAGTAATTATAATACATGTTAGCTTGTGGGCAGCAACCATTCAGGATACTGGGTCTTGGACCCTGAGGGCAGCAAAAGCCTGTCTGAATGAGGAACAGGTAATTCATACAGGATGGGGAAAGTGCTCTGTGAGAATAAATATAGTGTATAAGACCATACCTACAGCTATTAATCTATGTGTTTAAGGTCAATAAAAACTTAAACTTTAAACTTAAAAGACAATTATTTGGGGAAAAAACGTCCTGTATTTAGACATGCCTTCATTGTTGTGTTCTGATGTACAAACAGGGTACAAAGCTAAAGTCAAATTTGCTCACAGTGCAGATCATCAGACTTCAAAGCAAGAAGCACTGGAACAATATCACAAAAAAGCAAATGAAAAAATATAAAAATCTTAGGTTTAAGAAATCAGCAGACAACATCAGTGGGTAATTTTTTATAAAAACACAAATACCTCATTTATCCAAAACCACGTTTTGATTGAATGCAGATATTTGTGATGTTATGCCAAGTTTGGCAAATAGCTCCACCCACCATAAATACTATTTTCTAATGGGAAATAGTTCATTTTGACAGTTTAAAAACCAGGTGTTTTGATTTTTTTTTGTTTTGAATCAATCATTCTCAAACTAAATATATATCTCAAAAGTTTATAGATTTTTCTTTAGAAGTCACTGAAGTTGAAATGTTTCAGTTAGGGTGGAATAATCAAGGTTTTTTGTTTGGGGTTGGGGTTTTTTTTTAATTTTAGACAGCTTATGGATTTTAGTTGTAATTTTTTCTAAGAATCTGAAAATTCGGGCATTCATATAGCAAGCATGGGATAGCAGGACACTCTGAGGGACCAGCAAAAGTCTTCATTTCACCCTAGATACATAAAAGATTGAGATTTTACAGTTTACAACCCAGAGGATATTGGTATTTATGGGAGTGAAACTAGAATATTTGAACCTTTAACCTAGTTTTGACATGGAAAGTCCTTCAGAGTGACTCTGGGTTATTAAGAGGATGTGAACATAAAGCTGAACATTTATAAAAGGCCCCAGACCTCTCCTGTCCTTTGCAGTGTTCTCAACAAGCTTGGCTGCTACTGGGAGCACATGGTGCCATTGAGTTTATTGTTCCTTATTGATCCATGTTGTCTTGGTTTAGGGCAAATTTGGGAGGAAACTTTCAAATGGGGTCTTTTTAGAAAGCAAATTCAAGCAGTCTTTCTTTTTTCTATAGGTTCCAGAAAGATTTTCTTTGAGAAAAGTGGAAAAAATTGTTTATTTAACAAGCAAAGCACTCACAAACATGAAAATATGAATAATATTAAACAATGGAACTTTTAATTGTTCTGAAGAGATGGCAAATTTAGAGATTTTTTTTGTAGGTCAGAGTTTTTTTCATGGGTGTGTCTTCAGCTTTCTCTCAGTCTCTGGGGCTTGGGTGTCTCTCTCCAGGGCTCAGGCCCAGTGTCCTGGCTGCAGTGCAGCTTGGGGAGCCCCTGGATGACAGTCCTGATGTTCCTGGCCTGAACAATAGCTGAGCAGTTCCAAAAAACTTCTGGCCTCAGCTAACTAAAAAAAAAACAAACAAGCAGCTAAAAGCAAAGGAGAGCTCTCTCCCCCTCTGCCCATGCTGCAGGAGCAGGAATTCCAGGAGCAGGAATGTGTGGGAGCAAGTGCAGTTTCTGCAATAAACTGTGTGCTTCTTCTCCCCCCTTCACTCTTGGAACAAGTCTTAAAGGTGCAGAACTCAATATCCAGCATAAACAGAACAGACAACTGGGGATACAAGCCTCATAAAATCACCCTAGGACATTCCACCCCTTCCCCCATATTGTCAGCTTATTAACAAAACCAATATCTTTTCTAACTTTACACACACACATTTAAACGTACATATATATATTATATATCTTTATATATATACATCATATATAGCCGTATACAGATATTGCTAGTGACATTCAGCAGACAGTCACATTTATACATGGGTTTCACTCAACAATCAAGATTTTTCTGAGATACACATTGTGTTCCATCTTTCTGCATTATCCACCATGTGCAACTTGATCTTTGAGTAAAGACAACTTCATGTCTGTACTTGAAGCAAAATTGATCCAAACATATTTTCTTAACAAATCTCTGAAATGTACTATTGGGACTTTGTCTGTTGTATGCAGGGGCTCAGATTGGGTAGGGCCTGCTTTGTTGGTGGAACTTTGGGTTTTGACTAACACCAGGTGGCTTTTGCTAGATGTTGCTCTTAATTTTTGGAACATCTCCCACCCAATTCTTTCAAGGTGGTTTTTAACAGTCTATTATTGTATCTTTCCACTTTGCCTGCAGCTGGTGCATGGTAGGGGATATGGTACACCCACTCAATGCCATGTTCCCTAGCCCAGGTGTTGGTAAGGCTGTTTTTGAAATGAGTCTCATTGTCTGACTCAATATTCTCAGGGGTGCCATGCCTCCAAAGGACTTGTTTTTCAAGGCCCAGGATGGTGTTACAGGCCATAGCATGAGGCACAGGGTAGGTTTCTAATCATTGTGTGGTGGCTTCTACCATTGTGAGCACACAGTGCTTACCTTGGCGTGTTTGGGGCAGTGTGATGCAATCCATTTGCCTGGCTTCTTTATACTTATATTTGCACCATCACCCACCCATACCATAGGGGCTTCACTTGCTTGGCCTGTTTGATGGCAGCACACGTCTCACAGTCATGGATAATTGGTGAAAAACTGTCCATGGTTAAATCCACCCCTCGGTCTTGTGCCCCCTTACAGGTGGCATCTCCACCCTGATGACCTGAGGCATCATGGGCCCATCGAGCTTGGAGCTAGCAAGGAGATAAAAGAGGACCTTCTTCAAATCTCCACAGTACAGATCAGAGGTTCTGGTGCCAAACATAGACATCCCCCAGACAGAAAGAGGATGTTCACCCCATGAAGTGAGCTGTGGTTCTCCTGGATGATTGTGGGAAAAATACGTGGGTTTGACTTCAAAATTTTAGTAGTCAGCTTGTAGTCATCCTAGGATGTAAGTAGACTCTGATTACTGATTTCTTTGTGTGCTAGCTCTGATCTTGTCCACAACAAGGACAGCTGTGGGAGTTGAGCTGCCTGAAAGCATCAACTTGAAACTGGGGGAACCTAGTTAACCTAACTGATACCCAAATTAGGGTGAGCATCATTCCAGCAGCTTTGACTCCTGGGAAAGAATATGGTAATAGTTCTATTCATATGAGGTTGTGGTTCTAGAAGGTTCTCCAGTTCTTCCCCCTGATTAGTTGTCATTTGGTGCAGAGTTTTACATATTCCTAATCATTGTTTCAGATTGGACCCTTACCCTCAAATCCACCCTTCAACTGACTTAATATTCAAAGAATTTTAAGGACATCTATATATATATATATATATATATATATAGATGTCCTTAATATTCTTGGCTCTTATAAATTTCTAGCTTGTTCTCCAAAGGAACTTAAAAGAATGAGACTCAAGCTCCAAGCCTGGATCAACAGCTCCTAGAGCAAGGGACTGATCTCTGCTGGTCCCTCATGGCTGGTTTCAGCTCCTGCTCCAAGAGAATAATGAAAAAAAGCTGGATTTCAGTAAAGAAATGCAATCTTTATTCATCAAAAGAAGCCAGTATTAAAAAACCAGAAAACTAATCCTTTCTTTCTATTAGAATAGATGTAGACTCATCAAAAAACATAGTTCAAATTTATACCCAGAAAGCCAAATTATAAATTAATCTGATGGCAGTGATGCAGATTAAGAACTGATGGGTTTTTCATGGCTTTTAAAAAATTCTTTTAATATGTTTAGCCAGCTCTCAAGATCCCAGGATATTGCTTTCTTATCACTATATTATCTCTTGGTATATTGTTTTTGCATCTTAAATTTCATTGTTACACCTTGACAACTTGGAATTTGTGGTCTCATATCACCACTAAGTTATGATAGTTTTGCTGTGTGATAATAATTAACTTTGCTAGCATTTGTTGAGCTGGAGGACCTGCCTTTGTATACCAAAGAGGGAAATAAATGAAAATATACTACTGTTCTTGCTGATAGAAATCGACCTTTGTGTGTGTAGTTTCTGAAGACTTCCAGTTCTGAAGCTGTTTGCGTGTCCAAAGTGCACCAGAAACCCCAGGCTTTGGCTGAAGTTTCATCAGGATTACAAGAAAATCTGCTGACCTATGTCAGTGTACAACACATGACAAGTGTCAGAAAATGTCAAGAACTACTGTGAACACAATTGATGAGAAATCATTGAAACAAAAGAAATATTACTATAGATAGTGCTAATAAGTACTGTGGTACTATGTTTAATGCATGTTTTTAGGTGATCTCACTGTACCTGGCAAATGTATCAGGTACGTGAAATGAGTGTCTAATTAAAAAGAACTGCAATGTGATCCTGACTTCATTAAAACTGTGCATTTTCCTGTGTTTAGTCATACCTGTAGGTACTTGAAGTAAGATCCTGATGCAGAGACACACTTCCACATTTGTAACATCTTTCAGTCTGATCTTGTAGAGTTTCAAAAAAGAAACAAGTGAAAATTGAGATGGTATTGATTGATGCTGCATGATCTCCAAAGCACCTTTACTGTAAATTTGTAAGATTTATTTCTAAGGCAGAGCTGGTTCAGTGCTAAAGGCAGGAATCTCAGGATTCTGCATCTACAAGGATACTTTAACCAATGTGCTCCTGCTTCTTCACCTCTTGGATCTTGTTTTATGAGTATGGAGAAATGTTTTTGAAGAGAAGTGTTTTGCTGGTACTCAGAGATGAGAACTGTGAGTTTAAACAGCTCCCCTGGGCTCCAGATAAAGGCAGGCAGCCCTGATTTCTAGTTTACTCTTCTCTAACTTGGCATTGTGTCATAGATAGATAGATTCAGCAACATCCATTTTATAGGTTTTGTGCCAAATAATAACAGTTTTTGAGGATTCTGAGCCTGGATATGATTCCTCAGGAGGATTCCACAGAGCATGTCCACAGCACTGCCATCTCTCCAGGCTTCTCTGGTACCCTCTCCAGGGACAAGGCAGGAAGAATCAGGCTAAGCAGCTCTTTAGGCAAACAGTTTTTTGGCTGCAATACTGTGATCTGGGTGAGTAGTAAACTTTCATCCAGGCCAGAGACAAAGAGAGATTAGGCCAGGAGTTCTGTAGCTGGTGAGCAGAAATTTCCCTTTTTGGTTTCTGTAAGACTTTGGGCATGCAGAAAGCTCTGCTCTCAGTTTGCACTGCACTGCTGTCCTTCAGCCTCCTGTCCCTGCCCCTCCAAGGACAGCCCATCACCATCCCTGTCTAGTTGAGTGTAAACAAACCTTTTTAGGTCATCATTTTGGATTTAGAATTCCTAGTGTCCTCTTAAATCCTGTTTTATATTCTCATGTCCTTATTCAACTCTAAATCAAAAGAGGGCGTATATCTTAGTATTAAAGGTTAAAGAATCTGATTCTCTCCCCTGACAGTGAACAGTGCCTTGAGGTGATGTGCAAGTCATATTTGAGTGCCTCTTATTTAAGAAGGGAATCTTTCATTTGCCTTTGCATTTTGTGATTATTTTATAATTATATGTCATTTTTTCCCTCAGTTCCACAGGATTAAAAATATTCCTTCTACAAGATAAAATGAGCAAGCAATTGAGGATTGTGTGAAATAGAGGCCAAATTCAGGAGGAACAATTTTTTCTAATATAAGATTATCTGAGCTCTAATGGTCACTTAAAATCTGAGCGTTGAAGCTTGCAAAATGTAATTTGTTGATAAGTCACATGATCTCCACATTGGTAATGAAAGTTTTGCTGGCTGGGGAAAAGGTTTGTGACTTAGTTCTCATCTTTTGCAGTTTGCTGTATGGGAAGGGTGGTGTTTGCCACATGATGTAATGTTATGGAAATAAATACTCTGACAGAAAAAAAAATATTCAGGGTAACAGACTGAGAACAATTGCTAGCAATTGTAATCACAGAATCATAAAATCACAGAATATCCTGAGTTGGCAAGAACCCATCAAGGATCATCAAAGTCCAGCTCCTGGCCCTGCACAGCACCATCCCCAGGAGTCACACCATGTGCCTGAGAGCATTGGTGTCTGAAGGGTGCTTAGACTCTGCCAGGCTTGGTGCTGTGACCACTGCCCTGGGGAGCCTGCTCCAGTGCCCAACCACCCTCTGGTGAGGAACCTTTTTCTAATATCCAGCCTAAACCTCCCCTGAAACAACTTCAGGACACTTCCTTGGGTCCTGTCACTTGTCCCTGGAGATCAGAGGTCAGTGCCTACCCCTTCTTTTCCCCATCATGAGGAAGTTGCAGACTGTGATGAGGTCTTCCCTTCAGTCTCCTCCAGGGTACTGACCAAGTAACCTCAGCCATTCTTCATACACCTTCCCCTCCAGACCCTTCACCATCCTCGTGGCCCTCCTTCGGATACTCTCTAATAGTTTAATGTCTTTTTTATATTGTGGCACCCAAAACTGCCCCAGCACTCGAGGTGAGGCTGCCCCAGTTCTGAGCAGAGCAGAGCAGGACAATCCCTCCCTTGCCCAGCTGGCCATGCTGTGCCTGATGTCCCCCAGGACAGGGCTGGCCCTCCTGGCTGCCAGGGCACTGCTGATTGATATTCAATTTGTCATCAACCAGGACTCCCAGGTCCCTTTCTGCAGTGCTGCTCTCCAGCCATTCTTCCCCACTCTTTATACACAACCAGGGTTGCCCCATCCCAGGTTCAGAATCTGAACTTGTTAAACTTCATATGGTTGGTGATTGCCCATCTCTATAATCCATCAAGTTTTGTAGATGATCAGAAGGGTATTAACTCAATAACCTGCAGTTTTGTTTATTCCTTTGCTTTTCATTTTTCATGGTAATGGAGCTCTTCCCTAGTGGTTCATACACTGTTATATAATGGCAAGGAAAAGCAAAATATGTAAGAATTTTACAAACAAGAGAAATCCAGCATTCACTCAGTGCATTGCTACAATTGGTTTTTATTTTCAAGTCTTGGATTTCTTATTGACATGGTTGAGTAAATTTGGCTTTCTGTGTTAAGGGCTGAATTTATCTGTCTTGTACTTTAGATTTTTTTTTCTGTAAAAATGCCTTACAAGAGGAAGAATTGTATTTATTTTTCTCTCTCAGATATATCTGTGTCCATTTGTTTCGATGATCTCTCCAAAGAGATGCCAGAAGGCAAGTGCAGCACCTTTCCTCATGTCTCAGGATGAGGAGGAGGAACAGATGATGGGGTGATCTGTGCTGACTTAAGCAGGCTTCTGTATATGACTCCCTGCTGCTTTCCCTGGCTCTTTGTGCCCACTTGCCCCAGAGGTTCTCAATGTGCAAAGGCAAAGATAAGAGGAATGTTTACATTAACACTTTTCCTCTGGAAACAAAAGTCATGCTGCAGTACCGGAACCACTGTTTTGTTTTTGTTCTCTTGCTTTAAATTTTTCTCCTATCATTTTTATTTCTTGTTTTAAGGTGAATAATAAAACTGATTTATTTTAAATCAAGGGTCTTCTGCCTCTTTAAACAGTGAGAAGAAGGAGCCAATCCCAAGTGTAAAGGAGTGGATATTTTTATTGCCAACATCTGTAATCACTGAGGTTATCCACTTTTTCCTCTATTTCATTTGGGGACATTTGGTTTTACCTTTATTTTTGTCTATTGTAATTTTCCCTCCTAAGCCATTAAGACCCTCTGAAGGTCAATAAGCCCTAGTAAAGAACAATAAATTCTGTACAAAATATTTTTTCCATTTTAAAGAAACTGAAAACATAAAAAAAAAATTCAGGTGCCACTGAAGAATGTTACAAAGGCTTGATTGAAAGAAATGGGGGCAGATTTCAGGGAATTAATAGCTAAATCTGCCTCAGTGTCATTCACATAATTTATAATGTAAGGATTTAGTGAAAGCATAATGTAACTGTATCTATTTGATGAGTGGAGAAATACTGGGCTGTGTTATATGACAGAATGACAATATTTTGTACAAATCTGCACAGAACTTATGCAAGGAAATTCATAATACTTTAACCAGACATTGTTTTTCATAGGATATCATCATATCCATCCCTGTGATAATAGAGGATGTTTCTAGAGAATGAAAATATTATTTGTCTAGTGAACAGTTTTGTTTTATTTTGAGCATTTGAAGAATCAATAAGCGTTTCCATCATTGGAACTACAAAGACAAGTATGTGTACTAAAGATAGAGAATTCTAGGGAAAATTAAGTAGTAGACTGGAGAGGAGGAGACAATAAAGAGCTGTGAAATGTGGTGCTGGCTTATTTAAAGAGCTAACTGAATTCTCCAAAAATAGACAGCAACAATCTACCCAGCAGTGATAGTTGCAATTATTATATTATTAAGTATGAACAAAATTATTTTGTTTGGTTTGGTGGGGTTTTTTTAAACCTTCATTATTTAGTAATGTGCTTTAATGCTTCTGATTATGTAATCTATTTTTTATTAGCAATTTTATGAACTATCTGCTTTCAAATGTTCTGTTTTTGAAAAATCCACCTGTGAACATCTGAGCCTGTATGCAGTAGGTTAAAGGTAGTCTAGGGCACAGTAACTTAACATTTTTGTTTCTTTGTATATCATAAGCACTGCTGAAAAAATGGACAGACAAATGAAAACACTTCTATTTGTTCTGATAAAGAAAATATTATGCATGCAAGTGGCCTGGAAAACAGTCATGATGAGTTTCTTGGTTTCCAAAATATTCAGGAGTACAACATCAAAGAAATAATATGCTTCTAACAATAACACAGTTCACATTGCAAATCCTGCCTGGACTGCTTGGTTGTTTTGTTTGCTGTTATTGAATTCAAATTGTAATGTTTTTCATTGCTCTGAGAAATGTTTCCCTATTCAAATCTTTTTCTCCAAATATGTTTCTCTAAACATCATTCTCAAGGTACTCAACATCTAATGAAGAAGTGTATGCTTGTTCAGTCTCTTTGGTCTTCTCCTTTGATGTGTTATGAGGATAGGTTTTACTTTTATTGCATTTTATAATTCTGTTGTTAAGACTGAGCTATGTGTTCAGTCACTTAGTGTGGGGACTTTATGAATATATTTATTATTCTCCTCCAGATAATAGTTTGGTTTGGGTCCTGTTCTCACTGCTTTTTGTATCCCTTAAAGAACAGAGAGTTTAGGTTGTTCCTTTTCATGTTATTTGTTCTCCTTGTAACACTGGAAAAGAAATGTACTGTTGTGTTCATTCCATAAGCAATTAGAGAATTTAGTGAAAAGGAGCTCATTTTTTTTCCAGATTTGAAGAGATGTAAAGGAATATTAAATCAAATAATACCACAGAATATAAAATAAATAAAATAAATTTCAAATCAATCAAATAAATACACAGAACACCAGAAAACCAGAAGCCAGTGGCTACAGTACATGTTCAGAAAGCAGCATGGTATTGAGGCAGGGCCTTACAGAAGCAGGGGGGGCTGTGACTAACTCAATGCTGTTAA
The DNA here is from genome assembly GCF_037042795.1 of Molothrus aeneus. Classification (NCBI taxonomy): domain Eukaryota; kingdom Metazoa; phylum Chordata; class Aves; order Passeriformes; family Icteridae; genus Molothrus; species Molothrus aeneus. The sequence continues at coordinate 59,906,565 of NC_089649.1, read as the reverse complement.
AACATCACCTGGGTAAAACACACAGAATCTTACAGCATCCTCCACTGCCCAGTGTCTCCTTGATCTTCCCTTGTTCCCCTCCCTCACCATCCCTATGTCTATAAAAACACAATCTTTGCAGTAACTAGTCTGGTTGTTATATGGTTACTGCAGCAAAGTACATTAAACTATTTTTTGCATTTCATGATCTCTGTATTTCTTCTGGCCACTGAATTTTGTGTCTCCCTCCTCATTCCTCCACCACAGTGCTCTTCTCTTGTTTTTCTGCCTGAGAGTCAAACCTGCACTGTGAACCCTCTTTCTGCCTGTGCTGTTGAACTGCTTGAGTAGAGCAACCACCAAGCTACTTTTGCCTGACTCAGGTTGGGTGTGAGCTGGGAACAGAGGTCATCTGGTGTAGTTATGTCTAAGGACAGAAGTGCATCCACAAACACAGTGACAAGCAAAGCCTTAGCTGGTCCTTAGCATTTGTTTTAAGTAGGACTCTATTTAGAATAGTTTATGGTATTGGAATATATGTCATTCAGTTCAATGCAAATATCTATCACTTACTACACTTAGTGCATAAATGTAGGCTAATTCTCACCTGTTTCCATTAATGAAGTGCTTTCCTGAGTTGTACCTTCACCGGACTTTCTGTAAACTCAGCTTCCCACTTGCTCCTGTGGATTCTGTGGTATTTTCTACTCTGTCATTTGACTTCATGCTCTTCTCCATCACAATCCACACCAGCTCCACAAACACATTCAGGTCTATTGGATTTTCCCTTTCTAAGCTTTGTGATTTCACTGCTTCTGCTTCTGGTGCCTAGAAAATTTCAGTCATGGTTTCAACCATGGTTTTCAGGGTTTGTTTTTTAAGATTTACAGATTTAATCCTTTACGACTCCCTTATGAAACTACTCCTATGGTGTTGTTTGTTGTTTTGGGGTTTTTTTGGTTTGTTTGGGGTTTTTTGCTTGCAACTAAAATCACTCTATTCTCATTTATGTCAAAATAGTATGTCCTCTCTTGGTTTTTTGTGTTATTATAGTACAGGATTTTCATCAGTAATGCTTTTCTTTTTCTACAACTCTGACACTGAATGAGAGAGTTTAAGAAGCTTTGACTGAGGTTTGGCAAATGCATATATTGTTAGAGAAAAAAGACACCCACAGACATTCTTTAGGATTATACTTAACTAAGGATTTTCCAAGTTCTTACGCATACTTGAAGACTTGAAGCCATTGCCATTTTTTCTAAATTAGTTGAATAAATGGCATTATAACTCTCTACAAAACTTTAATTTAAAGCTGTTCTATACAGACATAATGCTATTTTTGTGTTAATTAAGAAACTTGCAGACTTACTGAACTCATTCCATCTCACTGTTGCTGTGCCAACAGGTGTTTTGTTTCATTTGGGGATAAATTACCTGCAAATGCTTTGTGTCACACAAAACAGTTCTTTTAGAATATCAGATCAACATACAGCTGTATCATTAGAAATGCTATGAAGATAGCCAGAAAATGTGCACTTAATTGTTGTTCTTTAAAAACCAAGCTTTTACAACAACCCAAAACACTTTAAAATTGACAACACTTTCAATTTTCATAAACTTATAGTGGAAATTTTTGACCTGATATTTTCTATGTTCTCAGAATTTTTACTGACAATTCTTATAAACAGTTCTTATTGACAAGAGTCATATTTTCCTACTGGTTTTTACAAAAAATATATAATTAAGTACATGAGAATTCAAATAAAAATAGTAAAGTGAGCAGATATAATACTGCCAAAAAATGACAACTGAAATTTTGTACATCCGAATAAAAATAGTATTGAATCACAGAGAAGTAAAACTTTTCTTTGATTAGCAGAGTTATTCACATCTGTAACAAAATGAGGAAGAAAAACATAATGTAGTTTAAAGTTAAAATTTAACTGAACATGGTTTTGAGTACTATTTTCCATTGCCATTCCCACTAACATTTTATTGTTGAAAAGCTATTGTTAATGATCTGACATAAGGATAAAAAGAGCTGGTGATTATGTTTGTTGGCTGTTCCAAAGACTTAGAAAGGGAAATAATATTTCATGAGTTTCTGGGTGCATATACCAAGCAGGATGAGATGTTTCCTGAGTAAGCAAGGATTTATAGCCCACACCTGCAGGAAGTGGTTCTATGGCTTTGTATGACTTAGAAGTAAAATTTCTGCTTTCCAGGCCATGTTCAGTTTCCCCATGTTCACTTCCTCCCACTCTGTTTTGCAAGTTCCCTGCCTCTGATGGCATGAAGCAACCTTTAATGGAATAAGACATATTGCTTTAAGATTACTATGTGCCTAATCTGCCTGCCAAAACTCATTCTGATGTCAAAATACCCGCTCAGTCAGCTTCAGAGCATTATTCTACTTCTCCTGTAAGTCTTATGCAACACTGTGGTTTTCCATTTTCTGTATTCTGTCTGCCCTGTTCCCACATGGTTTCCTAAATCTGTATTAATATCAAAGGATTAAAATATTACAACTAATTAAAATTATCCCTATTAGTGACAAAAGCAGTGCATTATTGAATTAAAACCAGTAGTTTAATCCTTGTTTCAATGGTGCAGTGCATTCACAAATACAATGCATTCCCAAGTTTCCTCAGGGCAGTTTTCCTTGGGAATAGGGAGTAGGGCTGAGGGAGAAGTTACCCTGCACTGCCTGGGGTCCTGCAGACGCTGAGAGGCACTGCAGGACCAGTCCAGCCCAGGAAACAGAAAATGCAAAGGGAACTCCATCCCTGGCTCTGGGACATGTCAAACTGCTGAACTGGGAACCATGGACCAAGGCTTTTACGGCTTTCTCTTTCTGACCAACACATCTATAGCAACTCTGGTATTTGGCATGGATAAAAAAACCCTGCAAGCACACAAATAAATTAAATGGCAATGTCTTGCTAAGCAGATCAAACTGATTGTGAAATTCATGCTCATGCAGAGAAGAACATTGAACTATGGTTCAAAATTTGAGCAGAAGCAGATAATGTAAGTCGGGGTTCACTGTATAAAAATATGATCTCAAATCTTTAAAGGTACTTAGGTTTTTTACTCAAATCTCATTTAATGGGGATTTGACACCTAAATAACACTGAAGACATAAGTCATTATTAATATTTCCTTAATCACTCACAAAATCTTTAGCCTGTTTAGAGAAATAGTATTACAGAAAGTCCTTGTTCAGGTTGCTGTGCCAGATCTAATGCCACCATAAAGCTTCAGAGGTTTTTAAAGTGCCTAAAAGCTTGAGATGTCAAAGCCAAAATTACACTTTATGTGACTCACAGACCAATAAATCACTTTCTTTTTTCAGTGCTGTTATTTCCTGAATAACCCATAGAAAGCAAAATTACATTGGGAAGAATGAGATAACAAAACCAGTGGAGAGGTTATATATTGTAAATAAGAAGGATATGCTTTTTCTTCTCAGAGAAGTCTGCCATAGTTTTAATAGTCCTTATGTATACAAGTTCAGCATAATCCATTTATTGTCTTCACATATGTATTACTGAGAACTCCTCTCCTTGCTCAATTTATGCTGTATTCTGGGGAAAAAAGTTGTCTTTGAAGCACTTGGAAGTTTACTGTTTTGTGACTTCTAAGCTCCAAACCACTCAGAAATGAAGTAGCAACTCATTACAAGCACTTGTCACTCTCTGTTTTATCTGAAGTTTCTATTCTCAAGTGACTTTAACAGCATTAAATCAACACCATCTACTCAAGAGTTGCCAGTCTAGTACATTTTTGCCAGATGATCTCTCTTTTGATCTGATTCTGTGGAAAGCAGCAGGGTGTGCCAGCTCTACAATTTATCCACAATAAAAGCAATCAAAGATGTTATTTTTTTATTCTCTGAGCTCTGCTTTATCTCATATTATGGAATTTTCCTTCCCTGACTGGTAGCAGCAGCTGAGGCCAAAAGCTGTGAAAATGGCACAGAGTGATCACTTCTGGTGACACTCATTGAATGTGCTGACTGTACCATCAGAGAAACAAAATACTTCTCTATGATAACAAATTCGGCCACCCAGCACCTGACATTAGGCAAACTCCTGAACATTTTGGTAGTGGATGAAATCTGTTTCTTTTACTTAAAAGTCAGCTAAAGGAAAGTCCTCTAAGCTATAGATTCACTGTAGCATGCTGAATTTGTGATGGCAGCAGAGACTGTGCACAAGTAGTAAATTAAAATACTTCTTTCTGCAACTGGCTGTCCTCTGTCTCTGTCCTACTGCCCTTGAGAGCAGAGGCAGTAGGACAGAGCTTGGATTTGTACCTCATTGCTCCAGTTCATGTCTCAGTGTGGTAGATTAAGCCACTGATGGCTACAGAACCCCCTAAAACTGCACAAACACAGTGGACTAGAGCTGTGATTCTGTCATGCTGATGCAGAAATAGCAGAATTATAGAGAAAAGGGAGAGCAGACAACTCTGCACTGAGGTCTTAGTCAGCGATGACTATATTTGACATATTCCAGAAACTGCTTGTTCTGGGCATCACAAGTGGAAAGAGTTAGACTGTTGGCTGAGATTTACAATTATGAGCCGGCCTTGTGAAATTTCATCTGAACTGAGGATGCCTCAGCCAGGGAGCTAGGAGGAAATGCTGGAGGCAGAGAGAAATTCGTACTTCTGTTCCAGCAGTTCCAGGTCTATTTCAGCAGTTCAGAAAACTTTTAAAGCTGGTGTTTGTGAAAGACTGGTATTTACAGCCTGGAGGGTTTTGGGCCTTAGCTGCTTCTCTTGTTTGGATGCTGTCTTCTAGTTCTCTTTGAAAATTCAACTGAAAAGGAAGGTGTCAGTTTCTGTCCACCTTTTCTTTAACAGAGGACTTTCAGAGGCAGTTCAAATTATCTTGCATATCCCAGAAGCTGTGCCTTCATTTCCTGGTTTAAAACAAGAATTGTAGAAGTTTATTCACTGCTCTTCTGTTGAAGTAGTACCACTGTGCAGAAAGAAAAAAACAAGCCTGAGAGGGCCAGAAAGGAGAAGAGAGTCAACAACTGGGAATGTAACTTACAGCCTCATTACACCCAGCCTGGCCCAGGAAGAGGCCAGCTCAGATATTGCTCCTGTATTTTATTTGTGGATTCTTCAATGCCAAAATGCATAAACAAACCTTGGGGCAGGGAGCAGAGCCTGGGGGAGGGATCACATCAGATCCTCTGAACCTCTGTGTTCTCTTTGCTTACTGTTTCTGTGCTCCTGAGCCTTGTGCTGTTTTTCTACAGCTGTTAGGTCTGCATGGTACTCTGTGTGCTGAAGCCAAAGATGGTCTGAGCACAACATCAGCCAAACAAAAGATATGAGGCCAAGACAGTGTGCTCATGGGCTAATTTACTCCTTCCCATCAGTACATACTAAGCCATACCCTGGCTTCTGCATGATTTAAGCTTTACTCCATCTCCAAAGCTTTTCAGAACCCAAGGAATAGCTGCTATAACAAAATCCTGTTGAGCAATATGCTTCTAGTGTTAAGTCAAGTAGTTAAAAGTAGCATAAAGTTGTCTTAATAATCCAACTTCTTCTTGGATAAATTTCTATTCAGAGGTTGGTATAATCTTCGAGAATTTCCGCATTGTGTATGTGAACTATGTGACCACTATGTCTCCTGGACCAGCAGTTTACAACTTCAGAGGGCAATATCTTGCTTTCCAGGGTTAGGTATTCATCACAGAGACCACTGAGGCAGTGACTAATCAGAAACAGGCTGTCCATACCTCAAGGTAACAAAGCAGTAACAGGAACAGCCCAGGAACAGCAGTCTTCTCTTGATAACTAGCCCTAAAATCTATCTATGGATTGCAATTGCTGGTCACCACATCACTGCTTGGTCTGCAAAGTGAGATCAGAATAATCATTGCAGTTACTAACAAGGACACTACACTCAGTGTACAAACTACCTCAGATGCTTTCTTTTAAATCTATGACATTGCTGTGCTTAGTGTAGCTTCAGCAAATGTTTGATGTAGCTATCAAACATCTTAAATGCTTGAACTCTCAGATTTTTCCTCTCAAATTGTTTAAGCATATGATGATTTCATTTGAGTTGATACAGTGACGTCTCTCTATGGGATCAACATCTGAACATTAAGTTTAATTAACTGCCCAGCAGATTTAGTAGGGATTTTAGTCATCACTCACTGTGGTAGAGGTGTTTCAATTCCATATTATCCCCACATCTTCAGTTTCGTCACCTGAGTGAGTTTCTTCTCTGTAAGAGGTAACAGAAGAAGATTGACACCTCTTAATGGTGAAATAACCACATAAAGCTCAGAATAGCTGTGGTCTTTCCAAAAACTGTGGAGATTACTTCTTAAATCAAATTTTCTAATTTGAATATCTCATTAAAGTAGCTAAAGTTACAATGGATGAATCCAGGCCCAAGTGAATTTTCAATTAATTAGTAGATTAGCAGTTAATCACTATTAACTTCTATCCACCAAGAAGCTGATAGCAGTGTCTCAGTTACTAGCTTGGTGACATGTAGTTGAATCATCTAATTCATTTGCACACAAAAATTACAGTATTTAAAACATAATGACAGTCCTTTTTTGGGCTTTTATGGACATCTGTGGATTTTCTCCATTATATATTTCCAGCTGTTTAGGTAATATAATTGGCAGTATTGATGGCTTGAAAGACTTCATCTGTAATCTCATGCAGACGTTATGTAAGTAAACATTCAATGGGCTTTTGAAATTAACTAATAAGGAAGGCATAATTTAACATAAGATCCTTTGAATGCAACAAAACTGTGATTTACTATGATCTTATAGAAAAAACAGTAGCACCAGATCTCTTGTATTTTGTGCATTTGAGGAGACTTGCCCCTTAATCTGGACATAATGAAGCATTTATTAGCATATTGTGTTTTTTAGACACCATTTTGTGTGTGTTACACTCCATAGAGTGCACTGAACCTACATACCAATGATAAGGTGCTTTTCAGTTTATGTGCCAGATATTGAGAAGAATGGTTTCCTAAGTAATTGATATGATCTATCCCCTTTCAGGAAAATCACAAGTATTCCATTTTTTACAGGAGAACTTATCATTATTTTGAATTTTGATGTTATTTTAATGTCTACTTGAATTGGTTCAAGAGAAAGAAAAACTTCAACTTTTGTAATAATTAATAACGTTGCCTTATCCACATTAAAATAATTTCCATGAAGTCACCGTAGTGCAGCTACTGTGTGACATGGGCAGTTGCTTCTAAGCTGAATTTTATTCCTCTGCATGTTGTGTTTGTAGGTGGCTTTTCTGTTGTGAGAAGTGCTGAAGCTCTTCACTCCAGGAAGGGAGTGGCATCTGTTATTGCCTGTTCACTGCAGAGAGATTTACAGCACCCCACCATTTCAAGAGTTTCATGGAAACAGGAAAATATGCTTCCTTCAGGCTTGGCCGGATTCAAAATTAGCTGCTGTTATTCCTTCATCATTTCACCTCTCTCTTGTTAGCATTTTCACATCATGGAAGGGGCCTGGTATTACACATTCAGGGCTGTAATTTTTGTCAACTTGGTGATTATACTGCTTTTGAGGTAAAAAGTTCTTGACATCTGAGTTTTAAACCGTCCTCTGCTTGACCTACCTCAAGGCATATTTCTTTGGTTTCAGAAAGCAACAAGAATTTCTGTTCTGATTTAAATCTCACTTATTATGAAGCTTCTCTGTTTTCAAAATAGCTTCTCTCTAAACAAAACTTTTTTTTAATTGAATTTAAATTTAAAACAGCCATCCCAAAAGGCACAGTAATATATTAATAGCTCTTGGAGAGACAACTTTTGTCTTTCTGAGTTTGGCACAGACATGGTGTAAGTATTGTCAGATAACAACTTCCCCAATTAAAATAAATAGCATATGCTCAAATGGCTTTTGTTCCTAGTAAAGAACCCACTGAAGTTGTTTGATTTTCTGGATACATGAAACATTTTATTAGTCATCCAATATGGTTATCTGGAAGTTGTTATTTCCTGATTAATAATATAAAGAGTATTGGCAAGTATGGTTCTGAACAGGGATTTGTCATCTTAAGCATTTCAAGAGAAAGACATGATTAATGTGTTGAATTGAAACAGGAGTTAGATGAAAACAAGCACCAGGTTATGGATGGAAAATATTTTCCCACCCTTCCTGATTTCCTCCATGTCTCTAGAGAATTATTAGTATAAATAGATGTTTAATATCCATTTTTTTTTGGTAAGATTAATGTAGGAGTATGTGGAGATTTTACCTTGAAAAGAAGGATGTGGACAGGATGATATTTACTTTTATTACTGCTTTATTTTCCTGTTCTCATAATAAATCCATTTGCTCATCAGACAGAATGCCCTGACATTACTTTTGATACAGTACCCTATCTTTGTGAAGAAAAACATTGTTCTCAAACCATTTTTTTTCTGAGGTAGCAATCATGTCTTAAAAGCAAATGTTTGGTACTAAAGGAAGGAATGCTGTTGGCAAAAGAAGCTGTTATAAATACTAGTGAAATATAGTGAAACAAGACTGCTATAGTAGTCTTCTACTTTTTATCTAGACATTTCTACTATATATACTGCATATGTTAAAAAGGCAACTCTTAGTAGCTAATGAATATATTTATAAGAAAATAATACAGAACATTGTAAGAAGTGAAGACAAGATAGGAATTACTACCTTTACTCATTTTACATGTGTGTATAGCCTTTGTATTAACCCATAGAAAGGTTATCTTCTGAGCACTGGTTTTATTCGAGCACTTGATAGAAAAAAAACATGATGGAATTTCTCTAATTAGTTTGAATTAATTCCTCAGTAAAAAAAGCAGAGAAAACCAAGAGACCATCATGATACAAAAATATATTATTTTGATATAAGCAGGTGTGGAGATGCATTTATAGCAACCTGACTTTGTGAGAATAAATCATAAAAGTACTGTTACTATCCATTTTAGTGTCAATCTTTATTCTCCTTCTCTTTCTAGTAGTGTGTAAAGTGTGTACTGACAATTAAACAAATTCCTAGGAACATGACTTTGACAAGCTAAGCTCTTCCTTCTCCTAACTCTGCTATCCTGCTGCCTACTTGTTCTTTCCTTCTACTTAGTTGATTTAAGAAGGAATTCACTATTTCTCTATTTAATAGGATTATGAGAGTATTGAAACCAAACTGCTAAACTTTAGATGATCACTGAAAGTTAGAAGAAGGAATTGAGAATTGACATAAAGTGCAATTGTGTCTCTTGAAGCCTGACTGAAGTGGTGCTTTCATAAAATAAAATGCAGCAAGAGAATGTCTGCTTGTGATTTTCCTATGTACTCTTGCCTCCAGTGGTAGTTCTAACTCCAAATTTTTTTGTCTGAGATAATATTTTACTGAGTTTTTTTACACACAGAGGTCCAACTCTCCATCTGATATGGGAGAGCTATAGCTAAGCTCACATCTCTGTTGCCCATATTTGTATAGGAACCTTGGCTCCCAGAGTACACAGTGTATGATCTCCTGCACACACACAGTCTTGGGAAATGACACATCAAACAACACCTACCTGCAGGTATTTATTTTGCAATCAGCATCCATTCATTCTCTCCACACATGTTCCTATCCTTGTTTGTGGTGATTCTGGTCATCTTATCTTAGTGAAGAGCAGTAATTTCACATTCTCTGTAAATTCATTACTGATGTGCATTAGTCACATATTTTCACTGAAAAATACTTCTGCTGAATTTTTTTCAAGTTGCCCAACAGAATTTACAATTTCATAGTGCTGCCTGTATTATAAATAGGTTTTTTCCTGTTGTAACAGAACACAAATGTGTAATTAAGAGTGGGGAGAACAATTTCTGCAGTTTGTCCTTGGACAGGTTGCTACTAATTTAATTTGGTTTTGAGTTGTTGGAATGCAGTATTCAAACATAGCTCAGTCTGTGGCTTGCTAAAGAATTTTGGCCAGTGTTTGAAGACTGCTGAAGCTCTCTATAACTGCCTGATGCTCCTAGAAATGTTGGTAGGTTCTTGCAGCAGGGACAAGGAATGGTCTTTTATGCACAAATTGGCCCTCCTCAGAGATGAATGATTTATTTTTATGACAAAAATCTCTTTTATTAACATTTGTATTACTTCAAACCCATTTTTCCATCATATATTTAGAATAGCAGCCACCAAAATCTGCATGCAATTCCTCACCTGATAACTGTACAATCCAAAAATATCTACATTACAAAGTATCATGAAAACACCAGCACATAAAGGAAAAATTATTATGAATTCAGATGGGTTGTCACATGTAGGACTGCTTTAGAAATACCAATACTACACTCCTCTCTCTCCAGTCACCCCCACTCCCTACGTTTTTCCCTGTGCCTTGTTATTTAGAAGAGAATGTGTTAATCTGCATTAAAAAAAAAAAGAGAGAGAGAGAGAGTAGTCTTTATTTCCTGTGATTTTCTGTAATTTTCCTTTAGATTCAAACCTCTAAATTATATAGGGAAATATGGTGCCACATTCACATGCAAACTATTTTTAGAGAACATGAATAATTACACCAGATGGTTGTTTAATTCTCTTGGCATTATCTCTACTGTACATTTATGGCTTAAAGTAATATTTCCTTACACTTTTCAATAGCTGTGGAAGGTCATGGGTAAGTCCTGTTTCGTTATTTACATCTGATCCCTTTTATAGATGTATTTCAATGATACAGCTGTTGGTGGACTACAGAGATGCTGATCTGCAGGCTTGTAATAAACTATTCAGCTCTTGGGCACAATGAAGTATGTTCATAAGAAAACTTTACATCTTTGACAGCAGATTGTTCTTAGTGTTTTATATACAAAAGAGCACCACTCATTCTATGATTGCCTTCATTTAATCTTCCAGGATTTACTAAAATTACCCCATTCAATTGCATCTTCATTTATGCAGCAGTGAGAACAGAAGAGGTGTTTCTTCACATTCTGCATACCTTGACTGTTTGCTGAGGATGTAAAGAGAAAATTTCTGCACTTCAATCTCTTTGGTTGCTTAGTGAAATAGCCTAGACAATTACTTCCTTCTAAACTCCTAAACATTTGGACCAGTGTAAAGGATTTATTCTTTAGGTGTTATTTCTGAAAGCCACAGATTGTTATGTGTCAAAGTTAATTCGACTGATGTAGAGAGATTAAAAGCACATATTCTCAGGAAGTATCTGGCACTAGACTGAGGAGGATGAAAATTTTGTATCAAAAGAACTTTAGAATTGTATTTTTGTTCTGTTCTGGAACAAAAATAAAACCTTTCAGACACTTACATAGGAAGGGAAATATACCAAAGTCTCTGGCTTTGACTCCAAAACGCAAGTAATTCTGTTTAATAAGTGTATTTATAACCCATGTTGCTTAGAGAGCTGGCCTTAGTCATAGAAGCCATCTGTTGTGTTTAATTCCTTAAATTTTGATCTGGCATTTCTCTAGAGAAGGCAGAATAAGCCTTTGTTGCCTTGCTCAGACTATTGTCCTAACTGCAGTTATAGGTTATTATTTTGGCTCTAATTAATATGTTGGTGTATTTTCATTTTGTTAGGAAGGTCCTGACAGTTCATCTAAGTCTGGACTATGGGAGAATGTAGGAAAATAAAGAAATCTTAGTGACCTTTTACTCTTCTGAAGCTGGAAGCATTGAGCAACTCAGTAACAGGCTCACACTCAGACATTTGGCTAAAGTCAGCATAAAATATATATATGTATTTGGGCAATTTCTCCCTCTATATATATCTATGTGCACCTGCAATTTATGTGCAACAAGCAAAAAAATTTATACTCCATGCTGCAATTGACCTTTTATTATCCTCACCCAGGGCAGGGAGTCTGGGCTATGAAAAGAAACTTGGTTTAGGACAGTTGGGAAGGGAAGGGGAAAGGGAAAGGTTATTCAGCACTGCTTTGCTAATTTGGTATCAATATGAAATTTCATATATTCAGATAATTTATGCATTAGAGATTACAACCATTAAAATTTCATAGTTTCCTAAATGCTTACGTTCAAGGACTGCTCTGTCTAAAGGAAATCTGACTAAATACATACTTGTAGACCAGGTGTCAAGAAATGAAAATATATGGTGTTGTTCCTGGCTTACAGCATACTTCTTGTGAACAGTATGTAACTGAGGTGTGTGTGTAACATTTTACAATTAACTCATGGTTCAAGAAGGGTTTGGACACTGATCTCGGGCACATGTTATTTTTGGGGCTGCCCAAAAATAACAGCCCCAAAACTGTGCAGAGCCAAAGTTGGATTCAATGATCCTTGTGGGTGCCTTCTAGCTCAGGGTATTCTATGATTCTAGTCTATGATAATATATGGATGAAAGCATTAGTTCAACCTAGAGTAACTTCCTAACTCCCATCAAACCTGCCTACTTTATGCATTTGAGAAATATTAGAAGCAGAAAAGACAAAATGTGGCAATATACATCAAGCTCATTAATTCTCAACGAATTTTAAATATACTAAGCAAGTGTGACATGTTGATGCAAAAGGACCTTATACTTGGCATATGGTGAAGAGAAATGCAGGACAGCTGCAAATATTGATGTGCAACACAGAAAACAAACTGTGGCTAGAAAATTATATCTGTCTCTTAGAAGATAAATTCTCACCATCACTCAAAGCTAAAAGAAATTCCACATCGTTGTCATTACAGCTCCCACACATGTGACTTTTTTATCACCTTATCCAAGAGAATCTGTCATTTTAAATAGAAACACGAAACATCCAGATAGATTATCTAATTAAGTTTGTAACTGCAATATAAATGACAACAGAGAAGGAAGAAATATGAGCTAAACCCCAGGGTTAATTGGTGTTTAGAGCTCTAAGGTAACAGAGTTGGACTGCTCACTTCACAGGGTTGTTTTATCTGCTGAGAGCTTGCAAAAGCCTCCACAGTGCAGTACACTGTGTTCTGCATTGTTGGGTCAGATGTGAATGTCCTGTTCATAAAAACTAATCGTGTAACTGTAATAATTCTTTTTCCTTAAAAGCATGAACTTTCCACAAACAGCAAATGTGATGTTTAAATCTCTTTTAGCACTGCTTAAGAGAATTGCCAGGAATCAGATAAGCATCAGAGCTGATACAGTAAGATAGAATATTAATGAAGAATAAATTGAAAACTTTCTTTGTTTTTGTGTGGGTATAGAAGGTCTCTCTTTTTTCTATTTTTTCTTCTCTAAAAAAAAAGTTTGCAAAAAAATTTAGATGGTGCTGCAAATCTAATTACCAAAGCTGCACCAGCTCAAGTTACACTGGTAATCAGACTCATCATTGTGTTCCAATAGAACTTTTCACTTTAATCAGGAATGTATGTGATGAAAACATATTAGCAACAACATGAAAAATGTCTTGTTGTCTCTTCTTATAGTGGGGAAACTCTAGGTAAGTGGAGTACTGAAAGCTTGTGCATTTCTGTTAATAGTACTATTGTTAAAATAGGAATACTTCAGCCAATGCTGTCCATCACCTCAAGACTCTTCATCCTGGGGCAGAATCCTCTGACATCAGATATGTGTCTTCACCTGTGGAAGAGTCATTCCTTTTGTTCATTGTTTCGGCTGTTACAACAGCTCCAAGAAACATCTCTGAAATTTGAGATTTGTTATGAAATTTGAGAAGCTTTAGCCCAAAGCTTTCCCACCTCCAAAGCACTACATTCTGCACATTGATTCTGTTTTCTGCTTAACAACAGAGGATGATCTCAAAATAAAATGGTAACTGGCTAAATGATAGCTTAATGCTGATGGCTGAAAATGCTGTAAGTGTGTCATAGCACAGTAATATCATTGCCTAGCAGTAAACAACACAACTTAAAAGATGCTATAATTTTCTTCTCATAATGCACTCATAATGCACCTTTAATCACAATTTTATTGTACCTTCAGCATTTATTAAGGTAATAATGCAATAATTAATAATTTAAACATGACTTTATTATAGAAACTGTAATATTTGGTGTACTGCTACCAGAAAAATCTAATTAAAATGGAGCCTGTATCACTTACAGTAGGAGGATCAATATGCACTATCCCCAAATTGTCACAGTAAAGTAGCAAGTCATTTTCTATAGATAGGGCCATATTCAACTCTCCATATTGCTCCAGAAAACCTAGGAAGAACTTCAAATAGCTCCATCAGATTTGGAATTGGACCAAATGGTACTGTAGGCAGGTGTCACTATCTTTTTTTAAAAGGATTTATTCATCTTCCCTAAAATTCATTTGAACAAAATCTGTTAATCTGCCATGTAGGTGGTGTCCGAAAATTTGATGGATGGATAGATCATATTTTCTGATATTAGTTGAAAAGGAGACACTTCTCTCCACAGAAAAAGATAGCAAGAATTGTGTGCAAAGCACCCTTTTCCTTTGACAAGGCAATTGAAATATTACTATAAAAATACATAATGCTAGATTAGAGACAAATGATTACAAAGTGCATCCTTGACTCTCCCAGGCTATCCCTGAAGGTAGTGGAAGGAACTGATGTTTTCATTTTCATTTTCATGCTGCGTGGAAGGAACTGATGTTTTCATTTTGGTACGGATTAGACAGGGATCTCCACTTCAAACCAAACAGAAACCATCACACAAACTTACTGCTGGCTGTGCCAACAAAAGACAGCAGAAGTGACCTGGCAGAAGCAGTACAGAAACATTTATTCTTCCATGCTTCTTCCTTGTTTCAGCTGCAGGGAGCAAATTTGCATCATTCTCACCCACGTGAGCATCAAATTGTTGCTTTAGGGGACCATTACTGACCCACACTGACTCTGTACTGACCAGTGCAATGGGAATCCTCTGCAAACCAGTTGTGGAATAAAGTAGCAAAAACCTTTTTGCTGGTAGATACTACTATATTCCCTCTGGGACATCTTTCTCCATAATTGAAATACATGACCTTGTATAAAGACTTTTATTTTTAAGTCCTTTTTTAAAATTACTTTGGCCCTGACACACAGACCTGCTTTTTAAAAGAATGCACAGTATTCTAAAATTGTAATGGAGAAATTTCTAACCTTATCAAGGATTAAAGAAGTAAGCTTCTAACCAGGCTTCATCTGTGTGCCTGGTTTCTTCTGCAAGTCTCTTTTGGCTGCAGTACATTCCTAAAGTCAGCAAGGATCCAGCACTGAACAGCCCAGCATTTGCATAGATAGGTTCTAGTAGCAGAACTTGTTTTTACATTGCAGGATTACTCAGACTGTTACCAGCATTTCTCCAAATCTCAGCAGGCTGTCTCCAAGGGTCATCTAAGTCAAACATCCCAAATGATTTTTTTTTCCATAACTTCATATCTACTTTCTGACAAGGCCTGGTAAAGAGACATATTCTTTGTCCTCATTTATGGATTTGCATGATAAACATGCAGCTTTCTGAAAAACTTAGGTGCTTAAATCTGTGATGAGAAAATGCAATCTGGAAAGACCTATTTATCTGCCAGGATATGCTGCACTGCATCTGTAACTAGGCAGATTTACAATCAAAAACACATTTCTGTGTGTGAAGTTTCACTGGTAGAATGGAGAATTTCAAAGGCATCTTTACATGGAATGAAAAAAGACAATTTCTGTGAAACAAAACTATATTTCTGTAGGTAAGAAATGAGCAGTTTGCTTAATTAAATCAGTCATTAGGACTAGAGATTGTAGAAAACTTTGGGAGAGAGAATGCACTTACTGAAGTAATTCTAACTAAGAAAGAAAATGTAAAATCAATACAGTCATTTCAGCCTGTATTTACTTCAGAGACGGAAAGCCAAGGACAGGATATGTCAGTGACTGGGCTCCACTTAGAGAAAGCATGACAGAAGATAATTTAACATGACTGTCACTAACCAGAAGATCCTAGGATGATGATTTTACATCATGACACGTTTTTGTTTGGTCTATCTGTACCTCTTTCCAAAGATAGTCAGGTACTTCTTAAAGAATTCTGAGTTTGTTTTTTCATTTCATTTTTTAAGTGTTGTTGAGTTCTTTCAGAGAGGCTGCATTCTCCTTCTCTGTATGGTGATGAGGATTGACCCTGAAGATTTGGCCCCTTAAGATCAATCCCAGGCTTATCAATCAGAGGGGTCAGCCTCAGGAATTCATCTTTCTGACAGATGTCAAGCATGGTAGGACAGTGAGAAAAGAAGCTGAACCTAACACATTCTGAAGAACTCTGAGAAAAGAGACAACAGCCTTGATGATCCAGTGGCTGGGACATGCTAAGCATCACCAGCACCTTCTGCAGGCGCTCCTCTGAAGTCCTAATGCCAGGCTGAAAGCTCTTCCCACTTGACACAGATTCTTCCTCTAATGACACAGCAATGCTGTTTGCACAGCTCATTTGGCTTAGTTCAAGTAAGGGAAGACAACAGAATTATAAGAAATAATATTATATTTGTACACACACATACGTGCAGAAGAATCTATTACAGGTTTAAGTATGTTAAATCCTACTGCATGGCAAATCAAACTGGGAGGGGTAAAATGTTTAATGCCTTCAAATGTCTGGTCTTCTTCCCCCCAAGGTTTTGTGCCCTTTTGGCATGGGCAAAGAAATGAGACATAAACTCATTCTCTTATACTGAGCTTAGAAACCACCATATCAAGCAAAACAAAATTATATTTTAATATGGTACATTGTAAACTGAATCTATTCAGATATTGCTATACATCCTGTCTGAGGAGGATAAATTCCTATTCAGTTTTAGGAATATATAAGAACTACTCTAGTACTTCCTGTCATCAAAGAGGTGGCTGAACACAAATGCACTATAACATGTCATTATTGTCAAAATTGCATTTAAGCCACTTTGAACTTCCAAACACATCACTGCCCAGAAGTCATCTACTTTTTCTGAAGAATTTACCAGTGTGTGTTAGGTTATATTACTAAAAGCTCATATCCACAAACACTAAGATGCAGAGAGTTATACTGTGAAGTGAGGGAATCACAATAAACTTGGGAAAAATGAACCCCTGCCCTGGCTCCTCCCAAGGCTGTCACAGGACAGCCATCAGTGCTTTGGGGACGGCACTCATCACCATTACTCACTGAGAGAGCCTTCTGGATCACTTTACAGGTTCTAGTGAGGAGTTGAAGTGAGGAGGTTACTGTGGGGGGATAGAATGTAAGGAAATAAAGATAGTGCAGAAGGTAATCTCACCCCTGAGGAGATGCAGCTGTACCAATCACCAAAGATTAGGAACAGGCCTGCCTTAACAGGCCACAGCTGTGTCCAATGAGGATGAGTGCTATAAAAGAGTGGGTTAGCTGTGTGAAGGGAGAGTTGGGGTTTGTTGGCTGTGCTGTGAGGCACTGCCTATGAGATATCATCCCCAAGAAGGTATGGGACTTTTGCAGTAAGATAACAACTGGTTACTGCCTACCAAGTTTGGGGGTCATTGTGGGATGTTGTGGAAGGGCATCTTGGTATTATACAAGACCTCATTATGAGATGTTTATGGGAGGAACCAAAGGCAAGAATGGAGCAATCAGCATGGTCTACAAAGGAACAAGTATGGAAAGAGAGGGATGGGAATACAGGGGCCAGTGGCATGTTATCTGGCACTTGTCTGATCATGCCCTGTGCCTAATCACTGCAGTCTGTTCTGTGTTCTCATCAAACTCCATTTCTAGCTATTTTCCTGGGTGAGGAACTCTATATTCTGGTGCTGTTGGCATTTGCACGAGTGCAGATTTTTCTCTCTGTGCTGTCCTGTGGCTGTTTGTGTGCACATGCACATGTGTTCCCTGCAAGGGTGCCCATGTGTGCACATCTACATGCTCAGCCTTGCTGTGGCTGGACATGGGGACACACCAGGACAGCAGCTCTGTCACTGTGGGGTTACTGGATTTGGCAAGTTTGAATATTTTAATTTAACAATCAGCTAAAAAGAGCTTTGCTCTTCAGAGCTTCAGTGTCTCTGGGATCATCACAGATTACTTCATGTGGGTATCAGCCACATGAAGTTTAACTAAGTTCTGTTAAAAAAACCAAAATGGAAACAAAAGAAAGAGTGACATATCATACTGTCCCACTGAGATAGAATATATGAATTATCTTGTTAAATTGGTACATTAGCAATGCATTCTCCACCAAGGGACAAAGCCTGCTTTATGAACAAATAGGAAAATATCTTTCTGTGAGGCAATGCAGTGTTTTGCCTGTATGTGGTACAGGCCCCTATGGTACAGTGGTGAAGTCTTGTAGCACTGGGTGTCTTGGCAAAAAAAAAAAAAGAAATTCCCTAGAAACAGAAGTTGAGGGTTACTGTTTTGAAAATACATTATTGAGAGTTCTATGAAAATTATGTGCATTTTAATCAATGTCTTGCAATTTCAATAGGTAGTCATGTGTCCTTGTTACTCTCTGGGTCACAATAATAAATTTAAGAAAAGTGGAAAATTGTAGCAAATGAATGTATTCTTGTGACAAAATAGTGATAAGAACTGAAAGTTGTTTACAAGACAAATAAAAATCTGTTTGTTCTGCTGCCTTATAAGGAGTAATCACAGCAAGGGATGAAATAGTTTAAACTGAAATATCAGAAAGAAAGGAGGTGCCTCTCTTCATAGAGCAAACACTTCACTGATCCCTTGGAATTGCATATCACAAGAGGAAAAGCTTGCAGCCTTGAAGAAAGCAAGGTTTGTTTAAATGACTGCATGAGTGAGACCAAGTCTTTCAAAAGCTTTGTCTCTGTTATAAAGTTCTGTTGGCACAACTTTCTTTGCTCATAATGAGTCAGACACCCAGCAGCAATGCCTGTAAAGTCTCAGAAAGAGGCACTTATGGCAAGTAGAACTCCTTTTGGCAGTGGGGTTTAGTGGTTGCAGACTGATCTGTCTTTCCTGCATCAAACCTTCAGCTGAAAATGCTGATAATTTCATGTGACTCGGGTTTAGTAGCATCGTAGAAACAGATCTGCTGTATCCCAGTGCAGTGTTCTTCCAAGATACTTATGGTGGAAATATAGGTGTGTCACATAGGAAATAAGACACCTTCAAAGTCAGTGTAAATGCAGAATTAACACATTTCTTGTTCCAGCCACAGAACCTGTAGGTTACTCCAGAATAACACTCAAATAATTAGGAGTAACACATGCCCATCTCTCACCTGTAATTTATAGTAATAGTGACACTTCAACAAGAAAGCATAGAAAATGCTATGTATTTTTTACTTTTATTTGGGGATCAAGCTGTTAAATTTTTCACAGGTGGTTGAATTGCATGGTTTCCTCAATTTTCTGGGCACACTCTGGAGTCTGGTTTGCACAGGTGCAGGGTACACAAAGCTGTAAGTGAAGTCAATGAAAGCTGTTCTCTGGACACATGAAATGCTCCATAATTCTAAGATGAATTGCATTTTTAACACTGTAAAGCCATATATTGAACTACCTAACTGACTTTTTCAGGGATAAGGAAATGATGAGCCATAGACATACCCTTGGAGTAAAATTTTTCCTGAGAAATTGTTGAAATTTGGCAAAATCATATGAAAGTATAAACTTTTTTTTTTAAATGTAACTAGGGAGTGTTAAGCATGCTTAAGAAAATGTGACATAGTCCCAGTCTGACTCATGGTAACTGTTCTCAGGATCCCTATTGTTCATGATAAGAAACTTTCTACTCTTGCAAAAAAAGTTTAGAATCAACTAAATTAAGCCTATTTTCAATTCAAAATTAGTGGCTGAGATGTTTTTCTTCCAAATATTAAAAGCACTTATAACATCAGACAGGCTAATTGAGTGTCAAATTTACATCAGGTAATGGCATTTTGCAGGTACTTAAGTTTAAAAAGATCCACATTCATTTTGCTCTGTCCAACTCTTTGGGAGTCTTATATTCTCTGCTAATAAAAATTGCATTAATTGAAGAGAGAATAATATAACCTTTTGTAAGGTAAGAAGCAATCATCAGTATGTTTAAATAATGTAATGGATTTTTAATTCTCATCCTTAATTGCAATTTCTACTTATGAGTCTCCTTCAAAAGATCAGCCATCTTCTTTGATAGTGTCATCTGATCTGTGTAACATCACCTTGCAAGCTGATCTATGCATGCTGTGAGATTTGAAAATATGGGATGTGCTTTCACATAATTACATCATTTCCCTTTTGCTAGCCATTGATAAAGAGACTTCTAAAGGTTAGGCCATCACTTTGGGCAAAGAGGAAGTTAACAAAATGGACTCTTGTAGAGCAAACTACAAAAGAAAATAGAGAAGTCTTGGTGACTTTTTACTCTTCTGAAGCTGGGAGCATAGAGCAACCCAACCACGTGCAACTTGTGCTTACTCTACAGTCTGCAGAGAATTAATTAATATGGAAGCAGCACGGAAGTATGGAACAAAGATGTATGGAATCCAATAATCTGAATTTCACAACTGAAAATTCCAGTCTAAGGTCCCTTGAGGTTGTTACAGAATTCAAAGATCTATTTTTGTATTAAATGGAAGCTTGTTTATGGAATAAACTCATGAGAGGCCTGGTGATCATAATGATTCTAATGCCTGGTTTTGCAGCTATTTTACTCTATGGTGGGTTGCATGGTAGGCATTCTTCAAGCAATATTAAAGACAATGGACAGAAAAGAAAATAAAAAAGGGGAATAAAATAAATCAGAGAAAAAACAGGCAAACTAATTCAAGTAAAAGTCTTTACCAGTGAAATATGCTAGAAGAATTTGCAGTTGCAGTAGGTGTACACAGTGTTATTATAGTGGCACAAAATACCAAAAGGTATCTCTTATGTATGTGTGTCTAAAGGGAATTAAACCTAAAAGAAGATGCCTGTTTGGGCCCTTTTTGCATCCAAATATTCAAGGCTAGACTGGACAAAAAAATTCTTTCAGGGCACACCCATTTGCTACTTGTATGTAAGCATGAAACTCTTATGCTGCGTGTAACTGTAATGGTTTTGGAGCACACGTTTTATGTAGGAATAGTGCTGTGCTCCTGTTTGAAGGGCATAAACTTTGATCAGGTTTCATCGTAAAGACTCTCAGAGAATGAGCTATTTAAAATTTCTTTTGGAGATTAGAAAGTGATTTTGCCAACAAATGAAAAGCTGTTTGCTACTCTTTCTTATTCTGCTTTCTTTTTAATTTCATGTCAATTAAGGTCATATAATTGTATAAGCAGTGTAGGAAATTCAGGAGAGAGGAAGAAATACAGTGGGAGGAAGAGGATATTTTCACTTGTTCATACATTCACTTCACTGACACGTAATGGTAAGTAACACTTCCTTCATTTTGGAAAATTGCCAAATTGGTCTCAAAAATATATTCCAAAGATACATCTTTGCCTAAAGTGCTTTTGGTGTAGTCTGGACATTTCTTAAAGGGAAAAAAGGAATCATAACTCATGTTAATAATGTTAAGCAAACATTTGAACATATTGCAGTATCAGTGGAAGATACAAAATAATTTAAAACTTTTTTATTTGTTTCTTCTCTATTTTTTTTTTTCTCTAAGAAGGCCTTAGTAAGTCAGGAAAACTCAGTAGAGTTTAAGGTAGCCAAGATAAGAAAAAAGGCAATTTAGAGTGCAGATATTGGGAGCAGTAAATTATAGGATGCTCTTGCCTCAATCGATTTCCAGTTGATTTAGTAGTAGAAAAGTTATTCTTCAAATGGAATCCAAAGTTATTGAGTTCTTAATTTCACTTTATTTTCTACTCACTTATGATCTCTGACAACTTATAGTTGAGGTAACTACACTGGCTTTAGAAAAAATTCCATTGAGTTTATTTTACCACGTGTGGGTTTGGAGCTAAATCATAACATCATCCCTCTGGGATTCAGGAAGTCTAAGGCTTATTTTACCTCAAAAAGCAGAGGCATAAAATACTCCTGATGTCTTTCTCCCTCTTTTACTTCTACCTCTCCACATCAAATTTGAAGTAGCTGAGTTTTGGCATCCATTTCCAGTGCTGCCAAACCTGATTAATAACATGTACAGCACAGGCATGCAATGTCTTCCTCAGGAAGATACTTGATACCCATACAGACCAGGCTTCTAACTATTTTTGCAAAAAAAGTAATATTTGCAGCTCTTGAGCCTTCCACCATTGCCTAGGGGGAGGGTAGAGGAACAATGAGCTCTGTAATCCTGTAGTCAGGGCTAATGGGAAGGAAAAACAACTAAAGAAGAATGAAGAGTAGTTTGCCTGAATTCCTCCTTTCTCAAACACCATGGTGTGGAGCCACAAAGTAGGAGATCTTCCTAACAGTCATTCTTCCTAGTTACAATGAGTAAATTAGGTATGTGTGGGCTGCCTGAAAGATTCCAGCAGTGATGAAATGAGTGATGTTGACTGTGCTACTCTCTTCTAGATCTGCATCAGCTTTCTGTTCCCATAAGCACTGTTTTGGCCTACAATTTAGGCTAATTCCATGTCTGAAATAAAGAACAGAGAGCAATCCTTCATCTTTTCTTGTCCTCTTCTGCCACCAAAAGCATCTTGAGAAGTCACCTGGGCAGAAGCAGCATGCACAATGTAAGATTGGGTACAAAGCAGGTGCCAAAGTTCACCAACTTTTTTTTTTTCACCTGGACCAGACCAGTTTACTCCTTGTTTTGGTAGGAGATTGGGGAAGTTCTACTTAGAGGCAGTATCAGTGATGATCAGTCACAGTGATTTCAAGTGACTTCTTGAAATGCCCAAGTGTCTTAATTTCAGTTCTTGTTTGCTTAGTCCTAGCCCATCTGCCCTACACCAAAACAGTGTGTGTCTGTCCACCAAAACAGTGAGTGATATCAACTGTCCAGGTTTTATCAGATGTGAAATCAGGTGAGATACATCAGGGTATGGCATCAGTGTATGGGAAGTAGCTCTGAACTTTGTTACCCAGTTAATGCCCCCATTTAAGGATAGATCCTGACATTGAAATTCTGTGACTGCTACTCTTTCTGCATGTTGTCTCTTGAGACAGTTGTACTCCTTGTTGCATTTCTCAGTTTGATGGTCTCAAAGGTATTGCCTCACTTCTACCTAATGCCACCACCTGTGGCCAGAACCCTTGGGATCTAGAATGATCCTTACAAAGTTTGATCAGTAGAACCCAGTAGATGATTGTCTCAAATCTAAAACACAAGAAGTAATTTGAAGTGAAAACCTAGGGAATAATTTTTTTTCCAAAGTGGTTGAACAGTGGGTTCTGTTACCAAAGAAATTGAGACCAAAAATGTGCCAAGATAACAAAAAAGTGGTAAAACTGCAACAGCAATAAAAAATCAAAATTGAATTTTGTATAATTAATATGAAAAAAATTGAGGGGACATTAACATAGCATCCTACTCTGTAACCACTGGGAAGCAACAGGTAAACCATATGTATGTCTTGGGGATTACTCTCAATTTTATTTTTGTGGGGTTGATTACTTCATTTTAGGAGGCATAAAGTGTATTAAATCTAATCTTATGATATCAATTATGTTTCTTCAATGTGAACTTTTCTAGGACTTAGTCATTACCTTTTTGCTCTCCTGTTTTTTTTCAACAGTTTGTAATGTTTACTTCAGAGTTTGAAGCAATTAGGAGACAGGTACTGTTGCTCTCATTAAATCCTACTGCTTTTCAAAGTTTGGAAGACAGGACCCAGAGGATGAAGGGACTAATGGAAAGGAGAGTTAGAGTTTATTTTGTTTGTTTGTTATCACCCAATAGTCCTGAATTCATTCATCTTCTATGCATATTAACATCTGCTCTTCTCTCTTTAGAAAACGTTACTCTGACACATATTTGAGTGATAAACTGAATATTTCTTCAAGTATAAACATTATGTTAAGTTGCTTGGAAATAACTACTCTTCAAATGGTTTTGACTCTTTAATATTTGAAGATGCTACAGAATATAAAAAAAAAAAACCCAAACCAACCAAAAAGCCAAACAAAACCCCAACACCATCACTGTAAGCATTTCACTGGCCAGTTTTTCAAATTAATGCAGTTTAACTATTACATTAACTTAATGGCTATTTTCCCCTACTTTAACCATGTTAAATGTGCCGGCAATAATGAGCTTCTAATGCTGTCTCTTCCAAGTCTCAGAGGCATCTTTAGAGCTCTGCTTATCTCCTGGATCATAAAGCTGCATAATTTAGTATTCAAACAATTAATTTAAAACTGAAACACTTGGAATTACCATAAAATTAATCAGAGAAAAAAAATCTTAGCATGCCCATTCTGTTTATCTCTATTTAGTAAATTTGAAAGTGTAGGGTAAATAAAACTTTACAATGTTCTGTTTTCTACTTATGAATCAGCTGCTACAGGCATAAATATATCTAAGACTGTAAGGGATATTTTCAAAACCTTTTGCAAAAAAAAATTCTTGTATCTATTAAACTAAGATGATTCTTTTGATGGAACAAATTTTTTAGATTTTTCCATACCATTAACTTAAATTGAAACATCTTTAAAATAAATTGTAATTTCTAACCTATTTTCAGACTTGCAATACACAGAGGTAGCTGATGCACATAATCAGAACTGCTACCTTATTAAGTGGCTAAATTCTAATAATTGTGTGACTCACAGCACTGTATCACTTAACATTTGAAAATGTCTCTGCACTTAAACTATGTTTTGTTTCCTTTGTTGTGCCTCTAAGTGCTACAAGTGTCCCTTGTAGGCAGGGTTATTGCTAACCAAGGAAGGAAATTGTAACAAGAAATTGGATTTATCTCTTGCCTGTATTATCAATAAGACCTTTATCTAATAAAAGGCTGAGGTGCCTAATGTAGTAGAGTACCTTTTCTATGTACCCAAGTGATAATTTTAAGTCACAGATTTAGGCCTCTACTGACATCACAATTTCCTGGGGACACCTAGTTACCGAAGTAACTTCTCTCATCTTATTTGAGACACCTTTATCTGATCTAGTGTCCATCTATGATCAAGATTGTAGTGGGATGAAACTGATCTAATCTCTTTTGGGAAGATTATAGGTGACTATATGTGGTCAAGTGAATCTCTGTCCAGCAATCTTTTCTCTCCATTGGGAGAGTGGCTCAGTTACCAGGACACATAAGGATATAAATGAAACCCAGTCTCTGTCCCTCAGATAAGCTGTGTTACTCATGGCAACAGCAACTCTGTCCACTCTGAATCTGGGCCTGAATTTTCATTTTCTGACTATTTTTTCAAAGAATTTAGTAGGAATCTTTTTCTATTTCTACTTATTTCTTGTTAAATTTTTCCAGTACTTGTTTCATTTAACACAAGCAATCCTGAGTCCCACTTTTCCAGCTGAATGTCTTTGTATCACTAAGCAAAACACCACCTTTTCCTTATGTTTTGGATGTGTGGTTTCTTCTCTCTGCCGCATTCTTTGCTGTGACTTTGACAGACTTGATGTAGGATGGCTATTTCTTAGGTTAAACTGTCCTTCTGGGAACATATGGGCAGTGGAAACCCTTCTGAGATAGCTGGGCATGCATTTTGGGTATCACATTTCACAGGTGACTGCCCTAATCATTTGGTAGCTGTACACTTAGTACTATTAGTTTAATTCTCCTTTCTTTATGTTTTAAGAAATAATCATAGCATAGAACCATAGAATATCCAGAAATGGAAGGGACTCACAAGGATCATCAAAGTCCAACTCCTGTTCCTGCACAGCACAGCCCCAAGAATGACACCGTGTGCCAGAGAGCATTGTGCACACACTTCTTGAGTGGTCAGGCTTGGAGCTATGACCACTTCCCTGGGAAGTGTCCTCCAGTGTTCCTAGTATCTGGACAAGTTTTCTGACATTTGCTGAGGTCCTGTCACTGGTCACACAGAGACGGGATCAGTGTCTGCTCCTCTGCTTCCCTTTAAGCTGCAGACTGCAATGGGATCTCCCCACTGTCCACTCTTCTCCAGGCTGAAAAAACCAAGACACCTGAGCTGCTCCTCATATGGCTTCCACTCTAGATCCTCCACCATCTCTGTAAGCTTCATTTGCTTTCTAATAGTTCTATATGGCTCATGACCGTAACTTAGCATGATAAATACAAGCGTGGAAAACTTTCTGATGGAAACCAGCACCTATTTAAGTACTGCAGGTCTACTAAATAGGTGAGCAGACTTCTGGATTTCAATTTTATGCATTTTATCACAAATAGCATTAATCATAGTACACTTTGGCCACCAAAAATGTTAGTATCTGACCTAAGAGAAACATCTGTTGCTCCTCTACCATCCTGCTTATCTTAGTGCTACCAAGATCTTTTTCACAAATATTAATAGCTAATTTAAAGGCAACAATTTTAGAACTTGTGGTTACTAGCTCTCCTAAAGCTTTTGAAAGGGTTAATTTTTGAGGTCTTTAATTTCCCATAAAGAAATAAAGTAAAATTATTTCATGATGGATGCCATCTGAAACATTACAATTTGCTGACGCTTAGTGGTTCCCATGTGATCAGAGAGATACTGTGTTATGTAGCTGTGCTCTCCAATTTGGGATGTGTCACCCATGACTCACCGTGGGCCTCCCCTCCCAAAATGCTGTTGTGCACAACCCTTAGGCTTGTGGTGCATTGCTAAAAGTGAGATCATGAGGACATGTACTCCAGTTAACAATGTGAAGGCAGCTTCATCTGACACATGCTGTGTTTAAACTGGCATTTTGGTGGAGAAAAGAACTGAAATTGTGAAGTTAATTTCCCTGTTGCATCCACACATTGGTTTGGGTCAGAGAATGTTGCAGTGCACAGAAGGTAGATTCCTTCCAGAGGCCAGGTGTGCAGAGATGTGCACTGCCACTGTTTTTAACAAAACATGTGCTGGAGACATTTAGGATGTGTGGGACCTGCTGAAATTCAGTAAAACTCTCCAGCCACATGCAGTGTGGCTGTGAGATCCTGATGTACTGATTTGATGTACTGATCTCCTCATTCTGCATCACGCTATTTGCTTATACAGACATAGCCACAGGGAAATCTATATAACAAATAAAAAACAAACATCATGTTCCAATTTGGTGCAAGAATAAAAAGTAAAAATGCTTTACTTTATAGGTTCTTGCAGTCCCCCCACTGATAGCATGTGAGAGCAGATTCCAGAAATGCGTTAAACACTCTAAGTAATTTTAGTCATGTCTTATCCATTCTCTCTGTCATTCTCTCCTTAGGCAAAGAACTGTAAATGCAGTGCTTTGTTTTGACTTTGTTACTAGTTAGTTAATTTATTTTATTGCCTGTACCACATTGTTTTGGAGTAAACACACTGAATTAAAAATATTTTGGTGTTTGGAAGGAAGGATCAACCTTTTGATGGACTTTAGCCACTGTGGGAACTTTTGACACTTTTTTTTTTCTAATCAGACGAATTTTAGCAGCTGAAATGATGAATTCAAAAATTTTCTCTTCTGTGAAAATCTGAATATATTTGCCATTTATTCCTGTCTTTGAAAATGAAGAAATAGTGGAATGTGTGATGGGGTTGAAATCATAATTTGTATTCACCTTTAGTAAGCAAAAATTATGTAATTCACTTGCTCTTTTCTGCTCAGCACTAATATTCCTCAAGTCCTTTGCCATAAGCTTATTTGTACAGATACAAAGTTAATTAGGAAAAAACTCAAAAAACAAAGTGAAAAAGGGTCTTTTTCTTAATTTCGAGATTTAGAAGAGGGGTGAGGACAGTGACAAGCAGCAATTCACCCACAACAGACACTTATTTTTTCCTTTATGAATATACAGGTTTCCCATGAAAAATCAAGAGCCTCATTTCTTTCTTTGTCTTACAGAGACACAATTAAAATGACACTTTACATCCAAAAAATAAAGAGGAAGAACACAGCTAGAACCTGCAACTGAAAAACAAAGCAAAACCATAAAAGAAAATGAAGTTTTTCGGGTTTTTTTGGTGGTTGTTGGGTTTTTTTGTTTGGTTTGGTTTTCTGTTTGTTTCTTTTTTTTTGCATGTAAACAGTGCCAGTAAGGCAAGTAGTCTGGGTCTTAAACTTCTGATTATATAAAACTTTGTGGTTTCTCTAAAATTGATGTTCCTGTCTGAAGGATGTGGTTCCTCTTGACATCCTTTGCTTTTCTTCTAATTAAAAAAGAAGAAAAAAAAGGAGATACAATTCACTTGAATGCAGCATCCTTTACAATTAGTATTTAACTGTCCATAAAAGTACTGATTCTCTTAATGAACCTGCTGCTACCATTGTTTACTACCTTGAAATTAAGGAGGAAGAAAGAACCGATCATTAAGCAAATCTCATGTTACTGTTTACCTACCTCTATAGTCCCATTATCACTTGTAATTACATATAGTAAATCAGTGCCAGTATCTAGAGAAAAAAAAGTTATTGAATGGAACAAGATGAAATAGATGATACCTCAATGCTCAAACTGTAACACAAATCTAATATAATTCCTCACAAAAAGTTAAATTGTAGAGTTTACATTTAGTTTAACCAAATGTCACACTCTAAAATGTGCAGACCATCAAAATATTTCTTAATGAGGGAAATTAATCAGTTGTTCAGATATTCATGCTTGATTTAGAATAATTAAAACATGAGACAGAAAGCAATTAAAGAGAATATGCTAAATTCATGGTCTTTTTGGAGAATGTTTAACATGCATGATGACTAAATTACTTGCACTTCTTTATGGGAAGGTCTTCAGCACAGGTTTCACAACTTTGCTTTTTAGAAACATCAGTCAAGTTCATCTCACAATTCCTCTCAGGTACCACATGTAAACAGTCAAGTAGGGCAAATTCAAAGCAATACAGGAACAGTTTGTGATTTAGGGTTTTTTTTTTCTCCTCCAGTATCTTTTTTAATGAGAAGATGTTAACTGATAGGAGTTAGAAGTGTCCATCATGAGAAGTTCCTGTATCTTTTTTTTATACCTACACATTTCAAAATTGCTGGCATGATCCACTTTCACTCATTATTGCCAGGACATTGCAATCATGAGATAATCCCATGGGGCAGTGGGAGCCAGGAACTGAGAGTCACAGATAGGGGCCAGTCAGGGTCCTCATTGGCATGGATACAGTCCCACCATGCCTCAGCAGAGACAGTCCAGTGATGGAAACCAGGGCCATCCAGCAGGACAGGGATAACCAGGCACCAGCAATACAGGTGCTGACTAAAAGAATAGAGTTTAGGTTGCCTGTTAGAAAGAAATTCTTTACTGTGAGGGCAGTGAGGCACTGGAACAGGCTGCTCCAAGAAGCTGTGGATGTCCCATCTCTGGAAGTGCTCAAGGCCAAGCTGGATGGAGCCCTGAACAAGCTGTTCTAGCAGAAGGTGTCCCTGCCCATGGCAGAGGGTTGGAACAAGAGGATCTTTAGTGCCCTTTAGAGCCCAAACCATTCTGATTCCATGACAGCTCAGGACCAAGGACAAGAAAGAGATGTCAAAAAGGGTCAAGGTCAGTGGGAGGTTGGTGCAAGGCAAGTCCCTACAACCCTTCCCTACAGCAAGGTGCAGGTCCTGAGCTTGCATTCAGCCCCAATTGCAGGTAGAGACTGGGAAGAGCCCTCTCACAGTCCTTCACAGCAGCCTGATCTACAGTCACACGTGGGTCAGGGCTGACCTCCAGCACCAGCAGATAAAGTTTTGGTGAGGAGACACTCTTGAAGAAGCTCATTACAGATCATGATGGTCACAGCTGAACAGGGCAATTGGAGCTTGTTGGTGTGCTTAAGAGAGCAAAGAGATAAAACAATGCTTCGATCTTTGAATGAAATGGCTACTCTTTTGAAAGATAATTGAACATGAAGCTGAAAAATGTAAAACCATGTTTAGACATGAAAAATGAAAGAAGACAATTTGTTTGATATATTTGGCTGAATGTTATGTCTTGAATTTTTAATTAACTTTTTCAAGATTTCAAATAGTCTTTCATAGTCAATATGGGTACTCTTTCAGTGTGGGGTTTTGTGTTTGGCTGTTTTCTCATTTGGTCTCCTGATAAACCTATGTATGTTTTCATCTCATCAGAGTAATTACACAGAAAATTCTGGATATCAGTTTTTTTATTAGATTTTTTTTCCCCCCTAACAGTTGATATGAGCTTTTTCAATGAATTTCTGTAAAATGTTAAAGGTAGCTTTGCTGTGAGTCATGAACTGGAATGCTGACTCTGGCTTTCAGTTAATTGCCACACTTATAGAGTGGGTAATATAGTTATGAACTGCTTCTTACCTATAGCTCCTTTGTGGTTGTAATAACTGTAGATGGATTTTTTTTCTCGTCAAACATGATTTTTCAGAGCAGTTTCAAAGCCTCTATAGAGAAATCTGCAAAACAGTAACACTTAAAACCAAAGATGAATAGGTATTTGGAAGCTGTAGTTTGCATATATGTGTGTGGGGGGGTGTGTGTGTATGTATATGCACATGTATATATAAAAAGATAATATATTAAATATTATATAGATATTAAATATATAAAATATAAAAATATATTTACTTTTGATCTTTTCAAGGTAAACCAAAACAGTTTAAATCAAATGAAAACTATGATTTTTTTTTTATTTTGCTTTTTTTTTTCAATACCACAAAGAGAATACCAAAAAATATGACCAAAATTGAATTCTTATAGCTTGGTTTACTGCATCTATAAAACATAAAAACTTAATTTTGTGGATTTGGATATTTTTGACTTTGTCTTTCTTTTCATGTATACAAGAATATGCACATTTTTACTGCTTTGATGAAATTTTGTTTAAATCTGAAACTCTGAGAATGAAATTGATAGGTTATTTACTGGTTCACATATAATAAAGAAATATTTCTGTTCTAATTTAAATTCACCTAATTTTGATCCCTTTCTTGATAATAGCTGTATACAACTAAACTTGAAGAGTAGTAACTAAGGGTAAAGGACTAAATTAAAAATCTTTTTTTTGTGTGTGTCATGCAAATTCAATACATTTTCAAACTAATCAAAATTCAACAAATTGTAGAATTTCTCCAGAACATGTGCTTTCAGGCCACGCATTGGAAATAAATTCATTTAATTTTCTGGTGTCTATCAACTCTTTGCTCAAGGTAGTGTTTTTTAAGCAATTAATAGATATGAAAAATATTTTACCAGTTCATCTCAGAATTTAGGCTCTAGTCAACACTGAAGCTTCTTTTTGGGAATGGATGAAAATGATTTTCCAAGTAATTGGAATTCTTCAGGTGAGAAAAAGCATACATTTTTCTCTGGGAATTATGTGCTTCAGCCTAATGTAATTTAAGACCATCAAGAAATCCCCAATAGCCACTGAACCAAAGCTCCTCATCTTACCCTACTATCCTTTTAATCATATTATAAAAATTACTAATAAATAGGAGAAATATGGAATAGTGGGATCCATTTCAAATACTGTTCATTGGACTTGATAGAGAGAATAGCAAGAGATTTGCTTCTTATTTATTCTGTATTTAGCTCATGTAACACCTAAAACAGAACAGCAAGTTTCTTTAAAGCTTGCTCTGCTGAAGTTGTTTGGCACTTTTGATTGATAAGGACTGGATAAGCAAGAACACACACTAGAGAAGCATAAGACTTTCTCTGACCTGGCCCTCCCCTTCAAGTGCCACTTCTGGGTGAGCAGAGAAGGTGTGTCCATGACTTGAGCACTGTGTTACAGCCCACGTTATCTTTTCCTAAGACTTGAGCCTATATGGTAGGGTTTTCTACTGTTCCTGAGATGTTCTGCCCTCCCAATGCATAGCTGGATAAGAAAGGCAAAAAAAGAGTAAAAAAGTCACTATAAAAAGCAAATTGCTGCAGGTTTTCTAAATATCACAAAGCAAAACAAGTAGCTGAAGTCCAAACAGACAAATTCATCTGGGTCATCAAAGTAGAACTATTATGTGTTGCAAGGACATCTATATATAGTGGCAAGGACTGCATCCTTTTTCTGTCACAACAAATACATTTAGCATTCTTCCTGAGGGAAAACTGTGTTAAATTTGGGATTAGTGTGCAGGGAGATCTAGCTGACAAACTGTTAATGTACAATTTCTTATGGCATAGATACACATAGAACATCCATTACCTGACAGTGAAACAGAGCCCAGTAAATAGCATAATTTGCTGTATGGCAGGAGAGGGAATAATGGGGCAGCAGTGAAGGTTTTCCAACAACCTCATGCCTTGTATTTGCTCAGCTATCAGATGTTCTTCATCTACTTGATGAGCTCTAAAGTACATTTCCTTTCCCAACACCTGTGTCTTAGAGGGTGGTACTACATTCATAAAAGTTACCCATATCTCAGACTTCTCTCACAAGCCCTTAAGAACTCTGTCTCCACAGCTCCAGCAGTCCTCCACTGATTTATACTGTTCTATGCTACTCCACCTCCAAAGGCTTCAGTGTTGTTTGTTAGAGTGTGAGAAGAAATGAGGTTTCAAAATCACTGCTTTTTCAGTTCCCACAGCTTACAGAGTGCTACTGGAAGCAGACTGAAAAAAATCTTAATTGCTGTGGTTTGAAAACTTTAAAAATAGATTATTATGGTGAGGCAGAAGTTCCAGGAAGTTGATAACCTACACTCTAAGTCTCAACCCAGCATGAATCAAAATGACGTTTATGAAGTCTTACAAAATGGCAACTGTAATGAAAATGTCTACTGACCCCTGACTAATTGTGCCAGCAATCCAGCAGTGCTTAATTATTAAAATCAGCACATGTCCTGCACTGACAGCCCAGTGTTTTGAACTGTGCAGTTCTGCTGAAGAGGTGGAAACAACAAATAGAAGTGACAAAATTTCCTTTTTTATTCATTCTTGTTCTCTCTTTCTGCTGATTCTCTTCCACAGCAGTTAGAAAGGTCAGCATGACTATGTTTTCCAGGAGTTTGTTACGCTGTAAACTGCAACTGGCTGTTCATGGCTTAGGTGGGCCTGCTCATCTCTGGGTCATAAAGTGGCTGATGGCCAGGTCCAGAGGGTGGTGATGAGTGGTTCAACATCCAGCTGGCAGACAGAGGTGCCCCCAGGGCTCCCTGCTGGGGCCAGGTCTGTTGAAATCTTTGAGGTTCAACAAGGCCAGGTGCTGGGTCCTGCATTTGGGACACAACAATCCCATGCAGCACTACAGGCTGAGGATAGAGTGGCTGGAAACCTGCCTGGTGGAAAAGGACCTTGAGGTGCTGGTGGACAGTAGCTGAACATGAGCCAGCACGTGCCCAGTTGGCCAAGAAGGCCAAAGGCACCTGGCCTGTGTCAGCAATAGTGTGCTCAGCAGGACCAGGGCAGTGATTGTCCTGCTGTACTGGGCACTGCTGATGCTGCACCTTGACTACTGTGTCCAGTCTTTGGCCTCTCACTGCAAGAAAGACATGGAGATGCTGGAGCGAGTCCAAAGAAGGGCAAAAGAGCTGGTGAAGGGTCTGGAGCACAAGTTTGATGTGCAGTGCCTGAAAACGCTGGGGGTGTTTAGCCTGGAGAGAAGGAGGCTGGAAAGAGATCCTATTGCTCTTTATAACCACATGAAAGGAGAGGAGATTGTAGCCAGGTTGCAGTCAGCCTCTAGGGAGCTAGAACTGGGACACCACGATCCAGGGGAGGCTATGTTGGATATTTGAAGAATTTCTTCACAGAAGTGGTGATTACACATTAGAAGGAGCTTCCCAGGGTCGTGGTAGAATCACCACCCTGGAGCTGTTAAGGAAAGCCTGAACATGGCTCTCAGTGCCATGGCCTAGTTGACAGGGTGGTGTTCAGTGACAGGCAGGACTCTATTTCAGAGGTCTTTTCCAACCTCATTGATTCTGTAGTGAGATGGCAGCACTCCAGCATTTACTGAGATGATCGTGTAAGTGCTGGAAGAGCTCATGGGAGAGCTGGAGCTGCATGCAGTTGTCAAGGCCACAGACTATCCAAGAAGCACCCATCAGTGCTTGGGCATTAGTAATGAGGAAACTCCTCTTTCTTGAACAGGAGGGGAGACCAGCTGGGTGAGTGTCCCCTAAATCAGGAGGCATCCTCCAGAATAAGTGTATCTGGGGAGAAGACCACCCTAACTTCAGTACTGCTCTAGAGGTATTCTCACTTCCATTCTCTTTTAGGTTCCAATCCTCAAAAACTGAGTGACAGGCTTAACTTCAATATATTGAC
Source organism: Molothrus aeneus (assembly GCF_037042795.1). NCBI lineage: Eukaryota > Metazoa > Chordata > Aves > Passeriformes > Icteridae > Molothrus > Molothrus aeneus. The sequence goes on along the minus strand of NC_089649.1, from coordinate 59,872,468 downwards.
TGTCCCAGTGAGGCTGATGAAAATTCAAACTAAAATAAAATTTCTGGAAAATAAAATGCCATCTGCATTCACCCCTTATTCTGTTATGATATGCCTTCCTCATGACAGTAATTTGAGGATGAAACCTGCTTTGTCACTAACCTTCCTGCAGGCTGTTTTTCTTTGATGGAAACACGGCAGGGGTCCACACAGATCATCCACTAGCACCCTGGGCTTGGTGATCAAAGAATCTCATTGCTGAGATTCTCAGTTCCACAGAGAGCAGTTATCTTGCAGTACAGATGCAACTCTTGGAACATACGCTCTGTAAAGTGCCTTTTTGGAATTGCAAAACTCTTCTTAGAGAAGAGGACTTTAAAGCCCAAATCACCTAGAAGTTTCCAAAAATGTCATCATAGATTTAGGAAAATGATAGTAAACCATTCTTCTGTCTTTCTGTTTTTCTTGTAAAGGGAAATTTTTAAAATAAAACTCCATTGTAATTTTGTCAGTAAGATTTTGAATGCTCTTCTACATTTAGAATTTGAACAAGTAAAAAAAAAATTAATGTGAAACATAATAGTAATCAATTTTCTAAAATAAGAAAAATGTATTCATTTATTATGCCTTTATAGCATTTAAACTTATTGGTTGGCAAAGAGAATCAGAAATATGCTATATCAGGTATGACAGAATATATTTTGAGAAATATTTTAACTATTATAAAACTGGAGGTTAATTGTTACTGTAGCTTACAGATTTTTTTAATGATACCTATACTCAAAGCAGGGTAATGCACTAAGCTCTCATTTAGCTCTGTCTTTACCCACTGGAGCACAGTGTGGCTTTTCAGCAGTGGACTTTTTGGTGAGGTGAAGGTTCTAATGGTGAATTCTGTTTTAATAAAGATTATGCCTCTATTTTTAAACTTGTCCTCAATCTAATACCATAATCTGCATTCCCTTTAGAGGGAAATAAAGGAGTATTGCAGTGAATATCACTAACAAAGTCTATTAATTATAGTATGAAAGGTTGTACAATACCGTTCTACCTAGAGAAATACATAAAAAATGAAAGGATATCACTTTATCTTGTTTTATTGGTCTCTTTAATATGGTATTGGTAACCTGTCTGTAACAGCAACCAGGTATTTCCCCTCTAATTTTGTTTTAATTATTAAAAGATGCAGAACACAGGGTGCTAAATTTACCTGGTTTGTAATTCCTCTGACTTCAGTGTTTTACTCTAGTGCTGAATTTGGCCCATTTAAGAAGCTTTGTGGTTTGTTACTGTAGAGCTGAATCTCCTTTCTTAAACATTCTTCCTGCAGCTGACATGCATACTAAGCAATACAGCTGCAGTCATCTGTAAAAGCTTGGAATTAATTTTCCTCTTTATTGCTACAGCTTATATCATTCTGCCTTTCCCTTTATAATACAGAAAAAATTTCTCATTCTTTGAGAAGCCATTGCAATTATTTTCCTTCCTTTTATTATCACTCATCAGTAAAGTAACCAATGCAACTGTTATCATCTGTACACACATTAACTACAGTATGAACATTGTCAGAAAAAGTTTACTGAAATGATAAGTTAAATCAAGACATAAATCTTTTCTGGCTTGCTGATGAAATCTATCTGCACACATATATACATATATACATGTATATTTATCAGTGCATATATGTGTGTATTGTCCAATATCTATTTCACAGGGGGGCAGAGGAATGTCAGTCGCCTGACTGATGCTGTGTTCTCTTTATGCTCTGACACCTTTACACCTTCCACTCAGCAGAAGTGAGAAGAACAAGAATAATTAAGACTGAGCTTATTGATGATTTATCCTAGCTTTTCCTACTTCTTTAGACTTCATATTGTCATTGACCATACTTTGCTATATCAGCCTTATTGGTACAGGGTATGGCTGTGCATATTTTTAGGCTCTGCCTACCATCCTTGCATCACCAAATCCCAATATTTTAGGTTAATAATTCTTGCTTGCCATGGTGTAGGGAGGCTTGGACTGGAATTACTCCTGAAATGAGCAGAATTGTATCTAAAATGTGTTACTGTGATGTTTATGAATGAGGCCTAAGCGAGCTCATACATGAAGTCTTTAACAAAGAGGGGAACTGAGTCAACTCTTTTCATTCTGTGTCTCTTCCTCATCTCCATTTCCACAGGCATTTCCTTGCAACCTCATGCAGGCTGCATGGCAGTACACAGGCACTGCCCTTTCAATTGCTGCACACACTCCCTTGAGTGTTACTTTTTCTGTGCACAGAACTGAAAGAAGGCACTTTCTGGAACACAATGGATTTCCTTATCCAATTCTAGCTTCATAGCAATTTAGTATTAAATATTTTAACTTAAGTATACTGGAACAAAGAAATATTTCCCTGGGATAGTGTTTCAAAATCATGTCTAAACTGTTCTTACTGTATTATTTGAGAAGCATTATTCTCATTTCATTCTCTGTCTAGTGTTTTTTACCCAGCCAAGAGTGAGTGAATTACTGGTGACTACATTTTCTAAAGCAAATACATCTGCTGCTTGATGCCGTGGATAATAACAAAATTATTGAACATGTTTGCACATTGTCCTTCAGAGGATGAAAATCATCTCTAGATTTTAATGCTGAAATATCTCAGAGTGTTTCCAGTGCAAAAAAAAAAAAAAAAAGCCATTATTTTTATTTAATATAGCTATATTACAAATAAAATCTCTTTAAGTCCTAAGAAATGTTAAATTAAATATAATTTCACTGAAGTTATCATTGTTACACATGTCATCAGATGTGCTGTACCTGTGGTGGTGCAGTAAGACTGTTTGTGGTGGCAGGGGAAAGTACCATGAAAGGGATCAAAAAATTGGATCAGGACAAAATCAAACCAGCCTGCTGAACAAGCCTAATATATTCCAGTTCTTCCATGAAATCCCTGCAGATAGCATTGGCACAGGTGAGGCATTGGGATTTGGGTCTCAAGACAAAGGAAATCAGAAACTGATTACAAGAAAATTTTCCCCAAAGAATATATATCGACTTATTCCTCAGATCCACACTAGGTTTTTCCACACTGATTGCTGCCTTTAGAAGTGCATTCCATTGTTTTGGCTATCACAAAACTATATAATATTTAATTTCCTCATTATTCAACTGAAGCAAAAACTGGCACTTGTATCTCACAGTTCAAGCTGATAATTACTCCCTCTCAATTTCTGCTTGTCCCGTGAGGGTAAGCAACACTATTGTCTCCCCTTTTACTAACCTGCCCTTCTGCTCTTCTCATGCCCATCACTTTTTTTTTAAATTGTCTCATATTGCCTGAAATTTAACATAATCAAGAGAAACTCAGAGCAGTTGTCTGCAGTGAGCATTTAGCCTGAGGTGGTTGCATCTGTTCCAGATCGAGAGCAGGCTTTGTAAACCTGCAAGCTTGTTTGTTTCCTACCAGCTGTATCAGTTGGTCTAATAAAGATTATTGCAGTTCCCTACAAATATAGCTTCATTTATGCACTTAGACAGTCTTGGCAGCAACACAGTCAGTAAATGTATACATAAATATGTGGAAAATTTGATGATTCACAAGCACAAGTATGTATGTAGCTGAAGCATTTTCAACAACAAACCAAGCTAGGAAAAAAAACCCTGGAATTCAAATTATTTGTTTCATTTTCTGACCGAATGCAATTTATTTAATATATTATTTTAATTTACTTTAGGCTGGTTTTACTCCTTCGCGATAAAATTAGGTAAAGTCTCCAAAAACTTTAACTGCTTTGAGGTATAAAGTATCAATTCTTCGAAATGAAATGTGTCAGGAGTAGTTTGTGCCTGAAGCTGTCTGATGAATGTTATCCAAATTAGCTTATTTGAACTAGGATTTTCAAAAGAAACAAAACCTAGTTGCAGTCTAACAAAGACCTTTGGCAAACTTGCTGATGCTAAGAGAAAACAGAACTTCTGCTGATGTATGTATAAAAGATGTTATAAAAATGGTGGGGAAATTGCAAAGTCTTACCATCAAAACAATTTCTGGTTTGTAAGATGGGATTTTCCTGCTTCAGTAACTACCAGCTGAGCTTCAATGAAAGCTTTCTTTAAGGAAATAGACCTTGTTTTCCATTTTGTCAACACTGAGGGTGATTATCTGCCATTGTCTTACAGCTGGAATTTTTTCTTATGTTTTGTAATTTCATCTTAAAATAAAGAGTTATAAAATAATTAAATGTTAACTTCTGGTGGTTTTATATACAGGTGCTTCAAAAGTCTATTCTTCAGTCTTCAGGGTGTAAAACTGATCTATAAATATTTTCATGTGAATTAATGTGTCATATATACAGCCACAGCAAAATGCATTTAAAAAGTGAGGAGTTGGAGAAAAGCTGGTTGCTGAGAGAAGTCTGTTGTTAGAGTAATGCTGTAGTAATGAGGATATATCAGTAAAGAGCAATGACATTTGACACTAATTTTTTCAAGGAAAGGGCTTTTATTGAGCAAGATTTGAGTCAGTCTCTCAATTAAAATTCTTTGTCCTAGCTAAATAGTAGACATGAATGACAGCCAGTTCCCAAGGCACAGAAGATATATTCAGCCAGTTCTGGCACTGTTCATTCATGCCTGTTTTTCTGACCAAGCAAGCTTATACTCCTTATACAACCTCAATTATTGTACATAGCTTACTGTAATAAGATTGGTGATCGAACAAACAATCATGAAAATATATAATAGCTGGTTTGTAACAGTTTAGGACTCTTTGGAAGATAGAAAAAAAAGTATAATTCATTCTGTTCTCCTTGTTCTCTTAGTGGCAAAGAAGCTATGAGAAAATCAGTGACTGGATACCTGCCACTCAAAAAAAGCAAGTAAGAGTATGAAGAATAATGTATGTATATAATATTTGTATTACATTATCTTTTGTCATTTTTTAAGACATTCCAGAAGTCAGGTGTGCATGCAGATGATTTTTCAAAGGCAAGTAGAATTTACAGTTGGGCACATGAAGTACTCGGTGCTAAACAACACAGTACACATTTGCTGATAATTAGAAGTATGCTTGAGTGAAATAAGATACTCTGCTTTCAAAATATACATGCAGTTACCATAGTATCAGGAAGCTTCACCTCATCTCTTTCATCCACTTTTGCATAGACTAGACTAAACTAGACTAGAATATTTCAGATGGAAGGGCCTGCAAAGATTTTCTAGTCCAACCACCCAACCACTTCAAGGCTGAGCAAAAGTTAAAGCCTGTAATCAAGGACATTGTCCACATGCCACCTAAACTCTGAAAACTTCAGGCATTGATCACCTCTAGAGGAAGCCTGTCCCAGAATTTTACCACCCTTTCAGTAAAGAAATGTCCAGCCTAAACATCCTCTGGCCCAGCTTTGAGCCATTCCCATATGGGAATCTCTGGATCCCAGGGAGAAGAGACTGGTATCTCTCTTCCCCATCTCCCCTCCTCAGAAAGCTGCAGAGAGAAATGAGGTAGCCCCTCAGTGTCCTTTTCTCCAAACTAGAATGAGTCTTCAGCCACTCCTCACAGAACTTTCCTTTCAGCCCTGTCACCAGCTTTGTTACCCTCCTCTGGATGCATTCAGAGATCTGAACAGCCTTCTTGACTTGTGGGGCCCAGCACAGCACAGAACACTCAGGTGAGGCCACCCCAGGGCTGAGCACAGCAGGACAGTGAGCAGTTTTACCCAGCAGGACAGTGACCTGTGTTACCCAGCAGGACAGTGACCTGTGTTACCCAGCAAGACAGTGACCAGTTTTACCCAGCAGGACAGTGACCTGTGTTACCCAGCAGGACAGTGACCTGTGTTACCCAGCAAGACAGTGACCAGTTTTACCCAGCAGGACAGTGACCTGTGTTACCCAGCAGGACAGTGACCTGTTGTGTTACCCAGCAGGACAGTGACCTGTGTTACCCAGCAGGACAGTGACCAGTTTTACCCAGCAGGACAGTGATCTGTTGTGTTACCCAGCAGGACAGTGACCTGTTTTGCCTGGCTGGTTGTGCTGTGTTTGATGCACCCCAGGGTGGGGTTTGCCCCAGGGCCACTGCTGGCTCACACTGAGATGCTGTTGGCCAGCGGCACCCCCAGACCCTTCCTGCAGGGCAGTTCTCCAGCTGCTCCTCTCCCCTTTTATTGCTGTGCCTGGTGTTACTCTGTCCATTCCAGACACAGAATTTGGAATTTGATCTGATTACATTTTGTGCCATTGGTGTGATTGGTTGATGCATTACTCTTTTTTTGATGCAATGATGTGTTGATGCATCTCTTTGATTTGATGTGTGGCACCCCAGTAATGTAAAGACAAATATTTAGGTGGAATATTTGTGGCTGGCTGAGTTATATACTGTGTATTGAACATTCAAACCAGGAACTTTGACCAGTAGCACACAGCATGCCTAAGAGAAGCCAGTGGGAACAGTGTTAGACCTCTGCAAACAATGCCTGCCAAGTCTGGTGCCAAGCAAGCACATAACGATGTAGCCCAATATGGGCCCAAAATAAACATGCCATCTGACACTGAATGTACATTTCCAAAGTGAGCCCCAGGCTTGCTGCACACACAGGTCTAAATCACTGCAGAAACTATTAAGCAGACCTCCACCCAGACTCTGACTGACCCTGTTCAGCTGAGATTTGTTATGAGAGAGAAGGTCATTTCTCTTTGGTTGGCAAATTTTTCATGGGAGTGCTGTTACAGAGTGAATATCTAGATGTAATTTTGAAAGGAGTTAAAATGACAAATTAAAAAGTGGAAAGAAGTCTGATGACTTGACATTAATTTCTATAAGCATTTGAGCGAGCAGATCATAGTATGAGATTAGAAAACTTCCCAGGAAATATAATTCACAGTTGTGTTGTGTGTAGCACATTTAAACCTTTATTTAACAGTAAAGACAATGTTAAACTAAATTGAAAATGTTGTCTTTCCTCTTGAGAGAAAAAAGTTAAATACAATTATACTAATCTTTTAAGGTCAAGAATGAACATTGTACACACTAAAGGTGATTGTTTTCCATTACAGAAAAGGTCAACCTTAGCTTCAAAAAGCATCAGCTGCCTCTCTCTTTTATTACTATAAAAAATCTTTATTAACTTTAAAAATTTAAGATTGAATTTTCAGATTCCAAAACCTCATCCGGGTTTCATAAAAGTGCTTGTGCCCCATACATACTTTTAGCAAGATCATATGGATTGATAAGAAAAACACCAGAAACATTTTCCAGCCACCTGAGAAGAAATGGGTTTTAGAAAGCAATACTACAAAATATCACTGTCTTGCTGTAATATCTATTTTTTTTTAAATCTATCATGAATCGTAAAGGAACTAGAGTTTAGAGAAAAAAGAATTTTCTTTTTGCTGAATGTGTGCTTTTACATGGCCATGTCAGACTGACTATTTTTTACCTGGGTCTCTTGGGCTGCCTGGAATCAAGCTGTAAAAGTATGCAGCAGTATACTTTGTTGTTTGGAAGCTTAAGGATGAAGATATTTTCCCTATGAATATTGTCTTTTCTGGAATATTATTGATCATGGGGCTTCAAGCTGCCACCCAGAGCCATTAAATTCACATTTCCCTGATGTCTGCAGCCCTGTCCTGATGCTTGGATGCTGACAAGGATTTCAGGCAGGATAGGCCTCTTGGCAGGCTTGGCTTGCTCTGTGGGGTCTCCAGATGTGAAAACACTGCTTCTGCCTGTGCCTTGAAACTTTTGACATGGTATGGAAGACAGAGGACTGCCCACACTACAAGTATTGCATAGGGGTGATATTGTTTTATTGCTTTATGGTGTAGATCAATGTGAGATGTGAAATCCATGGTCCAAATCACTAATATTGCTAATCAAAGGGGAAGAGGAAAAGGGTACTATATAAGAGCCAATTGCTGTCCAATTTTGCTCCTCTAGTGGCTCTCTCAAGGTCAGGAACTGGCCTCTCCAGTGTAGAGGATGATGTAGAAGCTGAGTTCCACCTTCTCCTGCAGGGAAGGTTGGGTCTCCCACAAGCAACAAGAAATGTCAAAGTGCAGGTTAATTGCACTGTCTTTGCAGTTAGCCCTGTTCTCCTAAGAGATGCGGGTTTCAATTTTCTAGAATTTTGAGCTTTTCATTTGTAACAAATGCAACCAAGCAGCAGCACATCACTCTGGGAGGAAGCATAACACAGGTATCAGGACCTGTAGAAGATCGGTCTTCTGCTAAATGAAAAATTCCAGTACACTGATTCATAGATGCTTGCTCTGATTTTGCTTACTTCTACTGATTCATAGTTGTTTGCTCTGATTTTGCTTACTTCTTGATTTTAAAAGATTTTGCTTTGCCAGAAAATATTTTGGTTTTAACATTTTAAGATATTAGGTTTATCTTTGATTCACAACAAAGTGTATTTCACTTTAAGGAAAATATGAGGCAATGAAAAAATGTTCCCTGTAGTCCTGCAGCTTTGATGGTCTTCTGGCATGACATTTTAGTCAACACTGCATAACTACAGCTAGCATGGAAGTACCTGAACTCAAATTTATGGAATTGCACAGGTATAAAACTGAATCATTCTAGTGATTAATTAAACCCACTGAATTACAACGAAGGCCAAATCCAGGACTCTGGAAGGGACTTTTGTTCAGGAATACTGGCAGAAACACATTTAAAGGAAAGATAGGTTTCATCAACTAAATGCCTTATTTGAATTGAGTGTGTCGCACCCACAGAGGATAAAACACTTTACATTTCAAGTTATCAGTGGCAATACTCATAAATTAAAGACTCAAACTGAAATATACTTCCATCCCTATTGACCCATGTACCCTGTTCCTTATGGCATGTTATATGACAATGTTCTGAATATTACATTCTGTGCTGCCAAGTAAGGAATAAATTCATTCAAGTGGTTAATCTTTACTACAAGTTTTGGACAGCCTCTTGTTGGTGGGCTTGTCTTTTTTTTCCTTTGTTTTGTTTTGTTTCTGGTTTCTGTTTTGGTTTGGTTTGGTTTTGGTTGTTTTGTTGGTTGGTTTGGGGGTTTTTTTGTTTAGTTTTTTTTTTTATTTTTTTTTTTAACCAGAGTTCTGCAATATTCTTATATTTTCTTTCTACTAACAACAGGAAATAATTACCTTCTAGCATTGCTATTTTATTCACTGAAAACTGACACTTCCTTCTGTTTTAGCATCAGTTCATTGTAAGAATTCTTTGCCATCTTTTAATTAACCTGGCATGATGATCTCAGTACAGTCCCAAATAAAATTAACATCAAACACTCATATGGAATTGTTCTAGGAAATAACTTGGGTGATGAACATATACCATATGGTAGTCTTTAAAAACAAAAGCTGCCAAGTACCATATTTAATGTGACTATCCTGGCATACTCATGAGGACTGTAAAAATCAAAAATAATTCTCAGCACTGCTCACTTCAAAGGATCACAAAATATTTTATACAAACTATCTATCTTTCTGAAATCAGCTCACCTACCACTTAAAACAGTGCAGTGAAATGCAGCAGCTATTGCAGTAAAGCACAGCAAATTGGAACAGCAATTTTAGGGCAGGTAATGAAGACAAATGGTGTATCTTGTTTAAACTGCAGGGGCAGAAGGTAATTACCCAAATTTCGAGCCAGCTGAGATACCAGACCTAACACCTCTCTTGCAGAAAAGTGTCAGTCATGATTTTTATGGCTTTAAAAAGCACATGGGCAAGGCCTGGTATTAAATACTGATCAGGTAAACAAGTCAGATTCTGGGGGAGAAGAGTTCCTGCTCACATTTATGTGTGCAATAAAATCAGTCATGCCTTTGCTATGCTGCATTGCTGGTAAGATGAGAATTTTGAGTTGATTTTATGGGCATAATCTAACGTCCACTGAAATCAGTAGAAAAACATTGGTTGGACTTGGATCAGGTCTTCTTTCAGCTCTGTTTTTTTAGAGAGGGGAATTGTACTTTGGTTTATCACTTTATTGCAGTGTGTTGTCTATAGAAATGTGACAATGGTTGATTTGCAAGAGCAAAATAAGCAATCAAGGCAGGAATTTTTTCTTTAATGACCATCATCATACTTTCCCAGCATCTTTCTGCACCAACTGTTTGGCTGGACTATTCCAAGGGGTGTTGTGGCTGCTTCTGACTAATGTACACAGTTCTTTGCAACGTGAGTACTGATAGGCTCACAAGATCCAGCTTACAATGGTTTACACCCTTTCAAATCCCAGCAAAGAGAGGGGAGGGATTCATCCTATCTAGGGTTCAAATTACCCTTTGGAGCTGCTCCTTTGTAATAATGAAGGAAGGAGCCCCTGCTGCCCACTGTCCTAAATCACCTGTACAGCTAATTTCCTCATGCTCCATAAAGGAGCAGTGTTCCACAGTCCTCAGATCTCTCAGCAGGATGGTGATTGGTCTAAGGCTGGGCTCAATGATCATGAAGGTCTTTTGCAATCTAAATCATACAGTGATTTGGTGAAAAGAGTGAATTCCCTTCACCTTACTTTACAAAGTAATAAGATTGCATAATCTAGCCAGTTTTGCTCACATTGTCAAACACTGTGGTAGCTTTAAACTACTTTTGACAGTTTATCAATATTTTGCACATTTCTTCTATTCTGATTAAAATATGAGCACAATGACCTTATTCCCATCTGAAAATATTCTCTCCTTCTTAGCTTTTTCATCAAATGTGCTTACCTCCAGGAAAAGAAAAAAAAAGTTTAGCCATTACAAATACAGCTTTTGTAGCATGGTATAGTTCACTTTTTTTAACAAATCTTTTTACTTGGTACAGCCAAGTTCCTGACTGGCTTTAAATAAGAAAAGTAGGAGAAAAATTTGGTGGCAATTTTTGATTATTTCCCATATTAACTCACCTCTGTATATAACTGAAGGAAGAAAAGTGGCAAAAAATCATCTCAATGAATTACCCTAACAGTTACAATTGTCCTCCTAAAGGAGAATACCCAGCCAGTAAAGGAGGAAAAAACTCCTTGTGCTCCCTGCAGTTAACCTCATTAAAGTTGCTTTCCTGATTATTCAGGATTTCTGTAAGTACTTTCAACTTAAACATTTGAAGATCCCTGTAGCTGTCAAGAGTCTGAAAGCTTTACTGATGCTCACCCCCATGGAGAACTTAAATGTTTTCCTTCTTTTCAAATTCAAATGGTATTTCATAGCCAGATAGGATTCACCTTTAGCCATTTCCTTCTTTTATTTTAAAGTCCAAGATACACAGACTGACACATCTTCACAGTCTCACTAAAGCCAAGGGGCTATGCTGATGTGGTGTTTCACTTGCAAGGAATTGGATCAGAATTGATCAATTTCTGTCTTCAAGTCCCTCATTTATATGTAATAGGTAATGCCAGAGCACATATCTTTTTGCCTCCCTGTTCTAAATGCCATCTCTTTAAGCCTGATTACACTAAGATTTCTGGTCTAGTTCTGTCTCTGGTACAAACAATGCAAAGACCACCCCTCTGAGGGCAGCATCTTGCTTTTGCATTAATTAGGGCAGCTGATATCACTGGTATTTCATTCCCTCACTAATTTAGCAAAGATTTTAGTAGTTTAAGCACACAAACATGTTTTCAAAGTACAAGGCAAGCAGGATCATCTGGCAGGAAGATAACAGTGACAGTAAATATCACATCATGCTAAAAAAAAAAAAAAGTAAGGCTTAGGTCTTGGCTTAGTTCTGTTTTATTTTGTTTTATTTTAAAGGACTGTAATTCCAACCATTGCTAATATCCAGGATGGACAAGTGTAAACCATCAATTTGTGTTTGTGATTACATACTAAGAATAACTTTTTGGGAATTGTACACACTTTGCCAATTCTTAGCAGTATGTAGTTTGGATCTAAATCTCAGTAGTTTGCAAGTGGACAGGTTTGTCTTCTAACAAAAAAGTTTGAAATGAAAGCCTGATAGAAGCTAGGACACATTAGGTAGGGCTCTTCCCTAATCTGAAGCTTGGGACATCCATAGGCAGGATTTTAGCCTCAGCCTCTTTGTATGAATAGGAAAAAATGTTCCTATTAATCAGCAACTTCCTTTCTTGTGCAAATTTGGGAGCTTGAATAGTTAATGTTTGTGAAAGACTTGAAAGGTACTTTTTTTGGATTTTAGTGGCAGAAGAAGAAAGGATCAGATGTATTGAAGATTCCTAGAGATTCTATCTCTCCTATTAATGTCGTTTAACTGATGTATATTCCAGATAGCATGATGTGGGTCATTCTGTTTTGCTTTACAGTTCCCCAAACCAAGTACATCACTGGATCCTGTAGGAGCCCAGTCAACATTGATTCCCCATTGTCCATTGGCCCTGACCTAAGCAACAGGACTGTGAAGCAAAGCACAGCTTGGCAACATTTGGTTGAAATTTATAGCTCAGATGTTTAAGCTTTGAACCTGCTGCAGCTTTTCAGCTTCATATCTTACTGTGCATTCTTTTCTCAGTAAATATAAATATTCCATCCCAGTGTAGGTGAAGTATCTTCATACTTGCTTGTATTTTTGTAGTAGATAAAAGAGGAAAAACGCCCAGATATATGGTGGCAAAGAAATGAGGGTGTAGATAAGCACTTGCTAAAGAAAAAGTGAAACAAACAGCCTGAAGTACAAATACAGCCTGTATCTGGGTAGGAAAGGGAAACACATTTTCATAAAAAAACCAAAATGAAAGTTCTTTCAGTCTTGTTCTTTACCTAAATATATCTAATCATGCTTTAGTTTGTTGTACAGAGTGACAAATTAATTCCATGTTATTTCAAGCACTGGCTTTTTGCCATTTTTATATTTATTTCATAAGAATCTGTGACTAGAAATGTAGTTATCCAGTTGGAGCTTATTTTTAACTAGCTTTAGAGTGATAATGAATATGCTAAAATATTCTAAGATTCCCTAGTTTTGAATTTCAGCCTTAGCATAAATATAACCAGGAAAGAAAAAAACAAACAACCAATATATAGAGCTGCTTACACTTCATTGTAACTGATGAATGACATCTGGCATAATAAAAATTAAAACCTTGTTCAAGATGGTTGATGATTAACAGATCAGCACATACTGATCTAAATGAGGGCTCCCATAGCCCAGCCTCATTTGAGGTGAGCTGGTTCTGGCAGCAGTGCTCCTGCAGGCACCCATTCAGGCAGCTGAGGCAATAGATTTGGCTAAACACAGCCCTGCTGCAGCAGCACTGGTTTAGCACCTGTGGGATTGCCATGGCAAATGCATCTTCAAAAGAATATCCTCTGAAAAGTTCAAAGAATGGCCCAATAAAACTTCTGACAGAAGTTTTGAATTGCACAGGGAGAAAAACATACCTTCTTACAGAGGCCTCAAAGGAAGTCCCTGCATAGGTTTGCTGTATGTTTGCAGAAGGAATTTTAAACATGTACTCAAAAAGAGCCCAGAGACCTTGACCACCAGGTGAACTTCACATACTCTCACCTCACAGCACCCAACCACCCCAGCTGCAAGTCAGAGGATGGGTTTGGGGGGAGTTTGGATTTCAGAGTGGCTTCCAGTGAGGATGGCACTGGAGCCTGAAGCACCAGTCCCTCTTCCAGATCTGTTTCTGGGGACAGAAGAAAGGGACACTGGAAAATGATGTTGACAATGGCCTGTTCCTCCATCAAGGTCTTGTGAGCTTTCCTACAAAATCAGCCCAGCAAAAGCTGTCAACCCTGGAGGACCATGGCAGTCTGGTTATGCTCTGTTTTATACAAAAGAACTGTGTTCGTGCATTGCAAATAACTCTGAAACTATGCAAATATCAACAAGCAATTTGTTTGTCTTTGGGGATTTTTAACAAATAAGTGTTTTTTTAATTGTTATAATTTTTATGATTTATCAAATATTTAAATTGGTTGATGAATTTTTTTATATGTTTGTTTTTTTGGATAGCTAATAGACATCTAGAAAAAGAAGATGGTAAAAAGAAACGTCTCTTTGCTTCCATGAATTTTCTGAAAATTATATCCCAGTTTATGAAAGACTAATTGTCTCCAGTTCTCTCAGAAGAAGGCCAAATTATTTCTGGGCTAAACAGATGGATGGGGATACAACTCAGCATCATAAAGTCACCCTAGGGCTTGCAGGTTAAGCTGGATAAATATATAATATGCATATTAATGACACTAATATAAAAATAATATATTATTGCAATGTTACACATTACAGTTGTTATATTATAGACATAAAAATGAACCTACATTTGTTATCTATGTTATAGTCTGAAATCCATCATCTAAGTTTGAGCATTAATTATATTATTAATAAAAATCTATAGTATTAGTATGAAATAATCAATATGCATAGATTCTCTGCACAGAGCAGGCAAATATAAATTTATTTTCTGGTTAGAAAATCAGACTTTTTTTTTCATAAAAAATATTTTTGAGTTAAGGAAAATTCAAACAAGGAGATAGGCCCACAGGGAACAGAGATCAAACACAGTCAAAATACAACTCCAGTGATAAACAGTAGTAGCTGATCAGAATTGAAATATTTTCATTCTCTAAGTAAATATTTTGTCTGGAGATTTATTTTTTTTACCAGTTCCTTGCCATCACATACTTTTCTGCAATAAATGGAAACTGTTGCATGAAGCCACTTACAACATTTCAGACTTCCCTCTGAAAATCAGGTCAAATGACAAATTGCAAAGTGTTCGTAATGGATCAGAACACTTGGGGTGGTGCAGGCTTGCTGGGAGGGAATGAGTCTGTGTTTTTCGTCTTCCATTTTGTAATTAGTTGTGGAAAACAGAGAACAGAAGGAGGAGGAGAATTTATGTTGGACTGGGCATCTGTAAAGCATCTTGACAAATATGGGCTGTGCTATGAAAAGGCTCTTACTTGAAGTGTTTCTGCATGTGGGGCTTTTGGATGAGTAATTGTTGTCAAAAGCCCCATGTCCACTCGCAGTGAGTGAGAAAGACTGTAAGTGTTAAATATCTCTTCTTTAAAATACCAGTGATGAAACATCATCAACAACAAGAAAATAAGAGTCCTCTATCCCAACTGAGCACAAGTGTAAGTTCTATGTTCTTTAAATAAAAAGAATGTGGAAACATATTGGGTTATTCCTCATCTGTCTGGGTAATAAAACACGTGCCTTTGTATGTCAGAATATCAGAGAGTAAATAAAAATTCACTTCTATCACATAGGCCCTGTAAATTCATTGTCAGCTTTGAAAAATTAAGACAAAACAAACACAAATCATTGCAAAATTGAAATTGCTATGTAGCATACTCAGTTTCATTTATAAGCAAACAAAACATTAAATTTGCAACAGTGACGTGTCTATGCTTTAATTTAGAAAATGTTTTTGTAAAATCTTTTAATAAATTTCCAGTCAATTAAATATTGAAATTGTATGGAGATTTGTGATATATTTATATACCTTTTTGAGTGCAGCAGAATGGAAAACAAAAATGCTGAAAACTAAAAAACTGCCAAAGTATTTATTTAAACATCTGTCTGCAGAACGGCAGGGTCTTTCATGTTTATACTAAAAGTTTATTTATTTTTTAAATTTTCCTGTGTGTACAAAGCTGGTTGTGGCTAAATGAACTGTAAGAAAGCTGTAACTTGATAATGCAGTGCTTTCACTCAATCTCAACGGAAATTAAATGGTTTTTTTAAACACCTCTGAATGAAGAAGAAACTGTGTTGGAACTTTATTGCCAACGTAATAAATCAACTACTGAAAAATTTATACATTTATATTGGTGAGATAGGCTAAGGACAGTCCTTAGCAAGCAGTAACCCTCAGGACAAGAGGTTATAGGTACATGGCACCAGGGCTGACTATAAGGAAGCACTGGTGATCCTATGTGCATTGGTGATCCCACGTGCATTGGTGATCCCACGTGCATTGGTGATCCCACCATTGGTGCTTCTGCCTATGATCAAGGTAGTGCCCTTTCCAGCTGGTTTTCCCTTTCCATGGTTGCTGTCTGCACACAAGCCTTTTTGGAGTCCTTCAATGGACCTCTGGCTTTCCCAAGATGATGTTCCTGGGAAGAGATGGGTTCTCTGTGCATGCCAAGAATGCACAAACTCATCCATTGTTAACTGATAACTCCAAGCTGACTGCTAGTTTTGATGCAGCAATTCACCACACAGTGCTTGTTTAGCCAAGCGCCCCAAGTCCTTCGTGACACACTGGGAAGAGAGAGGATTTACTGGGTATAGCAGGGTACTGATGAAAGTTTAGATACTGCTGCAGAACATGCAAAAAAAATAGAAAGTGATGCTGGATGACTATTTGGACAGTGGGACTTAACAGAAAGAAGAGAGATATGTGGTAGCCTTACACCTGAAAAGCTTTTTCTACAGTTTCAGTGTCTCCTTGCAGCTTGGTTCTTAGAAAATGTTTTCTCATCTTTTTTAATACCTTTTTCATATGGAATGCATTACTGGGCCCCATGTGTGATCTTTAAATCTGCCAGTTCATAATCTTGATAATTCAGAATAACAGCTTATCACAAGTTATGAAAGAATTAAACCTAAAAATTCTGCCGCTATTACACCAGCTTGTCACTGTAAATGGAATGATGGATTTCAGTGCACTTCCTTGATAGAAACTTAAATACATAAAATTGGTATCAATTATCTCTGTTTGACACCATCGTATTAATCTTCCTACTGACTACTGAAATAGGCCATCCTAGACAAGTTATACCTTTGTACTCCTTTCAAGTACGTGTATTGTGCAAGAGCTTTCATTAACTTTATCATGCCCCTTGAGCCCACTTCTCAATAACTCAATACCACCCAATTACTGACATAAAAGTCTATCACTTTATTTACAACTGAGGAGAGTCTGGAAAGGCAGTATTAGATGTGCATAACGAAAACAATTTCAGGTCTAAATTGGTAAGAATGTTGAACTGACCTTGTGGACATGCAGTTCTCTCAGACTATTCATATGCTTGTATTTCACCATTAGAGAGTCTAATTACTGCTTCTTTTTTTCTGCTTTTTGAGACATAAAAATTTCCTGCTCACCGCGTATGAAAAGTAACACTTATCGTTCACAGGCCTAACAATATTCTAAAGGTTTCTATGCCCTTCCATTAATTTGAGGAGATCTGCCCCATTTCCTTTGAAATGTCAAAGGAAAATTAAATGAAAAGTCTAACAAGCTCCCATTTACAAGACGTCCACTTTACTCCAAAATTTGGCTATGACATGCACTTGCTTGGTATGTAAAGTCTCTCAGAGAGCATAAGTAGCTGCATGAATTGCATTTTTATCTCTTTCAGATCAATAAGTAATATTTGGAATGAATAAACCAATTCTAAATTATAACCATGGAGTTGCCTGGAAAGAAAAAAAAAATTAAGGAAAGTTTTATTCCTGGAGGGAACAAGAGAGAACAAAAGATAACAGAGATAAGTGGGAGAATATATAAAAAAAAGAACTTCTCAATGAATACAGAAATTTGATAAAGTACTCTTTTGAAGGTAGAAATTATTTCAGCAATACTCACCATACTGACAGGCTTGAATATGAGCTGCTAAAAACTCTGTAAAGAAAGACCATATTCTATATTTTGACCTAAAAGTTCTTTATTTATCCTAGAGAACTGGTATCTCCAGAATAACTTGTTCCATTTCTTTCTTATCTCCAGTGAAAACCATTAAACTTTCTTTGTCTTTTCCCATATCCTGTCACCTCTACTACTTACTGTAATTTGCAGAGCAAAAATAACTGGTATTTTGCATGATATAATGTGTCAACAGGTTGTAGGTTTTGGGTCGTCATTGTGTCAATTGTCTTTTTCTCACTCCAGCATCATGCCTCTTGTTACATTCAAAGATACAAAAATTATACAAACTCCACCATCCCAGCTGAGTTCTGGGCATAGCTCCTCTTTACTTTCTAGCAGATCTAACAGTGTCTCATTTCTATTTTGAGTCCAAATGTTTAATAATCCACTTTATCATCAGATTGCTTGAACACTTGGATGAACATGCTCTGGTATGCTCATGCTCTGGCATCCAGTGAGACATTCATTACCCATTACAAATAGGATTTCCTAATTTTTTCCTCCTTTTTGTGATAATGTATGTGGAAACCTTGGCATATTGTCATTTGAAGTGGTCATTTTTACTCAAGTCACAACTAAGAAACATTTTTTTTCTCTCTGCTGTTTTGCTCACCATAGGGAGCTATATCCTCTAGTCTGGCTACTTCAATCAGATTCCTCCTGCTCATCACTTTCACATTCCTAACTCACTAAATCTTTGGGTTTGATCCAAACATCAACAAAGCCAAAGTTTAAGTGAACTTAGGCTTATATAAATATCTCCAATTCTTCTTTCATTTGAAGAAAGGAAAGGAAGAAAATTAGTCTTAATGAATGATAGATTAATTAAATTGCAACTCAGAATATACAGGGGCAGTGGTCTATATGTTGTGTTTCCTTTTCAGTTGTCTCTTTTTTTTTTTTTTTTCCTCAACTGGTTTTGTGTTCTTTGTGCTTCATCAGCTTTACAGTTAAATTGCTAATAACAAGCACTTTCCCTTTAAATAGTGTACTTGACCATTCAGGCATTTGCCAATAAAAAACCAATAAATCAAAAGGAATCACCTGGGGGAAAAAAAGGCAGATAGAATAAAACCATAGTCCAAGCAGGTTGTCTCTGATGGCTGAAATGATGACTGCAGACTCCAAGCATCTCCAACTGTCTTTATAAGGAAAAGCAGTTGTCTTGCCCAGTGATTGGCTGTAAAGTACTGATCTGTGTTCAGAAGGGGCTCTGATATTTGCAGAATCACAGAACATGCTGAATTGGAAGGGACCCACAAGAATAACTAAGTCCAACTCCTGGGCTGGCAGGCCACTGCTGACTCACATTTAACTTTGTGCTGACCAGGATCCCCCCAGTCCCTTACCATGGCATTGTTTTCCAGCATCTCATTCCCCAGCCTGTCCATACATCCATCCAGGGTTGTCTCATCCCAGGTGCAGAATCCGGCACTTTTCCCTGCTGAACTTGGTATGTGTGATGGACCCCAGCACCTGCAAAAGCATTTTTCCCAATGGTCTTTCTTTACTAATTCCTTGAGCAGCCTGAAGTCAGGTCCTTTTTGTTGACAAGGGGTACAATGAATCCTACTATCTCCTGTGCTAGAACCCTTTTGCCCCTCTGAGTTAGGTGCATTCTGCCAGGTGTCAATTAGACCAGGTATTGAGTAGATCCTCCCATGGCTGACATATCAAATTTTTCAGCTGGCACCAACCTCAAAGCATTGACCTGACGGATCTGCCTATTCCTATCAATATTATTAGTTGTTACCAGAATAATCCAGGAAATCACTGCTTCTGCTCCTGATCCCTCTACAAATTGTCCCAGGCCCTGTAGTAATTTCTGATTGCCCATGGACTTATCTTTGTATTTTTATTGCACCATCCCTTCCACTGCTTTCTCAATGCACCAGGTAGTAATACAGGCCTGTCAGGCCCTGGAGCCCTCCCAAAGCTTCTCTTCACCACAGATCAACAGAATTTCATTTATCCCTCTCCCCCAGGGCAGGGACTTAAAACTCCATTCCTGTCACAGAACAGAGAAAGACTGAGGAAAGATCTGAGGACATGTGATGAGGCCAGGCCAATAATTTTTCTTTCTCATGGATAAGGTCCATGGCTGAGGCTGTAAGGGGTCTCTCCACCCTTTAGGACTAACCACCACGTATCCCAAGCTCTTGTAAAGCAAGCTGGGCTCTTGTGTAGAGGGGAGGCTAGATAGCCTTCCCATCCTGCCTCCTCAGTACGGGGGAGAGTCAAACCACTGCTGTGCAGTGCCCCACAAACCATGTGGGAATGAAGATGGCTTCATCACTTTCTCCATCTATAACCTTATTCCACTTTTTTGGAATTGTACTGTAGGACATGCAAGAATATCCATTTCCTGGCATTTATATCAAGCCATGGTCTAGCCCCGAAGAACTGATGGGCTCAGTGCACTGGTGCATGGGGGAGATGTGAAGTCTTATGATGTTGGTCAGATAAATGATCTAAAGGTCCTTCCAGTCTCAGCCTTTATGAGTCTATTATATCACACTCATCACAATCATAGAGCTAAAATATGTGAGTGCCCTACCACTGATAGATGTACTGAATGTTTTTATAACCTTGCACAAAGCATTTTGACTGCAGACAATTTGTGATTTTATTCCCTGTTAGTTCTGTTTCCATCAAATCAACTTTGGTTTGACATAATAGCTCTATTTATGGTGAAGGTCACCCCTTCATAAGCAATGATTAATTGAATCTTTTCTACAGTTAATCCATCAAAGACCTTTATTTACTATTTTTTTGACTTTGCGTCTTCAAAACTATTATTAGTTAGTCCATTTAAAAGCACAGAACCAAATCCTGCTGTCCTTAATGCAGAAAAGCTCTCTTAAAAGATTGAGCTCTTTTAGAACCCCAGATTTTGCTACTTAGATTACTTCTTTCTCAGTAACCATTAAATCTGCAAATGCTTTCTTATCAAATGATAAGCTGCATAGAAAAGAAAGACCATCCTGCCCTATCTACTTTTAGTTCACACCTAAAAAAGTTAATTGTCAAAAATGTTATTAACTTGATGTTGACTGCTCTTGCATAGCAAATATAGTTGAATCGGCTTTTATCTTTCCAGGTCATTACAGCACGATCACCATATCTCTCAATGCAGTAGGTTTTAATAATGGATAAACAAAGTACAGAGGGGTTAATCTCAGTATTTATGTAATACCTAATAATACATTCAGCAAAAAATCCTCAGAACAAGAAAGCTCTTTCTCATTTACTTAATCAAAAGATGCATACAATATGTACTTACAGTTTTACTCAGGTATTGACATTGCAGATAATGCATGATAACAAGGACATGGTCTGTGTTTACATGTGAATTAAAAAGTTATTCTAGTTTATGTTTAATGATTTTAAAGATTAAAATAACTCCTCTACCCATGCTGAATCTTGTGACAAACTGCAAAGATTTTGCTTCCCCATTAGGCCATCTACATAAAAAGTTACGTTCCTGAAGCAAAGGCAGCCAACCACTTACATGGGACAGATGGTGGGAAAGCATTCCTGTGGGCACAGATATCAGGCAGGAATAACTCAGGAACTGTGCATCAGGGCCAAAGCTGTCCCCATTCCCTGTGTCCCTGCAACAAGCACTGTCAGAAATGAAAATATAAATTAATGAACCCCAGTTCAGCCCTGGCCTTGTCCAGGGCAGAATCCCGAAATGAGTCTCTTTATGCTAGGCCTGAGATAATGCCACAACCCAGTCTATAGATGTGTCATATAACTGATTGCTTTCATTTAGAAATGTACAAAACTCCACTTATTCCCTTCTAGATCATTTAGATACTCAATTTACCAAGGTTTTAGTGCCAGAAATTCAACTAAAGGAGCACGAGCTCTATGTTGTAATAAACTTTAATTAAAATAGCTTAATAAAATGAACTTCATCTCAGAAGTGTTTTTTGCACTTTAATGTGTAAATTTTAATTATTTCATTCTGAATTAACAGAACTTGTTAAAAATGTTTGATTGTTTTTTAGAACAAAGTAGGGTGTCTGGACACTCTCAGGCACATTCAGCTTGGTACTATAGTCCTTTTCAGGATGAACAGAAGAGGCTTTACAACTAGTAGTCTCTTACAGGTATTTGAATACAGAAGTGAATACTTTGCTATTCAGCACAGATGATTTTCCCCAGCCAACAGAAATGAAAAATCACAGCAGCAGATGAGAAAACCTCCAGCACCAATGTATGTGCCTTATATAAAACTGTTCTCATGCAGTTCTGGCAAAAGAAAAATGTGGATTACAGTCACTCCTCCTCTAGCAGCACTTCAGTTTTCTTCTCTGCAAATATAAACATCCTAAATGTTGTGTAAAACAATAATTGCAACAACTGTATGAAAACCAGGAATTGTTAGGTGGTTTTGTTTGTTCTGTTGGTTGTTTGTCTTTTCAGCAGGTACAAAGCCAGTGCTTAGACCTCTGTGGTGTTATTACTGTCCTGAACAGCTAAGGAGGTCTAGGGTGGTGAGTGATATGCAGGATAAAGCTCCCTGCAGTACCACTGAGACACAGTCCAAGCCTTCAGCCACTGGTTTCAACCCAACCCCAAGCAGGAACAGACAGACTTCAGTTGCTCAGAACCTTGTCCATTCAAGTTGTCGGTATCTCTAAGCATCTCTTCTGAACAGAGCCAACCTAAGACCAGTGACAGCACTGCAAGTCTGTGTCTTAGACAGACATCCACTGCATTTCCCTGACAAAGTGACAGCTGGAGCCTGGGCATTGCTGGAGGAGGGTGAAATGGGCAAGAGAAGTGGCTGATGTAAAAGCTAGTGAAGAGAGCCTGCCTCTGGTGGGAAGCTGTATCTGCAGAGTGTCATCTGACAAGGCCAGAGGTGCTCAGGAGCAGCCTCCACATGCTCTTCTCTGAGTTCACCACCTTATGTCTCTGAACTGTGCTGGTTTGTCCATTAGCATGGAGCTCATTTCCCTTGACGCTGTTTCCCCAATGCCCTGGTATCCTACCCAGAAATAAGAGACCTTTATGCACCTATACACATACTGTGCACAGTCTTGGGTGCCACAAAGAACATAAAACTCTTAGAGAGGATACAAAGAAGAACCACAAAAATGGTGGAGCCATATAAGGAGTAGATGAGGTTTCCTGATTTGTTCAGCCTGAAGAAGACAAGACTGAAGGAAGACCTCATCACAATCTACATCTTCCTCATGAGGTGGAGGAGCTAATGGCAATCTCTTCTCTCTGGTGACCAGTGGCAGGACCTAAGGGAATGGCATTAAAGTTTTCAGGGGAGGTTTAGGTTGGGTATTAGACAAAGGTTCGTCACCCGCAGTGTGGCTGAGCACTGGAGCAGGATCCCCAGGGCACTGGTCAAAGCACTAAGCCTGAGAGTTCAAGAAGCATTTGGACAACACTCTCATGCACATGCTGTGACTCTTGGGGATGGTGCTGAGCAGGGCCAGGAGTTGGACTTTGATGATTCTTATGGGCTCCTTCTAACTCAGGATATTCTATGTTTGAATGATTATCTGTTGAAATATATTTGCACAAATATGTATCCACATATATATCACTGCTTCCCTCTGGCTTTTTTCACAGCCATTCCCTGCAATTGAGGTGCAAGGCTGTACACAATAGATTTCATTTGTGCATGCCGTGTCTGCTTCTTTCTCTCATCAGATTCTTTCCACTCTGCACCTCCCAAATAACTATTTCTGAGTGATTTTGTTTAATAACTTTGAAAGTACATAGAGTCGTTTTGAAATATACATGCTTTAAGCTATGCAATTTATGCGAATACATCCTTCTGAAGATCACTTTTTGATTTTGAGTAGTAAAGATCAACATATGTTTGGGATTTCTGGGGGGGGGGGTTTGGCTTGCGGGTGGCTTTTTTTGTTTGTGTTTTTGTTGGGTTTTTGTCTGTTCATTTTGTTTTTCTCTGAAGGGGGAATTCTTTGGGTGTTATATTATTGCATTAGTAGCTGAATTTTCCATATTGCTTTCATTGGCCAACTGTACCTGATAGCTTCAGGAGAGACAAAACTAATTTGGATCCATTTTCCCCAAGTTTTTCCATGCCTTCCTACCTATAACTTTCAATTTACCACCTTTTTAATGGTCTGGTCCTTGGAGGCCCCAGAGAGAAATTCACATCATTCACTGAAGACATGCAATAATCTGTTCTCAAATTTCTTACTGAAAATTCATGCAGAGCTCAGCAGAATATTTTGTTTCAGAGGATAGTTATGTCATGCTCCAGTGGTGGTGGGAGAGATGCAAGGAAGCAGGCAGCAAAGCTATCAAAATGGCAATCCTTCTCTGCCTTCCAGCCTCCTTAGGAAAGACTGAGTACAACTGGGTTTATTCTAAATGCAGATGGAGCCAGCCCAGGGTAATCTGTGCAGGGAGTAATAGAACATGGCTGGGAGCATAGGTGGGAGTTAATCCCCACAGGCTGCATCAGCAGAGGAGGTGATGCTGAGGGCTCTGGGAGCTTCTGGCTGCTGCACAGTGGCTGAACACACCATTTATTGGCAATCTGAAAAGAGCTTAGATGAATACAAAGCCTTTTTGTCTCTTTATCAGTTCTGTGCCTCAGACTTTGTGCTAATATAAAAATGTAAATCCCCAGCAATTAACAGCTGTTTCTACATTAGCAGAGCTCCCAAGGTTCTGCTATCTCCATTTGTCTTTAAACATTTTATTAGAAATTTGACACCAGTGATGTTCTAATTAAAGTCCATTTCCTAGAATGAAGTACTTCTATATACAGCACTGTGAATTTATTCTTTCAAGACTGCCTCCAATTTCAAGCTTGCTTACAGCAAGTGTTACAAATAGTGTTATTTTCATAGAGAGAATCATCACTGACATGGTGCTGAGGCTGCATTTCTGAAGATAGTTGATTGTTGATTTCTCTTAAGATCTGGTAATTCTCAGTGGACCTCATTTAGATACCAATGCTGTGCGTCCAGATTTGTTTCTGACTTTGCATAGAGAAGTTATGGTCATATATGTGAAGAGACACTAAAAACCCATGCTGGGGATGAAAAGATAATTTGTCATAAAATGAAACTAGAAAGCAGCTTGTATCTTTGATATCAACAGAAAAAAAAAACCCTTTATTTAAGTGAGTTATGCATTGTTCTATGGAAAGAGCAACATAATGGTTTGAATGAAGTAAAAAGGAACATCTTGCTTTTGAAAATGTCTGGAGAGATAAAGAAAATAATTTTTTGTTCTAACTTTCTGTAATCTGAAAGAAATTAGAAGAGAATGAGAGTCATTCTTGACTGAATGGGTAATTAAAACAATTCAGGAGCAGAGCTGTTATTTATATAACTGTGGAATGCAAACTTTTTATCAGAAAGGCATTGTCTATAAGTTTCAATGAATTTGAAGGTTTGTTCTATGTGGGAAAGGAACTTTTTCCTGAGCTTGTTAAATGTAAATGATTTAAGATGGCAAAAAAAGTATTCCATTTTATAAACCATTTAAATAAGAGTGGCAGCCCTTGCAATCCAAAGCTCATGGCTCCTAATCCGGAAGCAAAGATATTCAGTTATTCAATAAACAAATTGGAAAGACATTATAATAAAAGTTTATATCTCTTATTAGATTCAGCTATAATTCATCTCAAAGTTCCTCTATAATGAGGCTTCTGTGTGTTTTTTGAGGTAAGATGTTTTACAGCAAAGGGTCTCAATAGTTCACCAGGCACTTATATATGCTGCACTGAGCTCTAAACTGATGCCAGATATTGCAAAATACCACTGTGGTATAATGCCTCATATTGGTTTTGGCTCAAACACAGTTTTGGTTTTTTGGTTGTATTTTCATCACAATAAATGTCTGAGATGCTGACAAAATCATTATGCTTATTGTGTTGAGGATTTTGCACTGGTCCATATTTTGGTAACAACTATGTTTCCCCAGAATTTTAACAGTCAAACCAAAAAGTCAGGCTGGGAATTCAGCATACAGACAAATACACACTCTGCTGTGTATTTTACTTCCCCTCTGCTATGGCCAAATTAAGCCTATTGTTTCAAGTGTGGTAGATATAGACCTGCATGAATTCAAGTTCATTCTAGGTATTTCTGTGCAGTGAGTTGAGGTCTCTACATGTGTGACATCTCTGATGTGTGGTGCAGTCTTCCCCATGGAAAAACACTGCTAGGTGCCAGGTTCTTATAGTAGGAGTCCATTTATGAATACTGCAAAACAATACAAGGGGGTCTTGGATCATTCTTCTGGCACAGTGCTTTGGTATTGTAATCACTTTAATTATGGGAGTTTCCTTGAACCCAGGTTCACCCACAGTAGTGGGTTATCTACTTCTGGACTTTTTCCTGAGTGAGGAGTTGTTTTTCTTTTCATTTGTTGGGATTTTGATAACTGTGTGAACACTACAAGGCATTCAGTCTTCCTTTGCACACAAGCATTAGTTCAGAGCACTGCCTTGAGCAATGGAGTTCTTCTAAGTTTGTTGGTCTAAATACCCTAACTCACGTTAATTAAAATATTCTACCATTTCTGTTTCACTTTAGATACAAATATGAAGGAAGTATTTGTCACAGTTAAAAGTGTGAAGGGTTTGCCTCATTTTTTTTTATTCCCTGTTAAAATCTGAATGCTGAATAACAAGTTACTGTTGGACAAGGTCTTATTTAAATTAGCCCACCCCAGCAGATGGACTATGTGACTGCTTTAACCATTGCTTTTTCTTTCTTTTTTTTTTTTGGTGTACTATCTAATTTGAGGGATTCTTTTTGTTTATAACCTCATGGGATCCGTATAGTCTTCTTTTAACAGAAATGTGAAGTTTTGAGCTTCTAAACTGAAGATCCTCTGGGATGTAAAACACATCTTGTGTGAATTTTGCATAACTTATATGACTTGGAAAAAAATGTGCTAAAATTTTCTGCAGATAAATCTTAAGCAGATAAAAAATTGCTGTATTATTTCTTGTTGAGCATTTGTTCTTTACTCACATCCATTTTCTTCATGTGTAACTGAGCTTCTGCAAATATATTTTCTTTCAGGTTAGCTATTATTACTTAGCACATTGATTTTTTTGAAGATGAATGTTGGCTTCACTATACAGATTTCTGTACTTGGCATTTTGTCTAATATCATCTGTAACACTGAATGATGAATGACATTTCATTATATAAGTATTCTATTTTTCCACATATTTGTTTATCCAAAGGAGTTCAAATATTGGATATCTGAAAAGCTGCTATGAGTGAAGAACCTCTAAATATGCTGATTGTGTACTCTACCATCATGATATTAATGAGGTATTCTTCCTCAGAAATATCAAAAAATGCAATTTGATTTTTTTTCAGAACATTAAAACAAAGAATAAGATATTGGCTCAATTGCATTCATCACAAGCTTTGGTGTTACCTAAAATGAGTCTGTGATTTTAATCCAAAGGAGGAATAGAGGGGTGAGAGGATGGAGTGGAACACAAATGTTTGCTGTGAGTCCCTGCTGTCACCCAGAGCCATGGCCCCTCATGGCATAACAGCAGACTGAGGGACAATATAATCCACAGTGCCTTGTGTTCCAGTGGCTAATTAAATATTTGATGTGCTAGGAGAGAAAATAAGCTCCCTACTTTTCCTAGAGAGTGAGCAAACTGAAGAGCTTCAGTTTGTTTGTCATTACATTACAGTGCCTCGGAGCTTATGAGCTGCTTTGAGATGCAGCAGTGGAAGGCACCAGCCTTCTCACTTGGATTACAATTATTTTCTCAATTTTTCTCAAATTCTACATGAATTTTGTCACCCTTAATCCTACTCTGAAATGTGAAATCATGAAAATAATGAAGTAGTTGTTTAAAATTCTCCATTTTAAATTTTTTAGGAGGGCAGGGTTTGATTTCCTACAAAATTTAAGTGTTTGTGATCAGAGTCCTGGACAACATTGTAAGAAGGCAAATTTTGGTGGGTAATAAAGGGCTTCTGTCTGTAACTGTTGTCTATATTTTATGTTTTGCAAAGTCCAAATATATCCTGAACATCTCCTGTTAGACATTTTTGGCTATCTGTCTTGTCAATCAGGAAGCCTTAATATGCTCAGAATTCATCCTTATAAAAGTCATTTTATTTTAAATTGTTATCTGAGTGTAGCAGATATGAGGCTGTCTACACTGGCCTAGACTATTTTAATTTAAAGGGTTACTTCTCTTTGTAATGACTGTGGATACAATCAAACAACGCAGAAAACTCCATATTTTATCTGCATGTTAATTCCTAGACTGTTCTTCTCCTCACACTTAGCATGAATGACTGGTGGTTTTCTGGGGGGGGGGGGGGGGGGGGGTGTTGTTTTTGGGGTTTTTTTGGTTTGGTTTGGGTTGGGTTTGTTTTGTTTTGTTTTAGTGGAAGGGGGTTTTTAAATTTATTTTACATTAATGTAGCTCTCTAACAAATATTTTTCACCAGCCTTGATGACTTTGAACTTCTGAGCCTTATTCATTTAGAAGTTTTGTCTGAACATAGGTTGCAGATGTTGCTGAAAAAGTTTAGGTGAACCACCACTGCAACTAATACCTGGAAGTGTCCAGTGTGGAACATATACAAATGAGTTAAGTCTGTTATAAGGCACCAAAAAATAGCAGCTTTCCTTCAAAACGTGTTACTGCTGAAAATGCACAAGTGAATAGATTTTGCTTGGCTTAGAAAGGAGTAACAGACTGTTCCACTGCACTGGGTAGGACCAAACTGAATTTCTAGTATGCAGACTTAACATTGTGCTCTTTTGCTCCTTAAATCATAGCCTTCTAGTAAACTTCAGTTGCAAAAAAAAAACCCAAAAAACCAAAAACCCATATATTTATAGAGACACAGGAGAATAACTCATCCCAAATTTCTGTGATAAAGACTCACAGGCTAAGAACAAGGAGGTCAGACCAGAAACAATGTTATCTTTAGATATTTTGACCAAAAGTAAAATTTCTTGGATTTAACACAATGCCCTAGCACTAACCTTTCCAGTCCAGCTGCTTGAAGCTTCCCTGTTACCAGGCATAATGGTGACCAGTTTTCCTGTGCCATGTGAAAGCCTTCCCAGGGGAAGAAAAGTCTGTCACCAAGACATGGCCAGCTGGTTGTGTTTGGCCCAGGGTGAGAGAGGTAATAGTGCGGCTCTTTGGTGGAGAAGGACAGAAAATGACTAAATGAAATCCCATCTCAGCATGTCAGACATCAAGATCTGATATTTCTAAATATGTAGTAAGCAGAATAAAAATCCTGAGTCCTAGACCTGGGATAGTCATTTGGATGGAACATTTTCATTAAAATTTACATTGAAATCAACATTATGTCTTGAAAATTTTTAACTTTTTCATACTACTACACAGTGATTTTTTTTATTTTAATTGTAAAATTTTGGACTGTTTTAATATACATTTTTCACTTCTATCCACACAACTCACTAGTAAATATATTTGGCCAGCCATAAAGCAGTGTTAGTAAAAAAATGTGCAAAAGAAATATCCTCAAACCCATAATAGCCCATAAACACACCTATGAAAAATAACATTGACAGGTCATAAAGAGCTGTTTAGAAATAATATGTAATTAAATGTGGACATCTTCATATTTTTCCGTCCTTTTCTCTTTCTATGCAAGCTTTTTTTAGTAAATGATAAATGTAGAGGCACTAACAGCCCACACAGCCAGCAATGTGGTTGTGTGCCTGCCCAGTCCCTCTTGTGAGCACGTTCTACCCATGCCAGCAGCCTGCACACCAGGTGATAGTAGCTACCTACCTCCCTTCACCTACCACAGATAAGGGTATTTGGTTCTTGTTTACATGCACGTTTATGGAGGCAATTTCTGCAAATTATTATATTTTTTATGTTTTTGACTTTGTAGCCTAAATGTATTCAGATTTCTTTCTAAAAGAAAGTAAATTAGAATAAATCAGAAAGAACATTCTCTTTTCCTGACATACTGAAAATATTACTGGAAACCCACGTTATACATGCATTACAACTCAATTTGATATTTATTAGAACTATTCTAAACTAACCCCAGGAGTCACAGAAAAGAGTTCTGCTGGAAAGAGATTTTTTTACACAGACAATGGGTAAATGGCAGTAACAATGCCAGGAAAAGCAGTGCTTAAACATGGCAAATGAGGAGTGTTGCTGAACTAAGTGTGCTTGTGCAGGTATGGTTGCACCAGGCCAGCCTTTACAACCACAATCTCATTACAGCTGTGATTGCACAGTCAAGTTCATAATTGGAACTGAAGTAGTAGTGGGAGAAAATGTATTTTATTTGGTCAGTTGTGATCCTCTCAACCACTCTTTCTATGAATACTGAAGTGTTCAACATAGTATCCATACTCAGAAGAGGAAATTTTACAGCCCAATATGTAGAACATTTTTGAGCAGTTAATTGGAAAGAACTGTTTCTAATTTATGGTTCTAATTTAACCTTTTTTACACAGGTTTCCCACTAAGGAAACAGAAACACAAAGTTGTACTTACTGTAACTGGTGCAGTGTAACAATATATTCCACAGTGCAAATCTTCATCTTTTTGTCTTTGGTTTTCAGACTGAGAGTTATTCAAAAGTGGCTTGGAGTCTGCATCTCAGACTGGCATGAACTACCCAAACAAGCCAGAAAAATTCCTAATTGTGAATAGTTAATTTGTTTCATGCAACTATTGCCATCAGTTCCCCATTTCTCTTCTGCTTCAGTTTTCTACGATGAACAGAAGTGGATAAAGTCAAAGCCTCCCTACCTGTATGTGGTGACTACAGTGGGAATTTTTCTGACTTCATGCCTTGCATTTGATCTCTCCACTCATGAGTCATAGCTTGATGCTCACATACTCCTGGATGACACCCTTATACTCCTTTATGCTCACATTATTACCACAGCAGAATAAAGGCCTACAGTATTTAATTTCTTGTCACTGTTGTTTATTTTTATTACACTCAGCAGAGAAGCCCTGACTGCACAAAAGCACCTGTTGTAAGACCATATGTGAAAGGTAATCTCTGTGTCAAAGAACTTGTGGCATAAACTAGGAGGGAAACAGTAAGTAAAAAGGAAGTAAAAGTGACATACCCAAGGTCAAAAATGTTCCTGTAGACCTCACTGTTTCTCTTCCTGAGTCTTATCTAAGGCAATTATATAAAACCTGGAATATTGTGGGCACCAGATTAAGTTGCTATATGACAATTACTTAGAAAACAGAGGATGTTTCTACCCACACAGTAATCTTTCAGACATTCTAATGAGGATGTGTATGGAACATCTGCTGATTGCCTTCCATTAGATGAAACACTTCTGAAAATGGGAAATCCCTCTTGGTCAAAGTAAAATAGGATTATAATAATGATGATCATCTGTGAACTAGAAGCCAAAAGCTAGTGTAGACAAGTCCAATGCCATTTTAAACATCAGCCACTGAAAAGACACTGAAAAACCTGATACATCAAACAAAGATCCCCATGTTAAAGGAACCTGTCTGTAATGAAAGATGGACTTGATACAAGGTTGATTTCCATTGTAAATGGAATATGTTATACTCTTTTTATTGGAAACAACTTTGCCGCTCCTTCACGCGGAATTTCCCAAAAGCTCACTGAAACTAGCTATAGTTAGTGGACTATAGTGTCAGACAGTGTTCAACATTACCTGCTGAAGACTCAGGAAGTAGAAATCTTGACTGCTGATAAGAGTGCAGCCAAACTTCTGTCCCTGTCCCCAGACCCAGGGGCTAAGATGTTTTGGGTGGTGCCCATGGCCAGTGATGTGCAAGAAGGGATGAGACCAGCACTCTGGGCAGCCCTGATGAGCAGGCACCCCTCTCAGAGACACTGAATAGACTCTGCCTTTGGCATGGGCTTGGTTCAGGGCTTGAATTTGTGTCCCGAATCTGTCCGAGCATCTGATAACATCATTTATTCTCCTAATAAAATACATTACTGTTCCATTGATGTTTATTTTCTCCTAAATACTTCCTCTTTATTTTCTCCTGGGAGGAACGTAGGAATGTTTTTCCTGAAATAGCCTGTGAAACTAAACTATATTAATGAGACTCTTATTAGCTAACTAATTTTCACAGTATTCTGAGATACTTTGGAAAAGGTCTGGAACCCTCATTTAGCAATATTTGTTTAGTTGTTTTTTTTTATTGTGATAAATATCCAAACAGCATATTTTATTTTTATGAAATCCACTAATTTTAAATATTTCTTATAAACTGTCCCTAAAAATAATGTTAGCATTAAAATTATGTCTTTCAGCAGCTTTCTGAGTAGTTCTCTAATTTGTTCAACAATTATTACTAAAATGTCTGTGATCTTAGGAACCCTTATTCGTGTCTGACATTCT
The DNA here is from genome assembly GCF_037042795.1 of Molothrus aeneus. NCBI lineage: Eukaryota > Metazoa > Chordata > Aves > Passeriformes > Icteridae > Molothrus > Molothrus aeneus. Next base: position 59,840,541 of record NC_089649.1, on the reverse strand, counting down.
TTCCCTGTGACTAATTATTTTTCAGACTGTTTTAATTGCAGGGTGTAGGAGGTATTTTTCTATAACTGCTAAGTATTAGAAAGAAACATGCTCTACAGATCATTAAATGTGCTACCAGGAATAAGCATTTTTCTGTGACCAATGATATTTGTCAAAATTAGTCAATGGGTTTGTTGAGGGCAAGAGGCCATCTCCAGGAAATGTCTCCCAATAATTGCTGCCATGGTAAGAGCTGTTAATTATTTAAGGTGATACGAAGACCATAGATCTTCTTAGGAGAAATGGATTTCTTGTTTGTTTTATTTACAAACAGGATGCATTAAAAACCCTGAGTTAATTGCATTTGTTTTTTAAACAAACCCAGACTGAAAATTTTTTGGTAGCCTGCAAGCATTGCTAAAAGAAGGCAAGTAAGAGACATCAAAATATTATGCATATTTCATGGCTTCCTATCAGAACATAAAGTCATTTAAAATAAAACTCTTAAAAGGTTTGAACATCTGTACTCAAACTAGGCCAACATCATTGTGTACTTTCAAAGTCATTCACTGATGAGAATTCCTATAAAACCTAGGTCAGAGGTACTGCTTTGCAATGCTGTCAGGTAAAGCTTTTTGCTTTCATTCCATCAGATTTTGGCAAAGCAAAGGCTCATGCTCTCCATGAGTGCCCCAAGCCCCAGGCGACAAGAGAACGTCAGGAGTGATCAGGGGTCTGAAAACCTATGAGCAAAGATTGAAGGAATTGGAACATGTAGCCTCAAGAAAAGAAGATTGAAGAAGTGACAAAGTAGCAAGCTTGCTAGGTATAAAGACATCCCTGGAGAGAGCTACCTCTCTATGTCCAGAGTAGAAATAATGGGATCATGTTACATAAAACAAGGTTTGTTGAGAAATAAGGAGAAGATTTCCAAAAAAAAAAAACCCAAACCAAACAAAAAAACTGAAACAAAAAAAACCCCCAAAAACAAACAAATGAAAATCCCAATCCAAGCAATGTGTTGGAATGAAGGTTGTCTGGTGTAATTTGACCTATCACTTCTCAGAGGTAACTTTGACATTATAGTTCTTTCCTGGAGGAATGTGGCTTCATCAAGCTCTGTTCTAGACCTTTTTCTGCAAGACATTTATGGAGGAAATCAAGCTGGGAACCAAACTAGGTTTTCCCAATGAAAATTTAATCAAAACAAGGCTGATTCTAGTAAAATGTTTCATTTTTTGTATCTTTGGGGGTGTTTTCTTGGTTTTTTTTTGAGGGGGTTGATTGGTTGATTGTTTTTTGTTACTTTTTAATTTTTGTTGGTTTTTGTTTGCTTGTTTTTGGATTTGTTGTTGCTGGTTTTGTTCAGAATAATCCTTACCACCAACCGAAGAGTGTGGTCTTTGGAAGGGTCCAAACCACTTGCTTTGATCACCACTAAGGGGTTTGGCACCACAGATCACTGCAGAATGTCAGCAGTGCCAGGCACCCTGTGGTGCAGTTCACAAGCAACATGTGCTTAGGAAATCCTTCCTTGGTTTAACCGAGAACTCCTGGCATTATAACATCTGGGGGCAGATAGTTTGGCAACATTGCCGGCTGCCTTTGGGTGAGCTAAGAGCAGCAGTCTGGGTATAGGGCTGCAGTCTGGGCTTAGGGCAGCAGTCAGGGTTTGGAGCAGCAGTCCGGGTTTAGGGCAGCAGTCTGGGTTTGGGCAGCAGTCTGGGTTTGGGGCAGCAGTCTGGGTTTGGGGCCACATTCTGAGTTTAGGGCAGCAGTCCGGGTTTAGAGCAACGGTCCGGGTTTGGGACACCAGTCTGGGCTTAGAGCAGCAGTCCGGGCTTAGGGCAGCAGTCTGGGTTCAGGGGAGCAGTCCGGGTTTGGGGCCGCAGTCTGGGTTTAGGGCAGCAGTCAGGGTTTGGGCAGCAGTCCGGGTTTGGGGCCGCAGTCTGGGTTTAGGGCAGCAGTCTGGGCTTAGGGCAGCAGTCCGGGTTTGGGCAGCAGTCCGGGTTTGGGGCCGCAATCCAGGTTTGGGCAGCAGTCCGGGTTTGGGGCCGCAGTCCGGGTTTGGGGCTGCAGTCCGGGTTTAGAGCAACAGTCCAGGTTTGGGGCACCAGTCTGGGTTTAGGGCAGCAGTCAGGGTTTGGGCAGCAGTCCGGGTTTGGGCAGCAGTCAGGGTTTGGGGCTGCAGTCAGGGTTTGGGCAGCAGTCTGGGTTTAGGGCCGCAGTCAGGGTTTGGGGCAGCAGTCCGGGTTTAGGGCAGCAGTCCGGGTTTAGAGCAACAGTCCGGGTTTGGGGCACCAGTCTGGGCTTAGAGCAGCAGTCCAGGCTTAGGGCAGCAGTCTGGGTTCAGGGGAGCAGTCCGGGTTTGGGGCCGCAGTCTGGGTTTAGGGCAGCAGTCTGGGCTTAGGGCAGCAGTCCGGGTTTAGGGCAGCAGTCCGGGTTTGGGGCTGCACTCCGGGTTTGGGGCCGCAGTCCGGGTTTAGGGGCACAATCCGGGTTTGGGGCCGCAGTCCAGGTTTGTGCAGCAGTCCGGGTTTGGGCCGCAGTCTGGGTTTGGGCAGCAGTCTGGGTTTGGGCAGCAGTCTGGGTTTAGGGCCGCAGTCCAGGTTTAGGGCCGCAGTCCGGGTTTGGGCTGCAGTCCGGGTTTAGGGCCGCAGTCTGGGTTTAGGCCCGCAGTCCGGGTTTAGGCCCGCAGTCCGGGTTTGGGCCGCAGTCAGGGTTTAGGGCCGCAGTCAGGGTTTAGGGCCGCAGTCCGGGTTTAGGGCCGCAGTCAGGGTTTAGGGCCGCAGTCCGGGTTTAGGGCCGCAGTCCGGGTTTAGGGCCGCAGTCCGGGTTTAGGCCGCAGTCAGGGTTTAGGCCCGCAGTCAGGGTTTAGGCCCGCAGTCCGGGTTTGGGCCGCAGTCCGGGTTTAGGCCCGCAGTCCGGGTTTAGGGCCGCAGTCCGGGTTTGGGCCGCAGTCAGGGTTTAGGGCCGCAGTCAGGGTTTAGGCCCGCAGTCCGGGTTTAGGCCCGCAGTCAGGGTTTAGGCCCGCAGTCCGGGTTTAGGCCGCAGTCAGGGTTTAGGCCCGCAGTCAGGGTTTAGGCCCGCAGTCAGGGTTTAGGCCCGCAGTCTGGGTTTAGGCCCGCAGTCCGGGTTTAGGCCGCAGTCAGGGTTTAGGCCCGCAGTCAGGGTTTAGGCCCGCAGTCCGGGTTTAGGCCCGCAGTCTGGGTTTAGGCCCGCAGTCCGGGTTTAGGCCGCAGTCAGGGTTTAGGCCCGCAGTCAGGGTTTAGGCCCGCAGTCCGGGTTTGCGCCCCCCGGGCCGCGCTTACTGCCGCGGTGCAGTGCCCCGGCGCGGGGCTAGGTGGCGCTGGAGCCCGCACGGAGCGGTCCCGCCGCCCCCGGCTCCCGCCCGTCCGCAGAGCGAGCAGGAAAAGGGAAAAGCGGAGATTTTTTGATTTTTTGCTCTTTGCCTCTCCTGCGCTCTCCACCGCCTCCAATGGAAGGAGCACCTCAGCTGCCTTGGGTACTGAAAGGATGTTTTATTCAGATTTGCCCCACATTACTTAGGTCCATATTTTTTGTGTTTTTACAGTGTTTTCTATTTTCAGCAAAGCTGACTAAATATATTTTGATGAGGAGATAATGTACTGAAAATTGGCATTTTGGGAAGAATAACATTATTCAGGGAAAAACAAATAGAAAACTGTTAAAATGCTTTATTTCAGCATTTTCACAGGATGGTCCTTTTTCCTTTCTTTTCCTTTCCTTTCTTTTCTAAAGAGCATATTTACTTAAAAACTTCTTGCTTTCACATTTGCTTCTCTGAGGTTTACTTGACTGGAGAAGAGAGAAATAAATTGAATAGTATCTAAAAGTGTAAAGTGTGCTCTGCACCAAGAATGGATTGGAATGGTTCAGATAAAATGAAAAAGGATTGGTTTTTTACTTTTCCTGGTTTCACAAAGCAAATAAGATAATTAAGCTAACACATATTATGTGGAATATATGATAAATTGAAACTCACTTTCCCTTGGTTTTGGTGTACACTTTCCTTATTTTCACAGTTATAGTAACTACAAATTCCAACACATTTTTGTGTAGTTTAAGTTCATCCTTTGGTGTCTTCTGAGGGTTTTTTTAAGAGATCAATGCTAGCTTTAAGACATAGTGAAGAGAAAAATGTTTTGTCAAGGGAATACATTAAAAAGTCTTACAAAGCCTATGAAAAATAAAAGTTAAAATGTATTGCGTTTCCTATGGGAAAATTTGTGGTGTCAGATAATAGGTAGAAGTACTCAAAGGATAAAATTTATTCTTAGATGAATAATTCAAGTATTTACAATAAGAATATGAGAATTATTCTCAAAGTAATTACCTATTTTCTGTATATTATGTAATTTTGAAAACTACTTGAAATTATAAAAAGCTGAAATCTAATTTGTTTGATGGCAATAAATTCTGGAATAACAACATTTGTCTGAGTAATTTGACAAAATTTAACATTAATTAGTGTTTTAACTAGGAAAACAATAAGATTAACTATAATTCTGTGGAGACAAACTATAACAAACATTCTTGTAGGTCAGATCCAATTAATTCACAGCCAAAAGAGCATGAAACCACACTGTGAGTTTCATTCATGAAAGAAATTGACCACACTGCTTCCATCATCAGCATTATTAGATAGCATCAGTTGTTTTCTGAACTGTTAATTGCTTCATTTTCTCAGACATAGAGCTAGATGGTCACTTTGCTCATATCTGTATGTCTCATGTCCACTGAAATTATCATTTCTGTCCCTCTATGATGTGGAGTATGTGTCAAAGATGGGACAATCTAAACAGCCACAAGAAGAAAATTGCTCAGAGAAAATCCTGTGATGAATGAACACTTACTGATATGAGAATTTATCTTGGCATGATGTTTCCTGTGACCATGACATCCAAGAGAGGGAAGAGTTAAACTCTGGTCAAACACCAGTTATTGATGGTTACCATGCTTCCAGGTCCAATCAGGGCTAACAAAGTAATTTTGGGTTTAGATTGGAATTTGATTCGCATGGCAGCGGCAAGTCCTAGCCTGACATACAGCAGATGTGTCTTTTAACAAAAAGGTTTTAATCCCTTTGTGACTAATGAATTCTGTATTCAGCTGTGGCCATATTTTGTTTATTGTGTCATGAAATGGGACAGCTCACACAAGAGTCATTGTATTACAGTAAGGTCAATGCAAGCTTTTCCTTATCTATTTTATCATGACTTCAGTCAAGGGACAGTGCTCAGGTCAGTAGAAAAGAATTGAAAATTAATCTTGATTACTTAAAAAAAAATTATAACAAATAATTCTTTACTTTTACCTGGGCAAAATCCATAGGCTTTTTCTTTGCTCTGTTCCTTCTAAAAAGGCATGTTAGATCTATATTATGTATTTGAGAAACCACAGCATGTTCATCTGAGCACTTCAATACCCCTCAGTCCCTGGTTTGGCATACTTTGCCCCTTTTGATGTGAGTTTTCACCCAGATCACTTTGCCATCTCCACCTGATTGGGTGACCTCTCCTGAAACAATCAACTCTTGGCAAAGCCTTCTGTGGAAAAGAATTCGAGCATGGGCTTCTGTCCCACTGCCTATTCACAGATTTTATGTAAGGGATGTACGTCCTGTGATAAGCAAAGGCCCAGTAGAACAAGGACTAGGGCACTGCTCTAATTCACTGCTGGCCATCTTACTGCTGCTGGCCACATGTAGTTCTCATTTAAATACTGAATTTCTATGTCAAACAAACACTTCAGTGAAAGGAATCAAGAGCTGTGCTCCCTTCTTTCCTTTTCTAGCCAAGTTTTTATAGGGTTTTTTGTGTGTGTGTGTGTATGTGTGTGTGTATATGCCATTCCCACTGCTGTATGTGCACTGCAGATGTGTATGTAATAATCAAGACCTCTACAAGTTTAGCTTTCATCCCACAAGTTGCCTGGAGCACGGACATTGACACATCCCTCCTGAAAAATTTCACATAGAATTGAAATTGAAACAGGACTTGTCATCTCAGTCCCGTTCCAACATGTATTTTAGTCCTGTTCCAACATGTATTTTAGCCCCACACTAAACTTGAAACCTTTAAAAGAGATTTGCTTGGTACAGTTTTAGGTGCTTTCTGTAGCAGGAGGTTACAGAGCTTCTGAGATGCAGTGAGCTGTCTGCAGAACACATACACAGTCTATTCAAAAAGCATAGTATTAGAGCAGTAGCATGCCTCATTTCAGAGCTAAATCTATCAAGGTCTGCAGAAATAATGTTAGAAAGTCCTTCACTGGTAGGAAATGTAATCACCTCTGAAAGTGTGAACCTCCAGAAATGCTGAGCTTGGGTATTTCAAACCTTGATTGCAATCTCATTATGAACAAGACACATGATCTTCCATACCTGTGAAGTGAGCCCAGTGCCTTGCATTTGGTTGCAAGACTGCCACTTGCATGCTGTCAGGGAAAGAGCTCTCAACACAGGCACATGAGAGTTCAGCTCTGAGCTGTGCCACAGAAAGCTGTAAAGACTCACAGCTTATTTACATTAAAATATTTTTGGAGTAAGATATGCAAACAATGGTAAAATATGAAGAAAGTAAATGGTGAACAGAAGGTGAGCAGTATGTCTGGGAGCTGTGAAAGAACTGAAGGAATGCCAGGCTTGGATTATAAAAGAATTTCTTATTCGCTGTTTCCTAGCTTAAGAATAGAAGAAAAGTACAAACCACACACATCTCTTTGAAAAAATAGACCTTGAAAAGTAAACCAAAAGTAATTAGTCTGAGCAGGAAACACTAATATCTGGGAAACAGTAAGATGACCTATTCCATTGAGGAAGGAAAGCCTCTGGCAGATGACCTTAAAATTGCTTGTGGGGGCCAAAATGGGATGGATGATAGGAAGAGAGAGGATTGGAAACGGGAAAGACTAATTACTTTTCTCCTACAGTTTATTCAGTGTAAAATAAGAATGCTACACACATGCAAAATGGGCCAGTTTAAGGGGCCAGTCTTTGGCAAGGTTACATCTTGGAAGATGTTAAGCTTCTTGCAGCTTTTGTTGGCTGTACAGTAGCTGGGCATGCTGCAGCCCTTTTTATCTTGCAGCTGGTCTCTGGGGAACAATATAAAAAAACAAAAATCACACCAAACAATATCATAACAAAGCAGGAAAAATGTAAAATGGGAAAAAGCTGAGCAGATACTGTATAACTCTTTCACAACTAGATCCTCTGTCTGCTCCCATCCTGTCCTGAACAAATCAAGCTCATCAATTAAGCAGAAGGATGCTCAAAACTGGGAGTACTTGAGTTTGCCTCACTGCCATAAAAACACAAGTCAAATTTTCTGTGTACCAGAGTTTGTGTTAGAACTCCAGTAGGAAAAAAGGAAGAAAACCCTACACCACATTAATCATCTTAGGAACCTCCTGGTCTTTAAGCACTCTCTTGTAAAACATGTGGTTGAGCTGAGACATTCATAATTCAGTGAGTAGCTTTACTGAAATCAGAATGACTATTTTTAGAAATGCTTAGCAACTGGAGCAAGGGAAAATCTTCCCAAAACCAAATGGATTGTCTTTTTCAGAAAAACATAGGTGTGACTTTTCTGTACTTAATAATCACAAGGGTCCTTAAGCAGATACAGAGGGATGCAAAGACAGTCTTACAAATATATGCACTATTAATAAATGACTTTTTATTGAGGTATTGCTTGGATGAATGAATAGTTTAACTGTGCCACCACTCATGATGCCCACAGGATAGCAGGGAAGAGAGCCTGTTTCCTCAGAAGTGTTAAACGTGGTGGAGATCCAAGTGGCCTCTGCATGCCAGACAGGCCTGTAAGGACATTTCTGCCTGTGAGTGATTCCACATTCAGCTCGTGCCAGTAGAGCTGGTTTATGAGAGAGCTGGCTGGGGAGAGTTTTGCCACCAGCACTTTGGATAAGTGAATCTATAAGAAGCCAACTGCACTGTTCATTTGTGATTTTCCCAAACACTTCCAGGCAGTCATGACATCCACAATGAAAAATTCCACAGCATATCTAGGCAGCAACATCAGGTATTTAAGATCTGTGTTCTTACTTTGTGTTGGACCAAAGGTCAATACTCTAAAAATGCTTTCACAAAAGCTGAAGTGAGTTCATCTCATTGTCTAGTGTGCACATTTCAGTATGTGTCCATGTACAAGGTGCAGAGCTGTGTGAGGGAGAACTAAGTCATTCCCCATACAGCGTGTTCTTGTTCGAGTTACTGTTCACAAATACTCCAAAATAAAACCTAGGGTCCATAGACAACTTATATGGATTGACCCTGGCCAAGGACACACCAGCAAGAATGGATGCAGGCTTTGTCTGGCATTTGAAAAAGTTTAGACTTAAAAAAAGGAATAGAATCTCATTAATGTTTTTAAAGCAAAACTCTTCTTCAAAACAAGAATGTTGCAGTTGCTGTTTCACTGGAAGCATTCCTACTCTGTCACTGGTGGTCATGCAGCTGAAGGACTTAAACCTTTTCTATGTCCAGGAACAGAGCTAATTGTCATGGTTTGACACTGGCACAATGCCAGTGCTTCCATGAAGATACTTTTTCTCTGGTTTCTGCTGTGAGATGTGACCAGGAATAAGCAAAGCAGGCTCTTACTTAGGGAAAAAGAACTAGAACTTTATTAACTATTCTACAACTACAGATAAAAAGGAACACACACACAGGGAAAATGAAAACTTCACAAGTGCATTTCCTCCTCCCCCCACCAAATTTCTAACACAATACATTTGGTTCTTCAAATCACTAACTCTCGGTCCAGCACCACTTTTTAGACAATCAATCTTCAGTTCATCAAGAGGAGAGGAGTCTTTCTTGTACCATGGGCTTCCCCTGGAAACACAGCTGAAGCCTCGTGTGCTTCTGTGTCACTCGTGGCACCGCCCGGAGTACATCTGCCGTCGTGACTTCTTCCTTTCCATGTCCAGTGCTCTCACCACTGAACACGGACCAGAACTGCTTCTAGGGTTGTCTTTTAAGGATGCACTGTCCCGATCTAAAAAAGGCACAGTCTCTCCTTTGGGACACCTGTCCCCACAATCTCTCCTTTGGGACACCTGTCCCCCCCATATTTTTTCACCCCCTGGGGCCGAGGGGCATCAACACTGAACCCTCTTGGTTCTGAGGCCATTGCCTCCCCCTAGAATTCAGTCTCTGTATCACAAGGAACATGGTTCTGTCCATGGCTATACAAAAAGAGTCCAGCAAAAGCTACTCCATCATCTCTTCCCACTAGGATTCTTCTCTATTCTTCTACTATCTCTCACTCGCCCAGACCTCTCTCACACTGGCCCATTTCCTTCTTCATCTTCCACTCTATCTTCTAGAAAAGGTCAATGTTCTGTAAAGTTCTCATTCTCCAAAAAGGGGTTAAAAGCTCCTACAAGCGGCCGGCTGAACCCCCCCCCTTCTCCGTCCCAGCCGTGCTGCCGGCACAGGCCCATGTTTATCCAGTCTCAAGGTTACAGTCCCAGGCAGCGGCTCTCTCTCTCTCTCTCTCTCTCTGTGTCTCTCAGGGGGGGCTGCCCGATGGCTCCCGGTGTCTCTCTCTCTCTCTCTCTCTCTCTTCCACCCTTCCACCCCCGGGGTCAGGCCTACCTCTCTCGGCCACATGGCTTTCCCCTCCCCCTGCCCAGCCAGCAGCTGGGCCGGGGGAGAGACCCGAACTCTTTCCCGCCGGAAACCCAAGAGGGCCCTCCCAAGGGAGAGCTCTGCTTTTAACCCCGTGTTCTCAGAGGCGTGTCTATGTCCCAATGGCCAGGTTAAATGCCAATATTAAAGTCTGAATATCCATTGGCCAAAAACACAGCATCCCAAAAAAACACATTTCCTGTCAAACTACCACACTAATACAAGGGATGCTGCCCCTGGCTTATTCTTTTCTGCCTTAATGCTTGGCTGACTGGAAACATTCCAGTTTCAGGCTTAGCAAAAACATGTTACTCAAATGAATTTCATCCAAAATAACCTAGTCAACTTTAACAGCCACAAAATTTCTTTAATGCCTCCACAGTGCATTATTGTTTGTAAGAAATGTAACTAAACTTCAGCATATTTTAACTACACTTTTCAATATATAATTATTTTGGTTTGAAGTATATGAAATCAATGGCAGTGCTGAAAACAATTCTCATTGACTCAAAGGTAATATGTAGTACCTGATCATTAAAACATGAGCAGCAACTAAAAGGGTGCCTACAAGATGAAATGGGGAATAAAGCATAGATTTCATTTTGGAGTTGGCTTATGGTTTTAATTATGATTTTTATAAAAGTATTTTTAAATAGGAAATGTATTGCTTGAATATAATCACTACATATTAGAAAAAGAAGAACGGTTAACTTTTTAATGGATGTCAAAAAATTCATCATCAAGAAAGAGCCCTGGGTTTATTTGCCCTTCATATCCTGCTTTGCTGACTTCTACTGTTCACTAGCAATGCCTTATAACCAATTGTTGTTTTCTTTTTAACTCATTTATAAACAGATAAAAAAACATACTTACTGTTTGAACTTCCTGGCAGTAAGTTTTGCAAGAAAACTAAGTGTGATTGGCCCATTTCAGGAACATATTATAAATTAAATAATCTGTTTTGGTTCCATGTACAGACTAGGGGTTATCTCTAAAATGTGTTATTTGCTGCATAAGAGAATCGTAGGCAGCTGACTGATTACACTTTGGAGTTCAATTTATTCAAGTTTTTCTTGCACATTTGACTTTGGAAATGAAGGACCCTGGCTGGGAAAGTCACTGTAATTCAGAGGGCTGAAAGCAAAAATCTTTGAGCTCTCTGAAACAGTTCTCTGTTTTCTCAACCATAACTGTGTGATGCTATTAAGCAGTGTCTTTGATCTGCAATAAGCATATCTAATTTGAATTCACTTGAAATTACTGCTAGTATCAGCTAAGCCTTTGTGCATCTTCCAGATTGCAGGAATATTATAATATAAAGAATAGCTTCAGCCCAATCAGGAATATTTGAATCATATACTTTTTCTCTTCAGCAAATGTCATGTGCTATAAATGACAGCACTTCAGGACTATCCCTAAACCAAAAATGAAATCTGTCATTCACTCACCTGTTCTAGCAAAAAAAACCCAAACCAGTTTTAAGGGCCCTATCTCCTGTGGTAGGAAATCTGCATACAGCAAAATATTGTATCATTAAAGTTTCCTCTGGAGGAAATTACTCAAATGTATTTTTTCCTTGAACATTTGCATAAAAATATTACTGCATAATGAATATTACCTTACCCAATACATCCAGATTATCAGGATTTTTTCACAATAGTCATGCATCTTAGTAAATGACATGGAAAAAAAAAGTAACTGATAGAAATTTCCATACCTTTCTGTATTTATCATACAGTTTTTAAAATTCTTTCAGATATGTACCACATTTTTCTGTCCAAATAAATAACTCTTAAATATTAACAGGTAATGTTGATTTTCTCCTGTCTCTTTTCTCTTTCCAGTAAGGAGATTCTTACTGGGAACTCTGCCTCTTGATCTTCCTGTGACCTGCCATAATAATCTCAGTCCTGTGTTTTCAAAGAAATTCACTTCCATCAGTCACTGCATTAACGACCTGTTTCAAGCTTGCCCTTGAAAACAGCATTAACTGGTGCTCATTGTTAGAGACACACACTGTAATGTGGGGCCTGATCCAAAGTCTGTGGTTGGGTAACCAAGTTCTTCTCAAGCTCTTGAAAAAATTTTGATTGGGTCCCAGACCTTTGACCTCTGTAAAAGCCAGTGCAGCACCAATGCATAGCTCCTGTTAATACAACCAACACAGCTGCTAGCACACAGTGCAAGAGAGGTGCCTGTGGTGCAGCAGCCCATGGAGGTCAAGAATGAGAGGATTGTGTGTGTGCACCACCTTTACTTTCATGAGAGAATTAAGGACAAATCTACAGGACACCACAAAGCTTTGGCCATGGTCTTTGGACTTGGCTGGGAAGTCAGCGTACAAAGAGCTCATGCAAACCCACCAAGTCAAATTGCACTGCAGAGTTTTCCTAAAAGTAAGTGCTTCCAGTTATTTATAATGCAGCAGCTTTATGTCACAGAGGATCTCCCTGCTCATTGGCTTCTTGGGTGAGCCAAGACCCTTGTGGTCAGTCACACCATCTGACAGGGAAGCAGGGGGACTGTCCCCAAGACCCACCACTGTTCCTAGTCTGAAATGTACCTTGGGAACAGGCAATCTTTTCTCACATGGCAGAAGAATATTTAAGAGAGATATCACATGTTCAGTGTTGAAAGGCATTCCAGACTGGTGTGAATACTCTCCTGAAACATTCCTAGAATATAGTACAAAATTATAAGAACTTTTTTTTAGAGACTAATATTGTCCTAGCTGGAAGTAGGACATTCTGATTGTGAAAAACTTTTCTACTCTGATGGAGACAGAAATCTTAATCTTCTCAGTTTCTTAAATATAATTTCATAGGAAAGATAAAAGAAGACTTTTTTGTGCAAAAAACTTGTATCCATATACAATCATTTTTCAGTTCATTAGCTGGCTAACTGGACATCAAGGAGCACCCTCCCATATCCTGCATTATTCAGAATAGGATATACCAGAATTGAGAACTCCCTTTAAAAACACAGACAGAAAAATTTAACCTGGCAAGAATCAATGTCAAAGGAATTGTCTACTGTGACTTCAGGCTGGGCTGGAGCCTACATAGATGCATTGAAAAATCACTGCTGGCTGACTAAAAGGCCATAGGGCTTCAGAAGGACCCAGGAGGACTCAAGATTTTGGTACCCTAAAGAGAAGGCTTAGTGATGGTAAATTTTTAGAGTAAATTTTTAGAACATCCATGATTTAAAAAAGAATAGTAGTTATCATGGAATCCAACACCAGCCCTCTGCCATCTCTTTGCCCTCATATTGCATCCTAGTAGTCCTCGGGGGATCCCTGACTCTATGCAGTCTCTCCTGTCACCTGCTTGCAGGCTCCAGCTTCATCACAGCAGTGTCCTTGCTGTTTCACCCAACTGCTCATTATCAGTAAGAATATTTGGGAAGAAAAATACCTTTTTTTTTTTTTTAGTTTCATCAAAACAAACAGAATAAATGCTTTGCCAGAACTTCTTCTCAAAAAAGAAAAAAAAAAGTAATAAAAGAGATCACGGACTTAAAGAGATCTGGGTAGAGTGAAGGTTCATATATTTTTATTCTTCATTGCTCCCACAAATAGTTAAATCTGCAACAACCAACCTTCTGCAGCATTGTGAATTTAGAAAGAGGAGGAGAATCCCCAGCTGATGTTGTCAGCAAGACAAATCTACCTGTGCAATTGGGGACCTCTGTCATTCTTGCTAAAAAAGAGCTGCAGTATGTGCTTGATAACGATGTGGCTTGTGATTCATGGAGCTGTGCTGAAAGGTCCTCCATTGCACATAGGGTTCCAATATTTGTTTGAAATTGGCAGTGTTTCAATTTCAGATGAAATCTCAGGCACTGAGGGCAGACTCTAAAGCAGATGAAGATTTCCATCAAGCTTCAATAATACATAATGAAACTACTCTCAAGCTACACAGCAGAGAACCAGCATAGCTTCTGCACTGTGCTGAACGAGATCATGCACTGTACTTTATGAGGTCATTTTTGCTTTGTAATACTCACTATAGGAAGATTTAAAATACAATCAATTCCCTCTTCTTGGACTGCAGAACCTCTGTGAGAAATGCAAGGATCTTTTTTTCATGGAGGTGAAGTTGAATTTAAGAAACAAATAAATCGTGGCATTTTCACCAAAGAGAGAGAAAAGCTTTGAAATGCAGAGGCTTCCTATGTTCAGAACAGAAGGCAATACCTCCTGTTCCTTCAACTTTTAATTCCTAACATGGAAATATGTAGTATAGTTGTTTATACATAACATTGCACATATACATTGTACATAAATAATGATTCTATTACATCCCTGAGGAAGCAGGCACTGAAGGAGGAGATCTCTGAGGCAAGTAAGAAGTAATCCAATGAAGCTCCCATTTAATTATCCTCACTGCTGGAGCTCCTCACAAAACTCAGCCAAAGAAGTTCCTCCACCTTGAATGACTTTCATCTACCAGAAATATCAACAAGTCCTATAGGCATTATTAATTATATGTGTAAGAGAGAAGTAAAATTTAGTGGAGAAGGCTCCTGGACACTGTTGTGAGTCAGATTGTTGACAACAAAAAATGTATAAAATTTCAAAATAAGAAATAAATAGATAATATCTAGAAGGATCTTGATTCTTCAGGAAAAAAAAGTGACTTTTGGTTTCTAAATATTTTTATTATCTTTTTCCTATCCCACCTAGTTTTTGTCTGAGTCTTGTTGAATGTAAGACAACTGCAGCTCATGAAAAATGTGAGTTATTACAAGATATAGTTATTGGAAGCATTATTTTTGCTTTTAAGTCAGAGACAAAATTATTTTTTTCAGATCCAGATGAGAATTATTTAATGAAATAATTACTTATATATAATCCAGAAACTTTGTTGGAAGAGAGAGGTTATTTGTAAGCAGGCTGCTTTGGTTAGAATGGAGATCTTTTACCTGTAGGTAAAAACTTTTCTCTAGTGTCTGCCTGAAAAATAAATGTGGAGATATCTTGCTCCTAAGACTTTTCCAGATACACTTTCATTTGCTAGCAGCAAGCACGAAGGCACTTTTGGGAAGGCACTGTTATGAGCACTGATGTTAAGTTACCTAGATATACAAGGAGGGTATGTGGATGCCACAGAGGATGTTTTGTTTAGTGGCATTAACCTTTCTGTGTCCCTTGGGGGTGTGAAGGTCAGCTGTAAAATCCCCCAAGGATCCCCATTTCAGCCCCTGTGATGAGATGTGTGCCAGAGAACTGCCAGAAACAAGCTGCAGGGAGGCTGTTCTCTGCAGGGACAGCAGGAGCTCAGCCCCTACCGTGTGATCAGGAGAAGTGCTGAGCTCAGGAGCAAGAGCATCACTCCAGCAGCATCACTCCAGCTGCTGCTCTTCTCCTGGCACCAGCCTTGAAGTCTGTGTTTCTTTATGCACAAGCAGGGGCAGTAGCTCAGCCTGGAGAGATAATTCCAGTCAAGGAATATATTGATGTTTATGAATCCCAGCAGTGAAGAGAAAAATTAGAAAGAGATTTGAAACTGGGTATTACACATTCAGGTGAGTTCTTTGAGAAGAATAAAAATCATGAGCACAAACGTGACCTTTCTTTATGTGTGGCACAAATGAGTCTAGAGAATACTTCCTGAATGAATCCCTGGAGATATCAAGAGTATTTGTCCAAATTTATAAGTATATGCAAGATATAACTTGTTGCAAATTCTTCCACTGCTTCACATGCACCCTGGAGCAAAAATGCAGATACAAAAAGCCATTGGGCATCTTCAAGTTTAAGCAGGAAATCAACAAGGTTTTTAAAGATGTCAAATGTACCTAAAACCAGAATTCAATATCCTAAGTAGTAACTAGGCAAGCAAACCACTGTGCAGACACACATCTACATAGTTAAACCGGGGGAACTGCTCCTTTTAATAAAGCATATGCTTGATGAAGTTGCCAAAATGAGACCTTTCAAAATTCCTTTAAAATATTGCCAACAGGAGAGCTCAAGAGTCTTCAGAGCACAAGTAGCAATAGTTCAAAATTTCAAAAGTAAGAAATAAATACCAGGCTGTCATTTGCTTTATTCTGGAGGGTCTGGTGAGAAAGAAAGGGACATGACAGCTGTGCCCAGGCTCTTCTGCAGAGGCAATGCCAAGTAGCTGACTCTTCACAAACAGGCATTTGACAAACTTCACATTTAGCATATAGGGCAGCTGTGTGCTTTCCTTGGGCTTTCCCAGCTTAGGGCCAGCAGCATTTCCTGATCTCCATGAGGCACCATCCCTGTGCAGTGCTGATGCAAGCCTTCATGGAGAAAAGGTAGAGGGCACAGAGTTTCATTTTTTCCAACCATATCAGCCATGTCTGTCCCGTTTTCTGATCTCTGAGTGAGATCCAGCAGTTTGGACGTTTGGACTAGACTTACTCCTACCTAACACTAACACAATCATTTCCATGGTGCCCCTGTGTATTTGAGCTGTGCAAGTGACCAAAGCCAAGGCCCAGGTCTCGAGCCCTGGTGTGATGATTCCGTGGCTCAGTAACACCCAGCAGTGTCCCTGGAGAGCCTTGGGCTGCAGGGCTGCCACACTGCTCTGCTCTGCTCTGCTCTGCTCTGCTCCATGGGCAATCCATCCCCACTGCTGTCAAACCACAGCTGCAGCCTGGCAGCACTGCAGGGCAGTCTGGGCAGCCACAGACCTGTGCTTTGTATTTATGAATGTGAAGCCTTGTAAGGAAACATGACTTTGTAAGATTAATGAAGTATTCAAGTTCCCATGAGTTCTAAATGTAGGATAAATCTTGCTGTTGAATCACAGTAAAGTTTTAATTTACTAAATAGAATAATAAATTTTATAGAAATGGCCAAGAACATTGGAACAAAACACCACATGGAGCAGGCTGGGGAGAAAGATAAGACTTTGCTGCCTATTCATTATTTATCTTTTTGATTATTTCTAAACTAAATATAGTGCTATAATAGAGCTTGATTATCATTGTACTTTCCATATTCTGTTTACATGAAAAATTTAGAAAGAGAACTCAATCTAAAAGAATTTTACATATAGGGCACTGGAAGAAAAAATAAAAACCCTTCAGTGGAGAAATTATGTTCTTCCTGAAAAAGAAGTGACTTTGCATGCTATGAACAGCAGTCTTTCAGTAAGCCACCTAACAGACTTTGATAGAATCGTAATTTATGATGTATTAATTGGACAAATCAATATTATTATTTTATCCCAGAAAAAGCCACCCCAAGCTTAACAAAATAATATATTTCAAACTTTATTTGCATCCATTCCTAGGAAAAGTCTTGTTTATATTGTCAGTTGGAAAATGGGTCCTAAGAAGTAAGTTTTTATAGTAGACTTCATTTCTTGGGATAATTTAAACTCCTTTGCTTTAAAACATATTTGTTAACTGTTCTTTCTCAGAGAAAATATTAACTATTACATCATTATCTGAAACAGCCTTTCAAGTTGTATAATGCAAGGATTTGGTTAATAACCACAAGGATTCTGCTTGTAACATTCTAGCAGTTTTATGAGAGATCAGTTTAGAAAGTGTATTTACAACTTTTAGTAAATTTCCACTTACAATAGTGGAGAAAAATAATCACAGCATTACTAAAATTTATTCAGCAATTCATACATCACATTAAATGTTACTTTTTATAATCCAAAATGTTTATCATGCATTATATGTACCTCAGAGTGTTTTTTACCAAATATTGAAAAATACCTTTGTTTTCTCTCATTAAAAAAAAAACCAAAACTCAGCCTACATTTTTTTCTTTAAATCATGAAAATCTATTACTTTCAGAATGTCAGTAATTAATAAAAATGAAAAAAAGCCCAAAACGTGAACTAAATTGACTAGATAACAAATTGACTAGATACAAAGCTCTGATAAAATAGGTGAGGAAAACTTCAAAATGGGTTGTCATTATTCTTAAGTCCTGGTAATGAAATAAGTAGTGTTAAAGTCAGTCTCTCTACAATTTGCAAGAAGCTGTTTATTTTCTAGAAACAGCCTGTGAAAATCTTGTTTACAATTAAGCCCACTGATGGTGTTCATAGGACACAAACCTTTTTCAAAGGGAATATGCATCTGCCATAGACATATTTTCTTTTTCCTGTGGCTGTGAATGGAACTTAAATATTCAGCCTTATCCACTATGCATATTCAAAAATTTAGAGCCAGGCCTTGTGAGTATCATAAAGAAGGACTAAAAATATATTTCCAAGATCCACACACATTTTCAGATTTCACATTTGCCTTTTGGATTTTGATCTTTTAGAAGTCAAAGTTTCATCATACCTCTGAGGACAGAGAACTTATTCCAGCCACAAAGAGGGAAGAGAGTTATTATCACATGACTTCAGGGACTTTGGATTTTAGAAATATACCAAATATCTTTACTTTGCACTGTAATTGGATTGATGGCAATGCTATCAGGACAGCAGAGAACATAAATAGGGATATAAATACCAGGAGAGATTGGACTTCCTATGTTGCTCTTTTCTATTTTAAACTTCTAATGTATCAGATCAGAGAGCCACTAGGCTCAGGTGGATCTTCATCCCCTGCCATGGATATATTTATTTTCCCCAACACTCACTTCAGTTGTGTCCTTAAAATTCAAGGTTACATTGCACTGGCACAATAACAAAATCTTAATTGTACTGTTTTCAATTTGAATTATTTGTGTCTCCTTCCACTAATACCTGCAACAAAGCAACTAATCCATCAAAACCAAAACCAAAAAAATCACAGATGAGTAACAAAGCCAGCTGTCTTCAATTTGCCCATTGCAGTGTGAAATTGAACAAATGCAGCTTTTTGAGGAGGAGGTGTGTTCTATGAAAAAACCCCATTGTGTTAACATATTAAGTGCTCCAGAGTCACAGAGAAAAGAGAGTCTGTCTTTTTCTCCTGTGATGTCAAGGTGCCCAGCATTTCTACAAACACCAGTGCTGCAGAGCCACTTTCTGTAACTTTCTGAGGAATTGATGAAAATACCTGACAGCATTTAAGGTCCAGGGCATGATTTTCTTTAAAGTGCACCAAGAAGGGACTCAGTTTCTTTTGTGCTTTGTCACCCATAAAGTTTTAAAAGGAAATAAGTTACTCTTCCTTTAATGTATCTCCATACTGTATAAGGCTTTTACATCTGGAAATTTACCTGCTTTTTCATGGCAGATTTTTCTCTCACATTTATAGAATTAATTAGCTCCCACAGATTTTACATCAGTGTTTGTGGGCTGGATGAGAAGGAGCAGTCAAGTGCTAGGTTTTATGTCCCTTGTGTATCACTTGTCTTCTAATCTAGTTCAGACAATTAACTGAGATCATTTAACTAGGATTTACTGATGCTGCATGAAGTAAAATCTCTCCATTTTTGCATCTTCTTCTCTCAATTCATCATACCTTACTCTTTTTTTTCTTTTTTATTTTTATCTTTTTTGTTTGTTTGTTATAAAATGAGTAGAAATAAAACAATTTCAGTTCTTCTGTTGTTAACATGTCCTTCCCTGCTCTGACTTGAGCTCAGGGTCAGGAAAGTTTCTTGAGGATATGAAAAAAAAAAAGCCTACATGAGCTAAAGTGAGATCAGGAAATGGAAAATAGAAAGTGAAGACATTGCCCAGCTAAACTCTTGGTCTCAGTTCCAAGAGGACTTGATTTCAACACTTTGTTTACAGCTCAGGGTAGGAGAACCCTGCTTCTTCCATGCATTTATGTCTTTGTATTCTTCAGTCAATGGGATGGAAGACTGGGGCAGAAGACTTCATTTAAGCCTTGCCTTTAGCCTTTGGATTTGAACAAGCTGAAAATCTAGGAAAATCACCAGTCCATGGATCAGACATTAGGAGAATGAAAAGCCATATTTACCCAATAAACTTCATTGTGGAGTAATGAATAGGAACTTCCCCAAATCCTCAGTTTATATATTTAATATAGAGGAAATATTATGGCCCTCAGAATGTATTTATCTAGAAATAGCTAAATTTCTTTTTTACACCATTGCTTACAATGCTTACATTTTGTACAATAATTTCATTCAGTTCTTTGTAGTCTGAACCAATTTCCTCCACCACAGAATTTTATTATTTGCTGATTGTCTCTAGGTAGCTTAATTACTGGTAAGAGGATAATGAAGTAAACCTGGAGCCAGCATTTAAGTAGAGTGGAACTACTCCAGCATAATGAGCATTTTAAATTTGCCTTTTAGTACTTTGTAAAGATCTGTGACAAAATGTCTCCTTCCCTCCTGCCTTGCCTGTAAAAAGGCTGTCAGGAGTTGGTACACTGCAATTAGCACCCAGGGGCAATGTGCCTGCCAGGAGGTGAGGGGTGGGCAGAGGGGAAGGGAGGCTTCCTGCTGGCTGGGCTCTTCTGGGGCTCCATTTGCAGCATGCTCTCATAGCATCTTCACTGCAATAGAAAAGCAGGAACACTGGGGTCTTAAAAGGTCTCCTGGTGTTTCCTTTTTACCTCAAGAAGACCATTATGAGTTATTGTTGATGTCCTCAAATATTCTAGCAAAGTTCATTATTTTCCATCTACTTAAATGATTTCCATCATTTCAATTATATCAGCTAGACTTCACTTTTAAAAGTTTTGTTTTTGCTTGTTTTGCAAATGGGCTTCAAACCAGAGCTGACTTCATTTCTAGTGAAAAGAAAACTCCCTGCTCCCTTTCACACATGGTCTTTGGGATGTGAACCCCAGCAAGCAGAATGGCTCAGGCTCTGGCTCATGGCTGGATCAACAAGTCAGCAGGGACTAGGTCTCCCAGTCTGAGCATATGCAGGTGAGAGAGAAGGGATTTAGCTCTGTACATTTAGCTGTGTTTTCCTCTTACCAGCCAATTCAGAATACAAGTCCTGATCTGCTTCCTTGGCTGCACAACTCAAAGGACTAAGTTGAAATTTGAGTGATAGCTTCTCTTCTGCAATTTCTGTTCTTTTGTGGTTTGCAGGGAGTAATTTAATCAGCTGGAGCCCTGTAGATGAGGGTAAATGGTTTTTCATTTCCATGTACAACAGAACTGTCAACTAAAATTGTTGAAATATACTTATTCACAGAATGGACTGAGAAATATTTGGGGACCTTAGTGAGTTTAAATCTTTCTGAGAGAAAAGGACAATCCCTGTTACCCCTGCCATACAGGGATATTCTGTGCATTGGTTAAAGCAGAGGAGGAGAGGAGTGCAGCCCTGCAGCCACGGCCATCATTGTCAGGTTCAGGCAAACACAGATTTTAAGGGCACGTTTCTGACTGCTGTTGGCTCATTGTGTCTCCCCAGCTCAGCCCAGACTTTGGAGCTGAACTGCCTCAGCAGGATAAGAGTGTCTTCTTAGCCTTTACTACCAGGTAATTAGGTGTTTTGATACTTGATGCAGTTTTAGTTCTCCCCTTTCCTTAGAAGGAGTCACAAGATTGATTGCTGCTAGAAGGAAAGGTGACTGAAATGAAATGCTGCAGTTCCAATCACAGTGGATTTAACCTGCTGCTGCTGGGCTTTTAAGAGACAGGTACATCTGATGCTGAGCCTCATACCCACAGTAAAGACTATTAGCCCTGACTGTGCTGCTCAGCTGACTCCTGTGAAAACAAGGCCAAGCAAGATAATGTTGTCAGCATTAGATGAATCTTCTGTCTGTGCGCTGAATCCTTTTGAATTATGGTGTAATATACATCTAGAACATAATCAGTATGCACCATAAATACTACAGACATAAAAGCATACTTGGCTGAATCCTTTCATGGCATACCAGGCACAGAAAGTGTGCAGAATTCAACAGAGCCTTGTCCCATGTGCCCCAAGAGTTAATTTGGCCTGTTATCTTTCTTGTCCTGTTAACATTTATTTGCACCTAATAAGGCATGAAGTCATTACTTGTGGTGTATGTCCTAACATTTAATCCCATGGTGTCATATTTTAATTGTACAGAAAAAGTATCTAAATGGTTCTAATTCCCTAAGGATGTGGTTATCCAGTAATGATCACAACCCTTGAAGCTCCCTTATTACTTTTATTGAAATAAAATCCTTCATGACTGAAATACTACATAATTTTTAAACTGCATCAAAATGAAATTGATGGTTTAAAAGAACAGATTGCAAATTTAGTTCATACAAGACTGCCCATAAGTAATACCTTATAGGGCACTTTCACATACCAAGTCCCCTAGCTATAAAAGGATAATGCTTCAAACACTCAAGAAATGTGGCTGAGGGCATCACATCTCTATAGGCCCCCTGAGGGGGGGGGGACTCTGTGAGTCTCAGGCCAATAAATATGGTTTGAGGCTTCAGCCTTTTTTATGTATATTACGTAGCACATGATCAGGTGGAAATGAAACACCATTTGCTGTCATCTACTGGGCCCGAGCTGATTAAGTCACTCCATGCAAACCACGAAGAACAGAAGTTGCAAAGACAAGCTATCACTCAAGTTTCAGCTCAGTCCATTGAGCTATATCTCACTGGTAGCACAGACTAGAATTCAGTCCCTACTTCCACAGAAACAGAATAAAATCAAAATATGACGATTTTGAGTTAGAAGGGACCATAAAGATCATCTGGTTCCAAGAACACTGCTTTGGGCAGGAACACCTTCCACTTGACCAGATTGCTCAAAGCTCCATCCAACCTGGCCTTAAACACTTCCAGGGATGGGACATCCATAATTTCTCTGGGCAACCTGTGCCGGTGCCTCACCACCCTCACAGTTAAGAAATTGCCCTTTCAGTCTGAAGCCATTCCCCCTTGTACTATCACTGCATACCCTTGTAAAAAGTCTCTCTCCATCTTTCTTGTAGCCCTCTTTAGGCACTGGAAAGCCACAATTAGGTCTCCCTGAAGCCTTCTCCAGGCTGAACAATTCTGATTCTCTTAGCCATTCCTCACAGAACAGGTACTCTACCTCTAAAGAGGCTGTAGCCCCACTCTCCCTACTTCTCTTTGTGCAAGTTAATAAATCTTGCATCTTTCACAGAAATCTCAGATACCCTCCAACTCAACAGAATTATATGTATGCTTAAAGACAACCATGCAATTTCTCTGATTACTTCATTTATAGACCAATTTATACAACTCTCTTTAATCTGAAGTTCTCCACACCTTTGTGTAAGAAACCGTTATCATGGTCCTTATATTCCTTTCCTCTAAAATATATATACACACATATATATAATAAATGAAAAATAAAATTATTTGTAAAGCTTGGAATTGATATATTACATATGCTCAAATTTTATAATAGTACTCCCTAGGTTATATGTGCATGACAAATCAGCTGGAGGCAAATTTTTAAGCAGTTTTGCTTTCCTTCAAACCTACCCAAACCTTCTGGCCTCTCCCAAAGAAGATGAAAAGTGTGAGCAATCCACATTACTTCTGAAAATTGGTGCAGTTAGGAAAAGGTAAGCAAAGGCTACTAATCAAATCTCTAAAATGTAGCCCATGGTATACCTACTAGACAGCAGTCCCTAGTTATGCAAAAAACTCCTGAATTTAAAATATAGATCTCCGTAAATGAGAAAAGGTTGCTCTTAAAAAAAAAAATATATATATAACCTTCTTGGTTCTGCTATTTAATGAAATAATGTGTCTTATGATTTATTTCTCACTCTGGTCATATTTGTAACCCTTCATTTTTATTAAGTAGTTACAGATTTCACTAGACACCAACTCAAAGAGCATACTTATGCTGATCATGTTGGGCAAAATCTTTCTGCAGATTTTCCTCAAGTGACTGTTGTGACATTTCATAGTTCATATGGATCACAATTGTGGGTTCAAAGCAAGCTTTGAAAGACTTGAAGTACTTTTCACTGCTTCACAAATCAATGCTGTCAAGAGGAAATCTTGACCTTTATGCAATTTAAATTAATTTTTATAAAAACCTTTGGCACAGTGAGTAATTTAGAGATGTATGGAAAAAACTTGGCTAAGTAGTTTCTGTCAGTTTTGACAAGGACCCATGATGGAAAGTGAAGAAAGGTCCATAAGAGTCTATCAAACTTGTCTAAAGCACTCAGAAGCATTTAAAGTCTTATCTTGTTTATTCTGTTTTATACACCAAAGCCAAGCAAGGTGAGCTGCAACCTAAAGAATAACACCATGATTTACTTTCAGACTGCCTGAAGATGACTTAACATTTAGCAGACTACATATGTATGCAGTCTAAGGTAAATGAATGGATTTGCTGGAGCTCCGCTGTGGCAGTAACTTTGTACTATTAATGTACTGGAGCAAGAAATTTTGGTGTTTGGGGGACTTGTCTTCTGTTTCACACCCACTCTAACTTGAAATTTAAGAAGGAAAAAAAAGTGTCAAGCAACTCCCTTCAAGTAGCTATCAATAGAAATGAACCTGTAGAGTAAATTTGCATAACCTCAAAGTGTTTTGAATAATATGCTAACATTTCCAGTTTGCTTCCATGCCCACAGGGTAGCATGGTCTTCAACAGATTCAGGAAGTGCACCAGTGAGATACCCTGGTCAAATCTCCTGAGTGTTGTGTTTCACTTTCTCATCACTCACTGGCCAAAGTGGTACAGCCAGCTCTCAGGTGGTAAAACCTCACAGCATGATGACTGTGTGCCCTGTATTAACAGTGATAGGATGAGGGAAAGTGGATTTAAAATGAGAAATGAAATATTTAGGTTAGATATGAGAAAGAAATTCTTTATTGTGAATGTGGTAAGACATAGGAATAGGTTGCCCAGATAAGCTGTGGATGCCCCTCTCTGGAAGTGTTCAAGGTTGAGTGGAGCTTTTATCAACCTGATCTGGTGGAAGTGGTTCCTGCCCATGGCTGGGGGTTTGGAACTCAACGATCTTTAAGGTCCCTTCTTAGCTAAACCACTCTGAGATTCTGTGGTTAGTGACACAGCTGTGATAGGCCTGCTCTGTGTTATGGACACAAATGACATGAATATTGACTTCATGTATTACAACTAAAATTTCCGCAATCTGAAGCTATATTTTATTGGCTTAAAAAGTGTCTTTAATTTGGGTAAGACCAAGGAGAATTCAGAACAGAAATGTTGTGTTCTCTGTTGCTGGTATGTATCATCTTTACAATGCTCATGATGCAGAAGGCTGGAAGTACTGTCTGCAAAGAGCACAGAGCTGAACCAGAGAGAGAGCATCAGTACCTTCGTATAGAATAGTACACACTTAGGTTCCAGCTGGGAAAGCTAACAGTGATTTAGTGTTCTTAACTGCTCACATTTAACACAGGGGGTTTATAAGGAGTGGGATATTAGCTAACACTTGACAACTAATTATCCAAACTCCAGGCCAATGATCACAAAACTTCCAATCACATTGTTTAAGAAGGAAGTAAAAGCCTGAGAAGACATGAAGTTCATTCTTGTGACAAAAGCATATATGAGTACAGGATTATCCAGTAATATCAATTCCATATTAAATTTCCATTTCACCATGCTTAAATGTCAGGTATTGATGTGCTCTTATTTAAAAAATAGCAAGTAAAGGCTGTTATTTTTTGATTTGAATGGGATCATTCAGTGAACAAAATCAAGAACCTGAAAGTCCAGGACACCTGATTCTGAGTTTTACTCAGAAGCTTACAAGGAGCTATTTTACTGAGAAAAGTGATGTTAATCACAATACTGGTTTGGGAGACTTCTTTTTGTTACCACAGTGTGAAATCACCAAATTCTCTTTGGCTGCATATAGCAAAGTAACTGTCTAGTAAAAGCAAGGTTAGATTTTAGGATGAGATTGCCTATCTCCAGATCAAGAATTTCACAGTGCTTGCAGAAATCTGATTGCATGGTTTTTGGTTCTAAGCTCATAGATACACACCCCAACAGCTGCAGTGGCATTGGTATTGGGAACAGGCTGTGGCTTCTGTCACTCACCTGGGAGCTCTGTGCTCCTCAAATACAGAAGCAGAATCCATTCTTCAATTTTGCACGTCTTTATCTTACATCATCAGGCACTGAAAGAGGACCCCTGGGTTGGATTTTTTTAAGGTTCTTTAGAGAGAGAAAGGAGTTTCTATGTAGAAATCTGGTCAAAGTAATTTTTAAAGCTATTTAGAAACTGTAGTTTATATTAAACCCTCAAATTTGAAAATAGCAAGGGCTCATGGTGATTAAGAACTTTAAAGCAAAAAAAAATGCTTTCCCATGTTCCCTGGCACATCTCTCACTTGCATAGGCGGATGTGTGTACCTGTGCTCAATTCAGAAGCAAAATCCAGTGTGAAAACTGGCAGCCTCAGAAAAAGCTAGAACATCTCCTGAAAGAAGATTTTGAACCTGATGCAGGAAGGAAGAAAGCCAGCATGTCATTTTAAAAAAGGGGTTTACTTTACAGTTTGAGCCTTAACTCAATTTCAGAATCAAAATAGGAGAAAGGCATTGATTCCGTCCTATACAACCTACACGGCAGTTGTGGTCCCCTTGCAGCCTGTGGAGTGACAACTGTACGACTAATAAGACACATGAAAGAGTAACACCTATCAGAATGTGCTTTTCACTGAGGCTTCCTGACACTACCAAAATGTTAATATGAAGCAAGGACATAATTGACTCTTTAGAATGCATGTGAAAGACAGTATCAGATGTATTGGATAATATTCTGGCTCTGCTCAACTTCTCAAACTTCAGTGGGTCCAGGATTCATCAATTCTATTGAACCACAACAATATGCAATGATTTCTTTCTGACTTATATTCTTTTGTATTAAAATTCCTCAACTGCATTAAGAATTTACAGCTAACTTAGAAATATTGTAACATGATTTTTCAATAATGAACTACTCTTTTAAATATTATGAGTACTTCTACTTTAAAGTATGAAGGCATTTTAATTGGATTGTATAAACTGAGTACACAGCACAGCTTCCAAGGAAGACAAGAAGAATGAATACAGAATGGTAATCTTTTATGTAATCATACACATGATAGTTTATATCTGGATTTCTGGGTAGACAAAGGCTGTCATAGACACGAGCTGAACACATTCTTCTTCCATCTCTGCAATTTTCTTGATTTTTAGAAAAATATAGTACAAATCAAGAGAGTAAAAAAATCTTAAAAATTCTCATGAATAAAATATTTGGGGAAAAAAAACAAACCCAAAACCCTAGGCCTGCCAGAATATTTTTTTAAACACTAATTCAAAATTCTTATTGCTGACAATCTAGCTGAAACATTGAAATTAAAGAGCATGCTGATCTAAGCACACCATATTTCTCTAAATGTCAAACTTTAAAATGTCATATGTTTCCTTAAAATAAGGAAGATTTTCGAAAACTTCTCAAAATTTTTCTCTTTGAAAAAGTACTCAGTAAGAAAAAGGGATTAAAAACTTCATGGATATGTCTAAGGGGCTCCTCAGCAAAACAAGTGAAAAATAAAATAAAAAGGAAGACTTGGGACACTTTCTCATATCATAACTTCATTGAAAAGCTTAGAAGTACACACCAGATAAATGAAGTACAAAATAGTTAAGTGGATGGTGAGGTGGATTTAAAACTGACTGAGGAGCCAGCCCAGTGGTTTGTGCTCAGCAATGTGACTTCCAGCTGGGAGTCAGTCCCCAGGGCTGGCTCCAGGGCACAGAACTGGAGCTGATCCTGTTTAGCATCTTCATAAAAGGCATGGACTCTGGGACAAAGTGCTGCACCAACAGGTTTTCTGATGGTGCAAAGCAGGAGCAGGGGCTGATACAGCTCTGGGGTGGGCTGCCATCCACAGGCACCTTGATGGGCTGGAGGGATGGCAGAGAGGAACCTCAGGGAGCTCAGCAGGGCACCAGCCTTCACAGGGGCAGGAATGCTGGCAGAGAAGGACTTGGATGTTCTGGTGAGCAAAAAGATGACTGTGAGCCAGCAATGTGCCTTTGCAGCAAAGATGGCCAGCTGCATCTTGGGCTGTGTTAGCAGCAGAGCTGCCAGCAGGTCCAAGGAGGTGACAACTGTCCTCTTTCCACACTGGTGAGGCCACACCTGGCATGTGGAGCTTTGTAAAAGGAAATGGACTTGCTGGAGTGAGGTCAGTGGAGGGCCACAAAGAGAGGAGTGAAACACCATTCATACAAGAAGAGCCTCAGAGAGCTGATCCTGTTCAGCACAGCGACAAGAAGGCTCAGAGGGACCTTGTCCATGCATAAAAACAACTGAAAGGGAGAGTAAAGAAAAGGAAGAGAGGTGGTTCTGAATGCTGTCCAGTAACAAGAAGCAAAGGGCACAAATTGAAACACAAGAAATTCTGTTTAAAGATAACAAAGCACATTTTTATTGTAAGAGTGGTTGAACAGGTTGTGATGAGATGTCATTCAAAACATGACTGGAAACACCACTGGGCAACCAACTCTTGCTGATCTTGCTTTTAGCCGAGGACTGGAACACAGGATTCCCAGAGCTACCCCTCCCTCCTCAGCTGCTCTGTGATGCTGCTCCATGGCTGCCTCTAAGAGCTTAAGCCCTATTCTTAAAAAACATAACTGTCCCATGACTGAGTTCCAAATTAATCAGCTCTCCTGAGTAAGTAAATAGAAATAATTTGAGTTCACAGTGCCAGGACTGTGTTGACGACAGGCAGCTGTGTAGAAAGAAGACTCATTTTCTGTGCATCTGAAATTAAGGTGGTTTTTCTTTCAACAACTTGATAGCAGAGTGTTGAGACAAGCAAATAAAACTGCAAGGAACACCTGCAAACATCACTACTAATCAACATCCTCAGGGTTGTGTGCAACTGAAAAAACTACAAACCAGAGGCAGCATCAAGTGTACAAGCTTAAAAACAAAAGGTTTATTAAATGTTTTCTAAAGCAGTCCCAGATAATGAAGTACAGCCAAAGGATATTAGTGAAAACTAGAATGGCCACCTATTCCTGTAGCAGAAACACTGTTTTCCTCTTATGAATGTCAGTGATAATGTTATGATTGGACTTGTCACTGACATTTTTACCAGAAATTGAGATTTAAACTTGGATCATTTGTCACAAGCATATTTGATATCTCTTAAGTTTTCCCCCTGGTATTATGTGATGCTTTAAAGAGGTCTTATACAGACAGCCATGTCAATGAGCAAACTGTGTAATTACCCATCTGTATTCTTGTCTCTTATATGACTTCATGATCTCTATCAATGTTAAATGCCTTACTTGTTTGAAATATGTCATCTGAGGCATGGAGCTGTTACTTTTTTCAAATTTCTACTTGAAAAATTGGACTAGTTTCTGAAAAAACTTTTCAGCAAAATGGGTTTGCTCTCTCTCAGAGTGTTTTTCAAGTTTGATTTTTAGACAGAATAATATAAATCTCTGTAGCTCCATGCAGTTGTGTTTCCAAGAAACATGAAAGTAGCTTCTAGGGATTTGTCTGCAAATATGCACCAGTTAAAATTCACTAAATAGAGTATTGCATGAGTTACAGTTAAACTCAAAAAACCCCTTGAAAACTTCATGACTACAAGGAGAAAAAAGCTCTGTACATATATGCAAATCTGAACATTTTGTTACATTTCTGCAGGCATTTTGTAAACAAAGAAGGAAAACCAAATATGCATTCCTGAGCATTTGCAGAGAAAGCTCAGAATATCTGATATCTCATTTCCTTTAATATTATTCACTAAGAAAAGAAAGTACCTAGAAAGCTGAACATGCAGTAATTTTCTTTATAAAGAATGCTATTATGAATGCCACAATTCTATATAGTATTAAGATTCTTGATAGTGTCAAGACTGACCTAAGGGGATTGTATTTGATGAGAAAAAATGAAAGATAACTTCAGTTGATGCCATCCTGCCTGCACAAACATATTTTGACTGTCAAAAATTTCCAGAGCTTCTTTTACCACCACTGAGCATTAAGTCTGACCAGAAAGATTAGTTCATGTTTATATGTGATTTAGACTTGTGTACTTCGTATTACTGAATTATAAATGTTAGATTTACAGTAGATAAATGGAAGTTACAATCAAAAGAGCATGTGTTAATGTGGAAAAAAAAAAAAACCCACAAAAAATTAGTTAATACATGCTTAGGGAAATAAAAACCAAAAGGAATTAGGCTTGTCCCAAAGTCAGAAGTAGTTCAAAGAGGAGGGAGAGTACTAATAGACTGAACACTTGTAGGGATCTTGTTTCTGGCTTCCTGCAGCACTCCCTGTGCTGCGTAGACATCACTGGCAATGTCAGGCTTGGGCTGCTGCCTTCAAGAGAGGGGCAAATGTGTTCAGCCAGACACATTAATAATGATTTAACTATGAATGTAGCTTCATTTCATTATGAAGTTAAACTAAGAATAATAGGATATCTTCTAGAGAATAACTCAGTATAATTAGAATCATGCAATCAAGAGGTAAAACAGATTTTAAAAAACTGGGACCATTACTACTCTGAATTTCAAAATAACTCACTACAATATGAGCTGTAAACTGTGGCCTCATCCTCAACACTGTTTAGCAGGGCACTGTTTCACTGACCAAAGTACTAAACTAAGCTATGGATAGCCTTTAGTTTAACCTTCCTGCTGACCTGAGTATGTCCAACCAACCTAATGGTAGCCTTTAAAAGTTAAGCTTTCATTTATTTATTGTATTGTTCATGTATATTTTATCTAAGTATTTCTTTTATTCCAAGGATTTCACAGCCTCTTGAAATCTGATTTTGTTTAAACAAAATTAGTTAAAAAAGGCATTACTGGAACTTCTATGTAGAAACAAACAAACAAAAAACCTCCCACGAGTAGGGAACATTCTTATATTTGTATTTGTGTCATGTACAAAATTCTGTTTGCAGTTCTGTGGGAAAACAGTCTCTGAGGAGTCACAAACTATTTATCCTCTGGAACACAATGATGCTCTGATGGCAAACCTCAAGCAAGCCAAGGCATGCTGCTTGTTGGTAGCAAGTGAGGGCAGCTGCCTGCAGCTGTGCACCCTCTTCAGTTTCACCAGGCATTTATTTGAGGTACACCTCACCCAGGGGTACTTGTGGGAGAGGAAGGGGACCAGGATCAGCTTGTCTGAGCAGAGTCATGAGAGGAGTCCTGCCCCAGAGTGGGAAGCACAGTAGGGCACACAGTGCTCCCTGCTGCTGAACAGCCCTGCCCTCCTGGTGGCACCATGACCTGCATTTGAACCCCTCAGAAACAGCAGCATTTGTCTTCCTCTAAATCCTCCAAGGGATGAAACACAAGAAACATTTCACTTGTCATGACTGTTTACTACTTGTTGAAGTAAATGTAAAACTGATGTTTCTCTAACAGGAGCTGACGGCTCTATTTTACAATGACATACCCATGGACTTCTTGACATTTCTTATTAATATTTTGACACTAGAAGCTCTTTCCTGTGATTTAGTGTCAAAGCAGTAAGGTCATCTTGAGTTGTTTAAACACTTGCTAAATAGCAGTCTTAAAAATAAGAAGCCATAACACTATAAGAAAGAAATGTTCGGATCTGTCTCACTGCAGGTACACATGACTATTTCTCTCTAGCTACAGTATTTCTGCAATAATATTTATTAAAGAAATATATTGCTAGTGATTCAGTGTGGATCCTTTAGTGAAACTGTGCATTTTATTAAGAAATAACTGCTGCCATGAATGAATTTACAATTTGAATAGGTCAAACACGTAAAATCAAAGAACACAAAGCAACAGAGAAAGCAGAATAGCAATTACTGATTGTTCCTGGACCAGTCTTTATGATGTTTTAATTTCAACCAAGTGACCCCTCCTCTGACTTGAGTGGTTGCCCTTCTGGCTCTGGAAAAGATCAATATGGAAAGTTGCTGACTAGCAAGAAAAGATCAGAAGTCTTCCACAGTCCATAACAGTTCTGCTCCTGGAAGGACTGTCCTAGTTACCCTGCACCACAGTCCTGCATCTGCTGATTGAAGACTGACTTCTATTTAATAATTCTATTTGTTATTTTGACTGACAGGGAACTGATTCAGTTTAACTATATGGTCAATTAGCTATTAAAATTTTAATTATAATAGCACTGTGAGTTGTCCTTAAGAAGTTATGGCCCTATGAAGAAAATTGTGCTTTATGAGATATTTCACCATCACATTTGTGAAGAAAAGAAAGAGGAAAACAAAATCTATAGTGGGCACTGCTTTGCCTAAAAGAAAACAAATAAAGATAACATAGGATCACAGGTTAGCTTCCTGATTCTGCTGAACTCTCCCTTGCATGTGCTTTCTAAAGGTTAAGAGTAACTAGGGCACACTGGACCTTTGAAAAAACCAAGAGTAACCTCAGAGTAGCTCTGATCTGTGTTTGGCTGGGGAAATGCTTGTTTTAGTTCAGTTCCAGTGTTTAAGTCAATACATGCCAAAGCTGTGACACTGCTGTTAGAAGCACAAAAGTTGTCATAGACATTCGTGTCCTGATTGATTTGAGATATGGGGCTAATTTAAATTATTCAGAGGGTTGCAAGGACATCTGTCTTGGAGCTTCTTTGTTGCTGAGAGTTTGTATAACTTTATTCTTAGTGGACTTTGTACAGTCTCTGCAGTATCTTGTTTACATCTGGCTTGACTCAAATGACTGTCACATTAACTGGAAAAGCAATGTGAAAAATCAATAACTGCTACAACTCTTTATCACCACCACAAACTTTTAATGTTTGCTCTCAAAACTTTCTTTCTGTGTGCAGTTTTTATGCATCAGTTGATATGGATTTTCCTTTAAATCTTGTAAGGTATACCACAAGGTCTTCAGCTGAAGTGCACATTTAAGGAATAATTACTGCATACAAATGAATTTTATGGTATTGGGATGTTCCAGTCCCATATTTATGTGTGTGCATTCTTTCCTATTGATATTTAACCTCCACATTCATCAGTAAGCTGTTTACTTCTACAATGGCACACTTCTGTCACCTGCAGCTTCTAGTCCTCTTCTTCTGCATCCCAGCTGGAAAGTGCTTTACCTGTCTGTATGTCTCAGTGCACTTTTTTCTGTTAATAATTTTCTGATAGAGCAAAGGGCTGTGGGTTTACAGACAACAATTTCTGTTGTCTACTACAGCTGTGCATCAAGTGGAGATGGAATCTCCTTCCAGGTGAGCCCTGCTGGAGGAATAGCTCTACACTGGATGCATGACCAGCAGCACAACACTGATAGTGCAGTTGTAGAAACATACATTTTTCATTTTCTGTAAATATTTCAGATAATACTGTAAGGTATGTATTGCACATGTACAGAACCTTCTTTATCCCTTTTTCCAAAATAAAAATAGAAATGGCCTCTCTAATATTTAGAGACTCAGTGATATGTGAGCATGTTGTTTAGATTTAGCAGACTAGAAATTCTCAAATTTGCCAAATTAAGTGGAAAATTCTCAAGATTTCCAAGCTAATGAAAGCTGCAATGCCCCAGATAATTGCAGACACAGCA
This sequence comes from Molothrus aeneus, assembly GCF_037042795.1. NCBI lineage: Eukaryota > Metazoa > Chordata > Aves > Passeriformes > Icteridae > Molothrus > Molothrus aeneus. The sequence continues at coordinate 59,807,501 of NC_089649.1, read as the reverse complement.
GAAGTCTGTGTACCCATATGACTAAGATATTCTTTTTTCCTGTTTGGAAATGTCCTTGTTTTTTTCCACTTTTGAAGAGATTTTTTCCAAAGTGCCTTCCCTAACTGTTAGAGGATTTATATAATTTCTGGTGATTAAAAGTTCTTAGGTGCAAAAGTTAATTAGTAAAAAAAAGAGCTTGCTACCAACTGCTAGTAGTAACTTGATATATTATGAATATCTTTCCTATAATTTTAAGATCTCTACCTGGAGTGTGGTGTGTCCTGGAAGTGTCTCTAAGGCATCTTCCATATGAACAGTAAACAAAATATCAGGTCTTAACACATTTTAAACTGTTCACTGATGTAGAGGATAATCTTGTGTGATGCAAAGTCTCTGAAAGTCATATTGATGTCTGGCCATAAAGTATTGATATCTATCAGGAACTTCAATAAGAACATCAGAAAGATCACAACATAAGGCAAGGTTCACTTTATTTCCAAGGTGTTTTATCAGTTTGGTTATCTTGACTGATAATAGCTTGTTATTTTTAGAGAGAGATTGAGGATAACATTGGTTTTCATGATGACCGAAGTCTTGTAAGTCACCTTCTCTCTTCTGATAGGCAATGAATAATTACAGGAATAAAAGAAAACAATTTTTAGAAGGGTTACTTGCTGGGTGTTTTGTGATGCAGTTTTGAAGAAACTACATATGAAGAATATTTCTGTATATGACCTCAGATAATGTTTCTCTTCACAATTGTTTTTCAGTCATTATATAGTGTGACGTCAGCATATCTGATGATCTTTAGTTTTTCTGAAAACATGCAAATATCACCAGTTAGGAGTTCTTAAAGAACCCACAGAATATTTTCTAAACATATTCTTGTATTTTCCTGTCATGTAATTACCAGAAAACAGCTTCTGGACTATTGCAGAGTGGGACCTGAAGCAGGTGCTAAACAGATACAATTTTCTGGTTGCAATCCCAGTATTCTCTCTACCAAAACCCTGTCTCCATTGAATCACTTTGATCATCTGAATCTCTCACACAGAGGCTCATTACCTACACTAGATCACATCATGTTTGTTTTTCCTTCTCTGCACACTTCCACATCTTTCCTGCTCTCTGATTATCCTCTGCTTCCTAAGAATCATCATAATCCTGTGATCAAGCAGCTGTGGACCATATGTATAAAGCTACAAAAGTTATTGCATACATGTTACTAGAAACTTATTATATGCTTATTCTTTTAATTATAGAAGGAATGGGGTACACATTCATTACAACAAAAGTCTTCAGGCCAATTAAGAAGTTCCTTATTACATGTTTTCTTTCATTTTTTTTCTCACTTCATTTTTTACTATTAATTCATTGAAATATTATGGATGTCAGATTCATGCAGAAAAATTTGAGGACATATTTCATTCTACATAAGTTTGTTCCTCTATAAATATTCCTAAATATACTTCTACAGATGACAGTCAGTATTATTCCTGTCAAAACTTACTCTTTATATTACAAATTTCAGCACCCTTTTGTTACAGGATAGTGGTATTTTTTACTAAGCCTGTCTCTTTCTCATGGTGACATTTTGTTTCAATAAGAAAATCTGTATAAAGTGGCTTTGTGCCTATGGGTGAATTTATTTGAAGTGTAAAATGTCAAACTCGCAACAGCAATAATCCTGTAAATTAGGTATGTCAAATAATGTACATGTAGACTTGTGATTCATCTAAGAGTGGAAGAATTTCTATTTCAAGAAACCTGAGTCATGAGTTCCCATTTCTTAATTGGTACTCTTGACAAAAGTAAGGAATATACCAATATAAAAAATTTATAACTTAGAAAATATTGAGTCTAGAGTAAAACTAACACCATCTCCCAGTTCAGCAACTCTCAGAAAGAAAAAAGATGTCTCTATACATGGAACAGAGTTCATTATCAAACAATAATTTTCTAATTAGCAAACTGCTACTAAGCAATGTCCAGGAGGTGTCCTAGAGTGGTACATAAATGGATTTACATGCTGACTGTACTGTAACCTGGATTGTGCTGCATGAGCCCCTCTAGAGGAGTCACAGCCTCTGAGACGATTTCATCACACACCATCACCTCCAAGACCAGGTGCATTCTCGCTAGTAAGACTGAAAATGACTGGGGAGACCATAGAGCCAGAAGGAAAACTGGATGGAACATGTGGAACATGTGGAACTGGGAGGAACATTAGGGAAAACACTCCTCACCACATGGCTGCAGCTCCTAGGGCTGAAAAATCACCTTTTCACCAGAGCTGGTCCCTTATCTGTAACCTTTCCTGCCCACATCGCTGGGCAGTGCAAAGGGTAATGCTGCCCCTGGGGTTCTGCAAGTTCACTGTTGAGATAGGCACTTTCTGCTCTGTTTTGGTCAATGTGAGACAGATTGTCAAGTATCAATCTGAACTATCTAAGTTTGGTTTGAAGGAACTAAGCTACAGAATGCTTACCTAAGCAGTTTCCCAGAAAATCTGAAGGGCAGTAAGGAGTATTAGTAAATGCTGAGGAATATAATTTTTTCTTATTCTATTCTTTCAGCTAGAACATTTCAAAATTAGAATTTTCTCCATGAAAGGAGAAGAAATTTTGTCTAAGTAATGAATTTAATTTCAGCTATTTGCTCTAAGTACAGTGCCAACAATTTTCCTTCCTCTGAGAAGACTTAGAATTTTCCTGCAATGACAAAATGGGTTAGGGCACTGTTCAGTTCCTATTGAAGCTTTGCCACTCCTTACTCTTTATTTGAGTCTTCTCCTTGGTGTAGCAGTGTCAACATGCCTTAAACACCTGCCATACACTCTGCAATTTGCATATGTAGTATCTACAAAACTGTGGTATTGTGTTACTCTATTTTTGCAATATGGATGTACTGTAACTTTGTGCTATGCAACATGCTTTGCAGCACTTTACCTGCCACTTTCTGCACTGCAGTGCAGAAATTTCAGCAGTAACTATTCTCTCTTAACAGAGAAATAAATAGCTTTGTTGGATTTATAAGCCACAATTAAATTAAAGATGCTACTGTCCAAATAGAAAGAAGGAAAAGGGTAATTAATTTAAATTATTACTTTTTATATGTAGACCATGTTAATCCTGTGGTGTACACAGAAAATAGGAGTTTTCTCCTTCTCTCAAATTTTTGTGCTTCCTGAGGAATGACACTGTTCTCCAGAATCACTAAGCAGCTATTGCACACTGCTTCTCTCTGAAATTTCTCTTGGACTCATCATTATTGTCATTCTCTGCATTTGAGGAGGTAAGATAATTACAGTAGATGTATAAACCTAAATTATCTGGAATTAGCTACATCCAACTACACCAGTGCCACCTGGTAACATCACATGGTAATGTCACTTCACAAAGATTAAAGTAAGCTATGGATTAATATTCTATCCTGAACTGAATACTGGCCATAAGATAGGTCAATAGCCTTCAAACACTTTAGTAATCCTTTAGAGAATGAGACAGAGAGCATCAAGCCCCAGGATATCAGCACCAAAAAATCCATAACTGAACCCAATTAGTCAAATAACTGCCAGAAGTAGAACTAGTTTGTAGTTCAAACTCACTAGAAGAAGATTTCTGTAAAGGAGACCTGAAAGAGTTTTGTGGCATTCCCAGTCACCAGCACCAACACAGGGACATGCAGGCACCAAAAGAAAGCATCCATCAAAGGAATCTACATACAGCTACTACACCTTGCTGCTTCTTGGGCACAATGTCAATATTTTGCCACAACCTTGATAACGACAAACCTCCCAAGGAAGGCTTACAGGTAGAGGAAGCCATCCAAATGTGTGTTTTTCCTCTTATCTTGTAATGAATTAATTGCTTTGCACAAGCTTCTTTCTGTTTATTTTCCAAGTCAGTGTAAGTTTTCCAAGCTCTGCTAAAAATGAAATATTTTTAATAGCAGAACTTGAGACTAAGCATATCTTTAAGTGACCCTGGATGCCTGCCCTCTTTCTTAGGTGTTAAGAAGTTGAAACATTATTCAGAGTTGGCTATTGGCCAACCTGCATTCATATACCACTCTGAATTTATTTTTCAGACATTCCTCGGTGTTAAATGGTATAAAGTACATCACATTGTTTGCGAAGAAATCTCACCTTTATGATCCCTTTTATTTCTGCCTAATTGTCTAAGATAAGAATAGCTTGCTGTGCCTGAGGGGGAAATTTTCCATTACTGCTGAAGAGATAAATGGTAGAAAGCAAAATGAACTTAGCTCATTACAGCCTCTCGAAAAAAAGGCAAATTGGTCTTCAGAAATGATATAATAGCACTGACACTTTTAATAGTCTGGAGTTCAGATGTGGCTTTTTATATATTTTTTTCCATAAAGTATTATACAAACAATTACAGATGCTGGCAATAATGAATGGTACTTAGTTTCTTTTACTAGCTTTATTCTGTGAGTTCCAGGGGGAGGAAAATGGTTTTACCAATAACCATTTTAATGAGGAGAGAAAGGTTACTTTTAAAGAAACATAACATACATTTCAGAGTGTTTCTAGTCTTAATCTCTATAATAATTGCACTAATGCATTTTGATCTACTATGCAAGTGCATAAAATGCTTAGCATGGTGAAAGCTAGACAACTTATTTGATATTTTAAATATCTGGTGAGCTTTGCAAGACAGGTTTGAAAAAAATATTTCTTTCTTAGTGCAGAACATAATTCAGACTAATGGTCAGTCTTTGAACTTGGGATTCATTTGGATCAGTTACTTCCAAACATATTTTCATTGTGCTGTGTATCATGTGCTTAACAGGTAGACATTGATTGGTTGGAGTACTGACTGATATTACACCGTTTCATGTGACAGATGAAGGGTTTGAGTATCCTTACAGCAGAACTATAGGTGAGTTAATAGAGGTAACGAATGGGATAAATCTCAAAAATCCATCCTGAAATAGGAGGGAAAGCTTATCTCTTACATGTATCACATAAGTTTACTTTGCTATATTGTTTCAGACTAATAGAAAGGATTTTGTAAATCTATTGAATACAGACATATTGAATAAAAAAAAAAAAATATATATATATATATATAAAAATTTATTAAAAGACAAGGATTTTGCTGTTAACATATACACCAGTTCAGGAGCACTCCTAACTATTTAGATAAAAAATCTTGACTTCAGTAGGATTTAAATTCTGGGTTAGACAGGTTTTTAAAGCAATGCCGAGCAAAGGACTTGACTTGAGGGCATAAGATTAAGATGATTTTTCTGACAGTTTTTAATTCCATTTGCTCAGAGGTCTGCATCTGACAGCCATTTTTTATCAATTTCGTTTTCCAAAAACAAAGAAAAACATCTGGAAAGTGTAGTTTGCACACGACACTCATTCATACAAAAAAAGCTTTTTTTCAGTGGAGTTGGGTTCACAGATTGACATTTGCCATGAACATTTTGATTGTACTGATTAGCACATATTGTGGGAAATGCCTGCATTTTTATGTCGCCTGAGGAGAGCGACATAAAAATTGCGACATTGCAGGTACTACCTAGGTAGAATGCAGTAGAGTGAAAACAATAATAATAATTCACAGATATTCAATTATTGCCTTACACAACATTACACACATTTTTATGGATACTTATAACTAGAACAACACAAGCTCATTAGCAATGGGAGAGGTACTTTAAATTATTTTATCAAAATGATTAATGCTACTTTTCCAATCTTATTGAGGTCAAATGTGTGCATTCATTTATGTGAATAAAAAAATTTGTAATAAAAAAAATGATATTTGGCACAAATAAATTTGTTATGTCACTTTGCTTATTCAATTCTCCCTCTTCCCCACAAGCAACCTCTGTTCTCTAGGAGGAACAAGGTCATACCCTCTAAATCTTAAAAACACAATCTGCAGTCCTTCTATGTACATGGCTCTAATGGGAAGGGAAAGGAGGTCCTGAGAATTGTGGAGACTATTTTTGCATTCATGTCATGCCAGGTCACCAAACAAAGCATCCCTGAAGGTATCCCATGGCTCCAAAGATGCCAGGTGCCTGGGTTTTCTCTATTCCACACTTCTGGCCTTTTGACCTCAATCTTCTCTTTTTCTCTTGCTTTCTTTTCTCTCTCTTTTCTCTTTCTTTTCCTTCCTTCCTTCCTTCCTTCCTTCCTTCCTTCCTTCCTTCCTTCCTTCCTTCCTTCCTTCCTTCCTTCCGCCACTTCCGCCACTTCCGCCACTTCCGCCACTTCCGCCACTTCCTTCCGCCACTTCCTTCCTTCCGCCACTTCCTTCTGCCACTTCCTTCCACCACTTCCTTTTTCCTTTTCAATTTTTCTGCCTCATAATCTCATCTAATTTTTCTAGTTTCTTTGTCCTTGCTACTTTCAGGCAGATCTTCATTTTTTCAAGGTGAGCTTTAACATTGTCCTGCAGGTTAAAACTCGGATACACTGGAGCCAGAATAAGAAAAACAAACACAAGAAACTGTGACTGCTATCTACATGGAAGGGGGGCTGCACATGCTTCATTCTGAAGGCTATGTCAGCACAGAACAAATGTCATTTCTTTCAAACATTTCTTGAATTTGTACCCTCTTCAGCATCAGAGGCTCAGTTATTTAACACACTTCTTCCACAGTAAGTCAGCAATCCTTGCCACAGCCCCCAGCTGATTCTGCAACACAAGGGCCCAGTAATTAACCCTAGACATCAGCACGTTTGTACAGGCTTGTTACAATCTGGAGGGGTTATCTCAACAACCACATTTCTTACCTTTGCTTGGCATATCTGACTGACACAGATTTCTCCCCCATAGTTACCAGATTTCTGGAGCCCCAAACAATATGTTTCCTCTAAGTCAGCAGTCAGACACAGAATTTATGTGTAAAATATGTGTCCATGCTGCAGTGAGATGTGTGACTGCAGCAAGCCTGCATGTCCCCAGGTCATCTTGCAGAGATCCTCTGTGGATGCCAGGCTGCAGGATGGTTCTCCTTCTCTTGCTCTCCTGACCAGCTGGGCACTGTTCACCTTTGACATTTAAACAATGGCATTGTTAGCACTGTACTGTACCTGAACCCTAAACTCTCCTGAGAAAGCCTGTAATTAGTGCAGCATCAATCCTCTCCTAATGTCCCATGCATGACTAATACAGCCAATTTTCAGTTCAAAGCTTGATTCTTACATCCAGAGGAGTTCAGTGAGTCTCAACATTTCCATCTCTACCTGCCCTAAATGCCAGCTCAGTGTCACTGGCAGGTTTGGCACGCTGCATGTTGAACTCTGTACTGCCAGCAGCTGCACAGGTACCAGCCTGGAGTAGCTGACAGCTACCCAGGGCACAGCTGCAGGGTGACAGTCACACCTCTGGGTTTCAGTGTCAGCACTCCCTGCACTGACAGCAGTGAGGAGGTGACATGAGGCAGAGGGAGTAATACTCCCTCCAAACCAGCTTTTAAATTGTGTGAAACTGGCCTAAAACAGTTTATTTTCAAGGTGAGAGGTGTACAAAATTAATTTTTATGCTGATTCTACAATTCTTCCTTAAGGCACAGATTTCTGTTCAAATGGTTTAGTGATACTATCCATCAGAGGGTTCAGCCTTTGCAATATGTTTCACAATAGTCCCTAGGTTCAACTCAGGAACAATATATCATTTTGGTATTGCTTTATAGCCTGTTGTCAGCTGTATATTTATAATATTTATCATATTTATTGGGAAAGGATGTGTGAAATTTCTAATAATCAATATTACATTGAATGTAATATAGCAAATAGAAACAAAAATAAAGAGGCATATTAGTGAAAGGAGTATCATAGAAATAGTCATCAAGAAGTGCTAAAATTGGCTGTCAATCTAAACTCAGTAACTTCAGGTGACAAAGTTAGAAATTGCTCACACTTACTGATATTCCTAAGGTTGGAAGTGTTAACAACACTCAAGGAAGAGAAACTGTCTACCCTTTCTGTAGCCTTCAGGATCAAGGATCTGCATGACAGACTTCTTTTTTTTCTTTTTGAAGTTTAAATCCTTAGCAATATATGTATTGTAGTCACTACTGTGCAGATACATCTGACCCAGCTTTAAAATATCCTGTTAAAGGACCAGTAGTAGATCAGCTGTGGTACAGAGTAGAAACAGCTCTGTGTGCACTATAATCTGTAGGAAAACCAAATTAAATTAGCAAGAAACCTAGTCTGATGTCATGCCACATCATTTTTATCCATATACTGTTACCACACCACACTGTTTATCCACAACAGGACAGCGGTTGTACTGACACTTTGCTAGAATAAATGTAGTTTAGGTGTGCTGGTGCGGAAACACCAGAGTCAAAAATTGTGAATCTCCAACAAATACTGAATAGGATCCTCATCTGTAAAAAAAATACACAATTAATTAAGCAAGTGAGAACACTGCCAAAAGAAAGCATGGAATAAGATATAAGTGCTGTGTGGAATCAGATCTACCTTGCTGTAAAGCTATAGGACATCAAGTACACCAGAACTTCTAGCTAAATTATGATGAGTCCCAGACCAAAGATCTTTTCTACTCTGGTAAAATAGGAAGGGTTAAGGTGAAGAAAAACACTGAATTGCCTGGTAGGAATCTCCTTTTCTAGTAAAATATGGGTAGGTTTGGTAGTCCCTTATATAGCAGATTCCATAGGCTTCCTAGGAACTTGCTTCATGACATGATCAAATTAAATTTGAGAAAAAATAGAATTATTATTTAAGAAGTAAAAAAGGTGTTTATGCCATATGAATCACTAGAAGAAAACTTTTCTAGAAATTTAATGCAACTTTCCCCTGTACTCATAGTGTGAACAGGATTATTATTGATCGACAAGAGACACACACCAGCAACTCCACAATCTCTGCTCCTTCACCTTGTCCTCCTTTGGGTCAGTATCTTGTAGAGAAGAATGGACAAATGTATGTTCACAGGGCAAAAACAGCATGGAGCAAATCCACACTCATAAGAGTAATTTCTTCTGGGGAAACAGCTCCTCACAGCTCAAATCTCAGCTTTCTATGTAAAATAACCAATATTTGTGCTTAAAAAAAAGGTTGAATCAGTCCACCTTATTACTAAAGAGATGAAAAATATCACCATTGTTTTTATATTGTTATTGTGTATGGTAAATAACTATTAAGCGAACCCTAGAAACACAATAAATAAATCTGTAAATTGTTTCCATTACCACAAATGCATGAAAAAACACTGGAAAAAATAAATAAGAACTGTGCTCCTTATTGAATAAATGCTTCATTCTAAACACAGTCTTCCAGAAAGGCCTTTTTATTTTAACATTCTAAAGTTCTTGCCTCTGCATTTCCCTGTGCTTAGAAGCAAGGTGCATTCACCTAATACTGTTTTGCAATGAAGGATTCTTCTCTGCCAACATGAATAAGAAAATCCAATTTCACTTTCTTCTTCCCAGTAGAGCAACCTATTCTGAAAGCTGAGTTTTGAGGTAATCTCAAACTGAATGCTCCTCTACCACTCAGATTTCTTCTCTTGCAAAATCCCTTCATGATATGTTTCTGATGATCAAAGATGGAGGTACCTAATAAATCTTATATTCTTTTTCTTGCAAAACAATAAATTCCCTGAATTTTAGTGTTATTTCAAATGGCCTGAAATCTTTACAATATAGTTTTTTATATGGCTAGTTGGGGGAGAAACTCTGAATTCATGCAAGAGGCTATTCTGTGTTCTCAGACAGGAGTACTCACAGATACTCAGGTGTAGATTTTCCTGAGGGGATGAAGAATGTGTACCCACTTCTGTATCCCAAATGCCCAGCATTTCAACATTTATCTTCCAGTCATGTACCTAAAACTCATGCTTTAGAGCATGTGGGATCCTTTAAAACATTTGGACATCTTTGCTCCAGTTTGTATGAAACATATATCTTTATCAGCAAAGAGCTTGAAGAGCTTTGTGGTTGGAATCATCACCAAAGATGGATGAGAAATTCCTGCCAGGCTGCCTTTCCCAAATAGCCTGACCTGCAGTGTCATGGTGCTTCTGGTAACAAATATATGACAATGTCAATATGACAATGTAATTGCTGAATGGAACAGTTGCACCAGCAGTATCTGCCTCAATTCCAGGATATTTAGCTTGAAAAAAATGTAAGACTGTCTTTTCCCTTGGCAGGGAGTACCCATCAGGGATGGGAGGTAAGAAAATAGCAGATTCTGGTTTTCTTGACTGAGTCATCTCATGGTTCAGCACTAAGATAGCAGGGAAACATCTATTCGGTTTTATACTTGTCCCATCATTTCATTTGACTCTAAATTCTGAAGAAGGAACAGTTCTGCCGTGCCATGTTGAAATCCATGACTTTGCTTGCTGTGGTGCAAAGCAAGTAAACATATTTTAAAAACATTTTCATCTAGACCATTTTAGGCTGTTGAACTAGAGAATTATTACACAACCCTATTAAAAAGATAGGCAGATCTAAACAACTAAATTACCTGCTTTTTATTATTTATCAAAATTTTAAAATATTTTGTTCTAGCATCTGTTCTTTTCCTTTATGTGTGTGCTCTCTTGGCATCTTCCAATTTCCATTCATCTACTTCTCCAATCACTTTTCATACACATTTTTTTGTAATTCTTAATACAACAGTAGTGTGTCAACACATTTCTATGTTCTATTTCACTTAAGCTCAATCTTGTCCCAGCACTAGTTTTGCTCTCTTCCTTGATTTTACAGAAACTGCTTATTCTGACTTTATTCCAACTTTATTCCTAAGTGTCACAGTGGTGCAGTGGATAAATGTGAGTTAAACTGTGAAGAATCCAGATCTATGTAAGGGCAAGTCCTGCAAAGCTTAAGCTGTAGCTAACGTGATATATTTCAGGAGAATGGAATGGGACATTTAATCTAAAGAATCTGATTAGCGTACAAATGGAGAGTAGTGCTACTGTCCAAGGTGAAAAGCTGGTTCCATGAAGAAAATACCAAAATTATTTACTGTACATCCATATGGAACCTTCACAGGGTGATGAGTAGTTTCCTTGAATTTTTTGTTTAACATAGGTATGAATCAGGTTTACTGTTACTCTTCAAATACTCCTGTGTCCTGCATATTCTTTGACATTACAAAACAGTTTTCAAGTACCAAAGGTAAAACAAAACCCAATGTGGACAGATAAATAGGAGACAGCCATATGTCATCCATTGTTTCTCCTTCATTTCTCCACTTCTTTAGTTCTTGTTAATATGTTTACTGTATATGTACTGTATTGACAGTCCTGAAGATGAAAGCCTATTAATCTTCAAAAAGATGGCTGGATCTTATGCTACACACTCCTAGGGATGAAATTTCAGCTGGTTAACAGCCAGCAGATACTTGGTCTGAAGGACCGTTTCCAAGAGAAACAACAGTGTGGGATTCCCATGCAGAAGTCCTTCAGTCTCACTTTTGTGCCTCAGAGAGATAGGAGTAGCCTATCCATGTACTAGTTAGCACATTATTACTTTATTTTTTTAATTTTCTTCTGTTTTCTCTATTTTTTTTTTCCTGCTCACTCCCCACCAATATAGACCAAGTTGAAACCTAGCTCAGCTTAGAAAACCTGGGACTTGTAATCTCCCTGATGCACTAGAATGCACTCCAAGCACAGCCCTCCATGCCTTGGTTTTCCTTCTAAGTTAAGATATGGTTTCATAATGATGAAATTACTGTTTTAAGGCACTCCATGTGCTATCTCACACTATACAGAATCAACCTCAGCTGGCCATTTCAGCACCTTCACATTTCCACAGAAGTGCAGAGATACAATACTGTTAATAATTAGAGTCCATCAGTAACTTGGGAAAGCATCAGGAAGGAATTTCCATTGCACAGCACAGAAAGGAAGGGTCACATTTTAAAGACCAGGATCAGCAAAGCAAATTAAGTTACAGATCCTATCTCAAGTGATTCTGTATGCAGGTAAGTTGTTAGATCTGTATATTTATCCTAGTTAAAATATTTTTGTAACCCCTATGTCAGTTCAGTACCCTGTAGGAGGAATTGAAAGCAAGAAGGAAGAGCTCTATCCTTATTCCTTGGAGAGCTCTCTAACTCAATTCTCCTACAGTGACGTGTCAACAGTATGCACTTTCTGCACATTTTCTTAGCAAACCTAGAGACTCCCACAAAATGACTAAAAAAGCAATGTTCTAGCAGCAATGTGACCTCCAGAAAGGGATATCTATCACCTGGGACCTTTTTTCCTCATCAATACAATGAGATATTTACACTGGGAGACTATAGCTCTTTCTTCAGTTTTCAAGTTCCCCTCATTAATATCCACGGGAAAGTCTCAGTTTCTTTCAGTGGGTGTTGACATTTCTATTTCCAGAGGCAATAACTCTGTGATCTGCTCAGTCACACATGGACCTGAATTCTGTATTCAGTGAGACTAGGTGAAAGCTTTAGCTGTGTGCTGAGTAAATAACTGAGCAACATGTAGCTATTTTCTATGTATTTCAGCCTTGAATGACCTCCTGATTACCCCTCTGAAGACAGAATACACCAGACTGTGCCAAAGACCAACCCAAGAGTCCCAGTGTAATCTGGAAATCTGCAGGTGTCTCTGCCTTGGCTTGTTAACATCTCAGAAATGACTTAACCAAAATAGGGCTCCTTCATAGTAACTTTTCTTGTGAGCACTAGGTTTCATCTTATTTGGTTTCATCATTACTCAGAGAACACCTGCTCATTGCTCATTTTTGGCAGTCTTAACCTCTAACACAGAGAAAGAACCGAGTCTTGTATTTTCTTTTTACTCCTCCCAAAATTAAGAAGCTTGGAGCTGTTACTGTTAAAATTTTACATTTCCTCTTTTGGGATTTTTTTTTCCTGCTGTAATAGAAAACCACATGAATTTAGATAAACATATATGCATGTGTCTTCTGGAATAAAATAATGCTCAAAAGACTTTTATAGTTAGCTAGATGGTATTAAAAACAACAACAACAAACCGAAAAAATCCCAAGGAAGACTTGTCTTTGTATTTATGAAGCAAGATAATGTTACTGAAATCTCAAGCTATTATATTGCCTGCCTTATCTTCTTCCTGTGTGGAAAATGGATTGACTCTGATTAAGAGTGTTACTGTGGATAAGAATGTGAGTGGATATAGTTAACAAGCTCTGATGGATGATGCAATACATATTTTTCTTACTAAAACACAGCTAGAAATAAAGTCTCCAGCTTTAGTATACCATAATGGCAGTTCATGAGTAACCTGTTTTCTCACATTAATTTTAAACTGGCAGGCTTCCATTATATAATGTTGACTTTGGAATGAACTCTTTCAAAGCTCTCTTGAAGGCATTAACTTTCAATTTCAAAACTGCTGTAGAGGAACAGAGATATTGAATCTCCTTGGAATAGTTATGCTGTGAGGGCAATGCTGTTATTGCTCCTGGGTTAGAAACTATGCTGAGAAGGCTCACAGCCTGTTGGGAACATCTTGCATTTGGACTGAGCTGTCAGCACTCTCTACTCCAAAACTGCTGTAGAAAATAATAGTGTACCAACTATCTTCATCGCTAACAATCTCTCCACAGTACTAAAAGTATGGGAGGGGAAAAAGCTGTGAAAGGGTTCAATACAAATAAATCAGTAATTAGAAGCAGAAGTGTGAACTTTTTGCTTTACAAATTTACACAGTATAGTGATGAAATTGTTATCTTAATTTTAATCATTTTAGGAAACCTTGATATAACTGCTAAAGGAAGATCCCATCTTGAGGCTCATAAACTGTTTTTTTGAACACTTTACAAGGCATATTTGGGGTTTTGCAAACTGAAGACTGCAGGCAGCATAAGTGACAGCACTCAGAACATGTGGGTTCAGTAGTGGCCTTGCTGCAATTCCTAGAGTGTGCAATACCTCCTCAAAACTCCCCCTGGTGCACCAGCACAGGGAGAGAATATTGTGCAGAGCTCCTGAGGGTGGCATTTACTGAATTGGCTGTAGACCAAGAGGCAGTAAGACCACACCACTTCCACTTAGCAAACTGCTAATTAGACCTCCTGAGGAAGAGTTTCTTGGCTTGTAGTCAGCCCTGGGCTGCACACCTCTGTTGCTGGGGCAAGCCTGAGCTACCAATACTCATGTATGTCACAGCATTCTGCACCTTATCAGTTTGGGCCTTGATGAAGGTTTTTTCTTCATGCTTCATGACATAAAGAGATGTTCTGAGACCTCTCTTATTTAAAGGGAGCTGGACTCACCACAGCCCTTTAGATGGCTCTGTGTCAAAAAAATATTAACATCCATAACCTGTTGAATGGCCCTTTAAATATCATTGTTAGTATTCTACAAATTCAACTTTCCAAACTTATGTAACAAGCTTTTTTCTTCCCCATTAAAAGAAAGAGGTAAGAGGTTGCCCATGCAATCCCAAGTGACTGGTTAGTGGCAGAAGCAACACAATATAACATCCAACAGGACATTTTAAATCTCAGGGCTTAAAGTCAGTAATGCTGGGTACTAAAGGCTTCCCTTACTTTTTTTCACTTTGTAGCTATGCTCAAGTTTGCAGCACAGTTGACCTTCAGAAAGTTGTAAGATCAGGGAAGCTATCCTAAAAATTATTTTCTTCTGTGCTATTGAACCACCTCAGAAATAAATACTTTAACAATATAATATGCTGCTCCAAGGTGTTACTAATGCTGTAGGAGTCTAGAGATATTCTTTGCCAAGTAGCTTTGTCAGAGACTGAGGCTTTCCATCCCAAATGCAAAACCTGAGAACAGGGCCTGCTCTAGCTTGCCATAAGACAAGTATCTACTGTCTGCAGGAAACTGACTCTGTGGCTTAAAGACTGGGAAGAAGGCATGATGGAGATGGAGACTAGGGATAGTTTATTGCAGAGAAAAAATTGCTATATAAATAAATAATGTAACAAATGGAAACACAGAAAGAAAGAATAAAGTACAATCCAGTAGGGCATAGATAAAAAAACCCTAGCACATATTTTAGACACAACTTGTCAGGAGAGAGAATACAAATGTGCCAAAATTAATATACTGCAGCAGAATGCCAGTTTTATTCTGTCCATTTATCACTACATATGATTTCATATCCTGTTGATAAAAAATGATGCTTTTGTGGGTTCGGTGATACTCCTGGAGGAAAGTTGCACTGGGGACAGAGAAATCTGAATAATCAAAACGTGAGATGAGACACATTTGAAAAGCACATCTCATGTTTTGGGAGGAACAAAACAAACTGCTGGGGAAACCACTGTCAAAAATATTTGCTAATAACAGTCTCCAAAAGCTTTCCATTCAAGGTGGCCCTTTGTGTAGGAAAAGATGGAACTGCAAATCCCACCTTGCCCTGCTCAATCCTGCTGTGTGTTTGGTTGTGGAAACCTTGCATTCTTGCTCTCCCTACTTCCTCTTTAGATCTTACTGCTCCCTTTTAGATCTTACTGCTCCCTTTAGATCTTACTGCTCATCTTTTACATCTGCTGTTGTGATTGATGGCTAACTCAAATTAAAATGTGTTTTCTTGAATGATTTGAAATAACACATGTAGCATAATTCCTATCTCTGTCTGTTTTTCCCTAACATAGGTTAGAAGCAATCAGGCAGGTGCACCAGATGGCAAACCTAGAAAGAAAATTACACTGGAAGGGATTAGACCAGAAAGAGACAAAGAAGACCAGGAGCCATGGTCTCCTTCGCTCTCAGGGGAAGCACAGTGTCTTAGATTAAATAAACACAGGAATTTCCCACCCAGCCAATCCTTCTGGTCCAGCTAGTTCATTCTTGAGTGTCCATCACATATAACTGTGCTTCATCTGCACCATACAGCACCTGATTTGTATCATGTATTAATGGCTCAGCAATGGGAACCAACTCAAGACTAAACACAAGATATTTTCCATTTGTTTCCAGTCTGTTATCACCTTTATCACTAAAGAGAATATTGTGTAGAAAGCAGTTAATTTTGTTGTTAAGAGGCAGTTGCAGAAAATAATCTGTAGATGAGTGCCAATCTAAGAAGTAAACCTAGTGAAACACCAGGATTTGATTTCAAGATGGGAGATCTCTAGACTTTAAACAACCTATAAAAACTGAACTTTTGGAAGGTAAGATTGAAGGTGATGTCAGTAAAACAGTTTTCTATCAGAATTACTCACAACTGTCACACAGTTACAAGCTTGGTTTGAACAAATGTTCAAACCAAGAAAGGAGCACAAATCCAGTGAAAGACTTTCTGATTGTCTGCTTTTCTGTGAGGCAGTCTAAATCCAAGGCAGGCTGTCTCTGCAGCAAGAAAATTGGATTTTTGTTCTTGTGGAAAACTTTGTGCACGGGTGCAATGCATGGAGGGTGTGTGTGTCCCAGTCAAAATAACCCCAAATTTCAGAATACACAATGAACTACACAATGAAATAATTTTTTCTCAGAATTCCTTTGGTGTGCAAACTCAGATACCAAGATCCAGTCACTGAGATGCCAAGATCCAAACAGTCCTGTGTGATCAGACTAGGACCTTGTCAGGAGAATGGGAACCTTTTATGAAATACATGTGGTAGTAAGTGTCAGAAATGGGTAATGGCTACTCTGAGCACATCCTATATTCCCATCTCCTTAGAACTCCTTGCCAGAGTAGAGATGCAGCACACCTCTCTGCTGCCCATGTATATAAACACAGGTGTAGTGTCCTATCCAAAGATTTTGCCTTAATTTTGCGTTGCAAAAGTTCTAACTTGCTTTTAGGGCATACTCTGGCATTAATTATATTTTCCCTGTATATAGATCATCATACACTCCTAGGAAGAAAGAATATTATAAAGATGCTAGACCACAGTTCTGTCCTGAAAATATAACATTTTAAATAACATAGTGATATGATTTTAATATTTTGTGAAACAGTGAAAATGTGACAGCAAAAAAGTAATGTTGAAAGCTCCTTCCTCTTACAATGGTAAACCATCTCCTTCAGAAGTAATAGCAGTGTTTTCCTAATGGTGTTGAATCTATCCTACTTTTCAATCTGGAAAAAAATGAGACCTGAAAATTTTTTTAACCATGATTTTGAAACAAAACAACCTCTACTTAGGTATATCTTATTCTAACACTTGCTCTAACAGTGAAGGAATCGTATTTTTACAGTGGCTCAAAACTCCATGCATTCACAATGGAATTGTGAAAATTATAGATACAAATTAGTAAAGCCAAGTGTGAACTCAAGGTTCATAATAATTACAAGTCTGTCCATCATGACTTGTAGATGAACCACTGTGGTCCCAGAGCTAATCACTTGTCCCATACTTTAAAAAAAAATCCCGCAGGTTTTTCTAGTTATCAGACCCATTCTACTCTGGTACTTTCCCTTCTGGTGACTCTTCTGGAGTTCTTACTATGCCACTTAGCATATGTGCATTTTAATGCCACTGAAAGCTAAGGATTCTATATGAATCTGATTTGCATCCAGTTACTTTTTAATGACCTCATTAGCATTCCTTTTTTATCCTTTAACAGTGACTATTTAAATCAGAATCTTTTTTGTTTTAATGGAATGCTGTCAAAGAGAGTGGAGGTCTTTGGGTTATCTCTCCAGAAGTGCTTTGGAAAACAAGGTCAGTGCTACAGTAACTAGGTTACAGAATTCATGGAATCATAGAAGTGTTTGGGTTGCAAGGTGACCTTGAAGATCAGCTAATTCCAACATCCCTGCCATGGGCAGGGACACCTGTCACTAGAAGAGGTTTCTCAGAGCCCCATCCAACCTGGCCTTGAACACTTCCAGGGATTAATCATCTAAAATTTCCCTGGGCAACATGTTCCAGTGTCTCACCACTCTCAAGGTAAAGAATTTTTTCCTAATATCTAATCTAAATCTACTCTCTTTCAGTTTGAATCCATTCATGATTGGCTTTCTGGACCAATTAGATACCTGTCTGCTCCTTAACCACCCCAGGTGATAGGTCACCATTATCTACCACTGCTGAAGGAACTTTTTCTGCTGCTTCTCCCCTCAAGGGAATAACCTCTAAAGTACAACAGTGGGGCAGTGAAGTCTGCAACTCACAAGTTAGAATCACCTCAGCCTGTCTGTTGGAACAAGAATTAAATCCAGAACTGAGCAGCTGACCATACTTGTTCAATTCCAGACTGTCTTCAACAGACACAAACTCTGTAAGTCACTGTTGTCTCTCTAAGACACCGACCTTTAATCCAAAATTTGGATCCTCAAAACCTTTGCTCAGCTTCTGCCTGGCTCTATGGACACATGCATGCTTTAGAGAGAAACAGTTTCCCCTCACTGAAACCATAGATGTGTGCCAGGATGGAAGTTCCTGGGCATGATAATGCTAAGCAGGTAGTTGCCAGAATACAGCAGCATGCATATAGCAGATGTTCTTCTCCCAGTGATCCACAGCTACTAAAATTCCTTACACTGCTCTTGGCAGTACTCTGTATTCTCTCCTCTTTGTCAGTAGTTGATGGCTAGATATTTATCCAGAAAATTAAAAACCAGAATCAATTCTGTCTGATAGCAGGAATAGCTACATGTTTCCTTCCAAGGTAAAATCACCACCAAGCTCACAAGCAGTATCTGATTCACCTAATCTTTAGGGTCCTGTCATAGAAAAATTCAGTATGGGCTGAAGGAAACAGCACAGTAACTGGAATTCAAAAATGTACCTTGAATGCTAGCCTAGAAACTCAGTTCTAATCTTTTAAGGGTTTTTCAAACCCCTGAATGTAATAGGAGAACGGCCTGTCAAAATTAATTCCCAAATTTACTCAAATGCTTGGCCAAATGCTCAGCCAGTTGTGATTTTGGATGTTTTCCCTAGTGCAGCAGGCAGCATCAAGGTGAGATCAGAAATAGGAGAAAGGAACTTTTTTGCATCCATACAAGGCTGTCTTAGGTGGCTGGATAATTATTAATTGCTCTGGTTCACTAGGGCCATTGTGATTTCTACTTGCCTCAGGAAAAACTGTAGTCTCCTTCAAGCTGTAAACCAAACCAAGCCTCTTTGTTATGTCCTTGCTTGCAGTTATTTTGTAGGACAAAAACTGTGGCACTCCCCACTCTGAGAGCACTGCAGTTAGTTAGCTCCAGGGCTGCAATGTGTCCTGGGTGAAATGTATTAGCTGAAGTTACAGTTCCAAGGAAGACTGCCCCATTTGCATAAATTTACAGTTATTTTTTCTAAATGTACTGTGCAGACAGGCTTTGATATTATGACCTGTTTTCAATATTCATCTTTTCTTTTCAAAATGTCAGAGCAGAGAGAGGCTTTCATGGTTAAGATTACAGCTACATTTGGACTGATTTTGGACTGAATTTAAATGAATAATGGAGAGTATGTACCATGTTGTCTGGGAACAATGTTAGAGCTACTGAAAACTGGGGCTTCTGACTCACAAAATTTTTAGTACTATTATTTAATGACTGAGTTCCAGGGAGACAAAGAACATCTTCCAGCTGAATCTGGGTGACTGCAAAGTCAGGCGTGAAAGAGGCTGAAGCAAAGAGAGCTCAGCACAACACAGTGCTTTAATCTATCTTTTACAACATTCACTAAAGAACTCTCAGTCTATATCACCACATCATTCCTGGATTTTTTATTTTGAGAACTACCTGAAACACATTGGCAGTCTAAAGTACAAGGATCATTGATTTTTGCTAACCCAGCTGAGAGCTTTAGGCTACAGAATTAGACTACTAAATCACAGAGCACTAAGCTCTATACCTGCAAGACACTGCATCCCTTTTATATAAGAATTTTCTGAGTAAGTTTTCTGAGTCAGAATCTCTTGTTCAAGGAAAAAAAAATTTTGCCTGAAGAAGGGCCATGGCAGAGTCCTTTCATGACAGACATTACAGATCCTTGGTAAGAGAGGCTGATCCAGTAAGTTTATAACAAAAATGTGAGATGAAAACTACTGTTTCTTGATTTGTGAAAATATTTGAGATTTTGGAATAAATGTCAAAATAAAAAGAGAGTCATTTTTTGAAAATAGATCTGTTTACTTCATCATACATCATAATAGTTTTGAGAATTATATTTTTATTTTGACTTTTACATGTAAGTTAATAATATTTCATTTACTAGTATAATGAAGCCCATCCTTTTCCAGTAAAGAACATTATCATTACATCAGAAAATTGACTTCTCAAACTTTTAGCAATTGTAGTTTCTGAGACAGGACACTTGCTAACAATAAAATGGTTTCCAAACACTGTGGAAGGTTGCATACGGCCTCTACTTTAATGCAATGAATAATTATATCTAGTTAAGGAAAACTGAGGGCTTATCAGACCACTCCTCTTTTACCAAAACCACACATTCTGGAAAGAATTGTCTGTAAACTTTTCCATAAGCAAAGCCCACATACAAAGAAGAATGAAACGTAAGAAGTGTATTTTAGAACAATTGGATAATATTCTAGATCTGACAGCAGAGCTGAGGCTGAGACTGAATTTGGAGGCAGAATTTGGAGTCATTACCATCAGCAATGAAGCACTGCTTTGCGAAAGGCATGCTTTTGGTGAGTATTTTCATTTAAAAAGCCCAGAACTCGAAAATGAGTTTTATTTACAACAGCTACCCTCTGAGTTTATAAAACTGTCTTCCTTGGGTGATCAGCATTTTAATCTTTCCTCAATAAACATTGCTAAATATCACTGAGTGCTTCAGCAGACTGTAGAGTGGCCCTGAATTTTCAGGAAATTAAATGAAACTGATAAGCTTTTTGTATATAACTGTGAGAAAGACTGATGTCACAACACTTTTGATGAGTGAGATACAGCCTGTGCAGCTTGACTAACACTGGTATACAGAAAGCAGAAGAGAAAGAACATGTTTAGCGTAATTGATAAAAGAGACCTCATTGCCACTTATAATCTGTTCCAGTTGCATCTCACAGGTTCACAGAATATTCTGAGATGAAAGGGACCCACAAGTGTTGCTGAGCCCAACTCATATGTGAATGGCTCTTACAGGGATTGAAGCCATGAACTTGATGTTATTAGCACCATTATTAGTACCATCCTCTAACCAGCTGAGCTGACCTCAGCTCATTAGTGATGGAAAATTAATAGTTCCAAAATGCCCATGAAATTGTATGGTGATCTTGGTTCAGCTGCCAGTGTCAGTGTGGTGATCAGAGAGCACACCTGGCCTCCAGGCAGGTGGGGCACTGCCTTGGTGAGGCACAGCTCCTCAAGGGCAGCAGGTCCCTCCCAAGGGCTACTTGGCTGAGAAGATAATACATGTGTTATTATATTTCACAGTCTTTGTCAGTTTTTCATTTAATGGTATTTTAGCAATTCTTTGAGAGATGTGGTACCAGTTCTCTTGACTAATCCAAATTATATGTACTTCAAGGAAAGGTTCCTCTCCTTCCAAAACATGCAGTTTTGTTTACTGCACAGTCTAACCACTTGCTCTTTGGGTTTTACTAAATAAATTCTATTCTAAATGTACATTTCCAAATATAGGTGACACCAGAATCTAGACAACCATCCCATGCTATTTCTTTTTCACTGTATTTGTAACATTCAGAGGTAATTTCTGCTACAAATCCTTACTTTAAATGGTATTTATTTAGTGTCAAAATAAATATTTCTGAAGGGTGTTCAAATTTGATGAAGTTTCAAGATTATTATATTTTATTTATGAATCAAAAATGTATGTATTTTTCTGAACAAAAAATAGAGCTCTAACTCCAATTCTCTGTGAACAGCTGTTGTGCACTCCATTGCACCTTAGCTCAGGAACTGACAAGTAGAATGTCTCTTTACAAAAGAATAGTAATGGATATGTACATGATCAGCTATGTTGTATATTTTAGATATGATTTGACTTGCACATGGATGTACCAGCATCTTCAGTGCAGGAAATTGAGGTCAGCACACATTTGATCAGTTTTGAAGTGTTTCCATTGTCTAATCTCCTCAAACACTGTCAAAATATGTAAAGTGATTTTAGAGTGGCCTAGATTCTTAGTAAGGTGGTAAATGTTAAATTAAGAGTATTGAGCTGATTTGAAAGCAGTCTTTCTACATTAATTGTTTTTTAAATATTTTAATTAAGCTTTCCCCTTTATTTAGTTCCAACAACTTCCTATGTATGCATATTACAGGGAGACACATACATGCACACATTCTTTTCAAGCTATTTTGTTCCAGTTCAACTAAAAGATTTCTAATCAGTTTGAGTTCATTTGAAATGAAATGGCCAAACTGACCTGAAAAATGTTTCCAACCATCTTTAAAGCTGCGTTTAAGCTACACTTCAAACTGAGCAGGTGCACCTCTTCCTTGAGAATTTCCAACTCAAAGGCAAAGAAACACCATTTTCCATGTATACAGGGCCCTGGGCACAAATCCTTGAAAATGTTGTCCTTAAAATTTATTCTGAAGTTCATTGTAGCTGCAGCATAATGCATTTACCAACATGCTTTAGTACAGTAAATGCCTTTTGGGCCATCTCATTCCATTCCATAATTGTTTTCCGGGGAAACCCTTACCCTCTACTTGATTTATGCAATACAGATGGTAGGTAAAACTTGAATTTTTATTGATGCATAGTAATATCTTTCTCAGCACCCTTAAAGAAAGTAACATAATTCTTTAAGACATAATATTACACTTAGGAATTGCTCTAGAGGGTCATCAATCTTTTGTGAAACTCTTCCAGCACTCTGCTAATGTTAAATAAACCATGACTAGAATGAAATTCAAAATAGTTTGAGTGATTTCTGCAAAATGTTCTCCATTTGCCAATTATGTAGCACTATATTTTATCCTATCAGTTATTCATTATTCTTTGCTAAAAATACATCAATGGCAAGGGATTTTTGTGAGTTTCAGAAGAATTACAGATGACCCACTTCATGAAAACCAGGCATTATTTTATAAAACATGACAAAGCTGATAACTAAGTGATGATGAAGTGGTATTTGTTTATAATTTTTGTTTTCTTGATAAGAAACAATATTCAAGCCCAATGGGAAGAGTGTTTGTTCAAAGCTATTTTTTGAAAATGTTGACTGGATCTCTTGAGCTTATGCCTAATTCACACACCAGCTAAGATGGTCCTTAGCTGGTACCAGAGTTCCAAAAGGCTAAATACAAAAAGTATAATCTAAATATGTTGGTCTAATATCTAAAAAGGCCATACCCATGTCCATATTCTTTCTTCACAAATATGTTTAAAATACTTTATTTGCTTCCATGATCATAACCTTGCACCTCCTCGTGCCAGCTTTTCCTTTAGCTTTGTCATTTTAGCTCAAATCCTAAATTGGGACTTTTAAATACAGCCTGAGTTCAGCCAAGTAAAGTTCATTTTAAAGCATTCTAGGCATTTTTATATGTGTATAGTTGGGGGTGTTTTGACTTAGATTCAAACCTCAAAGGAACTTCCTTTCAAATCCCACATTCCCAGGAGCTCTGACCCAGGAATAATGATGTGCCTGGCTCTTCATTCTGCAGATTGAAGGCATCAGCCTGGACCTTGAAGAGTTCTTTGCCCATACAGAAAGCTGAGTAAAGAACCTGTTTAAGGCTCCAGTGTGATGTCTAAAATAAAAAATAAAAGCAAGACCCTAAAATAAGCTAATAAGGTGGGTGCATGGGAAGCCAAAGTCTTGATATATCTTTTTCTTTGTCATTCTCTTTTCTGACCCCATAGGCAACCTTGTCCCAGTTTAACAGGGAAAAAAATCTTGATGTTGCTCACAGTATGTTACATACCATCCTTATTACCACTGAAAATCAGAACACACTGACATGGAAGGAGGTTATGATTTGAAATATCTCAATTTTTTTCAGATTTCCCTTAGTAGTTGATCTTTCACTACAGTCTCTTTGATATGAAGAGAGGACAGATATGAGAGGGGACATTTTCTTCTTCTATAGTAAAAAATGGTGTGATCATTCAGAGATATAATTAGGTATTGTGCTTTGATTTGTATGCTTGCTGAAGGTCTTTAAGCTGTCCTTCTTAATACTAAACATTCAAAAATAATGAAGAAAATCTAGTTTCCTAAAATATACTATATGAGATAAAAAAATAAGAAAGCATGCAAAATAACTCAGGACAGTTTCTTTAAATACTGGAAAGAAAATAACAAAGTTTATCTCAAATAATACAAACTATTTATGTTCACTTTTTTATTAGTTTATGTCAAATCAATTAAGAGTTTATCTTGTGTGTTTTACATAGTGATTTTCCATTAACAAGGCATACACGCAGACACACACACCCCCCCCCCAAAAGAATCCTAAAAGCACTGGCTCTTTAGTCTTTGTTATCCAGGCTTTGATTCCCAGAATATATCCCAAATACATCCACATCATGCAGTGGAAATCAGCCTAACATTTTAGAATAAGCCCCAAAGTGCTGGCATGGTGCAGAGTTGTTCAGGCTGTTCCCCACGGAGAGATTAAAGTGCTCTCAGGGCACAACTGACACTTCTGCCTGTGATTTCATGGAGTGCCACCTCCTTTACATCCCAGCTGAGGCAGCTTTGCACCAATGTCCTTCGGAAAAAACACACTCATGCATTGGTGGCAGACAGGCAGGAGCACAAGAGAATGGCTGTGGCTGGGAAACCTTGCCATGATCTCAGGTCTGAGGAGAATCATAGGGAATGAAAGATGATAGCAGACCACAGAGTTGTGGGGAAGACGAATAAGAGCTTCATGATATAGCTTCATAGAAACAGAAAGTTGGAGTGTAACTAGAGGTAAATGTGATGTTGACCTGAATCCAGCAAATTGTTTTTAATTTTCCAAAAGAAGATTCCATAAAAATCAAATAATTCATGTTGGACAAAACCCAAATTTTAATGAACTGTATTTCAGTTGAAGGTATTTGACCAGTTCTTACAGTTTATAAAATTTACAGAGACATAAGGAGTGGATCGAAGTTCACCATCTGCTACTGTAAATAAAAACTTTTATTCTAATGTTTAAAGAAAATGGGGCAGCTGTCATGACATCCCTCACACATGATTAAATCAAAAGCCTTCAGCACCTGTAGAACTGACACATTACTGCAATCTCAACACGTGAGACTTGAGTCTGGAAGTGATAATCTTTTTTCTTACTGTAACAGGGCAAGGCATGACTACACTGCAGAAGATAAATTATTAAAAAATATTTATATGCTAGAATTTCTTCACCAGAGAGAGAGAAAGCATTGCCCTCAGTAGATGTACAAAAAATGACTAATAATGAATTAACCTATTATTCACAAGAGAAGAACTACAAGTTCACAGGCATAATTTCTTCTCTCTTGAGAAAATAAAATAATAATTTGCGATATACTTTTTGAATCTGAGTTGACTTAAAATAAAAAATCAGAACTTTCCTTTCATGAATGGACAGTGATTTTTAAAAGTAAGTTATTGAGAAATTTTTTAAAAATTGTCTCTTGTGTCTCCAAGTAATTCATCTACTTCACAAAAGAATACCTCTCTTCTCTGAAAGTCATTGCCTAATTAAAACTCATAGTACTGTGTCCTTTCTGGTTATGGCTCACTTTTTCCAAATTGTAAGAAAAAAAGCTATATCACTGTATCTGTAGAGCAGCATTTTTTCCCCTGGAGATTTACTTTCAAGGAGAAGTCTGAGTAGCTCATCTCACTTTCAAAGCCTGTTTGAAATACAGCTTGAACTCAGTGAGTTTGGTTTAGTGCAGGTGCTCTTCCTGCTTTATTATGTCCTTGATTATTTTCAGCATAATGACAATTTTCATATTAGTCTTTCTACAAGAAGGTGAAACACTGGCTAGACTGGTTCAAAATTTAAAACAGCTTTGACAGGCCTGACTTTTCACTGACAAAAGTAAGCTGTTTAAGAACTACACTCAAATTTACAGGTAGAGACTAATGAACTCATCACAACTGAAACAGATGGCACAGCCCATTTGCCAGCCAATTAACTTTTGTGGAGCACTGAAGAATCATCATGAAATAGAAGTAATCTAGAAAATATGGAAGACTCCTGACCTAGATTTAGGATGTATTTTTCATTTTAATTTGATTTATAGGGTTTCTTAATTTTGTCACACAAAATATAAGATACATAAAGATTTAAATATATATATATATATATATATTTATATTTAAAGTGGGCAAGTCAAATAATGTTGTAACGTAGAAAATATTTATAAGCAGAATATAAACAATCCTGAGCTGTGTGCATTTGAAATAATTTATGGAAGTTAAATCCTGTGATTAAATGGTAATTTGAGGTAAGTAAATTTCATCATGAAATCACTTTCAAGTTACTTAAGCTACTTTGTACAAGTACGTAAACTACCTCTATAATTCTTTTAAGAAAGGTTATTCCATTTTTCAATGGAATCAAGGATAAAAGATGGCTGAAGTTTCCTTTTAAGTTAAACAAAGAAAATTACTGTTTTCTTTTGTATAAAAATATACGACTAAGAAAAACTAGCTCATGAGATCCTCCCCATTGGCTATTTCATGTTAAGTGTAATTCAAAGTCTCATTATAAATGTTTGACCCAGAGGCTGCTGCTTCCACTCAGTTGATATTCATTCACTCAATAAGCCACCTGAAAGACAGTAATTTAAAACCTGGGGGATGCCTCACTGTATGATATATGTAAAATTATTTCTGTTTGGAGACTCATCCTTTTTTGCTTTCAACAAGAAGAAAAGTTTGTATGTGAGAATATCTATAATTTCTGAGTCACACACTTCCATTTGTAAGGCAAAATACATCTCACAAAATCAATTAAGCAGTCAAATAGAGGACTGTAAATTATTGTAAATTATTATCATTGTGTAAATTATCAGTAATTTATAAGTGCTAACCATCCAAAATGTATCCATAATTTTTTCAGTATTCATTTCCTAACATAATTTTTTATTAGATCCAGTTAAACACAACAACTGATCACATTCAATTCTTTTTGAGGGCTGTTAAGTGAAATTGAAACCATTATTAGAGTAAATTAGAATTATTCAGAATTTAAAAGTTCGGACTGGGTTGAAAATATATTTCTTACAAATGAAAATGCTTCTTAACTAGTTTCAAAGGACCAAACTAATATGATTCACATGAAACAAGGGTTAAGAATTATAAATCGAATATGATTTTGTCTTTATCTACTGTTATGATTTAGGAATGGCAGTCCTTAGTGTAGTTTTTCCACCATGAGTTTCAACCCCATTGCCACTCGCTCCCCCCCCTCCCGACCCTCCTCTTTCTGCTCTGGCAGGATGGAGTTGAGAACTGGAGTCACAAGAAAGGAAAACCATGGGTTGAGAGAAGAACAATTTACTGGAAACAGCAATGAGATAAGGAAACAATAGCAGCAACAATACTTGTCCTGGGTTGGGTATATGATACTTGTATCCTTAATGGTTTGTTCTCTTTATGTTGGATAATAAGTTTTGCACCTTTAAGACTTGTTCCAGAGAGTGAAGGGGGGAGAGAAGAAGCACAGAGTTTGTTTTCAGAACTGCACTCACTCCTCCACGTTCCTGCTCCTGGACTGTGCTGTCTGCAGATGGACAGACAGCGGGACAGAGCTCTCCTTTGCTCTTAGCTAGTTTTAGCTAGCTGAGGCAAAGAAGTTCCCTGGACTGTGGTTTTCTTTTTCTTTGGGCCTGTTTGAACCTGCTCTGGACTGAGCACCAGAGGGTAGCACCAGCAGCTCACACCTGTGAGCACCAGGCCGGGCCTGGGCCGCGGCATTTCCAGCACCGGAGGAACTGATGAGAGACTGAGTGAGCTGAGCTGCAGCCCAGGGAGGGACTCTCTGAGTTCATATTGTTCATTTTTTGTACTAGTGAATGCTTTACCTATTAAATAAGCAGTTTTTTCAACTTTTCTCCAAGAAAATCTTTTTCCCACACCAGCTGGGGGAGGGGCTGCTTGAATTTGTTTTTTCTAGAGAAATCCCTTTAGAGGCTTTTCTCCCCAAATTGCCCTAAACGAGAACAATATAAGTACCATGAGTATTAATATTATAGTACAAAGAAATGATTTACACAGAAAACCCATGACAAACACTGACCCCAGCACTGCTTTCTCCCCCTAGAAGGAACGCCCTTCTCCTCAGAAGCAGACCACTATCCCCACCCCTGGCAATGACAGTAGAGGATGCAAAATCACATCTGGGCCTTAGCCATGCCTCCCTCCCACCCACTGTAAAAAATTAACCCTATCCCGGCCAAAACTTGGATACCTACACGTATCTAAAACCTGCAATATATGAACTTACTCCAAAAAAGCTTATCACATGTGGACAGGTAATCCTAAAGTATTTTACCCAATTAGGGGTGAACTTTTTCCATTTCTCTTTTTGTTTTCTTATAGACTAGCTTGGTACAGTCAGAACTGCAGCACCAAGCACCTGATGTTAGTCCTGACTTGAAAACATACTTATAAATAAATGATGTAAAAATGAATAATAAAAGAAAACCAAAACAAAACTAGTTTCCTACTAGATCATTTTATATTTTCATCATGCCATAATATCTTCTACAATTTTTCCCATCTGGTTACAATCTTACAATTCACCTTATTTATTTGATAGCATTTATTATTAATTACTATATTAAACTTTTAACTTCAGGGAATGTCCAAAAGAGTCAAGGTGAGAAAATTGAATTTATGAGTTGAATCTAACCCGTATAAAATCAATAAAAATCCACAAAAATCATAACACTTCTCACAGAAACAGAACTCACTAGATAATTGTTCATTTCTAAGCTTGATGTTTCCTGTCTGGGTCATTTTAAGCAAGTATCAGTAGTTCCTATCCCATCCTTCTTTACTTGTTTAGAGCGATTGTTACACACTGTGCTGGTTTTGGCTGGGATGGATTTCATTTTCTTCATAATAGCTGGTATGGGGCTATGTTTTGGATTTCTGATGGAAAGAGTTGGGAACTCTGGGATGTTTTAGCTACTGCTGGGAAGAGTCAAGGTCTTTTCTGCTCCTAACCCCACACTACCAGTTGGAGCCAGAACAGCTCATCCCAAGAGACCACAGACATGTTCTGTATCATATTGTGCCATGCTCAGCAATAAAACTCTGGGGAAGGTGGACAGAGGAATTACTGCTCAGGGCCCGGCTGGGCATCACTTGGTGGTGAACAACTATTTTAATTTGCAGCACTTCTCCTTCTTGGGTTTTAATTCTCTGTCCTTGTTATTTCTATTTCATTACAACTGATATGTATTATTTTTGTGTTTTATTTCCATTGTTAAACTGTTCTTTTCTCCACTCACAATTTCTTTCACTTTTATGCCTCCAATTCTCTCCCCCATCCCACTGGTGTGGAGTGAGTGAGTGAGTGAGTGAGTGAGTGAGTGAGTGAGTGAGTGAGTGAGTGAGTGACTGACTGACTGACTGACTGACTGACTGACTGACTGACTGACTGTGTGGTGCTTAGTTTCCACCTGGGATTCAACCATGACACCTCTCTTCTTAAAGTAGTATGAAGTTTATGAAAACTGTATTATGAAATGCTGTAATGCACCGTCAGACAGCAGGCAGATGCAGGAATGAAATTTCAGAAAGCCATCTATTAAAAAAAAACAAACAAAAAAATCCAACCAAAAAAAACCACAAAAAAAAGGCCATACTTAAGGCAGATAATTTCAGCATGAGAATGAGTGAGTCAGTACTATTAGCATATACTTTAGGGCATATTGCACTGTGATAAAAGAATGAGAAAAACAGGAGAGTAAAGGGCTTTTCCCACTCAGTAAAAAAGGAAAGGAAGGAATCTGAATACTGACCTCAGAAAACAAAGTAATATTTTCCTTTTTTAAGACAGAAAGTCTGAAGGAAATATGTCAGCAGCTTTGAGTTTTTAAACAGGCCAGGAAAATGACAGCAAAACAACATGCACACTTCCAAAGAGACCTACCAAGGCAATCGATCAAGTGCAAAAAGCAATATTGAAGCAGGTGCAGGTCCTGGAAAATCACAAACAAGTTTATGAGATACTGACATTACTGAAAAAAAAACCCAGAGTGAATATAAGGCATCCATTGCAATTGTAAAGAATAATAAGGATGGAACTTTTGAGACAGTTACTTGTCAAAGCACAAACATTGCTTACAGTGACCCTCAAGCACTAGATTGACCTGGTTTGCAAACAAGTGGTGAAGTTATATAATATAACAAATATGTGCTGCTCTGATGGAAATATTCAAATAGGGAAATGGGGAAATCAAGGTTAAATTTAGTGGGACAAAAAAAGTCATAGACATTGCTTGGAAAAAGCTGCCTGAAAGTTGTTTACAGAAGAGAGAAGTTGAACTAGCTCATCCTATAGCTGCAAAGAAAAATCAATTGAAATAATGGTGGTATATCAGAGAAAGTATTACCTGTTTCCAGAAATACTACAAATATTTTCTAAAAAGCATAAAAAAATTGCTGTAAAGTGGTCTGCAATGTAATGAAAGCTGAATTGTTGGAAATGCCTCTAAAAGGTGAAAGAATATGAAGATAAATCAAGCTTACTTATTCTTGAAGTCATGTTCCTTAAGCTCAACTTTCACACCACAGGGAGAGAACCAGTGAGCTACTGCTACTGCAGAAGCAAGGACTAAAGGGCATTTGATCTCATGAAAACCTTTTCAGAAGTGGTCAGAGTACAAAAACAAAGGGTTTAAGGTTATTTTTTTCAGTGTCTGTCTTTTCACAATCACAAATGAAATTTTTGTTGAAGTATTTTCAACAATACATTTGCTTTCTGGCAGTACTCTAATGTGGTGCCTTCCTTGAGACCTTCTATGATTTGAAAATCTTAAATCCAATGTTTTCTTCAGATTCCCCTGTTAGTTAGATTATAGCAACAATATTTCAAGATGTTCACTGGATGAACATCAGAGAGGTGGTCAGCATGACAATCTGTAAATGGCATAAGAAAAAGGATATTGGAAGTTTGAAGCCATTATAATTTATTTACTAAAACCATTATGAACTGCTTGTACCTAGACATAGTTTAAAATTTTTGCAAAATTGCTTTTTCTTGTCTTTACAGTCTAAAATGTATTTTGGATTCTTATGTGGTAGTACAAAATGAATCAAAGTTTGATTTTCACTGACAGTCTCATTGAGAGAGAAAATAATTTCATGATAAACATTACTTGAGATTGCTATTGATCCTAATTTGTACCAACCTGTCCTTTTCCAGCACAGAACACTCCTTTTCTGTCCTTTAAAACAGAATTGCTAACAACTCTTAGTTATTTCCCCACTCTTTCATGTGCAATCAAGATTAGATGCCAATCTCAACAAATAAATGTTATTGAAAGTGTTAACATCACATATCAATATTTTTAAAGACTGAAAGTATTATACCAGATGTGTTTTTTTTATTTATCGAATATTAATTCTTACTTTCTACATCAATAACTGTAGAAGAGGAGCAATTTGAATCATTCCCAGTGTTTTCTTTTTTATTATCTTTTTGACTGAGTAGCTAGACTGGAAATGTACTAAAAACAGTCGGGTGATTTAAAAGCTAAATTTGAAAATTACTTAGCTATTTTGATGGCTAAAATCATAGAATATCAAATGCAAAAGGCATCAATTACCTTTTGAAAATCAAACTCAAAAATTCCTCAAATGTTCACCCTATAATAGCATAATTTTTATTCATAATCTCTGATCTGAATATTCTGAATATTATAATTTTATATATATTTACTGCTTAGAAATACAATCTAGCTCCATATTCACCTACCCTTCATATGGCTTCAGAGCAAGTCAATATTATTCTTTTCACTTTTTTAATAAAAAATAATTTTTCTTTGATTACATTTGAAATATGACATGGATATGAAATAATTTAGGTAATTGGCATATAACCATTTCTAAGAGGAAGTGTGGACTACACGTGGTGTATCCTTCCCACTTTCTAGTCAGTATATCTTAAATTTAAATTTATGCTGGCAGTCTCTCACAAACCTATTCAGAAATTTGAAGATTGTTCTGGCTGTTTGAAGTGTGACAAAATGGTGTGTTTCCTCTGAGTTATGTGAAAAAAAAGATAAATCATGTCGTCTTAAGAGCAAGGAAAATCAGTGCTTAAAATTGCTGCCACAGTAAGGCCTTTAGTGAAGGAACTTGATGCATCTGATGAGCATCTGTCACTTCCAGAACTCTGAATATACATGGAAGAAACAGCCTTAAGACAAAAAGGAGGTTAGAAATTGTATCCTTGTCCTAAAAACAAAGACTTGCCTTGTACCTTCTGCATCTGTCTCTGCTCTTACACATATTTTGGTTCTTTGCACTGTCCTGTCTGACTGTGTTAATCGGCTCAAATCAATCTAAATATTTCTCAGTGGCATTATTAGTCCTGTTGTCATTGCCAGTTTGCAAGTGCACCCCAGTACTTTTTATTCATGCTTAGATAACATGTATCATAAAAACAATTCCATTGTTCTAGTTCAATACACTAGACTTTATTGCCTGCTGTTAGAGCTGTGTGGGAAAATTTTATTGAAACAAGCTTTTAGTACAGAAAATAAAGACATTTTCAAAGTGAAAATGATCTTTCAAACCTCAACCAGTTCTTTTTTTGTGGTTTTTTTTTTCTTTTTTTTTTGTAATGCGTTTCCACTCTCAGATATGAGACCTCCAGCTCACTTAGGTTCCTCTCTGTAGCCTCACATGACTTTTCTCTCTTTCCTCATGATTCCAGCTATTTCTTCTGTCTTACCAAATCATGTATTAAGCTGAAACTTTGCAGGACTTGGAATGTTGTGTCAAATTTTCACCTGGGGAGCTTCCCAGTCTGGTACTGTGCTGCTGAGTGCAGCTGCTCGGAGTTCCAGACATTCACTGAAGATAGAATTGGGCCTTGCTGGCCTCTCATAGGAGCTGAATAAAATCCCTGGTAGTCAGTGGAGCTAATGAAATATCTGATCTAAAAAAATGAGCTTAAAAATGTGTCTTGGACGCATACCACATCCATTTTACAGCATTCTCAAGGGAATGAGATTTAATTGGTAGTTGTTGGAGAAGAATAATGACAAAAAGATGGAATTACCTTTCCCTGAACAAGCTAGAAATTTGCAGTGCTTGCTTAAGAAGAGAGAAGTGAGCCAGCCTTCCAAGAAAACTATCTCTGAGACTAGAATAGTAAAAGCATATATTGAAATGAAGAGGAAAGTGTTTGTGAGAAGTGTATATGAACCACAGTATTGGAAAAATGAGGAAATTACTCAAATCTCAGTACAACCAAATAAGACAAGTGTGCCTCAACTTAATTAAACATCAGTGCTTCAGAGAGATTTTCTGCCCACTGCTTTCTGATTTATTTTCAGAGATGAAGCTTAGATTTTGTTCCCATGCTTGGGTAAATCTAGTGCAGCTAAATTGATTCATACTTCCATGGCAAAAAGTCCTCATGAAAGCTCCTAGTGAAAGTCCAGACTCTGCCAGAGTATTCTACGTGGTACATATCTCATTCCTTCTCGTACTTTTTTTGGTTTTTTTCTGAAGGCCTCCCTCCACACAATCAGTTCTGTACTTAACATTAGAGCAAAATACAACCATGCCCTATATCCCTATTATGTAGTAAGAGGTGCCAGTGTTTTCCTCCATCTTTTAAGAAAAGACTTTCACCTTTTCTTAAGAAAAACATGGTGTGAAGGAAAAGAGGGGAGACAACCCTGTGCGCTCTGGTTGCCCCTGGGAGCTCAGACATAGACTCCCTCCTTTGTAGGGGGAGAATCCTTAGATCAAAAAACCTATTCTAGATGTTTATGTGCTGAAAGCCTTATCTTTTGGCCTACAGCAGGTTCAAAATTGGGAAACACTGAAAATGGTATGCAATTCTTTACTGGTCTGAAGATGCTTCCAGTGATGGAAGAGCAGGAGGAGACTGATGTGAGGGAAGGGTTGTGCAGAATGTGCCTGCTGGGGGTTCCTTACAGCAGTGCACGCTGTAATGTGGATTGCAGTCACATGAGCATACTGGACAAGATTTAACATGCTTCTAGTGTTCCAGGCACTAATATTAGATCTTCCTTGAACAAAACACACCCCCAACATTTTGAAATTCATTAATTGGAACACTTCCACTGTGTTAATTACCCCACATGAAGCACTCAACCCCAGGTTTGCAAATTTCAAACAAAACCCAGGTATATTCTGCATCCCCTGGAGTTCACAGCAGTTTTCCAACATACACTGAAAATTATTTTGAAACAAAAAATATTCAAAGACATTTGAGAAAAATCTGCCTGAGTGTACAAGGAAAATGCAGGGCTTTTGCCCTTTCATATTTTTGTTTGTTTCCAAAGTTTCACAGCCATTAGGAATACTTTGCCCCCTTGAGGCTTTTGCTGGCTCTTGGCAGACTGGTATTTTCCCTACACAGCAGGCACTGACAGTGACAAGTGAGAGCATTGACTCACTGCTTCTGGCTACCTGCTGCCTTTCTTCTCCTGTTTCCTCAGGAACAGAGGCTGATCTATGAAAATAAAACAAGAGGAAATGATTCTGCAATTAATATTTTAAATCCTGTGCCTTTATTTCCATTGCATTTTTAATATTTCCTCTTTTCTTTTTTTTATTTAAGAAAAGTCTTTTCTAAAAGTAAGATGGCATATTACTATTTTGTCTGCACACCTGAGATAGGTGATTTCTCAAGGGAATGTGTAAAATTAATTATCACTGTGCATTTGCTGAGTGTCTTAAAACTCAAACTTCATCAGCCAAACAAATGCATCTGTTCAGAATAACAGATTGTTAGCTCACGATAAGGTGCAGTGTCTTTTTCCTCTACCCAGCCAACAGGCTAGACAAAAGAAAAAAAAAAAAAAAACAGAAAACCAAAACTGCCAAAGTTCTCTCTCCTGGGCTTTCCTGCTCTTTCTGAACTGTGACTGCACAGCACTTGGAATTTTTTTGTCTTTGTCCCAGTGTCAGCCATCAGCCCTTTTAAAGCTTCTCTCAAGTAACTTTGCCCTTTAATGAGAGGAGTTTGCATTAGTACAAGAACTTTTAACCTGACTTTTGTTTGAGGTTTTGGTGGGTGTTTGCTATTTAGGTTTAATGAGCAGTGCAAACAGCAGCCACCCAGGAGAGTGCTGTAAGAACATGCAGATTATTTATTCAAGTGATTAGTAAACAAAGAAAGGGAGAGTTACAAGTTCAAACCCAGATCAAGACACCTGTCCCAGTCTTAATTTTAAAAGTAAAATCCATTTTCAGCATGTTCCATAGAGAAGGTAAA
Source organism: Molothrus aeneus (assembly GCF_037042795.1). Classification (NCBI taxonomy): domain Eukaryota; kingdom Metazoa; phylum Chordata; class Aves; order Passeriformes; family Icteridae; genus Molothrus; species Molothrus aeneus. The sequence continues at coordinate 59,772,268 of NC_089649.1, read as the reverse complement.
ATAACAATGGTAAGGATTTATTAAGGAATATGGGAGAAAGGAGTTTTGTCTTGTTGTTGGGTTTGCCTCTCTTTTTCTTTTTCTTTTTCTTTTTCTTTTTCTTTTTCTTTTTCTTTTTCTTTTTCTTTTTCTTTTTCTTTTTCTTTTTCTTTTTCTTTTTCTTTTTCTTTTTCTTTTTCTTTTTTTCTTTTTCCTTTTCTTTATTTGGTTGGTTTTGCTTTTAGTTTTGTCTTCTTTTGGTTTTTTTTGTTTCTTTTAATCTTGTTGTAGAGTCTTTGACTATTGATACTTCAATGAGCAGTAACACTTTGGGAAGATTTTACTTTTACTGGCCTGTGTGTAAAGAGATGCCTGACCATCAAGGCCATCACTGTGGTATTTCTGAGTCACACAGTAACAACATTTTTGAAATCTGGTCAAAATACTTGGGTTGTCTCATTTATTCAAAATATTAATCACATGAACAGCAATGATCAAATTCACCTCAGGTGATGCAGGCAAGGCAGGAAGTGGTAGTCAGAGAGATGATAATCACAATGCAAGGAAAAGTGCATCTAAAAAATAAAGATCAGATCAAACAACAATTTTTCCTTTTTTTTTTCAATTTTCAGTGGCCTTTCATATTGGTTTTGCATGAAATGAACTGAGAGTTTGGGTAACAGGCTGCAGTCAACATTGAAAAATGAGAAAAATCAAGAGAAACAGAAAAGGAGAATAGATTTTAAAAGTCAAAAAGTAAAAATATATAAATAAGAAATGAAACAGATATTACAAGATAACATAGAGAGGACATGGTAGAAAAGACATCACCCTTTCCCTTAAGCATTAAAAAAGTAACGCAACAGTTTCCCTAGCTGTACAAGGAAAAAAAACCCTTCAGTTTGAAACAGGTAACATTCCTAATGCAGTGTTTCAGCAGTGTCCTGTCCTACTCCATCTAACCCTGTTGCTATTTTCTACTTCTCTGTCACAAACTTTATGCCATAACAAGAATTCTGCCCCACATAAATTCAATATAATTATTTCCAAGTGTTGCTGTGATCTTCAGTTTATTCTGCTGTCTCAGAGATAACATTTTTGCCCTGTCCACAACTCATAATCTTTGTAATAACTGACTACAGCCTACCCAAATTCCTGCCTGCTGTCTCCCATAATCTCAGAGCTTTTGAGTGATTTTTTTTGGTCCCTGGTTCCCTGCATCTTTCATCTCCTTCATCTCCTTCTCCTGGTCAACGGGTGATATTTTGTGCTTGGGTCCTTCCCTCTTGCAAACTGCTTATATCCCAGCTCACCCCAGGCCTGTGGTTTCTGACCTCAATAGAGAGATGACAGTTTTCTCTTTGGTTTGGGAAAGAACAGCATTTCTTTATTTGACTTTTCTTCCTAAGGGAACAGGGCTTATGTTATTATGTTGTCTGCCTCTGTCAGAGCCATCCCTTCTCCCACCTTTTTAATCAGTAAGCCTATTTCAATCAAATTTCTCGTTTCAATCAAGAATGTACGTATTTTAAAAAATACTTACATAGGATGTATGCATTTTAAAAAAACTTAAATTTTTTTCCCAAGTTTCCCCACAGGGAATTTGGGGAGCTAAAGAAACAGATGCTTAAACTGAAGGAAACCCTTCAGTGTAACCCTGCCTGTTGTTGCTGGAGTTTCTTCTCTGGAGAAGGTTCAATAAAGGAGCTGTAGAGAAACTTGAATTAGAGCTGGCGCTTTCTTAAGCTTCCAATCAATGAGTCCTGACACATAAACCCATGCACCATCATGTTTCATTATGGTTACCAGTGCTCAAAGAACTTCCTGTCCTTCTTTACTGAAAACAATAACTTTCCAACATCAGCTCTTCCCTTTGGCCTGAGTATCATGTGAGGAATCTGGGTAGAGGGTGAGTCAGCCCAGCTCTCTCTATGATAATAAACTTTGAGAGAGTGGCCTGCAGTTTCTGAGGATCAGCTCTGGATCTCTCTATCTATTTGGATAAAAACAACAGTTCCTTGCTAGAAAAATAATTGTGCACATTGGGATTTTTTTTAAATTATGAAGTACTAGTAGCTCAGCATATCTGTAAGCAAAGCAAATTATAAAGGTTCCCCCTGCAGCATATGTTTCACTTTTCCTTCCAAAAAAGCATAATATGTTTATGAAATTAGGGTACTCATCCAAAGGGCCTTGAATAATGATAAGATATATGAAATAACTACTGTAGGCTTTGAAATCAACATTGCAGAAGATAAGGATTTCGTCAGGATGTAGCTCAGTCAAACCTGATTAATTTGTGCCTGCTTCTGCCTAAGCCACCAAAACATTTCACTGGCAGGCAGTGCAAATGACAAGCCACTGCTTTGGTAGTCTGGAGGGGATTCTTGTTAATATTTATGAAAACAGTCTGCAAACTGATTCTGTCTAACTAGGTCTGTCTGTACTACCATTATCTTATCACATCCCACAGGGATACAAAACCTCAATACTGAATTAATCGTACTATGACATTTGGAAGAAAGAAAAAGGAGAAACTACTCTGCTGGCTCAAACCACTGGAGATCACAAATTGTATTTATGATTGTTGTTTGAGAAGATTACAAATACATTTTAATAAACATCTATCAATAACCATCAAATTATTTTTCCCAATATTTCTCTGTACTTTTTCTCAAACATTTAAAGATGCTTGTCTCCACTATAAACAGAGTTTAGCAAGAAGTTGCATTTAACTGGAGCTGACAAGGTAACTGACTTTGCAGCAGTTTAAGAATATAAACAGTAAAAATGAAAGTGGAGATTGATCAAAGCAGTATGAGAAATTTGCAGCACTACAGTACCAAATTGCCTGTTATTTTACATAAAAAGAATTTCCATTGAAGTTATCATAGACAATAAGCATATTAATTAGTTAATGTATATCTGCAAACTGACTCACAGTTGAAGCCATGGCCCCTTTCTGTGCACACATATATAAATTTATGTGCGTTTTCCAACAAATTGCACGCTAACAGCTTTTAACCAAATCTGACAGAGATGAAGATTTTAAAGACATTAATTCCTACCAGTATATTTAAAACAGGAAGTTAAGCAGAGAACTTAGATTGTCTATGAACTTCCCTCGAGGGTTGAGCTCACCCCTAACTTGGCACTAGAGAACCCAGAAGCAAGAGCTTATCTAGGACCTCGGAGTAAGAGGGAAGGACCTTGAGCAACTTGGACCTGGAAACCTGACAAGCCAGAAATTCATTATCTGCTCTGTTCCTTGCAGAACAATCATATGCTGGTTTTGTGAAGAATTGTTTTCAAACCATGGAATTTTAGTGCTGTGATTCACAGTAGTTTATGCTGTGAATAGGAGCTTAGTTTTCCATGCCTGGTACAGGTGAAAACTTGACTCAATGCTGGAGTCCAGCATAACTGAGGCTCCTGGAAGTTCGGGCAGAGATGTCCATGTGCATGCAGGTACAAACTAAAGTTTGCCTCCTTAAAACGTACCCACACTGGAGGGGAATTTCTGGATTTTGAACATGGATACCTAAAGCCTACACACAGTTACTTTTAGAAGCTCGTTATTTTATTTTATTTTCATCATTTTATTTGAAGGCAAGATGACCTGAAAATTAATTTGCTTCAATAGTTGACATTCTGGTAACAATGAAAGATAGAGGCACTAACTTCTGAAAAAAAGGTTCAATATAATGCAAGCCAAGTACAAGTGAGAATAAAAGTAAGAATGTTCTAATGAAGCTGAAACATATGGCAAAGAAATTACTCTACAACCCTTTAGAGTGCAATAGACGATAATACCCTTGTTATGGAGGTTTTAAGTAATTCTGTGCAACTTAATTGCACCCCTGCAATAAAATGTAGCGGTTTGGTTTAAAGTGGCAATAGGGTGGTTACCATTTTCTACTCAATTCCATTTATTATTTAACGTCTGCAACCCAAGAATAATAAAAAAGATTTCTTCCAAAAATTTGCTCAAAATTCTTTTACAATATAATACCAGCTTTATGATGAAACACTTTTTTGTGGCATGATTGTCTTCTTTCCATGGAATCTCTTTTTTTTTTCCCCCATTAAAATGTTTTGGTTGAAAACTTAATTTATTGATGACAAGTGGAAAGTCTCACATGAAACATTAATGAGAACAGAAATGCATATAATCATTATATTAGTAACTCTGGCCCTATAGAACTTCTAATATGTCCTACACTCCTACATGTTTAGATGAAATCTCAGTCCAGTGACAAAACTGAATTGTAGAAGAAAGTTTAGTGTTGAATCAAAAGTGATGTTTTGCTGTTTTCATTTCCTGCTGCATGTGATAACATTTCTATTCTTTTTCTGGTTACTCCTGTGTCAGCATAAATATTCTTTTTAGCCTGAATTTCTTATACTCAAATTAAATTTTTAAAAATTTAGATATTTGTAAGGAGTGATACACTGACTTTTTTCCCTACAAATTTAATAGCAATAATATCCATTGCCTCAACCACCAGCTTAAGATATGACTCACTATATATAAAATACTTATTTTCTCAATCCAGCCTCTGCATTACCACAACTTTTTATGTGAATAGGCTGATATTACCAAATGAACTTCCATGCCAGGAAAGGAGTCAGAAGTCTGCCTCAGCTAGAAGCCATTTTGCAAAGCTTTAGCTGTTGAAAGCAGGAACTGTATTTTTGATTGAAAAGAATCAGTGTAAATTCACATGCTTCCCAGGTGTGGAAGGGACACTGACAGAAACAAACATCTTCCCATGGATGAAATATTTAAATCGTTTTGCACAGACTTCCTAATTTTCACTATCATATGGGGAAGATCAAAATCAGGTTTGTTTTGATCAAACTAGAAGATGATGAAGGACTTATGATAAAGCACCTTGATGTAAAAGTGATAAGAGCCTTAGAACTATCTAGGGAGAAGGAGATGGAAGAGCTTCAAATATTGACTTGTTCTTGGACCAACCTGTATCTGTTCCTTATAGGAAATCTGCCTTGAGCTTACACTTCCCACAAAATATTAAAACTTTCTTTACCAAGAGCTGACTTCAAGGAACACAGGGGAAATGCATTTGAAAATCTTCAGATGAGAACAGAAACAGATTTTGAAGGGTATATCTATGACTTCTCTTGATATTATGCATCCACTGATAAAAATTCAGGTGGCTTTGAGAGGTCTGACCTTGGTTACTGGAGGCCAGCTGCTTAACTTGCAGTTGAGTCTATTGCTGAGGTCTTCAAAGAAATTGAACCAGGAAACTTTGTTTTTCAGATAGTTTGAACAAAAATGCAGTCAGCTTGAGAAGCAGAAAAGTAATGTTCAATGGACATCAAGAGATCCAGAAGAGAGAAGTAACTGCAATGCTGCAAAAAGGCCTGCTGGTCAAAGTAAGGTAATTCTCATTAAAAATAAAGTTATAGGAAAATGGGGTTTATTAAATAATAAATTTAATTTCATTTTCAATTGATGGCTAGTCACAGGTAGGAACATCTTGAGTTTTCAAAGTAAGGTCAAAATGTACTTGATTTCTTATCTTTTAAACTGTTTCCTTTTAGTATCAAAACAATTCCAGAAAGGTTAGACAAACTGCTTCACATCTTGTCTTCACTGACCTAAAGCTACATATATTTTTCTTTGTCCTTTGGGCTGAAATATGAGTGTTACTGTGCGTGGGAGGGAAGATATTTTACCATAGCATAGATTAGGAAGGGATGAAGTGCTGACCTTCATCATGAAGGTGAATCAAAGCCTTGCAACATTGCAGTGTCTTCTTCTCACTGTTGCCACCATAGTTTTTCTATCCACAGAGTTCCTCAGAGTTACCTCCAGTAAGAATTTCATGAGTCTACAGGAACTCAAAGAGGCAAGAAGGATTTTACCTAATCATCTGAAACCTGGAGCCAAAGTGCATTTGGTATTCAAAAAAGGATTTCGAAAAACAGGGGTAGTGTCTTAGTCAAAGGGAACCTTTTACAATAGCAAAAGGATTGTGAACAAAAGACAGGAAAGGCAGATTGAGCAATGGATCAGGGAAACTGTGTGGGCAGGAAACAGAATAAAGAGTAATTCTAAGTGTCCACATACAGGAGCTCTTAGTTGAAATATGTCTGGAGTGTAGTATGCTGTTTTGAATACTTAATCATCACCTCTGTTGAAAGCTCTAACAATAAAAATATGCAAAGTCTAGATAAAGGTAGATTAAGTTCATTCATTATTGCAGTCTAAGATAGTCCGTTCATTTCTGTGCTGCAAGGCTTTCCAGTTTTTTTTCCATGAGAGAAATAAAAAAAAGATGACTGTCCCTATAGCATGGTACAAGTCTTATCTAGGTTTTTATTTTTGTAGACCTGAGATCAGAAATTTCCTTCTCATGGTGTTACCACTAACAACTTCTTAGAATACATTTTTTTTTCATCTGGAAAGAACTAACCGAAGAACCAACAATTTACACTTAGGTAGTGGATATTTTTGGCCATATTAAAATATTTATCTATGAATAAAATGATGGGCCTACAGATTTCCAGTGTCTGTCTTTACATGATGTGGAGCAGTTTCCCCCATGCTCATAAAAGCCCCTCCCAGAAGTGTGGAACTGGGCTGTGCTTTCACTTTGCAGGGTATGCTGAGATTCCACATGCTCTGCAAGATCCAAGGTCTCTCATTCTGCATGTGGTTTCTTTGCAAAGCTCTGATCATGGAGTAGATTTCTGCACTGGGATTTGCCATCTTCAGGTTTCTGTTTGGTGTGCTGGGTCTGAACAAGTCCAGGTTCACTGTCACAGCTTGCTGCATTGCCTCCCATCCCCAGGCAAACACCAGAAAAAAAAGTGGCTTAAGCTTACATCAAAGCACAGCTTAACATGTGTTTCTGTCCAGATTATTCACAGATTCATACTACTTAGCCACAGCCTGAAATCAGAAATTCTGACAAAATTCAAAGCTTAAAAAAAAAAATCATATGGTGTCACTTTCTACTGAAAACATTCATTTTAGCTTTGATAAACATATTGTAAATCAATATACTCAAGACTTGGGCAAACTGCACTGAAAACACTGCAGCTGAACAAATCATTCCAACATTAATTTTTAATACAAGTACATAAACAACCAAATACTCTGGGTCTTGCAAGCTCACCCTTTCCACAGGGATGATGAGGAATCACAGTTTGTAAAAGTGTCCTGCTGCTGCCATCTGGCCGCCGGCCGCCCACCGAGCCAAACTAGCACTTCCAGAGGCAGCAGTCACTCAGCCAGGGGAGGATCCCCTTCCACAAGTGCTGATTTAGTGCCTTAGGAGACAGATTGGCAGCAGCATAAGGTAAAACACTCTGCCAAGTACAGTAAAACAAGTGAAAAGAGAGGAAAGAAAAATAGAAGGATAGTAGAGAGACCTGCAGGTGATACATAGGCAAGAGAAAAAACAGAAGAGGGTAAGTGGAACAGGCTACATTGAAAAGAGACGTTTGGGAGGACTTTAAAATGGTATCAAAATTATTCTAGGATGGGAACAAGGGAAAGCAAAATCTGAATTTAAATTTTCTTCAGTATCTCTGACTATAAAATAGTAATACCTATATGCTTTCATGAGGTTTTCCAGGCCATGAAATTTTGTGCCCTATTCAAATAAATTATTTTGCTTTTAAATAAAGATGCTGTTTTACATAAATGGTTTTGACATCACTGATTTGCAGTTCTATTATGTCTGCTATTCAGGGGGTGAAAGCAGCAAAAAAGTAGTAAGGGTAGACAAAGTCCACCATTTGAAGTGTGGCATCCATATAAATGTCAATTTGGTGAATTAATTCAGTGTTGGCAGTTCTGTGTTCAGGTGAGTTGAATGACTTGCCCCAGGTGATGCAGGTGATGCAGGTGATGCAGGTGATGCAGGTGAAGCTCTGCAGCACAGAGAGGGACACTGACATGGTAGCTATTAGGTTCTCATTGAGTTTAATTCAGGTCACTGGTGAAAGTCATTTAGCATTGTCAACTGTTGAGAGTTGTGAAAAAGCCACCCCACAATGTGACACCATTAGTTATTTCTTCTAAGAGGAAAAGTCTTATTAAAACAGCAGGAATGCTGCAGTGTAATCAGACGTGAAGTGCTCCATGCCTGCACAGTGTCAGCAGACTCACTTTGTGCTGTGCTAGGCATGGCTCTGCCTTCCTTCCCCATCCCAGTGACATTTCTCTGCATGAAGTCTGGTGTCTAGCTGAGAGATTGTTGACATTAGAACAGTCAGAAAAGTTCAGTTAATACACAGCAGACCACTGTGTGAAGGCTCTCTCTTAAAAAGGAAGAGGCTCCAATTCCCTGCAGTTGAGGTTGAATATGTGAGTTTGAAACTGTTGTGCTCCATCCTGAGAGGTCCAAAAATGTTACTCCTTGGCTAAATTAGCCTTAACTCTCTGGGGACTGTCATATCATAAGAGTTTAAGCAGCAACATTAACGTGAGGATTTCCTACCTGCTATTCCTGCTTGTTTTTTTTCTGGCCAAGATCACAAAGTTTTGCCCTTATATTTGTGATGTATGAATAGCCAGGAGCAGAACTGACATTTTGCCTCAAGCCCCATGTTAGGAATTGTCAGTAACTACATTTCCCTTGACTGTAGATTTGCTGGCACCAGGGGGAAATCAAACACTAAAGTAAAAGCATTATCCAGTGTTTTTGTCAGGCTTTTAGAGAGAAAAATCCTTCTTATGAAAAAAAACAATTTCGCATTTCAGAAAAATTATTTTTGAGTTGCAATGACAACCTAAGAGCTCCATGCTGTTGTGATCAGACTGCTGGTGGTGGAAGAGTCTGTTTACAGCTAGCTCAGGTCTCTCTACATAACACTGCAGATTGCAGCATACCTGTCTCAACAGCAGCTACTGAAAAGTAGAGTCCTTAAGCACACCTTTAAATAGCTGTTTACTCGGGTTTGTCCCATTTTATTGTTCGCTATTTTCTAGTTTTCTGGTGTGGAATAATTCTTTTGGTATTTGAAAAGTTGGTTTAGCAGTTCTCTGGTGAGCATTTCTAGGTGGGGATACAGATGTCATGTAAGGTGGCAACAGTACTCAAATTTCCCTGGCTCCTGAAAAAAAGTATTTTAACCACTAAACTCTTCTCTAAATCATGGAATTCTGGGCACTGCTGTCACAAGTAAACCTGCACATTAATTTGAGGTTTCCTAAAACAGCTGTCTACCTTGAAAATTGGTGTAGTTTTAGGTATGTACTCCCTTGGAGCACTTTGAATCATCTGACATGAAGAATTTTCCTGTTCACTTGAAGTCCAGAAGACATTCATGGGTAGGTGCCTGGCTTGCCCTGTGTGCAAGAAGGGACTGGAAAGAACTGGAAGGGCTTTTATTCTGCTCTGAAGTCAAATCACATTCCTGCATCAAGGACTATCTCACCCTAAATAAGGTTAGATTTAGCTTTCTTGTTACTGTTGTTATTTTCAAATTCATGCTTTCTTACAATTATGTAACAGGTGAAGTAGAGCAATGTCTCAGGATAAAAACAGTAAGCTGGTTATGAAAAAACAGTCTAAGTATAACTCTTATAAGCAATCTGCAGACTAAAGAGAATGTATTAATGGGCAACTGCCTTGAGGAGAAGAAAGTTTAAGACACTTCCTCCTCTGGAATCTGACAAAATATCTAGCAATAGGCAACTTCCTTTACAATGTCCAGACTGCAGAGCTAGGCATGCTAATGTACCCCACTCAAGAGAACATTGTGCTATATTATGTAAATAACCCAGATGAATGTTATTTTTAGATACAATTTGTGAACTAAGTGAAAATTATTACAATTACATTTCTTATCACTAGAAAATGTTTTCCTAAATTTTGTCTAATATTTACCATTTGTTACTTTCCTCTGTCTTCATATGCCTATGTCTTCACTCACTCATACACTTTCCCCTAACACCAAAGAAATTTCTCCTATGAATTTTAGGAGTTATTAGCAAGATTGATTTCAATAGATATTTTGTCACATGTGGGTTAAAATCTGCCACAGACAGACACATTTGGCTGCAAAATATGAGAGCAGGTTATGAGTTTCACGTTTTTAATCCCTTAGCTGGTTGGGTTTAAACAATTTAATGACTTAGTTTTCACTGCAATGAAAAATGCCGGGTGTTCTTTGTCACAGTGCTGTGCCTTCTAAACAATAATTACTATTCCTGATTGTTATTTCAAACATATGCTCTGGGTGCCCAGCTTATTGGTAAAACCTATTTAAGTGTGGTGGGCTCATCATCATTGTCACGTTGCAGTATCTGAAATAGCTTTCATAAAGAAATATCCATCTGGTCCCTGGCTTTATTTTATTCTTCGCTTATTTAGATCATAATTACAGTTGTGGGATATCAGGGTAACTATACTTCAATATTGATCCTATGTGTAACATCTGTTGAGAGCTCCTGATCTGAATATAAGTAGGTAGTTTGTTGTATTTCATTCTGAGTTAGAATATGTTCTTGTGCAACAATTTTATATTTCTCAGGTGGCTGGTGTTTTAGCTCTGAAAATGGAACTTTGTCTTGGAAGCAGTAGCTGAAATGATAGTATAATTTTTAGAGCTCTCAGACTTTTACTGACTTTGTGGACTATTATGAAATTACTGTTGATTTTGTTTTCTGTCTTTCTAGACTGTTTTATATCCAGATGTTGAACAGTTTCATTATGTGTGTTTGAATGCTTTAGCCATGTCCTGCCCCCAAGGACAGTACTTTACCATCTTGAAATGATACCAAATTCAGGCCCAGGAGGTCTTAGGGGTATCACCGTGATCATCCAGTCTGATTTCTGCTTTGCAGTCTGCCTTTACTGCACTAATTAACTCAGTAAAGGGAATTCTGCTCTTCCACATAAGTGGGTAATGCAGTAGTAACTGCACTGTAGCACAGCTGAGTTATCAGCACAGAGAGAGATGAGGAGGAGATTGTTTTACACAGTTAAATGCTGTTTCTCACAAAATGGTCCTGTCACACAGCTGGTAGGGACTTAGAGAGCTTAAAACAGCATTTTAATGTCCAGAATCCACAAGCTGGAAAGAGCCTTCATGGAAATCTTTTATTTTAAAGATTTTATTTCATTCTTCACAACATTTTCTTCATTGTCCACAGCAAAATATATTATATTTGGGTATACCCACTTCTGTAGTGGATAGTGAGAAATTTAAGAGTTACATATGACATTGAAAATGACCCTATTGAGGGTAGAAAAAGTACAGGAATATTTTTCAGGCCAATATTTCTTCTGTTCATCCATTACTAAGTTCCCACACATTAATTTTTGTCCATTTCTCTTCCTAAAAATAATTAACTCTTTTAACTCTAAAAAAATTTTAGTTCACAAACAGTATACACATATCACACAGATCTCGCTTATCTGGTATGAGCTCTAGAGATCAGATTAAAATATCTGAAGGTCATATAGAACAAAAAGGTCAACAACACACATGCACACATCTGATCAGGAATAGGCACATTTTATTATAGACTCTGGCTCTTTTCAAACAAGGTCTATTTTCATGATACCCATACTATTAGTCTAATTAAAAAACATTCAAACAGACAAACAAAGACAATGTTCCAAAATATCTCTGTGTTCATCTTTGAACTGGGCTTGTTGTGCTGTTTCTTTCATGTCTAACCATATACTCTCATTGCAGCTGCACCACTCCTATTAATAGTTTAGAGAACTATGTGTGATAATAAAATGACTGCAGAACTTGCAGCCACAGCTTCTGAATAATGGACTACTTTTTCATAGTCAAACTTTGCAGAAAAACTTCCCTGATTTATTAGACATTTATACAACACATTTGGTATCTCACTTGTTTATTTGGATTTTGCAAGACATTTGCCTTGCAACTGAGAAATGTAATTAGCACTCAGGAGAAGTGAATGCAGTTCCCAGCTTTCTTGCAGGGAAGGCATTCCTGTGGATGACAGGGAGAGATGAAGTGCCACATTCATCTAGCTGCAGCTTGGCCCTTACTGCTGTTCTATGCACAGATTAATGAGAAATTCAAGACTCCTATTCTCCAGGGTTCCCAGACACGCTGTACTGTCAAACAGAGGTAGTTATGACACCTAGGTCAGCTGCTGGCAGTAGTTGGTTGCTCACAATAGATTCCTAATGTGCATATACATTGCACATGCATTTTGGGCCTCAGCTCCTGGTCATTTTTTTGTAATAATTGGTCACAACAGTTTCTACAGACTGAAAATTGTTAAGTATTTATTACATAAATAAAGAATATGAGTTTAATTCATATGAGGAAATATGGAAAACATTTTGGCAACAGCCTTGAAATTGCTGTTTTTCATGTTGCAAAAATGTGGCAGTGTTACTTTTGATGGATGTTGTGTTTTGCAGGAATGTGCCCTTTTTTCAAATGATTTTATATTTTCCTGTTCACATATCTTGTTTCTTTCTCTTTTGCTGTCTATGAGAGTAAATACATTCAGTACAAGAAGATAAATTGAACATTGGGAAATGTTATAAATTCTGGGCAATAATCTGCCATTTATCAGTGAGACAAGAAATTGTCTTTTAAAAAAAAATAAAGGAAAATGATTGATTTGAAAAATGAAACTTCAGTCACCCTTTACTGTTTTAGTTATGCAGTGATTCAAAGTCCTATATTGGATTAAAAATAGCTAAAATGTTGTTCTCTCTATTTGTCACATCTTTTGGTATTTGTTGGGTTTTATTTATATTTTAAGTGAACTTGAAGCCTTAGAATTGACTGTTCACACTGCTTTTATGCAGTTCAATTTACTCCAAAAGGATTAGAGTAAGGCAGATGCAGATCAGCAGAAAAACTGGAGAATCAGCCAAGCACTTTTGTGCCCTTTGCTCACGATTAACTTGTCTGTACTTCATCAATGAGGGTAAAACTGATATATTTTAATGAAAAATAAATTCAGGAGTAACCCAGTGTAGCACTAATCAAATCAAGGAAATAAAGTGGAAGTAAACCATAAAAAAACCCTACATCAGACTGCAGTTGTCAATTCATTTTACTAAATTTTAACACTAATTTCTGGGGAAAGAGAGGCACAGCACATGGAGTCAGGTGGTTCTCTCTCTCTGATTCATTTTCTGTATTGACTTGTGGAGGCAGCATCCATAACTGCTGTGGATGATTTGGACTGACTCACGTATCATATGCATCTTATGTTAGATTTTAAATACATTCTGTTTGATCTATTTAGGGAAGGCATTTTGAAGGATGCTTCATGTAGTGAATGGTGCATATATTCTTTTTTGATGTATCTTAACCCATAGCTGGTAGCAGGTCAGTTCCCCAAATCATGGAAATTCAGGAATTGTTCCTATGACATCTGTTGTCACTAAGTACCAAAAATGGAAGGAGTGTTTTCCTTTGAATTTGCTGAGACAAAAAAAAAATAAAAGATCAGAAGGATGAATAATTTAGTCCTGAACTTCTTCACCCAGGTATTTGTAGAATAGGTCAAGGTGACCTACTTTTCAGCTACTCACCCATACTCAGGGGACCAAGTATCTCATGGGAAAGGAGTTAGATGGTGATGACTGGAGCTGAATGAGTTGTGACAAAGGAATGTGGGTTTGAGAGGACAGTAGCTAAGTATACATCATTCAATATTTAATCTAAAACTGGATTTCCCCATGAATTTGCCTGAATGGCAAATGGTGTGAAAATGTAGAGAGTTGTAAAGAAGGGCTATAAAAATGTTCTGACATGAGAGATTTTCTATTTTCATGGAAGTAAGGACAAATTTCCCAATGAATAAAATACATGTAAAATACAACTCAGTTACTGAAACTGAACTAAAGTGTGTGTAGAGGAGAAAATTACATTTTTCCACTCTATCAAATTGTCTAATAATAATAGCAGCCATCTTTTAAATGCTACAAATCAAGCTGTCACTTCATATCATACAATTTGACTGCTACATTTCCTTTTTCTTTAGAAGAGCCTCATGGGATTAGGGCGGAACAAGAACTGTCAATTTATGACAAGAAACATTTCATATTCAAAGTCACAAAACTTGTTGTAGGTGATGAGATCTGGAAGAAAACCCTCCATAGTGTTCCCCATGAGATTAACAAACAGTGGAAATTGTTGATATCTCATATATTAAGATTTATATAAAAAAGAGAGTACAATATTAAAGCAAAACTGGAATTTTCCAATAGTTTTATTAAACTGAAACCAACTTCCTATTCTTTAGTTATACAGGAGCTAGAGGGATTTGAGTATATATGCTTTCTTTTTAATGTGCAGCTACTGTCTTTTAAAGAATATCTGAAGAAATAAGATTAACTTTTAAACACTGTACTCCTCGTCTCTCTTTAATATGCCCCTTTCTGCAGAGTCCTAAAGACTGACAGCTGAAGAGAAAATTCAGAACCTTCAAATAATTTAGTCTGGATCGAAGCTTTGGAGATCATCTGGTCCAACCTCTGACTTGAAGCAGGGCCAGCTTTGAAGTCATATCAGTCTTCAGGGAATCCCTGAAGTATTTTCAACAGTGTATTCAAAAGTTACTCACCTTTCCCATTTAAATTGATCTCTATAAAAAGGCAGCTCTGTTTTGCAGCCTTGCAATAAAAAAAATCAAAGTAGAAGCTAAAATACACATATTATATCAAATTCCTTCAAGTAGACAATAAAATTCTTATATCTGTGTTATTTTCTACACAAATAATTTTGAAATTTACTCACTTGATTGACAATTGAATATATTTTGTTGCTAGGGAAAAAAAAAATCATGCAGCCAGAGAAAACCAGGAAGGAAAGGATTAGAGTACTTTCAAGCTATTACCATTAAGAGGCCTTGCCCACTATCCTTTGCTGCTTTTTACTGCTGATTGTTACTTCTTCCATAAGAAATATATATTATTATTATTGTAACACCTCTGTTTGTTAGGGCATTGAGGGAGGAGTGCTTGTTCTCCTGCATGTTTTTTTTTCCTAAAGTAGTTACCTTTGTACCACAAGAACAATGAATTTGTTGTTGATTTAAACATATTGTTTGCTGTTTTTCAAAAACATTATTGAATGAAAATGTCAATGACCATGGGTCCCGTTCTGTATGTATGAAATTCATTTTATTTGTGCATTGCTTTGGAAATATTGATTGCATTCAAAATTAAACATTACTGTGCTGTTCAAGCATTCAGTGAATCACCTGTAATAAATTTGATTGCAGAACTTGTTTAACTACAGTATCTGAAAAAAAGAAATCAATGGCATGTGTTGACCTTTAAGCTTCCAAATATAATAAGAAAATATTGTTTAGTAATGTCAGTCTTTGTGCAGTAACTATTCTTGAACACCAAAATGAAAAAAAAAAATCCACATTTCAGCTGCTGTAAAACAAGAAATTCCTATTCAATTCAGTGAGTCAGAGCCTGCAGTGTCTGACTTTTTACCTAGACTAAACATTTTTGATTGTTTTTAGATTTTAGGTGTACTCTCTTCAAGGAATAACACCATTCTGTTATATGTATGTACTGTTAAACTTTTAAGACTTTATAGACTTTCCAGCTAATTGAAATTTCATGATTTTTGACTAGACTTCTGCATCTGGCTCTTTTCTCAGAGTTGAGGTACAAATAAATACACCTAATAAATGGATATGTGAGGGAGTGTTACAAGATGCCTACTTCAGACAGCTGTATTAAAAATTAAGCGGCAATGTTGACTGAAAAACTCCACTTCTTCTCAATTGTCTTCTTCAGTGTTGCATACAAGTAGCCATGAAAACACTTTAAAGCAGTAAAAATTTTGTATTTATTAAATACAACATCTTGGCAGGCTTATTTTCATGCCATATTCACTTCATGTTCATCATCAGTCACACAAGTTTCTTCACATACACATTGTGCAAGTCTAGATGTTTACAAAAAGGCACAAAAGACATAATTTTGAGAGAAGAACATACAGAAGAAAATGCATGAGGGTTCCTAACAGTTCTGAGAAGACAGCTGATTGATGTGCATGATAAATAAAAAGACTTGTTTGTGGAATGAGCAGGTAAACAGTCGGAATCCTTGTCTGCACCTGCCTGCAAATGTCCCAAGAGAGTGTGGGTGCTATAAACAGAGAAGGACAAAATTGGATGAGATTTGGTAACCAAGCCCTACTCAGCTAGAAGAACATTTTGTATTGCTGAGTGCACAAAATGTTACTAACTGTCTAGGGTTTTTAAGATAAGCAAGTTTTTCTTTAAAATGAGCAACTTTTCTACAGCAATAAACTTATGTGAGCCTGAGATTCTATGCTGGCTTTCTATAGCCTATGATTTCCTATTAAATTTTAACACAGACATGAAGTGTAAGCCATTAAATTTCATCCAATGCAGTGCAATGACATCAATGCCATGGCCACCAAATTCAGAAGTGGCAGGCTGCATATTGCTCCTGCAGTCCAGGATCACTCCCTGCTGTGCTGCTCTGATCCTAACTAACTCGAGCTAATTCTCCTGAAACCTGTGGATCTGCTGCTGTGACAAAGCTGGGTGATGCATGACCAACCCACGTCGCTCATTCCTCCGTGTCAAAGCAGAGAAAATCCTAGAGATCTCAGACTCAGTCCACAAGGGGAACTCACGTGGTTGATAAAAAGCCTGACAGAAGCTCAGGCAGATTTAGCTGGATTGCTGAAGACACTGAATGCTTCTGCTGCTCATTCTACTCCTCTGCAAGTCTCTGTCTCGTTTATTATAAACCTTTGCGCAACTCTTCCTCCTTTGAGGTCCATGCTGATGGACTGCGCAGCAAATTTGGCAGCTCATTTTGCTACCACAGTCTCAATAGGACAAGAAGCTGTCAGAAGACCTGTCCTGAACCATCCGCCATTGCTGTACACTGCCAAATGCTTCATCTTCTGGCACATATTTCTTCTAGTGAGGAATACAATCTGATTTATCCATGCAGCAGTGACCTGTTAACTAAAATGGATTAGCCAGTGCATATTATGATATGTTGTTGTGTTACCAAGCCTCTACATGCCTGTTGAAGCATAGATCTCCATCTGCCCTGGCCAAAGCCAGAACAAAGTTAATTTCCTGCAGTAGCTGTAGGGGGAGGAGCTTGGAGTCATGGGTGTGGCAAGTAGGTTATTCCGTACACCTTCATTTCAGCATTTGGGGAACATTTTGTCCTAATCACTGTGTCTAAGACAAAAAAATCCTGTGGCTTAATTAACAGGAAAGAGGATTTCGGCTAAATATTAAGGAGAAAAGTTAATTCTTAGGGTGGAAAAACATCAGGAGATTATCAAAAAATCATTAGACCTGGACAGCAGTTGCAGAAAGCAACATCTGCACTGCTATTCATGTCCAAATTTTATGGACTGAGAAGTATCAACTCATCCTGATGACCTCTCAACTTGACTTATTAAGCACTGTAACAGCAGTGGCTGTACAGTCATTTGAAATCAGTTGGCAAAGCAGGTGACATCATGGATTGCTGTTGTCCTCTGTGACAGCTCTTTGGAAATTTAAGCTCTAGGCATGGATGTGGTACTTATTTCATCCATTTTAGGGTTTTGGAAAGCATTCATAGACATCCTTTTATATTTATGTACTGATAAAATATTATTTTGTTTTTTAAAGCATACTCAGCCTTCATAAACATACTTAGAAACTGGGGAGACAGGGAAGAACATTGCCTGTATTTTTTTTCAAGTCCACTTTAAACTAATCTCAGAAATCCTTAGGCTCTCTACAGTGCCACAAAACAGCTGTAAACTAGCTTAACCAGTCTTTTGAGAATGTTCTTACACAAGGGAATTGTCAAATAGGCAGCAGAGAGCTGACACAGCAACTCTTACAAAAAATGCCTTCCTAAGCTTTCAATGCCTAAGATGTTCTCAGGTCATCTTCCCAGGAGCAGATTTTCAGCTTCTAGGTGTGCTGACATGTACAATAAACTTAAGCAACATTTGATTTGCTCCAAATGACTGGGGATAAAAAAAAAACCCCTATGAGTATTGAAGCAAAACTGTGATTTTGAGGCACTCCAAGTCTGTACAGGAATAAACTAACAAATATAGAAACAAAAAACATAAAGTGTTTTAAAATAATGTTATTTCTGAATTTATTTTCACATATGAACAGCCAAATCATAAATCATAGAATGGTTTGAGTGGGAAGGGGTATTAAAGATAATCTAGTCACCACCCCCTTGCCATGGACAGGGACACCTTCTAATAGACCAAATTTCTCAGACCCTCATCCACCCTGGCCTTGAACACTTAAAAAGATGGGGCATCAACAACTTCCCTGGGCAGCCTGTGCCAGGGCCTCACCACTGTCACAGACATCTTTTCACTAAAAATCCTTTCTTTAGGATTTTTCCTTCTGAGAAGCTAAGAGGCCTCAGAGACAGAATGCAAACAATGGTTATCTGCTGCTGTGGAATGCAACAGGTCCACCTGTGACTGGCCCATCTTGGATGTTTATAATTAATGGCCAATCAAGGACCGAGCTGTCTCGGACAGAGTCCAAGAGAGCTGCCTTTGTTATCATTCTTTTCTTTTCTATTCTTAGCTTAGTAAGGTTCTGAGAAAACCTGTCCTTTTTCTTTTTAGTATAGTTATAATGTAATATATATATATATATATATATCATAAAATAATAAATCAAGCCTTCTGATCATGGAGTCAACATTCTTGCCTCTCCCTTCACCTGAAAACCCCTGTGACCACAGTCACACACCACCCTCACAGTAAGGACTTTCTTCCCAGTATCTAATCTAAACCCGCCCTCTTTCATCCTAAAGCATTTCACCCTTACAAAAAGTCCCTCTCCAGCCCCCTTTACATACTGAAAAGTTGTTCTAAAGCTTTCCCAGAGCCTTCTCTTCTCAAGGCTGAGCAGCCTCAACTTTCTCAGCCTGTCTTCATCAGAGAGGGGCTGCAGCCCTCTGATCATCTTTGTAGCCTTCTGTGGACTTATTCCAACATGTTCATGTCTTTCCTGTGCTGGGGGTCCCAGAGCTGGATGCAGCAGCACTCCAGGTAAGGTCTCAGGACAGCAGAGCAGAGAGGCAGATTCACTTCCCTTGCCCTGATGGCCACACTGCTTTGGATGCAGCCCAGGACACATTTAGCTTTCTGGGCTGTGAGTTCACATTGCTAAGCCATATTGATCCTTCTGTCTACAAATACCCTCAAGTCTTTCTCCCCAGGTTTAATTTCAATCCATTCTCTACCCAGCCTATATTTGTGCTTTGCCCTGACTCAGGTGCAGGACCTCATATTTGGCCTTATTGAACTTCACGAGGTTCACATGTGCCCAACTCTCAAGCCTGTCAAAGTCCCTCTGGATGGCATCCCTACAGTCCAGTGTGCCAATTCCACCACACAGATTGGTGTAATTGGCAAACCTGCTAAGGGTCCATTCGATCCCACTGCCCCTGTTGCTAACAAAATGCTATAACGTGCTGTTCCCAATCCTGACCTCCGAGGAATGCCACTCATCCCTGCTATTCCCTTGCACATTGAGCCATTGATCGTCACTCTTTGATTGTGTCCATTCAGCCAGTTCCTTGTCCACCAAGTGGTCCATCCATAAAACGCGTGCCTTTCCAATTTAGAGGTACAGATGTTGTGTGGGACAGTGTCAAATGCTATTTACCAGTCTAGGCTGATGATACCTGTTGACCTTCTCTCATCCACCAACTGCCATCATTTCACCAGAGAAGGCCTCCAAATTTATCAGGCACAATTTGCCTTTAGCGAAGCAAAAACTGTAAAAAAATTTGCCTATGCTGGTTGTTGCAAATCACCTCTCTATTTACCATGTGCCTTGCAGAGTGTCCAGGAGAATGTCTTCCATGATCTTGACAGACATTGAGGTGAGACTGACCTGCATGTAGTTTCATGTCTCTTCCTCATTTCCTTTTTCAAAAATTGGGGTTATTTTTCTCCTTTTCCAGTCAGCGGGGAGTTAAGTGGAATGTCAAGTATGATGGATAGTGGCTTAGCCACTTCCATGGCCAGTTCCCTCAGGACCTGTTCCCTCAGACTCCTTAAATGGTCTCAGACCTGGTTTTCTCAATAGAGAATGGACAGTTAACACATGAGAGTTGTAGAGAGTTGGAGGTAGACACTGATTTTGAAGGTGTAATTTCAGCTGTGTGACCAAAACACCAGCAATTTGTGTCCCCCTTAAAATCTTTTGTTGTTCTTATCACTGCCACAAGAACAACCCTTAACATTCCCATGTCTAATTTGTCAGAGAAAGTGGCTCTTTCCTTGTATTGTTCTAAAAGAAAAGCTAGTCAACTTATGGGAACGTTAACAAATATAAGAACAAAATATAATTATGTTGTTTTTTTTCTCCTGTGGATAGTAGTAGAGGAAAATATAACTATCTGTCCAGGAGATATCTTGTTGATAAATGGAACTACTGCCACTCAGTGATTCCTGTTTTAAGCACATAGTGATTTACTGTGTTTCATTTTTGGAAGCTGCATTTTCTCGTAAATCTGTACAAATCTGCCCAATATCCTGTTTTCTTCAGGCCACACAATATCAACCATTTTGGTACAAGAAAAAAAAAAGGAAATAAAAAATTAAAAATGTAGCATAGGTATCATAGGAATTTAACAGTATGTTTGAGCACGTAAAGGTCAGAATGTTCTGACAAAGCTCCAACTATCTCTGCAGAATGCAGTGGAAGTAATTAATGAAAACAATCTCCAATCTCCAATGAAGAACAAGACTCCACCTCCTTCTTTAAAGATTGTGATTAATTATTCTCTATTCCTTTTCCATTATTCTACTTTGGTTTTCTAGGACTTGGGTAGTAAATTTTTATTACTACTGATTGTTGAAACTATTATGATATGCTTACCTCATGTACCAAAACATTTGGGTGAACTGCAAGATTGCTCCTCCTTACTAATGTTTAATTAATTAATGCTTAATTATAATATTTTGCTGGTTGTTGAAAAAATCGTTTAATTAGGAGACAGATTAAATAATTTTTTAGCACATATTGCTGGTCAAGCAAGTATGTGACTCAGGCTTTCTAGCTGCTCTCCTTCCATTGCTGGAACTGGCTTTTAAGAAGAGACAAGGAAAGGAATGCCTAGAAAGTGATTCTTCACCTCAGTATAGAAGGTTTGAACTTAAGCTTCAAAGTTTGTGCTTCCTCTATGAAGTAATAATAACCCTCATTTTTTATAGTGCTACTTACCAGCTGCTCTAAATCGTGGTACAACAGAAGACAGTCCCAGCAGAAAGATAAAGCATTTGAAGCATTAAAAAAAAAAAAAAAAAAAAACAACAAAGCTCAAAACAAAACAAAACAAAACAAAACCAAAAAAAAAAAACAAAAACAAAAACAAAAACAAAAAAAAAAAAAAAAAAAAAAAAACGAAAAAAAGGAAAGGAAAGACAGACCAAATAGCACCTACAAAGCCTCCCCAGAAGCTTTTTTAGGTTGTAATTCTTGGCTCCTCTGCTCAACCACACTAATTACTTTGTAAGCTCACTGCTCGTTGTTGAGATGCAATCCCTATTCTGTTGAAAAATGTGAATGAGAACAAAGTATGTGGGTATAAGAAAAGTCAATGTCTGGGTTTAGGTTATTGCTGCAGAAATGATTGTTTACCAGGTTGTATAAATTGATGTAAAATACTAGTAGACACAACACAATATTTGCATTTTATTATTTGATTGTAGTAGTACACCTTTAAATCCAATTTCTAAAGAACAGTTTGAGTAGCTGCAGTTTCATAGACTACCTATATACTGTCTATTAAGGGCTTTCTCTATTGAGAATTTTTATTTATGGTAACTAGAACTGAATTATTAATTGGTGCATTAATATTTTTGTTTGTTTTCCATCAAATCAAAACTCTAAATCTTAAAAAGAGTCTGGAATACAGCCAGTTGATGAAAATCTAAATCCATTTCTTGGAAATTTCACAAATGGCCAACAATTTCAAAAAGATAAAATTACTGTTTGCTTTGGTTGGCAGTAACTGTTGGCTCCCATCAATTGTGGCCCAGCTTTCTAGAACCACTGAAAATGTATTTTAAAAGCAGGAATGCAGAGAAGTGATTTTCACCCAACACTTTAAACTTAAGCCCTGTGATGTGTTATCCCACTTCAAATGGTAATTTTACAATCATTCAGGTTTCAGACTCAGAAACTCTGACTGCAGGAGAACATGTGAAAACCTGAAAATAAAGAGACAAATCAACTTCAAATGGGAGTGTTGAAGAGTGCAGTGTGTTAGGGCACAGGACATGTCCTGCGAAAGACACAGCGATGAAGGATTGCAAGCTCTGCATTGATTTCTATAGTTATTACAAAAAAGGGGGGGGAAATATAGTCCTCTTTTTTTTTGTATTTTTTTCATTCAGTTTATTTACTGTTTTCCTGCAATATGTTATGAAAACAACAAAACTGGAAAAATGTGTTTGCCACAGGTTATGTACCTTTCATTCCATGCTTCTTACAACTAATAACCATAGTGCTATACTTATGAAATGTGTACCTCCAGTCCTAATCAGATAGTTCTATTCTTAAATTAGATTAGTAATAGAAAACCACAAGCCGATATCATGAGAATAAAAAAATTAAATATCCTTTCGTCCTTGCTGAGCTTAAACCAAATGTACTAAACTTGGAAAAGACCTAAGGGTCACTGCAGACAGCAGAGACTTAACAGAGGACAAGGCACTGAAAAAAGGACAGACTGCAGCACTGTGGATTTTTCTTTTTATTAGTGCCACAATACCATGCACTCTCTAAAGCATTAAATCACCAGTTTTTCTAGTACCTGTATCTGCAATCACTCTCTGACAAAAGTGGAAGCTAAACATCAATATCCAGTGCACTTGTGGAAAAAAGGGAATCTACAGTCAATATATATTTCTATATTTGAAAGATCATTTAATACAACACCCTGATTTAACCTGAATAGAGACAGCTGAACAACTTCTTTGTTCACAGTTGTATTTTAGACCAGGTCAAATGAATTTCCAAAACAGTTTAAACTAAATAGGAACAATTTACTTTTCTTCCTGCATAAGACTGGTCACACAATGAGGATAGGAATAGCTTATTCAGTAAAAGCTAATCCTAGAACCACTTGAGATATAGAATGAACCTTGATCTGGTAGCTTTTTTCCCTACAATCTGTTCCTGCAAGGCACAGGCACTAATCTTGGCAACTTTCAGTCTCTAAGAACTATTGTCATTCCCGTAAGTACTTTTAAATTATTTCCAGTTAACCATAAACTAAACTATAAATACACAATTAAGGATTAAAGGCACCATTTATCAGACATGACATACAAGCCTTCCATGGTGTTGTGAGAAGTACTCAACATTAATGTCCATTTGGAACAAAAAAACTTCTACATATTTTAAGCAGAAATATTTGTGATAGAAAACTAATGATTCTTATTAAGAATCATTAATTCTTAAGCACTGGGTGACACCTGTGCTACAACTGAGAAGGTTTTGAATGATTTTAGATAAAATAAGATTAAAAGTGCTAGTATTCTTTCTTTGGGCAAAAAGAAATACTTTCTCTGAAACACAGCCAAAATCCAAGTGAGCAGCGTTTTGTCATCTGAAGATAAATGCTGCCAGAATTTTACTATTTTGTTACTTGATCCAATTAAAAGAAAAAAAATGCAAAGTTCTGCTGCTATTGTTTTATACTGTTAAAAAATAAAAATTAAAAGGTTTTGTAGGTTCTACTGCTTTGGGAAATTACTAGATAAGCAACCAGATCTGGTTAGAGGAAAATTGCTTGGGGAATAAGTTAGGTACTAAATGTATTATTGTTACATCCTATCTCTAGTAGACCTGCATGACCTTCTGCATAATCTCTCTGGCTGGAATGTACACTAATTTCAGGGAACAAGATGACGCATTGAAAATGAGATATCCACATCTAAGCACTTAGAAAATCTGTGTCAGTGACTGCTGATGAACTTAAAATTAGGCTACCATTTTAAGACTTTGAGAATCCGTGCAGAAATCCTAGGATGTTGAAATAAATTCTATAGATAGATGCTGCCCATGGCCAGTTTTCTTCCCTTCCTAATATGTTTCTGGAGTGCTATGCCAGTAGAACCCTGACTGCAGAAACCATAGTGTTGGAAAAGAAAATTTCAGGATGCTGGTCTTGCAAGGACTGGGGATGATAAAAACACTGCTGCTATTTCTTGAAAGGATCCCTTGGTAACAAACAGCTCTGCCTACAGAATAAGGATCTGCAGTTTTCCCTCTTCTAACTTGTTGTTAACTTGGTCAGATACAAGCATGCATTTTCATATTGCTGCAGTCATGAAAGAAGAGCTTGTTCAGAGGTCATTCTGTGAGATGAATTTGCACAGTGCATTTCCTCAAGGAGAAAATTAAAAGCACTCTTAGCACGTTGTCAGTATTGCTTGAAAAACACAGAATGGATTTTAAATAGTAATTACCACTGAGCCAGGATTTATGTTTGGCTGAGAAAACTTTCAGGAATGACTGCTGTCTGAAACATAATTTTTGTAGAAGTTTGTAAAATTATTTATGGCAATAATAACCATAAATTTAGAAGGAACAGAGGAGGTTATACTTCATGCTAGTTCTGGTCTTTTCCAGTTAGCATAATCTGTAGGAAATAGACATCACAAATCCTGTAAAATATGTAATGGAGTCACACTCTAGTCTGCTCAGTGTACCTGGTCAAGGATGCTACTGTGCCTAAAGAACGTGAAGCAGCTATCCATGATTGCCTCCAAATGCAGGAAGGGCAATACTGGCCACATTAAAGGTAATGGAGTTCTTGTCTCTGCCTTCAGCAGGGCAGAGACAAATTCTCTCTTTAGTTCTCTCTTTAGTTTTTAATGAGAACTGCAGTACCTGTATCTGAATATTTTTTCTCTCTTCTCACTGTTTCCTGTATAGACCTCCTACAATTCAACGTTTCTGTGAGGCATGTACTTATGGCATGAACGACAGGAATTTATTTTAAAAAAATCATTTAAAAATAAAGAAGCATTCTTATTTTTTTTTTATGATGAATCACTGAGCTTTCTAGGTTTTCACTAACTACTATTCTACTGTATTTCCAGATAGCATTGTTTCCTTTCAATATTTATGACCAAAATACTTGTATCAGGTTAAGCCTGTAATAGGAAATTATATTAAGTAAAAATAATTATGAAAATTCATGTTCTAAACATGATGTCTACCTGCCATAATATTACCTGCATCATTTTGCTATGGACTTGCTGTTTTAATCCTTCATAAATGACATTTCTCATCTACTGCTTATTAATAAGGCAGAAAACTAAAGTGAAGAACCAGCACACTTAAACTGTCCAGTGATGGATTTTCCTCCTAAAGAGAATCTTGCTTTGCTATAACCAAAATTAAACAATGTCCTGTGGAAGGATTCCCTTCCTGTTCAACACTGGGTGCTAAACTGAAGTTCTTCTCTTAGGAGTGCAGTTTCACTGATACAGTCCTAAGAGCTCCTTTATACCAAGTATAGCTTGTTCCAAAATTTTGTTTAAAATACCAATCAGAAATATTTTGTCTTAGAATGCCCATATTTCATTTTGCAATATTAGAGCTTCACTCAAATATTATGTAATGATATGTCATACTGGCATTATTTTTACAGAAATAATTTTAAACAGTGAGTAAGCATTGATCGATCCATTTTTTTCTTATGAAAAACAGATACTGGGATATTTCTGATCCCGGATTACATGATATGTCTGAATACTGGTAAAAATCCAGCTTGGCTTCTATC
This sequence comes from Molothrus aeneus, assembly GCF_037042795.1. Classification (NCBI taxonomy): domain Eukaryota; kingdom Metazoa; phylum Chordata; class Aves; order Passeriformes; family Icteridae; genus Molothrus; species Molothrus aeneus. The sequence goes on along the minus strand of NC_089649.1, from coordinate 59,746,490 downwards.
AATATCTGTTTTCTTGACATAGGTAATATAGTAATTATTTTTGGAAGAGAGTATAAAAAAGTAGTATTTATTTCCTTTTCTTAGTTATTTGAAGAATAAAATATTTTTCTGTGTATACTACAGTTTAAAGAACATGCTGTTATTGTGTATGTAGCATGAATTTCAGAAGGGAAAAGATTATATGAATGACAAAAATAAAACCTTCCCTAGGACTCCTTTCAAAAAGTACATCAGTTCATAGTTTAGATTTCATAGAGTGATTACACTCCATCTTCTGTTTATACGGCTAGAACACCTACAGGTAAAGCAAGACATTGGATTGTTTTATGCAAGGGATTTTTTAACAAATGAAACAATTACACATCTGTCTCAAGAATCTCACAATCTTAAGCCTTGACGGGAGGAAATACAATTTTGGTTTTAGTGGTCAAAAAACTGTATATAACCAGTCGCCCACCACATCATTTGAAAGCTATTTCCACAACAACTGCAAAAAATGCCAATGCATCATCTTTTAGACTTCCCCAAGCGCATCTCACATTTGTACAATCTAGAAATCAATTATAAAAATTAGAATTTTGAGAGAGGAAGCTTAATAAAACTAATCAAAGTTATGTTTTTAAACATCTCGAGACTTCTAGTAGATTTTCATGCAGGCCACAGCAAGTACTCTGTCATTAGGATCACAACCCACATATGAGTGCCTAATTCAACACCAAGGAAGAACAAGTCAAAAGGAAAATACCATAAGAAACCAATGTACCCAGAAAGTATACAACCATCAAGCAGTTTGGACTCTCTCCATTTTGATCTAGAAAGTTTTCACATTTTGGCCCTTTTGATCCATTGTTGTGTGATCATGTACAGCTCTCAGACATGAGTAGACATGGCTGGCAGCTTGAAGTCAATCTGTCATCACAGCAGAACCCAATGCAAGATTCCCATGAACCAAATCCAACATGTATTTTATGATAAAATTACAAGCAATCCAAAATTCCTTTTTACATGAAGATGGCAAATTATAAGGATATTTCTTTATAAAAAATTATTTCTCTTTTTTTGACAGCTTAGAATAATCATTTTAGTATCAAAGACAGCAGAGAAAATTAAAATTCTGTCTTCACTTTCCATTTTTCAGGTATTGAATATTTTAGGAATACCCCAATATTTTAAGTTGTCAGCAAATTCCCTTCAGGTGCATATAAATCTTCATTTCTAAGCTAAAGAAAGGAAGCAGCAGGAATTGCTGGCAAATGATGTGAATAAAGTTTTTGTCTTCTAAACAGATGAAGATGATATACTATGAATACTTTGAGAAAGCAAAACAGTGGAAGATTCCCAGGGCTAAAACTGTTCTTTGGAAAAACAAGAAAAATACCACTTGTCCTTCCAGTATATAACTAATAAGGACAAAGAACAAAAAACAACCTTAATCATGCTTACTGCATTAAAATGCTTTTGGGGAGCTGCTTTGACTTCACACAATGACAGAAAGTATAATCAATGGGTAATTCTTGAGTGTAAGCATTTAAAGGACCACATAACTCACAACGCGCCGTATCTGAGCTTTTCTTCCCGCTCTCCTCTCAGGGGAGTGTTAGTTGAAAGCCTCACAACAATATATTGTACTAATTGTACTATTGCAAATCGCCATATCTTCAACACTGACACTCTATCAGTTCCCTGCAATGTATAAAAATGAAGCCTAATATCCCAGTACTTAAACCAAGAATCCCCAGCCTTGTCATTATTGTGGGCACAATAGTAAGCCTTCTTGGAATTGGTCATCCAAGCCATGGGGAGGCTTGGAGTTAATTACATCACCTTGGACAATAATTTGCTCTTGTGGTGGTAGTTATCTCTTTCCACAGTTGGTTCTCTTTTTTGTTGCTGTGTGATGTCCCATTAATCACAGCTACTTTTAATCTGTGTCATGTGATTCATCATCCTTTATCCCCGCAGCTGTTTCCATCCTGGACTCTGATAAACTGCTAATTTAAGTGGGTGATGTCCAACCTTGAATACCACAATGGCTTGTAGCACACCACAGAGAATCAGCTACTACATTTACACAGCCAAAGATTTTTAGTAAGGCTAATTATTCTACAGACCCTGCTCATTTGTTGGGGAGGAGATCATCTGAAATGAGCGGACAGAATTTTTAATGTGGGCTTGACATGACAGGGCACAAAAATATACAGAGTTTTTCTTATGTGAGAGTATGCTGCTTCTTTTCTTCTCTCTTTTCCTTCCCTGTCTTCAAGTCTTTCAAGTTTCTTCCTAACATGACATGAAGCTGACTATATTTAGTGGTCTGTGGAGAGGTGAGAGGAAGAAAGAAAGGTTTTGCTATTTCAAAACATTTTCCCACTCTCTTCACTCACCTTCTTCTATGATAAGTGTAATACAGCAGGGGAGAGAAACATTTGCATAAATATAAAATGAGACCTATAGCAAATATAGTATCTAACACCATAACTTGGAGAATAAAGGTATTTCAAATAATAATATCCCTTGATTTCTGTTTTAAATGGGAGGAGTTTTCCATGATTTTTCAATTTATACTTGTGTTAAAAGATAAGTACCAATAGAGAGTGTTCATTCAGTGGGAACAGATATCTCATTAGTGTGGTGTGTATGAGAGGAGTATATCAAAATGCCAGAAAAAAGTACTGTTAGGTTGTTTTTTAACCTCGAGAAAGAGCCTGAGGGCAGGTGTAAGACACTGACTCATTCTTACCACATGAAAATTGTAGCTCATAATGGCTTTGCAATAGGACTGGCTGCACCAGCCTGAACAATGCAATAGATTTCTATGCAGGAAAAAAATGCTTTCCTTCACAATTACTCCAGTCTTCTGCCTGAAGCAGACAGAGGAGATGGTGAGAGACAGCAGCAGAAAATGTGACACCATTGCTGTGCTGATGTTATGGCATTCCTGGTAAGGTGTGATTGCTGAATTTTCTGGTGATGAAGTGTTACAAATGGCTCCCAGGTAAATCCTCCTCTGAGTTATGCAAAAGAGCATGGCAGAGGGGTGAAGAGGAGCTGGCAGAAATGTAGAAATACCTGTTTGTATGAAATACCAGAGCTTGGTGGAGCACATGGCACATCTCATGGTGGCAACCCTGTCTGGCTACACCCAATTTCAGACTGGAAGAGATTCAGCTAGGAGTAAGCTGCCTGACTGGTAGCCTCGTAGTCTGTGAAGCTCAAATAAATGACACTGCAGAACACATTTACACTCTCCAAGTCTAGAACAGTTCATGCCCCTGTCACCATCTTTTGCTCTACTGCTTCCACCCTACCTTACTATTTTTTGCTTCCGCTAGACAAAGATCTCAGTTTTCACCAAAGATGGGCATTTAAGAATTGAAAACTCGTTTGCTGGTGGAAACAGTAATAACTTTTGAAGAGTAAACAGATGAAAGGTACATATTCTATACAGAAATCTTATTAAAACTTTGGTCTTGTCTAAATGAAGTATGAAGTGTGAGGACAGCATGTGTTAATTAGGTTTTGATGAGTCTGCTTGATGAGAGATTTCTGGTCTAACTTGGACATCTTAACAGATGCATCAGGCAGAATATCTCTTCTTTAGATTTCTAAAGAATATAAATCAGCATGATGGCTGATAGAAGTTAACTCCAGCTATTTAAAGTTCAGTCAAGGTAAGTCTTAGAACCAGATCTTAATGCTGCTTAAAACAAAATTTTGAAAATGTTTGATTTGTTTGATTTTTACTGGTTCTCAGATGACACCTTAAATCTCAGATAAACCAGCATATTTCTAATGATCATCAGAAGATGTACACTCTGGCACAGGGCAAAACTTCCCATTTGATGATTCACGCAGGGAACAAGTTAGCAAACCTGTTTGCTTTCTTTTCCTGTTTGGTGACTACACCACTCATAAAACTTTCATGTTGAAACAGACATACTTTGCAATGATGTCTCTTGTTAAGGGCTTCATTACTCATGCTTCAAGAAGGGGCTTTCTCAGGATTAGCCAGCTGTAACTTTCAGAGGAAAAATTAAATTAAAGAATGGGATATCACTTAAAAAGAAAACCAGTTCCTTGCATTTCACTAAAGGCATTTTATTGCCTTTAGTGAAAAATACTGATTCAAAGATATGATATTTGTACAGAGCTCACAGTCTCTGCACATAATCTGCTATGGTTTTGTCAAAAGCTGTGTCATAACTTCATGAACATTTTTTTTAGTCTAGTTCTCTGTGAAGAAGGCGTGTTGTTCCACCCACTTGATCAAACCCTGAGGGCAGAGGAGCAACACACATTTCTGAGCTTGAAATTTCCCCTTTCAGTTCTTCAGTTCTCCAATCCAGCCTCAGACTGACAGATCCACAAGAGCTGTGAGTGAGACAGTTTTTGTTCCCTGCTGAACTCTTGGCTGAATCACTTCTCCTCATAAGATGTCTTCTTAGAGCAAGGACATTTTCTCTGCTATCTCACAATATGATATAACAAAGAATATTTTATATGTGATGTTTTGCAGAACTGATCTCACGCAATGGTACTTCAGAGCACCATCATCCACATCAACATTTTCCTCTGAGACTTGAGAGCTTCTCCAGTGAAACCTGGGAGATGCAGGGAAGACTCTGACAAAGGCACTTCAGCCTTCAACATAATCTCTTTCAGAGGGAACAACCACACTATCTTTGCTCTACCACTGCACTTACTTTCAGAGGCTGTAGTCCTTCTTTATTCTTTTAAGGTCCTGTAGCTTCCAGCTTTTGTTGGAAATGCTTACTGGAAAAAATTCAAGTTCCTTGTCATTTGCATGAGCACTTTGACTTTGTGTGCAAATGCATCCTGTGTTTAAGATGCCCATCCTGGAGTGTCCTTGAATCTTGCTTGAACTCTTATGGGAACAATTTGCAAAAGCTCCTTCATTTTATGACAGTGTGCCACAGTTGACAGTATTACTAAACAGATATCTGAGACAGATATTATCAAAGGTTCCTCCTGTAATCAACTCACTCACATACATTCAGTTTTAAAAGGCTTGTGTTGGCTCAGAAATTTTAATTCTAATTTCTCTTGTTCTCAGCCTCCCTGTATTTAAAGATGATATATTCAGAAGCAAAGCATTAAGTAAGGACTAGTTCTTACCTTTCTTTTTACTAGAGCTAATAAAAAGTACCACCATTACATGAGAACTTTTTCAGTTTAGTACTTGTTTGCACAAAAAGCTGAGACCATATGTAGGATACAAACATTACATCAATTATTCATCTGAAAATTCCATTATACTATTCTCTTATTCTGGTTGCACTTAGGAAGCAAGGAATCAAAACATATAGAAAGAAGAATTTTGGTTGATATGATAGAGTAGGTAAGGTCTTATTTTATGTCATATCTTCCACTAGTTAAATAAGATGCTTGACACTAATTTCAAGTGTAGAGGATTAACCACAGATGCTGAGAATCCTCCTAGGACAGACACCCCCTCCTGTACCTGCAAGTCCTCGTACAATTGATCAAAAGAAACAGGTGCATTTCAAGGCACCTTCCTGCACTGTGGAAACCTGGCAATGCTCCACTTTTAACATGAAATTTTTAAATGACTTCTCACTTTTAAAAGCTGTATCATCGGCACATTATAAATGCATGTTGAAAGTCAAGGACAAATGTAATATAAATTGACAACATTCTTCACTGTGATTGATGCTTGTTATTTAGAATAATTTGTTTATTGTTTGGTGTGTGTTTATTTTTTGACTGTCTATTCAAGCCAAACCCTTGAGACATCAACAATAGCAGTCTAATCTCTCCAAGGACATGTTTTATGCTATTAAAATCTCACAGAGAATAGCACTATGGAGCCAATTAATTAGATGAGCACTGGAGTTCCCAGGAGTGATGAAGGCTATAAACAAACCTAGGTAATCAGGAACTGCCCAATTAACATATATTTCCTTTAAATATAGTATATATATTAAAAAATAATACCTACTGCCAACAAAATCACACTGAAATTTTGGTTAATATTTTAATATTTCTGAAAAGATGACAAAGGAAAATAAAGGCTTGTAAAACAAATCAATTTATGCATTTAGGTTTTGGTTCCTAGCACTGTTATCTATAATCCAGACTAACAGGAGAGCACAATTTAATTGAAAGGAGCGAGTCTTTCATTATTGTTAGTCTTCTCTCTTCAAATACTTACACAAAGGAAAGCCAATACATGATTATAAGGTAAATATAAATTTTTTTAAAAGCCTACAGTTTAGATTACTACACATAGCAGTCATACTATTTTGAAGCAGCAACAATTTGGCTACATAAGACCACTTTTAGTATTGTGCACTTCATTCTGTCATGGGCTAAGATATTTTCTGCTTCACAGCTGTCTCTCAATCAATCAGAAAGCAGTTTGTATTTCCATCCTCTGAAAATCTTAATTTTTAATATTATCAGACACATCAATATCTACTTCATAATTTTCATATGTTGTTCATCTATTAATCCCACAATGCAGACATGTGGAGGTAGCTGGATACTGACTTTTGAATAAAATTATTGCCAATTTTGTTTCATTTTCTACTTAGAACAGAGAAAATATATTCTGCCAAATTAGCTGAAAGCTGGCTGGATCATAAGAACTCACTATGTGCAGCTACTGTAAATGTGGAATATATAAACTTAGATGGAGATGACATTATACTGTGGTTCCTTTGTCTTGAGATTATCATATACACAACCCAGCTTGTTACTTATTTTTCTTTACATCCAATGATAATAGATATGGCTGAACTATGCATATTTTACACACTGCCTGCATTATTTCTTACAATACAAAAACTGATGAATTCACTTAATGTTCCAGGTAATGCCTAATTGCTATTATTTTTTAAATTCCATCAATCAAAGAAGAGCCTTGTGACATTGGCAGGTATTTTTTGTAAGGAATGATAGGGAGTGATGAAAAAGAAATGGACAAATTAAGCTGCTTCTGCTGCTCTCTTTCTTTTGGACCTAAATATTTATTAGCTGGCTCCACAATGGATGCACATGTTGTTATGCGAATATAGAAACTGATCCTCAAAGGTGGTGAATACCTTAAGAGTTAAGACATGGGAAATTAATTATTCACATCTTGAAAGGAACAAAAGATGTTTTCTCAAGTACAGTAAAAAGTTTTAAACAATGAAGTGTCTGCAAAATTCTAAAGAGAGGCAGAGCTAATGATGGGTATTGTAAGCCTCAAGTCCTGCCCTAAGTGTTTGCAGCACTGAGCTCTACCCAAGTGCCTTCACTCTATACCAATGCTGCTTGATCTTTGTCAGTAACTGGTGTGAAGTGTGAGGTGTGCCTTGTAACTATGAGTAGAGCACCTAGGGAAAACAACGCTGTAGATATTTGTTATTTCAGGATGATGACAAATGTTGTACAGTTGTGTTTAAACTAAAGGGCTGCTGAGGTCCATGAAGTCTCCTAGTGGTCCTGATCCTGTAAGAGTCCAGATAAGAAACACAGATGGAATAGTCCATATATTGTTTCTGGCCTGCATAAATTTCTTCTCGGGCAGCTAAGAAGAATATTTTTATATATCCAGGTTTATCAGGCAGATAGGCTGGGATCCCACTCTAGGGGCTAGTGACACAAAGCTATTAATAATGTTGCAGGTGCTTAGCTAATTTTAAGCATGCTTCAGAAATGTCAGCATAAGAGAAAAAATATAGTTCAGGTAGCTCTTTTTGCCCTATATGAGGCAGAGAGGGGAAAAAAAGGAAAGAAAAATTTCTCAGATGGCTCTCCTGGAATTAACAGAATGAAAATTTGGATCAAAGACTCTTAGTCCTTTGCTGACAACAGTTGAAACACGATTGTTTTATAAAAGGTGCCTTGTGCAGGTGCTGTTCCCCCTTGCAGCAAATTCCCTCAAGATGTGCATCCCAGTGGGCCAGGCACTGAGAGCTATTTTTGGATCCATATCTCAAAGTTCTCCTCTAAAAGCTAAAGTCCTATCTGGTCACTCTGCCTTTAGAGAGCACCTGTTTTTCACTGCTGTTTTCTCATCCTGGCATGGTTGGACTTTGTGAAAAGAAATAGATTCTGTAGGCAAGGCTATATTAGAAAGAAGAAAGAAGCCCTTTCTATTGCCCAGGCAACTGTCATCTGCATTGCAAGGGTTTTTAATTTCATGCTTTTACACTCACACTTACAGTACAATCTTCAATGGCATTTCATAACAATTATTTTCAGCCATTATATCCAGTGGAACTTATAAAGGGCATAATTACTCATAAGTCTGTCCTTTTGTTTTCAGAGGTGCCTTACATACTTCAGTGCTCAAGAAATAATAATATAGGAGTAATACAGTATGAAAGTCAAACCTTACACCTGGTCATCCATTACTGATTTTTATATACTTATGCTCATAACAGTGTCTGATTTAAGAAATTTTTAGCACTGGAATATTTTAATATCTTTTATTCCATTTGAGAAAAAAAAAAACACCCCCACAAAATTTCTTCTAGCAGTAAATTACTTATCTTCTCCTGCACAATCACAGAATGACATGGTAGTGTTAAAATAGAGACTCATATGTTACAATATTATTACTGCAGCTGTGTTATAAAATAATAATAATATTCACATACAAATCCAGAGATTAATACCTCAGCAGTTGAAGCAAGATAGTGAAGGGTGATTCAGGACTGCATGAAGCAGCCTATAGTCTCAGCCCAAGTGTTTTGGTGCTCAGTAGGACCTGTCACTAAAGACTAGAAAGCACCTAAAAGGACCATCCTGGAACTACCCCTGCAGCAGGTTGTGCCAACTGCAATAGCCTTTCCCAAGTATTTAATTTCTATCTGGCCAAATTATACTGTTACCCTTTAAGTCCATGCACTCATTTTAGCCCTTCTGTAGAGATGTGTGACACCAGAAACACCCAAAACATCTAAAAGGTCTTTCTTAGGTAAAATATGTGGAAATATATATTCTGAAAAGTGCTAATAATATCTGTGAAAGACCATTACAATACATTAATACATTATGTTGATAGTCCATGTACTAGCCAGTCCCTAAGTAATTGTTGACACCACAGAGTTCCAGAAGCTCTGAAGGGAAATTTCCAGAACATAGTTGCTTCTGCTGGAATCAGACTTAGCATTTAGAATATTTTCATTGTCACTTTCCAGCTCATTAGTCTTTCTGCATAAGAAAAAATACTGATATCCAGCCAGGATGAACTCATAAATCATTTAATTTGTTTCAAGTCTGTTCAAATAAAATCAGGAGAAAAGCTGGATGGAGGCACTCAAATATTTATTTTTAAATTACTATCTTGGACATAAATATAATTATGATTTTTCTTTAATTTAGTGGTAATTATAGTCTACATTAATAAAATGGCCTTACAAATTGAGGTAGAAACTGAGACAATACTTCCAATTTGTTGATCAATTTCTCCAGAAATATAGCAAAGAGGGAAAAGTGGCAAACATCATACCTGAATGAAAGCAAAGGCATTTCAGATTAGCAGGCAGTAATTACTCACACTGGAATTTAGGAATACCAACACCCTGTACTGTGGGTGAAACATATTCCTTCAGACATTTGGGGTCCTATGCAAAAGGAGGATGCTGGTGTCAGTTTAACATCACAGAAAACACCAATAGTACAGTGAGAACACTGCCAATGTTGGGCTTGTGACAGAGGAAGCAGTGATGCCAATGGAATTGTTGATACTACTTTTTGTACTGCAAATTTGTAGCTCTGAAACATCATCAGCTCATTTTACACAGCCCCTGTGTAATTTATATCTCACTATAATGCTCCAAGGATTTGTTCTGGGCAATAGGAGGGAAAACTCAGCTGAACAATACTCTCTGTTCAGGTGATTACAGCTAGGAGCAGGTGTGTAATCTTCAAAGACATGCTCCTGGCTATGACGAAGATTATTCACTCTGACTTGTGGCTGAAAAATTCTCGTTAAAGAACCAAACTGGCAAGTAAAGATGATGTAAAAGTCAGAGGCTGAAAAACCTGTTCAGTCTTTAACTGGGGAATCACTGTTCAAATCTGGAGTGCAATGGTGTGGAAACTTGCTTTTACAGGTGATGAGACACAATTCAAGAAACTTTAGTATTTGAGGTATCTAAATCATATCACTTCTACTAAATACAGAAGTAAAATAGCTGTGGAAATGAAAGTGTTGCCTCCTGGGCAGTAGGTGCATGTTCAGCAGCTGAACTTTTAAGGAAGAAAATATTGTCCAAAACTTGCAGTGATAAGTGGTTAAACCCTTATGGTGGGTGCTAATCCCAGATTGCTTGTAGCAGATGATATCAATTCAGTCAATTAAGGCTCAGCAGCAGTGTCCTGCCTGAACTCTGCTGACCAGGCTTCACAACAAAGCACTTCTAACTGATGTATTTTAAAAATCTAGTAAGTTCCTCTACTACCTTTTGGTTTGGTTTGGTTTGGCTTGGCTTGGCTTGGCTTGGCTTTTTGGTTTTTATTTGTTTTATTTTCTGTACAGCCTGGTCCCATTAATGTGCTCTGAGGAAATCTGCAGCCAAGGTGTCAAGGTCTGGATGTAGGACAGACAGATAAGGATGGACCTAAGTGAATGGGTTGTGACAATGCTTTTAGGGAAGCTAAAAATTGACAAATGTGTTCCTATGCAGGGGCCAAGGTGAGTCTTTTAGCACCTGAAAGGCTGAGAGCCAAACGTTTTCAGGAGTAGGTATTAATATAAAAGAATTTCAGAACTGTAACTTTTGGTCAAAAGCCTAGCATATAACTTTTTTTGATCAGAGCATTTAAACTGCTTTCCAAAGAATCTCTGGTTACTCTAACCTCACACTTGTTTTCTTTAAATGATACAGAGTAGTGTCTGGAATGGACAAAGATGGACAAAGGTGACATCCAGGTGACACCAGTCATGTCAGGTGAGATGGAAAAATCTCTCCCTCACTTTGTATAGATTGCTGCAGAAACATTATCTATCTGCAGAGAAGAACCATCTGAAATCCAACAAAGGCAAATGCAGGGTCCTGCACCAAGGGAAGAATAACCCCAGACACCAGTCAAGGCTGGGGGCTGACCTGCTGGAGACCCCAGCTCTGCAGAGAAGGACCTGGGGGTCCTGCTGGACAGCAAACTGTCCCTGAGCCAGGAGTGTGCCCTGGGAGCCAAGAGGGCCAATGGTACCCTGGGGTGCATCATGGAGAACATTGCAGGCAGGACGAGGGATGGGATCCTGCCCCTCTACTCAGCCCTATTGAAGCCACATCTGCAGTGCTGTGTCCAGTTCTGGGCTCCTCAGTACAGGAGAGACATGGAGCTCATGGAGCAGGTACAGAGGAAGGAAGCCAAGATGATGAAGGTACTGGAGCATCTCTCTTATGATAAAAAGCTGAGGGAGCTGGGCCTGTTCAGTCTTGAGAAAACTGGGAGGGGTCCTCATCCATGTCTGTCAGTGTGTGAAGGGAGGGTGGCAGGAGGATGGAGCCAGGCTCTGCTCAGTGCTGCCAAACAACAGGACAAGATGCAATGGGCAGAAACTGATGCCCAGGCAGTTACAGTTGAACATGAGGAAAAATTTCTTTACTGTGCAGGTGACTGCATGGAACAGGTGGCCCAGAGAGGTTGTGGAGTCTCCCTTGCTTCAGTTACTCAAGAAATGTCTGGATGCAGCCCTGTGCCATGTGCTCTGGGATGGCCCTGCTTGAGCAGGGAGGTTGGACCCACTGTGGCCCCTCATAACCAACCCATTCTGTGATTCTGTAATTCTTTGATTCTGTGATAGTGTGTGCTTATTTGCAAGTTTTTATTTTGCAGCATTACTACCAATCTTTCAAGTCTCAAGGAAAAAAAAAAGGAATAGAAAAATCAGTAATCCCCTTTTCTGTAAATAGTGCCAAGATTAGATTTTAGTTTGAAAGCTGAAGAAAACACCGCAATATTTGCAAACCAAATATATTTACATTGCATGTTAGGAAACATGACCAGATTCCACTTTGCAGATCCTGTATTAAAAATGATTTTGTTTGGAGCCCATAAAGAAAATCACTTAGTTTCAGAAAGTGTAAAATAGTCAGAATGTTATTCTGTTTTTTTTTTTTCTCAGGAGACTTTTTATTCCACTTTTATAACGAGAAAAGGCAGAGAAGTTAACAGAAGTGACTGGAAAATACAATGAATGAGATTAAATTTTATGGGGATTTAGATGTCTATTTCCCATAGGTTTCTTTGAAGACGGTCTATTTAATAAATGCATTCAATAAGTTAAGACCTTTGCATTAATATGTTTTCAGACTATGGATCATTAGATCATCAAGTCTGCCTACTTGTATTTTACCAGCTATAAAACTTCTTCTGGTAACTCCTCCAGTAAGGCAAATAGTTTGTGCTTTGTGAATAAATCTTGTGGGAGGGAGAGGTGGAAGGAAATCCTTTCTGGAGCTGAAGACATCCACAGGCAGAAGACCTACAACTTCACTTGATAGGTATTTCTATTTATTACTCATTTCCATGGCTTGATTTCTCAACTGAATTTGTGCATCATCTCTTTTTAGGCCTTTTATTACAACTCTTTAAACAACTTTGGAAATATTATGTGCTGCCTACTTTTAAATATGCCTGTTGGGTGATTTCTTGAATGAAACTGTTGATATGCTAAAAAAAAAAATATTCAAGGAGATGTCAACCTACAGTTTTTTCACAATATTCAGAAAATCTAATACTTATTCTTTAAATATTTTGCACAAATGAGCTTATCCTCTCTGCATAAGCAACTTCTGAACATGCAAGAGACAGTGATAATGCCTGTGCAAACATTTCTGGGACGGCTCTTGCTATTCACAGATGTAGCCAAAGCACTTTATGAACATTCTTGCCAATAAAATTTTCTTATATGGGTTTTAAAAAATTATGAAAAAAGCGCAGAGAAGCACTGTGGACACTCTCAAAGTGGTATGTGATATTTGTGTGCATATTTTTCACAGACTGTTTAACCAGTCTACCCTTTGCTTAGTTTTTCCTGACATTGGCCCAGTTGTACATTTGCTGTGACCAGGACAAAGTGTGCAGACACACTGCCCAAAGAGGTAATTTGGACTTGAAATACTACTACCACTACCATGCTCTGAAATCAGATGTAAATGGGACAGTTCTGTCACTTGCTACCAGGATCATCCCCTTCTAATCAACAAAAAAGTTACTCTGCCAAGCAGAGACTGCAGAGTATTCCCCATGTCTGCCTACTCAGGGGCAAAATTATTTTGTTGACTCTTTCTCCCTTGTAGCAGTATCTTGATACCTTCTTTTTTTTTCTTGTACAGGACATGTTATTAGAGCTACCATGCTAAAAAAACAAGAAGTAGGCTAAGAAAATTGCAAAACCATGCTGTGAGTATATCTGAATTTCAAAATAGCATGATTCCCAGTTTCATGAGTCAAAAGATTTTTAGAAACAAAATTTAATCATGTGAAAGTATGTACTATTGCAGAAATTCCATGCCAAACTGCAAAGTAAGTGCAAGTTAGAGGATGTGCTGTGTGTATATTTTCCTCTATTAAGTCACATATTTTACATCCTTTCTTCCATCCACTAAAGAACTAGCCAGTTTTGAAGTGCTATGGAAAATATTATGAACTATGAAACAATTTCAGCCACAGGTTTCTCTAATTACTTTCTCCAGTGGTATTTTAAGGTTTCTTCTTGCTCTTTCCCATCCTTATCTGCCACTTGGCACTCTTCTGTTAGTGCTAGAAAAACAGGCCAAGCTTGCCAATAGCATTGTTTGAGTGAAAGGCTGTGAAAATGGAAACATTTCACAAACACATCATTTTCCTCTGGAAAAACAGAATTAGACATCTCTTTATTTCTTGGGGTTCTGATGTAAACTCCATGGACCACAAGGCCATGGGCAATAATTTAGTCCAGCAGATCTAAAAAAAATTATTCATTTATTATCTAAAAGGGTTTATTCAGATTTATTCAGAAAAAAAAAATCAGAGGCAAAAGTTCCTTCCTTCGGTCCCTTCCTTCCGCCACTTCCTCCCTCCCTTGGCAATTGGCAATTTTAGATTTCTAACTTTTATGTGTTGATGAAGCAGTTCCATGCATGGTTTTCTATTCACATAAGAGTTATATACAGAAGTCCTGAGGATAAAAAAAAATTCTTTATTTTATAACCTAAAGATTTGCCTTAAACTGCTAGACACATGATATGCATTTGTTGATTATAGCTTGTTAGCTCAGGTAACACATTTCTTGAACTATTCTAGAAAAAAATTTTCATTGGGGAAAAAAATTTAAAAAATAGTTATTTCTAAAAATAACTTTTTTACTTTGACCCAAATGTATCAAGTACAGTAAAACTTTTGCAGACATGATATTGTGATCAGATCCAGAATGAAGCTTCTTACAGAAAAAATCAGTATGTCTGTGCCACATTTTTGCATCACATGGAAATAGGTTGAAAACTGTATCCAAAAGCCCTGCTTTGTTTGGTTCAGAGCAGGAATTTGAGGACAAATTTCCCACCTCAGCCTTTTATGCTTAAAACTAGAAAGTACCCACAGACTTTTCTCAAAGAATTTTTTCCCCAAATTAGCCTAACATAATTTATGTACAAAATTAAAACAAGTTTTTAAATCTGGGCTTTTTCATATAAAGAATAACTTTTCTCTGTGCAGTTCCGTTTAAAGAGAAAGTCATTCTAGCAGCCAATTAGATGGCCTTGAAAAGGTTAGCCCTACACTCCAACAAGAATTGACCACATCCCCTGCACATTGCAGTAAACCAAAAGCCTGTTGCTTTGCCCATGTTTTTCAATGGAATTGCTCTTTCACCTCAGTTACTAAATGCTTTGATGCCAGATAGCCACATCCCTCACTGAAAGACAGGAACTTCTATCTCTCATAAGAGATATTTAGGGTAATATGTTGGGATTTACACAATATCTGTGCCTCAGAAGTCATTCTTACTATGAAAAATTTAACTGTAACTCACTGTACAGTTTTAAATTAAAAAAATAAAAAGAAAATATAAAAACCCCCACACTTTCTAATCTCAGCAACTCTTTAGTGTCTTTGGTTCTTTTAAAATCAAATGTACTCTTAAATAATGTGTTACAGACATTTCTCTTGACATCTCCCTCATAAATTGACTGCACCACTACTGAATTCTAGAATTCAGTATATTCTGTCTGGATTCAATGGGACCCTATGGCTGTAATGGAAAAATATAACCACATTTTTCCTTAACTGTGATTAAAGGCTGCAGTGATTGCAGTGGCTACATTGAGCAGATTGCTTCTCCCTTTTCCATTGACTTCAATCCCTTTGACAGATGTGTGCATCTGCTGGTAGCTTTCATGGATCTAGTTTAACCAAACTGTCCATGTTAATATGAGGGGAAAAATAGTTAAAAAAATAAATAAGCTGTGCAAAAAAAAAAAAAAAATCCCAGACACTGAGCTTAGGAACACAAATATAAATTAGTCCAGAATAACTCAGAGCAGAGACCAACCTTCTGCATTCCCTAAGTGCTAAGTACTATTTCCATGAAACACTTAACTTCCAAACAGCTCAGGATTAGGTGCTACTTTAGAGCCTTTATCCAAAGTAATAACAGTGTTATGGGAGTCCAATGTTTTCATCAAAGAACTGTTGAGAAGATAGGAGAGTCCCTCCAAAACCCCTAAAACCAGGAGCAGCTTTTCTCCTGCACACAAGACAGCACAGCCCAGCTCCCTTCAAGTATGTGTACCTTAAACACTAAGTACAAAATTACTTCTTCTGTCTGAAGTGGATCTATTCTTCCTTTTTTTGCAATATGTGGAAAGTTTGGGGCAGTTGCCCCGGTGCTGGCTGGACTAGTTTAATAATATCCTGCAGTGTTTATTAGCTGAGAGAAACAGTTATGTCTCCAGCATTCCTGGGAGTTTATTTTGCCAGGAATTCCTGCTCACACAACAGATTTCAACATTCCTCTTTTAAGACGGGAACAAACAACCTACTGAGAGTACCCTTTGTCAGGACTTGGTAGTATTTTTGTAATAAAACACAGATGATTTATATGTTCACATGGGAGACATATTTGGTATATAAAGCAGTTTCAGCAAAAGATTCTTGAGTGCCAGAAAGAAGTTTCTTGTGATTTCATAACAAAGATCTTCTGTCACTTCTCTGAACAGTCAGGGAACTTTTATGCACAACATTAAAACAGTAAGATATTCTCACTGGTTAATAGCCATA
Organism: Molothrus aeneus; assembly: GCF_037042795.1. Classification (NCBI taxonomy): domain Eukaryota; kingdom Metazoa; phylum Chordata; class Aves; order Passeriformes; family Icteridae; genus Molothrus; species Molothrus aeneus. Next base: position 59,730,245 of record NC_089649.1, on the reverse strand, counting down.
ACCTATTTTTCTGGGTGTACAGCAAACTCACAGAAGTAGAATTGTTCTACCATGAGACAAATCCCTGAGAACTGCCAGTGAGCCAAAGAACAGCCAACAGCTACATCCATGCTATGGCTGTAATAATTCATTTGTGTATCACTAGCTCTATACACTAGGCTCCAGCACATATTTAAGGAGCCAAAAATTTCTTTTTCCCCCAGTGGAGGCACTGCCAGGCCAGGGGGGCCTGCACAGAACTGTGCCATTCTCACAGGAGGGCACAGCTTCCAAGATCAGTGAATTTTCCTGGACAAAGACTGCCTGGGCAAGGCATAGGGCATTTTTTGTCTGTCAGTCTTACTGTTAGTTCTTCACCACCTGACTCAGCAGTTATGGGTATTTTTGAGCCTCTTTATCTGCACACAAAGCAGTTGGGAGAGTCAACAACCTATGTCCAGTCAGCCATTCAGGGATTCAGGTCAGGTGGAGGAGTAACTATCACAAAAGTTGGGCAGGAGGAGGCAATCCTCAAACAAATATGCAGTAAGAAGAACTTTGAAGAAGCCTCACTTTTTATTTCTTTTCCTTTTAGACAGACTTTCAATGTTAAAGCAATAATTCCCCTCACTTCTTTTGTGTCTGTATGTGTATGGGTACTTAACTCTTTCAATACACTGATAGACCTACATAAAGAAGGCAAATTTACTGATGAAAATGGTTGAGATGCAAGCTAAGCATCCAGATGAATGGCTGATTTTTACCCCTCTCCCCTAGTAAATTCTAGTAGAATGAAAAATGCAAAAAGACCCCCAATGTGTCAGACCTCACTGAGGTCTCATCATTTTTACTTTATGGCTTCCTTTTTCTTTACTCATGTGATCTTCTTAATACAAAACATCATCAATGAGAGCAGACCTGTGAAAATGAAAGAACCATGCATCAGCCATCCCTGGTACCAAAACCTGTTTGAAATGAGCTTGAAGGAAAACACTTGCAATGCAGGCCACAATCACATTTCTTAAGTAAGACACAGACTAACAGAATAATTGACGTTATAACAAGTAAGAATTCATACTGGCAAAACTACTTTTTCAATGCTCACCAAAGAGAATGGGAAAAAAACATTCCTGTGGGATAAAACACATTGATCATTTTAGCAAGTTTCATAAGCTGTGTGTTTCATATGCTTTTTGTTTTACTTCCTCCTCTATAATTATATACAAAACATGCACAGAAAAAAATAAAGCTTTCTCCAGATTTCTGAGGAACAATTATCAGGTCATACATTTTAAATATGAATTTTTTAAATTAAATACACTTCTGTTGTCTACAGTGCTGAATATACTTCGCATAGCATTTCAAAACATGGGAACAAACCATTAAAAGCAAGCCAGTTACTAAAAGATGTAATATAGATTGAATCAGACTAACACTAATTTATTGCAGTACCTTTAAGCTCTAACAACATCAAAACTTTGTTACTTATGAGTACCCAAATGGGAATCAGTTATTTTTGCTGCACACATCAAAGCTGCTATGAAAAAAACAACAGTCCATGTGATCTACAAATGTCTGTCACCTACAAAAGAAGCATTTAAACATGGCAGAATGACAGTTCATAGGTTCAAATGAGCTCACATCATTCATTTATTTCTCTGAGATAAATCAGTCATCCTTCAGCAAGTCAGGTTTTAGTAAGATTCCCACATTCATCAAATTGAAGCATGCAGAATACATGGGCTGCTATTTAGAAAACAGACAGCAACTAAAAAGTGTTTCTATGCCAGCAATAAAAATAACTAATCACTGTGCTGTACCATTCTGTGTCAAGCACTACCAGTTTATCCTAATGTCTTAGCCAAATAACAACTAAAAGTAAGACGCCCAAATATTTTAGTCAAGGTTTGAATTCCAGGGTTTTCCATTAAACACTTAGAGAAGCCAAACAAAGAGTGACGAGAGAATAAGGGCTTTACACAACTGAACTTCAGAATGAGTGCTTTGCAAAAAAGAATTTCCCATGAGATTTCCTACCTATTGTACATCATCTCTCCAGGGGAAAGGTGGAAAAATAGCTACATATTGTGCCCAGAGTAGAGCACAGCTCTAAGCTGTTGAGTCTGTTCCCAAATGCCTTCAATTCTGAGGTACAGGAAAAGCAGAGGGACCATTAAACAAGAAATTTAGAAGTAGCTACTTCACTGATCAGTTTATTGTTTTGCAATACTTTAAACAGAATTTTTTCCATGCACATTTTATAAATCTAAGAAACCTTCTCAAGTAGGTCTGTCATTGCATTTATTTGGAAATCAGAGCTTTAAGACATTAATGGGAAGACAGTAAGGGTAATAAAGTTTTAATGTACTTACAGTGATAAATTTTGATGTAGGAATTGTTTATAAGAAAACTATGCAGTTCATTCCTTATTTTTAATGAACCCCAGAGTTAAAGTAGCTTCCTCCCTCACCATTCCAGCACCAAGTACTGCTAGCTGATGCAAGCACCTCTCACTGTCTGTTTGATTTAATAATTATCACAGGAACTAACCCCCTTTGAATCTAAATGTGGGGGTTTGCATAGTGTGAATAGGAATGTGCTTCTCTAAGTTATTTCAAACATTTACTTGACTGTGGAAGGTTTAGCATGTCTGTCATGTGCTAGAAAAATTCTAGGACATTTCTGTATCTGTCATACTGCAACTTACTAAATTTCATCTCAGTTTTCTGTGGAACTTCTCCAACTTTGGCTGCAAGTTATTCCGAAGAACACTCGTTTGGCATTAAAAATGTACTCAGTGGCACTTACATTTGCATCTGCTAACATTCTCAGTGTGCTGAGTGCCATTCCTAAAATACCACAAATGAATAAATTCATGGGAGAATCTTGGGGATTTTAGAGACCTAAATTTTAGATCATCTTCTACACTGTGAAATGCAGGCTTTTCAAATTAGCCACTCTAGCATGGGGAGTGTTAAAAACTCAACAAATAGGTGCTGAAATTTCCTTGAAGATAGTCAAAGTGGTAGATTACTCTGAAAGAGAGGGTAATTTAGTCTGCATTTCTTGTTAGTGTCCAAATGTTATCAAAGATTCTCAGCACCAAACTTCTTCCAAATGCCTGGACACCATTGTTTTTTTCAAAGGAAAGAGGAGATGATAGGCAATACTTTAGCACTGGGATTACCCCTCCACTAGTGTGGGAGCCGAGTGCTGCAAAGTCAGCTGAGCAGCAACCTGGCTTGGGGAATTTCTTATCCACCCCTTTCACAGCTATTCCACTTCACCCAAAAGACAGATTCAGGAGTCACCAGGTAGGGAGACATGTAGCAATGGCTTCTGCAGAGTATCTTCCTCCTATAAATGCTGACACCGCACAGGTCTACGCCTTCACCTTCTACACTCTTCCATTGTCAGCTGATTAGCTCTCCTTTATTTTTGTAAATGGAAAAATCCAACTAGCCTGCCTTTACTATCACAAATGGAAATATATTTTCTTCATCTGCCCCTTTTCCCTTCCTGCCTCCACCCTCCAGGTATTCCCCACCAGTCTGGAAAGTGATTCAGTGATTTGAACATTTATTGGCACAGAGGTGGGAAGCCAGGCCTTGCACCTCTGGGTGATCCTGAACTGAAAGCAACAGACTCATGTGAATTTTCATTTTCTTGTTCTGGGCCAATGCACTGTTAATTATTTCATGTCTGAACACATCTGTTGGTTGGACACTTCCAGGTAAAGTAGGTGAAAATTTTTTGAATCTTGGCAGGCCTAAGGCCTTAATCACCTGCCAAGTATCTCAGTGCTGTGAAGACTTTGCTGGCTATAGCAGTGCATCCACATCGTTCCCAGGGGAATGCAGATGCAGAAGAAGCTTTAGACACCTGCAGAGTTAGGAACAAATTTTGCTCATGGCAGTGGGTGTCTGCAAAATTAACTGGCTCCACTGTCAATCTGGCTCCCAACATCTCAATCAAGTACTTACAAGTGAGACAGTAGGACGATGCTATTGCAATTTGCGCGCATGAAGGGTTCAGCTTCATTTAAATACAGAAACAGAACTGAGGAATGTTATTGTTCTACTTTTCCCCTGAAAATCCACATAATCGCATTCTTCATCTGCATAATCTGCCTGCCTTTCCCCAGGGACTGATGCAGGAGCTTTCAGGAGCTGTCCTCACCAGAGGAGGTCTCCTCAGAGCTGAGAAGTGCTGCTTGGCAGTGATTGAGACATCTGGAATAAGAAAACAGACTGTCAGCAACACAATACTCATGATGTGCTCTGTCTTCAGAACTTTTCCCCCCAAAGTCTTGCAGTGAATAATGCAATTAAAATTTTGGAATCTCAGGCATGGCGATTGAGTGCTCAGCTTCTCATTTTCTCTGGCAGCTACTCAACTCCTTTGTCCAATTATGGCAGGAACCAAATGAATTGCAAGTGAAATAAATTTCCCTCAGAGCATTTCCATATTGTCAGTATATGCTTCATGTTCTGAGGATACATTAACACCATTGTGTCTTTCACAGACATTATTTCAAATTTTTATTTTCTTCTGAAAACCAAGGACTAAGTAATTACACCCAAAGAAACACAAAAGAAAGCTGCTTTAAACACAGTGTTCTTATCTCTTGAATATAAAAATTCAGAAAGATTGACTGAACTGTGTATACACCACTGTGAAAATTTTGAATATTAAATTTGCTCTTCTAATTAATATTTTGGTCCAGTCCTGTTTGTAACTTAGATGTGTTTCTGAACACCCTAAGTTTAACTTAAATTGCTTCTTGTATGAATTCCACTTTGAAAATATTGCATCAGATTGGCAGCAAAAATGAACTTCAGAGAACTCTGGGAACCTAATTGTTCTTCAGTGTCACAATTAGTCACCCTTGTTTGTCAGCTAACTTTTATTTCTGTACTGTCCTTAATATTTTCTTTCCTATTGCTGTATAAAGTTCAGGCTTCAGGAATTCTGTAAAGGAGAAATAATTTTTACTGAGGATAATCTATCAGCTTAGACTAGTAAATCCATAATGCCTTTTGTCTCTGTTTTTTTTTTAATTTGCATCCATATTCTAAAGATTTTTTAATGCAAATTGTCACCTGGATTTACTGATTTTAAACTAATGGGTCTGTAGTGTCTTGATGGTCTCCTTACCTTGCTTTAAAAACAAATGCTCTATTTGTTACACTTCAGTCATCTGGTGTCAATTTAAATAAATTACTAGAGTTATTTAAAACATTTGCAGCCTAATTTGTGGTTTCATATGCTAAAGGTTTTAGTCTTCTCAGATGGAGATATCTGATCATCACTTCCCTGTTTAAGTTCTGCACCTTAGATCCACTTCAAAGCTATTTCCATCTCTTGTTTCCACCAGCTATTCTGCCTTTGTACCTCATCTATCATCATCTTTAATTTGCAAAGAAGGATGTGGGCATCCTGCTGGGCATCAAGCTGTCCCTGAGCCAGGAGTGTGCCCTGGGGGCCAAGAGGGCCAATGGTACCCTGGGGTGCATCATGGAGAACATTGCAGGCAGGATGAGGGATGGGATCCTGCCCCTCTGCTCAGCTCTACTGAAGCCACATCTGCAGTGCTGTGTCCAGTTCTGGGCTCCTCAGCACAGGAGAGACATGGAGCTCATGGAGCAGGTCCAGGGGAAGGCTGCAAAGAAGACTAGAGAATCTCACTTATGATGAAAGGCTGAGGAATTTGAGCCTGTTTAGCTTCAGGAAAAGATAGGGACTCTTCAGTGGGAAAGTACTCTTCAGTGTCCATCAGTGTCTGAAGGGAGGGTGTCAAGAGGATGGAACTGGACTTTTCTCAGCAGTGCCAAGCAATAGGACAAAAAAAGAAAAAAGTATAAGGTAATGCACAGGAAGAAATATGATACGAAACAGGTTTAAAATTGGATTAATAGCAGAAATCAGTGTGCCAATGATGTCAATTACAGTGTTGTAATGCTTCACAACTGTGAAAGGTTAGTTGCTATTTATTGCATACAATGTAAAAATGCCATATCTGAACACTTAGAAAATGCTTAGTCTTACATAAACACCCTAACTTCAGTATAACTGTGCTTAAATATCTAAATTCTATTTTCCAGACTGTATAATACAGAAACCATACTGCTTTTTCAGCTAATGAATGCAGATATAGAAACAGAAGATATATGAAGATATAATCTAATTTTTTATAGGAAACATTTGTAGCAACATTTACTATTATTAGAGTCATGCTGCAGCACAAGGCTTGAACTTTACAACATACTCATTCTCTTATTTTAGATCATTTCACTTATTTTCAAAAGGTTGAATCTTTATGTATATGAAAGACATTCAAAATATGCTTCACAAATGCACAGCTGACATTCTAAATCTCTTTTCCATTGAAAGTATTATAATCTTTTTTTTAAAAAAAGGATTTTTTTATGTTTTTAAAGCAAATTACAGACTGGTAATTTTATGTTCTTACTGCTGGATTATGGCACACAAAGTGCCACGAAATGTTTTGTACATGTCAAGAAGCTCTTTCTTGGATTCTCTGAAATAGCAAGAAGTTAGTGCCATCTATAGACAGGATTTAATATTGAAAAATAATAGGAAAAAAAATACAGGCTCAGCAAACCAATCATATCAAACAAAGTAAAGGTTGTTCAAAAATATAAAAATTAATAGAAAAAATGCCTCACATCTGCTCATTTTTTTCAGTTTTCCTAAGAAACATTTTAGCACAAATGATGACATGAATCTGGTACAAAGCAATTTAATATTCCTTTAAGTAATCCTGTGCATTCACTTCAGTACAACCTTGTTTAAAGTAACTCAGCAGTGGTTACACCATTCCTGAGTCAGTTTGCTTTTTATTGTTTCACTTCTTAGTTGAGCTTCCTTCCATTGTTATTATAACAACCATTACCACTTGCAAGTCCAACCTTGCAAACCTTAAGCTCCTAAGTCGCTTTAATGATACAAATAAACCAATTATTTTCCAAGGATATTCACATGCTTTGTCTCACAGAAACGTGCTCATAGATCATAAAATTACCTGTTGTATACATCTTTCTTCCTTTAACAGCAAAGTTTCTCTCCTGGTTCTCCACCAGAAGTAAAATTAAATGTATTTAATGTAAAAATAGAATTGTAAAGTAAATAAAAATGTATGCTGGTAACCGACATCCACTTAAATACCTGATGAGCATTAGAATATTGCCAGCAGAGTGTAAACTGTATTAAATACCCTAGTCTGTAATTTAGGTGGCAAAAATGTATATATAAATCTGCTTTCTCTTCTTTTCCATCTCTATAAAAAAAGCTTGCAAGTCCAATCCATTTTTCTAAGAAACACCTTTTTAATTAAATTACGTTTCAAATCTAAAGCAATATCAGATTGCCAGAAGTGAAATTCTGATACAAATGGTTGAAGTTACACAGAGGAAAAACATTGCTATTATTGACCACAACAGATCTATATTTTCACTATTGTGAAAGGAAGCGCCAGCCCGCCTCAAAGCCCTTTTGGGTAACCTCCTTTCATTAAATCCCTATTTCTGTCCTGTGGGGCTGGCAACACCTGGCAGAGGATTCTGCAGTCATGTCACAGGTGTACAGAGCAGCAGCAGGGCAAGCAGGAGCACAGGGTGAAAAATGTTCTGTGGTGTTTGCAAAACAAAAACTCCCCAGCTGCATTAAATACATCACACGAAAAGAGCACCACACATGGAATAGTTAAATGGCTTGTTTGGAGCTGAAAGGTGAACATATTTGGTCAGGAAAGTGCATGTTTTTAGGTGGAAAGTTCAAATATTTCAAAGTAGTTAAAAAATAGATATTTTATTTTGAATAAATTTTCATATAAGTGACATTACTATTCCAGAATTGTATGGTACATCTGAATTTACTTTGGCACCTTCAAAGGTCGTGCCTGCATACTACTGCATTTACTTCCATAGCTGGTGTCCTAGCAGCATTTCAAGACTGCATTGAATACACTCATCCATACAACTATATAAAATATAAAAATATATGCAAAATGTCAGGAATACAATTGCTTTAAAATGTCTACATTTTTGCTGCTATAACAAAAATTAGTATGATAGTAAAATCTGAACCATTACAGCAGACATTTAAATTCTTCAGTAGAAGGAAAACAATTTGACAAAAAGAGTTTTCTTTCTGTCCAGCTCAACACAATTGCTACCTGTGGTAAAGGTTTTCTAAAAGGAACTAAGTTGCTTAAATTTCTTTGAATGTCAAGCTCATATATTATCTCTCTCCTTCCATTTCTTCCAAGTGCATAGACAAATTTCCTTCTCTACTCATCTATTCAAAAGGCAGATTTGTCTATAAAAGTGCCAAGCTTTGAATTTTCTCCATCTCATGCTAGTCAAGGAAAATGTCATAGTCTGTCCTCAGATGTTAGCACAGACACGTGTGGCAGAGCCACACATTTATTGTGACTAAGCTCAGCCAGCTGGAGATTAGCAAAGAGGGATGAGTGAATAAGTGACTAAAGGCAAAGCTAAAGGCAGTCTCAGAAAGAAATACAGCATCCTGAGAATCTGATTATTTTATTTATTATTTTGTCTAAAGTTTTTATGATGTTCACTTGCATCTGCAGCTTCTTTTTGGTAAAATCATGAACAACCTTTATTTTCCATCTGCTTCAGAAAACAAATATGGTGCATTTGAAATGGAGAGGCCTAGGTGGAATTTGAGGCAGCCTGATGAGAAAGTTAAAACAATAGACCTGATACTTTTATTGATTCCAGACAAAGAAATGTCTGTTTTATCCCTAATTTAAGAGCTCTGTTTCAAGAAAAAATTAGAAAAAATGGATGAAATCCTGGGACTCTTACAAACCTTCTGTTACCTGGGTAGCATAGGTAGACAGTGGCATACATTTCATTGGCCTTTCCTTCATTCAAGCCTGGGGGATTCACAGATGAATATTTGATAAAGAATTTTAATATATTTTCAACATATCTGGAAATCTGAAAGTGAAGTAACTTCCACCCTTTTTGTTCATGTACAGCACTGATTCCCAGTAAGAGCACTGCCCTCAAGTGTGTACTTTAATTTCCTTTCAGATGAGAAATGATAAATAGATAAATTTTCAATATTCTTTTGTTTAAAAAAATATTCATACCTTAAGTATTTATTTAGAAAAAAAACGAGTTATCAAATTAAACACATGGGTTCTGGAAGAAAATAAAGAATCTGGGGCTTATCCATTTTTAAATGTCTTAATCAAGTAAAATTACTGTTTGACTTCAAGCTGCTTTATGAAGTATAAAACCAAGGAACTGAAGATCATGATCTAACACTTGTTGAGGTTAATGGGATTCTGGGCTTGGGATCAGGCCTCAGAATGTCATATCTTTTTATGTACAGTTCTGAAGTGAGACAGTAAGACAAAAACTCTCATATTTAGGAGGCCTTTTCTAAGATCACAGTCACTTGGAATGCTATGAATAGCAGAAGAGCCAAGATGAACACAAAAAGAAGATACATCTCAAACAAACCAGGTTTGAAAGCAGTAAAATATTTTCAGTTTTTATATTTTTTAGACAGAGGTTATAACAAAGAGACCAAAAAAACCTTATTGGCAATTGGGCCATCAAAGGTAAACATCAAGCTAATCCAGAAATAATTCAGTAATATATACCTATAATAAATATGATCATGGGACAAAGATTTCCTCTCAGCACCACTTGAATTACATTGATTGGGTTTGAATATTTACCCATAAATTTCTCACATACCAGTAGAGCAAAAAGCTTATATCCCCTCCTAAATTATATGCTTTATAGTATATCAACTGCCCTATAAAAGCAATTTCACATCTGTGCGGATATAGGTATGATTATAAGTAACAGTGCTAAATGTGGAGATAAAATAATTTGATGAAGATATTAAAAAATAAAAGCTAGGAAAAACATTCAGTGAATAAAATGAATATAACCAAATTTCAGGGGTTTTCAGGGGTATTTTTTTAGGAAAAAGTGAACTAATTTTGAAAGGCTCAGATATTTCCCTGCTGTGGTCTGGAGCTCTTGCAATATAAGTTTATTGACTCTTGTGCTGTTTTGAATTTGTATGAGGCCATTTATACCATTTATGAAATCTCATATATTACTGAGAAGCACATAATGTGGTTATGTAAAATGTGTTTTAGTTGCCAAGGAAAATACAGAAGGAAAAAAAAACCCAAAAAAACAGAAAACCTTGGTGTCTTTGAGAGATTTTATTATGCACTGAGCTTTAGAGGATGAACACAAAGCCAAATCCAACCTGAATGTTTTGGGTTTACCCTGAGGCCTTGAAATAGTTTTTTTCTTTATGTACTCTGCCTCAACTAGAAGCTAGATGCTTATAGAATATTGAGAAGCTAAATAAAAAATAAAAAGTCATCAATGACAGCCTTGTCCAACTTCAAAAACACAGATTATTTCTACTCTCTATCTATAAAGCTTTGGTTTCTTCTTACTTGAAATTAAAAGAACTGATAGAAAGAACAGTACAATGTGGAATAATGGGCTACTGGATCATCCTTTCCTATGAAAATGGATTCAGTCAGTCTTCTACAGCAAAAGCTGTCAACTTCTACTCAGTATGAAAGTATCCCACCTTCAAAGTCTGCAAATTCATGTGAAGGAAAGTTTCTGAGAATTTGAAAAGGTAAAACTGTGGAAGGAGATTGAGGGTTATCCTGTGTCCCTTGCATGAAAAAGCTCTGTTGGAGTTGCAGGAAGGAAAGCAAATCCTGCTTTAAATAATATATAATATATAAAAAATATAATATTATCTAGAGGTGAATTGGATGTTAACTGGGTCAAGCTCCACACAGCTGAAAATCTGCTGTAGGAACATCCAGGACACTGTGTCAGCACAGCAGTGACTCTAAAACACTGACTCTCTCATCCATACCAGAGAGCAGCAGCTTCCTGTGGGGTATGAGAAATGCAATCCTGCGAGAAACTGCCTGATCTGTCCATTTTAAAATACAAACAATGGAATAATTAATCAATTTCCAGTCCAAATAATTAAAATACTGTTCAGTGTTGTAGAACTCTGTGAAGGAAATTACCTACAGAAATGCCAGTATTTATGATGTTGCTCATAAAAGTACAGATAGAGTAGCAACTCTTTTCTTACTTTAAATACGAAGAAAATAGTCCATGTGATGGCTAAAAGTAAGAGAGGGCATTTTTTCTTCTTATATCAAGACATAAGATAAAGCATAAATACTTACCAGGGAAAATGTTATGCTCAGGGGCTTATTGGAATGAGTGGAAATAACTATTTTTCTGCTTTTGCTATATAAAAATATTGCATAATTTATAATAGAATTGTTTTGATGTGCCATTGCCAGCATTAAGCCTCACAAACATTGCCTCCAGTTTTCTCTTAGAATCATAGAAAGCAACAGAATATTTCATGTTGGAAGAGACCCACAAGGATCATCAGGTCCATCTCCTTGCTCCTCAGAGGGCAACTTGGAAGTAAACCATATCACCAAGTGCATTCTCCAGATGCTCCCTCAACTCTGAAACATTTGGTTCTCCATAATGCACCACAAGATGGTTTATATTTTAAAGATCAGAAACGTACTGGACAGTGCATATCAGTGCCTCTTCAGCAGGGCACAGTCTGCAGAATTGGCAGAGTCAAACCCAGGGCCAGCGGAAGTCCTCGCCCAGTTTATTAGTGGTAAATACTCCACTGGGTTTGGCTGCTGAATTCAGTTCTACTGTTGGAAATTGAGAGTAATCCTACCACAATAATCTTTTGTAGAGCAATGCTATCAAACCAAAGAGGGATCATAAGTACTTTGAAGAATTCACTCCATGAGGAAAAAAGATCATGGGGGATTCAAGTAGCTGTAATGTCTTTGTTATCAAAAGACACTTATTTTTTCTGCAAGAGAGAACAGTGCTTAAAAAAATGGAACTCAACAAACAATTTAGGGCCAACTCAAAAGATGAACAATCCGTTTGTAACACATGCAGTTACAGTTTTGAAGTTATCATCAAGTTCAAGGTTGTGAATTAAACAGAAAAAGAAGGTGCTCTGTGAATGACTAAACCTAGTTTGGATGATGACTTATCAATTTATAATGTAGTGAAGATGGACTGAAAACAAAACCCACAGCCTTATGCACAAACACTGAAGTGTAACATTAGAGAAGAGATAGGCCAATCTGATTGATGTCAGTTAACAAAATACAAATCACACTGTACATAAAAATTTGCAGCTTTTTATATACTACTTTGCAGGAGTAACCTTACTGTACTCTGAAGTTTGATTCTATGTTAAGAATAAAAAAACATGTCAAAGCTTTCCAAGCATTGATAACCAAACCCACAATTTTTATTCATATGCTAGCAATGTTAATTATTAAAAACACTAAGCTCTGTGGGTCATTTCAAAAATCAGCTAAAGTGCTACTTTCTATTTCTGAAAGTCATTTTATTTATGGTATCTACAAAATCATTTAAGGATCTGCATTGACACTGAAATACAGACACTTTGACTGCATTCACTACTTAGTGCATCATTCTCATATAAAATGAAATTTTCCATGTACTCCAAGGAACATAACCTAACCTCTACCTGAATGAAGGCAGGGACACACCCTTTTGCATTTCAGATACAGGAGAAATTCTTGAAGCAGCAGCACCAATGCAATTTCCCCCGCCCCTCTCTCAGTAGTCTCAGCTGTTTTGTCCTTCCCTGTTCTGGTTCAGGCATTCGTTTGTGGCTGTCTTGCTTTGCCCTAGTAGAAGCTCCTTGTTTGGTTAATATATATTTTCAGTGCTCCTAAGAAACTTGATGAAGGACAGATAGCAAGAGGCCAGACCGCCAGTCAGTGTAAACTGGATAGCTCTGTGGATTTGAGTGAATTAAGACCAAACTGTAGTGATTCACAAAGTATGTTTTTCATGCAGAGACACTGTTTTTTGAAATTCTGTTGTGACTGCACAGACTCTCCATTTTTTGGATGCATATTTAAGAAGCAGTCATTTCTGTTTGCTGTGCATATTCATTTTGATATGTGTTTAAAGCCAAGGAGATCATCTGGATCCCCAAATAAAATGCCTGGAGTCATTCATGTCCTCTCAAAAATACTATTGGTGTGACCGAAGGTGGAACCTATAATTTAGTTGTCAGGTTTTGTTAATAAGTCTATAAAATAAAAATTATAGGCTGACAGCATCTTCTGCTGGGAAACTTGCCACTGAGATATTCTGAGGTTTCTTAAATAAAAACCAAGAAAAGTCCTGTTAATATGGTGGTGCTTTGGGGCAGATAGATTTCTGCCCAAATACTGCTCTTGAAGGGCAAATGGATATGTTAATACCCTGTCTCCAGAGGAGATGTGTAAATTTTGGGGGAAGAAAACTGGTAGTTAAACACAGACACCACTTACACAGAGATCTTATTTATTCTCTGTGATGAAGAATCTTGTCATGAAACTTGAAGACTTTCCAGAAGATGTGCTACACTCTGGCTCTGGTTTGGGAAGGAAGCACTTGGCAAATCACAGAGGCAGTGCTATGAAGAAGTCACCAAATTCCTTCCTCTCCCTAAAAATCTACCAAAATATGCTTTACACCAAAATAAAAAAACGTACTTACTAAGAAATACTATCAGGTTGCAGCAGCATGGTCCAAAGCTGGTTTGGACAATGCCAGCCCAGAACCAGGACCTGCTCCCCTGCTGCACACATCATTCCTTTTTTTGGGAGGACCAAAAAAAGTTGCCTCCTGTAGTGCAGGAGTTCATGGGCTTCTTTCTACTCTGATAAAAGAGCAGAGGGAAAAGGCTGCTCTTATAAAAATATTAGATGTAATTACACAAAGCTTTGCACTACAGCTATCTGTAACTCCACTTAAAAACTGTCTTCAGTGTGTCACTAGGAACATTTTATTGTGTCTGAATATGTACAATTATCAAAAATGGGGGTTTTTTTCCCCCAAAACTTAAATGGAAAGGAGAGGGTAATTAAATGTATGAGATTCAGTGCTGTGAAGTGCTAAAGACTTGCAGTTAATTATTGAAACTCAAATCTTTGGTGGGAGACCCTTCTGTGTGGTCTCACAGGTAAGACACAGGGCCTGGAGGGAATGGCAGAGTTCTGAACATAGAAAGAGTAAATGATGGAATAAATTCTGGTTGTCTTTAAAGCCTGTAGTAGCAACATCATCTTTTTTAAACTGAAGTTGAGGGTAAGAATATTCTTCAATCCATTTTTATCTCTACCACTTCTTTTCTCAACAACCTTGGGCTTCTTCTAAGTTTCAAAATCAAATAAAAGATTCCAAATAGGATAAGTGGTACTATGACCTCTCTGCAAATGCAAATAACCCCATGAAATCTACAGTGTTGAGAGGGACAGGACAGTAGCAAATACCTTGTATTATTATACCATTTCCTCACCCATCTTTAGATAATATGTTTTTTCATTTTTCTCCTTTTCCTTTCATTCTTCACTTCCCAGTTCTCCTTTTTTCTTCAGCCAGCTGGTATTTCTCTGTGGTTCTTATGTACATGAGAAACTACATCACTGTCCTCAGTAAAACAGGAAAAGTAAAGAGTTACAAGCACAGTACACTACAGAATCATGCTCACCTGGGGCCACTGAGGGACAGAGAAGCTTCATTTATTACTTAGTGGTATTTAAGTACCTAAATACTCACCACAACAGACATCTACATGGTTTATTCATACACAGATTTTTCTAGCCAGTTCACTGTAACTAGTATCCAAACCACCCACAACTATGCAGCAAAACTCCACATGGCTGTATAAACAAGTGCTCCATGAAAAGCAATTTCTCTCTGAATCCTCAGGGCTTTGTGGGCTTTTCATTATTTATTTATTTAAATGGCTTAACAAATGTACTCAGATGCCACAGTGAAAGGCAAGATATATGAAGCAAAGTAAAATGTATGCTGGAGAAAATAGAACAGTTTAAGATCAGATGAAAATAATTAGCTACAGATCAGCCTCTTCTTTCCTTTTTATCTAGACTGGAATAGATGTCATCAAACTGTAGCAGTTACATGGAAGAAATTTTTTTCTGGACAACAGGCAGAAGGACAGAAGACTGCTTTTTCCTATTTTTCCTTTTTACTTTTTGAAACCTCTTAAGATGTACTTCTTTAAACTTTCACCTGGAGCATCTCTGAGTTGGTCCATTTTTCCTGATGTCTGGGGAGGACCTTTCAAGAGCAAAACAGGAGAGAAAACAGGTTTAATATGATCTCACAAGCTTAGCAAAAGGTAAGAATGCTATACTCTACCGCTTTTTAAGTGTTCAGTTTTAAAATTTGCAAGATTTCAGTTTGATAGTGTCTGTCTTTGAGGCAAGAAGGGACATTTTCCCCTTAATTTTCCTAAATTTTTCTTAAAACACATTCTCTGAAAATTAGTCCTTTTTCCAAATTGCAAAGTGAAACTGAACATAACCACAGAAAAATAAAGACTACACACATTCTCATAGTGATTAGAAGAAAAGTGGACACAAATAAGCAATTTATACAGAATTTGAGATCAGCCTTTAAGAAAAATAACAATCACCACTTATTGATTCTTAACATCTTGCCTCATTTTTTGTGTCCTAAATGACAACTTTGCAGTGCATAGGAGGATTTCACAGCACTCTTGCTTCTGTGTAGGATTGCTGTGTTTTCTTTGCAGCTGGGTGAGCTGCAGCCCATGTACCCAAAGCCCTGCAGTTTAAAGTTGTCAAATGCTCTTGGGCACCAGCCCCAGTCTCTGCACCTCACGTGGTCTTGGAACTCATCAATTTGTAACAGAGCACTGCATTAGTTCCAATGTGCCCATGAAAACACAGAAGGAAAAGGTTATGAGGGGAGCTTCATTGAGCTGAGCCTTGCACTGTTCTGCTTCCTTGACACTATCTAAATGCACCAGTACATGTATATATATATATATATAAAATATATAAATGTGACCATATTCTGCCCAAAATTCATCCCAATACCAACATAAGTGTCTACACCTTTCTTCAAGAGTAAACAGGTTCACCCATTTGCTGTTGTCTGCGGGAGCTCAGCACAGGCAAGGAGAACATTCTCTGTGGTCACAACCAAGACAAGGCTTGCATGGTCAAGTGCATCTAAGCCAAAAAGTTTTTATATGAGCATCAAGGGTCTTTCACAGAAAGGGAAGCACCAAAATGTAACACACCTATCCTGGCCTGGAGGCTGGGGAAATATCTTAGCATAGAGGTGAGATATTTTTTTTCTGCCTGAGGCCATTCAGGCTAGGAAAGAGAAGGCACTGGGAGGAAACAGGCAGAAAAGGGATGGAAGAGGATGTCAGTTGAAGTCCTGAAGGAAATGGGGACTAGTTATGGAAATTCAGACTGATAAAGGAGGGCATTGATGCATAAACAAGCAGGCAGCACATGAATGAAAATGATGGAGCAGAAATGAGCTGGATTTTATAGCAAGCCATCATATGCACTCTCTAGGAGCTGATGCTTCTAGGGCATCTGTAGCCTCAAAGACTTAGGGAATGCAACAGTTCATCTCTTAAAGTATTTAAAGCAACCTGTCTGGTACAACTCAGCCTTCAGGCTCAAAAGGAATCTTTTTAATTGGATGCTAGAAGCAACAACAGATGCTGTAGGAGAACAGAAAAGTGTCCCCTTCCACCTGCAGTGACTCCATTGGCTTCACCAGCAGGTGCATCTATGGAACAGAGGTGACCCCAGTGGTGACTGACACCTGTAAGTCCTTTCTCACTGAGAAGCCTCCATGTCCACAGGAGGCAGGGGGAGGTCCCCACATTATCTCAGGAGAAATGTGAGAGCTGGGGTGGTGGAGGAAGGAGAATGGTCTTAACAGAAAGCCTACAATAGTCCCATCACCCAGGGGTTTAGGATAATCTTAGCATCCTAAATCCACCAACATGGGTTGTGAGCACCATTCATGAGGAGAAAGACATCCCAGAGATAGGGTTTATAAGTCTGAAAGAAATCTCCATAGGAACCTGTGGTAATTCCTATTCCTGGTACTTGAGCCTAAAGCTTTGCCTTCCCATCTTCCTGTTTCCTTCAGTAGACAGTCAGCTTGGAAGAATTATTTACTGAGCAGAGACTAAAAAATTAAGTCAAGAATTTCACTTCTGTCCCTAATCCAACCATTTGATTTAATCTGTGGTTTTTGCTAAAACACCAAGTCCCTCAGCTTTATCCATGTATGAAATGGGAATGATACTAGTTTAATGACTGTAGCTCACTTTGAAAAACAGTGAACAAAATGTGCAAAATAAACCTAATTTTTTTCTTTCTTAGCCTTTATATTCAAAAGAATAATTCACAATGAATAACTTATGCAGTGATAATTCACAATGAATAACTTATGCTCCTTTACCTTGAATGTTATTCACCCACAATGCATAATTTTTTTTCTGAGTTATTTGTTATTCTACACTGGTTAAATAATTCCCATAAATATTTAATGGTTTATGGTCTGTTCATGAAAAGTTTATTCAGAATATTTATTACATGAAATGAAATGAATTGGATATTTTTGGTATATCCAGTCTCTGCTTCCTGACTAGAGTAATGTAATTTGTTGAATCAGGTCTTTTATGTAAATTATTTTGCTTGAGCATCAATTACATTATCTGTACATATTCTTGTTTATAATGTAAGTTTGAGAACATCCCTAGCCATCAACTCATTCACCCCAAAACAAATGTAGTTTTAAATCACAGATGCAGATAAAGAAACCTCTATTTGCATCTGATCTTACACTGTCTTATTCTTCATGTGCAGACGTTGAATACAAAGTTAAAATATATCCTAGTCCTTTTTTTTAAATTTAAATTACATTACCATTAACTTCTTTCACGTAAAAGTAATTTAACTGATTAAAGAGAATACTCTGTGGATTTACATTTTCCAAATGGATTAGCAATAGATCTCTTGGAATTCATCAGGTATAAGAATGAAGCTGTAAAGTAGTGATTTAAGTAAATGCAGGGAATACCAAGAGGATTAAAATGAGATTTCTAAGGTCAATAACATTGCAGTGTAGATTTTATTGTAACATTAAATCTTTTGAAATATTTACAGAGAAGAAATATACTTTAGCTCTGAGACAAATTATAGAACACAGAAGTTTGAGTAAGCTATGATTTACATTTTCACTTACCTGAGGGAATCACTAATTGCTAGAAACTGTTCATTATTTAGGAGGTCTTCAAGTAAAATGAGAAACAGGGAAAAATTCTGGATGACAAGCAAGGCCAGTTTTAAATATAGCTTTGTACTTCTGTTTTTGTTTTCTAAAAGAAACCTCCAGTAATCATATTTCAATGATAAAATAAATGCATTAAAATATTTTTATGAAGTTGCAGTTGCAGTGTCATCTTAGTGTAAAACTATAGAATAGGCAGCAAAGTAATTAAATGTAAGGACATTTATATTTTTAATGCTCAAAATGTTTTGTAAGATTTTTCTATTTTCTTTAACAAGACTTTAAAGCACATCAAGGATTAGCAATATCTCATGGGTCATAATCTCCAGAGTATCATCTTTCTACATAGCTGCTTTTCTCACATCAGCACAATTCTTTGACAAATTTTATTTTTAGTCTGGTGAAAATCTCAGTTAGCATCTTTCAGGATAATGGCCAAATGGATAAGCTCATTGGAGTCTTACTCTAAAGTTTTTGTGAAGCATGCACACATTTGTATGCTTGTCAACCTAAGTGTCTTTCTGCCCTCTCCCTCCAAAGTGGCCTTCACCCCGAAATTGCTGTATTTGTACAGACACAGAAATTCACACACTAACACAGAATTTCAGGTATGGGAAACTACCAAGTACCAGGGGTGAAAGTCTGACAGTTGCTAAATATTTAGCTTTAAAATATTTGTCTGAATGTACAAATTACTGCAAAAAAGTAGTTTTCCCAGAAAAATTTTAGGCTCAGCTACATTTGGGTTAGAACTTACAGCAATTGCAGTGTCAAAGATAGTGCATGCTAATTTAATTTAGTACAAAGAAAGCTCCAAACATAACTTCCCATTTCAAGTGTTCATAACTTATATCGAATATATTATCTCAGAGTAAAATTAGTTTTCTCATCTCTCCAATTAAATCTTAAAAAATTCTTAGTCATATTTTTAAAATTACAAAGAAAGATAAAAGACTGTTGACAGAAAGTATGGCTATGGATAAAGATCCAAATCTAACCTGTCCCACTAATTCCAAAATATAACAGACTTGAAAGGCATATTCTCTTGAATATTTTCTGCTGCTTTATATTCACTGACACAAGGGTACTCTATAGCAAGATGATGTTTCCTGAGGCATAATAAGTGCTGGCAAGCTCAAAAGAAACAATGACTACAGAAAACACATATATTGATTGTTTCAGACAATAACAAGGACATGCATTGTCTAATCTTTCTGCACTCTCATCCTCCCACACAAAGCAACATGGGCTAAAAAAGCACTAGAAAATACAGGAACAAAACCTGCCACAGACAACTCAATAGTTATGCTTTTACCGACCATTTTGGTCAGTTTTTTTAGGAAAACAAAGATCAGGAATTTCAGAAAGTTCCTAAATATAGCAGTGACTTAACAATGAGACTACTGATATAGTGTGTAAAGGCCACTGACTTTGAAAATTACTGATGTGCTGTCTGTAGTAACTATGCCTATGGGACATCCCTAGATAGAGATAAATCATAAAATCTCATTCTAGCACTCTGCAGTGTTTTGTTTCTATTTGAGGTACCAAATACCATTGGTACCAGAGAGAAGACACTACATCATGAAAGTATATCCTGGGACTGTGATTAGCTTATGAAAGAATTTCATCATGAAAAGCAAAAAGGATTTTCCCTGAGTTCTGTCTGCTGCATTTAAAAACAAAGCTGGTAAATCCAACTGTATCTGCCAGTTCCCAGAGCAGTTGCTACATGCTAGTTGTAACTAGAGCATGAGACAATGATGGATAAATAGCCTGCTGTGGCTGATTTTGGAAAAAAAAAATAAAATCGAACTGTTAAAAGGGTTTACAAGGCTCAGAAGGTTTGGGATTTTAGAAGCATAAAATCTTCCCAGCTGCACTCAGTGGAATTCCACAGCTCCTCCTGCAGCTCACAGCAATATATTATTTAACACATGCAGGGGGAGAAGCTTTTTGAGAAAAACAGGTTTTACATAACAGATACAGTTTCCTCACATGTATTTTTCCTCAGATTGTCACAGAGAGCCTCTCACTAGTAAGGAATGACAGCATTGTCAAATTGAAAAGACTTTGCAGAGAGCCTCTTTGGCTGATCTCAGAATTCTCCACTGTTTACTGGTCTTCAGTCCATTTAAGTTGTATATTTGTGTCTTCAGGTTGCCTATATATGGGTACTCATTCTATTCTGAATTACTATGTTACTATGTATGCTCTAATGTATTTTCTGTGGTCCCTTTGTCTCCTCTTTTTTAGGGCACCCATTTTAACCTACAGCCCCTTTGGGACTTAATGTGGGTTGAGTAGAGCTTCTGATTCACAGTTCTGGCTTTATTTTGCCTTTAGAAATCCTCCCAAAGATGTTTTTCTAACTAGTCAGCCACTTTCCTCTGTCATCATATTTAATAGGCTCCTTTTTTTTTTTTTTAATTCAGTCAGTTCTCAACTGCATATAAGCAGGTTATGACAGAGGCATTCAAAGATAAATCAAAGCTGTTGTTAACAAAAGTCACAAGTTTGGCTGTGTGCATTTAAAACTCTAGTAAGTGGACTTTTGCACATTGCTCCTTTAAAGAGCAACAAGAGACTGGCAAGCATCATTTACCCTGCCAAGCTCTGCAGGGCACTGTCTTGCAGCAGGAAACGTCAGCAATAGTGATCCACAGTTTGGATAATCCACCCCAGGCTGCAGGGGATTAGGCTGTGGACTGTTCAGTCCATGGAGCTTGTTGATAGAAGTTGTTTTTTTTTAAGTGCTGGACACAAATAAAGTCAATGTATTAATGAGCAACCATGAAGAAACGGAAAGATTGGGTTCTTGGACATGTGGTGGGAGATTAGTGGACATATCTGATTTGTTAGGGAAAAATAAAAAGAAAACCATTTATTAACAATGTATATATCATTACTTAAAAAGAAAACCAAAGCAATATTTTAAAGCAAGGGATTAAATCAACACCTATCATCCATCCAACCATCTATCTATCTATCTATCTATCTATCTATCTATCTATCTATCTATCTATCTATCTATCTATCTATCTATCTTCTATTGCATTGCATTACTGTAGTATTTTTGCCAATAGCAACTAGGCAAATATGAAATTAAGCCTGCATTGCATTTCAGTGCAGCCATGTTTGTGCCATTTCTGTAAGATCAGTTCTGTGCAAGGCAGAACAGTTTAAATCCTGGGATTTACTTTCTGGCTGGACCCGCGACTGCGATTCTCTGCCGCCACTGAGAATCTCTTCCACCGCTGAGATTTGTGAGTTAAATAGGGAGAGAACAGAGGAACAAAGGAAAAAAAGGTGTAAACCTCATCCACAGCCACTGGCTCAAAGGAGGCTATGCCTGCATGAAGAGGATGGTGAGGAAAGTAGTGGCAAGAGGCCCAGAGATGGAGAAACAGACTGGCACCTTGGTAGGCAGCAGGTGTACATCAGCAGCCTCTTTTCCTACTGTGACAAGGTGAAGAGATGGTTGGACTCACTGCTGGGCAAGAAGAAAGGCAAAAAAAAGGGAATGAATCCAGCAAAAGTTACAACCCCCCACCTTCAAAAGCCCAGGGCCATCCTCCAATTCCACCTCTGCTAATTTTTCCCAGATCAGATTCCTGTCAACCTTTCCCATCCCCCCTATACCATCTTTTGCTGAGATCTAACTCTACTGCAGCACTAAGCTTTCCTTTCATGGGACTTTTTACTCATCTTGGCCATAACCAAAAATGAATTTGGATTCATGTTTGCTTACAACACAGAAAAGGCTTGATCCAACTTTTATGTACCACAGAAATGAACCACCAACCTCTGTTGGTTCCCAAGTATTACTACAGTGTGTACTGTAAGAAATCCTAGGGAAATGAGACATGGATGGCTCAGGCAGTACAAACCACCTAATTGCTGAGCAACCCAAGGATCTGGGTAAGCAGTATCCCTGGTCAGCACCTCCTCATTGCTAAGCTGAAAAACTGCTTGTGGTAAGGAGCCATTCCTTTTGTTTAATTTTTGGCTTTTATCTTAAGCCCAAGCTTTCATCACCCTTTTTTCAGTCACAGCCTCTAGATTTCCAACTCTGTGGCTGTAAAACTATATGAAACAGAATATTGGAGGCAGGCTACAAAAAAAAAAAAAAAAAAAAAAAATTGGGAATCCTTGATAACCAGCATTCCCAAGAGTTATTAAAGAAACTATATGCACTGCCTGTTTTTTAGTAAGAATATGTCTTTTTTAATATATAGAAAAATTCGAGAGAGTAAGATACAGGGAGAATCAAGACAGACTAGCAACCTTGCAGTTTCTTATTGCTAGTAAACTAGGCATGTTTTGAAATCCAACAGGTTAAATCAGAGGGGTCATTAAGGATCAGTGGTGAATCTTTTATCTAAAAAAGTGGCTGAAAATAATTAATGGACTCAGACTAACGGACATGAAGTATAACCTTCCTGACCATCACTGTTAAAGTCATACTGAGCATTAATACATGCTCAGATTATTTCAAAAGGACAAAAGCACAGAAAACTATATAGGAAGCAAGCAGATTTTCCCTCAAGCTGTATAATTTTTCAGGCAGACTCAAAGTGGTTGGCATCTCTTTGCAATAGGTGACAAAGGCTATTCCTGACAACAACTTTCATGCATACGTGGGTTCCTAGAGAGAGGAAGCTATGCTGCTAATCATCTCTTGTGTCAAACCAACTATGTAAGTCCTGGCTGGGGAGCAATCAGGAATGAAGACTGAAACTCAGAAACTGGCAATAGATGTTCCATCAAGTGAAATATGCAATGGTGGCTTCAGTGGAAGTTGCACTGCTGCTAATGATAGCAAAGTTATGTTGCAGGTAGGTATTTTTGACCTAAACACGTCATATGGAATTAAAGAAATCCCTGCAAAAACACTGAGTATGTTAGGGCTTAGTGGGTAGAGTCTGTGGAAAGTTTTTCAATGTCAGTTTTTAAGAAGAAAGCAAGCGCTCTAAAACATTCATTCAAACAGGTCTTCTCAGCTAATTTAAACCACATTTTTTAACTTCCACAATTCAAAATATCCTTTCTTTGCAAGCAATTTCTGCTACTTCACATACTTTACAACACAGTTGGTGCAACCTGAGAGGTGTCACAATACAGTGTAGTACCATATTCCAGGGTTGGGCTTTTTTCTTCTTCCATGAATATGAGACAGGCAGCTCATTCCAGCATGCAATCAGTTGACTCAAACCACAGCTGAGAGCTGGACCACACAGACACAGAAGCTCTGTCTAATTTTTTTGTTCTGTACATCACCCTGTAAAATAATAAGGCCAAAGCCACACCGCATTCCCTAACTCCCCATGATTTTATTATTTCCTTCATTTTTATTTACAGGCTGGGATCAATGGCTTTCTATACATTCTTCAATAGTAATGCTCTCCATATACTGTAGTCTTGCAATCCACAACATGGTGAAAAAATACTGGGAATCTATTTGCCAGCTTTTAAGAGTATTTTGAGTACTTTGAAGATTACTCAAAATCAATTATAAAGGCTTTTTAAACCAAAAAAGAAATTATCACTTCAAGAATATTCATCATTTTCAAGGTGTTTTGCCATTTTATATTGCATTTAGTTTTATACTAAGTCTCATTATTCAGATTTATATTTACTTGTCTACTGGACATTTTTGTCTGGAATGTGCATAGTTCATCCTTTAAAAGATGATCTGTCACATTTATTCTTTATACATATAAAGAAAATATTCGAAGGATATTTCCCTAAAAAGTACATAGAAGTTCTTTTAATACACCCTTGAAAACAATAACTAAATTAGTTACAGACATGTATCTATTGCAATGTTTTAATTTTTTGTGTTGTGCCTAAAGGACATTTGTGTCAAGAAGGTTCCTATGTACTTATAAAATGGAGCACCAAGTTTATAATGTATAGTTTAATATTCTTTAATTTCATTATTTTAATCTGTTAATTATTAAGTAATATAATAAATAATCTAAAGTTCAAAATGCCACAAGAGAAAAGCAACAGTGTCTAGATAATTGCAATTGCTAATCCAAATACAAGATGAAACAGAAATGTTTACTAAATATTTGCATCAAATGTCTTTTTAGAAAGGAGAATGATCATCTGATGTTATCCTCACCTATTTTGACACATTTAATTTTTCGGTCCTTTTGATTATCATAGTCTTTCCTCAACTGCAGATAGCCTGTTTGATGTGGGTAATTACTCTGAGTGTTAACAAGCTTTTCCTGATACAAAAATCCATCATGTCAAAGCAAATAATTTCAAGGTATCCTGCTCTTTGGAATGACAATAAAATAATTTATGAACTGATATCATGATGAAATTATGGGGTCAACTTGGCAGGAGTTTGTATGGAAAAAGAGAGAAGAAAGAAACGACATTGTTAATTTGCCCCTTCTCAAAATACTCTTCAGGGATTCATTTGTTAAAACTCTGAACTATCCATTTTAACAGTTATGGCAACACTAACAGGAAACCTAAAATCTGTCTTCCAATTACCAGAACAGTAAAAATTTTGAGTAGAACCAAAAAACTGCAGGAGAACTGAAAAAAGGGGGGAGGCCCCCAGGAGTCACCTGGGGGGAAGTAAACTGAGGTGTGCCAAGCTGCTGGCTAGATGAAACAGAGCAAGCCCACCCCCAACACAGGCAACACTTCCTTCATTGCTTTCTTTAAGCAAACAAGATGGGGAAAATATGCTTTTCCATATCTCTGGAGCAGTTTTTGTAGGGAACCATAAAATGAGGAAGACAAGGAGCAGTCACTTTAGAAGAGCTGCTTTCCAATGTTAGAGAGAAATCAGAAATGACAAGAATAAAGTCAATTGTTCCACCTATCTCTACTCAAGCAAGATTTCATTAGAGATCTCTAGACTCCTCTGCTGATACTAACTCTGAGGAATACTGATAATTTTAGCAGATCTGCTTCCTAGAACACCAGTTACATCTTGCCAGGTGTAGCAGATCAATATACGCATTTCACTGTCATTCACAGAAAATCAATACATCCCAGTGTGTGAAGTTGGGAGTCAACAGAAGCAGAGTCAACAATGTGTACTTCATTTGTTGAGCATCAAGGTCAGAATTCAGTCTGAAGAAGGAAAAAATGTTTCTCTCTTTCATAAGTAAAAGACTTCAAAAATGTGAGCAGGGCACCTTGCATGGAATATAGAAAGGTTTCACACATGCCAGCAGGACTTTTCTTTTACCTCTATGAATGAAAAAATAAAAATGAAGACTGTTGCATCAGTAGGCTTTTTGGAAGCATTTTTTAATATGGCATGTCAAAAGTATCAAAACAAGAGCAAAAGTGGTTTTTATTTTTAAAAGCAAGCTACACATTTCGCAGGCAAAACTGAATTTATACAATTTGAGGGGGAGAGATTGAAATATTTCATTATCATAAATGGCAGACTGTAAAAAAATAATAAAAAAAAAGGTATCTGGAGCAGTAAAGTGAAATGGGCAACAGAAACTTGTAAGAGACAACAAAGTACAACTGGAACCACCTAAAAAGCAAGAACCCAAAAGCCGCCTGAAGGGGAACAGAGCAGCTCCTCCAACTTCCTCCTCTGAAAAATCCAACTTGGGGTTATATCATCCACGCTGACCTTACTGCCAATAACCATTAATCACTAAAGCTGAAAGTGATCCTCCTGCTCTTTTCCCACACTTTCCAAATATTGTTTTCTTGTCCTCATTTCCAACATGCCACAGAGAAGCATTTTTGTGGGCCAATCCTTAGTGCCAGTTCAAATTAAGGATTTTTCATTCTTTGAGAATTAACTCAGAAATCTGTGATGCCAGTTTTGCACTGACTGGATGTGGAAAATGAGTTAAGACAATATATGTTGATGGAGCTATACAAGATTTAATGTACAATATTCATTTGGGTGTTTTCTTTAATTTGTTTTGGATCAGGACAGGGTATTTTGATTGGCAGTGTGCATTTTGATTGTCTTGTTTCCCTTGAAACGATCTTATTTTCACAATCTTCTTTCATCTGTTCCAAACCCCCTGCATTTAGATTAGCTTGGCTTGCACTTTTAAGGGCAGTTCACTTGGGTTGGGTTACTCTGAACACACATTTGGTTATAGTCTACCGAGAAATAGTGTGAGCAATTTACTCCTTCTGAGTTATCATTTGTTAAAAAGGATCCAAGCCTGGAAATGTTTTAACTCAAACACATTGTAGATAGCTGTGGAATGGACAGCATTGTCTTTTCAAATGGCTGTTGGCTGTGGGTGCTGTTGTGTGCCAGACACCCACGTCAGCAGTGTTTCCATCTAGGAAAGGTCATTCCTGCCTGTGCGTGTTTTACGGTAATGGAGCAATATGAACCACAAGAGAGTTTTGCAGTGTATGTCAGCAAGTAAGAATGGGAATATTTTTATGGAAGTAGAACCCAATATTGTTCTCGCATGATGTGAAAAATGTAAAAGCTTTCAAGGCAGGATTTTTCTTGGCATGACCTTGATCTTAAACTATCTATATACTGCACACACATCAGTAAGACATTCAGTCTGTACTTTCCAAAATTCCCCTTAGCATTATTTTATATTTACTCAACTTTTTATCTTTCTAGACTACCAAAAAACTTTCTACTTTCAATTATTTATTGCAAGTTCTCACCATTACTTCTTTTCCTTGGCACTACATTTCATCTAAAATCCTCAAATGAGAGTTTCTGGTTCCTGGTGATTTATGTAATTTGACTTTCTCAAATTATTCTGTGGATTGCTCACCCTAAAAAAAAAAAAGAAAGGAAAAGAAAAGAAAGCAAAAAAAAAAGGGAAAAAAAAGAAAAAAAAAAGAAAAAAAAGAAAAAAAAGAAAAAAAAATCTGTCAATATCATATTCTAATTACTTGCATGAATTACCTTGAAACACCAGGTCATGCAGCTCTGCTACTGCACAAGTGTAGTTGCAAAGGTGACAGGGTCCTGGTCTTTATCACCTGAAATGCACAATGTTAATTTAGTTGTGTAAATGCAGGAGAGAAGGAAAAATAGGGAAAAAAATGGCCTTTAATGTTTCTTAATGAGTTCTGGTATAGCCATACCTGGAAACACAAATATTTCTCACTTTTTCAACAATAACAACTATGGTAAAACTCTCATTGAATTTCCATTACCCTGAACTTTTTACTTTCTTTTTTTTTTTTGCGAAGGCTACAAAAAACCCCAAACAAACAAATAAACAGTCACCTTGTCTTCAATATTTTTTAACAATTTCTTATTCTTTTTTATTTTGGGACTGTGGTCTTTCACTTAGATCTATCAAACACAGCCCTTTCCCTAAGCCTTTAGTTTAATAACTTATACTTGGTGTAATGGACTGTAGACAGCTGGTTTTGGCCCTAAATGATTGTTTTCAATAGCAATCATCTTGCACCATGATAGAGGCACTGATTTATTTTGTGTTAGTATGGGTGAGGACTTCTCTGTCCTTTGAACTGCCACCTGGAGTTGGCTGTTCCTTTGAATTGCATGGGCAGCACTGGGAAGCAGACACTTCACTAAGGGGCTGAACTTGGAGAGGGTAAACACAAGCTGTGGGTGAACATTAAGTGGGTGAAAATTAATTCTGGACATGAGTCCAGAATTCCTGATTTCCCTTTATTATTTAATAGTGACCCATAAGGTTTTCCTCATATGCTCATGTGATTCAACAGGACTGATGGACCAGGACAGCCCCTCAGTGAGCAGTCTTTCCTTTCTCCAACACTTCTGTGAGATGAGATGAATTAAAAATCTTCCCCTACAAGTGTCTTCATCTGTAGAGTTCCAACATAGATCCTCATTGAACTCTTTCATCTTTAACACCTAAGGAGACTAATGGGAAAGAGTATGAGAGAAGATGGATTAAGGTGCCAAACCTGTCTTCTGCACTCAATTACATATTTTATTCTCAGTTTATGTATTGTTAACTCTTCAAATGTCACCATAGACATACACCTCTGGGTGACAAACCCACAGTAGCTGGAAATGTGTGCTTATCAGGATGAAAAAGCATTTCACATTTAACTTGCTAAAAAAATGTTCATTTCCAAGTGAGGACAAGTCAATGTAACTCATATTTGTCATTGCCTGGTGTGATTGCAGTTATTCACATTAGCTGCTGTGGAACATAAAGAGAAGCTGCAGGTTCTAGCTAATATGCAATACATCTGCTTCTCTTTGTCATGGCTTAAATGGAACCATGAGCAGGTTTTTTAGGCTTTTGTCCTAAATTTCAAGTCCATTAATGGACTAAGCCCCAATAATGCTAGAAACTGAACACCAAGTTATGAACCAGCCCAGTTACTTTCATCTAGAATAATGCAGAAAATAAAATTCATTCTTATAATCAGTCTTCAGAAGGAAAAAAAAATTAGCTGAGAATGTAGATGTATTTGGAAAATGTTTCAAAGTGTTCTTTGTTTGGAAAACATTTCATTATAAGTGTTGTGAATGGACATGATCCATACTTGGACAAATGTCTCAGACCTTTATCCCCCACTCCCAAACATGATCTGAGTTCTACTTCCCTGTTAAGGAAACAATCTCCCATTAATATTTACCTAGAAATTCCTTGGATAAAGTGGGAAAAAGCAGCATAATAAAAATGTAAGCTATGTAGTTTTTGATCTCCACAATTTGTAACCACCATTACAGCGAAAAGCCAAATTACTGAAGGCACTAACTGGGATTCTCCATATGTGGTTTCAGGATAAGCTGCAGTATGAAATATTTTCCTATTAAGATGTTAGCTAATCAGTATGCATGACCACTATTCTTTCTTAACAGTAATTTTGAGGTTTTATCTGTATAGCTTTTTGTTCAACAATTAACATGAAAATTCATTCAAGACTTGTTAACATTTTCTGCCAGCAAATTAGGGTGGTCAACGGGAAAAAATATCTATATCAAGTGCTAATTACCTTCTAGTCTTTGTTTAATGCCATGAAAGGTCCTTATACCTATAAGTTTTTGATCTATTATGAATTTTGATGTTAACAAAAGGCTATGGGCAATATGCCCTCAACATCTTTTAATGGCAACTACATCATTGATACTTTGTCACCAACATTATTTTAGGTTTATAATATGCAACAGGTGAAAGAAAAAAATATGTATATATTTTTTTTAAGCCTGGAAAAATAGTGGTAATGTCAAATGCTAAAATATTAATCCTGTGGGAATTCTGGCTAAATATTAAATCTCTGCTGGTACATCAGTGGAAACCCCAATACTTTCAACAAAACCAACCAAACTTCATGACAAACAAATGCATATAGGGCTATTTTCTAAATTGTACAGCTCAAATGCACAACTTAGAGCTCACACTTCACAGGCACAGATAAAAGGAAATAAATAACAGGTTCATTTGACTTCCTCCTCAGGGACACCATTCAGAACATAAGAATGACAAAATATACTGTGGAAAAAAAAGTCTTTTTTTGCAGCAATGGCTTAATGAAGATGTGAGGAAGAAATGAGCAGGATTTATTTCCCTGCTTGATATCTCCAAGTCAATACATTTTAAGGTCACACCATTCCTTGTGGTACCACTCCAGCACTCTCCATCTGTATTAGGCTGTCCTTCAGAGTCTGTGTGGCAGATGGTGCACTCCCACCTTGGGAATCTGCAGCTCAAAGCAGAGGCATAACAAGATCAAAAGTCTGCATGCAACTCACTATAACATGGCTACGAGCAGCACTGAGAGAAAATGCTGTGAAAACAACCATCCCTCCAGTATTTATAGCAATTAAAACCCCACAGCAGTACTTAGTCACTTTATATGAAGGGACCAATCTTCATGGTGAATTCACTTTGGAGTGTTAATTAGAAATATGGTAAGTTTTCAAAAATAACATTTTTTTGTCCAGCCTTACTTCTAATAAAAATCATCATGGAAATGATTGGTTCACAGTTAAAAATTTCTCATCATTAAAAAAATTTATACATGTTGTAAAGAGCGGAAATATTTTTATAAGCCCTGTTTATTGAATTTCTTGAAATGCTCTTAACCAAAAGAAGCAAGCTCCAGGTGTGTCTCATATCATAACAAAAGCACTTGCTAGATCTTTGTCAAAAGCCCACTAATTTTAATATGACAATTTTATTGATTAGTTGACATAGCCAAAGAGTGACTGTATTTTCATTTTGGGTCTAACAGTGTGGTAGTTCTCAATGTCTGTTCTCCATCACACCATTTAATCAGTAAAGACTTTGATCCCATGGAAATAAAGAGTAAATTTTCCACTAATTAGTCCAGAGATACACATCGCATATATTTTCTGAAGAAAGAAATAGAATATGCATCTAGTCTACAGTTTCTTAAACAAAAACTGGAAACACAACCTAAAGCATGAATTTAATCTCTTGAGCACCATCTAATGACCAAATTGTTAAATGGCCCAGAAGTACATTGGCAGCTGTGCTAAAAAAGGATGAACTTTTTGACTCAGGTTGGTCAAGAATTTCCATCAGAGGTTTTAATGGGAAAAGGTGTTTTTTGCTGAAGTGTAAAACTCCATGAATGGCATCCATTTTGACAAAATTACTGAGGCAGTTCTTTATGAAAACAACACCTATAAATGGTAACATTTTCTTTTCAGGAGATTTTTTTTCCAACATAACCAAAGAAGTACTTTGATGATTAAAAAGCCTTATTGTTTTTAACTCTCCTCAAAAGAGGAAAAAAAGACTATTTCCTGACCAGTTGCAAGTGTCTTCATTCAATATTTTCAAACCTTCTCTTGAGCTACACTTGGAAAGTCAGTTTCATGTATATTACTGCCAGCATTGTATTTTGCATTTATAAACAGTCCAAGTACGTAAATAAACAAATGAAATTAAAAGTCTGTCCAAAAATCAAATTATTTAAGCATAAGGTAAAAAAATTAGCATATCCAAAAAGCAGCTATGATGAATAGTAGGAAGTTAGTATTAAGACTACTCATATTGGACATGTAAAAATCCTTTATATGCTTAGAAGGGTCAATCCTAAACAAAAGATTAGGCTGAAGATCAGGAAGAAAAAGAAAAAAATTGATATAAAGGGGAAAATAAGGAAAATAAGAAAGGGCAGAAAAGGATGTACATCAGAGAAATAAAAAAAGAAAGATGGATAGAACAACAAAGTCATTCCATTGAAGAAGGACAGCAAAGGAGGCACTGCCACTGAAGGTTGGACAAAGGGCACATCATATATATATATTTTTAAACTTTTTAGGCTACAATAGAAAGCCTAAGATGTTCAAAGCTCAAAAAGACCAAACTGAGGCACAGATGGGGTACTCAACATGGGCTAAATAAAGAAAGATAATTTCCTAATAGCCTTAGAGATATTCCAAAGGGTGGTTTATTTCAGGTCAGGAATGAACATTTCTCAAGGTGATCTTTTGGCGGTGTCCACTCAACTGCACTTTGATTCATGCTGTGGAGCATCTCATAGCACACAAAATGCATTTCTTTTGGATGAGCTAACTGAACAGATGCTGCAGTGCTTTGAAGTTAAAGGCATAGAAGCTTCTGGGTCTGATTCTGCAAGAGCTGTAGCAGCTTGGGCTCCACCTCAGCAAACGGGTGCCAGGAAATTCAGGCTTTTCAGTAGACTAACAGAGCCTCCAAAAACCCTGTAGAAACAGCCTTTCACACCACTGTCATCAGGAATCAGTGCTCCAGGCACAGCTGCACCTGGGGACTTGCTGTTGCAAAAAAGATGAGCACTAACTCCTGGAAAAGTCCTCATCCTGAAAACATCTGGATGTTTTCCAGTCAGTATTGGTGGCAGCGCTCTAAAAAAAGAGGCACCTGTCACATTTTTACAAAAAACAAAAAAAAAAAACAAAAACAAAACAAAAAAAAAAAAAACAAAAAAAAAAAAAACCTAACAAACCAAAACCAGCACTCCAAAAGCAAATAGTTGCAAAGCAGCTCTGGATTTTGGCTCTCTGAGCCCGGTGCATCCTGGCAGGAGGCAGCATTCCCCTCGCAGCAGCCGGCTGAGGTGCTGAGCTGCCTTTCCTAGCCAGGAGCTTTATGAATGCCACTTTCACTCCCAATATTGGTGGCCATCAGCCCAGTTCTCATGCCAATGCAAAAGTTGTTTTTCAGGGAGCGGGATGGATCTAGGTGAAATAAGGGCTTGATTTACAATCAGCTTTCGGCCCAGCTTCACCCACTGCCTGTGTGTGGCGCTCAGGGCTGGCCCCAGCAGGTGTGAGCAGCCAGGAGCACTTGGTGGGTAGGGAGAGGCTGCCCTGAGAAGCAGGTGCTAATTGATGGGTGTTAGTGCAGACACTTGGGGCAGAATGGCTCAGTGTTCTGCTCTCCTGGCGTACAGCAAGTGGGAAAGGGCAGCAGCCACCACCAAGCACTTCATAAAAACACCACTCCGTCCATCACGAGGGCCCTGAGACCACAGCCAGCCTGCGCTGAGGGGCACTGGCTGAGCTGCGGTGGGAAGTTTGCACAGCACCTGCCTGTGTTGTATCTGGCAGGCATCCCCATGGGCTGGCCCCAGCCTTCATAAACAAACAACAAAGAAATTTCATGGAGATTTTTATATTTTTTAATATATATAGGTTGTGTCCTAGGAGGAGCAAGTATTTGGGCTAACTCTGGTTTCCCATTTTTGGCTGTCTCAACGTTTCTCCTGTCTCCTGCAAGCACACAGGGCTCTGCCACTTGCCCAGCAAAGCTGTCCCTGTGGGAGCAGTGCTGGGTGCTGCTGGTGCTGGTTCAGAGCCTTCCTTCCAGCAGGAGCACACAGGGAGCCAGGCTGCCCCTGCAGCTGAGGGTTCAGGAGGGCTGGGAAAGCTGCACTGCCAGCCATGCTTAACCAGGGCTCCTCAAGTCTTCCCCAGAGCACTCCAAATCTGACATCAGGGTGCCAGAAAGGGACACTAAAAGAGGAGAAAAGAGGAGAGACACACACACGTGAAGATGATCTCTTTCACCCCAAGGTTTTGTATAAGATCTGTTTCTTTTCCTTTCCCTTCTTTCAAATGTTTTCCAAATATCTGTCAAAAGATAGGCGGGGGGAAGGGGGTGGTTTAAGATGACCTGCACAGAGGAGAGGGTTTGCATTCACTTCTGAAAGTGTTGACATGCTGCAGTTCAGAAGGGAGATGTCCCACTGCGAAAACTTTTCCTCCTTAACTTCAAAGCTTTCCTGGCAGTGGGAGCCCTGATCCCAAATATGACCATTTTGCTACTGTCCAGGATAAGGGGGGTTTGGGACCACACAGAGACAAATGTCCAATGATTCTTCAGCCTCCAGATCTTGGCTGACTCCTAATGCTCCTGGGAAGGCTTTGCAGCTCCACTGCACAAGAGTCAGAGTGCCACAGCAGCTCCCGTAGTGTCAATTGTTCCAACACCACTGCCCAAGCAGATGAGTCCCCTGGGCTTACACTGCCTGGCACAAAGAAAGCTCCAATGGCTCAGCACAGAGTTAACCTAGTTAACCTCTTCACCATGGAGAATTATTATTCACCTGAGAGGCTCTCGGACTCGACTATAGTTAATACCCTAAAAAGTTTTTGAGCAGCTCAGAAGACTGAGTTTCTCAGAAAATCTGTCCCTGAAAGTTAGGTTCCATTTGCATTATATTTAGGTCTGATTAGCCCCAAAAGCCTTCTCCTAAGGCATGAAAATAGATGGAGACTAAGTGAACAAGAAAAATGTATCTATCAGATGTTGGGCTTCAGAAATAGGGAATTGGGTATCTCAGACAAATCTGTTGCTTAACTTAGTATTTCTAACACTACTAGAGAAAGTACATTACTAAACATACCATCTCTGCCATCCTTTCAGCATCTAATCATAAGAAAAATCAAGTCTGTTTGTCCCTCAGGCAACTCCTTGAAGAAGAAAATGAATGCTAAGAAAAAATAAATCTATCTTTTAGCTGTGCTATTAGCTTATTTAAAGTCATCGTGTGAAGCAGATAATGGAGTAAAGAATCACACTGGTATTTTTTGATGTAATTCTCAAAGATTTACAGAGCCATTACTTCAACAATTACAAAAAAGCTGTGAAAGAGAAGTAGTAAATCTTGAAGCATGATGCATATTTTCCATGGTGGATGGCAGTCATGTTCCTGTACATCCAGGGGTTATGCCAAGGCTTCTTCTCCAGATTTCCATTATGTTGCATACAATGTCAGGGGAGCAATGTGATAATGTCTGAGCAAGATAATCACAGGATCCATGAAGTTCAGCAGCTTGTGTCATTAAAAATTACAGTGATATCTTGAAATACTTCTAAAAATTTGATACTATTTGGCATGACTTTTTTTCCCCTGTATTGGCACATGAACTACACAGCAAGCAAATGGGATAGTCTCTGATGATTGCAGTTAAAAGTTTCATGTCAAAACGTAACCTGTATTTTTTGAATGTGGCACAAAAAAAGAAAAAAATTCAAAAGATTAAAAAGTACTCATACAACAAGAAAGAGACAAAGGCAGTGTTCATCTGTTAAACAGCCAACTTGCACAAAAGACCAGTGTGAAAACCAAGACTAATCTCCCCATGCAACATACACTGTATTTTCAAAAGTTAAGTGCTCAGGTCTCTTCACTGCCATGTGCATTAGAAGGAGTATTTGTAATGTCTTGTAAAGCTAACAAGCTTAGTTAAGCAGAGGTGTGTGGTCTTTCAAAGTGTATTCCCAGGGTATTACCGCACTCCTCAAGAAACTCATTTATCACTGCAATGATTTCACCTCATTTGAAGCCAAGTTATTGTCACCCTTAAAATAATGTACCTTGACAGGAAAAAATGAAATTCATGTGAAAAGTTATACAGTCAAAATATAGGCAATCATATCAAAACTTAAAGCAGATGAAAACTTTTTATGTGGATATATTTAGGTGGTATTTGCTTGTGCCACAGACTTTCCTTTCCTTTCCTTTCCTTTCCTTTCCTTTCCTTTCCTTTCCTTTCCTTTCCTTTCCTTTCCTTTCCTTTCCTTTCCTTTCCTTTCCTTTCCTTTCCTTTCCTTTCCTTTCCTTTCCTTTCCTTTCCTTTCCTTTCCTTTCCTTTCCTTTCCTTTCCTTTCCTTTCCCTTTGGAATCACACATGTCCTGTGGTTCCCTGTCATTAAAGGGAGGTGTGCATGCTCCATGGCTGCCTCAGTATGGCAGCCCAGGCTCTTAAAATGTTAAGGAAGGCTGAGAAAAGTGCAGATGGATTTAATAGGGAGCAACCATTTAAATGATTGGTCACTCCCTAGTGCACAGTTATATTTCAGGTGTTGTGAGTGTGCTTAATCTTGTCCTGTCCTATTTCACAACTGATATTTGCACTCTGGAGTCTCTTAAATCTTTCTCTTCAACCCCCCATCCTCAAAAGTCATCGAGGAACCAGGGTGGATTAGACTAGTGAAGATCCAAGTGGAGATATTTCCAAGCTAAACCACAGCATCCCTTAAGAAGCACAGGTTTCAGGTTGCATTTTCTAAACAGTGCAACATACATGGTGTACTCTGAAGGAGCTGTTTAGGAACTTTTTTTTGCATTTGCCCTTTTGCTGTCATCCTTTCACCCCAGGATCTGCAGAAGTTAACATGAAGGTTTTGGATTGTTGTAATTTTCCTAGCTGGTTTTAATTCTTTAATTTATTATTTACTAAACAACTAAAATCAGTTCTTGGGAAAAATGTTATATCTTTATACAACTATTTTCACCCTTTACCATTTTTCAAAGCATTCTTAAGTTCATCTGGCCTCACTGGGAACATGCCATAAGGCATAACCCCTCTGTATGGCTGCACCTGTCAGAGTAGCAAGTATTTCCTAAACTCTATATGACTTCTGTTTCCCCTCATTGCAGTCTGTGTAGCTTAAAGAAAAATCTTCATAGCTGTATTTAGGCTTACATTTAAGCAGCCTGAATATTACAACCTTGTAGATCATAGTGAATTCAGAAGAAAAATGTGGCCATGTTTAGGGGACTGGAACTGAGCTTGGATAGGGTATGAAAATGGCAGGTGACATTGATAGTGAGAGGTGAGATACACATAAACAAAGAGGAAAAGGCTCAGGTAGATATTTAAAAGCACAAACAAACTTTTGTATTATAATGATTCTCCTGCCTTCCTTACCCAATTATTTCTCTTTTATATGTCTTTACCTTACCCAATCGGTTTCACTGAATTGTCAAGCACGCAGTACAACTAGGCCATTTTATAAAATTTGAATACTAACACAATCAGAAGAAAAAATTATACAAGGGATGCAATGGAGGGTGTTGTGTTTAGGGTCTGTCTCAAAAACCAGATCATTCTTCTTTGCCTAAGGTTCAGTAAAAAATAAGGTTATTTTAAAATTGTGGTTTATTAGCAAAAACTCTGCTGCAAACCCTGTATGCTGCAAATCCTGTATACATAATATGCAATTTTGACAGAAACAGTTTGTTTTGCTGGAATTTCAGTCCAAGAAAGAGCACTTTTCACAATTTAAAAACATGCCTTGAGGCTATATTCACAATTTATTATTTCAAATTTTATTCTGACATAACTTTTAATTTATTTTTTCTTAGTTTACCTAATACTTATATAATATATGATCAAAATCCTGCCCACAGAAACCATAAGAAAATTAAATGTTTCCATTCTGTCAAATGAAGAACCATCAATCCAAAACATGAAAATATTTCGGCAGCCTGGTTTCTAGAAAATGTTTCAGGTTTTTTGCCAGTTTAATACACAGATAAATGTCAAACCCCTTTGCAAAACAAAATTCTGTTTCTATGCAACAAAATCGTGTAACTGAAGATCACAAAAACATAAGGCCTGGTTAGTAGAGACACTATGTTTTTCTAGATATTGAGTTTAATACTGGTAAAAGAGTCTGTTTTCAAAAGACTCCTATTCATATTTAAAAGCTGAATATGTGCATTTTTCTTCTTCCTTTAGTCCAATTGCTCCTCCAGCTTCTAACTTCTGATGTAATTAAGGGAAAAGTCCAACAGAAAAGTTTTAAGATAGCTCATTTACCATGTGTTCAATTCTAATTTATTGCTTTCCATGTAACAAGTAAAATGATCAAGGCATATACATGCTAGATAAATGTCTGTTACAATTTTCCGTCTTCCTCCAACAAACAGTTTTCTCTCACAGAGAAAATACTGATGTCCCCTTGTGAACAGTTCAGATATTTACTGAAGCAGATTCAAATTGCTCCCAAAGTGTTAATCCATGCAAAATTTAATTACTAAAGAACTGGAAGCAGCTGTAATGAGCAACCTTAGCTGTGTCTTGAAACCTCCTGATGCTGCTGGCTCTCATCAAACTTTGTATTTCCCCAGTGCCACACAAATTAAATCCTCTTTTTTCAGATGCCTTCTCACTAGCCCTGTATAGATCTCACCTGGAGCTATTTCCCTTTGCTAATCCTGTTACTTGAGAGCAAGAGATAACTTAGAGCACTAAATATGCCGAAGGTGATTTCATACATTTGATTGCACAGCAAAAGTAGTACCAGCAGGCATAGAAATATTCTACTCTAGAGGGTTGATGAAAACTCAAAATAAGCTGAAAACAACACTGATAAAATGAAGGTTATTTGTATAATATTTACTGACACTGAATTTTAATGTTAAGCCTACACTGTATGTCCTAAAACTAAGAACAGATGAACTAGTGGGCATACAAGAAAGCTATGAGACAGGAAGGGCTGATTCTACTCTTGTGAAGATGAATCAAATCTGGAATTGAAAGCAGGCACAGACAGAGGAGATTACTAGGCTGTTAAATAAACAGTAAATAACAAGAGGAGTGTTGACAAAAGGAGTAGAAAGTATGTTCCCTAGTCACAGACTGCAAAACACTGATCAGGGAAAGGATTTGGTGATGACTGTTGACAGACACTTAAAACCAGCAACCTGATGTCTGGTAGCAGTTTGGAAAGCAAGCAAACACAGGGAAGTGTAAATAGAGGAACAGAGCACAGATTTCAGCAGATAAGTGCACTGTGGTACAAAGGGCTGCTGTGCCCACACCAGAGCACTGCCTGGGAACAGACACCGAGGGCAGCTCCAAATGCACAATCAAAAACAGCAGCTTTGGAGCAGGCCCTCGACAACTGAGAGCATCACTCTGATCAGGGACAGCCCAGAGTAAAGAAAGGATCCCTGGCAAAAAGAAAGAAGGGAAAATACCAACTCACATAGCTTTAAATTGAGGGAATTTTAAGGCAATTCAGCAGAGGCAACATGGTGTTGTCTGGTCAGGACTTAGAGAACACACATTGAAAATCCTTGAACTGCTTTTCTGCAGAGCAGCAGCTATTCCTGTGGCTGGGAGCACAACACAGCTTCCTGAAAGAGCATCTTGGCATTACTGTGTGACTCATGGATATGGAATTGTACAGCATGCCTAGGGGGCCACGGTGTGTACCTTTCCTCAGAGGTGTCCCCTGCTCTCATGGAGCAGATCTGCCCTTGCTGATAAAAATTTGGATGCAGTGTGGTGCTTGAAGCCAAACCTTCTCAGTCGTGCACCCTTAGCTGCAGAATGGAGATTTAAACATTTATGAATATAATATTGAAATTGAAAAGCAGTTTCTCAGGAGGGAACTCTGTTTCATTCCTGTTACATGCTGGCTATGCTTATATTAATGTTGTGGTTTAGATCAGGAGAATTTTCTTTTTAGAGACTCATCTAATGGCCTGGTCCCACTTACCACATGTGAGACACATTGTGGAGCCACCTCAGGGCACACAAACTGAATTCCTTTCAGATGAAATGAAACCTTGAGACCTCTATCAAACCTCTAAATGCTCACAAGCTTCTGTTCCAGAGGTTAGAGCCTTTACTGAAGCTGAAGGAACCTCCTGAAATGAGAACAGAATGGGTGTCATGTCCCAAGCACAGATTCTTTTGCCCATCAGATTTGCTCCTGCTGGGCTAAAGTTGCTATGGTAGATGTAACCTGTCCCTATTTTGTAAGAGCAGCTCCTCACTGCAATTCCTGAGCTCACTTTGGTGTTTTACCCAGCAGTGTTTTTCTCCTGGAATGGCCCTAATGAGCTGGGTTGGTAGGTTTACCTGTGAAAGACATATCCATCCCACTGCAAGGGGACACTAGGGAAGAATTATTATCTTCATTATCTTTTGTCTTTTGCAGGAAAAATAAGAATCCCCAAATGTAGATTGACAAGAAAATATCTGTCTAAGTACTAGCCACATAGGTCAAAGGAAACTGATAAGCCACAGAGCTTCTTTTCCTCCCAAAATATTATTACTGTGTAAATGTGAACCATGCAGATGGTTTGGCTGTTTGCCAGTTCCACTTGGGTGTGAAAAGCAGCCTTCATGGTTGAAAAGCTATTTTTCTGAACTGCAAATGCCCATGGCCACGTGAGAAACATCTATTTAAGATCTGGCCCAAGTAGAACCAGACACAAAAGATGAAATAGCTTCTGGTGCTCTGTGCCACCCTGAAGCTACCTTGTTTTTTAATAGTCCCTCATAGACATGCTAGGAAACCATCTGAGACAAGCTCAACCCCTTTGCTGGCAGCTAGGGTCTGCCTACAAAATGTGATTACTCAAAGATGTACTTTATTATGATGCACTTTCATAACTTCCCGTGCTTAAAAGAGTTTATTTTCAGCAGAATTTTTAGAGAGGTTCTATCCATTAATCAAAAAGACAAAATGCCCTGGGGTAGACTGTGTTCCTCCAAAGGAGCTGTAAGAGCAGGTTATTCAAGAACTCATTTGCGGTTATAAATACTCTGAAGTGCAGAGCAGCAGTATCAGCAGTGCAGAGCACATTAGGGGCTGATGGTGCAGCTGTGTGGATATATTTCCCTTGACTTGTGTGGCATGGGGCTTAGAAAGTATAAAGGGTAGGAAGTGAGGTGGAACTGGAATTCAGAGTGATCAGGGTCTCCCTGCACTGAGAGCACGTTGAAGAAACAGCTGAGTACATAAAACCTCATAAAGAAAACCAAAACAATGATATTCCCTATTGTGACTGTTTAGTCTTTCTGTAGAGACTCATG
Organism: Molothrus aeneus; assembly: GCF_037042795.1. Classification (NCBI taxonomy): domain Eukaryota; kingdom Metazoa; phylum Chordata; class Aves; order Passeriformes; family Icteridae; genus Molothrus; species Molothrus aeneus. Next base: position 59,690,012 of record NC_089649.1, on the reverse strand, counting down.
AGGTCTGGGCTATCATCTATTTTTAATATCACTTGACCTGAAAATTTATGCTACCATCTGGAGAATGTGAGGATTTCTGTATTACAGACTTAATACTGTCAGGGAAAGAAAGAGACAGGGTGGAAAGGAGGTACATTGCAAAAATGTTTAAACATTATTCAGCAAATGCCACTCTTTTTTTTTTTCTAAAGAGAATGAAACAAAAATATATATCTTAAATTACAAAACTTAAGAATATATGTTGTGACGTGAAGTAATTTGCATTATCTCAGATAAACTTTGCTTTATATTTCTTTGTATTTCAAGGCATCTGCTATCTTAGAAAAGTAAGGCAAACCTTCTAGTGGTCTGCTGTTAATTTTTTTTTCACAACGAATTGGAAATATTAAATGCAAGAGGGAAAACAAAAGGCTATTTTAAAGCTTTGTAGTACTACGTTAATACATTTATAATGCTTTGTCATCTGGAGTCATCTTTGAATAGGGGGATTGGTTTTTAAATCATGGGATTTAAACATCAACATAAATAAACTTCACTTTTAATTTTTCACCTTTAAGAATTAAATGCTAATGCTTCAAACCTTCTCTGAAAACCTGACAGCTAGAAACCCTATAATAATTGCAATTGCTACAATATTAACAGAGCAAATGATATCATTAGATTTGCAAGTCACAAAAATTAGCAGCTGTGACGATAGTGAAGCAGAGCCCCAGAGCAGGCTTAGTGTGGGAGGGCAGAATGCAGGACCTTGTCCACTGTAAGGCCCCTGCTCCCGGGGTCACCTGCAGTGGTCACTGGCCCCAGGGGCAGCATCACTGTCTGGATGTGCAGGGGGCCCCAGGGAGTGACCTTCACCCTCTGCCGTGGCTGGCACGGGTGGCCATGGCCACCCTGCCTTGTGCAGGATCCCTCCAGGGCTGCCCACAGCCCCACACCAGCTGGCCCCGGGTTCCTCTGGGCTATGTGGCCCTGCACACACTCACCTGATTTTTTGGCAGGATGGGGGAGGAGGTGCTGTTTTTTCAGTGCCCCTGAGATAATGTCAGGGTCAGGCTGCATCCCACCAGTGTGATGACTGCGTGACAAATCTGGAGTTTTGTGCCATGTCCTGAAGTGTGAGGCTGTCCAGGGTACATTGCCTGCTGCTGTTACCTCAAAAATGCATGAGATGGAGGAAAGTAACCCTGATACAGTCTTGTGTGCACTTCTGATTGAGAACTATGTTAAGGTGAAGTATCCCCAGAATCATTTTGAGGAGGGGCTGGCTCTCTGAAGTACCCCAGGAAAGAGTTGCCTGTAAAAACACAGTTCTAAAAAGGCTACAATGATATCAACCTTAAACCAATGCATTGGGACACCACAATAATATTTTTTATATTTGTCTGGTTTATATTAATGGTAGCCGGGGCTGAGCTTCCAACCAGGGAAAAGCATATGATTTTAAAAATGTGCATTTTTGAATGTTGACTTTCATTATGTATGAAACCGAAAAAAGTGATGTAGACAACCTCACCTCCAGAATCAAGCCTAAACCAGAATTAATTCAAACTTTATTGATAGAAATTGGAAGAGAAGCATTAAGGTCATGGGCAGGAGTCAGAGAAGCTTATTTCATTTTTTACAGTCAAGTTGTTTAAATCCTCCTCTACATACACATATCACTGAAAATCATCTTGATTTTTAGACCTCATGATAGCACCCTGCAAAGATGCAAGAGATGTATTTCAGTACTTCTGGAAGTCAGAAAATGTATTCAAAGGTCTGGTATTTGGAACTAATAATTGGAAGACAAACTAACTCGAATTCCTCAACACCAAACCTTAAAACAGTCATGAAATTTTTCTATTAAAACAGCTACTGTACAGCTGTTAAAAACTGTTTCAAGATGCCAGTAAAATAATCGCTGATATTTGAAAAATCTCGACTGACGTTCAGCTCAGGACCTACAATTCAGTTTCCTCCCTGTCTGCAAAGAGGTAGATAGGTTTTAATTGGCCACAAACTAATCAGAAGCTGTATTTTTATCAATGGAGCCCCATGGTGTAAGAGAGAGGCATTTTGAATCCCAAAGTGATCTTTTCCTTGATTCTCTTTCTCAGATTCCTCCCAACTGTGGCTGCTTCCTGCCTGTCTACTCCTGTTAACCTTCAGCTTCTCTTTCTTCACAGCAGCTGGTAGGATTTAGGCATATTTTCTCCCTTTTGCCATGCCCCTTTCACCCTGCCTTTGCTGCAGCTCTAAGTCTTACACCTAGATTAAAGGGTGAGAGAGTAGTGGCAAAGTGCAGTAATTGAACAAGAGGCCTTGCATTATGAAACTCTCTGCTGACACCATCTCACCATGCCAGTTAAACAGCTGATCCTCCTTATCTAAATAAATATGCTGTCTGTGAGAATGAGGTCCTATTTGTTTGCTGACATTCAGTGCTCTGGGATACTGGCAAATACAGTGTTAAAACAATCCTGATGCCTGAATAGAAATTAGTTTTTTAATATTTTCTTTACTCTGTAGAAGCAAATCTGTTTTGCTCTCACTGCTCATCAGCTGCAAACACTGTAAACACCTCATTTGACACCTTCCTGTTTGTCCTAAGGTCATGCTTCATACAGCATAATTCTTAGTATCATTATGTTGATGCACATCTTACTCATAAGGCACATCTTACTTTCCAGGTTTGGAAATTTGTAGCTAGATAGCCCCAAAGAATTCAAAGAAAAATATAGCAAAACATCTTACTGCCCTTTTCAAAATAGGAAGGGTTTTTTTACAACTGAATGTAACAACCCCGTTTATCATTTTCCTTATATTCTATATTTCCTATTGCAAAGTAATGACAGAGAAGAGTATTATTTTGTTATACAAGGTAGCAGAATAAAGACAATTTAGACTATAGCTGCAATACACACAACTGTATAGCAAGGTTTAATGTCTTTTTTTTTGTTTTCTGTAATATACTTTTACAAAATATTGCAGAAGAGTTTTCATGTCAGTATAGGACATACAAACCAGACCCTGCCTATGCCAAGGTCTCTGCCAGCATACACCAGAGGCATTATTTCTTATTTCCACACATAAAAAGTGAGAAGAAAAGAATAACTACTTTATCTATAGACCGCACACATCACAGTGACTTGGAATATCAAGACACATTCCCAAGAGACCTTATTGGGAGTTATTAATGTGACTAATGGGTTTCTGTATCAGCTGTTTGTTTAACTGAGCATTGCCATTGCATTTTGCACTGGCTGCTCACTGCATACATAGATGTTCATTGTTCTGACTCCAGGCTTTGTTCCCTTCTTTCACACATTGAAAAAGTTTTCCACAAACTGAGTGTTTATGTGTTGAGTGCAGTACTCCATGGACTTTAGGGTCTAATGGAGTGTGAGACGGGGCCTGTGGTTTTTCATCTTGTTTTCAGCTGTACAAACATCATGTACTTTTCCCTTCCTTTTAGAGGCCAGTCTATGGCCTGCTAAAACACCAGCACACAGCAATGCAGTTGCTGAGACTTTACAAGTCAAACTGGGAGGACCTGATGCCATTCACCTTAACACCAAACATATTGACAATGTTTATTTTCTCTGCTCCAGCCTCAGCTCTCAAATAAACATATCAGTGGCTGATTTTCAGTGCTCCTCTGAAGAAAAGCCTAAAAGAGTATCTCTCTCATTGTCAATAACAAGTATGAACTGCTCTCAGACTAAAAGCAGGGGTGGGAGGAGAGGGGGCAGAGGCACATCATGAAGGTATAAACAAAGGAAAAGCTTAGTTCCTCTCTTGTAAGCCTTTTTAAAAACTGGTATTTATTTCAAGACTGTTTTTGATACAATCAGGGTCCTTGCTTTGCTTTTACACTTTACACTTTGTGAAATCCCAAAGGGACTTGAACTAGGTTGGTTGGTACTTTGTATATTTTTTAGCATGCGCACCTTGCCTCTGGGGAAAGCCATTTATTAAATTGCTATTCTGCTATCCTGGGTTGATGACATACAGATTTACTTTTCTCTTCATCAAGAAAATTCTGTAGCTGTCTTGAAAAAAAATTCTCACTTTAATATGATGACTCCTAGATGTGCTTGAACCTTTAAATTAGCAGGGGAAAATGACTACCAGAAGTCAGCATAGATGCAGCAATTCAGCAATGTACAATTCTAGCTAGAAAAAGGAAAATCCAATCATGAGTCTGTACTTTGGCACAAAGACATGGCCAAAATCTGTCATTGTTTTACAACACAAGCAGCAGGCAATTTAAAGCTTTTTTAAATGGAAATTTTAACATAGGTGTTCAGAGATAGCTTAGTGAATGCAAATGGAGTTCACATTCTTAATTACTAGAGAAAAAATATCCTTTTTAAGGAATACTAATTTTAGTGTTTGTCCACACCATTTCATACCTCCAGATTTCTTCAGCAGTATCTTTTCATCCTTTCAAACATATATTGATATAGTTATAATGAATGGTTAATATTAATTAGATGCACACACCTTTTGACTGATTATGATTATTCATAATCACATGTGAAGGTTGCAAATGACAAAATGCAAAAAAAATATCTGAAGTGTGATGTTTAATCATAGTTTCTATATTCATGGTTCTTTTTTATATGTATATTTGTGACTAGGATGTGAAAGCTGTTCAGTGATGACTGTCACCACCATCTCTTCTGTCTCAATAAATATTTTCCCAAGTCTCTCTAGACATATGCTATAGTTTTGTTATCCCTTTTGAAACCAACTTATTCTAAAATGAATTAATTTATTTAAAAACTTAAATCTCAGTGTTGTTTCTATGTGGTTGTATTAGCTAAAAAAAAATTTATTGAAGAAGCAGGATCACACCATACTAGACAGCTGCACCAAGATAAGATTTTTGTGCCCACAAAACCACCTAAGGATTTGGCAAATGGTACTACCAGACACAGAGACAGATTTCATAGCACTGTACCACCCTCTTAAGTCAGAACTAGTGTAATTCAGAGAGACAATTCAGAAATTTTAAAAATAACTGCAACCAGTTAAAAAACTAACTCTGTAAAAGAAGTTCCTTCCTTGGGTCATTTGTGGTGCATTTGTTATACTGCAGATGCAGTACTGAAAAACTACTTTAACCCTTTCTTGTGGTATTTTGTCTCTTAGGTTCTTTACCTCATAGTCATGAGAAACATGTTTTTTTGGGACTGGATTTGTAGCAGCTACTTTTCAAACACTTCAGGAAGCCTGGCCTTCCTCTGCAGGGAACACAAACTGAGAACAGGCAACCTGATGATGGGAGAAACCTAAATGAAAATATAAAAAAGTCATCACACAAGAGGTCACCTTCTTTTCTTTCAGACATTTATTTTTAAAAATCTACGTAAAATCATAAACATGTTCATTTCTCTTCCTTTTCCCATAATCTCTCTTTCTATTTTAGTGCCTTCCCCTTCCTTTTTTCCATTTTATAAATAGGAAAGCTAATAATAATAATTGTATTCAGACCAAAATCTTTCAAACTCACTGAGTATTGGCATGTTGGTAATTAAGGTCTCAGCTCTCCTGTTGTGACTTTTATTAAAGTCAATTTATATCTGTCAGATCTTGGCAGTCCATGAAAATTCCCAGTGGAAATACTAGGAGCATATTTCTCCCATCATCATTAGTTGTGTGTCATTAATTTGATAATGTATCAGAAGCATTTGATAGCCCTGGAGACTGGCACTTGCAATCCAGGGCTTCTGTAATTGACAGGAGCTATTTAAGAGCAAACACATTCATCTAGACCCCAGGTGCACACACACAGCCCCACTGAGCCACAGCTTTTCTTGAGGATTTACTCTCATACCAGGTGTGTGTTTTACTGTGTCTGAACTCAGGTATGTTTTGAGGATTACCATGAAATTTGTCTGGAATTTCTAACTGAATATTTTGGGGAATTTTAGGTAAGAATTCCAAAACTGGAGATGTACTGAAAAAGGTTTAGCTGTTATACTAATACACTTCAAAACAGTATTAGAAAGATAAGCTTTCCTCAGAGAAGTAATACAATGTTTTCCAAAAGCTCAGCTTTTTCCTACTTCACAGGGGATCAGAGTTGGAGCCTCTGTAACACCCTTCAATTGGCAGCAGTGGTATGAAAAATCATGAAATGGCTGTAAAGCTAAACTGTTTTAATGTTTCATTGTTTTGTTCATCCCTAACGTTCAAAGCTGAGTGACTAAATATAATGTTTGTATGCAGCAAAAATAGCTACTGATTAACAGCACCACAGGGGCTTCTTAATTTCAGAAGGCACATACTCTGCCCTCTTCCCAGCTAAGCCCCATGCTGTGGGAAACTGATTTCACAAACTGGAACAGCTCTCAGCAAGAAAAGTTATAGGAGACAGATTAAGATCTTCCTCCACTACTGACCTTCAGCATAGTATGAGATTATTTTTTAATGAAAGTATGTCTAATCTCAAAAGGAAGATGGCATAGGAAATGACTGCTTACTGAAGCTAGGAAAGAAGCAGTTTCAGTTTTCATAACCCTTTTAAATTCTTATTTATGGTGTCCTTTGGATACATATTACTGCATCCTCACTTCCCTAACTCGGAGAGAGAAAGAGAAGAGAAGAGAAGAGAAGAGAAGAGAAGAGAAGAGAAGAGAAGAGAAGAGAAGAGAAGAGAAGAGAAGAGAAGAGAAGAGAAGAGAAGAGAAGAGAAGAGAAGAGAAGAGAAGAGAAGAGAAGAGAAGAGAAGAGAAGAGAGAAGAAGAGGAGAAGCTGTTTCCCAGCATTTCTCTCTCCAGTTCCTACAAGGCCTCACAGCAACTCTGAGCTCAAGCTTATCCTCAGCTCAAGGGCATTAAAAAGCTGAGCCTGGCCCAGGCTGTAAAGGGCCACCATGCTCATTACAGGCAGGAATCAGACTTCATTACACTCCTTATTCCAAGAAAGTAACCACTAATTTCCATTAATAAATTAAAGGTGCGCCTGATGTAAAAACTTCCTGACACACATCTGGCCCTGCATGTAACTTTCTGTGCCCTAAAAAAAACCAATGGCAAGTACCTGACAATGTGTATGGATAATTTGCTTTTTCAGAAGGCAACTGTAGTACTAACAAGGCTATTGACTTCAAAGTTAATTAGGAATTTGGAGTGTCCTTTTCAGTCTTGAAAAACTGCACTCACTAGCACCTTCCCACTGTTTTCCCCAAAGCAACTCAGAAAACAACTTTACTGGTTAGCTTCCCACTAGTTCTACATTTTCTTACTGTAGACATAATTAATTTTCAACTCCTCTGATGCCAATGTGAATTGGTCTCTAGCTGAAAGATTTTTGAACCTGGATGGAAAGGAAGGGACCAGTCCTACCCAAGGCAATATAACTCCTTATAAGTAATTCTCCTTTGCCTTCAAGTCCTGCCTTAAGGCACCAATCTGCAATGACAGACACCTATTATTTTTCCAAGAAATGGCTCATGCTCTTGGTCTGGGGTGACCGGGGGATGAGCAGAGAAAACTGTAGGCTGGGAGATTCTCTGGCCATCATCACCCTGACAGTTCTGCAACAGAACTCACATCTCTACCACATGAGCAATGAATTGCCACCTCCTCCACCACCCAGGTATCTATGTAGCCACAGGGCTGAGGCACAGGTGGCTTTCCCAGGCATATGTGGAGCATTCTTCTGGGATAAGATCCAGAGCCCTTTTGGCAGCTTTCACCCTTCCTGTGTCTCACCCCACTGCCTGTATCTGAACTCTCACTGGTGGCCTCTACCACAGCTAGACTCCACCATGCAGCAGAGGGACATTGTGCCAGCAGTCCTCTGACCCACAAGTTTTCTCTGTCTCATTAGGAATATGTCCTTATTCCTCCTCACACATGTTTTGTTCCTGGATCACAAGAGCTTAAATCAGCACATTTTATGGAAATTTGGTTGTTACTACTAGTGGCACTGAGGAGCAGCATGAGTTTCTGTTACAGTTAACTGATTTCAGAGATTTTAAATCATTCCTGAGGATAAAGAAGATGAAAAGGTTTTCAGTGTGAGAGCTGGCATTCAGGCACTCAAAGAGAAACTATTTCTTTTTAATTGGTGTAACACAGTAATTGTGAACAACTTCATTGCTGATGGAAAAAATCAAGAGTTTATTGTTTTTATGTGGTGATTTTCCTGCTCCTGTTCCTGCTTTATAAAGAATAAAACTACTCATTTTTTGAAAAAAAAAGTGGTTAATAAATTTTGCTGGAGCTGTAAAAACAGCTATCATCCACAGGTACCTGCTTACTCTTTTGCTGAAGGGTTTGACATCCATTTACTACTAAGGATTGATAGCCCGACCTCCTAATGGATATGCTGACAGTTTCTTAACTACATTTCTAGCCAACTATCTCTTTTTATATCTTGGCCTTAAATGTAATGAATTATAATTCTTCCACATTGAAATGCTGATTCACATCTAGTGAGTTTGTTTTGGCCAGCTTATGGGCTTTTATAAGTGCCTCAAAGTCACACTGGGTATATAACTTTCCCTGTGACAAGAGGAGGCTTTAACTCTGGAGAGCGCAGATCCGGCGTTATTCCACCGTACCCAGTGGAGCAGCTGCAGGTGAGGGCAGCAGATATTATTAAAATTTTGAGAGGGCACTAAATTAATTTCTGATTTGGTAGACCCCCTAAGCTGAGTGTTGTTTTTGAAAGAAGTAGTCTGGGACGTTGTGAACAATGTGTTATACAGCAGAGCAGTTACGCTATAGGGCTGTTATGATTTGCATTTCATGTGAGACCACAGGATATAGCAAGAAGTGAACTGCATCATGTAGTTCAATGAGAAATGATCTTATAAGATATTTATTTCTTGTTCAGACCTACCTGAAGAACTTATTTTCTCCTATAGAGACCAAGAGATTTAGTTGCAGCTTCAAATAATTCCTTGCTCTATAATACCCCTTCATCTGTTTTTCACAGACCTAAAAGTATATTTTTAAAATGCAAATTATGTAGGTTTTGCCTTTTACTCTTGTGTCTAATGCAGGGTCAAACATATCACTGGCACTAAAATAAACATTCATAATAATAACCAGACAGTGGTAAAATACTAACTCTTAGTGGGACAAACAGGAATACTTTCATCTCTTGTTATACAGGGGATGCTCTATTGTTATTCTTCAAGTCATGGCATCAAAGGAGGCCTGAAAGTCTTAGGAAGCTGCTTGATATTTCTAGACTGTAATCCTCTTTGCTCCTTTGTGATTTGCTCAGAGTCCCCAAGAGAACTTCACAGGAAAACATGACTATTTTTTTAAGCTTTCTATTAGGATATTTTGCCTATCTCATTTATGTAGTCAGTCCCCTCTCATTTCTTGTCATTTGGATGCAGGAGTTTCCCTGTGCATCATTTCAACATGTAGAATTTCAAAGTAGGTTTCAAGAGCATAATTCACATCACTGATTATTATAAAAACCCGACCTTTTAACTTGCTTGTTACTTGCCATTGTCAGATATTTGCCCATATTTTTCAAGAGGTGTCATAGTCTTTCCTTCTTGCTATTTGCCTGAAATTAAACCTAGAGATTAAAATTAGATAAAGTTTGTCTTCTCTTTACCAGACAAAATTTTAAAAAAAAAATCTTTCACCACATACAGGCTCATTTTAAGCCTGTATGTGGTGAAAGATTTTTTTTTTTTTAAATTAAATATTCCTGCTTATATTTTGAATTTTCAGGAGAGAGAAAAAGCATATCTCATTTTCAGCCACTCTCAAACTGCAGAATGCCCAAGCATATGATTTCCACTCTAAGCATGGTGACCATGTGCTGCAAGCTGATGTGCCAATATGCTTTGTAGTGCAAATGGCATAAATCTGTGTTGTAGGTGAAGGTCATGTCATAATTGTAGCTCTGTGTCTTCTTTTAAAAAAAAATAGTGTCAAACACCACAAACCTAGGAAATTAACGGGGAAAAAACAACAAAATAAACAAATAAAGAAAAAATACCAGAAAACACGCAAAAATTACCCACTGAACTGAAACCTATGTTAGAAGGTGTAAAAATTTGAGCTGGAAGAATCAAGAGCTATTTGGAAGTCAGGAAATGGCAGCTCACAGTTACCCTGTGGTAAATCACACATGATAACAGACTGCTTCTCCAGGAGATCCCTCCACATTCTCTAGGAGGGACTGACAAAGCAGAGCAGAGTCAAAACCTCTTGAATAATCATATTGAAGAGCTTGATTTTACAAACAAAACACCATCCTTACCTGGATGTTTCTCTTTTACTTTGTTAGGTTTTACAAGATAAAAACCAAACCCAAATGTTGTTCAAGAACACAAGGTTGATGATTTGTACTGCAGGACAAAATTTGAGATGAACACTTTACCAGTGTGGGTTAGATGCCAAAGTATCAACCTGTTCAGAATCTGTGTCTGACCACCCAGGGACAGCAGAGGAATGGGAATGGTGTTGCAGATGAGCATCCAGGAAGCAGGATCAAAAGAGATGTATAGAAATAAGGCTGCATGTGTGTTGCAGATGTTACTGGAGTTTTGGGTTCCTGATCCCCTTGTTTGTTTGCTTTTAAAATATCTATGGCTCTTGTAGGGCATGAGCAAGCCGATGGCAGTGGAGATATACATAACAGTTGCACCAGTTTCACCAAAACCAGTGAAATCCTGAGACTGCATTTCAGATTAACACAGAAAACTCACCAAGTATGAGGATGAAACAACTTTAAGAGGAAGAGAGATTTCTTGTGCCCTGTATAACTTCTTTAAGAAAACACTAGGTAGCCTTATCCTTTAGCTGCTGTATATCAGCAGTAGAAACCTGCAGGCAGGGAGTTATGTAGAAAAATTTTAACTGTAGTTGCCATAAATTTGGACATTTTGAGAGAGGTTTAATTTATGTATGTTGAAAGGAAATTAAATGAGAACATTAAAAATTGGTTTTCTCATCTAGAAAAAATGTGCTTTTTGGTATAAGATCATGGATGCAGCCATTTCAAAACACACTTTGCAGTATGCTGCTTCTGCACATAGCTAGGAACAGAGAAATAAGGGAAGAGTGTAAAAAATATGATTATACATACAAATTATTTTTTCCCACCTGTGTCCCTCAAATTCAGCATGTTTTTGGGTAATACATATCAGATCATTGTGTTTAATGGCCTAAAATAGAACCCTGCTGGCCAAGCCAAAGGGAAGAGACGCATTAGAAGACTTTCTTCATTCCTCATCTGTACTCATTTTAAAGTCTGAAAACCTGGTATATCATTTACCTTGAAATATTATTTAACTTGAAATACTATTCCATGATTTTGATTCAGCATCTGTAAGAAAATGTCCTTGCTGGCAAACTTAAATCTGTTAGCATCATTCATTTATTTTTCTTAGCAATGTCATGTAGAACACGTATATTTGGTGGTCTGTGGTGGAATTCTATCTCCTCAAATGCCCTTTATGGCCTCATAACATTTGTGCAAGTCACACTAGTATATACATGACTACTTCAGCATTTACTGCTCCTGAGTTCATGGAACAAACCAGTTCTAGCCTCAAACTATAGTCATAAATGCAAATACAGTGGGTTTGTGCTCTAATATGCAATCGCTAGGCGGATACAAAAGAAGAAAAACTGTTGTATCATGCTAAAGAATAAGGGAATTGATATGCAAATCTAATGATTTATCAGATTGGATAATCCTGGTAAGGAATAGATATATCAAAGGAAAGTACTAATCCTCCCAAAAAAGAATGAAGTTATGGTAACAAACCATATTTCTGCCACAGCAATGATTTTACTAGTAAACCGTGTTCTTTCTACCTTATTCAAAGCTTTGCCAAGCAAAAACAGGATCCACATTCATTTCTAGAACTGGTTTGGGAGTGATGCTCAGTACTGCTGTGATTGATCTCCCTGTTTAGCAGTGCTGTTCCACTGCAGGAACAGTGGCTTGTGCTTGCACTGAGATCAGAAAGGGCACCTCTGGCACAGGATTGTCATCTCTCATGGCCAGACTCACCCTGCTTGCCAATGGCTGATTGTACTGTGGTCAGTAAATGACAAAACAAATCATTGGGAATTACCTGTTAGAGAGACTCTGGTGATAAAAACATTAACAGGAAATACGCAAATACTTCCTTTTTGCACTGGTTGTGGCTGAGCCTATTGATTCCTCAGTTTGTTTCTGCTTTCCTTCTACTTCTAATAACCATTTTCTCTGCAGCTGCAGTAAGTTTGACTGATAGCTTGTTCATCCAGGAGGGTTTCATTAATTCCTTCTACATGACAAGTTTTTTTGGTGCTCATTTAAGCTGAGTACAGGGTTTTCAGGAGGACATAGCCTAGGACCATACTGCAGGCACTTAACCATTTAAATCCCATTCAGCAAAACACTTAAACCTATTTCCTTTGATGGAATGTAACCATATTTTTATAAGTTCATGGGATTTTTTTTTCTGAATAGGTACAAATTCTTTAAATTATGTTAATTTAAATTTTGGAATCGCATATTTAAATCCCCAAAATAAAAGCAGGGGTGGGAGAAACACAAGTTCATTTTTGTCTACGCTTTCTTTTTAGCTTGAGTCATGTTTAGCAACAGTCACTCCAGAAAAATCTCCCCCAGATCATCTCCCAAGAAATCTACTAAATTGAGTCATGACCAAATTTTCATAGTAAAATGAAAACAGAAATCTTAGCAAAGATAAGAAAGAAACATTATTAAGATGATACATCTATTTGAACAAAGCAAAATTTCTCAAGACAAGCTAAGGAGATTTATTTAGCTTGTCCAGCTGACAGACAAAACTGCAGCACTGCAGCAATTCCTATATACTTCTTTCTTTTTTTTGATTTACAATGTAAATCACATAAATTATGCTTTGCCAGCTATCAAACCTCATGTCATGCAGACAGTCCTTAGCTGAGGAAAACTGGCATCCGCTTGTCCGACTGCACAAGTAAGAGAAAGTATAAATAAAGCATAAATGATGAATTTAACCTTCCCTCCCTCCCTGGCTGCCGTTAACAGCTCAAGGACCCACAGCACACTGTGCTCCTGTGATGTACCAGTGCGGTAGAGCCTTCAGGACTGTGGCTAACCCCTTTCCAAGTACAAACACCTGTGAAAACAAAATTAGCCCTGCCAATATGTCTAAGAAGAAATGCTTTCCAGTAGGTTATAGATATAATATTCACCCCATTCAGGGGAATCCAAACAAAACACAAATGTCTTATTGGGGCAAGAGGATATTAAGAATAATAGACAGATTATATGATAGTTTATTGAAGGCAAAGGAAGAGACATTAGTCATAGTTTTGTTATAAAATGAGACTTAATCAAAGAGGAATGGGTTAGAGGTCATGTGTTCTATTTGTGCTATTATTATTTTTAAATCATTGAGACTTCCATGAGTGGCAAAAGAAATGATCCTGAACAGTAAAAAACAAGCCAGACCTCACTGGAGCACTTCAAGATGAGCCAAGAGAATCCACTGCACGAGCCCTGCTGGCTGTATGCTAATCTTCTTTTTATGTCTTTTTAACAAGGGGTGATTGGAATATAAGATCACCTTTGCCAGAGAAGTTTGTCTCAACAAACCACTAAGCTGGCTGTGGTATTCTTAGTGACGTGCAGCAACCTGATCAGGATATAACTTCTCACAGAAACAACATTGTTCTTTTATGCTGCTCCTTTTCATTATTTTTTTTTTAAGTCAAACAAGATAACTCTAATATGTATGTTCAACTTTTATTCTATTTTATTATGTGTATTAATTTCCAGATACCTGGTTTTATGCTGAATGGCTGGGTAGAGAGGCTTGACTATTCTGTAAGACTGAACACTATGTGATTTACTGTAGTAACTGTGCATTTATATAGACAGTCAATTTTTAAAAATTGCAACTATAACTGCACCTATATATTTTGTATGCATAACTAAAGTTTTGCATTTTTAGGCCTTAGAGATATAGGTCAGGATAAAATTTGTAATATATTTTTTTATGGATGAAGAGTTGCTTCCTCCACTAACAGTATTAGAATTTTATTTTAAATCTAAGCCCATACAAAAATTTACAGCAGAAAATTCTTTAGAGCATTCAGATGACCTTAGGATATAATGCTTTTGAAAATAGCTTAGAAGAAAAAAAAACGCTTTTTTTAACTTCACACCATATAATGAAGCCTCATTGACTCAAATGTAAAAATTGTACACAGATCTCAAAATACCTGGTAGACATTACTTTTCATATCAAAACTAAATTTAAAGAGCAGATACTTCCTTGTACATAGTGAAAAAATATCTTTACATTTTTACATTTACGTTACCTTAACTCCTTGTGCAGGTACTTTTCCCCATAACATTTTAAAAATATCTGCATAATTTGCAATGTTTTCTTATTTTACGTAGACAACTTCCACAACTAAATATCTTGGAAAGAAGAATGTTTCTTCTACCATCCAATCTATATATTCCCTTTTGTAGTTCTTATACTGTTATTTCAAGCTACTTTCCAATGTAGCTGTAGTGTACTTTTGTGTCAGTCATTTTAATTTATGCAGGCTCTTTTTACTGCCCCCACTTTTTCTGCTGGTTAATTACTGTATCATGAAAAATAAGGATTATTTAGTTGATTTGTTTTGGAGTCCTATTCTTTATTGCTTTACTTTTCTTTCTTTTCAAGATCAAAGTTGTTCAAGCTGCCTGCTCTTATCTGACACAGACTAAAATCATCAGGGAGCTGAGGCAGAAATCACCTAAAAAGGAGCTCCAAGACCTCACAGGCAGGAGGTGACAGGATTCCTCCAGTCTCTCCAGTCTTCTGTGGAGCACCACTGGTCTCAGTCCAGGATTTTTTAGCCCACTGCCCCAACTCAGCAGCACTTAAAAATACATTTTATTTGGGACTAATCTAAGCCAGGGCCCTTCTCTGTGACAGCACTTTTGTACCATGACAGATTTTTTGTTTTGTTAACTGGTGGACAAGTTTTGGGTTTCAGCTAAGGAGGCAAGAAGCAAGTTCAAAATCTTTTCACATTTGAGAAGATTTGACCTAACTTTGTTCCTTCTTTAATGATCCTAATCTATAGTCATAGAACCATTTAGGTTGGAAAAAGCCTTTAAAGTCATTGGGTCCAACAATTAACCTAACACTGCCAAAATCCACCACTAAACCATGTCCCTAAGCACCACATCTAGACAAGATGATATAGTTAAAATTATAAGAATTATACTTATGAAATGTCTTTGCTTCAAGAACTTGCTTTTAAAAATTTTCACAATAAACCTTCAACAGCAGAGTCATATAGACACTTTTTTATAAACCTATATAAATCATAGGGATTTATAAGAAAAAGACATGAAAATAGTGTAGAATCAGAAAAGAGGAAAAAAGAAAAGGATAAGGGATTTTGAGGCAGACAGGGACAGAAGGTGTTCATAAGGAGTAATGGGGCTCATAAGGACTTTGCCTTTTGGAAGGACTAACATTACAATCAAATCCAAACTAACTACTCAGCAACAGTTTTTTGCCTTGACATCTTTGTCTCTTTAAATTATTATGTGTGTAGTGTATTTTATTTGTGGTTTTATGAATATGTACATTACTTACAGAACATACCTGGCAGTCTGGATACCAATACCTCAGGGCATTTATTGGCAGTGTTTGGTTAATTAACTTCCTGTGTGAGGTCTATCTGAGTTCACAGTTGTGACAATGTAAAACTGGGAAAACCTCAGAGAAACCTTTGCATTCTTATGGGCAGCATCTCCCATTCTCTTATTTCTGTAATTGCTTCCCTACCACTCAAATGAATCTAACGAATTGGAGTTCAAAGAGTTGTGGAGTTACAAATGCTATTTCTCAGCCCTCAGGGTAACTGTTTTGTCCTTTATCATGATAAAGGACAAAAGGATAAAACATCCTCCAATATTTTTAAAAATGTATCCCCTAGTTTGTACTTTAACTCATCCTTCATACAGGGGATGTTAGTGAGACAAGAAAACGTCTCTGACAGATATTTATTTACCCAAGCCACAGATTATCAGGAGGGGACAGGAACCATTTAGCATGTTACCAGGAGGAAGAGCATTTAGAAGCAGCTAGAAGTTTCCTTTGGTTTGTCACCAGCTCCAGTGTTTGAAGATGTAACACACCTCTGAGTGTATTCACCTCTGTCCTGTGGGGACCAGCTGAAGTGTTTCCTGTCAGGGTCCAGTATCAATAGCACTCTGAGGGGTCTCAGTGACCCCTATAGCCTGTGCTCAAGTGGACAAGCAGCCAGATGGTCACACATTTCTGCATTCTTTCACTGTGTTTTTCCAGCATTAGATATACATGGTGTCATCTTCGTCTTGCAGATCTAAAGGGAACAAAGCTCTTGAAGAGCAACTTACTTACATGACAGGAATCAACGTGGTGAATCTGCAAAAATTAAATTGATTACTAAGGGAAAGAAAAATCTGGAAAGGTTTCAGGGTTTTTTCTGGGTTTTAAACTCTTGTAAACAGTAAGCATATAAGTTGCTTAAAGCCATTATCTTCATAGGGATAGAAACATTCACATTTTTATTATATGCATTCAAAATAGTCATCTTAGACTGAGCAGTCAGTGTAATCCTAATAATTTGCAAACAAAATAAGTACTATATTCTGGAGGTCTTCAACAGACCCAATATTTGTTAACAAGCTTAATTTTGAGGACAAACTGTGAACTCCGCTTAATGACTCCTAGGTCTTCAAAAGATTGAAATGTCAAAAGGGAGGAGAGGAGAGGAGAGGAGAGGAGAGGAGAGGAGAGGAGAGGAGAGGAGAGGAGAGGAGAGGAGAGGAGAGGAGAGGAGAGGAGAGGAGAGGAGAGGAGAGGAGAGGAGAGGAGAGGAGAGGAGAGGAGAGGAGAGGAGAGGAGAGGAGAGGAGAGGAGAGGAGAGGAGAGCTCAGACCACAGGTACTGTCTACAGGCCATATCTTTTCTTTATGGACTGCGGGCTACCATGATCAACCCTTTAAAGCTACAGTAGATTTCCCAGTGCCTAGAGAGAGCAGACCAGGCACACTGGTGCTGGTCAGCTGAACAGTTAATGTCACACCCTCAGCCCCATCGCATTGCTGTTCAAAAATATGGAAAAGCACATGCAGCTTTAAGTGCTTCGAGTTCTGACTGTGTGGAAGGTGGCAGATTTATGGTGTCTTATATTGAGTAAGAGGAATAGATGGAAAAAATACAGTTTAGGATCCTCAGACTAGGCAATGGTCTATGAAACAAGTATATAGCAGTATTTAACAGAAGGTAGTTTTTAATTACAGTGTTGAAGAGAAAGTATATAAAAATGTCCCCATGCATCACTGAGAAAGAAAATCATATATTTATCTGGTATCTCCCATGACCAATTCTATACACAAAATACACCCAAAACCCAGTGATTGGTAGATTCACTGGTGAACCTCACAGAGAACCCACCTGGCTTAGCTCTAGAATTGGCTAAAGCAACACCCCTCCAGGATCTGGAACCAGCTTTTGTGTCTTGGATTTCTCTATCTGAGAATTTCAGATTTTTAAAAAATTATTCATCATGTTTCGTTTTCAATTTTTGAAGAAATGTTGCTTTTTTATTCCTAGGGAGGATTCAGTTTAATTAGATACTGATTAACTTCTCCTAATGACCAGACATATTATTTCCAGCGCCAAGATCTACAACAAGGGGACAGATCATAATCTAACTTGTTCACTCTTGTCTAACTCTTAATTCATAAATAGCCAAAAGCCTGAAAAATATTTGTAGAACCATGTCTGATAAAATGTATTTACAATTTCTTTTTTCCTCGTCATGTTACAGTCACTCAGCCTTTGCTCACTACTGCTGAATGTATTTTATTAGCTGGATTGTGTCTGGGTATCAGTTTAGGAGGGTCTGAAAGCTTCACTAAAACTCTGGCATAGCACATTTTTTGCCAAATATTTTAGATTCATTAAAAAGTTGAAGATATCAAAGCTTGAGACACTTCTCTCCTTTTTTCTATCATCATCTATGGGCTCCTTTCATCTCCTTCCTCCTCCTCTGTGTTCGTCTACTCCTTTAATCTCTCCCCTGCTCTTCCTTTGCCATCAGAACAGGAATGTGTGAACATTTATCTGTGTCCTTGCTAGCATGAGCATTCTTCCACCTCTCTCCAACCATTTCCTACCACTTCACGAACAAAAGAACTCTCAGAAATTAGCACATCTTATTTTCACTCAAAATCTTCTCAGCCTAAAATTCAGAGCTGAATAAAACTCAGCGTTCTGAACACTGCACAGGGCCCAAGGTTTAGAAGTGCAACAGCTCTCTAAATGAAATGGAGAACTGGAGAGAAATAAGTTAAAAGGACACAAGAAACCTCCCTACTTAGACACAGCCCCTCCTTGACCCAGCTGTCTGGTATTTGTAAATGTTTTCAATCAATTCCACTTTTTATCATGCCAGCCCACATTACCTAGCTCCAATTTTGCTCTGGGCAGCAGTACATCTGTGCAACACAGCATGCTGAGGCCTGAGGATCTCTAATTAGGAACTTAACACCTCTAAAACGTTCTGTGTGGGCTCATCACAATTAGAACTTGCTGCTGTTTCCCCCATGGCCGTGCTGGGCTGAGATGGCTTCATTGCATGACCTGTGACTTCCAGGTGCCTGTCTTGGTTTTCAGCTTCCTCACAGTCCTGAGTGCTTCTTACAACATGACTATGTCCTTCTCTGCCCCTTCTAGTCTATTCAAAAATGTTTCAAGGCAGAATATTTTCTCTTCAGTGGCCTGAACAATTGAAAAAGAAGCATGACTTCAATAATGGAGATATACATATATATATAAAATGAAACACAGAGCGGCTGGATGCATGCAGCAGTTATGGCAGAAGGTGTTTCTGCTCCTGGGCAGTTCTGCGCCTGTCCCTCTGGCCATGGCCCTCTCCTCCTGCAGCTGCCCAGCAGTTCCAGGGAGGTGTCCTGGCCACATCCCGGGCTCCTGGGCTCTCCCGTCCCAGCCGAGCTGCCTGCAGGTCTCTGGGAAAGCTGGCTGCACATCCCAGTTCTGAGATCAGAAACTCGGGAAAAGTTGACTGCTTGTGGGTGACCACTAGAGGGAAATGTTGCTCTGTTAACCAGACTACTTTGAAGGCACTTTACTGCATTTTTATCTTTATTACCATTATTAAGAGGAAATATGTGAAATGTATGTTCTACTTTTTAATAATTTGTTCACTGCTTTTTACAAGAGAACAATTTCGATTTAAATATTAATTTTCTTAAAACAGAGGTTTATATTTAACACAGTCCAGTCAGAGTGAAATGAGTCAGGCTTACTGTCCTAAGTGCATGAATCTGTCCTTTCCCTCAAGTTAAAGACTGAACACCTTTTGCTATCTGATTCGTTTTTCTTGCTGAAGGTTTACCAAAGGAATATAGTTTCAGTTTTCACTCTCTTCTGAATACAAAGGTTGAAACCTATGAAATATTTTCTTATTTTCACAGGTAAAAGTGCTGTGATCCCAGAGTAAGAAAATTTCCATTAATTAAGTTACAGGTTTTTGACTCACGACTACAGCCTTTGTCTCTGAGTCTTTAAGTAATTTGTTGAATCATACTGCAATGATAAATCATAGTGGGATGTTCCAGTGTACACAGTCATTAAGCACTTGGGAGTGCGTGACTTCCTGATATGATATGTCTGCATTTTTAAATAAACACATGCCTGTATTCTCCTGTTGCTTGTGTACTGCAAGCACCTCCTGTTTGAGTGCCCAGCACAGTGAGACAAATTGCTAAACTCTAACAGCATGGTCAGCAATAAAATATCCAGGGAAAAGCAATAAAATCAGGCGTCCCCAAAAAATCTGAAGATGTTAACAAAAAAGTTTCTTCACAATATGAAATACAATCAGAAGATTGTATTGTGGTGTCTATATATATATATATATTTTTAAGTGTGAGTGCTAAGAGTCAAGTATGTGGTGATAATTTGGACTTTTTGAAAAGTATGATTTGAAAATTATTTGAGGTGTTTCATAATGAGAAGTAGTTTTTAAAAACAAACTAGTATTCTTAAAACAACATGTTCATATGCATTGAATTGCTTGAATCATGACAAAAAGAACAAGTAAACATAACACAAGTGTGGATAATTTTAAAGGAATTATGGCTTATTGTAGCAGGGGGGTTAATACTTACCTTTTTTTTAAGTTTGATCTTAAAAATAAAAATTTGTGGAGGGTTTTTTGTTTGTTTTTTCCCACTCTGTAAGGGATTAATATATTTTCTGATCTCATTCAGACAGCAGCTCTAAATCATCCTTCCGCAAACTATTTCTAAGCTTGCCTAATGCTACAATGAAGCCATCCTCGTTATGTTATGCCAAGCTACTGCCA
Source organism: Molothrus aeneus (assembly GCF_037042795.1). Lineage (NCBI taxonomy): Eukaryota > Metazoa > Chordata > Aves > Passeriformes > Icteridae > Molothrus > Molothrus aeneus. The sequence continues at coordinate 59,669,643 of NC_089649.1, read as the reverse complement.
GGTATAATGAGAAGTTTTGGATGTAACATCCACAATTTATGAAAGCCCAGATTTTGTTTGTTGCAGTATTTGGTGCCAGATTCATCCAAGATGCAATTGAATAAAATTTATGAAACTTGATGTTTACCATCACTAAGTAAATATTGTAACAGACAGTAGTAAGTGTTGATCACTCAGTAACAACTAATGCTAGATGATGGAAGCTGTTAATTATGGGTTGTAATGAAAGAAGGTAGAGGAATTTTTCTTTCATATGATGAATAGTTCATCTTTGTTATTGGCTGAATACACAAGCAAAGCAAAAAGCACATGAAATTTCCATTTCTTCTCACCTTGAAAATATCTCTCCTGATTTCTATGATAAATACTTCAGTTTTAAGAATATGCAGTAGTAGCCAGTCCTCTAGGAGAGATGGAGGGAAAAGGTAAATGTTAGCACAGGAATTCACCCCATTGATCAAAATTGCTTTTGGATGGTGCATCCTCTTCTACCCTGTGTGAGCCCCTGCCTTGCTTCCATCAGGCTGCCAGGTCCAGGGGACAGTCAGACCACACTGGTCCTTCTAAAAAGGCAGAAAGGATGTCTTCTGCAGCATATTTGAGAAGTGTCAATACCTTGATTTTCATAGGTTTATTATTCACATTGCAGGTAGTTTCTGGAGAAAATCATACTGAAATAAGTGGCTCCATCACAGTGGGGGAGTTTGGTCTTTCATTTCCTGAGTTTGGATCTTAAATGCTTTTAGGCACTTACATACCCTGGAGACACTTTTTACACTGTTCTGATGGGCACAGTACAAACACTAAAATCGACAAACAGATTGAAAATCAGTACTCTCCTCATGTGTGTTATTTAAACTGCTAAAAGGATAAAAACTTCAATTTGTTCCCCAACAAAACTATATTGTTGCTAATATTTTCTTCTGATCAGTCAGAAGAAAAGATCAGTCATTTATTGCTTGTATTGGTCTGGTGTATTAGCATGTCTGTTAAAAAGAAAGCATAATTTTAAGTGCAAATTTGGTAAAGATTGTTTCTGATCTAAAGCTCACCTATAGAGAATGTGCTTTTTGTATCGTGAGATCTAATTATATTCAACAATTTCTGTGAATATAGTCATCCAACAATCTTTGTGCAGCTGGGAACTCTGGACCACAGGATGAATTTTGCTTATTCTTGGAACAGAAATAAGTCAGCAAAGTATTACTTGATGCACAAGTAAAATCTGATAAACCACATAATAACAATAAAAGGGGCAGGGGGGAAATGACTCTTGCTCTTCATTTAGGTAGTACGACACAATGTGCATTATCAGAAGCTGATGTGTTCAAATATGTTCAAACATTCAGCCAGGATGTTCCTTCCTACACATAATCCAGGTTAACATTTCAAAATGTTTGTGTTAACACTCTAATTCAAAAGGACGTTTCTATGACAGGTTGACCCAGACAGCCCATCAAGTCACTTATGGTTTGGTCTCCATTAAGTCCATACCTGCACAAGCAGAAAAGATCACATTTTAATTATTGTTGGAAATTAAGTTAAACACCAGAAAATAGGTTCTTTCTACATGAAAATATTTTTTAAAAATGGGCGTGGGGGGAGGTTTTTTCTGACTTCGTATATTTGAGATAAAAAAAATGCATTATGCACAGCATTAAATTCTGCTACCTCTTTCCTACTGAAGATTCTCAATTTAAGTTTGATCCATTCCATTATTTTCCTGCAAGACAGCCATCATTGTCTAAATGCACAGTCTTAGACAACTGGAAATAAACTGAAAGGTAATATTATTGAAAGGAATATTTGGCTATGTTTTAAGTGGGCTATTCATATTAGAAAAACCCCACGTTTTTCATTTTAGCTATAAAACAAGCTACTCCCAGCTCTTTTCCCTGGACATTGCAAAGCAACCATCTAGAACATGCTTTGAGACTGACAACTTTCTTCCAAATATGGGTAACATTTTAATTTTCCCTAGACCATATTTGAAGTCCTGTTATAAAATGTGTAGGGATCAAAATCCCTCCTTCTGAGCCAAAACATTAAGAGCCAAGTGTTTTAAAACTTAAGATGACCGAATGCCAGGCAGATTACGCACCTAAAGTTCCATGCAGATGTACTCCACAGGCAGCATTTAAACTCTGTTTGGGAATGTCTGAGAGGTCGGAAGGAAATCTTTTGCCTGGAAGGAGAAACATGCAGAGTGCACCTACCTTCTGTATATCCATTCATAAGCTCTGTGCCTGGATATAAAGAAATAGGAATACATAAATCAATTATAGAGTCTAGTGGAAAATAAAAAAAAAAAACTGCCTAATTTCTCAAACCAAGGAGAAAAGCTAACATCTCATGTTATTTTCATCTTCTCAATTAAAACCACTGTAGTGTAGATTACATAGGTACTGAAGTATAGTTTATACATGGGAGTAGCTGAAAAATTCAGCAATTGCACAAATGATTACAAAAGAGGCCTTCCTTTCATAACAACACAAAATGCTATTAATTCACTTCAAATTAGAGAGCCCACACTCAAGTCAGTTTGTGTGGCAGAAGGTATATTCATGAAGGTGTATTCATGGGGGTGAAAGACATACCCAATTCAAAATTAGTTGTAATGCTCTATGATGACTGGACTTCATTCAAAATAGGCATTTCTCAAACACATATTCTTTAAACTTTGTCTTTGTAAGTGCAATGTACAATAGTTTCCAGAAGATTTGTCTCTATTGTACTGAACAGATGCCCTTAATTAATTAAATGAGCACCCATTAAGGAACTCAAGGATGGCATACTGTGATCCCATTGCCTCAATAATGGACTTCCCACGCCTTCACAAAGAGGAGAAGCTGTGGGGATGGAGAACCTTCTCAAAAATCTCTGAAAAAAGGGAATTACCATCAGTAAATATGATGTCCTTATACAGAAGGCTGTTCCAACTCATCTATGAAACATTGAAAGTGACAGCATTCTCCACCTGAAATCTTCCAGCTTCCAGTTTCCTCATTTCACTAGGATTGAAAGACTGAGTTTCCTCCTAATTTCAGTCACTACCTTAAATTTGTTTCAGGTAATTTTTTTGGAAGTTTTGAACAGGATCAGGGAGGTGACTATTGTGTCCCAACTCCTGAGTGAGGACTCTTAAGGGCATTATCCTTTAATTATAAAGACATAAATAAAGCTTACGTATTGCATTGGAAATCTAACGTTTCTTTTTCCTTGCACCCAAAATGTTGCAGTGATAACTGAAATACCATTAATGTAGCAAAAAGATGCCTCTCCCACAACATGGCTGCTGGGAAAACCAGCTAAAGAATTAAACAAAAGAAAGTCTATCACTTCAGTAAACCCTCATTGTTATGGAGGCTCTGGAGCTGTCATCTGAAGGACAATTCAACATAAAAACACAACTTGGCAGACAGAAGAATAAATTTCCTCTGAATGATGCTGAGCTTGGGACAATGCAGTCATACTACAGTGAACCTTAGGAACATACCTTTCATAGAAATGTCAGGTTCTTTCTGTTCTCATGGACCAAGAGCTCCTGAAGGAGACATGTCCAACCTTTCTGGTCTCAAAGAAATTGATAATACCAGAATGCTAAGCAACCTCTCTCAGTATTTATTAATCAGAAGTGTATGTTTGCATTTCTCCACTTCTGTTACACTTTAATATCTATGGAGCAATAAATATTCTTAAGAACTACCATAATGCGTCTAATGTCTACATTTTGATAATTCATAGAGTGGAAGAAATATTAAGAGTTTATTTGTGTTAGTTAGTCCTCTACACCATTTCTTTTCCTGGCTTCCAACAAACCATAGCTCTGGATCTTACTGAGCACCAATATCTAGAAGGTTCAATGCATACACCAGTAACAAATAATCCCCTCTTCCATAATGCTTTAGGCCCTTTTTGAGTTCTCTAAAAAAGAAGAGAACTTTCTCTCTTCTATAGAAGAGACACTAGTGTCATGTGGCTGATTATACTCCTGTGTGAAAAGGATCCTTTTCCCTGATTTAAGATTTTGGATTTATAAATTTTATTTCTGCAATTCTGCTGAACCCCATCATATCTGTATCTTGCAGATGAGAGATATGGGAGTCATTCCAAATGGATGCTATTTTGAATTGACTACTCTTTACCATCATCCAAACCATTACCTTATGACAAATGCACTTTTTTAGTGGTGGCCGAGACAAAGAAAACTTGCTGATTTTCAGATTTTGGCACGAGCTTTGATGACCAGCAGTTTCAAAAGACATCTTTGAACATATTCAGTAAGTAGGATCAAGATAAAAGAAGTGTGACACCATAATCTCCGTTTTACAAAGTATACACTACAGCTTAATCTTAAATTAACCGTAGTTAATTCAAAATTTAGATCTAAATCTAAATATAATATTTAACTCTAAATCTAGAGTTATATATATGGAAAAAATTTTAAAAGTGGAAAGGCATTTTAGGAGCAAATTCCCAGTGACTTTCAGTGAATATGTGATCCAAAATCACTCAGACACCTTTGAATAACTCACACATAGGCCCCCAGACTTGCATTGTAAAAAATTTAGGACATTTTCAGCTGCAGGAAATTCTTCAACTTTTCTCCTAAAAAATGACTTGGCCTTGTGCAGGAAGAACTTTGCTCCAATAGAGTGTTCTAAAGCATATCTAAAGTTAAAATATATTTGCAAGAGTTTTCAGAGAATCAAGAGGTCTGCTTTATATGTGTTCCATTATTTGCTTATTGGTGTTAACTGTCAATGAACATTATATTAATCTCTTTCTCTTTGTGTGTATATATATTTATATTAAATATCTAATTAGTATGAATATTCCATAAAATCAGCAGTTTTACCATTTTATCAAAATATTCTTCTCAGGGATTTATGGCCATTGGGAATACAAGTGTATCCCTAACATTGTCCATCTGTTTCTGTAAAACAGCACAGGCAAAGTGCCAAAAATGGTTTCTGGAGCAAAGAGTTGTTCTCCTCAAAATGTTTCTGGAGACCCATTGTAACAACGAACCCTCAAAATGAAGCCTGTTCTTGAAGCTCCAGGGAGTGGCACAGCTGCTGACACGATTGACACTGCCTGAGCCCCCTCACCTGAGAGTGGCCCAGCAGTTTGCTGGTCTGCATAGTGAGGACAGGCATGTGTGACTTCATGATGCTCATGGAGAATTTGCCTTGCTTGATTGAACACTGCACTTCCTGATCAGTGTAAAGAGCATCACTGAAGTTTCTGTTATGACTATTTACAAAAAGCATGGAGTACCTCATCTGGGCTGTCAAGAGAGAAGTCATGTAAAAAAACAAGCCTTGTTAATTTTAGACAGAACCAAGTTTGGGATGATCCAAAAAAGCAAGGTTGTCATGTTGCTCTCTTTCAAAAGGTACCTCTGGGCTTTTATGAGAGGACATTTAAATTCCATTGACATCCTAGAAGCAGAAGCACTCTAATTTTTACAACGTAGTGAGTGGCAGCAGTTGTGGTGACCCCTCTCTGTGTTCCCAGGACAGTTTGCACGAAGGTGGCTGTGCAGCACAAGCAGCAATGGGTAATGCTCTGTGTCCTAGAGCAGGCACAGACTTATTGTCAAATTGTCTGACAAATGACAAATTGTCATTTGATCTCAGGGAATGCAGACTATTCCAGGATGGGAGCTCATGAATGCTCCATAAAATGGTGCCACAACTGGCCAAAATGCTGGATAGCTCTGAGACAGTCTCTCTTGTGACACTGCTTTCATATTACCTCACAAACAGCCGTACCCTGTCAGCAATAAGATCTGCTGCATGTTTCAAATCACAACACTTAACCATTGTGAAAGTGTAAGCTAGCTGCAGACATCTGACTATCAGCTCAGACAAACAAAATAGCACTTCAGTGATCTGCTGAGCTGTGTTGATTAGTTGTAAACCTTTTTCTTAACCTTTCAAATAATTCTTCTACAAACTACTGTGAGCAACTTCCCCTCAAATCGTGTTTTCAACACATCATTCTAACGGCATTCACCCACATCAATAAAATTATCTTCTCTGCAGTAACTAAGGATATTAAGGATTAAGAAGAGAGAGAAAAATGCAGGAACTAGACACATGCATGTGGAACTAAAAACTCCTTCCCAAACATCTTTCCAGCAAGAAATAAAGATACTTACTTTGGATAAAGTCCCACTGGGGACCATCACATCCCACTTACACCTACCTTTTGCCATCTCTACTCTTCAGGAAAATGCCTCAATGCCACAAGACATACAACATAACCCACTTACTGCTAAACAAGTTGGGACTGCAATTAAAAGCAGAGGAGACCAAATTGTTATAAATTATGATTAATGTACTCTAGTCTCAGTTATTGGTGGAAGTGCAATGTAGAAGCTGCAGAGAAAAATGCTGATGTCTTCTGCACTATTTTGAAACGAAGTCTTTCTGGTAGCTGACACTAGGCAAAATGTCCCCCAAAGAATCAGGGCCTGGGAAACACTACCTGAACATGGTCACAACATGTAAATGGCAGCTTCCATCTACCTGCCTAAAATCCATAGCAGATATGTGTGGTAGACTTCTTTTCTTCAATGCTTTCAAACCTACAGGGGGTTCTGCACAGATAAAAATCTCCAGAGGAAAGATTAATCCTAGAAGTATGAGTCTTTATGTTCACTGAAATACCTGAAATTTTTCCAAGTGTTCCTGTACCTTGAATGGACACAATCCATGCACTTCTATCATGTACTTTTTATTTAAAGCTGCAGTTCCACAAGTTAGTGAAACAAGTCTGCAATTCAAGCATGTTGGTGGCTCTACAGAAGTCAATGGGCCACACAGTTACACTGAAGCAGATGAAACTTGTTGAACAGGCTACTGAATGGGCTGAAGACATGAATAATAACTGACCTTTCAGAGCATTTCAGTGCAACAATCAGCTTGAGCAGCAGCCATGGCCCCTGGCTCTACAGCAATACAAACAGAAACAGTGAACAAGAAATGAGCCCCAAATGTCTGGGTCAGCACTGAACAATGTAGTTTCAGATATTCTAACAGGGACTTTCATTTTCATTATTACTATTGCATTTTGTGGTATTAATTTATTTTGGTTTCCTAAACATATGAGGTACATGTGGTATTGCTGCTACCCGTCTCCTTCTAGACACATTTGAATGCAGCAGCCCTATAAATACATCAGAGGGGTTCTCTTCTCCAAGCTTTCCAGTTCCTGAAAGTTTTGTTAAAATAAGCTTCTGAATAGAAGAGAGAGCATATTGATCCCACTGACAGAGCGTGATGTTATCCTCGCTGTTTGCTGGACACCGGTGAATCCGCACGGGATCCCAGCCCTCCCCATGAGCTCTGCAGGAAACCAGGCCTCATTGCCCCTGCCACTCACACAAGTATTTATACTTCAGCTCTTTCATTCACACGTCGCAATAAACAGCTTTGCCATGACTCCTTCTTTCACATGGCTGTACTTGACCCTGCTCAAACACATGCACATATAAACACACACAGTTTGGGTGTAGAGTCCAGATCCCTTTCTCAATAAATAAATAGCTATAAAGATGTATAGATGGAAACAACAAAAGAATCAGTGATACAGGACAAGAGCTGAAGATCTGCGTTGTGGACTGGATGTCTCAGCACACACCTTGTGGTGAACTATGTTGAAAACTCACTTCTTGCAAGCTCTTCCCACACAAGTTAGTGAGATTTAAATCCCTCAGTCTGATATGGCTTACTGTACTTGTGTTCGTTTGTGCAGTGAGAAGTCTACAGAGGTAGTATAAAGAGTTGTCAGCTTCATGGAATGCTTTAACTTGTAACCCTCTTAAAAAGCACATTCCTACCTGGACTGCCCTCCCAGAGCCTGCATCCCTGGAGGCCCCTTCTATTGTTGCAGTGTTAGTGTCATCACTCCATTAGGAGCCCACCGGAGGCTGTGTGCCTAATTCAGAGAGAGCACCTGTACAAGCATAGGAAGAATGATAATTCCTGGCTCTGCTTTGGTGTGAAGTGTTTTTTTGTAAAACAAAACAAACTATTCATGCCACGATGAAAAATAACTTCTGCTGTACCTGTCAAAGGATCAGTGGGTCCTTTCTAGTGAGTGAATGAGTATTGGCTGATCTTTCTTAAGCCAGTGGAAAAAAGAAAACAGTTCATGCAAGTAAATATATATAACACAAGGCTATACTTTGCTGTCCTTATGCCAGCTAAACAGTATTTTTAAAGAAGATATAAGCCAGGGTGCTTCAATGGAATATTTACAGAGAACAAGCTGAGGACACCATGAAATTATGTGTGCACAGAAAACTGAAGGCACTTTTGCACCTTTCCGTCTCCATGAAGCTGAACTCCCCACAGCTACTCAAGTCTTTTAAGGCTTAGGGGGAACACACATGCCCCACTGTGTTTTGGATAAAAGGCAGTGTGTTTGAAATTGTCTGAAATATATTTCAATCCTTAGTGTCCTACAGGGAAGGGCAGCTCCACATTCCATTGCAAACACTGAGCATGAAGGTGATGCTGGTGAGAACAGACTCCAGGGTAGTCAGTCCATTGGATTTATCTGTCAATAGAGCTGATAACACTTCTAATCCTAGTGCTCAGCCAAATGCACAAGGTGATTCAGCTTGTTTCAGGAAAAGAAATAGGAGGCAATGAAATCAAGCATCCCTTTAATGCAACTTTGTTTACAAAGATGTTAAATTCTCTCTTCTCCAGGCTTTTCTCCTTGGTCTGTGTACTTATGCTGGATAGGCATGGTACTCTCCTTAAGCTCTCTTCAGCTTCTGCCAAATATTCACCAAAATAAAAAGCAAGTAAAATGGGATTCACTTGCATACATACTATATGGGCCTTAGCTCTGAAAAATGGGGTGTTGTGAATGGATATTGCTAATTCAGCAGTTAAGAGATCTCTATTTCAAGGGGAAAAAAAGTCATTTTAAGGCTGTCTATGTATTTATCCGTAGTTTCAGATAGAATTCTCAGCCAGATAATGCCTTAGAGACTCAGAACAGCTTTGAGCAGACACTAAAATCTGGATTTCTTTGTAGATAACACATTTTATAGGGACATCCAGAGTGTTATCTCATTTATTGCAACATGGTAACAATATGGATAGCAAAAGCCCTCTTCTAATAATTAGGATAACTTGTCTGAGTGTATATTAGGTGCAGTGTTGTTTAATCTCCTTATTTCCATACAGTAGGAAACCAAAGTAAAATGTTGGAATTTTAGCTTATGGTCAAAGATCTTGCAGCAACTTCTCAAAAGGTGCAAATATTTGCCTAGATTATTGTATTTACAATTCCAAAAATATTTCTTCTGTTGAAGGTCTGTGTACAAGACACCACTCCAAACCATTTTTAAGGGAGTTTTGACATAAATGAAACTTTATGCTGGCATGGCAAGTGAAGTACTTGATTAATAAAGAGTTTCACTGTTTTCAAACACATATTCCATGCAGGCTCATTTGAAGAAAACCGCAAGTGGAGAATGCTTTACTGCTTCCAGTCACAAGGGGGTTGTGTATTTCAATCCTGCTTACACAGTCAGCTTACTTTGGAGCTCTGGTAGGAAAGAAACATGACCAGGAGAAATAATGCTACATTCAGTGACCCTGCCCTTAGAATCAATTGGCCTGATGGGAGAACTTTTTTTTCTCTCTTTTGCTACTGTTTTCTTAGTTTTTAACCTTTTAATACTTAATATTTCTTGAAAGACCATCTTTAGAGAAACGTCTGCAGATCACAGACTAGAAGTACTGACTGAAATGGCCTTCTGACATGAATGAGAAGTTGAGACATAACAGTTGATGTATAAGCAATGCACATATTCACAGTTTTTTAGCAATATTTTGGGGTGATTTATTATTTTCTGATTTAAACATTGGTGTTTAAGTATATAGTTGAGATATTTACATTACAAAGAGATTGGTCTTCAAACAGAGTGATAAGTGAAAGAAGAGAACAACCAGATCTAATGAAACTTGCAGAGAATTCAAAAAGTCTTGAAAATCTAGAAAATAAAAAAAAAATAGTAATATGTAATAGGCTGTGGAGTAGCCACCCACTAGGCTTGGATTTCTGGCTGTAGCCCTGTCTCTAGGGTATTTCAGAATCTGATTGAACAAAGCAATAGAACACACTCTGTGGTTAAAGTGAAATGCAAGGCAAAGATCATTACTTATCTCTTCCCATCCCATAAACCCTTTAGGTCAGGCAAGGGAGGAACAGAACTGCTTCAGTCATTGGTGCTGCTCCCTGGACTGCTGGCACATAGACAAGATGGATTAGCTGGTGATGATCACTGACTGCTGGTGAAGCTGCTATCACCTGTAGGGTGTATTTAAAATGACAATTTGGAACAGTGTTTTAGAAAACAGTTTTTAACTTTGTGCACAGACAGTAGCACTGATAACCTTTTTGTTCAAAGACAAACATTGAGCATGGTTTGTTATGGCAAGGTAAGCATCTGACTGCCTGTCCAAGCTTCATGAACAAAACAAATGTGCCCTTACAAGTGCTCCTGGTTTTGCCTAAGCCTCTCAGCCACACGCTGAAAGTCTGGGCAACTGTGCCCTTTGTGTTCCTACATGAAAAAAGGACAGATAAATGCTATCACGCCTCGTGCTCTCATACAGCTGTTTCACTCTTCTTTCAGCAAGGGCTAAATCTCCTAAGTCAGGATTCAAAAGCAGAGAGCCTTCCCCTCTTAAGCTAAGCAACCACTTGATATGTCTGAATCACAGCAAGTATACTGAAGCAAACTGGTTACAAGCTATGACTGATTTCTGCTTTCAACTTCCTCTCTTTCTCAGTGTTCTCAAGTATTTACTGTTCCCCACAGTGATAACTTGTTTCTTTAGAAATGAATCATTACCACTGAATTTGTCTCAAAAGACCATATTTATAATGCACATTCTTTCCACTTTCAGGTGTTCTTCTGAGCCACAGTGCTCTGGAGACAGGTCCGTACTAAAATAAAAAGCAAAAAGAAAAAATATTATAGGTCAGGTGTCTGAATGGATATATTTTCACAATTACTATGATTTAAGTTCTAAAATAAAAGTGTCTGACCAAGTGCAGGCTAAATTTTAGCTATTTCAATTTTGAGGGACTCACTAGAGCTTTAACTAATTGGTTCTTGGGAATGGCAACAAGACTTCTAGCTAAGATATTCAACAGTAACATCTGACTATGACTTCAAACAGCCCTTCTAACCCTCTCCACATGGCAGTACTTCAGAGGACAAGGTATTATGATCATCATTAAAACATACCAGCTAAATGAAAGAAACAGCCCATATCCAGCCTGGCATAAAGCAGATCAAACCTGCACTGGGATGTTTCTCTTATTTTGCTTGAACACTTACCATTATTGCACCTAGTCAGTGGCAGGTGCTTTATTTCAATGAAAAATATTTTTTCTTCCTACCTGTTACTGCTACTGCGTTTACCCTGTCAAAAATCTTTTCACTCAGCACATGTGGGATTGCATCTGGATGCTGCACAGCCCAGGAAACATTCAGCAGAAGTGGACACCTGCTCCAGGGGGAGAGGTTGGAGGACAGGGTTGTTAGCATGGAGAAGGGGCAGTATCAGGAAGCCCCAACAGCAGCCTGGGGAACAAATAGAGGTCATAAACTGAACAAGGACAGGTTCAGACTTGATGAAAGGAAAAAGATTTCCACATAAGTGCAGCTAGGTAGTGGAGAAGGTTGCTCAGAGAAGCTGTGTAGTCCCTACCCTTAGAAGCTTCCAAGACCCATCTGATACAGGCCTGAGCACTCTGCCTGAGCATGAGCTGATCCCGCTTTGAGGAGAAGGTTGGACTGGACACCTGCCCAAGTGCCTTCTTTGACTCAGTGTGTCTGAGTCAGCCCTGCAAATGTACCTTTCTGGTTGGAGGCTAAATTCACAGTTATCTGCCAAGTGAAACTTGGCATATTTGATAGAGAAAGCACAAGAATACAAAAACCACAGAACTTCATCATGCTATTGTTACTGAGATACTCTTCAGACTACTATAATTTTTGAAATGTGGACTTTGGAAAATCTGAAAGAATATGCATGAAATATGCATGTATTCTTATTTAAGGAACAGTTCTTTCTTGGAAGTTTTCCCAGGAAAATAGCAATTCATTCTAGTGTTTTACATAAATGAAATTTCCTCTTTATAAGAAAAAATATTCAGGATAGAACAGGAAAATGCCAATCTTCCTTTTCTTCCTCTTTTTGGTGTCATCAAAATACTTCTCAATCACACTCTCCTGTGAACGTTGGGAAAATCAAAGTAAATGTCATTCAAAAGATTAGGGATCTTAGGGTTATAATCAGCTTGCCTGACTTTGCTTGCCCTAAGATAGATTGTTATGTGGCCACTTTGTGTTGCATGAGTACTTTAAAACCAGATGTGTGTTGCTGAGTCACCTTTGATACAGTACCAGAATTATGCTTTCCAGGAAACAAATCAGCATCCATAATTATATTTTCTAAAACCTAGGATAAGCAGCTGAAGCCAGAAAAGGAAAACTTGTGTCATTTCTGCTAGACATAGGAGGTTATCCTCTTGCTTGATTCAGGCATATGACTGTCAGCTTAGTAAAGCACTGGCTCTTCTAAAAGCAAAAGTATCATCTGAGGTTACATAGCCAATATTAGCTATATAATCTGAAATCGTATAAAAGACCTGAAAGAGATTTCAGGAAGCAGTATCAATTGTACCAGTTCCTTTATCTGGCAGGTGTTTATCTACCCTTTCAGAAAAACTGTTAATAGGCTTTTTTTTAATCTCCTAAGCAACATTTTTCAGTATTTCAATGTCTTTACCAGTGACAAGTTTTCCTGATATATCTCTTAAGGTTGTGTTGTAATTTTAATGTGGTTTTGTCTTACAAACATCAAACATGACATAGAGTTTAATTGCTTCCTCTTTATAGCTGTCATTTTTATTCCAATTCCCCTTAATATCTACCCTCAGCTTTATCTTCCCATTTTAAAGCATTCCCAATTCCTTCCATATTTCCTATCACTAGTCATAGAATCATGGAGAGTTTTGTGTTGGAAGAAGGTTTAAATATCCTCTAGTTCCAACCCCCCTGACATGGATGAGGACACCTCCCACTAGACCAGGTTGCTCCAAGCTGCATCCAATGTGGTCTTAAATATTGTCTGAATATTTCACTTTGTTGATCATTTATTCTGACTAATTGTTAAAACAGAACAGGGTCTGTGAGGTCTTCTAATGAAGCATGGTGCTGAAAGAGATCAACTGAAAAGACATTTTTCTTGAAACCCATTCAAAGCTCCAATAGAAAGGACAGAGTCATGCAAGAGAAAAAAAAAACAGTTTCTTCTTTTGTTTCTTTCTTAATATTACAGATATGTCATTCTAATTTTCCTCTGATTTCAAGGGAAATATTTGCTGTATCATATTTGCTATATCATCGGGGAACAAAATTGGACTTCTAGAATCATGCTGTGGTAAGCCCTCATGGAAGATCTACAGTGTAACATTTATGTCACTGCAGAGAATGAAAACATACCCTGTTTTCTAATAGTTTGTTCTTGCTTGTGTGAATTTTCATCCAAGAAAACAGGGATAGAAAATTATTTTTTATGTTTAACTAAAGTATAGATCTATATGTATGTATGTACATAGTATTGAATTTATATGTATACATAAGGATATAGATGTACGTATCTTGTAATGAATAAGAGACTGTTGAGAAAGAACAAAAATTAAGGCTAAGAAGAACAAAATAGGTGAATTGACATGTCTATGAAGGCAGGTCTTCATTGTTTCACAGATCAGGTGTCAACTCAGAGCAGGATTTAGCCAGAAAATTTTCAGGCATAATTACTCCTCTTCGTAAACAGAGCTGTGCAAATAACTACTACTGATCTGCTGATATTTCAGCTGTGGAGTCCTAACTAAAGTTTTAAAAGTTAAATGCTGCATCAATATTCAAGTGGCTATATGAGATTTTTTAAACCTTCCTCCAGACCACCCAGGTATAACTAGAATGATGAGTAAAGCATGCATAACTCATAGATGAACAGAAACAACCCCCTCAGAATAACCATTAACTCACAGATTAAGGCTCTCCTCTGGGAAGAATTCCGCTTTTGAAATTTGACATTTCAAACAAGTGGAAAGAGGCTTGTTCCTAAGGCATTGGCTCTATTCACGGGTGCAGCTCACAGGTCTAAGAAAGAAATGCTTTTCTGACTAACCTGTAGAAATAACTGAAGGCAGAGGCTCCTCAGTCAGCATAACAGCCACCATTCATGAACATGCATTTTCCACTGGAAATTGTTTTGTTTGTATAGTCTGAGATAGAACCACCAAGATGTCACTTCCTTGAACATGGGAGATATTATTTAGAAAGGTAAGTATGCCTACACAAAACAGACCACTTGTTTCTTAATTTATGGCAAGATTTAGCCTCCAATCACAAAGCAGCAGGGCAATGTTTAGAATGGTGACAAAATTTTTCTCATCTTAGGAAAGGAAACCTTTTTAGAACACCTTTTTAGTATCTTCTCCAAGCAGGTTGTACTTCCTCCTTTGTCTTTCTGATTCTGTTTTTAATTGTCCACAGGAAGATGAGTTGAACCAAGGTTTCTGGATGACCACAGTTGCACAGCTGGTGAGCAAACAGATGTTCTTAATCAAACAGAATGTCCTTCTCTAACAACTTGGAAACTAGCACTGCTGCTTAAATTATGCCACATACAATAAAAGTCTCTTAAACCATACATACCTCAAGTATTCAGTAAATATTAAGTAGAAAAACAAAAACAAGAGGTCTATCGTATGTGTACCATTCAGCATTTATTGCTAGATAACTTGTGGTGGGATTTAAAAGTCATTTATAAAAGCAAGGGCAAGGGAAAGCATTAGGTTGAGAACAGGGATTTAGACAGAGGGATACTGAGCTCTGTAACAAAGCTTCAGGCACCCTCTCCTCAAACAGACATATCTAAACTCCCTCATACAACACGTGTGGAGAGCAAAGTGCCTCAGCAGCCACCAGACCCAGGGCCATTCTAACAAGTCTGTTAAACTGGGGATGGTGGCAAGCAAGGTGAGAGAAAGAAAACTTTAATGCAGTATATTCTTAAAATGGACTCTGAGAAACTCTTGGCTTTCCAAAGTGATAGTCCAAGATTCTCTCAGAAAAGCAGGACTCGAGGCTCCCTATTAATAGATACTTCATATTATGTAAAGTAAGAGGGAGCTATGTGAAGGGTCTTCACAGGAATGGTACCTGAAAGTTGAATAGTAATTCATAAAGAAACCCCTAGTGTCCTATGTATGTTGCCTGCACGAGTCACTTGTAATTTTAATCTTTAATTTATAAATTTTGTGTTGAAGTTCTAATTTTTCCTGTCTGATTTCAGCTATGAACTGTTATTTTCAGCTGATTGTTTCACGAGACATTTGTTTTCCATGTTTTGTGATGTGTTTTGTATTTAATCCCATACTGATGTTCAATCAGTTGGTTGGACAAAGCTGTTATAAGCTTGTCTGATAGAAATGTCATTAAAATTAAATGCTTTATCCCATGTGAATTCAAATGTTGCTGAGGTATGAATCTCCTTGCCAATGCACAGTAAATTTCACTTGACCTGATTTCAACTGTTGCCCACAGTCTGAATAACAAACTCAAGCTGCCTCAATAAAAATCTGCTTTTGAATTCAGAAAATTAATTGTGAACAGATTTTACATGCTACCACTAGTTCAAAACTTATTTTTACTTCAGACACTCACTTTTAAGAAAAAATAATGTAGGAATGTGTAATAGATAAAGTGAAGCTGGGAAAAAAAACAGTCAAAAACTCCAGTAACGTCATATGTCTGGAAAGTAATCTTGAGCACCATTAAGAAGACAACACTGCAACATAACCCAGCAGGAAAAAAGGGGGGAAAAATAAAGAACAGTGAGAGAAAAGGGCTATTTAATTTGTTGTCACACCAAGATTGGTCCCAGAGCTGGCTGTCAGATTATCCAGAGTCAAGCACTGCAGCCTATTGTAAATTGAACTAATCTTATAAAGTACTGTGGAAGGACCATAAATTGCTGAGAGCCTGCAAATAGTCACCTCATGAACTGCAAAGAGGTCTTTTAATTTCGTTTTGGTTTTGTATCTAAACTTCATTCATTTCACATCCTGCTCTTTTTTGTTCTATTTTGTTTTAATCTCTGCAAAAGAAAAAAGGCAGAATCATAACTTCTGTGATTCACAAAGCCTGTGACCCTGTCATACCTGACCTGAGAATGATAACCCAGCATCACAAGAGAAGGGCTGCCAAATACAGCAACACCCTGTTTCTGTTTGAAAAGATACTTTTTGGCAGATCTAACAGATTTAGGTGAATACTGTATCCTGCAAGCCAGAAGAATGTGACAGAATTCTTTTTTGTCTCAGAGGTAAATTAACTTTTTTTATCCTGATACTTGTAGCCAGCACTCAGCCAGCACACTACACAGTCCCACTGAATGTGGGGCTTTAGAAGCTTCTCACACTGAATGTAATTTTAGATTATTTCAGGATATAGCTGCTTTTTTGAATATATTTTATTTAAAATATCTTAAAAAGCGTTGTTCCAGACCTGGTTCCAGTCTCTCAACTGCTGTGTGTGCCGTGCTGTCTGCCACATCCTTTCCCCCAGCGCGTTTCAATGCTGATGATTGGGAAGAGGCTGAATGTGCCCTCAGACATCAGCAGATGGAGGCATGAGTGGGCAACATGCTCAGAGGGACCCAGCCAGGCTGGAGGAATGGCTTCAAGACAAGAACTTCATAAAATTCAACCAGGACAAACGCAACATCCTGCTCGTGAGAGGCACAGGCTGAGGTGTCACTGGCTGGGGAGTAGTTCTGTTAAAAAAACCTGGGAGCCCTGTAGGGCAGCAGATATACAACAGCAGCAATGCCAAAAAAATGCAGGACTCTATCAACAGGGTCACAGAGAGTAAAAGGATTATCCCTGCTGAGTCAGTGCTCATCAAGTTGTGCCTCAATGTGACTTTCAGTAATGTCTTTGATAACACAAGAAAGGCGTCCCTAGGATGTGCTCATGTAAAGACAACGACAATGGGAGCATGCTGGAGCAGGAGCACTTGACCTGAGAATTGGGCTTGTTCAGCTTGGGGGACCCAAGAGCAGCACACAGTACCTGAGATACCACCAGGGAGAAGGAGTCAGGCTCCTTATGGAGGTGCAAAGCTGAGGAACAACAGACAGAGGTCATAAGTAATGTTGTTCTTAGTCTTTCCTTTCAGAAACTTTTGTGGCTTAGTGTCAAGGGTCTTCAAGTCTAATCCACTCTCCTTTGTTTTACTAAGACCATCCAAGATCCTGACATTTTCCTAGTCCTTATGTCCCTTTGATCAGATACTGGCTCTTACAAGCCTTAAGTCTTCAGCAGTCATCCTACCTTCCCATAGCTTGGTTCCCTTTGGCTAAGAACCAAGCTAATTTTCAAAAGCACTCTTTGCAACTTATTGGCCCCTGTTAATCGCCTGCTAAAGATGTATTCCTCTTCTGCATGTGGTGTTGTTGCACATGTGACTGTATTTGAAATCCTCTTTTTCTTAAATGCCTCCTCTTCAGACCCATGGTAGGATTTTCCTACAACAGATAATAAAAAGTCAATCAGCCTTTAAAATAAGCCTCCTTTCTTTCCTCCAACATAAATTCCACATTCATGCTTTGCTTAATTACTTAACCTCCTCTCCTCTGAGTTTGTTTACCACTCTTACAGCTTTTCCTGTTTATTCCTCAGGCTCTTAGCATTTAAGAAAAAACTTCCTAGTTATTTAATTTGCCTTCTACTCAGGTTAGATTTGAGGTTTTCATATTATGCCTTGAAACCACTTGGAAAGAAAAAACATAAACTCAATTTCAAATTTTAAACTAATTGCTTGTTCTTTGAGACAAAATCTTACATGAGGGGTTTTTTTTTCCCAATTAATAGCCATGGCTCTAGTCCTAGTTTAAAAATAAAACAATATAACATTTTAAAAATAAAAGTAGGGATGAAAAGAAAGGTGTTCTGTGAAACTAGAATCCATTAGTATGTCCTAAACCAAAACTCAGTTTTGAGAAAAGCCACTGAAAGGTTTAGATACAAGTAAAAGCAGTGCCACAACTCAATCAATTTGGATTTAAGTCTTAAATCTACTGCTTTTATTAGCAGCAGCCATAAGGGAGAAGGTTAAGCTATTATAAAATATACATCTGGGGATTAAACTACTCACTAACGTCTCCATGTTAATTATACAAATAGCTCAATAGAAGTCCTTTTGGTCAGGCACATTCAGTGCTCTGGAGGTAAAACCACTTAGGTATTATTGCAGCAGGCTTTATAGCCATCATAATGTAATGGAAGCTTGCTCCCTTCATTAATTCCAGTTATGACTTCTTCTAGATGGCTTGCAGGTAAGTGGTGATATCAGTGTGGCTTTGCCACAAGCACGTGCACCTCAGGAATTAGGAGAAAACACCACCACTCACCCCTTGCTAATTTTGCAATTTCCTTTTAACCTGTTGTACTGCAACCTCATAGCAGCATTGCTCTTTTTTTTTGTCCAGTTCAACTTTCTTTCTGGGTTTTGAGATCTTGGCTGAGTAGAAGAAAGGTGGCCACCTCTGCATGAAAATGAGTGGGTTTTTCTGATCACTGAAATGTCGACTTTGCTAAGGAACGTGAGAGTTTACATTTCCTAGGTAATGGGCACCAAAATCCCTGAAAACTGGGATAAAATTATATGCAACTTTTATGGTGCAGGCCTATGAAGCCATTTATAAAAATAAGCTGGGTTTTATATGATTGGTAACAAAAATACATAAAAATGTTGTTTGCCCCATATATTGGGAAATATCCTG
Organism: Molothrus aeneus; assembly: GCF_037042795.1. Classification (NCBI taxonomy): domain Eukaryota; kingdom Metazoa; phylum Chordata; class Aves; order Passeriformes; family Icteridae; genus Molothrus; species Molothrus aeneus. The sequence continues at coordinate 59,650,738 of NC_089649.1, read as the reverse complement.
TCTTGGCACTCTGCAGCTGGTGAGTCATAATTTTACAGTTTTTACTAAAATAAAAATGAAATTAAAAAGTCCACATTTTCAAAGAAGTACAGAAACATAATATTTATAGAAGATCATAAACAAGTACTCTGTTAATAGCTGTTGAACTTTGTTTAAAGAATAACAGACTAACATTTCCAAAGTACTCTTTGCTGAGATTGAACAGGATTTTATTCAAACTGTTGCGGTAACTAATGAAAAACAAATGAGATTTCCAAACAGTTTTGACTGTTAGGGGTGTGATGGCAATATCATTGCTTTTTGCACTTACAGCTGCTGCTTACACTGAAACTACCTATTTAAAACATAGTGTCATTTTATACTTGAACTCTTGATCTGCAATACTGAAGGGCCAGGCATATTGAAGCCAGACTGGAATCAGTCTGATGCAACCCCAATTTTTCCTTGTGCATGAAGGCTCTTTGACTTCCAAATTTACTTAAACCTACTGCCAGCTCCTGCATAAAAAGTATCATGATGTTCTTGAGAGGCTGATGCTTACAGCAAATATAGTCAGAGTGCTTCTGCACTTGTCTTGTGCTGGATGAGGATCTGGGCACAAATTGCAACACCCCAAGTACCAAAAGCTACCGGTGTCTCATGGACATTCAGCAGAAGAGGCCTGATTCATCAGAGAGAAAAATATACCAGCAGCTGAACTGAACCTCTTGTAAGGCATTTCATTAATATACCTGAACAGAAATTAAAATTAAACTGAAAAGTTTTTAAAGGCCAACATTTTAATTTTGGTCCTGAAGGCTGAAATTTCCACAAAATCTCCGCATTCTGGGTATTGTTACCTTCAGTATTTTTCAGAATTGTTACATTCAAACAGGGTTTAGCAATTTCCACATATAAATATATTTTATGTAGCTCACTATTAAAAAAATAGTGAATATATTTGCAAACACTAAAAAAATTCAGGTGGAAAACACCTGTAGCTGATGCCACATCATCTATATTATGAAACATACACAGAGAAAAGTGTAAATATTGATGAGCTGAAGAGATCTCATTTTGTTATCTCTGTATTTTTCAATTCCTGTGTAGTTTATTTTTCACACAGACATGAAAAGAGAGTGCAGATTTTTTTACTCTAATGGATGTAACAGAAAATGGCCTCATGAATTATAAACTATTATAATTGTTGGTCTCCATTTTACAGCTCAGACAGCATTCAGAATTCAAATGATTCTGAGTCCTGAATTTCAGGCATTCAGATCCACTATTCAAAAGCAGATGAGCTACTGCTTAAGAAGAGTAAAATTCTTTGATATTGAATTCAGTAGAAGTTTATCACTTACATTAATGAAGTCAAATTTCACCTATGAGTTTGTTTCCTTTTTAAAAAAAGAACAACAAACACACCAGCAACAAACGAAATGTTAAAAAAAACAAACACACAAAAAACGAAAAAAGGAGCAGAAGTGGAAAACAAATACCAAACTCAACTCATCCAAGACACTTTAAATGTTTTAGATAAAGGTCAGGGGACAAACATCAAAGGTTGTTGGAAAGACTAGTGATCCCTGAGATTAACAGGGCTAATGCTTTCTGGCTGTGTCCATTAAAGCTGCAGTAGGGAATTACCAAGCTTGTACAATATTCTTCACATATTATTCTGCAAATTAAGGCACGTTTAGATTTCGTTTGTTCCATTGCAGATGCCACTTGATCCTTCCAGGTTCTCAAGTCCATCCCTGCCTTGATTTATATTTGCCATAAATATTTTGAAGTAGGGCAGATGTGACCACACAGACCCCCACTACTATTTAGATGAGGGCTACATCTACTGCTGGAGACTGATGTACTCAATAGGAAAATAATCTAAGTCATGTTAGTGTACTATACTTTGACATAATCCAAAGCTTTTTAAAACACCTGTTCTGCATAACTCTGAGCAAACCTATATTTAAAAAAATCAGAAATCACACAGAGGAAAGGCTAAAAGACAGTAACTTTACTCTTCCTTGGATACTAACAGTGAGGAGAGTGTTTAGCAGAACATGAAGTATATTCATAACTCAAGTTTTTAAGCATGTTTTTCCTCCATGTTGCATCTGAATTTCCATTTAACCATTCAGAATGAAGAAATAATGATAACTTAGAAGAATTAGAGGATGCAATTAGCCTGTCCTGCTACAGCCAGCTGAATATTTTGATGATAGAGTGTTAATACCAATTGAATAGTGTATTTGTATGTAAGGGAGCTAAACTGAAAGTCTAGTCCAAATTATAGCCAGGCTTATTACTTGAGTTATACTCGTGGACATGCTGCATACAGAAACGACTCTGTGAAACACCCAAGGCAAAGAAATCCTGCTTTATAGTGCATATAATCGGGAAAGTAAGGAAAGAAAATTTAAACTGTTATTTAAACAACTCTCATTCCAATTACTACTTTCCTCTCTGTCAGGGCCAATTATTCTCACTTGAGACATGACTAGCATTTCTAGAGGCTTTTTTTTTTTTTTTACAATGTATAGAGTGCCACACAGTCACTTTGAAAAGCCTGAAAAATAAATTAAAGTACACAGGAAAAGGAGACTTACTAAACTTAAAGATATCCTCTTATTTTGTCATACTGAGGCACATTAAAATACAGAAGAGCTTTACAAGCAGTAAAGTGTTTTGGACATGCGTTTACATTTGCCCCTTAAAGTAACAGAGAGAAAATTGAAAACCAGAGCACTTCTTCCCTAGCATGTATGCCAGACAAGAAAGCAAGCCCAGGAATATTTCCTTTCTTGTTCAGAGCAAAAAAAAAAAAATTAAAATAGAGACACTGATTATGAAATGAATATGACATTTTAACTATAGTGTCAGACTACTGCTACTCTAGAAGGCTCCATTACTCTTGCCACAAAAAAATATAAGAAAACAAACAAAAAGGTGAGCATTCAAAACTTGGGACTATATTTTTGACCTGATTTATATGAGAAAAGGTTATTTTTTTCTAAACATGACATAAAACAATAAAAATTTGCGTTGATTCATGACTTACCAGAGAGAAGGGGATTTGCCTCTTGGCTAGCAGATCAGGAACTGCTCACTGGTTGTCCATAGCTTTCTCATTTGCTTGGTACTGATTCTAACCAAGTAGAATAGAAAATTTCCAAAACCATATGTACCTGGAGATCTTGTTTTGCTGTAAGTCTCCCACTTGTCTGACTCACACAGACCAGAGCTGCATAAATGAACCTGTGTTCCAAAGGACTCCTTCATCACACTCCATCCTGCAGGCAAGAAACACAGCAGGAAGGGAGATTTAATATATTTTATTTTAATGAATAAAAAGCACTGACTTGATACTTGTTACTGTTTTTCCTGAAGGTCTCACAAATAGTTTGCTCATAGTTTATTCATTTACATTATTAATGGAAGCACTTTCACTCATGAATTGTATGTCTGCTTTTACAACTACCCTTATAGAAAAAGCTGTGCAATTGATAGAATTTCATGCAAAATACTGATTTTATTTCTTGAACAGTCTTTTCCTTCTTTTTCCAAGATATTCCCACCTCCTTTACTACTTTCTTCAGTATCTGTGCCAATACAAGTTGAGGCGCCATCTCTGTTGGTTAGTCAGGTCAGGCAGAACCCTCCTGAGGGTTTCAGGAGAATTCTGACTGTGGAAAGCCAACAACTTGGAGGTGACTTCCTCTGCAAGATTTGCCTGCATTTATACACTTCAGCCATTGCATTTTTATTATACTTGCTCAGGAAAGTTACAACTAGTTACGACCACACTTTCTCAGATTAAGCTCAGTGCAAGGGCCTCAGAGTCTTGACCATGTAATATTCACTTTAATGCTCTGTGCATTTGTTGCCTCAATTTAACAACAAGCCTAAATTTCTAATTTTCCTAAATTTCTCCTGCATAACATCAGAACTGCTTTCATAGACCTTCATCCATAGATTTAGTCAGAAACAGGAAACCAAGTTCACTGCAAAACTTAGAAAAAAATGATTTCTTCTGAAATTCATCCCAGACTGAAATTTTTAAAAATAAATAAAACTCAGGAATAAACAATATGAAAATGTGGGGTAATATAAGGAATTGAAGAGTTAATCTTACATTTAGAAATTAAAATTAGTTGGTTCAGGAAGCCAAACTGCCCCATGAGAAAATAAAGTTTTAGGATTATTTCACAAGCAAAGAAATGTGCATGAATTCTGCCATCTTTTGCACAGGGCAAATATATTTGACCTCATGGCAACACAGTCCCTTCCTGAGGTGGCTGCTTGCCTGTGTGTAATTGACCTGGAGTGTTAACTTCATGATTTTGTCTTAAGTTCCTTTATTCAGCTATTTCACCAGTGCATCAGTTTCATGAAAGGGATTGTCACTCATGGTGGGTGACAATCTTCTTAATCCACCTGATTTTAAAACCCAGCTCATATTACCTTTCACTGGGGTCCAGATCTGAAGGTATTAGTCATTTTCCTCCTCACTTTTAATATCTACAGGGATCCAGATTCCTACAGAAGTTCAGACTCCACACACTGGGGGAAGGATTTTGTCTTTTCCAAAGAGATGCTCACAGGAAAGGCTCAGCTCTCTTGGCTCATCCTGGCTGCTGCAGAACCCATTGTTTGGCATTCCTCCCACTTTTCAGTCTTGCATGTTCTTGGATTGCAGAGTTTAAAACTAATGACAGCTTTATTTTCATGACAGAGGCAAGGAAAGCAGAGTGTACAAGTGTATAATTCAATTTCTAGAAAGAATTGTATCAAAATTGCAATACAGTTCTTATCATTTTCATTGTAAGATAGCAGCAAAGACAACTGTAAGGGTCCTTTGTTAATCTGACAGCTATTTTTGGAAGGGAGAATATACATTTAGAGTTAGGTATGTTCAGTTCTCTCTCAGTTTACTGGCTTTTGGATAACATAGATTATCATTCTTCTGTCACTCCTACCTTTGTCTTTTTTGTGTGGTTTTTCCTCAGTAGAAAATAAATCCAAATAAAAATGAAGCCAGAATGAAATTATATATTCTGAGCTCTTTGTACCTTGGGATGGCCACAAAACTGGGAATGAATAACTAGACTAAAGAGAAAAAAATCCATCAGCACCAGCAAAAGGTAAAGGTAATATAAACCCTAAGTCACATCCATAAGAAGAACCTGGCTGTGTTATGGTGGCTTCATCTGCAGTGTGCAGATGTACACAGGCACACACAACAATCTGACAGGTACAATTTAGATTTGTGCAGAATATTATATGAAAAAAGGAAAAACATAAGAGAGCCACTACTTTTCTATTTTGTTTTGGTTTTTTTTAATAGAAAATACTTGCAGATGAAGCAGAAGACATTCTACCAGGAGTTTCCTTAAACAATAAGGACTTTATTGACACTTTAACAAGGGGAAGCATTTCTCTGAATTACAGCCTTATTTAAACATGACCCAACAGACATAGTCCAAAGTGGGTAACAGGGTTTCTGATGGTTCTTATCGGATTATCAAGGTCTAAAGTCAATTAGAGCACTTCTTCTAATTGAAGTAATGAAATTCTGGTTTTTGCTGCCTTGCATGGTGTGTCCTGCTTTTACAACAAATATTTATAGGATAAATCATTCTGTTAGGAAAAGGCATGATTCATTCTGCCCTAGGCAGACATCAGTGTAATTGTAAATGTGAAATTCATAGTTACTACCACTGGTAAATATTTGCACAGAACCATTTCCTGTTCCCTGACTACAAAAGTCAAGTTTTGCTCAAGACCCAGTTAGTGCTGAAACCAAAGCTTTCTCACAATAACCCTGCTGATAAACTGCTGAAGTTAGGAGGGCAATTTGCATGACAGATGAGCAGAATTTGACTGGTGATCAGAAAAATAAAGCTGCTCTACAGCATGTCCTCGATAGCCAGGGCTCTGCACCCCAGCAAACCCAGGACATTCAGACAAAAGGTCAGATGCCATAACCTCCATTTAATGCATTCACACACAGACCTGTTTCATGGCTTCTTCTGTTCTGCTCCACCATCTTCAAGAATGCTGTGCCAGCTGCACAATAATGCAGCTGCTGAATTTTTGGCCTTTTTTGCAGAATAATGGTAAAATTCCCATATCAGTGTTTACCTTTCTGTCAAGCACAGTATCTGCAAGGTTGTAGGAATTACAACCAAGTTGAGAAATAGAGAAAAACTCAGAGATAATGCTTTTATTTTAAGTACCATCTGATCTGCTCATTCCTGTTTATTTCTGGCTGATGGAACTGACAGCAAGGGATTTATATTGTTATTTCTTATGCTGATTACTGGGGGAACAGGCTGACTGTGCCCTGAGTTCTCCCTCCAGGTTCCTTTCTGTGTCCTTGTTTCCTGGTAGTTTCTCCAGTTTAAGAATCTGAAGGAAACTGGATTTGGCCCCAGTGTTCTCCTACATTTTCTGTTTATGCAAGTGTTTTTTTGGTACTGCTGAGTATAATTATTTAGGGATAGATTATCAGTGTAAACTGGCAGAGAGCCTCCAAGAGCTGCATGGCTGTGCCAATTTACACAGCAGAGAATCTGATACGATCTCAGTGAAGGAAGCACAATGCTACGTGCAAGAGAAATTGAAAAGTCAGAGAGGGACAAAAAGCTCAAGAAAATGACAGGGGGAAAAAGAAACACATATCAGAAAATCTTGTTTAATAGCTCTGCAAGAGGCCAGCTGTAGGTAGTGGGGGACAGACAGTGAAGTGTAACAGGCTGAGCTAGTCTGCCCCTTTGTGTGTGTGTGGTTGGAGAGAATGCATATGATTCAGCTTCCTTGCTAATGCTGTGAGACAATTAAACAAGGTATTAGTCATTGTCTCATGTACTGTGAATATAAAAGTGTTCCTGCCAAGCGTTTCTGTTATGCCAAGTGTGAATTTATTTTACAGTATAAGTAGGAAAATAGTGCAATGAAAGACTCAGCATGCCATGACTACACATAAATTCAAAGGCACCACAAACCACATTCAGTAACACTTGGATTAGATTAGCAGACCATTACCAACCTGGAGATCACTTGAATCTAGTTTATACCTGCCATGTGTCCACACAGTCTATTCTTAAATATTTACAGAGCAAAGCCAGTGTGGCCTTTTCTGTTTTGCTATATTTCTATAAGCAAAGCTAATAAAACTGTGGCACAAGAAAAAAAGAAAAAGAAATAGGAAACTTCCCCCTACTCCCCCTATGGTAGCTGCTGGGGATCACTCAAATGTCTGTGAAGAAGGGAAAATCCTCATTACCGAGCCCAGCATTTCCATCCTCAACATCAAACTGCAGTCAGGAACAACAGTGTTTAGTTCTAGCTGTTATTAGAAGTTGTCAGGTGAGCCAAACTATAAGCACAAAACCTGTCAGTCCTCAGTGACCAGAGGTGGTGGAATGGAAGAGAAGTAACAATTGTTTTGCCCACCTGAAAACTTGCCACTACAGAATCTGATCCAGAAACAGAAAGAAGACTGTGCCAGTCAGAAGAATCTGAGTACCTTGTAATAATTAAACAACTCCTGATCACTCTAATTTGCAGAATGAGTAATATTCTGGGGAAAAGTTGAACTATTCAAGCTATTTTTAAAATACGACATTCTAATCTTCAGTTTTCACCAGAATATCTGGTCAGATGGTAAATACTGGAAATCTAGTGACACATACAGGGGCAGATATAAATGGATCCACCCCCCCCCCACCCAGATTCTGCCCTGGCTGCAAATTTGACATTTTCATCCATGAAACCTCAAGTAGCCACTGTGCAAACATTATCAGTAATGGCTCTCCACTCTGTTGTGCAAAGCAATAGCAAGTTGTGCTGCCCATCTCTATCATTTCTCTTGCCTGGTACTGACTGCACCACAAAAAATCGACATTTGTGTGATGCACCAATCATATCTTCATAAATACACTAGAAATGCAGTGTAGGATAGACAAATAAATTCGATAAAATTGTGGAGAGGAAGCCACATTTATCAAATTTATGTGCTTTTGAGAACAGATTATAGAAATTAATCTTTCATGTACAGGTGCAATATGGAAATGTCACCTACATTATTTGGACCAGAGTCCATATCGGTATAGAAATATATTAATGCATCTGTAGAAAGATATACATACCTCTGAATGCAGCTTCTCTTTTCCCACTTTTGAGGAAAGCAGGCTTTCAATAATAATGCATTTTACCTCTCCGATGCCTGAGGTATTTACAAAATAAGCATCCACCACCAAAGGCACTGAAATCCCTCCTATCAGAGCGATCATAATGTTCCTCATATTTCAAATATAGGAAATGGTACAAAGCATTGGTTCATACCACCATGGTATGAACCAATGCTCTCTTCCATGGCTGAACATCACTTCATATCAAAGGGACTTCTGGGCCATAAACAGGATTGCCAGGGAATGAATGATAAACTATAGAAAGAAAAATGTGAAACTATGTTTCTGATACATTTAGTCATCAGGGCATTTATACTAGCACAAAAAAACTTTAGAAAAGCTTACCAACTTAATTTGAAAATCAATGGTATAATGGCACTGGAATTATGTTCACACATTTGAAAATCCCAAGAGCTCATCCCTCTGGTAGCAAATGAAGCACTGTGGCCAGTATTACACAGTCTACACAGTTTGCCACAACAGTCCAATTTAATTTTAAATCCAGCAAAATAGATTTAAAAGCCATTACAGTGTTGAAGCTACTGTTCAGTGTTTTGTCTTACATCTAGAAATTTTAAAATTCAACCATCATAGTATCCAAATAACACTCTAATTGTGACCCTAAATAATGGAGTACATATAAAACTTCCCTGGAGAAAATGGGTTACATCCTCCCTTAGTCACATTATCCCCACTGTTTCTGAGTGTAGTCAATCAAACATCACTTGCTGACATGTTGGACATCAGAGGCTGAAGGATGACATCAGACAACATCTAGCAGCAATATCAAGGCAAGCTGGATGAGCCCATGGGCAACCTGATCTAGAGGGTGGAATCCTTGCCTGTGGCAGGGGGATTGGAACTGGAAGGTTGTTAAGGTCTTTTCCAACCCAAATATTTGGGTGATTCTGTGATTCCATGATTATTCATGCAAGAAATTAATACTCACAATGTCTGAACAGAGCTCTATGCAATCTTCTACTAGGAAACATGCCACAGGCTTGCAACTTCATCCTTTTAATGGGAAAGCTCTACCCAATTTCTTGCAGCCATCCTGAAGGCATCCTTTGTGCTCATCCCCATAAACCCTGGGCTGCCTTAGCCAAGAGGAGTGGGAAACAGGCAAGTGGTGAGAAAAAAGGACAAACCTGCATGAAAAGATAAAATCACCTGAGCTTTGTGTGTTTACAGAAAATAAGCCTGAGATTTATTTAATTTATCTTAGAAGACAGCACAGGTTTAGAGCAAGTGGTTCCCTATAGGCCCCATGCTCTACTACCATGGAAGTATATTTACTAAAATGAAGGTATCAGCTTTTTTAAAAAGTTTAGTTTTTAGTATTCAAAAACATTTCATTGAACATAATTATGTTGGTACAATTTTGTTAAAAACTGTTCATTTTGATAAAAGATAGTATTTTTTTAATTTAGAAATTAAATAAATAACTAATAATAAATACGTCCAGAATACATGTCTTTTAAATCTTCTATCATGTGAAAAACAAATGGCATTTTTCTATCTTCAGTTAGTGTGGAAAAACACTACTGTATTTATGTTGGTATTTCTAGTGTACAATGAAACATTTGAAAATGAATAGTAGCTTTCTTTTTTGAGCAAAACTTCAAATCAATTGGAGGGCAGAATTTTTGTATTAATAAGTGTCAATGAAAAGTTACTGCTGTAAAACGAAACAAAATGTATATATTTTAAATTATCACCAGTACTGGAATATCAAACACTGTTAAAATGCAGCCTTTATTGCTCTTTAAATTTTCCTAAATAAAAAAACAAATTCCATCCCAAAGATATTCAAGGATTAACTAGAGCTTTCCTGTAAGAAATAGTTTTGTGGGTTTATCTGAAATTATGATGGTTAAAATGCAGGACCTTTATGACCTGCTCAATGGCAGGTTTACATTGAAACTGTTATAAATTATTACAGAGGTGAAGCCAATCTAAACAGCCCAACATAAATATATCTGCAGACATACTGGCTACTACATATTCTAAACACTGTCTGTATATGAATAAACAGAGCTTTCTAAATCATTTAAGAAAATGTATTTATTCATAAAATCAATAATATTTATTTTTGTGTTTGACAAAAAAGGTCTATTATACCTAACTTATTGGAGCTTGAAAACTTTTTTATGGATTCTTATGTGGTTTTCCTACATCTGATAATGGCTGAGAATTTTAATTTTTAATTATGTGAATGTTTCTAATAGTTTTTGTATTTGACTAATACTTATCTGTTTAAATTGTTATTTTATTAAATTTCATAAGTTAAATATTTAAGTAAACATGCTGTACAGAGCTACATTTATTCAGTGCTCTGTCAGCCAAAACTTTTATCAGACTGTAAAACAGACATAGGTAATATTGGGAAACAAACCCATATTTGTGTGTTTCTACTTTAATAACAGCAATAAAAATACATATTTCAGCTCATACTATTATAATAAGGAGCATTTGTGGCAGGAAAGGAAATGTGAGATGTTAGCACATGACCAGACCCAGGGTATTCCATTTATATGCATGAAACCATACAGGAAAAATTGCAGACTCAAATAAAGTTATGTATAATGACACTGTTTGTGTTGCTTCCTAATTTCATACAATATTTAAAATATTATATCACATTAAAATTCCTTCTGCTAGCTTCCCAAGAAGACTCCCAAAGTGCTTTGCAAGAGGGAAACTCTGTTCTGCATTAAAGAAAAAAAACCAACATGTAATTACATATGCAAAATAAAGTCTTGGAAAACTATAAAACAATAGAAAATGGGAAGAGAGAAAAGAAATCCTAAGATCTTCTACACTATGCCTTGCAATTTGTTTCAGAGGAACCTGGCAGAAGTACAAAGGCAGCTGTGAAATAATCTACTGCCAATTGCTTCCCATTTACAAAGTGAGTTAAATTCAGAAGCCTGAGATTTAATATAGTCTTTGAAACTCCTGTTGGGTTTTTTTTCAATTATTGCAAATTTTTGTCCTTCTTTACCATATAAGTACCCTGTATCCAATAATCATAGCAGTGACATCTCTATAACACTTTACTACTTATCTCCATAAAAATCTTTTGGAAAATTCTGCCTTGTACCTGCTGTACTATATGAAACAAATAAATGAAAAGAAAGTAAAACAACATTTTTATTCTGAGAATAACACAACCATAGATTTCAAACCTTCATGTCCCATATATTTCCCAGTTCTCAGCTATACTAATCTGTTTTACCATGAGGTTCTTGGTAGAGCCACGCGTTTTCAGAGTGCTAACAGGAACTGGAAGCTCTACTCTTGCAACTTTCAAATATTTCCATTGGGAAACTCCCCATCGATGCTGCTGAATGTTTGGGGAGAAAAGAGTTTGATTCAGTCTCAAAAGAAGTAACTATGGACTTTTCTGCATTCTGCTGGATAGCCAGGAAAGGTCTGAGGAAGGTAATAGCCCTTTTGGGTCAAAGCTGCAATCCCTGAAGAACTTCTGGATAAAGACTGTTTGGGGTCAGATTTCCTTTGATAAAATTGAGAAGTTACAGGTAATCTGAAAGACTAAGAGAGAAGTACAGAAGGGTTTTAAACAGGAAAGGATCCCTCCCCTCCAGCGCCAGGCTGCAGAGTCTGGATCCTGCTCTGAACATCCTCCCTGCAGAAGTCTCGTGTTTCTGCCCAGGTCCCTCAGCCGGGGTGGTCGGGCTGGGAGAGCCCCAAAACACAGACACAGAGGCAGAGCTGGCACCACCACTTCCCAAACTTCCTGCTCCCCCTGGAACTGCTGCATGCAGCCCTTGACTCTCATAAAATGATTAAATAAAATTGTGAATATAGTGGATCTTTGCCAGCCCACAACCTCTGGAAGCATCAGCAAACCAGGACACTCGGCCATTTCACGCATTTAACAGGAGGCAGCTCGTTCTAGCTCCAGACAAAACCTGTGTGAGGGGAAGTAGCAGCTTTCCAGGCAGGGATGGCCCTGCTTTGGGCAGCTTTGACAAGTGGGGTGCTGAGCCATGAGCCACCGCTGCCTTCCCTCGCTACTGGAAGCACGGCCCCTGCAGGAGCTGCCTCCTGAGATAGCCCTGGCCACAGAATAAACAACTGACAGCTCCCGCAGCTCTCACTCACTACTTCATTCCCGCTGACGGGAAAAGGAGGGCGGCCGGCGCTGCTGGGGAATAAAGATTCATTTTAATCCAAGCTAACACAAGAAAAGCGTGAAGAAGGTGAAAGATGGGAAATAAAAAGATAAAGCTAATAAGTAGCCGCTCATACTGAAGACCTTAAATTTTAATATAAAAATGCATGGATTGGTATTTAATTTTAAAATTAATCAAAATTGATTAAAACAAAAAGAAAGCAATATTAAAAGAATTTTGTTTCTTAGTAAATATTCTCTAATTGTTTAATGAGTGTATTTTGTGGATGCAAAATAAAAAAATTTCCCCTCAAGGGAGGAAGAAATTATAAAAGAGAAATAGCAAGAAAAACAAAAAGAAGCAAAATGAAAACTTCAGAGGGAATAAATAATCTTTTGTAAAGAAAGAAGTGGTAAACAAATAAAGAAAATTTAAGCAAAAATATAACTTTGTAAAAGTTTTAAAAAGAGTACATTGCAAATAGCATTTGTTCTTAAATTGCCTGTGATGTTAATTTAGGGATTAGCTTCCTGCTCATAGGCCACAGATACTCTGAGTGTGTTCCCAATTCTGTGGCAAAAGCTATGGTGTTCCCACAGCTGGGCAACAGTAATTTTATCATATTTCCAAGAACAGATTATATGTGTACTATAACCAGCCACTGTTGGTGTTGAATTATGCAAATTATAAAATAGGTGGGAAATCATACGTGATGTAAGTGATTAAAAAGCAGCTACGATTTCTGTAGCTGCTGTGCTGGTTGGTACTTTTTGCCTTCTGCTATCTTTTAAAATCCACTCAGAGATCAGCCATCAGCTACAGAAATATGTTAACAAACTTCAAACATGTCCAGAGCTACAGTGGCAGGAGCAGGATTTCAACAAGCCCCATTTTTCACTGACTGAAATAATTTTTTTCTCTGAGTGAAATGCTGCATAATTTAAATGTTCTCTGATAGGGGGAAAAAAATTGTGCAAAAAACTAAGTCTGAATATGAAGACTGGCAGGGAACTGTCTGACAGTATAAATGCTCATTTGTCATCTCAGGGGAGTGTTAACTCCAGCATCTGGTTACAGTAATTTAAATGTCATCAAGGTTGTTCTGTCATAGCTGGTTTAAGGCTAATTGAAGTCAATTGTTAAACATTTTAGGTTTCATTTTGCTCTGGAAATTTTTCAAAATACAGATTTTTCTGTAAGATTTAATTGACATGGGATTTTTGGTTGAATGTTTTTGCAAAATAACACACTTCAAAGTTTTGGTTGCCATATTTTTTCTCTTTCATTCTCCCTTTCTTTTCACTATTTCTGTCAAGTTCTCTGCAATGACTAATGTAACCACATTGCATTTTTAAATCATCCCTACAGAGACCAACATTGTATCACTGCACATCATAGAGTGTTTCTTGTTTAACAGACATACAAAGAGAAATCTAGAACACCTTTTTTTTCTTTCAAATGTGGTCTGGAATGGAAATCAGATGTTAATGAAAAAAAACCCTAAAATACTGGGGAAAATGACAATTTTTTTTGCAGTAATATCACTGTTGATACAGCCATAAGATCAGTTGAAGGCAAAAGGAATAATATTTCTTACAGCCAGAATATTAGCAGGAATGATTCTATTTAAATAGATCAAAAGTCTGTTTCAGTTACCTAATTAACAGTTAACCAACACTGGTGTTGAATACACGTCCTTTTCTCCCCCACACAAATAATATGATAATATTTAATCACTCTACACAAATCAAAATTACATTATTTATTACAAAACTCTGCTAGTTCTATCAGTGAGAAGACCTCCTTCCCCTAACCCTTGAGCAGGTGATTTCCAAAGGTAACATTTCCAAAGAAAAGGTGAGCAGTTACACAGCCAACCATCAGTGTTAGCTAATGTGATATATCTCTGTGTCAGATGGTACTTACAGGTACTTTCAGACTAGACTGCCTGATTGACGATTTACTGCATCATGATAACCTTGAAAACAGAATAAAATTTGGTCATCCAAGAATTATTGCATCCAGGCTGCATTTATTTTTTGTTGGGAGGAGAAACCAAGTAGGTGGTCTCTGCAACAAGGGATAGATCTCTGCTTTCCTTGGCTAGAGAATTTGGCAATTTGAAATCTACAATATCTAATTTGCTTGATGGAAAAACAAAGTTTTAGCCCTTCTGGAATGAGTGAGATTATACTGGCTGTGGCTTTCTCATTTTATAGGTTTTCTTCTGTATCCAGGAGCAACAGACATCACTGCACCTGCTGTACATGTGCACATTCCCATCAAGGGCCAACAATACCTTATATCCCTTACAGTCAATCTATAGATCTCATTCCCAGCTTGAATTCTGCAAATCAGAACTTCAATTCACTTAATTTGTTGCCCACAGCCATGCAGTTATAAGTATAAATGAAAGATGGATGAGAGCAACCAATCTACACTTCAAAAAGTACTCCAGAGACAGTAGCCTTATGTCAAATGAAGCATGGAGATTTTGTTTTCTATACAATATTACTATTTGAACTTTCAGTCTATACTTGGCAAAAGAACTGAATTTACAAAAAAAAAAAAAGCAGAAACCTTGATTTTTTTTTTCTTTCCAGAATGATCTGAAAATTAGAAAAATCCATCTTCATAAGCTCTTCAGTTAATGCTGAATTCTAAAAATCATAGAGTCTGAATGGTTGAAAGGTTTGTCTAACTGAGCTAACAAAATCAGCTTGAGTCACAGTGTCATTATCTGACTAACTCTAGTTTTACAAAGGTTCCTCCTTACCTGAGTTGGTCAAAAGGTTGTGTCAGATTTCTAACATAAAATATGTATATTCTGTGTTTCATGGAAGTATATGACATCATCAGGGAATTTTCTGTTTCTTCACAAACCAATAAATAATTTTGTCTAATTCACTATTAATCTGTACCAATAATTTAAGGACAAAAAAGTTATGCTGGAACTATCAGGATGCACCACCACCTTTGCTTTAATGTAAAAGGGATTGCCAAAAATTTCTACATCTATTACTATAAAATGAATATTGTTATTTTATGAAGAGAGCAAAGAAACTAGAGAAGGTAAAAATAATAAAGAAGTGGAAATTATTTAGAAAGCTCGTCAGTAATCAAACTGTATGACACTCAGAAGGCAATCTCTAAACCACAAACATGAATATTTGTAGACAGTGCCATGAAGGCAGATGCTGATGTGGAAAATACTACATTTTTCCATAATTCGGTATCTGAGGACTGTAATTATCATCCAAAGGAGTGGTCTGGTTTTGAGAAGAAAATGACATCCAGCTAGACAAATGTGGCTAGCATTTCTGATTAATTCATTAAAAAATATATTCAAAAAGTAAATCTATTCATGTGTACATGCACACATATAAACACACAGAGGCTGGCACTGAATTAAAGATGAGACAAACTTTTCCAAATAAAAATGCATAAAAACAAACTTTAAAGTTGAAATTTAGATTCATATTCTAAATTTTATTTTATTTATATAAAAACTGTCAGAAAGTAGAAATCACTAGAGGGTATGCTAACCCCAGTTAGAAATAACCTAGCATGGAAAACAGCAAAAGAAGCAACACCTTGGAACGGCAAAACAAAATGGTCATGGAGGGCATGGTGTGGACTCTGCACTCTGCTTCTCTAGAATCTAAGGGCAGATGGTTAGGGTCCAGTTTGAGGTTTCAAACTTCCATCAGGAGGGTTTGGCTTCTAATCTGTCCATACATGGAGCAGAGTATAAAGGAATTTTATTTCAGCTCTACCTACCTGATTACTGCCTCTTTTTCTTTATTGTGTTGGCTCACAGCACTTTTCACACAGTGCCTGGCAATACCCTTTGCCTTCAGTACCTTCTCAAATAGTGGCAAGGCCATGAATAAGAAATGCTCATCCTCAAGCATGCAGAGTCCCATTTACTTCAGGCGCTTCTTTTCTTAAAAAAATATACGTGTACTCAAATGATTTGCTCTCACCTGTGAGCAAGAATTAAACCTCACCCAAGAGTGAAGCCGAAAATGGACAAGTTTTAAGAAAGACACCTGCTACACACAATGCCAAATGCTCAGTGCTATACAGGAAATTTAGTGAACATATTGAGAGGAATAAAATATAATGAGAACCATCTAGCCAAATAAATTACTATTCTTTTAACATACAACTTATTTATTTCAAGATATCTAAATCTTCCATCACTGAAGCAGATAAGTTGTATTTACCATAACTTCAACCATTGTTTCCTTTTGTTAATCAAATAAAGACCTCTGGAAAAAATCAAAAATTCAAAACCAAAAATCAATATTTTTAATCCAAGGATGTTTCTTTCCTTTGAAGAAAGTATCTTCAGAATGCAGGTATGTACATTTCTTTTAAGATTTGTAGGGTGTGAGGGATTGTCCAACTCAGTCCTGTCACAACAAACTGTTCTGCTGAGAGTCTTTATTAGAGGAAGTTACATTAAAGGCCTGAGATCTGTAGGGAAAGATGAAGTAACTATTAACAAGCTCACTTTAGTGTTTTGATTGAAGTATATGCTGATGCTTCATTAATTAGGTTTTGTATTATCTCTTTGATGGAACAGGTAGTATTTATTTGAACATTGTTTTCTCCTGTCTGTACACTATAAAATTATATGTATTTATATACATATTACATATATGTTTGTATATCATGCTTAAACTACATATAACATGTGTTATATATAGAGATAAATATATAGGAAGTTATTGATATATTTTTAGTCTTGATATTCGAGTGCTGCTTTCATGGACATGTAACAAAAACCCTATAGATCTACCAGAGAATTTAATTCACACCATCTGGGAAATTTTTAACCCTACCCTGCAGTTCTCAGTGATAAGGCCAGGTCTTTAATTTGGTGAGGTATTGAAAGAAAGGACAGTAAGTTGGCTTGCATTTTTCCCTCTAAAAGTTTGTACAGGACCCAATTTATATCAGGTTGTAAAGAGTTCTGGGGTGGGTTCCTCTCATTTTCCCATAGCACTGCAGTTCCACTCTTTCAGGACATCATTGTGGATGGGAGAGAACAGAGAAAGTCAGACTGTGATGGCCAAAAGACCACTGAAGAGGAGAAATGCATTTTCCATCTATTTTAGAGTTCTATAGACTTCTGTGCATATGTAGTTATGGCACAGTACAAGAAACAGGGATGGAAATATGTAGAAAGCAATCATGAAGGGGAGACCAGGGATCACCTGACATCCAACCCCATGTGAAATTTCCAATACACCTCTTCTTAGAGACCATACTGTTACCCTTTCACTTCAGTATCAGTTCAACCAGAACTTTAGAAAGGCCACCTCTGGCCCATTTTCATCACCACAACAGTACTAAAATGGCATTTTAATCTGGACCACCTTTTAAGGCTCTTTACTGAGTTCATCTGCAATTACTCCTGAGATTAATTTTTCCCACTTGGCAATATTCTGATTTTCATGCACTGAATGAAAATGTTATGTAGCTCCATTGGAAAAATGTTATGTAGCTCCATTGGAAAAATTGTTATCAAAGACTATTGCAGTCTATTCCTGATTTGTTCTGAAGCTCTAATCAAATTATTGTACTAGCATAATAAAAGTTCCATTTTATTCCATAATCAAGGTTATTCAGATGCATTAAAATAGCAATTTAGAGTAGCAAGATATTTGGCTTTAATAATGGGGTTTGGGATTTCATACATATCTATAAGTAAAAAATGCAGTTTCCCTATACAGACCTGAGAATGAATGGTGATCTTCAGAGATAAGTTTCTTTTAAAGTAATGCTACATTTTTGGCTCTTTTACAAAAAAATATTTTTTCTACTTAATCTGCACAGTTTTTTGATGGTCAAAATATGTGCATATTTGGAGCAGAAACAATTGTCAGGTTTATACTGGTTAAAAGTCTAACCAATATCCCAAAGTGACATTCTGGGAAATATGCAAACGATTTTTCAAGTTATTTTAGAAATAATGGTATTTGACTCAGGAAGTTTATATTAAATACAATCTACAGTGGAGTTACAGTGAAAACTTCACTTTGGCTGATGGATGATAAGAATAAAGTGCTCCTCAAATGAATTGAGCTTTATATATAAATCCACAAGCTATGCAAGACAGCTTATTTCATGTAAAATTCCTACATAATGCATGGTTTCATCTAATACCAATCCCAATCCAGTTGGATTCTAGATTATCAGGTTGGATTTTTTGGCTGGAAAAATACAGTGGTAATATTTGTAAACATCACCTTCAGTTCAGGCTCTTGGAGCTTAAACATGTGACAGGGTTCACAGAGATAATGTGGGAGGTAGAGCTTCTTTCTTGGAACTTCAGAATTTGATATTTCTGCAGAGTACTTGATATTTTTTTTAATTCTATTTTATGTCAGAATGGGCAAATGCTGTTCACAAAGTGAGCATTTATATTTATGAAGCAGAAAACACCTAAAAAGAGTTATCCTCCAGAGTGGGAAAACCCTAATATGGTGGTGTCAAATTTAAACTATTTCATTTCAGGTCTCAAAGCACCCCTGAGTGAGGGATGTTTTCATCCCAAGAAAAGTTTCAAATTATCAAAATTATTCTTCTATAAATTTCATAATTTAAATTAATATTGTAGTGAAGCTACTGAGAAACTTGACCCAAAGGCATACAAAGAATAAAACATGTGGAAATATTGAAAGAAGTTTTAAGTATTTTTGAATGACGCGCTTGCTTTGAGTTTCGTCATCAGAGGAGCATGACTTGCCCTCCTAAGCTCTACTGTAACATTAGTGATAAAAATGCTAATATCTGAAGTGATACTGTGCTTTTGCTGTGCAATGAATCCATCTATATTCTTCCACTGAATTCTGTTTATTCTTCTACTGAAACCTTGTCTATGATTATATCAAACCTTGTCTATGATTATATCAAACTTTGAAAGATTTTTCAAGATTTTCCCTATATGATTTTTCATAGCAATTTGTTAACTTTTCCAGCAAATATATTCACACTACCTCCTTTGGCATACCATAATTTTCATAAGTGTGAATAAAGCTATTGAAGTACTCTTTTACTGTATGAAGGTTGAAAGACCTTGGCCATGTTCTGATTTTCATGCACTGAAGCTCCTCTGATGCTAACCAGTATTGCCTCTCTGTTGCCTTGCACACCTTCCCTCTTCCACCAGTCTTTTGTCTTGGACAATGTTACCAGAATGGACAGTGATTATTGGATTGTTACATTTGAGTGACATAGTACTGACCCACCATTCACGGGTATTAGTAAAAAATAATATATACATAAATGCTAAAAATAATCTGATGACTTCTACCTCTGGCCATTAGAACTTATTTTATTGAATTTTGCCAGAGCATTCAATTGGTTTTTTGTGATTAGTTATTAGTTTCCCAAACTAGGTTTTTAAAGTACTGTATAAATTATATGTAATGTTTTTCATAAGATAAAACTATTTAAGAACTATTGCTTTTACAAATGAACATGTGGGACCTTTGTTCTTACAAGCTTCTTATTCAGCCCAAGCTTTTAATTTAAAAGAAAAACAAATATGTATACATTCATATTCAATAACTCTAAAGTACATTTTTGCTTTGCTCTTCATTTTTTATCCCTTCACAGCAGAAATACATGTTTTACTGTGAGAAAAAATGCCAGCAATGGCTGCTTTCATGGATAAATCTTTCTCTAGTACTGTGTTAGAAGGAGCAAGTAGACAGAAAAATAAGCATGATGGATTGGAAGAGCAACCACAGACAATTTCTTGTTCTTCTTAAACATGAAATTCTTAAAATTCAAATTGTGGCAAAGTCAAAAAAGGGTCTTGGATTCCCCAAAATACCACTTAGCATCATGTGAATACCTGTGGTCTTTTGTTGGTTTGTCAGCTTTGTAGTCAGCCAGAAAAATGGCTGGCAGGGGAAGGGGAAGTGCAAGCAGGGACATTCACTTGGGATAAACCCCAAGCAAAATACCGCTTTAAAATTTCAATTTTAAGCTTAAAATTTTGCCTTAGAATCTTATCTGCATTTCGTCCTCAGTTTCTGGAGAAGAATACTGGGGGCCCTCACTGTGTCCCACTGCAGGAATTTGGCTGTGATGATGGCTGTGACCTCAGAGGAGAAGAGCCAGTCCTGCCCCACTCCCTGCTGGAGCTGTGGGACAAGGCTTGCTTGGTTCCTGGCTTCATCAAAAAATAAACAGCATTTGCAATTCTTTCTGTTCAGAAGTGAAAACACTAGTGTTTTTTGTAAGAAATTATTTTCAGCTATCCACTGAACCACCTTGCTGACATAAACATGTTCACAAAAGTGTTTTCTGGGCTAGTATTAGCTTAAACAACTCCTCCTCCACATGTCCATTATTGTTTCCTCCCTCATTTGAGACAGCATAACTGTGTGCATTGTGACACAGCAAAAATAATTGAAACATTGAACTCCAAAATAAAATTCTCCTAAGCCAATAACATAGTCAGAATGGTCACATAAAGCATTTACAGCAGCCCAAGAACTGGGGTGATGTGGGAAATGAGCCACTTCCTATGGTACTGAAATTTTTTTGTTTTGTTTTGTTTTGTTTTTTATAATAAGGTCATTTTTGACTTGGGGCATTCATTTAGTTCCAGAAATAAGGACTTTCACCTTTTAATTTGAGGCATGCTTTTTGAAACCTTGGCCATACTGCAAATTCAGTGAATAATTGAGAGTAATGCCAAACCACTAATATTCTAGAACAATTTAACTAAACAATAGACTAAAGAGGCACACGAAGAGTATTTTGTATAAGATGCTCTATATTTGAATTAATTGTGTGTGGGGGAGAGTGCTTAATGTATCCATTTATTATATCTCTTAGCAGCTATGTGTTGTCTTAAAAAACAAACTGTGGTATAGAATTTCAAAAGCAAGGGCTGCAGTTGGAATTTCTATGTAGTGGTTCTGAGTTGTTGAGTATAATTTTAAAAGGATTAGTAATACAAAAATATTTTGTTAAAGGGCACCATTATACAAAAAAATGTTACCTGTGAAGGAGCCCCAGGAAGAGAGCTACCAGGCTTGCTGCTCAGCTGGTGAGCTTTATACCTTGGCTGTGAGGGATGGAAGAGCTCAAGTCATCCATGCATGTTCACAGAAGAGTTTTTTTAGTAATAGTGGTTGCCTTTCTAAATAACACATCTGGGCCTACAGATGAATGATGTTTGTCACTGCAGGAATAGACCTTAAACAGTTGTTTTCTCCCTGTTCAGTTTAGAAGATTGGCTTAATTGAACATTCAAATGTACATTTTCTTCTGCCATGAGGCCTGAGGGCTGGGATCTAGTGGGATTTGTTCAATTTATCAGTAGACAGTGGCATTTTTTTATTAAGACAAACATAAGGAACTCATCTACAGTTTATGACCACATAATGGAACTTGTGAATGACTCTTTTGCCTCTTAGTAAATGGAATATGTGGCACAAATATGGCTTTCATTTCTCATTTCATGTTTATTTACAGTTGAGTGAGGACAGGAAAAAGTAATTCAGAATTTGGTTTTTATTCTTTTTATGTTT
Organism: Molothrus aeneus; assembly: GCF_037042795.1. Taxonomy (NCBI): domain Eukaryota; kingdom Metazoa; phylum Chordata; class Aves; order Passeriformes; family Icteridae; genus Molothrus; species Molothrus aeneus. Next base: position 59,628,859 of record NC_089649.1, on the reverse strand, counting down.
CTGTTTGTTTGGGTTTTTTTCATTTATTCCTTTTACTTAAAAAATGTATTTCTACTTAACTGCATTTTGTAAAAGAATAGGAAATGTTCTTAAAGAAAGTATGTTAGCTTGTGTCTCTATTAGTACCTGCTTATAGAACAGCTATTTCTGAGTTTCTATAGCAGGGAGGGCTCTCAAACTGAAAGAGCTGCAGGGAAGTGATGGTGGTATAATATTGGAAGAATATTCTTTTTATTGCTTCCCTGTATGAGTGGATTGCATGCGGTGTTGTCAGGCAGCAATAGAATGCATGCAGTAATTAGTGTATTCACATTGCATTGCCCCCTCCTTGGCCTTTTCACACTTCTATTTAGCTCATTTTCTCTTTGATAGCTGCTACTGCCCATCAGTTTCCATGCCCTCTGTCTTGTCCATCACCTTCCCTTACTTTTAATGTTTCCTGCACTGCAAAAATCAGGTGAGGTCTCACCCCAGAAACAATCCCTCCATCATACTGGCTGTAGATGCAGTGTGAGGTTTTGAGGAAGTTAAGAAATGGGGGAAAACAGAAAGTTTCAAGGCATGGGGATGTTTCCATTTTACAAGGAAAAAAAAAAAGAGATGTGAGGGTAAGAAGAGATAGTCTGACAAAGCAGAACAATGAATGGGGCAGAAACTGCAGGGCATCTGACGTTCTTATTTTTTTTTCCCAAATTGAATGCAGAATGGCAGTTGAAAAACTGGAACAAACCACACAGAATAACAGAAATTCCTTTTCAAGAAATCCACAATTGTATAATTTGATTGCCAGAAAATAGCACTGAGGACATTGGCTTACCAAGGTTAAAATATATTAATAATAAGAATATTAAATTATAGTGTTCAGCTGGAAACAAGAACAAATATCCATTGAAGCATCCACAGAAATTTCCTGAAGAAAATAATAGAAGCGTCTTCTTTCCAAAATTTTCTACTTTTCTGAAGAAAATTTAAAACCTCTAAACTGAAAAAGATTAGCAAACATTTTCAGGACATTTTTAGTGTTATTATTATGATTTTAACATAGATGGACGTTTCATTATAGAAAACACATTCTGTCTGCAGAATACCAAGTTTCCCATGGTAAAGCAGGAGTCAGGCACTGTGTGACAGCAGGACAGATTTTATGTTTGTCTGTTCCACCCTTCCCTGCAGCAGCTGAACACCATCAGAAATGAGACCATGGGGCACTCACCCACCCTGCTGCTGTGGAGTTCCCATGCTCTGCATGCAGAAAGTTTCCTGTGATTTAAATGTGCTCTCACTTCTATGCACAACGTCCAAGACATTGCACATATTTTTCTAAGTTTTGTTCTACAATGAACCAAATTTTAGTTCTATACCTAAATATCTGTCCTCTGCTACCATTTACAGCAACAGACATTCACTTGCACCAGTAGGTACATAAATGAAATTGAGAAAATCCTGTACAGATTTACCCTATACCCTATACATTTGTGGAATGTTCTGTTTCCTCCATTGTTCATCCATTCCTTTATATACTTCCTAATCAGTGTATAAGAATAGGATTTTTCTCAGTTTTGTGACCAAAACTCATTTCACACACATTTAAAGCAATAATTTGGCAGAAAAAGTTAGGGTTTTTTCTGTAAAAATTTAAATTTATAAGATTTTGCAGCTGAGCTTACTATGCTCATGAGGGTTAGAACATAATTTTATACAAGAGGAAAAAATCTAAGGTTTGGGGAGAGCAATATTTTCCATATTATTGGGTATAGTGGGACCAGCAAAATCAGGAAATTCATGTTTTATGAGTTTAAACAAAAATCATAGTTACATAGTGATGCTAAACATCACTCTCTGTTTACTGGGGTTCTTCTAGTAAAAGGGTCTAAAATGTTGAACTATAACTTTGAACTTTGTGTTTCTTTAAACTCTTATAAACTAAGCACCTGATTTGGGGAGAATAGCTGGTTACAACTTTGTGCAAGCCTCTTTAAATTGCTTTTCCTTAAGACTTTTTATAGTCAAGCACTTTATATACTGGGGAAAAAAGTCTGTGCCTTATGTATTTACTGATTTTTCCGAAAACTAAAATTCAGTTCAGTGAATTAGGGAAACAATTTATTAATTTGAAGGTTTTTTTACTGAATGAAAACGTTTATATTTATGCTTTCAAATGACTACTTAAATGATTTAAATAATTTTCTCTTACATAAATATTAAAGGATTTTTCAGTGGGAGCATGATTCAAAGTTTCTACTCTTGTCAAAGGAATCTTCCTTCCTACTGAAGTCTCAAGCCCTGTCATCTCACCTTCCTTAGAAAAAATCTGCTCTGATATATATTTTTACTCCAGAAGAAATGTGCATTTTCCTGAATAAGTTTTCTTAGGTGAATTGCAGTTCAGAATACACAGGAGATATAAATTGCCATTTTTTGGTGACGGTCAGTTCTGACACAATTTGATTAATAGCAAATATTTAATAATTCACAGTGTACCTTAGCAGCGTACAGAAATTCTAGCTTTGACTAATAGTGGCTTGAGAGAACATAAGAAATTGAAAAGCTGCTTCTTGTTTTATTGAAATATAGTTCTGATTTTATATTATATTGATAAAATTATTTTATATTAATATAGTTTTTATATTTCTAGAAATCTCAGATGCCCATGTGTAGCTGGTATACTCTTTTCTTACATATACTATTGATGAATTCTTTGGGAAAAATCCTTAACTGAGCTGTAAGAGTTAATATATGCTTGTTCATTTATTTACTTATACTTTCATTAAAATTTACCTTTGGATCTCAAGAAATCTCTATTAAATTAAACCCAACCATTTCAATAAGTAAATAAATGATTCAGAAGCCACAAACAGCACTGGGAGAATTTTAGCAAATATTTTGGTATAATTTAAAACAAGAGAGGAGAATATTTCTTTTTGTCTACAAGGACAAATAAAAGTGATGTATAGAGACAAATCTCTTAAAACATCAAATTAATGCAAAGTTTCTGCAGGAAAAATCTATTGCAAACTGACAGTCAACTCCACTAAAATTGCCAGGCACAGATTTGTCTAGCGAGTTTAGGCTAAATATACTAGGGAACAAATTAGAGCTAAAAATGTATTAAGTATACATGTTCTTGTATTTCTTTAAATCCTTTAGTACAGCTGGTCTCAAGATGACCTAACCTAACCATTTAGAAACAAAATATTGTGACACTTAGACATAAATGGAAAAACAGCACAATCCTTTTGAGGCTGGGAAACAACCACAAACTTCATATGAACATCCTCATTAAATAGGCCCAGTGTGGTTATCGACTTCAGCTCCAGAGCAAAGCTGCAGAGATGAAGGAAACACATTCTCCCCCTTCTATTGATCAATTATTAGATATTGAAAAAAATTAAAAGCCATTAAGATTTTTTTTTAATTTTTTCAGCCAGTATTTCTCTAGCTGCTTGATTTGAACTTTTTTAAAATGACATACCACATGCTAGAGGGCACAAGAGACCATTTTGATTGGGCAGTTAAAGGAACCTATTAGAAATATGAAATCATTATTTCTGGAGTATTTGAGACTTTTTTTATTTTCCTGTGGACAGCTGCTGGCTATAGAACTGAGGGAAATTTAATTCAGGAAAATATCCTAAGTCATGGAGCCAGAGAGGCTAAATCAGAGTGGTAAATATTGCTAAGCCATCATTACTTGCTAAATAGATATTAGTCATCTTTATTTTTTACTGCATGCTGAAAGTTCTAAAGAGTCATTCCTTGTGATATCTTCTTAAACAAAACAGAAAAATCCATCCTCTAAAACCAGAGAAGTCTGCCAAGGTAGCCTTGAGGGTCTAGTTTAAACCCCTGAAGTAAAGAATTCCACATTTCAAGGATTTAAGTGGAAATAAAATAAAATCCAGGCTCAGATTTTCCTCCAAGACTACACTGGTGAAGAAACAGATAAGTATGAAGAGAAAGGGAAGGGCTTATTGTAGAGAGGATAGTATGAGAAGAATATTTACAAAGAGTGTGTAAAAACCCAATTAAAAATCTGAGCATCCAGTCATAAATGATTCACAACTGAGGATTTTTCAGTTGTAGAGTTTATATCTGTGTAGGGTTTAGTCCAGGGCATGGCTGTCTGTCTATACATGTCTTGCTACATATGGGATATTCTAATGATCATAATTTATACTTTTCTTTTTTTGTTCTAGAGAGTGGAAGCATAGTCTTGTTTGAAATATTTGTCTTTAGAGAAATGCAATTTGATTAAAATTGCCTAAATATAAATAGAAGAAGACTGGTAACCAACCTTAAGTAGGCAATAAAACTAAGAGCACTATTAAATAAGTGCTCAGTTCAGTTTGTGTGCCTATATTTCATTTGTTTTTGGTTTTTGTATTTATATTCTGAGAGAGGATAGGCAATGAATGTTATTTGGGAAGAAACAAGTTGACTGTGGATGGAGGGTGGAGCAAGAAGTCTAAGAAATATGTTTGCCATCAAAAGGGGTCTCAGACTGCAACTCTAGGAGAAAAAAATCTCTCCTGTTACGGAAATAGTGACTTCTGGCAGATGGCAAAATGCACACTGAGTTCAGATATGTATTTACCATTGATTATAGCACAGTACATGTCTCTTTCCACTTCATTATGGCAGCCAAGGGGGTAAAGCACAAAAGCCACAGAGCAGAACAAAGGCACAGAGGTAAGGATGAGCCTCAAATGTGTACTACCTTCAAATATGTCAGTCAAAAATGATAACTTGGCAAATCCGTTAATTCTAAGTCCATTTCAAATGACAATGAGGGATTGCTAATTAGGAAGCCAAACTGAAGTTGCAAATAAGGGCTTTAGAAAGTCTGAGTAAGCACCAATTATTCAAGCTGAGATGTAAGGAATCAATCCTGTGTCTTAAAAGATTTATTCAAGTAAAACAATAGATGTACAGAGCACAATTCTGTTGTAATTTTGACATTTAACAACCAGAGGTTTGCCAGCCCACAGTTCTGAAAAAATCCAAATGATCTATACAGTGTGCTGCACACTAAGAAATGAGTTCTCACAAAAGACCAGGAGCAAAAATTATTGGAATTTATATGCAAGCCTATGAGCAAGAGTGTAATGAATAGGTAACAGAAGAAAGTTTTCTCTCATACATATGAATATGAATAAGAGCAGAAATAGAAATTTGATGGATATACATGTACTGATGAGTTTTATAATTTTTTAATATTTCAGATCCAATTCAGAGTACATATATATCTATTCAAGAAATACTTTATAGCAGTGCACTAGTATGGTATTCTCTGGATCTGAATGATTCTTATAAATCTACAAGCCTTTAAAAACTATAATTTAGATTTACCCTACATAATGTTTTTTGGGTACAAGGTTTTTTCATCTTAAAGAAAGCAGATTTCTAAATACAAGCCACTGTATGCGTTATTGTACCTGGTCAGGAAGTGCTCAAAAAAAGAACACTGTAACGTCCCTGATGACTCAGACTGACATCTCTGCCACCTGAACTTAGGAGAGGTAGGGTTACCCTACTTAGATGAGAATCCAGGCTGCAAGCTCATAACCAATCTGACATATTGTGGAAATCCAGTAACACAGAAACAATGTGTTGTAATGACCTATTTACTTAGAGTTCATTATTCAGCTGCCAGACCTCCCTGCACTGTCTTGATAGAGCTCCAGATGGAATGTGTATCCCAGCCAAGAGGCAAACTGAGCTGTGACTTCAGCTGTTAACAGGACGTTTTCGTTTGTGAAAGAATTGTTTTTCTCTGTCATTAAAAGGCACCTAAACAAAGAGGCTGTGATTCCATAAGTGGTGATGTAATGTAGTGTGAGAAGTACTTCTGACATAGAGACTTTTCTGATTATAATGACATGCTGAATTGTTACTTCATCATCTTTTCTCTTTAACCAACAAAACTAAAAAAAAAAAAAAATAGTTTTAAAAAGCTGTCCTTTTTTGTGTTTAAGAACCTGTTCAAAAAAAGAAAACCATAAAATTCCCTTGGTTCATGCCAGGAACGAAAATTAAGAACTTGTGCTAGTAACCAATTGCAGAGATAATACTTTATAGTAAAGAAATGAGTTCATTGTGTTTGAAATATTTTAAGCATGGAAGGGCTACTTATAGTACCCATGGCCTGAAATCATTATATCAAATAATACCCTGGGCAAGTTCCAGCTCTGTCACCTTTCTGGGAAGAGAACCCTGAAGCTACAATTGCTACAGTGACCTCTAGGCAGTGCAGAACACACACTTCAAATTCTGTCTGATGACAAAGAAGACAGATGGGATGACACAACACTCAAATTAAAGACCAAATGAAGAATCAAGAATCTGCAGCAACATTTGAGAGAATATTTTAAAAATTGCAATCCACAAAATAAAGGAACAGAACAAAGCAGAGAAAGTGAGAGCTGTTCATTCTTGTATGATTGTCGCACAGCAAACACAAATATTTTGCAATAGTCTGACAAAACTCAGATAGCTTTTTCTGTGGACCTAATGAGACTCTTTCTCCTGTGTGTCTATTTCCTGTCTGTATCTGAAAAGACACTCTCTTCCCACTTCTTTCTCTTGCAACACATTTGTAACCAAGGAACTTAGGATTCCTTTCTGTTAATGTCTGTTAATATTCTTCAAGCAGGCCATCTACACCAGCACACCATGGTGAACTGGTATTTCCTAGTCCAAAAGATGTAAACACTAAGGCAGCTGAAGAACTACTTAAAGTAAATACCATCCCATGGAAAAAAAGAAAAAAAAGAAAGAAAAGTTATTAACCAGCTCATTTAAGCTGGAAAATAAAAGACAGACTCTACATGTCAGCACAGCATCTGGATGAGTGTTAAAACACAGACAGCATTTACAGTAAAAATTTCTCTTTTTAAGATGTTTAAGCAATTCAGAAGTGGGACTTTTATGGTTACTTAGCATATAGGGAACTGGATGCTTGATGTCCAAGTCAGCCTTCTGTTTTGTAAGTCTATGTTGTACTTAACATTTTTTTTCTCAGCCTTGAAATTGTTTTCCTCTTAAAGATGGAAATATCCAGCAGAACTCTCATAATATTTATAATGAGCTGTTATGTATCAAAAGGTCTGGAAATCCTAAACAGACTCAAACTTGAAATGTAACTTGAAATAAAATGCAGCTCAAGTTTATTAGCCAACATGCTAAATTACTCATGTGAAGTAACATATGATTCTCAACTAAGTCAAGTTTGTGCATGTCTCTTTTAAAGGTCAAAAGAAGGTTACATGGTCTCTTCAAAGAGACCCTTATTAACAGGGTTGGATTGACATTGAGGATAACCATGTACTCCAAGTATTTGTACTCTTTATTTATCTGTTTACACTTTTTTCCCTACTGATACCTTTAACATTCTCTTGGCATATTAAACCCATTAAAAGTACATATTTTAAACAAAACACATCAAAAGGATCCTAAAAAAGCCAGGCCTCTTAAAAAAATCTCCTGAAATAGATTGGACATCATAAAAAGTGTGAAAGAAAATTATATGATGCCAGGAAAAATATTTTATTTCCCTGGGAAAGTGAAATCTTCAATTACCTGTTGCTTATGTTGCTGAACCACTGAACAGTATTCTCAATTTTAATTATAATAAATAACATTATTTACACATTTACATTGCCCTTATCTCCTTTCCAGGATTCTAATGGCTCTGGTTATGCTTATGGAAAATGTTCAGGTGACTTCAGAGGGACCAGTATAAGAGCCAGTGGTCACTGGCACCTCCTTCATTTGTACACGAACATCTGGAAGATTGTAATGCTCCAATGTCAATGTGATATGAAAGTGTACAACCCCATACCTGGTAACCACATTCAAGAGTCTGGAATCGTATTTTGGAATGTGTGTGTGGGGATGTGGTGGGGGTGTATCTGTGCAGAGGGGGAGGAATCATCTATCACAATGCTCAGTGCAAATTAAACCAGCTGCATTAAAATTATGACATTTCAACCAGCTCTTTCATGTTTAATAATACTTCTTTCACAAGTTGATAGTAGTGGAACTTCAGGGGAGAATTAGTTCAAGCAATGTTTAAGCAGAGTAAGAAGCACACAAGAAGAGTCTGTTACGTAAAGCCCAAGTGGGATGCTGGCCTGGACTTCAGAGCCACAAATGGGAGCACATACCAAATAAAATATGAAATCATATTTGAATATCATGTTTAAAAATCCCAGACTGGACTGTCTTTCAGTTACCAAGTCTGTGGGGAAATATACAGTTACATTTCATTACAATGCTAGTCAGTAGGGCTATGTCTCCAAAAAAGGATTAAGTCCTCTCTCCCTCTCACACACCAATTCATGGCTAATGAACACAAAGTGACTCATTACAAGATGTTATTGTTATTCTGTGGCCTGGCTACCTCAAGACCTTCATGGGTTTTTCTGTTCATGGTAGTGGGGTAAATTCTCTAAACCAAAAAGGGTATAGAATTTTTCTTCACTGAGGCCATATTTCACCCACAGATACAGATACTTGTGGTATTTCCACATATAGCTCTGACCATCCCATTCCTTTCCCCAAGGCAAAACAAGTTCAGACTTTGCTAGCTTAAGAGCAAATGTGAAACATTCCTCTTCATAAAAATTTTCCCATTTAGGCAATATGCCGGGGGGAAAAAAAGCAGGACTACTGAAAATTTGGGTGTGGAAACCATCACAGTGAGGGAAACAGAAATATGAGAATTGTAATCACATTGATGTTTATACTTGGGAGAAATCCTATGAAATGAGAAATAAAGCCATTCAGTATATTATATACTCAATCAAAAATACCCATATCACTAGAAGTGGAAGGAATTACAGGTTTTGTGAGAACCATTCAATTTTAAAGTGCATAAGTTAAGACAGGATGAACTAGAGAAATAGGAGTTTGGTTTGGTGTTATTTAAATAGAAAGAAATCATACTTATTGCTCACTGTTCTTGCCTGTTTTCCTTGCATATTACAATATCTAAAATCTTTAAGATTTAACTAAAGCAAAATCCTTCCACTAGATGCAACAAATGTGCAGCTACTGTATAATTAGATCTTTCTGCTTCCCCCTTTGATGCTCTGATTTCCCTGTAAATGATAGTTTGCTTTTCTTACTTAAGCAATAAAGGAATCCTGCATAGTTAATGCATTCTGTGAAACCTCCCATGTGGATCTGTGTTTTTGTGGCTAGATGATGAAAAGGTAGCCTGGAACATATTATGAATTTATCAGAAACCCAGAGGGGTAATATGAAAACAAAAGGATGGAATCCAAGGCAGGTGCAAGTGCAATGAACACTGGTTTGCTTTCCAGATAGTTACTTGTTCTTTGTTTAAAACCTCAGATCTTGGAAAGGAGTCAAAGAAAAACAGGAGATGTACTATAGGAAGTTGAAAATAATCTTGACTTCAGTTTGCCTTTTAATCATCAGCAAGAAAGTGGAGAGGAACTTCAGATCTTCTCCTTATCTTGTCTTCATCTGCAATGATCTTTTCTGAAAACCAAACTCTATTTCTCCAGAACATACTGCACCCATTACAAAACTATGGATGAATGTTTCCATAAAGTGCACTAGCACTGGGCCAGACTACTGGCAGTAAGCACTCAGCTGATGAATAAACACCTTTAGGGCATCGTTTGACTTTCTTTGAGCTGTGATACTGGCTGTGATCAGAAGGGCAAGCTCTGCACTTCTAGCAGTGCAGGATGGTGTAGGAGAGATCGCTTGTCAGTAAATGTGCCCTGAATCCACATCCATCTTAGTGCCTAAACAGAACAAAGTCATTGCATATGATAAACCTGCTTATTTCCTCAGCACCAAAAAGCCACTGCACTCAAAATTTGTCCTTCTGTCTGCTCCTGGCCATGCCCACTCTCACTCAGGCACTTTGAAGTTCAGTACATGAATAAAGAGAAGGCATACTGATTTGCAATTTCCCTGCTTGTGAAGAGCCTTGACACAATGCAAGACCATTAACAAGATGTAGTACTCACTAAGACCCACATCCAGTGTGTAGCATTAAAACTAACTTATGTCATTTTCTGACACACCTAAACAATGGCAATGAATTCTACCATAAAATTACACCCCAAAGAAAATTAATTAAAATTATTCCTTCCCTATTTGTTTTGAATCTGACATGATATTTTTATACGATAATGTTAATTCACTTATTCTGGGAGTGCCTTGGTAATGCAGTCAATTACATTGTCTTTGTCTGCAATCACTGTGCTTCAGTTGCCTCTTTCCTAGGATAAGGGGTTCTAGTCTACTTAAATTTTCTTGGCATAAAATCTATTTCTTATTTTTCAATATCCATTTTGTCATTCTCCCTATCTTTAGCCTTCTTTCTACAGCCTCACTGGGGAGACCAGGGATGCACATGGACAAAAGGAGAGTTCCTCTTTGCTTCTCTGTATTTTCTAATTATCAGTAATTTGTTTACTCTTCCTATTAGTGCTAAATATGGAGCTTTCTCATACATTTTTAACTTCATAATCTTTTCCTTCTTTTCAACACCTAATTCAAATCCCATGCCTGTAAATGTAGAATGGAGGCAGTTCCTTCTCATACAGCTCTTCCCATTGTTGGTGTTAAATTTCTTTCCTAAACTTACTACACTTGTACTCAGTATCAAGGGAGCTTCTCTCACCCCAGGGTCAACTTTTGCTTTTAATTCTTATGTTTAGCTCCATCAGCAAACTTTGCCATATCCCTACACTACCTCTGTTCACTAGCTCTTCAGCTCAGCCTGTTTCAGCCATAAATCCTCAATCTATAACTGTATCCTGGGGGGAAGAATAACTGAAGAGGAAGACCTTAAAACCACCATGGATAACAGTAAAAGAATTTAATATATCATGGTTGGGAAAGAAAGGAGATGGGAGCCAAAGCACTTAAGAAAGAGTAACACCTGGTCACTGACAGTAACTAGGAACTAAAAAGCTGCAAAATGCAACTACATTTTAACTTCAGGATTCCTCGTATAAGAATAAATATACATTTATATTATATTATACATATATATGTATGTATGTATAAATTATTTATAAATGAAGCCACTAATCCTCAGAGGAATTCACCACCCAGCTATCAAATGGTGACAATTTTTACAATCACCTTAAAATTATTCTCTTATGACACTATTGCTGCTATTAAAAATTGAACTGAAATTTAACTAAAGTTTTCTTATTAAACATCTTTTGAAATAGAGGTAAAGATGTAAAACTTAAATGCTTTCTTATAAAAGTGTTGAAATGTATTTTAAATTTGCCTTCTGACGTTATATTAATGTAAGCATTCTGAAGAAAAAAAACAGACTGTTACTTTGGAAACCAACATAGACTTATCACTGGGTGTTCAATTCAATACCTATTAGTGCTTATACATATGGTATTAATTCTGCATTAATTCTGTCAAAAATGATATCATACTCTGAATGTCCAAATTATGACATCACTAAAACAACTTAGCTCTTCGTGGGTTTGGAGCTCAACTGTGCCAGAATTGACTAGAATTTATTCATGCAGCTGATTCTGACAAGTTCTTTTTAATTAGTTCGTGCCCTCATAATGAACAAGAGTCCATGTTTTTGAAGATTTGCCAGAATAGTTTCTATTCTCTTCAACTTAAGTGCCAAATGCATGCACTTCTTTATACTATTTATACCTTTGCCTATAATTACTGTTCCCTAAGGTGTGATTGTCCTATTTCATAAGAGTTTGTGCAGCTGCCAACATGAAGATGTAAATAAATTGTAATACCGTTGCTATGAGGTGTAAAAATCCCACAGCTCATATCCAGACCCTTGTATAATAAACTCAAGTAAACATTCCATTTCCTGTTAGCGATTGGGGTTTGTGACTAGATTTTAAAAAGCGGTGCAGTAAGTCATCACTCTTTTAATGATTTGCTGAAAATAAAGTCTTGAAAGCATGGAGCAAAAAAATAGCTACATGCAAACATCTATTTTTATGAAGGAGAAATATCTGGATGCAAACCTGAATACTTTGTTGTTATCTGATAATTTTAGGAAGCTGGTCTCATTTCTATTTGCTAAGAAAAAATTCTGAAATGCTGCTGATTTGTCAAAAGCAGGGGCCAAAGACATTAAGGCGTTCTGAAGATCACCCGCATTAAGGTGTTCTGAAGGTCACTTCTTCAGTATTTTGGACTTGCTGCAACCATTGCAGAGATGGTATCACTCCCTGTGTTTTTAAGATGGTGCAGTTTTGCACATTATGAGTTTGACACCATGGCCAGAGGTGACCACAGCAAAAATTTGTTTAAATCCATCTTTCCAAAGCAGTGAAAGGCCACGGAGCAGGAGGCCTTCCATTCATACACCTATCATACATGGGGGACCCTGTCATAGGCCAGTCAAGCTGTTTTCTCCTTTCCTTTAATGAGGAAAACACCCATGCTGTACTGAAGAATATGGTTTGATAGTTTTTCCTCAACTCATAGTGATTAAACAACCATTTTACTTCTTTTTCTTGTGATGGGTTATGTCCTGCTCTCTGTCCTCTAAACCACCTCGTACCCAAAGTGCACACATATCATTTGGTAGAGATTATTTAAACCATGGCAAGCACATCTCAGTAGGAGGCATCAATTCAATACTAGTGGCAGGTACACTGTGAAGATTAAATTAAAAAATATACCAGCTCTGACATCTTTTCAACAGAGCAAATAAATGAAATATTGGGTGCTGGTGGGAGTAAGATGAGCACACAAGACACATATGTCTGACTTCATGAGTTAAGTTGACCATGGAGCAGCAGTAAAATCTTCAGGCCATTTCACACCAGCAAGTGTTTTACATCATGACACAAATAATCTGATTTACCCATGCTGCAGGATTTTTCAGCTCTGCTCAGTGCCTATAAAGCCATATTGCCTAAAGATCACAAATTCACATGCCGCAGCTTCAATTGGAAAATGCAGTTAAAACCACTATTTTTAGCTGGAGAGTTGAGGCTTTCATGAGGCTTGGACAGCAGATCAGGAGCTGGGTCATGGCATTGAATTGTAGCTTGGTACTAGCCTTTTTCAGGACTATAGTTAACTCAATTTCACCAACTCCCTTCTCTTCTTTCCCCCTTTTGAGCAGGAAGTGCCCATGGTGAGGAACATCTGTGACCACATGCTTCTGCAAGAGCTCTTCACTGGGGCCTCAGTTGGAGTTGCAGCTGTAGGCAGCAGACCAATATTTTAAAACATTAACCAGCACCCACATAACTTTAGCTTTTAAACTCTGGTACTTTATACACTAGCAAGTCTAGCAGAGATAAAAAAAGGCCATATCCTGTTGGAAAAGAGGGAATCCCATCCCTACCATGGTATAATATATTTTTGGTCCTAACGAACTCTGGGTTATTGAAATTTAAACCAGTCATTAGCCCAGGACCGAACATTACATGTCCTGGGAATCAGTCCAATGTAATTTGGGGGTGGGAGGGTGGCTCAGAATTCCAGGTTTGTGAGGAAAGCAAGAAATATTTTCCTGGCAGGTTTGTTTAAAAAAAAAATGGCAGCTGTTCTTAATTGCTGGGAGGGTCAGATTGTTAAAAACAGTCCCAGTGGAAATGGATTAGTGTATGGGAGGATGTCAAGGTGCAAGATAAATGAATTTAGTCTCTAGTCTGATGGTTTATTATCTGCATAACTCCATGTACTGCGTGTATGCACACGCACAACACCCGATGTTCTGGGTTGGTGTAAAGGCATTACTGTTGACATGACTTTGGAATGACAGCATTATTCATGAGAACTAAAGCTGTAAGTGAATTATGCAAGTTACAGAAACTGAGTGCGTGTAAGCTCTTTCCATCAACACCACAGGCTCTATGTTTCCTTTAGGACATAATATTTTTCATTAAAATTATTCTGCAAATGCATAAGCTATTTAAAATGGCCATGTGTTTTCTCTCTAGTTTATGTTCCTCTCTCTGGAAAGTCAGATTTTCTCTCAAAGTATATCATGAATCTTTATCCTTCAGAAGCCAGAATGATATAAGACTCACTCTTAAATACTAGCTATCTAAAAAAGTCAGCATATAAAATACAGGACCTGGAGTTTGTTCACACTGGAATATCATTACATCCTTCCAGAAGACACTTCAATTAATGTTGTTTCCATTATCAGACTTGTGTAACAAGGCCTGGGTGTACATCACATCCAAGCCTTTAATTCAGATTTCAGTATCTGCTCTGTTGAAAGAGGTCAGGCTACTGCAGGGCACAAGTGACTGAAGTGACTGACAAAAAAAGACTATATTTGTTTGGAAACAGGAACAGTATTTACACAATGTAACTGAGGCCTCACCACAATGACATTCAGTTTTTGCGTCATCTTATGCATGAGGACCACCAGGCACAGTTAGAGTTGTCTGTCAGACAGAGATAGTCCTGTTTAAATGGTGAGCGCTACCAGGAGGTTAATTCATGTGACCAGTGTGATGTCTGCATTTGGAGCCAAAACCAGAGCCTGCTGGTAAGATCCTGATGCATTCAAGTACATGCTAGATCACTCACCAGCCTCGCTGGGATGAGGGGAAAGGGCAAATCTTCAGCCTGATGCTGTTGGACCTGCGCTTCATCCCGAGCCAGGCAGCAGCTCCTGCCTCTTTTGCCACTTCTGCTCTGTTTCTTCTCTGTGTTCATGCCATGCTGGCCTTAGGCAGGGCTTCCTTCCTTCTCATAAGGGGTTTGTTTCTGCTTAAAGTAAAGCAAAGAAAATTAGGAAAGCAACTTTATAATTTTTCCTACTGATTATTCTAATTAATTCTTCCACTTAAAGCCACCTGCAATTCTCTAAGTGACTAAAGAAGTACTTTTTAAACACTTGCTGCTGTTCCACATTTCAGCTTGAAATCACAAATCATATGAAATTTTGCTTTCCTACTAACAGTTCCACTACCCCTTTTTTCCATCTGAGTTCTTAGAAGGCCTTGTGTACTGATGCTTTCCAGTTTATCAGTTTATTGACAGTGAATTTCTTTGATTATTTTCTTTCAGATCTCCCAGCCCCATTGACGACTCCTAAGACAAACATTGTTTAAAATTTTTCTCTAATATCCATATTATCCATAACTTTCCAAGGATGACAAAATGATTCTTCCAATTTTCTGACACAGTTCACAACTGAGGCATATGCAAATATACTGTTAGTATTTTCCAAGGTATTTATGACTTTTCATTTTATACCTTACCTTTTGCTCCAGAATTCCTAAATTCCCTAATATCTGGTCCTTTCATTGAATTGAACTCAATTTCAGTTTTCTGAAAGCTACCATATTGTCTCAAATAACATCTTGAACTTTGCAATCTACCTGTACTAGCTTTTAAATGGCTTTCTATTTTATATTTTGTTAAGATGCATTCATTCCTCTGTGACTCCTGGGATGCCTAAGAAGCCTCCATGCTGAGTGTAAGGATTTTAATTTCCTCACTTTTGACTTCAGGGTTTTTTTAACTAACTTTCCCCTTGAAAAAAATTTCATTATCAAAAGTTTAGTGTCACAGTCCCACATTTGATTCAATCACCCCCTTGAGAATGCTGAACTTAATTATGCTGTGGTCACTATTAATTAGTGGCTCAGCGATAGTTACTTTATGAACCAACACTTGTATATTACATAGGACCAAGTAACATTCCCTCATGTGTGCTGTAGAACCAACTGCTATAAAAATTATAGTCTGAGAGGTCAAGAAGTTCTCTCTCTAAATTGTCCACTGGAAAGGATAAATTTCTATGCAGATAATTGAAATGCCCCATTACAACCATTTCTCAGCCTTGGTTGCCCTACTTGTGCCTGCTGACACTTCACACCTCAGCATTAATAATATGTTTTTGAAAAGTAGGAAATTCTGTCATAGGTTATTAAAACTGTAACATGTGCTTTCATACTGAATTGAATTCCAATATCAGAATTCTCTGCAGGGGAAAAGGCTTGAAAATGTTGGAAAAACGTGTAATATTATTGTAATTTCTCAAGCAACATTGTTTAATATTATTGTTATTATTGGACCGTTAATAGCTTAAAAACTGCACTAGTATTCTAATAAACAGAAATATTTTGCTGCATCAAGTCTATTAATTTTCCCTGTGCTGACTTCTGTGTTCACTGAATTCTTGTATTATTATGATATAGTGCTATTTCTTCATCATTACTCTCCCTACAGCTGACAGATATCCTCATACTCTGTAAGAACTTGCCATGCTATACTAATGTGAAAAGAAATTTCATTCACAGATGTTCAAAATAAAGACATTTTCTATTAACCTTTCCAGACAGTCTTTTTAACTTCGCATTCTATTTATTGAAAATATGTCTACTTTTTCTAACTGCTATCTCAGATTGTTGTGTTGACAGGAAAAAAAGAAAGAAAACCTACTAGTTTTTTACTGTACATTTATAACACAATTGTAATTACATTTTAATTGTTTCCTGGAGTTAAAGAGATTGAGTTGTTTAGAATTATTTCTGTACTGACAAGTTTCTGTTTTGAAACATCTGATTTCAGATGCTCTGATGCATCTGATTTCAATGGGTTTAGATACTGGTATGTCCAGTGAGATTGTGGCCATTATCCCACTAGGAAGCAGCCAGATGCTCACAAAAAACAGCAGATACCATTTTCAAAAGAGATAGCTGAAAGATCAAGGACTAAGAGGAGCTAGACTTGCCAGACATGTCCACTGCACTGATACACCACCATTCATAATTTAGAGGACTCTGCTGCTTCTGGTACACAGTATCTTTCCTGTCAAATTCAGCTCTGTGACTTCACAAAGCCCAGCAGATGTGTTAAGTCAAGGCCTTTCACCCCTCAGACATAATTAACATATTCTGCAGTCTAGCAAAATCTTAATTAATCTTAATTTAAATAGAAGAAACCAGGGCAATGGGATAGAAATGGCCTTAATGATGTCAGGACAATGTGGCTGACATATTATTTTCTCTAGTGGTCTGCAATGTTCTGTGTGGTACATTTTTCTACTTTCTCTAAAAATCTCCACGTATGGCAAGTCATATATGTAAAATAACTAGCATAAAACCTTATAGTGAGATTTAAATGCAGGAATTTGTCTCTTTATGGGTACTGTTTGATACCTAGTCAGTGAGAAAGTACAGTGCTGACTTCTAGATTCCGATAACAAATGTTTTGTTTTGGGAATGTTTATATATAAAAGGCTCATCCAGCCCAGGATAGAGATAGCTATGATTTAAATTTCAGACTGTGAAATTCCTTCCCAGAGTAAAATATACACACACCTCCCAAAAAGGAAAAAAAAAAAAAAAAAGAAAGAGCAGAGGTTTGGATATTAACATTGGATTTTAACAAGATGTCTTCCAAAGACAGAAAAGGGAAAGAAGTCCAGTGATGGTGGAAATTCCAATGTCTCAGGTGAAAAAATGTTAATACAGCTTTTGGATATAGTTTTAAGCTTTGCCAAGGAGGAAATGGAAAATTAAGAGGTTCTTGGAAAATGAAGAGGTTTTGACAGAAGATCAAGACACTGACTCCAAAGAGCCTGAAATCCTACAAAGGCTATTGCCAGCTTGCATCAGTGAGAACAAGTGGAAACAAACCAAAGAAATTTATCTAGTTACATTGGCAGCTGAACTTAAGAGAGAAAGAAAAATGTGTTAATTCTTAAATTTTATAATTACAATGCCTCAGGAGCTTTTTTTCTTTCTTTGTGCCCCTGATTTTCCATTCCCTTAAAATATTTTTATTCTGCTTTTATTTTCTTTCTCTTAGCTTTTGCATTATCCAAGAAGCCCAAAAATACTTTTGTTTTAATTTGTGTAACAAAGGGGTTAATATTCCTGATGTTTTCTCTGCTGAGATGCCAAACAGGGTCACCAGATGTGATTCATAAGTTGTTCTTGCATGTGGCTTAGCAAAAGCACAGCTGTGGTTACACACTGGGGGTGGAGGGAAAGGGGAAGAGATCCTGACCCCTTTGGAGTCAACAAGAGTTTTACTATTTACTTCCACAAGACCAGAATTTCACCCCATGTACTATGTGGGTCTTGTTGTTTGTTTTTATTTTTTCAAAAGGATCCTTACTGTCCCTATTGCTAGATTTCATAGAGATTAGATGAGAATCAATAATGGATTTAATTATTATTATAACCACCAATCTACAATATTGGATGACAAGTAAAATATGATGGAAAGCTTTGCCTCATTATGAAACCTTGTTTTGTTAGAGAAAATGGGGAGGTTCATCCTTTTATTCTCAAAGTATTTATTTTACTGAAAAAATATTTGCATTTGAATATGATCAACAGGGATAAATAATTTATTCTAGTTTAAGTCTTCACACACCCCCAACAGCTCTGTTTTCTTTTTCACAATTTTACAGTGTTTTGAAAATATAATCTAACTTTTGATTGGCAGGAGCAATGATTTAGTTGTTTCTAACCATCTGCAGAACCTTTACTTAACTTGATTCATGTCTGTTTCTGAAATATGAAAAACTAAAAATATAATACAACCAAAGAATCTTAACAGAATCTACTTTAACCAATGTGTTACTCCAAGATGATTCTATGTACATTTTTATTAGCTAAACACCAAAAACATTAACTTAGCTCGAATTGTGGCTAAAGTAGCTTCAGAAAATATTATAAATATATGCATATGTTAGTAACATAATTACAGTTGAGAAAATCAGAACTAAGGCTATGTTCAGAAGAAACTTAGGGTTTTAAAAGGGTCTTTCCTACATCAATTTCTAACACTTTCTACTTATGTGTAGACTAGTCTATGATGGGCATTTCCTGTGGTCTTAGCCCTTCCTACTCTTCTGTCTACAAAAGGTAAAGCTTTGACATGAGATCCTCTAATCCTCAGTGGAAGTGGGTGCTCTATGATCTCTCTAAGTGTTGGACAGGCACACACATGAGACTTGAAGTGTGATTGCATAGGGACATATTCAGCCTGGATTACTAGTTGTCTTCTTGTACTTGACTTCAGCTATGAGATCTTAGCCTGCAAAGCAGCCAGGCATGTTCATCTGCTTTACAGTTTATAAACTACAGTGGACATTTCTTCTACTTCTGTTATCCTGGCTTTAATAGGAATGAATAAAATTCATTGACAGGAAAGAAAATATTTTCTCAACAATCAACATTTTCTGTCCAAAATTTACAGGCTGATAGGAAAAAGAGTGTCCACCTTGGAATGCTTTCTTAAATGTTAGAACATGTCAGTGTCTTTTATATTGACTAATATATGTTCACTAATTTACTTACTTTACATGCAACCATTAGTACAACTTTTTCACCTCAGTACTCAGGATGGTCCTTTTTTCAAACACAGACACAAGTGCAAACACCACTCATTAGACAACTGCTGAAGGGCAATCATCTTATCTTTCTCAACCACAACCCAGGTAACTGCAATGACCTTAAAGCAGCGGCTGGCTCTTTGACCAAAAAATGTGAAAACTCTAATATTTGCTTCCAACATCGGATTTTCTAAGATCGGATTGAAGAAATATGCATGTTTTATACAGATGAGGTCTTCACTAGAATATTAAACATGCATATAGCTGTTCTGACTCCATATCGCTAAACTTTCTTGCCTTTGAAAAAGAAATGACCAAATGCAAACTCCCTGCTAATCCTGGACCTTAGTTAAATCCAGGTTGAACATAGGAACTGCTTGAGAAAAGTGGATGTTGACCAGGGCCAATTTAACAATATAGATGTCTGAGTTCTAGTATCCAGGAAGTTCCTTGGCTCTGTTTCATTTCATAAAAAAGCTGGAACTGGCATTTGCTTATGTACATCCACCTTTTCTGTGACATAATAATGTATCAATTTCTATATTTCAGTAATATTCTACAGCACAGTGAACACCAGACCCTTCCCAGCAAACTACATAAAACTTACTTCACAATGACCCAAAATCACGGCACTACTTAACCAGATGGTATATTTTTCATGTTCTGAAGTTCAATGGATAAAATAATTTTTGGCTGTTACAGAGGACCATTCATCCAAGCATTCCAAGAAACTTGGAGGCACTAAACAAGGAAAAATTTCCTTTGGGAGCAGCTGGAAGACTGTAAAGAAAGCAGTTCAAATCATTATAAAAGTTATTAACAACTAGGACAGAACCTGCTTCCAACAGAACTGTTAGGCTCTGATGTGTTTCATTCCTGTTACTACATTAGTATTGTGGTAAATAACTATTGACACTTCCTTCTTTACAATAAGTATTTTGTCATCATGCGGGCAATTCTTAGCAACAACATCTTAGTTTTTACTTTCCACTCTGAAAATTTATTGAACAACAACAAGAGGACAGTGTGAAAGACTTTGACCTGTTGTACATCGGTCTGGTATCTGAGCTCACCATGGAGACCTGGAGTACAGAAGGAGGAAATACTTCACTGTCCACTCATCTGGGGCAGATGAATCTGTTACAGTCCCCAGAAGAGGGATTTTGAAAGGTATTTATATAAATGTTCTGATGTAAGATTTTATTGCTAAAACATTTGATTTTAGCTCTGGACACTGTCAGCCTCCAGTTCAGTCTGATATTTTGTGGCAGGAAGGACCATGCTAGGATCCTGTCCAGGAGGGCTGAGTTTCCAGTGCCTGATCGTTGGCATCAGGGACTGAAGGAGTTATTGCCTGGTGCTGGGTGGAGGAGCAGGTAATCTCTGAGGATAGGAGGGAAGGTGGCAAATAAGCAGCAGTGGCACATTGCATCAAAGAAGGAAGACTTTGGACTCCACTCCCAGTGAGGTCATGCCGGAGGATAAGTGGAATGAGCCTCAAGCCAGGCAGCAGAAGACAGATTTTATTTTCCATTGAAGCTTTTACCTCACAAATCCATAGCAAGTCATCCCCTCACCAGGAATTTTTCCAAGTGGAGGAGCAGAGGGCTGGTTCTCAGTTTAACAAATGCATGTGTCTGAACAACTCGTGTTTGAGTGGCCAGTTTTCCTTTTTTCCCTCTTGCTGTTCTGTAACAGTGTCACATTCTGTGTGTGCCCATGCAGGTATTATATACAAACCTTCACTTTTGAAGACATGTGTCTCTCTTCTGCAGCTACCCAAAGCCATGAGCACACAGGCTCATTGCACATGCAGTTACCTGCACAGCACAGAGAGATGCTCAAACTCAGCCTTGAACCAGGCAGCTTGGATGGCCTGTGTGTTCTGGCCTGACAGAAAGAAAAATTAATAAATTGCAAATGTGTAATCACACACTACCTACCTAAAATTCTCCATTATTCCATTTAAGGCAATTATGTTTTACTGGCTTTCAACACAGCATTTTCTCTTTCCATCTTGAATAGCTTCATGAGACTGTTCAAGAGGCAGCTGGTTTCTACTTTTCCAATGGCAGAAATGAATAAGGTAAAGCAAATTCTTCCAGTGCAGGTTATAACAAACTCAAAATTTTTAGTAGTTTGAATGAGATTTCTGGGAAAAAAATTAAAATTATGTCATATATAAAAAATAATACTCCTTAAAATGAATTGTATGTTATTAATGAGAAGCCCAAACAAAAATGTAGTCTATGATTTCAAGTTTCATTTGACTTTCAGCAAAATGTTTAGTCCATATTTAATCCTCCTTTTGTCATGTTTTTGTCTTCTATTCCTCCTTCAGTATGACACTGTTAATCAGTGTTAAAGATTATGGAGTGATTTCCATTTTGGTTCTCTCAGTTTAAAAATTTATCCATATAACCATATAAACTGCTTATTACAACATGCATTTCCCAGGCTTGTTTTGTGCCCAGATTTTACAGTAATTTTATTCTCAAATGTTCAGCTTTTTTTTCTTTTTGTAAGATAAGAACAAAATAGATGAACATTATGAACATGTACAGCAACACACAAAGTAGAGCACAACCAGTAACACCTTAGGTATCAAGTTTCAAACAGTAAAGAACTAAATTGAGGAAATTTTGAACACAGGGCAATGTGAAGGCCAAAGATTAAAAATTAGATAAAGGACTCAGACAATCTCTCAGAGGATCCATTTCTTGGGTAATCACTAGCTGACAATATCTAGGACTGGATCAATTCATTTTCCCTTCTTCCCCTGTGGATTTGCTAGTGGCTACTGTCAACATCAGCACAACCTTAATTGAAAGGATGGTTTGGAAGTGTTACATTTGGCTTGAAAAGAGCCATCATTGGATAATATGACTATATAAGATAACTTCCATGGCTAAAAATAGATGTTCTTGAGAGAGTAACTATGAAATATGATTAATAATGGCAGGGTAATGGAATACATTCTAGAAACAGACTTCATAAGTGAAGGATAAAGTTAAACAGGATAAAGTTTTATAGCAACCAACAAGCCTTTAAATGGCCTGAATACTTATGAATCACTTAAAATATCTGTGGCTGAGCATGAGGGTTCATTTTTAAGCTCTCAAACATCCAGTAATTTTGTATGAAATTTCATAATCTATAATCAGGCTTGCTGAGTCCAACAGGTGTGTGCTCAGTACAGCAGTTTTTCCATTACACACTTTAGGAAACCCCATAAATATCAGTACAGATGACTGACAAAGTAATCTGGATACACTTAGATTAAATTGGGAATTCTGAGTAAGGGTCCATAAAGGCCATTATGTGGTTAGGTTGTGTCATAACCACACCCGTCTCCTAGGATGACCAAGGATTCCTCTGCAATTTCCAAAAAACATGGAGAGACTTTTACCCATAAGACTTCTCCATGATGGTAGGAGATATTAGTGTGCACTGTGTGAGACAGAAGTTTTCATGGATGGCCTTTTGAGAGGGTTACCATCAGAGATACTGGGATAGGAAAGGACTGATGTTTGTAATGCTACATCTCATTTTCCAACCCGTCAACCAGTTTTTCAACCTGAATGGCACCATTAAATTTTTTCCAAATCTAGTGTGTATTGCCATTCTGAAATTCAGGCCAGCTTATTTAGAGAATCCTGTCATATTTACTGATATACTTACTAGGAAAGAAGCAGAAAAGACAGAACGGTCCCATAAGATATCAAGGACAATTTCAAATTAGTGTATTGACTCATTTGAAAATATAGGACTTAAATTAAAAGATAAAAGTAAAACATCTGCCAATAGCTGGAAAAGAAAACAGATTTTGTGTGATATGTTGGTGGTGATAGTGATTCAGCACTCAGGCAGAAGGTTAGATATCATAAACAAATTCCTAAGAGGTGATCACACAACATGTACTCAAACCAGCCCCAGTTATTGCCATCAGCTATTGCTCCCTGGTTTTGGAGATGTGGTTTAGTGGTGAACATGGTGGTGGTGGTGCTAGGATGATGGTTGGACTTGATGATCTTGAAGGTCTTTTCCAACCTTGACTATTCTATGTTTAATGATTCTGTTACTTTGAGTGGAAGAAGCCTCAGACATTTTTAAATTTCATTTGTCTGTGTTTCCTCAGCCTGTGTAAACTTTAATTGTTATTAGAGTTCTCAATCACAAGAGTGATATGAAAGTGGATTAACATAGAAGTACCTAAGCTGTGCAAAAAAGAGGAGTGGAGAGTAGGAAGAAAATGTTAATTTTTCTTTGGCCATGGTTACATGACAAATCATAATCTCTATAATATATGATACACATAGGGACTGGCCATAGTAAATATATACAGTTTAAACCTGACTTGAAAAAGTCCCTTTATCTCAGAAAACTTCAAAGAATTAAAAAAAATTTCCTGTCCTATCTGGAACAATAGAATGGTAAAATATGGTATAAAAATGGACTATCATTGTATTTCTCCCTGTGAAAACATACAAATATTTGTCAATTCATACAGCAATATCATTTAGCTTCAAGCAGGTATGTGAATATAAGTATTCTTGAATGGAAATTCTTGGATTCAAGCCACTGCTTTTAACTATTTTTTTGGTGGATTTCTCTCAGTGGCTCTTGCTGCAGAAAACTGGAGAAAACTCAATAAGCCCTGCATTGGGAAACTGAACCTTGCTTTGTTCCTTTCTATGTGAGTACAAGTTGGTTATTTTTCTACAGTTGCTGAGTCTCCATCTGATCTTGACACAAATGTAATCAAAACTGAAAACATTTCAAAATTTGTTTGTTTTCCCTTGCACTTCCTTTTTTTTTTCTTATAGAGTGAAAAATTTACTTAAACAATATTTTTACAATAGACCCAGCAAATTCTAACCAAATTGGCTCTAAAAATGAACAAATACATCTTAGTGGAGCTGGACCGCAGCCATAGACAGAAAAGACAATAGCAATAAATATGCTGGCCTTGCAAATAATGCAGTTGTTAAAATAAATAATCTTCCAAGATCCTGGGCAAGATAGAAAAATACAAAAAACTAAGAGTAGAGGAGACAAGAAGGAGGAGGAGGAGAAGGAGGAGAAGGAAGAGGAGGGAATGGTGACCCACATGAAGCTGAGGAAACATTTTCTATATGTCTGAAATAAGGTGAGAAAAAAAGTAGGGAGTTTCCTACTTATGCCTTAAGTGAATGCAATAATATAGTATAGCAGCACTGAGGCCGAGAACTTCATTTTCACTTCAGGTCTAGAAGAGAGTTACTTTGGAGTGTTATTATTCCCAAATCTCTCAGGAGGGCTGTGGCAGACAGGACTGGGCCTACAATCTTGAATGCCATTATTTGAATCTGTCTTTTCTGTGTCACACTAGTTTGAGTGTATATAGTATATTACCTTTAATTAATTGAGTGTTTATGTGTTAAAAAGTTATTCACTTGTGCAGAGAGTGATTTGCTGGGATTTATGATGGGAACATTTTATAACGGCAGCATGTGTTTCCCTACAATTTGTATAGGTTCATTCATTATAATTTTTCCTGATGTTTTGCCTACCATATTATTAACTTCCCCAAAGCAATGAAATAGCAGCTTGTCTTCTCACAGCAGAGAAACGAGAGGAATAATTATGAATGTGGAAATCCCAGTGAAAACATGCTTCTATTGAAAGGGCCTAGTGGTCCAAATAGAGGCTTGCTGGATTTATGAAGTCCATAAAAAAAGCAAACATACAGAAAAACAGATGCTTTTTTGCTTCCAAAAGTCTTGGAAGTCCTACACTTAGGAAAAACGGGGGGAAGGGAACAGGAGAGAATGTTGCATTTATCATAGAATCATAGAATCGTTTTGGTTGGAAAAGACCTCTAAGATCCTCAAGTCTGTTAACCCAGCACGGCCAAGTCCAGCACTAAACCATGTCCCTAACATGTTTTATGCCACTATTAACAAAAATTTATATTCTACTATAGGCTACAAAGTCTGAATAAATCATCAAATCTTCAAGTCTTTGCCATGCATAGCTGTTTAATCATTTGCAAGTATTCTTTTCAAAATTTAAGAGTTTGTGAGCATAGCATTTGATTTGTTACTCCTTCAGTAGTAAAATCACCTTTGCTTCAAAGGGATTGCTCTTTAGGACTCTTTGCCTGCAAGAATTTACAATAATGGGAAAATGAATAGCATTCACTGATGGTGGTAGGGGAAATTTTTTTCCAGGCTGTCAGTGAGGACGTAGAGGGAAAGCCTGTGAAATCAATTCCAGAAAACGTTGTGGATCACTGGTTATTTTACAAAGATCCAAAGCTGACAGGACCACCACAGTCATTTGTGTTTATTGTTCAAGAGGGTGCTTTTTTGGACCATCCCTACCAAAACCAATCTCGTTTAAGAAAAAAGTGAAGGGGGGTTAAGGGGACCAGAAAAGCAGGAGGCAGAGTAAGCAATGAGCCCTCTCCAAGCCCCGCTTGAGGATAGCCTTCCCCAGCACTGCCCCAGCCCTACCCCTCACTTAGGCACTTTGTATTATTACATGTGCACTCTTCATTGTTTTTTCTCACAACAACCCGGTCTGCTTCTGCACTCTGTCGTCCGGGTGGCCACTCATAAAAAATGTGATTTACATTCTTGTTTCACTCTCACCACCTTTTCACTTCCTGTTGCTTCTGCAACCCATGCTTTGCTTGCCTTTTCTGTTCTTTTAATCTAAAAACTGAATTTATGTACATTTTATGTTTATTACTATTATATGTTTGTGCATGCAGCAGAGGAAAAAAATTGAACACTGTCACCAGAATTGCCCTAGTTTGTTTTTTTTTTTTAATATCCTATAGATAATAAATTATTCAAACAATGAAAAAGAAAAAATATGACTGGTGAGGGTGACAAAATAATTCAAAATAAAAACAATGAATTTCACCTCAGTTGCTTCCCATTACATTCCAAAATTTTCACACCTAAAAATAATTACATCCAAAAGATTATTACACTTAGGCTGCAACAATATCCTATATAACAGGTAGAAACTAGTTTCAATATCATTGAAAAGCAATGCAAGAAATCTAAAGACTGGAGGTGCCACAGGCTGACAGTGGGTTTGACTGATGAAGTCATGGAGCTTGAAAATATGTGCTCACCTTTTGCCAGGGCCAAACCTCAAACAGCCAAATTCAAGCCCTTTGAAAGAGTTAAGACAATTTACCCCTACCGAGAAGCTGCCTCTATGAGTATAAATCCATGGTATAGCAGAATAAAAGGGTCATTTTGTGCTAATTCAGTCCCACTCATCAGCACAGCCTGAGCAGAAAGATCTGTCATCAAGTGGAAGCTCTCTGACTGGCTGTACACTTTTTGCTGTAAATCTCACAGATTCTCCTAAAAGCAGGCCCATTCTGAGTTCTCACTGGAGACTAGAAGTAACCCTTAGCATTTGCAGAAATAGGCAGCAGATATGGCTGTTTGTTCTTTATTCCCCTGCCTGCCTTAAATTCAGATCCTGTTTTCTCTATTAGGGCTCAGGAAAGAAAAGTGAATAACTGCAAGAACACATGAACAAGTGAAGAGATTCAGAGTTCAAGTATGCACAAAAGATTTGTCTGCTCCTCTGGAATTTATTTAAATTGATCTGATTTTTTTCCAGAGGTAAAGAATGATACACCATGCCCACAATCTTCCAGCAGGTTGAGCAGTCCTCTTCTGCTCTCCACTCCTCAGAGGCAGTCTGCTCTCTCACCTGAACATTTCTTTTTAAAGGGTAAACAGTTCCAACACCATCAGTCTTGCGGGCGGGCACACACCTTTTTAGCTGCACTGTGCTTTTCATCTACCCTCAGTACAGCTGAAAGGGAGCACAGCCCCTGCAGCTTCAGGTCTCTGAAAAGATTCAGAAAGGTGCCAGTGCCAGGTCTGATCCACACATGCCAGAAAAATGTTTCAATATTCTCACCAGAACATTGCTTCTCTGCAAGATGATGAAAAGTCTATGCCTATTTCCATGCACAGCACTGGGAGCCATGCCATGAGCTCAGGGCTCGCAGTCAGCAACTTCTGGCTACTCATCCCAGCTCTGACAGGGATGTACAGGATGGTACTGGGATAGTCATTCTGTGAGCATCTGCCTTATGTACCTTACTGTAGGATAGGGCTCCCTGTTTATCACAACTCTGTTGGGAATTAGTTACTTACAGCTGTGTGAGGGAAGGGGACAATTATGTAGGTGATAACAGTTATTAATTTATAATAGAAATAGGGAATAATAAACTTAAAGTATTTTTAGTATATCAGTAACAATAGCACTTGTGTGACTTAACATCAGGCAATTAAAAGATATTCTTTAATCAGTTCCTGTGCTTATTTTGTAAAATAGTGACTAAAGATTCTTGTTTAAACCTACATAATATATTGATCATTACAAGTGATCAAATTAACTCCCAGATAGCATAGCTAGCATAGTGGATGTATTCATTTGCATTATATCAAGTGATTTATTGGACTTTAGCTTCTACTTGATTTGAGGTACAGAAACACCATAAAGCAATAGAGGTGAGAAAGTCTGTAGGTAGAAACCAGGGAAAGGGAAGAAGAGGTTTAAATGTGCTCAGAGTACATTACAGAGTTTTAAATTAAAAAGGTTTCCCTACCCCCTGCTCAATCTTTTTAGCTCCAGAATGGTCTTGGTAGAAAATGTTAGTGCTGCTAAACTATTAGGTTTAAGCTTTAGCTAGTCCATTTGTGTGAAGTTACACTTCCACAAAACAGCGAGTGTCATGTAAAGGACTTTTTTGCAAATCAAACTACAGCAAGAACATACATTTACAACCATTTGCCAGGGAACAAGGGCTCTCACTCATGGTTAATGGCTCTAGTCATTGGGTTGCAAAGCAGAGAAAAGTAAAGTCTTCAGAGGGATACTGAAAGATTTATAAAATCATGTAGGAAAGAAAGGAAAAACATTCAGAATCTCTCTGTGGAGAAAAAGAAAAAAAAAGAAAAATAATCAGAAGCAGCATATTCAGTGGTTATCAGGACTAAAATGAACTTTTTCATCTCTACTTTGAAAAACCTTCAACTATAACAAATATTCCTCAGACTGAAACCTCTTTGATTTTAAATGTTTCCCAGTGTCTTTCTTAAGTGTTTTGTTTGAAATGATGAAGTTTTAATAAATAGTGGACACATAATAAGCTTCTGTGGGATTTGGACTTTATCCCACAAGTGAGAGGAAGACCTCATAACTCAAAGAGTGATGAAGCCGCAAGAGACTTATGAAGGTTTTTCCGCACTAGTGGGATTAATTCCATATTCCACAGATGCCCATTATATAGAGGTTCTCTGTTTATACTGCAAGGAGGTACAAAGATTTTTTTTTATTAGATTAAAATGTCAGGGTTGAATATAAATGTCTTAGTCAGAAGAGTAAAAGAACAGCTGCTTTGTGGTGTCACAAAACCTCCAGAAAACAGTGTCTGGGTCAGTAGAGAGACATGCACTGAAAATGGTGTGTGTAGCAAGGAGGCATCATTGCAGATCATTTGCTCCCTCCAACAGTAAGGAAAGGAGCTCCTTATCTTTTGAAGAGGATCTGTGAATTGGTTTTCTTCATCACTTCCAGCATTCAAGCCCCTGTTTCTACTGCTCTTGGGCTTTGCTGCTTCATAATATTTACAGGTCTCCCCACTGTATTGAGATCACTGACGAAGGAAAAGGTGAACTTACAGAAAAATGAACTGCCCCACTTTGACTAAAATTAACCTTTATTTCAACACCTTGCAACTCTAGAAAACCACTGAAACTAAGCTGACTATGTCCTGGTAACAAGGACTGTATTCTGTATTCCATATGAACTAGATATACATTTGTTCATAAAAACCTCCAAACACTGCCTGCACTGCACTAAAAAAAAAAAAAAAAGAAACCACTGCACTGTTTTTATATTGGACTACTGCCTTGCTGTATCATGCCATTATTTTTATATGGCAATTCTCTTCTCTGTTCTGAAGTATTTCAAGACTGGATATAACCCCCAGCATAAGAAAAAAAAACAGACTCATGTATTTACATAATTTGTTTTCTTGGAGATATTTGTCTTTTAATGAAGCACTGTTTATCTTCAAAACAGGAAGGCTCTAAAGCACAAATTTTAAAACCAGATTTTGGTTTTGATTTTAAGACCATAAGCTTTCATTAAGAGACTGAGTTCTCTGCAATACTAATTTTTAAATTAAAAGCCACAATGTTCACTGTTATTGTAGAATCCTCTGTATTTTTCATTACATTAGGCAAAACATTTTGGTTTATGTGGGGCATAAACATTCAAAGTAACTTCTGACTGTCTGTGCATTGCAATGGGTAAGCTCCAAAGGAATGGATCTCTCTGGATTTCATTCAGCATGGAGCAAGCTGCCTGTAAACAATATCACTCTGCCCAGCTTTTAAATACCTGGGAAAATCTGTCCTCATTTATTAAACCTAGCTGCTGCTTATGGGTTCAACTGAACCCTGCAGCTTGAAATATCCAAATAAGAGGGCCATGCCTGAATTTCAAAAACCAAGCAGCTATTTCAGAATGAAGTCTTGCCATAACCACAGTGCACAGACCTGCAATGAAGACTGGAGTCAGGGGCCATCTGGCACAGGGCTGCAGAAATCCAGATCATCCTGCTGGTTAGTGTTGATAGTGCTGGGCAGCTGTGAGAACACACCCTTCTTTAATACTCTGTCTGATGCTCCTTTCAGAAGAGCCTGCTGAGGTGCCCAGGCTGTGGTCTGGTTCCTGTTGCTCCATGGAGAACTGGTGAGCCACAGAGGGCTGGGTCCCTCTTTGCTGCAAAGGCAAAAAAAAATAAAAAGAGAAAAAAGAATCCAATCCACAACAAAACAAAACAAAATGAGAAAAGTTGAAAGGGCATAAATAAAGTCAAGAGAGCAAGCTGATAGCAGGATTCATGCTTTTCAAAAGAGGAACACGGTTGGTTCCTGTGCAAGTAAAATTGAATTCTTTAGCCATTATTAGCAATTTTGCTTATATTGCGCAAAAATATAATTCCTGCCATAGCCACAACTGTGTAAGAGGCAGTATTCACAACAGCCTCTCCTATGCATGGGTTGTGGCCAACAAGGCAGCCTCTGTGAACTGCACTATCTCACTAAGAACAGATTGCAAATCCCCATGCTATGATGAGAGCTTCAACACCTGTGCCAGGAGTACTGGAAACCTGAAAAATATCTGGGCCTTCCTATGATGCCATCTCAGGTGGCAGCTCAGTATAAATCTGCTTCAACCACAAGCCCATAAATCTGAGGCTCTGCTCTGGGAAGGATGCAAGGAAAAGATCCTTTTAAAGGTCCTTTTACCCTCTACTTCTCATGGATCGGGATTTTGAGGTCAAGTATTTTTAAATATTTATTTTTAGTACATTAGCATATCTGCTTGCCTACTTAAAATAGTTTAAGAAATATTTAGGACACAAAAACACAAATACATATTTAATGAAGTTCTGGAGTTACCTCCCCATCAATGACAGCAGTGTGGAGAGGTGCTGTGGTAAGTTTCTTACAGGGCCCATGTCAAAAAGAACAAAGTTAAAAATAGCAGAACTTTGAGATGAGACAAAGAAAAGAACACTAGAAGACCAGTAAATTTCTTCCATTTATCTCTAAAAGTTTTATCATGACTTTTAAGCATAGGTTTTACTATTCTGTCTGAAGGAAGCTAACATCGAGTTTAGTCAAGAGAATTTCCTTAACAGGATCTGAAGTGTGATGGAGAAAACTGATTAGGAACCCAATTAGAAATTAGAAACAGGATTGTGTTCTATCAGCTGTATTTTATGAATCACTTTCTGCACTCTGGACCTGGTCTCTTCTGGCATACATTTTTTGCATAACCAGTAATTTCACAGCTTCCTTATTGAGTTGTTGCAAGTTTACACTAACACTGCGGAAGCCTCTACTAATATTTCTGCACGATTTCCTACTAGGTTGAGACAGGGAGTGGAAAGTTAGGTGCAAAGAAATCCACCACAATGAAACCATCCCCTCCCAATATGGAAAGATTTCTACACCTAACTCATCCTATCCAATTTACCCTACACAGAAAAAACACATTGTACTCCTTTTCTAAAATCTCCTTCATTTAAATGGCACTATGCTTTCACAGGGAAGCAGGGAGGAGGGTGCAGGAAGATGACATCTTGGAGACTGCAGTATCCTCCCCTTGATTGATGTAAGTGCTCCACTGGGGGTATGACTTCAATTCTTTCCTTGAAACATGAATCAAATGAGGCCGCAAGCAAATATATTTCCCTGTCAAACATTTCACTTCCTGGAGACAGTTAAGAGCTGATGTGACATACTGTGCACAGTTTATTTTTGCTTTTGGGCCAGCAAATTGCTACACTGTTTTCCAGGCCCTTAAGCTTGGTTTGTGTTTGCTGAAAGAAGTGTTGCAGACACACTGGCTGTGAGTCCAGTAGGATTTCTAGCACACTGACTGATCCTAAGCATTCAGCTGAGGAAATGAAAGATCAGTAAACCAAATTCAGGCCAGTGGTGCATGTGTTCCTCTTTGCTTAAGACCTCAAAAGAGCAGACCATGGAGCTTCTTTCATGTCTTCATATTTGTTGCATCATTCAGTCTGCCTTTTAACAAAACTAACAACTGATGGAATTGCCTGGTTTGTGCATACAAAAAATAGAAACCCAGAGAACACTCTTGTTCTGGCTTCTTTTTTTTTTTTTTTGGTTCCCTGGCCAACAGGCATTTAAAACCTTTGCAAATTCAAGCATCAGAATAATTCCTTGTTGAGAAAAGGAGGACAAAAAACAGTAAGTCTGGCTCAGAGACACAGTGGTAATAAATGGCAAAGCTAGGGCTAGATCAGGCTCTATAGACCTGGCTATTCATTCATTGAAGTAAATGAAGCTTAAATTTCATCTTGTGAATTTTATCTTAAGTTCCCTGTGTTATAGAAACACATGCTGCAGAATCACCAGTGATTTTGCTTATTTGTGGGACAGAGATCATCACCCACCTAATAACAATTTAAAGCAGCTTTTCTTTTATCTGCAGGTTTTAAGCATCCATTGAACCAAGAGCAGAGTAGCATAGTTATAATATCAAAAAACAGGACAAAGTTGTTGAATGACTGAACACTCTTAGCTTACCTGGATGTTGTAAGAAGCCTCTGTCTGATAGTGGCTGTGATTATTGTAGGGCATACTGCTGGCATGACAACATTAAAGAAACACTGGGATCTTCCTACTAATGTGATATTATTTTCTTTATTAATAGGTGCCACTTCCACTATTGATTTCTGTGATGCTAAATGTACCAAAATTAACAGAATACACATTTTTGCAGCATTGAGGTACGACTACAATATAGCAAACTATTTTTGAGCACTACAATAGAGAAGAAAATACAAAGTTCAGAGGTAAAATAAAAATTTAATATCATGTTTTTCTCTGATATTCGTGCATTGAAAACAAAGGCTGATATAAAACAGTCCAAGAACCATTTGGTCTGGCTTTAGTTTTTGAGCATCATCTCCAGATCAGGAACTGCCACTTAGTCATATTGTCTTGTATGCATAGATATATATTTCTGAATTTTGCCCTCAGTAAATTTTTAGCAAAAACTATTGTATGTAAAAGCAGATCATTCAGAACATGCAGACATAAAGAACAAGACTTCATAGAAGGTAGTGAAAATATTACTGCTTATACCAATGATGAGATGGTTTAGTACCCCTAAAGATCTTCAAGAACTTTGCAAACAGCTCCTCTCTCATTCAGGCAAGAGTTTGAATGCTTAACTAGGTCAGACACCCCACAGCAATGTCATTGCTTCTTGGTAATGGTAATGCCAATGCAAATTTTCCAGCACAGGAATGCCAACATGCTTCAGACTTCACCTGGAGAGGACAAGAGGAAATAATTTGGTCTCTACAGTAGTGCAGCCCTGGGCATCTTTGCAGACTACTTGTCATGCCAGCTGTGGTAGTGGTGGTATTTGTGAAGTGGAAAACTGCTTGACACAGAAAAATATTTCACTGCTGTCATTTCCCCCCTCTCTATCTTCCTGAAGTGCAGAGTAGGAGAAATGTCAGAAGCATTTTGGGATAAGAAACTGCCTGTT
The DNA here is from genome assembly GCF_037042795.1 of Molothrus aeneus. Classification (NCBI taxonomy): domain Eukaryota; kingdom Metazoa; phylum Chordata; class Aves; order Passeriformes; family Icteridae; genus Molothrus; species Molothrus aeneus. The sequence continues at coordinate 59,595,408 of NC_089649.1, read as the reverse complement.
TGGCTACTTTGCCTCTTTGTGTTTGACTATTTTTTTCCTCCCAGTCCACTCTGTGTTTCTTTCCACTCTCATGTGTTGTTTCAACACAGATGTCCCTAGGTGTTTAGCAGCCTTCAGCTGGTAGCTGTCTGGTTGGAGAAAAAAATAAACTAGGATATAATTTTCTGAATCAATGTTATAACTGTCACACTGCTAATGTTGACCTCCTTGTTGTTTTTGGTGTCAGTACCACAGAGGGCTTTAGAAGAATCTCTTTATTGCCTGAAAATGCATAGTTTGATCCCTAAGTGCTTCTTAGTAAATCTGACTTCTGATTTCTCTCTTTAATTCCATATCTTTCACTGTTTTCCCCTCTTCCGGGAACCATGATCATTATTTTACTTCATTTATAATCTAACAGTGGGCAAAAATATCACTCACCCCTGCATCCACATATTGCCAGGTGAGTTAAACATAGATACATGCTGCTCCTGTCCTAAAGGATATTGTAATCTAAAGCATGAAGAGGGGTTGACATCAGATTCTGTATTTTAAATTTCATTGCCAGCCAGGATAATATAATGGCTGGACCAGCAGCAGTACATGTATCTTCACATCTAACATGCAAATAATATATTTAGGTATATTTTCCTGAATATAATTATAGACACATTTGTACATGTTTAATAACTTCAGATAAGACCGTTTCATAACAGCCCTTACCTTTTAATCCTAAACCCATACCTCCAGGTGAATATTTTTTTGATATATGTAAATTATGATTCAGTAACTATTGATGTAAGAGTAGCAATGAGAAATTTAGAAAGCCAATAGGGTATAAACAGTTCTGCTAACAAAACAGTGCTCCTGACATCTCCACAATATAATGGGGAAGTACACATAAAACCAAATTAACCTCTTTGAATTTTCATGAGAAGAAAAGGATTTAATTAAGGAAGTCAAGGTTCCTTTCCAGTTCCTCCTTCCAAAAAAATCTGGAAAAAATTTGATCTTTGACCTTTATTCGTAAAATGAATTCTACATCATATTTCTGCATATAGCTCTCTAAGGAGAATCAAGTTTACACTTCCCTCCCAATCCAAACTATAACAGTGCTTAATTAGGTGATAATTTATGTAGTACTTAGCATGAACGTTTGACACTTGCTGAAATAGGCTGCATGAGTGTACATATGTTATCACCTGACTACATCAAGCAACAGCGCCTATACACTGATCAGGTATCTTGGGCTTTATAAGGGATCAAGTAACATTTATAATCCTGTTGTGCCTAAATTTCTAGTAGGTTGGACCTGTCTCCAGTGTCCATTAATATATATGTCTGTGTGTAGTTAAAGCACTGATTATAGGATCTTCAAAACAACAGCAGATAAGGGAAACAGATGTGAAGACAATCTGCAGCAGGGCTGTCCAGAACAGTGTCACTCTGCTCAGATTAAAGTGAGCAGCTGACAAATATTTATTTTTTGCCCACCCAATATGACCAAAAACATGGAACTGAAATGTTTCCCTAACAAACTTATACCTTGAATAATTGTAACTATACTAATCCAACTTCTTTTAAAAAGTGTACAGAGCATTTTCATACAAGGCTTTTTTCTCTACCCCTGCACTCATACTGTTTTTCCAGGTTGAATAGCAACATTTTGATGCAGCTGCTATTTTTCTAAATGGTAGATTACTTTGAACACAAGTAATGCTGGATTATTTTACTTTGGGCAGTCAAAACCTGACTCTCAAATTATGCAAGACTTGATAAGAGACCAGACATTTATTCCTACTTTCTTTATGTTGAGCAGCTCTAACTAACAACAGGCAATATGATGTTCCTAGCTTGGAATCAAGCATGCTGAGTTACCTTGAACATGTCTAAATAGAGATTTGTACCCATTTTTCTAATTATACTTTCCTTCTCTCTACCTAGTAGCAATTAATGGTATCTTACTTGTTCTGAAAATAAACTCAGACCTTGCATGCACAACATGTTCAGCATGTTATGCAAGCATGTTTCATAAAAAAAGATAAAATTAAATTAACATGTGCTGATTAATTGTATTCTACTTTGGCTCACATTTTCTTATTAGGTTTCTTACATCAGTTTTGATATTCCTATTTGCATTTACTAATAGTCCCATTTTTTATGGGAATAATAGAGACAGTGTAACCCTTTGTACTGTTTTTTATAAATTTCAAATTTCTTTACAATATCAAGAAAATTCAACAACCATCATACTTCTCATGCTCTGCTAAGTTGTACCAGAGTGGTTACAGTCTGGTTAACATTTTGTTGATTTTTTTTTCACAGAATCTATAGGTCAGCCTCTAAATACTAAAAAGCTGTCACCATGAAAAGAATCTGAAATATAGTGAAACAAAATATGAAACCAAGATGTTTAGAGAATCAAATTAATGTGATGGTGTCTTTTCAAATAGCTTTAAATGTCGTTAAAACACCAGAACTCCTCCACTACTCCCCTAGCAGAATATTAAGTGTACGAAAGAATTAAAAACTGCTTGTATGTAATAAATAGTAAATAATTCAATTTTCTTGTCAAAAATATCAATTTAAGTGTTCTTCAGAATTTTTTACCAGTCTTTGCTAGCCATCTATTTATGGTTAAACTCCCTGTAGCATTTTAGGACATATGATACTTAAGCACCTATATTTTTGGTAGCTTAATTCAAATGTACTCCAAATGCAAATTAGGTTAATGCAAATTGTATTGCTGTGTCATAGTTTCAGCCCCCCATAGTTTCATAGTCAGCAGCCCAGCCCCACACAGCCACTCACTCCCTCCCTCCAGCAGGATCAGGGAGAGAAACAGAAGGGTAAACCTGGAAAACTCATGGGTTGAGATAAAGACAGTTCAATGGGGAAAGCAAAAGCTGCAGATGCAAGCAAAGCAAAACAAGGAATTAATTCACTGTTCCCTGTGGGCAGGGAGGTGCTCAGCCATCTCTAGGAGAGCAGGGCTGCATCACACATAACGGTGACCTGAGAAAAATTCCATCACTCCAAGTGTCCCCCTCTTCTTCTTTCTTCCCCCTTCTTTATAAACTGAGCATGATTTCACCTGGTCTGGAATATCCCTTTGGGCAGTTTGATCACCTGTCCCACCTGTGCCTCCTCCCAAATTCCCAGACACCCCCAAATTCTTTGCCAGTGTGGCAGCACACAACAGCAGAAAAGGCCTTAGCTCTGTGAGCCCTGCTCAGCAACATCTCTCTTACCACTGTGTTCAGCACAAATCGAAAACACAGCCCCATGCCAGCCACTGAGAAGAAAATCAACTCTATCCCAACCAAAACCAGCATATACTGCACAAGTTTATTTCATTAACCAACAGTGATGGTGTTTATGAAATAATTGAACTCATGAGCCATTTTAACAAAGGCAGGAAATACTTAAAGAGTTTGCTGATTTTTGTCACAAGTTAAACATTCCATAATAAGTCATCAGTTTTTGAAGAAGGAAAACTATGAATTGAACCTTGTGTTTCTGTCTATAGACTTCACTGACTTGTCTTTCACCAATAAAAGGGGAAGAATGAATGGGAGATAATGAATGTAGCAACCTTGTGACTAACAGACACCTGAACCTGATTCTGAAATTCCTGCAACTCCAACTCTGCTCCAGACTGTCCCTTGCAGGGTCTGGTTCTCCAACACCTTGCAGACAGAATCATTTTTCACACTGTGCAATATGATGCCATACTGTTTTGACTACAAAACAGACCCTTGTTCCACTAGGGTAGGTAATTTTAAAATACACAGGGCAACATTTAATTAATCCCAGCATGTGTCCTTGATTATCCTCTTCTTTACAAATCACAAATTACTGAGAGGACTAGCAAGCTAGAGCTATAGCACACCACCAAGACACTGTCAAGAAGCCTCCCAGACCACTTTGATTTGCTCTTCTCAGTTACTAGTCAAAAGGCAAAAGAGAAATCCAGCTACTGATGCAATTCAAGGCAAAGTAGACATTCCCTGTTTTTTTTTTTAAATAGTTATTCTTGAAACTGATTCTAATTTTGTAGAGTATCTTTGAATCGGGAAAGACAGAGGTTTAACTCTTTTCACCACCTCTCAGTCTTGTTTGGTTCTCTTCCCCATACAGACAAGAGAAGCTGGGTTATTTCTGGTTCTAGACAAAGAGCCCGAATCTTATACTGAACTTCACCATGTTAAAAATAAAATAAAATAAAATAAAATAAAATAAAATAAAATAAAATAAAATAAAATATAATAAATTTTTAAAAACCAGCTACTGGGAAGAGTGTTGAGAAGCAATGGCCCATTTATATTCTGTCTACAACTTAGCATAAAACCAGAAAACATATAATTCCAGGGGACTCAATTCAAAGCAAAATGTTTAAGCTTCTGCACTGAAGAACTTTATGCAAGGCCAGAGAAAACAGAGAACAACAACTTTCCACAGTGTTTAGCTGCTTTGCTTGTGCTTCCATGATACAGAGGCCAAACATACAGTAATTTTAACTGAATCAAGTCCAAGATGTGTCTAAGTGTATCCACTGAAAATGAAACCGACCTTGGGGAGAAAGAAGAAATGGCACAGCAGTGAAAACATCTTGTGCCTTAAGGACAAGCATAGAGAAAGTAGCAGCAGCTCATGCTCCTCTCAAAATAATAACTAGGGTTATTATTTACCAGACAGAATTGACCTTTCTCCTTGCACAGTAAGTCTTTGGTGCCAGCAAAGGCAGAGAAGGTAACTAAATAAGTATTCTGAAAGAGAACAGGAGCAAGTATTCAGGATGATGCTAGTATGACAGGAAACAAGAGCAAGAGATTCTCTTGCTCCTTCTGAAATGGAAAGGATGATTTATCATAGGCAACTAAATAAGAGAAACAGTGTATGTCAACAGAAAGCAATTGGTAGAACTTCTGGCATGAGTAGGGATATTGAATTAATAATGATGGTAATGGCTTTATTTTAATTCTAAAATTATCCTTCCTGTCGTCAAATTATCATTTATATAAAATCATAAAATGGTATTAAGAATCTGTAGTCAAAATTCCCCTCAAGCCTACTTGTCAATTCCCAAACTTTAAAAAAATAACTACAAGGCAAGATGTAGAACACTTTTATTTTCCAACATTAGTCTAACAAGTGGACAGACTGTATTACTCACCCAAAGAATCACCTCCCATGTCTCTTTCCACTTCACTTGTTGTTTTTTGGTTTTTGGTTTTTTTTATTTTACTGGATAAATCTTAAAGTTATCCTACATCTTCTTTTCCTCCCCTTTGCTCTCTGCCACTTTCTCTTGCAGGAGGTTCATACAACTTACAGTTCACCTCTTCTCTCTTCTCAAGAGAAGGAAAAGGAGGAAAGGAGAGATAAAACTTTCTGTGTTACCTCTTTTCCCTCTTTTCCTAGATTCATTGGCTTGGCTGGGGCAATCTAAAGGGGCAGGAGCATCTGTCATGAGCTACCAAATTTTTCACACATCTTGATACCCTTGAGCATGGAAGTGTCCAGTCCCACCACACTGTGCCACAGCAGTCAGGCTCAGCTGTTAATAAAGGTTCTGAACACTTGAACAAATGCAAATATGCTTCATTTTCACAGGTTTTTCTTTAGTGATTAAGTTTTCCCTATGTCCTTTCTCCTAATTATATTTTTTCAAAGCACGCCAAATAGTAATTCTGCATGACAGTTTTATCACCTGCATAACATTTCAAATGAATTGGTTTTTGCATTTGATGTTGTTTAAACACTTCCCATATACTCTTCAGTCCTACAATCTTCAATGTGTTCTGCCTATATTAAATAATATTTAGTAGACAGTTGGGGTATGTGCTGGGTTTTTTTCCATTTTTAAGTGTTTAAGTGGTAATAAATGCATAATATGTTTCAAATAAATTTCATATATATATATATATATATATATATTTCATATGTTGTTAAGAATTTTTTTTTTTGCATTGCCATAGGTAAGCTTGTCACATTTTCCATTGCAAACTTAATTTTAGGGTTTATAACTTCTCCATAAAATATGTCCTTCAGTAGGAAATCTGACATTTAATTCCCCAGCTGAAAAGAAGAGGTGGGGTTTTTCCTTACAAAAACCAGATTAATAAAATAATAGTTCAGCAAACATTTATAGTACCCAGAAATGAAGTGACAAAAAAGCCTTTGCAGCTTGGATTCCTTCTCTTAGACTGCTACAAAGGTTTAATGTAAAATAAGTCAAATTCTGAACTGGAATATAAACACAGCATTTTTTTTCCTAACCAAAAATAAGATCTTTCCAATATCAACTACTTCTGATTAGACTTTGAAGCACTTTTTGACTCCACCACAAAGAAAATGAAATAGTATTGGTTCATTGTCTGTATAGGTCACTAATAATTTAAGCAGTCAAACAGAATAGCCCAGACTAATTAAAAGTTTTTTGATCTTTTTTGAACTAAATTAGAGCACAATAATGATAGTCCATCCCTGATTGTATGATTTAAGTTTTACTTCTTACTTTTTTGATAGTCTACAATCCATGATAAAAAAGGATTTCTTTCCTCACCTCTAAAAATTTTATACTAAAAACATACTGCTTGCCACTATTTCTGTTTTTAAACAGGACAACAAAATAGCGGGTAAGACAAATCATACAAGATAAAAGCATAGACGAAGTTAAAAACTCTGATGGTTTCTTGATAATTTATAAGTATATTTTTCATAAAGCAGGAATAATATGGGAGTGAGTCAAGTATCAGAATTCTAAGCTTATTGCAGCTTTCAGGTTCAGGCCTATGCATGATAACTGCTATTTTTATAAAATTATGTAGCCTTGTTTTCAATTTCTCACATAATTACTGCCAGCAGTTTTCCTCAACTACAGTGTTTTCCAGATTAATCTATCTCTACATTGCCAAATTTTATGACCTTTATTGCGAGTCACCCAAGTGTTTTCTCAAAGTTCTTTTTTATCCTGAGCAGTTAGATTCTTAGCTTTCATTCCTTCCAAACATAACAGTATAGTTCACAACTTGATTTTTAAAAAAATGTTCAGAAATGCCCTGATTTTTAGTCTTTAAAAGACAAAACAGGTCCTATATTTATTATATCAAAAATTCCCCAAACTCATGACATTCCAAACTTGATTGATGATTTATGAATGCTTTCAGGTTAGCAATGCTTTACTATGTGTTCCTCAAATTCCTGTCTGACCACTACATCCACCAGCTACTTGGTCTTTGATCTTTCTTCCACAAATTTCACTCAATATTTTCAGGTTTAAAACTGAAATGAAATAGCTTTTTCTTTGACTCAGGACTTTATTGTACCTATATTCTAGCTAAACTTTAAAATGGCTCCCAAAGTCTTTGGTTGCTCCACTTCGCATGGATTACCAAGCAGGAGCTGTGCAACAATCTCTGTTGTGCTTTGTCTTGTGTTTTTTGTCACTTTTATATTACATATAAATAGTACATAAATTAACAGAGTTAGAGCTGTGTTTTGCTGATGTAGATGGGCCCAGTTTTTCCATTTTGTTAGAATCATGTTTTTCTTTAGTTTCTCCCTGTGTGACATAGCTTCCAACTCATACAATGTGCTTACATTCATTTTTGCTTTTCCTTCTGGCCTCTAATACTGGGAAATTATTCATTAATTTACTAACAAAAGCACAGGTGTTAAAACATGCATTTAGAAAATGAAACAATTTATAGGAAGGCAAGATTTGTCCATAGTTTAATTTTACACTGTTGGAGCTCATCCTCATATGGGATGTTGAGTTTTTAAAGAGACCTGACAAACATGAAGTAGAACACCAGAAGAGGTTTAGCCTATCAATTACACATCACAAGACCTTAATTTCCTGATTTTCCATTATATGCTCATGGAGCATGTTTCATTTCTAACCAGCCATAGTAAGTCTATATCATGCCTGATTTAAAGTCAAATTTCTGAGTGCTGCCAAAGTTGCAGTTCAAACTAACCATGTGGTCAATAAACAGCATCTTGTTTTAGTAGTCTAAAAATTCTTTAGGGAAGCAATTGTGTGGGAAAAGAAAAAAGCAACATCTTATGATGGAAATGCCTGAAAAAATGTATCTGGCCACGGGCAAACACCAAAACAAATGCCATACCACTAGTTACAGATAATCTGTGTCCTTAATAAATACAGACTAAAGCCAGACTTAACACTTCCTACTTTGCACATGAAATTTAGTCACTCACACAGCTATATATTAGACTTTGCTTCACATGAATATTGTTAGGGCTGCTTCAAGTTACATGACCAAGATCCCTTTGTTGGGGATGATAAATAGGCACCTCTAGGAGTTGGGATCAAATCACCATCCAGTTCTAACTTCTTGGACTGCACCTTAAATATACTGCTATTAAAAGAAATATGAGCTAAGTGGGAATCAGCAGCAACATTGTTTTCCACTTCTCTTAAACTCTTGAAATACAGACTTTTGTCTGAATAGTGGAAGTCTACAATTTGACTCTACCCATCTAAGCCATAAGTCCTGATAGCATGTGTGTCTCTGCAAAGGTGTCTACAAAAAAATAAAGATATTTTAGGTACTTCTAGGTGATAGTTAGTGTTTGAAAGTAAGAAGTTCAAACTGCTGGCATGGTGTCAGAATCTCCCAAATACCTCTTGGGAACTGCTTAGAGAATAGCATTGACCAGAGTTTTTTTCCCAGTGGGGCAATATCCTTTTCAAGGGAGAAAGGAGAAAATTTGGCCTAAACTATTTTTTAATGTGCCTCTCTCCACATACACACAAGCTCTGAAACTAGGAGTGGAACAACAGCTGAGAAATAGGCCTTTTTGGCTTTGAAATATCACATCCCAAATCAACACCTTGTGGAAAAACAGAAAGAAATAACTTAATTAAAAAGAAAACAAAATTGTCAACAATGGAACCACATTGGTTTCTACCAAGTAAAAGAAGGTATCTGTGACATGATGTTATACAACCGTGATGAGAAAGCTTACTATTATTAAATTTCTTACTGTATTATACACTTTAAAGAGGCATGAAGTATTTACACAGCATGACTGCACTTTTATGTCTTCAAGGGATTAATTTAACACAATCCAAACAGCTAAACGTTAAGGCTGATCTATCACTAATTCTTTAAAAGCCACAGATTTAGCTTTAAGAATGAGAAGACAATTTAGTCCCATTCCCTACCCAAAACCAATTCTTTGGCTTTTAAAGACTGATGATTAATATATGGAAGTATTTGTTCTCTCCTTGTCTCTTTCTTCCCAGCACTATCATCTATCACAACTATGATGAATTTAGACTAAGGCAAGTCTAAATGAAGTGAGAGGAAAGGTAGAACTTCTTGAAAAAGAATTAGTTCTAAATTCACTGGGAAAGTGAATCTAAGTTTTGTTTCTTATGAAAAGCATTAAAAGAACTTGTGGACATACGGTAGGATGTGAACTGTAATAAATCATACTCTTAACTCTGCTATTTGTCTTCTTTAATATTCCATTAGTGAGCAAATGATTCGTTTTTCCCTTTGGAGAGCTACAAACTACAGAACTTACAACTATTTAACAAGAAATAACACTAAGGAGAAAGAGAAATACCAGAGTTGTTCCACCTTCTCAAATAAAATTTTTATCCAAATATCATTCTTATTTTCAGACAAAAAAAAAAAAAAAGATGAAAGATGAAAACTCTGAAGTACTTTGGGGTGCCTCTGCAGTTTTTAGTCTTGTAAATTCCCTCTGACTCAAGTGGAAGTTTCCCTGTAAAAGGACTGGAGGAAAACAGAGGGAGGACCTCTCCTTTAGACTTCAAAAATGTTGGTCTTGCACATTCTTCTCCAAAAATGTAATGTGCAATACATTTATTTATATTAGTAACCAAGAAACAATATTTATTTTGGAAGACACTGGGTTTCATTACCGTGAGCAGAAATGTGGTATTCACCCACAGCTCTGGGCTGGGCACAGAGGGAAGGTAGTTTCAGGGCATTCTGAACTGGCATTTCCCCGTGGAGTTGTCTGCGGTGTCAAAACGTGGAGGCAACACAGCAACCCCTCTGCATAGCCACAGTCACCCTGTCAGGCAAGTTCTGCCCCACCAGAAGAGATTAGAAATATGGGTCCTCCTTCAGGGTTTTGTTCCTTAGGAGAAAACAGCATCAAAAGGTCTTGTTTGGAGAGGGAACCCTCATTTTTCCCCTCCTTCCATGCCTTGTAGCCTCTTGACCTACAAATTTCTAGACGGAAAATGTTATATTTTTCTGAAGTTGAATTTTGAAACAAAACATATTAGTACAATACTGCCAATCCCAAGCATTCAGAAATCATGAGTCAGACACCAAAAGTTATGAGACTGGCTGGCACTTCAAATTTAAGAAGAAAGTGTCTTTTGTTTTGTTATTCTTAGTCTACAGTATGGTCACATTTTTAAGCTTCTGTTGGCAACCAAGAAAGCAGACGCTGAACCAATGCATTGTTTTATTATTTTGAATGCAATTACATTGTTATGTAATACTTGATTTTAGCAGCTCAGGCACTAAGAAAACTAGATGTTGCATGACTAGTCATAAAAATCACCCAATTTGGCAACAGTTACGAGTTGTGCTGTTATAGTCTGAACATTTTGGCACCCATGACTTGGCACTGATTTCAAAATGTCTACTGATATGAATTATAAAGACATCACACTATGCTTCTGTTCCTGGGGACATGAAAAGAGTTAATAGTCTATATCCCAAAAATGACAGCAAATCACACCTTCTACTCTTTGAAATGATCCAAAACCACATATCAAGTCAATATTCATGTGTATTTCTGAGTGGTTTCAACTGTAAGCCTTATGCCAAGAATACCCTTGTGATTTGGATTCTAGATTGAGTGAAAAATGCCTCACTCAGATCCAAACAAAATCTCAGAGAAATGTTCCCTTCAGACTTGTAATCTTGTGATTTGTGCAAGAATGCTGGGGGTTTGGGTCATAAACCTAGGAAAGACAAGTTTATAGATTTCTGTCGTACAGTCAAAATCCTAAACAGAAATCATTGATTAGTTTTAGACACAAATCTGCAGTATGTAATTTTGATATTACATATATAAATTACTGGTCTTCTTCTGAAACACTCATTACAGAGAAATATTTCATTATCCAGAACCAATCTTGAGAGTCAGATGACTGGATTCTCTCCTTTATGTGTCTCAAAAGGCTCACTTTTCCAATCCCATGACATTCCCGTGAGGGAGTGGGAGACTGCCCAGACATGACCAATCTTATTTTCAGAGCTGGGTGAGTGAGAATGCCAGCTGAATGGTGATTTTACTGTCACTGTTGGTAGGTACAACATGGACTGTAGGAGTATGTCACCATGTGTGATTCAAACTGGCTCTGCTGCTGGGCTCCACTGGAGGAGCACTACTAGAGGAGCTCTACACTGGGCTGCTTGCACAGCTGCAATGCATTAGATGCTGCTGTTAGAAAAATACTGAATTTTGCAAAAGAGGGAAGCTGCCATGCACAGTGACCATCTGACATTTGTAGCAATTCCCATGGGACTGCCAGGGTCCAGCTAAAAGACCTGTAAGAAACACAGAGCCCCAGAAGTAGATCTGGTAATGGTTGGATCTTGTGTTCATTCAGTGCTGATGGCAATGTCATGCTAATGCTACCTGGAAGAAAAATAATGTCATTTCTACTTTTTAATAGCATAGATAATGCAAATTTACTTATTACTTTAAATTTGATTTAACCATCTTTTCATCAGCTTATAAACACTGAAGCTGACAGTTAATGAGGCATTAGGCTGTGGTCAGGACTCCATAACTGTCCTTTGGTCTTTCTTTATTTTTGCTCCAGGTGTTATTTACTGAACTTAGTTGCTCTTCAGCCTAAAATCAGTCAAGATCTCTCATTTGTCTGCCTTCCTCCTATATGCCTTCCCCCAGGCTCCTAGAGGTTGTCCTCACTTAGGTCAAGCAGGTTAGACAAGTGAGGAAGAGGCATCCCTTATCCATGAGTCTGAGCCTCTGTGAGACATGAGGCTCACAGGGATTCTTACAGGCAGTGACTCCTGGCCTCTCCCTACCCTGTCTCATCCTTCATGTGACTGACCCAGCCCCTCTGCCCAACACAGCTCTTGTAGTTCCTTTAACCAAAACCTTTCCAATTCTTCTCTTCCTTTGAACTCTGATTTCATGCTCTGGTCTAACAACTTTTTTCTGTTTATTTTCCAGCATCCATTTGTTGTTCCAGTGTTCCTTTACCCCATTATTTTCTCCTCCAACCCCTTTAATTGGGTTTCCCCTTAACATAAATGTCCAAATGTAGCCTGGCATCACCCTGTAAGCAGTCTAGACACACCTTTTATGATGGATACCAGAGGAGGAAAAACTGAAAGAGCAAAAGAGGGTTCACAAATAGCAATTCCTCATGGCAATCACTACTCCCAACTCTCTAGCAGCTGCTGCCCCTGCTCTGCTGCTCTGCCTTCTGTCTCCCACAGAAAGTAGGCAGATCCACCTGCCTGTTGGAGCCTGCTGGACCAAGTTCACTCAGTGCATCAAGAGCAAATTAAATCTGCTAACCTCTCTGTTTCTCAATGGAATTCAGGTTATTCTACTTTAAAGTCAATATGATTATTTAACGTTTTGTTTTAAATTGGATTTTGATATTTTGATCTGTCTGTAGGTTCCTCAGGGCCTTTCCAGTCAAGTAATTAACAGGATAACATTCCCCACTTAAAGTCTTTGTAGCTGCAGTTTTATTCCTTGCTATGAAAAATTACTTTTGGATCAGACTCTAGACAATCTTTTTTGATTATTTATCTAAAACTAAAAGCAGGAAATGATTCATTTGATTTTTGCCAATACTGGAGTGTTGCCACTTTTAGCTCAGGAAGAGTAGGCTTCCTTTGGCAGCCTTTGCTTGCATGATGATGAATGAAGTTCTATGTTTAGTGCTTGCTAAAATTTTATAGAGTCTAAAAAAGCAATCTAAACATGTTATAGGGAGTGGGTAAGTTTTTCAGATAACTATACCAAAAGCTCTCATGCTGTGTCACAGCAATACCTTCAATATACACATAGGGGAGGGACTCTTTCCAAAAAAAGATCTTTAAATACTTGAAAATGCACTATTTTTCATAATAAGCAAATCATTCCCCCAAAGTGAATACACATTAGCAGTTACATTACATAGAGGAAAACATAAATGTCTCTCCTTGTCTTAATGATATAGCACCCAAATTGCATGCAGTCATTTGTCACAAAAAAAGCTTAGACCACCATGGAACAGGCAGTTAAAGAGCACAATAAAACCTACTGTAGACCTAACCAGCAAATGCTACCTACTGATGAACAGAAAAGTCTTAGAAGTCTTGACAATATAAATATTTGTCTGTACTAAGAGTTACAATAACTCAATCATGATACCTTAATTGTGGGGAGGGAATTAGGCAGAAATGATGCATTTATATCTGATGAAAGTATCCAAGTATCCTTTCAAAAATAACCATAAATTTTACATAAATTGGTCTCACTGGATGGTGCTTGTCATTCAGACAAACTTATTTTCAAGATCTGAATGCAAACAGACATGTTTGACTAATTCAGGAAGTTTTACAAATATTTTGTCCTCAAATTCAGTGTCTTCAACTTTGTTCTCACCTGCCTTTGTTCTCTCCTCGCACACTACTTACCTTTGTGATTTGATGGAGCATTTCTCCCCAGTGTTTCCTTTGATAACTCCCCAACAGGATTCTGGAATGGCATGTTCAAGTGAGCCAGTCTTCATGTGGAGAACAGTCCCCTCATTCATGTACCTTCCCTGCCTCCAAGGGTTCTCAGATGTGGACGGGTGCTCTCAGATGATTTACACCTCTGTGCAGACTGTAACTCCACTTGATGTTCACTGTGCTTGGGATCAGACTTTAGTCAGGAAGGTAATCTTGAACTAAAGGTACTTTTATATATGTATATGATTTTAAGAGTATTTGGCATGTATTAGAACAAGAACAATGTTATTTTTAACTTTTTAACAGAGTTATAGGTAATTATTTTGTTTGGAGGGCAAATTAATATTATCATTTTACACTCTTCCATTCACAGTGAGCAAATAGCTTGCCTCAGGAATATAAATGGTTTAGAATATTAGGCTATTTTTGTTATTGTATGAAAGTAGTCTAAATGTCTATGGTTAGTTAAAGATTTTGCCTTTCCTGACCTCACCTGTGTTTGCTTTCCTCGTGAAGATTTACTTTACACTTTGCTTAATGACATACTTTCCAGAATTAAGGTCTCTCCAGGACAAATAATGTAAAATAATTCTGTAACTACACCTAACTAAAGGCCATTCTCATGCAAAAAATTGGGGAAAGAGAATGAAAAAGCAGTACACAAAGAAAATGAAAATAGCTGCATATTGATAACCCTATCCTGCTTCCTTTAAAATTGGCTGTGGAGCCTGGTCAGCTCCTTTGGGTAGTGTATAATTTTTAATAAATGGTCCTGTCTTATAAGCTACATCAAAGGCAATTTGTATCATACACATTTGAGACTCCCGGTTCAGACAGCTTTTGTTATTCTACCTTCTTTAAAACTACTCAGGAAGCATTTGCATTCCTGGAATAAACTGTCACTGGTATCATCTTTGAGGTGTGCTTCTGAGAATCATCAAATAGAAAAGAAAAATATACTAATGGAATAGGCCAGGACAAGTAAAAGATAAATCTGTGAGGAGTCAGGATTAAAACATGGGAAAATGGACAGTTCAGCAAGGGCCACAGGCAAGGTCTATCTGGTGCTTTGGTTTCAACCACAGTCCATATTGGACAAAATACAGATAGTGGATCATTTTCACTTCAGTTATCATTCTGTTCTGCAACAGTCAGGTATAAAGAATCTCAAGGATTTAAATTCCCATTCAAAATGTACATCACCTTCAATTTTACAATTAATAATTTTTCTATATCTTTTAAAAATATTGTCTATGTGATAGAAAGAACTAGGGTCAGAAAGAAAATACTAGATGAAGTAAGTTGGCCTATATATTACAGATAACCAGATTTGACTTCCATAGTTGTATTTTAGAGGTTAAGTAAATAATGAAATGGAGACCTAAAAACTGATGATAACAATGAAAAAAAAAAAAAGAGGAGAGGACCATGTTTTCAATGTGAGGACAGATAGCTTAAAAGGACAATTTAATATTTAAATATCACTCTTTCTTGAATAGTTTAATGTCTGTTTTAGATTTAGGGATTAATGTAAAATCTCTTCAAATATATGAGAGCTTTGTATGTATCATAAAGCAAAATGTAAAGGGGTAAAAATTTAATTTTTAAGAAAGCCTTTGGTGTCCACCTTTATGACCCTCAGTCTCTCAGCTCTCCCCCCAAAGGAGAAGGCAGGCAGTCTCTGCCAATACATATATAAGACATTTACAAGTGAACAGGATCCAAAAGGCTTCGTCCCGTTTCCCACTGTGTACATTTTCAGATACTGTGTGGGCTACATGGGATTTCACTCTGTTCTGTTGCTGAAAAATCAGAAACACTCACCTCTGTGGTATGCAGACTGAAAAATCATGCAGAGTTGACCAAAGCTGCAGGTGGACTTATGGCCATTCCCCACTGATGGAAAAACACGAACAAAATGAATGCAATGAAACCAATTGCTCCCCAAAGACTCTGCTTTCCTCTCACCTCTTAACCCCTTTCTCCTCTCTGGCTGCCAGTCACTTTGAGTTTTCTCCTTCCCAAGTTGAACTGCCACAGAAGAGAGCATTAATGGTCTAGCTGTGCATGCTTCTTGCTCACATCTGAGGTCCCCAAACAGGACCAGGATCTTCCTCAAGCTGTGTGCTGTGCATCTGCTGTTACTGTGCCCCCAAAGGAAAAGTCCTCCCTGTTTCCATCAGAGACTGTCCATGGACATCTTCCACCTGAAGAGTCAACACTCAGGTATGATCCCATTTTTGGGGTTATCTCAGACAGGTTCCACCTCCTGCTAAGGAAATGGGGAATGATCACCAACCCTGTATTCAAACCCAATATTTTCTCTTCCTAACTCTCTCAAGCACACTTATTGTCTCCTAACAATTTCAGATTTGCTCACTCAAGGTGTTCCTCCACTCTCACTTCTCCCAGCTGCCCATCCCCAGTAGCAGTTCATGATAGATCCATTTGTTTCTCAGGAGGATAGACTGGAAGAAAGGATGCATTTTCTTTGTTGTTTTCCTCTTATATCACTGAGGACAAAAGAGGCTACACATATCAAAGCTGCAAGAGGCAAGCCCTGAGAAACACCTTTACTGTTCTTCCTCAAATCCAGCTTTTCAAGATATTCCTTGATGATACAAAGGTATCTACACCAAAGACCTAATCAGGAAGTTCTGTAGCTCTCTGGAACATAAAGAAAGAAAGAAAGACAAAATCTGAGCTCACCTGAAACATCCTAGTTGCTCACATCAGCTGGTGTAATCACATTTCATAGTCACTTATACTAACAATGAAATGCAAATGGAATTCTGAGGAAACAATTCAATACTAGAAATATTGTGTGCAGAGGTGTGTTAGATAATGAATTGATTAAAATTAATATCTAGCACATCAGGTAAGTAGATTATTAGCAAAGTTTTCACAGATGTACACAAGTATGCATGACCGTACCCAATGGCATAGCATAAGGTGTATTAGAAGATAGATTCTGTGTGCTCTGTATATCCAGCAGTTAAAGATAAAAATGGAGGAAATAAAATCATTTTTGGTTCCCTCAGAAATATTTTTGTAGGGTATAAAATATTTTCCAGAATAAAGGCTTAAACTAAGAGAAAAACGGCTCAAACAGCTTATCAGAAACCTCATTCAACTGTGTAGCACTTTGAGAAGCAGCTTCCTTCTACAACCAGCAGCTATAGAAAGATCTTAAATAGAAAAAGCATCTTTGCACTGATGACCCTGTCTGACATTACATCATGTCTCAGTCACCATGAATGCTGGCTACAGCTTTGGTTTCTGTTGCGTCTACTTGGAGATCCATTTCTGTTCTGTATCAATAACATGTCGTGTGTTTGAGCCAGTTGCTACTTACTCCCATATTTACTGTCAAAGCACTGGACCAGGAAACTGAGTTTCAGAGAGACCATTTCCTTGGCTGATGGATCTAGCCCACCAAAACAAGTTTTCTCAGCCTTAACAAAAGGACAGGATAAGGGTTAATTCTGTGCTGTAACAGGCTATTTAGACATGCATAACCACTCCACCCAGGCATAAATGACACCAGCTGTAGGGGCAAACTGTGTCTTCAATGTCCTAGCTGTACACCAAAGTAACCTCTATAAAAGCACACTCATGTAGTATTTAGATACTTTCAACTACAGTATACAATACTTAGCTAGAATGATTATCAAAAGGAACAGTGACTCCTCCTACATTTTTTGTCTTATACACTTGTAATCTATCCTCTCAAGTTCATTAGGAGTTAGGCAGATACACACAGCAGACTGCTGAATTCTGGGTTTCTTATGTTTCCTATTACCTTGCTAATGTCTACATTTCTATCAATGGGATGAAAATAAATATTGGGGAAAAGTAGATGTGCAACCCATAAAACCCATTTTGGGAAGATAGTGGCTGTGACATCATATTCTTCTTCAGTCAGCAGATGTTTCAGCAGTGTGAAAAATATTTACTCTAGCTGAGATCAGAGGGTATCTATTTATTGCCTTCATTAAAACTTGGCTACATGTGTCTCTTTACATGCAAAACAATTCTCCCACTGACAAGACTGCAAACCTGCCCTGTGATATTAATGCTTTTAAATTCATATCCTGGTATGTATATATACGCTGCCATTGCACTGATGAATTTAGACTAGGAAAATGCAGGACAAAGTCAAAAGAAAAAGGAATATTATGTGAGGGAAGAGATAGACATTACCTCCATAAGAGCACTTCATGGGAGGTGAACAGTCTGTTTTGGGAAAATGCTAAAAGACTGATCAATCATATACATAGGGCCTGAACCTATTGTTTAACTCTGACGTTTCCAAATTTTTCAAAGCCTGAAAATCTCTTTACTCTCTCCTTTTAAAGTAGTTTCTGATTTTTTTTTATTTTTCAATTTTTTTTTCTTGACTACAGAAACATTTAGGCCAAGGAGAGCAGAGGGGTGATGTAGGGTAAAAGAGCTCTTTTCCAGATAATTCTTCAAGAGACTAAATTCACCAAAATACTTTAAATTATTCCAGGTCTATTGAAAGCTGTTCTTCCATCTGTAGCTCTAAAATGGAGGATATGGATTCCCAGTAACAATGCCAGTTGCAACAGGGAATTTCTCTCTGTCTTTGAAGGGGTGTTTTTTCATCTCCAGTAGGGAGACAAATCTCATGATCCCCTGTTAATTTCATATAGAATTGTTTATTGTGAATGATTTAACGTTTGTCTTTCTCATACACAGAATGAATTTTCTTTTTTCATAGATGAGATTTTTAAAGATTTTTACATTCAGTTTTTTGTATTTTTACATTCTTGCTCCAGAAAAACTATTATAGACTATTGATATTACAGTAAACTTTATCATGATTCAACACCCCCATTGTGTTCAGATTTGCTCCAGCGCAGAAGAAAAAAGCTATCTCTACCACAAAATAAAAGTTGTGTCTTGTAGATTTTTATTGGTTTTTTGTAAAAAGGGAAAGTATACCTCCACCCACATTAAAATTGAGAATGAAGAAATCTTAATTCTTTTCTGAAATACTTAGCTATGATCTTTGAGCCATCATTTTTATTGGAGGACAATCTGAGAAATTCTGCTTGCAGGGCAGAGTTCCTTACTCAGATTTAGATGGGTTTGTAGATAGGACTAAAAGTAGCACAGCTTCATTTCTCAGATGGCTTCTCCCTCACTTTCTTTCCAGGAGTGTATTTTTTTCTCCCAATTCAGTGCTTCATTCCTACCAACAAGTCTTTCTCAAAAGAGGTTAAAAGGAGGAACTTTGGCAAAAGCTCCCATGCTGAGCATGCACTCTGTAGATAGAAAGGCATTGCTGCACAAACAGCAATAGGGAGGCTACTTTAGCATCAAAATAGGCCTGGATAAAATATTTGGTTTGAGTTCTACTGCCTGCACAGATATAGATTTCAAATATTGTGATAGAAAGATAAAATTGGACAAAAATTCTTTAACAAGCTCCAGCTTGTTCTTTAAATGCAGTTCTGAAGAGTGGGAACATATGGAACTGCTTTGTAGACTCTTCTGGGCTAGACATCTGTTTGCTGGCTGTGATTGCAATGGAGTGGGTGTTCACTTCAAGCACTAGATAATTTAAATAAAAGACAGAAATAAAGTACTTTTCCTCAGTCAATATTGACTGTTACAATATCACAATCTCCAGGACTGCAGCCTGTAACTCTCCTCCCCCATTCCCAACAAGGTTCCTACTTTGTCACGGGCCTGAGTTCTCTTTCCAACGAAAATGTGAAACTACTTATGCATGTTAAAACAGCCCTTCTCTTCTGGGAATTTCAGCAGTTAGCATGGTATCATAGAGGCAATTCATGATCATGGGATTTACTGACTTCAGTGTTTTCAGACATTTCCTTGTGAGGTATCTTCCTCAGAATTAAAAGCCTCTATATTTACAAAAAGAGACCAGCAGTAAGCGGAAACACCTGAGAATTTTACAGGCAAAGCTCATCCTATGAAAAACTGCTCTTTAATGGCTGCATAAGAATCCACATAACTGTATTTAACTTCAATATTGGTCTTATCCTCTGGTGCTTCTGGCACATGATTATACTTCCTCTACCTCCTTCATCAAGTGCAATCACTGTTAAAGTTACTCTGGAGATATGTTTGGCAGCTCTAGGATCCTGATGTGAAGCTGCATTATATATTTTCCAGCAGTAACACCTAGACTTGTGGGTTGGCTCCTAAAATGAATGTAGTGGCAACAGTTGGTTGTATCTGTTGATAGAGGCCTCAGAGGCTGCCCTGATGTTTGATTACACTCCATACTAGATTGATTCTTGAGTCATTTCGGTTTTTTAATTTTCCTTCTAACTAAAATATGAAAATAGAAATGTGAAACATAGAGTGCATGTTAAAATGGCCTTCTCATCTAGAAATTTTAGAGATTACTAAGCCATTCTAGAAAAGTCTACTCATAATTTGATTTAGGTAATGACCCTCAATCAGTTTTTAAAAGATTACCAGTTGTATTAAAAGCTGACATATTCCATTGCCCAAATAAGATGGATGAATAAACAAATACACAAGAGATTTAAAATGTTGAATTATTCAGTAATAATTTTCATTCTGAAAGTAGCACTAGCTGTCTTTCTAGCAGAATATTGAGGAGTGCTAATATTCTCTTAAAACCTCAAAGTTAGACTATTTAATCCGATTCTCTTGGTATATCAATATATGTCTGCATGTCTATCTCCTGCTGTGAAAACAATCTCAATTCTAAAGACACTAATTTCACCCAAGATTATCACTTTAGAAATATAATTTATATTAAGCTCCCTGATGTCATTTTAAGAATAAGTGTTACACAAACAAAAGTTGTCTTGAATTAATATTTTAAAAGTTGCAAAATTGAACACTGAACTTAGGCAGAATTAAGGTGATCATACAAATAATGTATTGCCCTCTACTTATTTACTTGAATACTCCTTTTTAAGAGCATCTGAGCTCATTGAGTACATATTTGGATGGTACCCACTGAATGTGTAACTGTTCAAAATTATATTTCATCTTTCTCTTATTTACTACTCACTATTCAATCCTATATCAAAACATAGTATACCTGTCTCCTCAAAAGAATATCCAAGGAGATTCTTATTTTGCTAAAATGAATTTTGAACACCAACTCTACCTTGAGCATGTCTTCAGTATTCCCTGGTTACTCAGGAGCAACCCAGAACAGGACCATCCTCACACCTGCCTCAGCTTGTTAGCATTCGGAAACATATAACCACGAAAATGATCATATGTCAGTGCTTTTATTAGGAGCTCTGGGTGTCAGGAGTATTCAACTCAAATCTGACTCCGACCATACATCTGAGATGAACATGTTTTTATATTCTATCCTTATATAACTTTCATGTTAATTATTAAACTTATATTGTTCTATTGTATACATAGATTTCAGTCAAGCATGGCTTCTCATGGTTCCCCCTTAAATTTCTAACATAGTTTCTCATGATTCTTCTTATGATTATACAATAATTATATTTAGTTACTAAACAATCATCACATCTAACAATTATATTATTTATCATACTGCTTACTCAGGTGCAACACAAAGCCTAACATTTCAGAGTCTATTTTAACATTTTCCCAGGTCCCCACTATCAAGCTGGTGTCAGAATTCCAAGCGACCTGTACTGGGTCTGGCTGGGGTGGAGGTAACTTCCCTCATAGCAACCTGCATGGTGCTGTTCAGAAGGACCAAAACACTGTAGATAACAGGCCAGCCTTCTGGCTGTTGCTGAGCAGTGCTTGCACAGGACCAAGGCTTCCTCTTTTTCCCACTCCCTGTCCAGTAACTGGGTTGCAGGAGCACAATAGACTGAGTTGACACCACTGATATTGAGTCTAGTTGCACAAATGGAACAGTCCATTGTGCAATGTCATACTCAACAGTAAGACTGGGACAGCAGAAGGTGGAGGAGGATTTTGTCTTTCCACTTCCAGGGTAGCCATCATCCAGAGAATGTTTGGGCACTGGTCTATTTCTGGAGCTGGTGAATGATTATGTTTGTGTCATTTGTGGGGTTTTTTCCCTTTCCTTCACTTACTAACCTGTCTTTATCATGACTCACAGGTTTCCTCATTTTTCTCTACCTATTCTCTCACTCATCCTATTAGGAGGTAGGAACCAAGAGAGCAATTGTATAGGTGCTTGGCTGCTGGCCAGAGGAAACCCACCACATAAACACAGCGAATGACACAAGAGATCTCACAGGACTGTATTTCTACATCTGGCCACAGGAACTATTGCAATACCTAACCTGTATAATATTATTGCCACAGCATGTCCCTGTTTCCTATTCTCTGCTTGACCCCAACAGGGACCCTTGGAGATATCAGTAATCTCCTCCTGGTCACCCTATTTGATTTCCCTTCCCATGGAGTGAAGAACTCAGATCCTCTAAGTCACGAGGGAACAGGACAGAATTCATTCACCAAGAACTGGAAGCACTCCAGGTTTCACAGTATAGGCTTCAAATTGGCTCAAGTAGTCTGAGTCTCCCTCATTAAACTGAAAGCAAGATACTGTGATTAAAAATCCAGGAAAGTGAATAGGTAGTACTATGAGTGCCTTCAAAAACAATTCAGTTTGAAAGAGTACCTCTTTCAAATTAAAAAAAAATATTCAAATTCAAGCAGGAGAAAAAAAAATATTTAATTTCTTAGGAACAAAATGAGCCTGAATTTGGGGGCTGAATTCTATTAGCTGAAACCCATATTACCCATGAGATCTCTAAATCCAGATATAGCTATGTCATTCCATTAAATATTGGATTCTAGGTGC
Source organism: Molothrus aeneus (assembly GCF_037042795.1). Classification (NCBI taxonomy): domain Eukaryota; kingdom Metazoa; phylum Chordata; class Aves; order Passeriformes; family Icteridae; genus Molothrus; species Molothrus aeneus. The sequence goes on along the minus strand of NC_089649.1, from coordinate 59,572,893 downwards.
ATAACATCCACCAAACCTGGCCATGCTCACTGCTCTGCAGCACAAACACATGGACCATTAGAGATGTACAGCAAGGTATTCTATATGGCTGATTTGTATCAAAAATTTTTATTTTTTTATTTTAACCAAAGCATGAAGTGTTTTTTGAGAAAAACTGAAGCTTTGCTGCTCTCTAGATCTGACTGCAGTATTTGTTAGGTGCCACTTCCATATTTTCAATTTTGTTGGAAAACCACAACAAATTTTTACTGACAATTCCAATAGTCTGGTATGTAGCCATTGGATCTGATTCATATCATAGCAATCATGAAAGAACCCCAGAAATCTAGACATCAATTGCTCCAGTCCATATGAAAGTGGCTTTCAATGTATGGTTTAAAACTTTTCACAAACTTTCAAAGCAAAGTTCCTTTGTTCCCATCTGTTGTTTTAAAATACAGATTAATATACAAATTTAGTCTAAATTTCTTTCCCTGTATAATGATGAGGCTATAAATCTAAGAGATGCCTAATACAACATGACTAATCTGCCTCCTAAACTACTCCAATAAATGAACAGTTACAAAAACTATGAACTACTGAGAGGAAATATATTGGCAGAATGCAAAGCCAAATATTTTAAGCCCTTTTTCATCACTTCTAGCTCACCTGAGTCAATGTTCAGTGAGAGATAACTCTGTAAAGACAATGTACATCTACTTTTTTCCTTTTTTTTCTTTTCAAAGGGGAACTCATATCCATATGCATAGTTTTATCTTTTTTTATGTTGTAAGTGGAACAGGAACATATAAATGTGATCTAATGAAGGTTCTTGTCTCTGTCAAAGTATATAATAAAGAAGCAAAGCTTGCAGAAGTGGGTGACATCTTTTATTATGCTAATATTTTCTCTTTTGATGTCCTGAATTGCCATGGCTACAATGTTTATACAACAGAGGAAAGGTTTTGCTTATTGCCTTGATACCTGAGATATGCCAACATTATTGTTGGAGGGAAGGGATAGATTCAGTATATGTACAACTATAAATAAATACTTTAATGCAGAATACCCTGAGGATTTCTGAACACACATATTGCCACTAGCACTTTTGCAAAACTGACAAAAGGAAAAAAAAGAACATTCATTGCTAGAAGCAGAGTATAGTAAAGTATTTAAAATTCCCCATATCCAAACACTCTCATCTTTGAGGGCTTAGTGAGGTCACAGTTGAGAATATGTACGGTTCCTTGGAATTTTGCATGGTATATTAATTAATCTTATAAAGGAAACGGGGCATAGAAAGACCTCCAGATCAGCAGCTTGTTTAAAAAAAAAGTTGAATTTCATAGTGCTGGCTCAGAGCACTTACTTAGGAATTGTTGTACAGCAGCAGAGCTGGTTTTGGTAAGTAAGCCAGTTATGAAGGAGGAAAAAAGAGAACTGAGAACTCAAGCTGATGCTGAACAGCATGAGTGTGAAAGTTCAGTCAGTGCATATAGTGCTGTTTCTTCATATAAAGAAGAAACCAGCACATGGGGAAACTCTCCTCTTTGCCCATCAAAGCACTTCATATAGTCACAGTGTGAATTTACACAAATATTTATGTAATGAAGTACAGCAGAGCAGTAGCAGTTAATATTTGTTACATTCCAACAGTAAAAAGAAAAGGTAGCATGGAATGAAACCAGTCTCTCATGTATTCGAATCAACTCCTTATCTTATTCCTGTTTATTTTATTGTGATGGTTTTCATAATGTCCCAAGAATCTTTAATTTTTCCTTTTCAAGAATAATCAAGAAAAGAGATAAACAAAAAGATTCCATGATCTGTGACAAGCAGGTAACTTTGGAATTTTGTTGACTCTTTGACATTTGTTCATCTTTTTAAAACAGTATGAAAAAAAAATAGAAGGAAAGTGAATGTTCAGAAATGTAAAAAACTTTCATGAATCACATTAGCTACTAAATTTCTTTGAAATAAGTGCTGTGGGGTTTGTATCCGTTAAGAAATTCAACTGCTATCAAGGACCTCTGGTTCATTTTTCATTATCAAGCAGTATTAGAAATGATTTTGCATGAACCTTTAAAAATCGCTATTTCCTGTTCAGTGGTTTTATTATCAATTTAATTTTCAATTCACCCATAAAATTTAAAGGTTTATTGAGGAGAGGGGGTTTAGTACTAGCACCTGGCAACTATACGAAATGCATACTCAACTAAGAATTAAAAATTGGCGTTCCTGGAATTTTTTCTTGCTCTGCCATCTGCACATGGGGTCAGGGAGACCAGCCTGTGCACAGGCAGTGGATGTGAGAGTGAGCAGGGAAAGGTTCCAGAGCTGCTGCTTGGGAAACCACCTTAGAGATGGAGGGAGCTGCAACCAAGGTTACCACAAACTTCAGCAGCTCTGAGAGCACTCAGGCTGGTACTGCTGAATCCTCTAAAGAAAAGCAGAACAAGAAGGAAAATATATTCATAATACCTTTATTCCAATGGACAAATGTGCTGAGATTTTAGTTAAATCATCCAAAGCCACATATTCAAAAGCAACGAGCACTGGTTTTTGCTATCAACTCAGTGTGTTCTCTCTATGGCACTTTGATGGGGAACAGCTTTTCAGAGCACTGGGACTGGAATAGTTTGGAAGTCAGGGGTCCAGAAACAGCTTTGGAAAACCTTGGATTCAGGTCTTTAAGAATGCTGAGAAATGTCATCAATAGAGGATGTCATTCCAGAAGCAGTGAAATATCAGGCTGTGAAAGCTTAAACTAAATATATTATTGTCAGACCATCTGTAAGATAAGGTTAGAAGCTATCATGTCTGTGAGGGGTTGACAGATGTAATTAGGTTTAGATATTACTTGTAAAAATCCAAGTACTTTAAATAAAATCGTAGACTTCTATTAATAATACATACCAAAATCCAAGAAAAAGAAAGTTAGAATTCTACAGCAATTACAGTTTCTTTTACAAGTTCAGAGACCATTTCTAAATTAGATCTCTACTCACTGACAATTTAAGGGACTAAAAATTGCAAAAACTGAGATATTTCCAGCTTGCCTGTTGTAAGTATTTAATACACAAATAGATAGAGTGCCCAAAATTTTCTATGAGAAAGAATAATATAAATTAAAAATAATAAGAAACACAAACAGAATTGTGCAATTTTTAAGTGGGTCATCATTTAAAAAATATTTTCTTCTGGAGACACTGTGCAACTCACGTATTTTCCAAGTCCTAGGATCTCAGATTTATCTTTATCACAAAGAGAAAACTGAGTTGTTTTCAGAAGCCAAGGTGTACACTGACTCTTTCATGCTACATGCCTTTCTACTCCTGTGGTCAAGGTACTTGTAGTTATTATCCCTTGTAGTTATTATCACTTATTTGTTCAAGTGGTGAGGAAATATTAAATATCACAAGTTCTCAGCAGAGACTGGACAATAATTATCAACAGATGGCTGGCAGTAGGGTTTTCAGAGAGAGAAAGAAATCACCCTTCCTTCCAAAACAACCCTCTATGAGAAGCTGTAAGCAACTTATTAGTGACAGTTTTGGTTAAAATCAGATTTAACTACCTGCTTTCTCACCATGTTTTTGTGTTACTTTTACCCTTTCTTAGCTGTGATGAGCAAGCACCAATGCTGCATGTCTTAGATTTCTCATAATGATGATATTTACATTTGAAAAACCTGACAACTCCTCGTAATTTGCTCTCTTATTAGAAGTAATACCACTGTTGTGCAATTAGACATGTACAGTTTTACAACAGTGCCTTAAGCTTCCATACTCATGCATCTTAAATAACTCACAGAAGATGTGGAAATACACAGTGGGACAGATCCTCCACTGAAGCTCTTGACAAAGTTAAGGTAATTTATTCCAGGCTCCCTTTGCATGTGATAGGGTTTGTTTTCAGAATAAACATGTGTCTAATCAAACCACTGGACCTTGAGATATTTGCTTCACAAATCAGGCCTTCCCTAAATATTTTTAAAGAATGACTGATTTGCAAATACTGGGAAAAGGTAAAGACAGCTGAAATTGCCTTCACACTCCATTTTCTTTTGTCTTGTATACCTGAAGGGCTCCATCTGGGTATTGCAGTCCAGGTGCCTCTGCTTGAAATGTTGTAGAAGCCCTAGCAAATTAATCCATGAGGCTAAATCCCCAGGTTTCTGCAATGAAAAAAAAAAAAACAGAAACACCACACACACAGAAAAGTAGATGTATTTCCCATTATTCAATCTGGTCTTTGTGGGCTGTTACAGTGAAAATGTTTTAGAGGTCATAACAGGAAGCTGATGCTTCTTATGTTGCTATGTTTTATATGGAGAACACAAGAACTCCCAAATCATGGTAGTGATTCAGTTGTAGTTCTTTGATTATTGAAACAAGCTCTTGAAGCACATTCCTCCTGGTTCTCAAATGCTTTGCAACACAATACCACACAAAGCTGCCTGGAAGGCTGCTGGAAGGAGGAGGAGTTTGCCCTCACCAGCCTCAGCAGCGTGCTTTACTCGCACCAGCCAGATCCTGAGCTGACAGAGACCCTCGTGCCACAAGGGAAGCCTGACTGGAGCCACTGGTACTTGGTAACACTAGTGTCCTTAATGCAAAGCACTTTTATGCCACAAACCATGCCCAAAGAAGAGCCTTCAATCCACCCCAAGGTCAGCTGCATCCTCCACTCCCCCATCTCTCCTGCCTGGGGAAGATCTGAAGAACCTTTCATCCAAAGCACTCCAGCCTGTCAGCAAGGCAGCTTCTGGTTTTCATTCTCTGTTGCATTTGCATCACATTTCTGGAATTATACAATGTTTATTCCCTTCTCATCACAACGGTGACAAAATTTAAAGAAACTTAAAAACCCAACACTGAACAATAAAATTTGTCCTTAGTTATTGTGAGCTTATTTCATCAAAAACTGACTTTTTTTTCAGTGTCCTGATAGGGACATAACCACTCCTCAGCTCTTGGACAGAAATTCTGCTTACAGATGACTGTCACTTTAAGAGTCTATTTTACACATAATGGCTAGAGGATGTCCTTAGTTTAAATTCACTTAAAATTAACATCTAAACAATAAACTAAAGTTCAAAGTCAAGGTCAAGCCTGTACAGCTGGATAAAACTTTCTCCAATTGTTTCTTACTCCTAAAACATGAATTATAAAAGGAGATTCCCCTTTCTATCTTACTTTATGAGACACTTAAAATATAAAATCTGCCTTTTCTAGTAAAAACATTTCATGTCATTCTGCAAAACAAGTGAAATATCACATCCTGGTTTTCTACCAGGAAACTTTAAGCGTCTCTGACTTTTCATGATGGAACGAATATATCACAGATCGATAAACAACATCCAACAAACAAAAATATTCAATCAACTTATGTACAGGATCACATATTTTTTCCTTGAAGATCTCAGTCACTAATATGCCTATAAACATTGGTTATTAAACAATAGTTTTGAGACATTTCTGGAAAAGGTCTATCAATAATATTTTTTGTTAAATTCTTTTAATGTGTCACAGGAGCATTTGTTTTTACCTTTTTCTAAGTATCATAAACTCAAATGAAGCATTAATTTAAAAAAATCAACATTTTTACCCTAGCTGATGTAGTAAAACTGCTTTCATATTTTCATATAAAACACTCAGTTTTAAAATATCCTTTAATCACTTAGTTTGGTATTTTTATGTGTGTTTCGATAAAAAAAGGCCTATCCAATTAACTCCTGTCTAAAAATACCAGTAAGCTTGGAAGTAGAATGTCATATGACTCAATGAAAGGCTTGTTGAACTTACAGGAGAGAGTGGAGCAGAGCATGTGAGTGGTAGCAGATAAAAAGCTGCACATTCTGGACCTCATGGAAGCACCATGCACACTTATGCACACACATACGTTCAAACATGGATTTGGACTAAAACTTGACAAAATCTCTACCCAACTCTAACCAAGCCAAGCCTGGAAGGCTGTTCTTGTTCACATAAAAGTACTAATAATGAACAAAACTACTTGGAAGTCCTCCAAGTCCTTATACAGCATAATTTCTGTTTCTCTTCCCCACGTATACCCACAGGCTTGCTCCTGCTCTGTGGTCCCTGTTCTCCCTGGTTTCTCACCAAGGTAATATATTTGCACCACTCTGAATGAAAAGCAACATTCTGAATTATAAGTGCAAAGCAAATCTGTGCTCCTAAAGCCTTCTTACCTTTTCTCGGGCTACTACATTTCATCACCCAAACAAAGATCCCATTCAGCATAGAATCATGATCCCACACACTGGACAGGAGGCTTGGACTTAGGTCACCTTTTTTTGACTCCATATTTCCCTCATTGCCTCATGTGACCTTGGACAATTAATTCAGTATCTGGTGTCTTAGCTTCTTCTTGTGCTAAAGCCTGGAGGTAACACTTCCACAGCAGTAGTTTTTAAGATCAAGGAGTAGTTTACACAAAGCAAGAGTATAGTACCTAAATCCTAAATTGCATCTGAACAGGTTCTATATTCTTCTAGTCCTGGAGATGCCTAAATATTCCAGTTGCACCTCTTTGTGATCTGGAAGCTCCCCAAATGTGTGGATGTCTGTCTGAAACACCCTCCAAGCTAAAGAGATGCATGGGTGTTTCCTGCCTCTGCTTGATCAGGCTTCCATCCTCCTGTGCTTCTCAACCAGCACATTCTCCTGGGTGGGATAGAAAACTTGGACTGGTATCCACCAAGGCAGAGAGCACCAGGCAAGTGTCAGTAAGAGAGGATTTCAGGCTACCCTTCACCCCCGTGTTTCTTGTTGCTTAGCTTCAATGTCCAATGATGAGATTTCATTTCATTTCATACATTCTCAGCTATTTCACAGAGTCTAAGAATAGTTTAGAGTAGAAAAGGTCTCTGAGATCTTTGAGTCCAACCATCAACACAGCCTTGCCAATTCCACCACTAACCCATATCCCTAAGCACAGCACCTTCACATTTTTTAAACACCTCCAAGGGTGGTGACTCAACCACTTCCCTGGTCAGCCTGTTCCAGCGCTTGACAACACCTGCCATGGATTATTTTTTCTAATATCCAAAGTAAACCTCCCCTAGAACAACTTGAGGCCATTTCTTCTCAATCAATCATTTGTTACCTGGGAAAAAAGACTGATCCACACCTGGCTACAACCTCCTTTCAGGTAGTTGTGGAGTGACAAGGTCTCCCCTGAGCCTCCTTTTCTCCAGGCTAAGTACCCCTTGCTCCCTCAGCAGCTTGTCATAGAACTCATGCTCCAGACCCTTCCCCAGCTCCACTGCCCTTCTCTGGACCTCAATGTCCTTCTTTTCTTTCTTTTGCTGGACCTCCAGCACCTCAATGTCTTTCTTGTCATGAGCGGTCTAAAACCTAACACAGAATTCCATGTGCAGCCTCACCAGTGCCAAATGTGTGACTGTTTCCTATAAGATCTTTTTGCCTCAGTTTTATATGTGCAGCTAAAACTTAGCCACAATCATTACACAGTCATGAGCCACAGTCATGAGCAATAAATGAGGACCTAGTGCTTCTTTAGCTTGTAGTATTGCCATGCTTGTTGATTTAATGTCTTAAAATAAAATAATTTCCTCAACTGAACGTTGAACACTAGATAGTGACTGAATATTAAAAGTCCAGCAAACCATTTTAAGAGACATTTAACATTTAAAAGACAAAACTGAAGATAAATTAGTTCAGTCTGTGGACTAAATATAAATTAGAATTCCTTACAAAATCAGAGTTGACTTAGCCCATCCCCAAAGCTGTAAGATAGTTTTCACTGTTCTTCCATTACTCCAGTCCAATGCCTGTGATTAACCATTAAGGTAATTTATCATGTGTAATAATGTCTTTTGCTAGACAGAGTCTCTGTTGATTTGTCTTATTTCTAGAGGAGCAGGTACTGACTAGATTGTCCTGTGTAACTGAAATGTGAAGTGAAGCCAGCTGCATTCTTCAACTTTATGGACAACACAACTCTCTTTGAAAACATGACAACCTAAGTGACTATAAATGTGCTACAGTCTCCAGGGCTCTGGAATAAATCTTTGTGTTTAAATAGAATTAGCTATTCTTCAAACAGCATGCCTTGAAAAATTATTCTCATCTAAGCAGGTACAAATGCACTATTAGTGAGGCTTCTGTAGGAAAACAAAAAGAATAAATAATGTGAGAATAAACTTACTGCAACAAAACATATGTGCTGCTCTGCCTTTAAAATTCTTCTGTGAACTTGTGACATACTCTCTTTAGATGCTTACATAAAGAAATATTGAGTGCTATCCATGATTCTGTTTAGCTACCATTAAAAAGCCATTATTCCATAACACAAACAGCTTAGTTTCACCTCCTCTAAGGTTGGGGTTGTTCTTGGTGGGTTGTTTTTCTTTTTTAAGTCTTAAAAGGGGACAAGACACAGCTATACTGTGTGGCTGCTGGACAGGAGGTGCCATTGTGGCTACCAGAGTTTTATTTATCCTTAACCCTAAGAAGCAGCCCTTTAACCAACAGCCTTCTCTATTGCCTTTCCACTGGAAATTTAGCACTATACTTTGCTCTATTCCCAAGATGGTTTTTAATGGCTGTTTCGTGTTACAGAGAAAAAGCTTCTTCTGAGTCGGGCATGTTTCCAGTGCAACAAGTAACAGCACTTACCAGGAACTTATACTGCAAGCTTTTGCTTCTCAGAGAAGATTCACTAGTACTGGCAAGTCTTTATGGCAGCTTGCTGGTGTTGCTTACATGAATAACTCATTTCTGAAAGAACCAAGCAGGAAAAGAAAAAAAAAATGCAAGCGCACATTGGGAAAGAGAAGAGCTTTTGCCACTGGACATAGCTATCTAATCTAATTTCCAATAAATATATACAGTAATAGGTCTAACATTATTAGCAAAGCATCATAAAGACACAGCTCCTTAGAAGTTGTAAACACACACACACACATGTACACTCACACATGCACACAGATCTAGTAATCACAACCTGTGGCTATCAGAATGAAAAGCATTAATCATTTTTAATGGTCAATCTGTTAAAAAGATGTTCTAACTGATTACTGGTGTAAAATAAAATAAACATTATGCATACAAATCTTATTTCCCAAAAACTGAATCACTTTTGTCAGGTATTTAACTTAAACCAGCAAAAGCGACCATCAAGAAGGCAGCATTGAAATGGATGCCTGCAGCAATGGCCAGTCAATGGCCTCTTTATTTGTTAAAGATGGATTATTTTAAATAAATTACAGAGCACTTGCACTGAATAAACAGAGTCTCAGTGGCTGTGGCATGCTATACATGCTTAATTGAGCCACAGAAATCCTAAATGACTACTGAGCTGTGTAATCGCCTTTGATTTTGCTGATAGGACCTGATTCTTTAGGTAAAAACCAAGCCATTGAGGACTGAAAAGCAACACTACCTTGAGGAAAATAGAAAGTTTAATCTGGAATATATACTTATAATATTTCGGAAACCACAGAGATGGAGTGTTCCAATAACTGAACACAAGGCAGCTTCAGAAGTGAACGATCTGTGTGTCATTTTTATTTGAGCTTGATATGTTAAATGTCCCAAATGTTTATGTTGTATAAGCCCACTTAAACATTGCAAAGTGCAACAGATTCATTGGCAAAATAAAAAGTATAGCTTTTTTAGTCTTGCTTGCTGTCTTTTTTGCATTGATACAGCACATTATGCGCACACATGTACCCAGGGGTTTTCTTAAGTAATCGTGTAATTTGACCGCTTTTGGGGAACCTGTTAATGTGATTTGCTTGGAGTGTTACCTATGGCTTCTGTAGGCTGAAGTAAAACATCAAGTTAGAAACCAAGAAAAGATGCTGTAACCCTTACTGATAATAGTCTCCATTTTGAGATTGCAGATTATTAACTCTTTACTTTCCAGTGTTTATGTAATTTAGCCAGCAAAAAACCCATCTGAAATAAGGATTTACTTGGTACACAAGACTTGCAGGATCCAACCTTTCCCTTGACATAAATGAATCCTGACCTAATGACATATGGAATTCATTTTGACAGAAGCTGTGACCTTAAATAATATTACTTCCATTTGTCAATATCTCTGGAAAATGGTTTGACATTGAGAAGCAGTTTGAAAACTACCTTGAATAACAGCAATTAAAAGAGAGACTGATACTGTTGGGCACTTTAATAATGATTGCATACCTGGATTTTCTCTAAAAAATTTCAACACCTACCACTTTCTTTAATAAGCAAGTATAAAAATGCTCAGTTGTGAAATACTTCTCTTTCTAATGAAGCACAGTGAGCTACATTTGCAGTTTCCACAATTACACAGTATATTTGGGGAAAAAAGATATATGCATTTAACCATATTGGTAAAGCAAGTGCCTGTCAACATCCAATTAAAACTGATGAGCATTTAAAATGTAAATTTCATCCATACATGATGAGGCTAAGGAAATTAAGAATATAGTACTAGATATTCAAAAGTTCCATGATGAATGCTGTGAAGTTGTTAAAAATAAGACCAGGCTGCTCATAGTGTCACAAACTGGTCAACCAAAGGCGCCCATCAAGCTTACAAGTTTTGTCCAAAGCAGCTGAACTGTCCCTGTGTGACTTTAGAAACTCAGATGAAGAGGCTAGAGAGGAATTTGAAGATGTTCTTAGTGCAGTTTGGGTAATTCCCTTGATATTTTTCATAACATGCAAGAGAAGATCCTTCTATCATGAATGCCATCCCTTCCTGGAGGGAAAACGCTTGGCCTGCCTCCTGGGCCTGAGCAGCACACAGCAGGGAGGAGACAGAGAGCAAACACAGCTGCCACAGCTCTGTTTAGCATCATCACACTGTTTTCTCAGGAAAAGGAGAAAACACTTAATGCTACCCCTAGTTAATTTCTTTAGTGGAATTAATGAGAAAAAAAATCTGGAACTTATTACGTTGACTTGTGAACATAACAATAGGGAAAATCCCCCGAATATATGAGAGAAATTTGCAAGGGCAGAAGGCTCTGAATGTCTTTCTCAGGCTGTTCATACCAACCCAGGACATAATTATATTTATGTTGTCTTTGGCAGTACACTTTTTTCCCTTTAGCCACAGAGACACATTCTCAGGAGGCCACCAATCATGCAGAAACCATGTGGTTAATTTGGGTATAAAATTCAAGTAGCTGGTGCCACACAGTCATTCCCTGCTCCAGCCTGGGGATTACAGAGCAATGTGGCAGTAGGTGTGACCCAATATATCAGCTTTTTGTACTTTCAGCCCTATGGGAATAATAGCTGTGCCCATCAACCCCAGAGCTGAACTAAACAAACTTGTGTTTCCTTGGTGGCCTGAAAGTAAAATCTCATGCAAGCAATTTGGACTGGCTTCCCATAGGTCCTTTTAAAACTTTTTTTTATTATTATTTTTCTCTTAAATATGGCTCCATGCTAGCCAGAACCCCTTTTGACGGTGTGTGCTGCTAACTCACAGGCACATCTGGCTGGGTTCAAACATTCAAGTGTTTTTTATGGTTCCCTTTGGCCAGCAAGTATAACATCTTACAGGGACATTCATTGAGAGGATTCCTCTGCTCTGTCCAAAAGCCAGATGAGCTCAAATAATAGAGACACTGATAGCACATCTGGTAAGGAAAAATTTGCAGAAACAGGAGAGGAGAATTGTATCTCACACAAGTCCAGGCAGACTTAGAGCCTGCACAAAATGGAGACCTGAAACAGTACCTCATGTGTGTATGGAAAAATATGTTATAAATGGTTTACTGAGACTTACCTAAATCAGGAAACAGGCTAAAGCATTAAAATTCTAAGACACAGTTAATAGAAAAGGCTCCATAGGACACGAGGGAAACAGCTGGATGGGTGCAGAACTATGCTAAGCCCAGGAAAAGAAATCCTATAGCCAGTGTGACTGCTGCAGAAAAGGCAGCTGGCACAGTGAAAAAATAATAGGAAATTTACAATCCTGAAGTGACCAGGGACAGAGATCACCAAAGGATTCTGCAGAGAATTGGCTGTAGCAAGCTGAAATAAGGAATCAAAGGGTACTTGGGTACAGTTATCTTTGAAGTGAGAGAACATTAGTGGAGTTGCTGCAGAATTTGGGGCATCCTATATTCTGGATATAGCCCACAAACTCTGTTTAAAAATTGAGAGTTATAAACCAAAAATCAACTACTATACATAAAAGCAAATGGGATAAATTCATTTCTTCCTGGTGCAGGGATCCCTATTAAACAGATTTTTCTCCTGTGTTCATAATATTTCTAGCAAATCCTCATTCATATCCAGACAGGCTTTACAGTCTGAAGAATCCAACCCTGTGAAAGAATGCATCTTCCACAAATCAAATCCTAGAACAAATATTGTGAGATATATTAAGAAGGATATGCTACAGTTATTTAGACAGTGTCTTTCAGGCCAAAACATTTCAAAGTGTTTAACTAATTATTGATCAGCACAGATGCCCTCACAAGTGTATTCACTGAGCAAAAGGTCACTATCCTTATGTGAGGAACAGCTGTAATTAATTCCCATGCAGAGGAGGAACATATAAATTGTCTTCAGAAGTGGGGCAATTAGTAAATGTTACACTCTCCTCATGCACCTTCTCTGCCTTTGTCAGACTCTGCAGTGGTCACCTTTTTAAGTGGGGACTTAAGCAGCATAAAAATAATTTGTGAAGGATATACTAGGGTGAGAAGAACAGGAGCAGAGTTTTAAACATTATACCAGGCACTGAAGAAAAACATCACTTATTCAAGTCATACAATGAGGAGGTCTTCGCTTTGCTACTGCAAAAGATTAGCATTCAGATTTTTAAAAGCAATCAAAGGTATTTTCACATTGATGTTTCCAATTCCAGCACCCACCTTCACACATTGCCGACAAAAATCTCTTCTGTATGCTGGCACACAGTGCTCCATACATGCTCTTCTGATTGAGACAATTTTGCAAGAGTTTTACTTTGATCTCGAAAGGAAAGCAAAGAAATCACTACAAAACAATGGCATCCAAACAAGTTAAAATAAGATCTAGATACAGATCACTCTGTGTCCTGCTAGGGCTGTTTGTAAACAATGGCTTCAGCTAATTTTAATCTTTCTCATATTTTAATGGATCATGACTCTAATCTATCTTTGCCTGTCAATTGCTGCCGCTTATATTATTCATCTTTTTTATCTCCACTTCCATTTACAATATCAGAGCTACACTGCAGCCTACAGGTATAAATAGATTAATTAGGCAGATCCTTCTCCCTCCATGTAGTCTACAGGTAGCATTCTGTTTCAACAGTCAGCAATGCAAATAAGCTGATGTTGGCAGTATATCATGAGCTTCTCACCAGTCATTTCCTTAATGACTTGCTAATTTTCCTCTCCATATACTCCACATGACACACTGGAACCTCATATGGCTGTGTAGACCAGCACAACTGAGAATGCAGCCCATCTCAATAGCCCTATGACTTTGTTTTATGCCAGCTCTTGTTTCTCTGTTTTCCCCTTAAGGAATCTTCTTGTAATTTTTAATGTAGTCTCTGATGATGACACAAATATAATTATTTAGATATTTACCTCCTCTGTCTACTGGTCCTCCTGTTAATCTGCAGCTGCCTGAATTCTGACATAAAACAGAGATTAATGTTTTTATTTTCTGTTCAGCATTTTATTCTTGTTCATTTGATTTACTGAAGTAAATACTATACAGCTCTGAACCTAATCCTTTTTATTTTTTTTCTTTTTAATTAAGAATAAAAGAACTTGTATCCTCGAATTTACCCTCAGAACATTGCTTAATACATACAGAACACAATGTAACCTTTCTTGGAATGGAAGACTATTTTCAATGCGTTTTAGAAGCCTTAATATCTGAAAAGTACCATTGTATCCCAGAGTAGGCAATCTCCTTAAACCTCCAGAAATAACAAGAACATTGTTTTTCTTTTGTATCATAACACTGGGATTTACCAGACTAATATAGTAGGACTCTCATTCTGAAAATCATATTTTCCTATCTATTGACTGAAATAACCGTGCTGTGCAACCACAGACCAAGGAACTTAAGTTTGTTTTGACTTAGTAATACCATATGCTCTAGAGAGAAAGTCCTTAGGGCTGTCCTTGCAGGGTGTGTGCCTGTGAAGCCATTGCCTAGAAGTCACTGCCTTGTTGACAGTGGATGGAACAGCCTGAGGTATCAGAAAAAGGAGGAAGACTGAGGACACGCAGCTCAGGGCTGTGCAGGGGATCATCACTTTTCAGTGTGTAGAGCCTTGAAATGGAGCTGTCAGCCATATGGGGACTCCAATGTGTACATGTCATGTGTGAGGGTTCAATACTTACAGAGTCCTTGGCCTGGAGACCAAACTGAAGAACGTCAGTAACAATGAATTAATTAAATATGAATAAATATTTTAAAATAAAACCTACATGCTTGGTCTCCCTTCCTGCATACAATGGCTGGCACAGTTACCTGGAAAAGAAGAAATTCTGATTCAAGCCTTCTTTCTTTAAAATCTCTAGAGATTTTAAAGTGGTTGAACTACATGTTATCCCACATTTACATCTGCCTAGTGTACACATTGCCTTTTGATTTTCACTGACACTTGTTAGCCTTGGGTCAGCAATGTGTCAGCTACTCATACTACATTGTACCTGAGCTGACTCTCATTTTGCTAGCATGATTCCGGGGTTAGAAGAGCAGAGTCAGTTTTTGTGACTTCCGGCAACTTTTTATATAAATCTGAGGCACAGCAATACCATCAGAAGAGGACATAAATTCACTGCACGTATGGTAGCAATACTACAGCATCCTTACCACAGGGAGTCATCCAGAAGGTGGTGTTCAATCAGTAATAGGAACTCAGGGAGAGAAAGCAATGAGTTTCCTTGTTGCTGAAAGGAATTAAAAAAAGAAAGCACAGTCTGCATAAAAACTGAAGAATTAGATCATTACAGCTACAATACCAAGAGCAACACAATAAGTCCAAGATGTAAATTTCAAAAAGGAGAATCAAGGCTTTTTTTTATATTCTGTTGGATTGCTTTTTCTTAATTCAGAGTTTTAAGAACATAAACATCTAATATATGAAATGCATTACTGAATTCCCCATGCTACTCAGATCACACAACTGTCTCTTACAAGCCAGTATTTGCTACTTAGTGTGTTTTTAAGAAAAGCCATCAGTGAAGCAAAACACATTCTGGTACATGTTTGACTGCTTTTGTAGTTCAGGACATGAGGTACTTTTTTTTTTCCTTTTTTGAAGGTAATCTAAGGAGATGGAGCAGAGCCAGGGAAACAGCCAAGAGAATGGACAAGTAACATAAGAGAAACAGAAAGAGCTGGCAAAGACAAAACACAAAGGAAAAGAGTTGGTGAACAATAAATGAGAGCCAGAAGTACATGGATTTGGAATTGATGTTTATTTTATTTGAGATTAATAGCAAGAAAGAACCTATAACTGTGGTACAAATTGCTCAATGCCCCATGCGGTGCCAATATTATGCCATTCATTATACTTGCAGGTGTATTATTTCTAGTTCCCCAGATGAAAAAAAATGTTTTCCATGTATTCCTTTGTATTTTAAAATGTATTTTTTTCACTCTATATTGCCAAAGGTTCTTATCCTTCCAAACTCAATAGCAACTAATCATTTTCCTGGCTGCAGTTTGGGAGTATGGTTACTGTTTTGTACAGGTAATTCTTCCATCTTTATTAAAGGACCACTCTAAAATTTTGATCTGTCTGTATTTCAAGTTCTTTCCTACATGTTTGTTTTCCCCTGTGAGTAAGGTCTCTCTGTTAAACCTTATTCATGTTCCTAATTACAAATCTGGTTTCCCTCTGTTGGGATGAAAAGTTTCTTATTAGCAATATTATGTACTTTCTTTTCAAAGAAAATTTAAAAAATAAATCAACACAACAAAAGGAAATCAGACTTATCAACGTCTTTCCCTACTTCTTGCAACCACTGCAAAGTTGCTGTTATTGCCTGACTTAATGATGCTGCTGCACAGCAGCTGTGGAGAAGATTTAGACAGAGATAATAGTGTCCAAAATCCAGTAGTAGAGCAAATGAGGCTGGATGGGATCTGTGGTACTTCTGATTCCCACTCCTCATATCTACTGACAGAGTCCAAACTTTTGTGGTTCCTGCAGTGGCTAAGCAAAGCTTCCCAGTGAGGAAAACTGAGCTCCAAGTCTGGCCTGAGGACACCTGTCCTGCCTCCACAGACACCCTCATGCAAAAGGGAAAAGCCCCAGCTCCAGCCAGCCCAGGGCACAGAGATCTTCCTGTGTGACACCCCAGAGTCCTGCGGGCACCCATCGTGTGCCTGGTGGGCACCTCCACGCCAGGGACCCTCCAGGCCATGATGGATTCAAGCTTGCTAAAACCTCATGGGAACAGCCTACAGCGTCAGCCTGGTAAGTTCAAAATACTTACTATCTACCTCTTGAGAAAGTTTGTTGTTTTTGTTGTTTTAAGTGGTGTACCAGCTTTATGTTACTGACTCTATCAGACACAGCCCAAGGAGCCTTTTCTGGATTTGCAGGTGAGTGTCTCAGCTTTGATACAAGATCTCAGCAGAACTAACTCCTGAGTTTTTCTTGGCTTTGATTTCCATAAGTGAAGACATTTAAGATGGTGGTGATTAATGAGAGATCATTCCCTCCTTTGGCAGTTAATCCTCCAAACTGAGGAAAAAAAATAAAATTATGTTATTGCCTTATGCTTTCCCTAGAACTTTAAAAGAACATGACCATGACAGTGTGGAGAAGTCCAGGCTCATTCATCCTCTTCTGAAAAGAAGATCTTTAAACAACATTCTGAGGGAAAAAAAAGCTTTTAATAAACTTCTTAATTTACCTTTTCAAGGAAATAAGAATTGATGTTCTATCAATAATCCACTCTAATAGTTATGTCCAAGGACTAGATTTCCTTCAGGTTACATCCTGCAAAAGTGTAATGAGGCATTATTGAAGCAAACAAACTACATAGTGAAATCTGGTACAATCATGCTTTGGTATATAGTTACATGCACCTTACAAGAAATATCATTTGAGGGGCTAGGGAAGCCCAGATAATCACCCCTCTCCTGTCATTTCCTCTGTCTCTCATGTGCACTCACACACCCATACAGATACACACATTGCTTCCAATGACCACAGACACCATCATCTCTTTTCCTCACTCACCCTCCCTCCTTGCTGTCCTTGGAACCTCATTCTTCTGCCATGCCAATTTTATCTCTTTGATTTGTTCACCACTCTGAACAATGTTGCTTTTCCACAGCATTTTTAGATCTTACCACAGGTCTGGTTATCTTACATACCACTAGCCCCTTGCTTCCAGATAACTTTGTAATTGCACAGAGCATTTTCATTTCTCAGTGGATGGATTTAATGCATGTAACAGCAGCTAGAAACCAGAAGTAAACTCCACACAGATTGATCAGTCTGCTCTCTACAGACCACCAACAAATTCTCTCTGTATTTGTGAATGTTTTGAATTTAGGATTTGTGAGTTACTGCCTAGACAACACAAGGTTTGAAAACTCTTCTATTTGTGTCCATTAGGAAATTTACTCCAAATGAAACTAGAACTGGAATCTATACAAATAATGTAGTATGACCAAGTTTTAAGAAGGATAGAGCTTTTGAGGAAAAAGCTGGTGAGTGATCACTTTCATATCAGTTCTATGTGGGCACAGAACCTCCTCCAGTTTTTTCTTTCCTCCATTCTATGGTGTTATGATAATCAATACACACAAAAATAAATAAAACTCACTCCTCTTTCCATTTCCAGAAATGCCTATTCTGGCCAACAGAGTGATGAAGAGTAGAAGGAAGTATCAGGCCCCTTACACAAAGGTGTTTCCTACAAGGCAATTTTGAATCTAGTTTCAGTATTAGGCACTCATTTCCCCATTTAAAACATGGAAAGAGAGAAAAAAAGGCTTAACAAATCAATGCTCCAACTTAAAATCTGGCAGTGCTTGTCTTTCTGCTTCCCAGGAGAGGATTAATTTGTTTCTTCTCATTCTTTGCTCTTTATTATTTCAATTTGAGGATATAAAAATGCTCTTGAGAGTTTTGAAGGATAAACACTTTATGTGGTAACTGCTTAAATAAGAATAAAATTTATTGGGAGTGCAGACATTTTTATCACATTAATGTGACCTATTAATGATAAAGGAAATTCCCTTCATCTAACAAGCTCTGTGTTTACAAATGTAACAAGAGATGTTTTAATTCTCACCATAAATCTAAGGAAGTTAAAATCTTAACCCCAAGGTACTTAATAGAGTTGATTCTGTATTTAATGGGAATGTTGTTAACATTTATATTGTTTTTGTTACCTACAACACAGAGATCAGCTATTTCAATATTAATTTCATTTTATTGGTAAAGTTTAACAGGTATTTCAAAGAAACCTACCTGTAAAAAAAGTGAGATAAAATCATACCTGCTATAAAAGAAAAGGCTCCAAATTTATTAACACAAGTAACACATGGAGTTGCACGTGACCAGAAAGCCACAATCTTATAATCTAAACATATTTTAAAAATCAGATACAATTAATTTGACAGTATTAATTTAATAGAGACAAATGAAGACAAGGCTCAGCCATTCTTTATTTCTGAAAATGCATTTTGTTGCATTTTAGCACAGTTTTCAGCAGATTTTTTTAATTAAAGCCAAAATATTTCCCAGAGTTAAAAGACTATCCACATTCAATGTGGAAAGAGTAGGATTTGATGGCTGGTGTATGGTGAGGTGCAGTTCTGTCACTAGGGACTGCTTTTCACACCTTATACTAGTCAAGAATGTCTGCAATTGGCTGTATCTCAGTTTCCTTAAAATACTCATTATCAACAACTTTGCTGTGGTAAGGAAGTCCTCTGGTCATCTCTTATATGACCAAGACTGTGCCCATCAAGTGATAAAAGTGTAGACAGCATCTCTCAAAGTTTCTGACAGATTTTCATGTGCCTGGATGGTCCTAAGGATTCACATGCATGTTTAGGGGATTTGGTTGGGTTGAGAAGTGCAGGATGAGGTGATAAACAGGTTTCCCAGCTAAAGCAAAGGGAAGCTTATTAAAACAAGAGGTTTTGTGGCTGGAGAGAAATCTGAGATGTGGTCAGGTACAGATTCCACGTTTCTAAGATAAGTCTCCACCATTTTGAGGCTTTCAGTCGTCTCCTTGTGTTTCAAATCCATGAATATCTGAAAAGTATACCTTTAGCAAGTACTGAGCTATAGTCTCCAAGAATCACTTTACTTGTTGCTCAACTGAAGTTTAAAACCAACTCCTGCATTGTCATGTGAGTTAAAGTTACACCTAAAGCTATAATGCCATTGTGCCTTTCAGGAAACTCTCAGAAACTTGAGCAGAAATTTCTTCTGCCAAAAATGAACCACTTCAGAGCCAGGAG
This sequence comes from Molothrus aeneus, assembly GCF_037042795.1. Classification (NCBI taxonomy): domain Eukaryota; kingdom Metazoa; phylum Chordata; class Aves; order Passeriformes; family Icteridae; genus Molothrus; species Molothrus aeneus. The sequence goes on along the minus strand of NC_089649.1, from coordinate 59,553,460 downwards.
TCATGCCAGGTCAGTAATGTTCACTGGCATTGATGTATTCTACAAGGGAACATGAAAAGCAAAGAATGTAGAAGACTTAAGTATGTAATATCATATCCCCTCATCCAAAACCACTTCCATACTAGATAACACAGGCCATGATTTTAATATATTTCAAGATTCTTTCTCTATTTAAAAATGATAAGATTTCACAGTTTTCCCTATGCCACTTCAGACATCACAACCCTTTTTTCTCCAAGATACATTTAACCATCCACAGCAATTAAAGTGCATGGCCTGAAACCAAAATTTTCTGAGTTTCAGTTGCAAATATTTGTATAGTTTAAAAGGTAAAATAATTACTTAGCAGTCAAAGTTTCATAAACAACTGGAAAAATTATTGAAGAGAGTGCTTTATTTTTAATTCAAAGTCCAAATAAAGAATAAGTATACTCTACATTTCTCTCTATGTGTATCTCAGCCATCTGTTAAAAAAAATTAAGTTCAATAGAAACTGGCAGTGTAAGAATCACATTCCTTCTGCCCTTTGCTCAGGCACGATGCCACATAAGTTTGATGCCATAAAATTTAATTTTTTTCATTTTGAATGATTTACAGTGGAGCAGGACCTATGAATCAGAACAGTAACAGGGGTTATGAATAGGGATGTATGTTTTTCCAAAATGTCTAAATGAAATATTTTGAAACATGGTAAAAGAACTGCACAGTTCTCCACCTGGCAGCCATAATTGAAGTTAATAACACTTGTTTAGACATAAGGAAACTCTTTGACACCTAGACTTTTTTTTTTTTTTAATAAAATGATCAAACAATCATCATCTAGTTTTAAGAAATCAAAGCAGTTTGTTCTGGCAATATGTTATATGAAGACAGTCTTTCTTTCAGCTATATTTCCAACTACATCCAATAATTTTGAAAATACACACCAATGCCTTAGCACAATTCCTTATTTTAATCATACACCATATTATTAATCTTATTGCAGCTCTTAGGAGCCATTACCATAATGGCAGTGACAGGCAATATAAAACACATTCTATGAGGAGGCTTTGATAATCTCAACATGTACTATCAGTTTTACAGCATTTCAGATGCATGTTTAGGTTTTGCAGTCTCTCCTTTGCATATGTCACAGGCAGCAGATGATAAGCTACAAGTGCTTATTTCCCCACAGACAGTTGTACCAAGCCTTAGAATATTCCACTTCTTGTCCATGATGGCATTCAGAAAGCAAAACCTCATAAATGAATACAGTTTCTTCATTCAGGAAAAGACCTTTCTTAAAGAGAATGAAGCCAAACTGGTAAAAGTTTCTCTGTTCACTCACTAATTCCTTCTGGGCCTGGTTTTCCAGTGTTCTTGATAAACCTAAGGACAAGGGTGCAGGGAGATTGATGAAACTCTTTATTTTCTGATCCTGAATCTTCAACCCAACAGACTTGCTCAGTCCTGGAAGTCGTGCAATACTTTGTCTCTTTTCCTAGAAGCTTTCTATGACCAACCCCTCATTGAGTTCTAGGTAGAACATCTAGGTCTTCTGTTAGATGCTCATTTCTATTGTTTTCCCAAAAATCATGAAAGAATCACATTTACAGGCTGTCCTGTGGTGGAGAGCTGCTTGCTTCCAGCCATCTCTATCTCCACAGTGAAAGGGAGGAATCTTTCATGCGACCAACTGCTGGGTAAAATCTTCAGGAACAGGCACCTCACAACTAAGGTTTGTGTAGTAAGAGAAGGAATTATCCTTGTATTTAAATCAGGCTCTTTTATCACATTTCCCTTGCATGTGTGGCTTTTCCTTACCCTATTAAACTGCCTTTATCTCAACCCATGAGCTTCCTCACTTTTGCTTTTCTGATTCTCTCCCCCATCAGGCTGTGGGGGCAGCGAGTGAGAGGCTGTGTGGGGTTGAGTGGCCAGCTGGGGTTAAACTATGACACCCACATTTATATCATGCAGGCTGAAAACTCTCACTGTGAAAATTAACACTTCTTCTCCCAGATTTGTTTAATACAATCACTCAGATGTTTTACAGAGTGCACTAATTCAGCAGAAGGTGAGACTATAAACCTATTAATTTAGAATAAATGCCTTGCCTTGATTAAAACATAGATAATTTGTAGGGAAATTTCCATTCAGTTGGGAACAAAGCAACTTAACCAGACACCAAATCAGAAGTGTGTATGCTCACTTAGGAATTTTCATTAAACCCAGATTATTGCAAGTTCATGTGTCTTTCAAAGCCTGAAGCACATTTATCCAGTACATGTCCACATGCATATAACTTATGTCGATCAACCATAATGACTGACAACCATTGAAAGATTTTTTAAAGTTGTTGCAAAGGATCTTCAACAGTCCTTCATGGACTGTTCAGATAAAATTCTTGTAGATTTCAAAAGGAAAGGAGGATCTTCAGCATCCCAGGAGCCCAAGTAGGCACAGGGCAACATGAAAAGCCATCAGATGGTGATGTCACAAACCAGGGTCTGCCATTATAAACCCAGGAAATACCAATCCATTTATATCTCATCATCTTAACCCTGAACTTCTGGGTAATGGTTTTACCCCATATTCCCTCCTTTTCCAAGATGTTGTCCTGTTCCCTCTTAACTTGATTTACTCTACTTATTTCAGCTGCTGACTTTGGCACTTTATTCCAGCTCTAACTAACCACAGTATAAAGACATATGCCTGAGCTGCTCCAGTGCAGAGGGGCAGAGGACTAATTCACAAAGCTCCAGCTCAGGTGAATAAGCTCCTCCTTGTAAACTGGGTTAGAAACATTTAACAAAGACCCTCAGACACTATGGGAAAGGATGCCAATACCTACTAAGCCCAGGACAAAAAAAAACCAGGGCTAAAACACTATCAGCATTTGATTTATTATTCAGTTTGGCTGTTTTATGTAGAAGAAAAATCAATCAAAGGGAAAGGCATATTTTGTAACCTCACAAGCCAAACAGTGCACTCATATGCAGCTGAGGGAAGCCCTGCATTTTGTCACTTGAAAGTCTTCCTAAAATTTTGTACATTTTTCATTCAAAAATCAAACACCAAGTGCGTGTGCATAAAAGTCACAGTCAGATTCCTCAGCTGGGCAAATGAAGTTTGTTTTTCCAATTTGAACTACAGAAAACTCCTCCTCATATAATTCTCTTCAAAGTCTAAAATTTGTTCCAGTGATAATTGCTGAATTTATGTGTATTTAGAACCCAGTACTTAAATAAAATAGCTACCTTGGGTGATTATGTTTAAACACTGTGCCAATTTCTTTGAATAGGAATGTAGTAAATTACTACTGATTACACAAATACTGATTAAAATTTTAAGGCAAATAAATAATGAAGAGGGATGTTATTTATTTGTCCAAATGCTCTTAAAAGTGCAGCCATGCCAAGCACAACTTCCAAGGAAAGCAGTGGATGGAAACACAGTGTTATGTCAGTGGACAGCCTGGACTGAATCATTAGGACAGCAGTGATTTCTGTTTTAATATTTGCTCCATCTTCCTCTCTATTTTCCCTTATTCTTTCTATAACACTATAAACTGCAGTCTTACCAGGAAAATTCTGACATTAACTTTGCACTTGCAATTCATATTGCGCTTACTTGGGTTTTCCTTTTGCACAAGCTAATGGTGAAAATGCAACCTGCAAGGTCAAGGAAAATGTTTTCAAATTTTTTACATTGCTCCTCCATGCAGCACCTGCAAGTACTTTCTAAAACCATTGGATGCAAATGCAAATCTGCCTCTAGAAACCACTAATGCCTCTACCAAAGACTGCCTTAAATCTGGTTTACAAGGAAGGATATTGAGAGATGAATAATTTCTGCCTAGGGCTAGGCAGAGAATTATTATTTAGATACTCTTGAATAAAAATTGCTTCTAAACTAACCTGAACCTTAGTAGACTGTGGTAATAGCACGTAGCATACACAGAGGACAAAATTATTGAAGTTCCACACAGTTCATAGTGGAGTCTCAGGTGACACCAGTCAGTGGAACTTCAGTTATACTGACAACAAGGACAGGAGGCTGATTTGCATGAGCTGATGCTATCTGAGCAGAGACAGTTGAAATGATGTGATAGTATTGCAAACAAAAGTTGGGATCCTGGCCTGAGGTACAGCTGGACAAGGATGTGTGTTATGCACTGCCTTTGTGCCAGCTGTGAAACTGATCCCTGAGAATGCCACAAACCACGGCTCATATGGAGCTGTAGGTCTCTAGACAGCATTTCTGTATTTCTCTCTGTATCATCATCTCCTCACACAAGCTCAAAGCAAGGCCTCATTGTGCTTTACACCATAGATGCATCTCTTCTCAGGTATATTGTTTTGGTTTGAAAAGACAGGTGTCTGCTAAGAAAGGCAGGAGCCTCTCTTGAAATGGAAAATGTAAACCCCTCTCTCTGAGTTATTATAATTTTGAAATTAAGGGGCTCTAAGGCAAAGACATGGGAGTAGGAATAACAGTTCTTCATTAGGAAAATAAAAACAAATGCAGTAATACAGAAGAACACTGGCAGAGTCAGAATATGACTGCTACCAACACCCTGTTGTTCAGGGTGTTGGTAGCAGTCCCATTAAATGGTGGCTGCAGTCCTCCTGGAGTGACAGGCGTGGCTCTGTTGAAACAGTGATCCTGTGGAAGGGTGTAGTTTTCCTGTGAAGGTCTATTTGTGGTGTAGATGGACCTGGTTCCCTCTGGGAATGCAGTGGGAAAAGGCTGCCTGTGGTGTTCCAAGGCTCAGATTATATCCAGGTAGGAATGCTTGGCTCCTCCCCCTGGGCAGAGCATCTCACAATGGGATGCTGTAATTTTACCAGTCATGCAGGGACACCCAATGGCCCATCAACAGAAGGTATCTCCCTGGAGTGAGGGTGGGTCATGGAAGAGATAAAGAAAACTGCCCCACATGGTTTTAGCAGCTGAACCATTAAGAGAAGATAATGCCCCACCTGGTTCTAACAGATGGCAATAGAATACACACCCCCGGCCACATATTGCATTGCAACCTAAGACAGATATTTAGTCCCATTATGTCCATCCTGTTCCCTTTTAAAAGCAACCTAAAAAGGTACAAAATGGTCCAAGCTAGAAGAAATAGGTACAGGCATTTTTATGATCATGTTTCTAATGTGGGGGTTTTTTTAATTAAATTTTGAAACTGAATCATTCACACTCTAATTTCTTTTGGCAACTGGGAAAGAAAAGCTAAACCAGATGAAAACCTGTGGTTTATACACTGATACCAAATCTCATTCACATATTTTCATACAGATTTTTATTAGAAACAGCGTAGACCTTAAATGAAAGGAGCTACCCCTGCCCATCAGCCACAGAACAGGATGGTTCAGCTCACAGCAGAGCTGACCTTTTACTTTCACATGTGCTTCATGTGGATATATATAACAGACCCACAGACACTGCAGAAGCAAAGCCTTTACTGATCATGAAGGAAATCTATAAACACACATACAGGCTGTAATTATTAGATATGACCATTAAAACCTGGAATCACTTATCTGCTACTTCACTTGAAATACACTATTACCACACACATTTTCTTTATTTTTGTCTTCTATTTTCTCATTTCACCAACTCTAGTGGATAAACAGAAATAACCCTAATGTCCCCAAAACAGAACTAAAAATAAAACTAATAATTTAAGTGTGAACTAAAAGGTCAATCTGTATTTGCTACTTCCCCTTAAATATTTCAGAAATCAAGTATATGGATCTCTTATCTATAATCTGTAGGGAAAATAAATTATTAAGTCCAGTTTCTGCACTAGTTTACATGGTTTTCAGCCCTGGAAGTACTCACCATCCCTGTTTTTTAACTACACCATTACTTAATCAAAATATTTTAAACACAGTCATAGGAATAAACAGAGCTAAACTGAAATGTTATGGTGTCTAACTTTTCTGTAGCTCTCTTTGTCTTTTATTTTAAGAAAAACTGCTATGGTACAATGCAGATAACAAAAATATGATGTCATTGGGGAAATATATGCTTATTTTTAAAGATTCTGCTGGGACTCTCTGTATATGTAGAACTGCTCGAACTGAAACTCAGGTTTTGTCCAGTTGATTTCTTGCAAACCATAAACCAGATTTCACTTCTCTCTGGTGTTATTTGTAGAAATATGTATCAGTGAGATCAGAAAAATATTCTACATTCTGTTTTTTAAACATGTCCCAATAAGAAGTCTGTTATATTTCTAGTAGTGGAGCATATTAAGTTACCTTTTAAGTCCCTGCCATTTGGGAGCTCCTTCATTCAAAGTAGAACCCCAGTTTAGCTTCAGGCTAGAACTTAGCAATAATCATGTTATTTTAAGGATATAATTTAGACTTTCTATAAATTCAAAGTGTTCAGTTAACCATGTTCTGTTTATTTGTGGAATATTTTCTGACACCTTGTTACACAATTAATCTACATCCTCAGTTTTGACCCTGGTCCTAAGAATAAAGGCCTGACATACATAACCCATGCCACCTGTAGCATAATGTATCCTTTCACTCTTATCCCTCTCATAGATAACAGCTTTCTGAAACAAAAATGGTCACACTGGAAATCAGCAGCTCAACACTGCCAGTAGAAACAAAAATGTACAGAAGTGTAAACAAGAGAAAAGAGTGGATGAAAGAAATCATTAAAATCTAAAGCCTCTGACTCCATTTTAGCAGGTAAGGATTTTGTCTTGGGCTTCACGTGGGCAAGAATTCATCAACATCCAAAGGCAAATCAGAATTTGCATCTCAACCTGCCTGAATGATGCTATCAGTAGCTCCTGCAGTCAGGAGTTATGGACTCCTGCCATATGCATGACCTCCAGCGTTTTCTTTGACTCAAACATGAAACAAAATCAACCAATTGAAAATCTAGGTTACCCTCTCAATAACGTAACAGACACTTACTCAAATATGACAGTGAATAAATGCAAAAAACAAAGTAAATAGTTGTGGAAATAGTTGGATAATTAATAAAAATATTGAAGAGCTGTTTTTTCTAAGTTACTGCTACCATAATATCACACTTGTGCTTCTCTTTTTTTCTGATAGTGTATCCCAGTCAAAACAGCAGAGATTAATGGTCCTGTCTCTCCAGTAAAATCCAGTCTCAGCTGGTGTGGTGCAGTAAATGGCAATACTAACAGATACAGAAACAGTAGTTAGAGTCTGCCCTCCTTTTGCAGTCTCACCATTTTCACAAAACCACTTAGTACACAGCATCCTGGTTGCTCTTTGTGATGGTATCAAAAAGGTACAAATAAATTTCAAAAAAGGGTTTATTTTAATTTAAATAGTAGCTAAAAGTTAATGCTTAAAATACAGTAGTAATTTTCATACAATAGATTAACAAATTAGGTACTTAATCTGGGATCCTTTAAGATCATTCAGACAAATTAAGGAAGCTCTCCAGTCAGTAATAAATTGTAAACTCTTCATTCCCTTTAGCTACTTCGCTAAACTCTTTCACTTTGTAGTAAACTTTCTAATGTTTCATCTTCATTTCAGCCAGAGCTACTGAGAGATCTGTATGAGTAAGAAAACTATTCAAACTAAGTAGCAGTTCAATATTTGTCTGTCACAAAAAGGAACTAATCAAAGTCATCCCCACTTATGGCACTCCAGTGCAGAACAGCATGGGCATAATAATGTATAGCAGCTTTTGTACATACATGACAAGTGAAGCAAGATCTGATTAATTGTCTAGCAGTTCTAAAATGGTCTGTAATTTCCTTCACATGTCACTCCATTAGTTCTTAGCTCCTGAACTTGCCACTTAGAAAAATTAGTTGTGATTTGCTGAGTAATAAATGTGCATTTCTATTCAACAGAAAAGTTTCCATCTCCCAAATCTTGAAATATGTGCAGAGTGTCAGATATTATTATTGCTTTTAGATTGGGATTCTGTTTACAAATATTAGCATCAACTCAGAAATGCACAGAGACTACTCAGAGAAATTTCCCTGGAAGAAGAGTGAAATATAACTTGATCTCATTAAGGGTTCCTACCTTCAAGTTCAGAGAAAGCCAAACAGAGAAAGCCCACTGTTTTGGGATTAAAGTCTCAGAGGTTCTATATAGGCTCAGCCAAAATGAATCTTGGGCATCTTGAGATGTATGTATTTCCAAATCTTACTGACCCAATTCAGCTCTCCTGTCTGTGATGGTCAAAAAACTCACAGTGCCCAGACTCTTAACTCAGGTTCCTTGTTTAGGTGTTTAGAGCTGGAGTAGACAAACAGGGGTCTTGGAGCTCAAGTGAGTTGCTCAGGGTGGTACATATTGGTCTGAACAAGATGAGAAATGGAAACAAGTTGGAAAATCCCAGCTGTCTTGCCGCACATCCCAGAATCACCCAATCATTAAGGTCAGAAAGGACACAGTCCTGAGGCCTCAGCACCAAACACTGGACAGAGGTTCTGACACTTTAGCATGCTTAGTGTAAAAAGACACTTGAAATATAAACTATTTAGGTGTTATGGACCCTGAGAAATCTGCTGAAGAGGCTTAAGATATAAATGGCTTTATGTCTTGTATTGTGTTGCCCAGAACACCGACCAGCACATCAGTATCTTCACCTGAAAATACATTTCTCCTAAAATAATAATGAATAAAATCTACAATAAAAAGAAAAACAAAGAAATGAAAGTAAAACCCATTACTTTAACACAAAGCTTTTCTTAAAAAAAGAGGGCAGCAAGGACTCCATGAAGTTCAATTCAGGTTTGTTGATTACTATTTATTTTGCACAAAAGATGTTTAAGTATAATTATGGTCAATAGCAACCTAAAATAGACATGCTATGAGCTGTGCCCAAGAAGGGCAGTCCCACTCAGCCTCTTGAATGCTGGAGCCCAAGCAAGAATATTTATTTGTGAAATGTTTTACGTGACCTGGGCAATCTGACATTTTAATGATCTAGCAGGTAGATTTTTGCTTGAGTTGTGAAAATAGGCTTTCTGGAGAGTGGTTATAGGAGCCCAGGAACAGCTGCTCCTCAGGCCTATAGAAAGCTTTTATTCCACAGGCTGGCCTCCCTTCAGTGAGGCCCTCAGATTTAACCTGCAGGGATCATGCAGGAAACATAAAAGTTACTGAGGCCTCACTGACCTTGTCAAGGCCACGTGTGGGAATTTTTAAGGTTTGAGTTGCTTCAAAATTATAGCAATTACTAGAAATATTCCAGGAAAAAAGGACTTTTATTTTCTTCTGCCAGTTCAGATTTCCCGACTGAAATTGTCATTTTCATCTGCTAGTCCTTTAAAAAAAAAAAAGAATTATAGACACTGTTTAGTCACTGGATAACAGATGTTATCAAACTTTGTGGCACTCAGTCATAATTAAGTCAGGCTTAATATGCATCTGTCAGAAACCATTGACCTTTTCTGATGATGGCAGGGAAAAGGCTTTGATATTCTACCACACATTTAAAGATTTTTGAAGGAAAAATGTCAAAGGTTTGGGTGTTCTGGCAGGAAATTACCTCTTGTGCTCTTAATGACAAATGTTTTTAGCTTAATCTAAGTAAACAATTAAATGGTGTTGCTTCAGTTGGGATTTCTAATCCAAAATAACATATTTCCTATGCTTCCCTACCAAAGAATCAAGGAACTGTAGAACTTACGTAATTTTTCAGGTGACCATCTATCAGAACAAAGGAGTAAAATGCAACTTATAGCTTTCACATACAAAATGTGGAGATAAAGGGAAATTTGGAAAAAAAATTAAAAGAAAATTTGTTTTAGGTAGAGTTTAACCATCTGATTTACCTTTAATACTGTGGACAGCACAAGGACAAGATACTCAAAAAGCTGTTTGAAGAAAGCACATGTAGCTCATCAACAGCCAGCATTTGAAACTTGTCCCATAACTAATGCTCCATGTTGCTCTTGGCTCTCCTACCGTAATTTCTGCCAAAAATTGGACAGCAGGTACCTGCTAGAGATCCTTGTTTGCAAAGTCAAGTCACTGACTAGAACTGCACTGAATGTACAGGTAGCTAAAATGTCTCATGCTGTTGATACAACCTCACCAAGCAGGCATTCCATGAGCCAGTGAGGGCTGCAAAGTGGGCTGAAGAAGAGAAGGCAGCACACGGAAACGCTGCCCAGTGGCTGCAGCACTAATCTGACATCTCTTCAATCCCAGCTGCAATCTCCTCCCTGACCATGCTAACGGTGTTTTCTGGGACAAAAGAATTTCAGTGCAGGTTCCCAGGCATATAGTCATCCAAAGCCCCCTGGTATCAGCATTATTGGAGGATTTATGCCATGAAATTCCCTTAATATTTGCCCATGTCATAACTCTATATATAAAATATTAGTAATATTTCTTTCCTTCAGGGAAGGGTCACAAGGATTAATGAGTTAAAGATGAAGAAGATGTAAGGGAGAACATTACCTGCTTTCAACAGAGAAAGGTAACATTATTTTTCAAGTGCTATCACTTTCAGAAAGCCAGATGTGTGTGCATTCATTACTGAATTTATTTAACAAAATTTCTAAAGCCTGTATTGAGGAGTTACAAAGAACATTTTAAAGGTCTCATTTCAGTATTTTATACTCATTTAATCTTTTATCAATTTTTTAAATTATCTTTCAAAGGTGTGTGTCTATCCATTTAGATACCAAGCTCCTAAATATCTCATGGATTTACCAGTGCACAAGAAAAAGGTGGTGTTTTTATAGCTTGATTCTTTTAAGCAGGTTACTGTATTCTTTAGCTTTGAGGAAAACAGAAATTTACCTAAGCCCACACAGAAATTCAGGCTTGAAAGGTATACAAAAGCCATGGCAAACAAACAAAAAGTTTATTTGGGAGGTGAAGGAACATAATCTTTTCTCAGTGCATCTGCAGTGTAGACTGCAAGACAAATGGCAGTGACTAAAAGATCAAATAACATTCCTCATTGGCTAAAACAAATAAATAATCTAATACCAAGGATTTCAGATCAAGTTGTTTAATATATATATCTCTCCTTGACCATTGGAAGTAATGTACATGGGTAGCGTTTTATGTTTAGCCTCACTAAAATTTGCCCCAAATATAGGGTACTCTGCATAATCAGATTTCAGCTTTGAAATAGCTTTTGCTTTCCTATTCCACCAAGGAAGCCAGTGCTTCCCAATGCTGCCCTGGGAATGCCATTACTGCACCTACCTAAACAACAAAAACAGAATGGAAAATAAACTCACATGGATGAGAGAGGAAGGGAGAGGCAGCAGGCCCAAGATAGGAAAATAAAAACGCCCCTCACATTCAGATGTGGCAGGGATTGAGTTAAAGGGACAGTGCCAGGTGTTTCAGCCATCATTCACATTATGTGATTTGATGGCACACAATATTGCTTGGTTTTTTGTATTAACAGGGCTTTAATGGGGTTTAAACCTCGCATTGTCACACCGACAACTTAAAATTTTGACGCATGCTTCTAATTTTTAGGAAAGAGTGAAAATCACTTCAATTAAGTTTAGAAGGAAAGCCATTACTCTGCTTCTGCTTTTATGCAATGACATTTTTTCCTTTTTATGGTTATTAAGTTTTACTGTAAAATTTACACTATCTTTATTATGAAATACCAGGCCTTTCTTCTGAACATTATTTTCCAACTGAAATAATGAGTATGGTAATTTCATCTGAAAGCAATTTCCTACAATGAGATTTGAAAGTGTAACAGATAATTAATCCAATTAAACATTACTATATTGCATTACGTGATATTTCTCCAATTTCTAATCTTAATTAACCATGACAATATTAACTATCAATATTTTACATTTGTATAAGTCAGCCCCATCACCAAAATATAATTTTCTTCCCATTACACCTATTCTGATTTTCTGCAACCACACACAAAAAGAGGTCAAACTGGAAATTATGGGAGCAGTTCTAGAGCAGAGATTTGAGCTGTGCACATTGTCTTGGTTCAAGACCAGAGTCTCAGAACTGCCAAACTCCAACTTCCTATCTCTCTCTGTCTCCAGAACCTGCAGACAGAAGTCGCCAAAGACATTAGTCATAACTTTTAACTCCAGGTGAGTAATCAAAACTTGGTCACTTTCACCCTCATTATTCCACTGAAAACTGACTTCATTTTATCCTTAGTAGAGCAGTCCATTGTCCCATACCTGTCCTTCTTCTCTGTTTAGTGCTACTCCCTTCCTAATTTATGATGCCCAAGAACATGGATGGACACTTTTTTGGTTTGTTCCATATTTTCCTTCATTTAATTCCCTTATTAAACATTACTTTCTTTTCCCTCTACTTTTATGGGAGGCTCAAACCTCCACACTGATCTACAAACACAGCAGATGGTGTGGAAATTTGGACCCAAGCCTCGTGAACAGTTTCTACTTCTCTTATGATCCAAGCTAAATGCCCTGATCTGGCAGGAATTCAGAAATCCAAACAAGAGTGCTGATCCTGCCAGACTTCAGCACGTATCACACTGCAGGGAGGCAAAAGGGCCGTTTTGCTTCCATCTCCTGGCTTCCACCTTCAAAGTCAAGCATGCACCTTAGCTGCCAAAGGGAAATTGCAGTCAGAGCTCTTTTTCACTCATGCTAATCCCTTACTGCTGGAACAGCATCTCACTTTCTGCCCAGAGATCAAGTCCACATGCAGGTGTCACCAACCCCCCGCCCATCCTCTGCTCAGGCTGGACCCTGAGCTATCCAGCTGCAGAGAGAAGGATGAGGACCTACATGAGCACAGTCAGGATACAACTGTCACAGCTAACAAGGAAGCATTGGATGGAGTTGACCTTACCTCCAGAGGTTGTTTTGATTTTTTTCTCCATCTGGAGGGCAATGCTGGGGTCTAATATTTATCTGAACATTCAGGGAACACTCAATGCTTTGTCAGGACTTGGTGTGAATACTGAATTCTGAAAAACTTCGAGTGTACCATGAAACTGGAAAAATTCAGTTGCATGCTGAGAGGGGTGCCTGGGATGGAGGGGAAGGTTATAACCAGGAGCAATAGAAACTATAAATCTTGAAAAATTGTTGTTTGACCAACAAATATTCTTCCCTTGATGTCTATTAAATTCTACAGTGCAGGCAGTGCTCAAAAACTCAGAGGTAAATGTGTTACATGCAGACCAGCCTTGATGGTAAGCACTTGAGGGGAAAAAAACCCTTCAAAGAAGATGATGAAAAGCTTAAATCTAAACTGAGATGTTTCTTGCTCAAAATTAGGCAGATTCAGAAAGAACAAGCCACTATTGAAGGGAAGGAAAATGTCTCTAGGGGAAAATGCCAAAGCTTCTTTGTCTGAGTCTGGCTAACACTGGGAACACAAAACTGTCTGGAAGATTTCACTGGCCACACTGTGGTTTCTACCCCACTCTGACAGAGAAGAGGTAAAGAGGTATTTTAAAAGCTTTAAAATACCTCATTGAGGGAAGGAAGGCTTTTGATTTCCCATAAAGGCCCTATGCTTAAGAAACATATTGCTTCACTCAGACAATCCAAATTTCCAAGGCCCACAGAAGGAGCTGTGATGAGAACTCTCACAGAGCCTGATGGACCACATGCTATTGACCTGAATAGGGTAGGAGATTGATATGATATGTGATGATATGATGATATGACCTCTATCCTCTTTCATCTCTTCATGGCTGTGAGTCAAAGTCTAGTGCTCCATCAGGAATTTCTCCTGAGAGCTGCACTGCTGTTAGGCAGGTTACAAACACCGGAAATTTTGAAGGTCTGTTCCTTTTCCAAAGCCAGCCATAGGCAATTGTTGTGCTTACTGTTGAGGACCTCATGCCAGACAGGTTTTGTCTCAGGCTCCTCATCCACAGGTCCTCTGAAAGGGTCAGGGAGCAACTCTGCTTTCACACAATGTCTCAGTGAGCAGATGGTACCACTTAATTTCCCTACCTCCTTCCACTCAGCACTGACTGTGTTAGCAACATGGGTGGGAGCTAACTCAGTATTGTTAAGCCTGACCCAGTTTTGGTTGGAGAGAAGAGAGCAGCTAGAACACAGCTCAATTTAGTAATCTTTGCCTATTTCTAGCATCTATGACAACAGTTAGTAACCTGTGGGGGTTTATATCCCCACCTGCTGCTCAAAGTCTATGTAGCACCAGCTACCTTTTCTGTTACTGTGCCTTAGCTGTGGTCCCTTCTTTCATAAATAAATGTAGACCTTTGACCAATTTATAGCCTACAAACATAACTGAGGGAAAGCAGGGGGAAAGTCACACCGGATAGGTAAAGATGAATGCCAGTCCGACAACAGGAAGTCATTAATCAGCTAAAGAACATAAGTTAATATGTAGCTTGCCGAAAGCATTTGAGATTTCCATTTGTCTCTAAACAATAAAAGGCTTCACATGGTTCCTTGTGCCATCACAACTATGTAAGTAGATTTCTACAAAGGTTTTCATGTTGTTATAAATTCATCTACTCAATTATGTCAACAAGCATACAGCAGATACAGGAAACCCACTGTACTTGGAACCCTACAGGTACACAGGGATAGAGCTGCCACTTAGATCCACTCAGAAACTGAGTAAGGTGTGTTAGTTCTTAGAAATAGCACTTGAGCAGAATTGTGCAGCACCAGGAATTGTGCTGACTACTTACCTGTTTGCAGAGGGAGCCAAGGGGTAAATGTTGAAGGGTAAAGCCCCATGAGACTCGTATTTCTCCCTTTGTCATGTTACTGGAGCTGTTGATGGCAGCAATAACTCAAAATGAAGTTTTGCTCCATATAAAAGAAAGTTTATCTAGTCAGAGTGACATCCTTAATTTGCTTCTTGCCCTTGGACCAATATATCAGCCCATTTACTGGGAAGAGACTGTGATATTACAGTGACTTTGTAACCACGAACAGCAGAGAAAGGTACAGAAAAACTAGGACTCATGTCTCTTCCTCAATGATGTCCTGTCACAATTTTCCAAGTAGGACTCAGATGTCTAGGTTTCTCCTGGATTACTTGTCCCTGAAAAAAAAATCTCAGAAGCAAGAACAAGCAGAAAATTGGCTGCAGTCTGAGAAGTAAAAGGGAGGAACTTTTATAGCCCTCTTCAGTTAAGGTGCAGACAGCAGTTAACCCTAAGTTTCTCTCCCCTTGCACATAAGGGGTCATGGGTAATCACTTATGACTAATTGCACACTTGTGTCAGAGAGATGCCTTTTCACATCTGGTTCAGATAATCCCACAGTCCTGAAATGTTCCTCCAAATGTTGCAAAAAAATACAACCTGTGCAGTGTAACAGCTGGCGGATGACCCGAGCCTGCAGACTGACACCTAATAACACATTTGTACCCTGCAAGAAGATCTTATTACAGCATGGTCGTTTTACATGATGAAGGATTATCATCTTCAGGATGAGAATTCCACCTTTAAAGTAGAGGCATAAACATCTGAGGAAATGCTGACTACAAACTGACCAAGGTGCTATAAAGCCAAATGCCAAACTTGGCGAGAGAGGTCAGGACAAGGAAAAAGATCCTTGTTATGAAGTTTGAGCAGCAGCTTCCCAGTCAGGGGTCTGAACTTCCTGACACATCCACAGCTTCAACCTGTCCCCTGTCCCATGATTATTTTCTGTAAAGCACCCCTTACCCACCTCAAATGCCTCCTCTCTTATCTCTCTACAAAAAGGTTAAGAACAGTTAGATGTGACATTCCAGATACATGAAAATGGTGAAAAGTTTTTTTACTCCCAAGGAATTTGTGTTGCAGATTTTCAAATGGCTTCACCAAGATATCCTATATTTCATTCACAAGTGCTGACCACACTTTGCCAGTCCACTCTCTAGAGTGTTTTTAATTATTCATTAATAGTGAACTAATTAGCTCTCTCTAAAGTTTATGAACTTAGTGCTTCAGAAGTTTGAGCCATGTATGACTTCTGTAGGTATAATACAAGCAGTATGCAACGTTTGGTGCCCAATCACAGACTGCTGAGTGTCAGTCCATAGCACAATCTTGCATGCATGACGTTGAAGAAAGGAGTCTCTGCACTGCAAGCAGTCTTCCAGGACACTAAATTACTAATGCAGATGCACTCTTTGAGAAGAGGTAAAAAGATTTCCCTAATCTCCAAAGACACAAGTAATTAGCCTTGTCAGTTTTAGAATACCTGCCTTCCAAGATAAAACTGTGTTCCTACAGATAGTATATTCAAATATATATAAAGATTTTGTAATGCATCAGAAAGAAAAGTGACAAAACTTAAGGAAGGTATGAGAATTGTGGGGTTTTTTAGCTCCAAGGTCTCAAATGCTTGGTTTAATGATGTGGGATTTGTACAGTCAGTGAACTATAATCACAGAAGATGTCTAGAACTCCAGAAATTTTGGTGTATGTCGTTCTGTATTGCAGAGACATAGTGAGCCACACAGTTCAAAGCTGTTTCCCCTTTGTTTGTGTGTTCTAAGAGTAAATTCAAGCTGAATTACAACAATTAATTTTTGACAATTCTGCAGCCAAGACTCCCATCCTAGGCCTCAGTGTTTTAAATACTTTAAAAAGAGAATATAGCAGCAGATGTATAAAATTCTGTCCTGGTCAAGAATCATGGATTTTGTGAAAGTGAGAGGAAATAATGTGCAAAGACTCCTGCGCATTAATAAGTTAATAATAAGGTAATAATAATAATGAGTTTTAATAATGTTGAAAATAGGGAAAGACAAAAACTACATCAAATTCCAGAGAAAAGGTATAGCAGAGAGGAAATAGAAATTAAATAAATCACCAAAAGTGAGAAGATGTAATACTGTAGCCTTCAGTTCCCTCTACTCTTCCTTTTACAATACAGTCCTGCTGGTTATACAGATTTTGCTTGTCTTACAGATTGGGAAGGCACATGTATAAAAATACACTAAATCCTGAATGACAACCTTGTCTGACTTTAAGTACCCAAATTGTCAACCTGTTCTTCAGAGCACTGCATCCTCTATGCTATGAGGTCAGCCTTGACACATTAGCTAAATAACCCATTTACCTCCCTGGTTTTCTTGTAGAAGCACCCCACATCGAATTTACCTACCTGACTGACATATGAGAGTACCACAGGAGAGCTCTGACTGCAAAGCACCTGGCAGGTCCTCCTTCCAGAGAGGGACAAACTCAGGTCTGTACTGACACCTGTCCTAGTCCCAGGATGCCTCATCTGGCATGCGCTGAGGCTGACTTCAGGCCACCCCAAGTCATGGGCTTACATTCACACAGTTTGGAAAAAAAGCATATTTGGGTTTGTGCCCAAAATAAAAAATCAATACAGTCAGCAAGAGTGAAGTGAGCATTGGAATAAGGTAAGATGTTCTACTCCAAGTTGGTTTTATTACTTAAAGAAAAAGTTTTAAAAAAACCCCACACATAAAAAACCCACACACACCAAACAGAGGTAAGATTCAGTCTTTTCTATTAAAAAGTATGGAATAAAGGCACAAATTTTTGGTGCAATTTTCTGTTTTCATGAGAGGCCAATTACATTTAAATGCAAAACGTTTCTGTTTGCTGTGCCAGATACTGTTTCATGGAAGTGGAAGGCCAGTCCTTCTAACCAGAGAAGAGGGATCAATATCTGGTGAATGATACTTCTTTTACAAGACCAATAATATGGCTCTTGGAAAAAAAAAGTGCTTTTATTTTATTAGTATAATCAAGAATAAATTCCACCATTTAAAAGACTTAATGCTAGAAGAGCCAAAATCATTGCAAAAACATTGCACAACATGGACAAAAGTAGATCTCTGACACACAAATGGAAACCTACATTAATGAAACCAGCTGGGAGTTCCATACATCCTCCAGCACATGGGCTGTATGTTCCACAAATCGTGAACTGCAGATGTAGGATAAGTCCTAAAAAGTTTATGTTAGGTGAGAGTCCTCTTTATGGGTAGCACTGGCAAAACTCCACAAACCAAGTCAGTTTTGCATAGGGAAATACACTCCTAGAAACAAAACCCAGCCCTAAACCATAAACCATTTGTTAGAGCTACACACTATAGACTAAGCTGGAGAGCAACACCTTGTGCATTTAACTAAGTTAAAAATATTACAAAAAATAACTTCTAGAAAACAGTAAGGAAAATTAGATAAAAAACCTGTGTAGTAGTTATATAATGTAACAAAACCTCCTGCAGTTGGGACCCTGTTCCGAATCACATCCCTTCAGCAGCTCTGCTAAGGTAGAACATGCTGGCAGCTCCAAAGAGCACACGTGTTTATTCACATCATATTGTGCACTCTACCTCTTATTCATGCTGGAATATTTTATGTCTCTGGAAAATAGAACCTAAAAGGCCATGAAGGGGGCAGCTCTTAAGGCTTTGTATAGCAGAAGGCTGTATGCAAACACATGAGACACATTATCAGCACCTAGGCTATTTCAGAGCCCCTTCAGAACTTTCATATTGAAATATGTCAGAGGTGTAGATACATCTTTTGCTTACGAAGTCTATAAACACAACATACCACAAGATATACTAAGATTTAAAACAATATTTCTGTGATGGTTGTAAAATATTATTTTCCTTTTTTTTCTGATCCTGGAAAGACAATGCAAGGGGGAAAAAATAGCATAAAATCACAGAAAGGTTTGTGTATAAAGGGACCTTAAAAATCACCCAGTTCCAACTTTCTGTTATATGCAAGGACACCTTCCATTAGATCAGGTTGATCAAAGCTCCATCCAGCCTGGCCTTGAACACTTCCAGGGATGCGGCGTCCACAACTTTTCTGCATAACTTGTTCCAATGTCTCACCATCACGGTAAAGAATTTCTTCCTAATATCCAATCTAAGCCTGCCCTCTGTCAGTTTAAAGCCATTACTTGTCCTATCACTACATGCCCTTGTGAACAGCCCCTCTCCAGCCTTCTTACAAGCTCACCTTAGGTATTAGAAGGGGCTCTAAGGACTTCCTTGGAGCCTTCTCTTCTTCAGGCTGATCAGCCTCAGCTCTCTCAGCTTGTCATAGGAGAGGTGCTGCAGCCCTCTGATCATCTCCATGGCCTTCTCTTTACTTGCTTCAACAGGTCCCTGTCCTTCCCATGCTGGGCACTGCAGACCTCAGTGCAGCACTGCAGGTGGGGTCTCACTAGAGCAGAGAGGCAGAATCACTTCCCTTGCCCTGCTAGGTGCACATCTTTAATGCAGCCTGGGGTATGGTTGGCTTTCTGGCCTGAGTGCACATTGCTGGGTCATGTTGAGCTTCTCATCAGCCAACACCCCTGAATCAGTCTCCTCAGAGCTGCTGCCTTTCCAGTCTCCACCCAGCCTGTATTTGTGCTTGGGATTGCCCTGACTCAGCTGCAGGACCTCACACTTGGCCTTATTGAACTTCATGAGGTTTGCATGGTTGCAACTCTCAAGCCTGTCAAGGTCCCTCTGGATGGCATCCCTACAGTCCAGTGTGCCAATTCCACCACAAAAATTGGTGTCATTGGCAAACCCGATAAGGGTGCATTCAATCCCACTGCCCATGCTGACAACAAAAAAAAAAAAAAAAAAAAAAAAAAAAACAACAACATTTAATGAAAAAGCTAATGATGGCTTAATACAAAATTATTACAAAACTGGGTGTCATTTTATGGAACTATCCAAGTAAATAATTACATCATACATTATGGCCTTTTTATGCTGTGCTAATAAAGCAAAGGCAGCATAAATTTGCCTTGAGAAGTTCCTAGATTTCAGGAGTGGCAGAGAAGCATCACAGGCAGAGCCACAGTGCCCTGTTGCACTGGCAAGCTGGGAGGATGCTGGTGCAAGTTGTCCTTTCCTCAAACTGCTCTAATTTATGCCCTGGACTGGTCCCAACTCCAGTTCTGGCCCAAAGCTGTTGGGTTTTCTTTTGTCATGCTTGTCTCCCTGGAAGTGGAGGCCTTGAACCCTTAACCAGCATTCTGGCATTTTAGTTGGAACTAGGAACAACTTCTTCATCTCACCCATGTCTTTCCAATTTGGATTCACAAAAGAAATTTTAAAAACCTTTATGAAAATCAGAGACAGGCTGGAAAACTTTAAAAAATGTGTGTTAGTCCCAGTGGCTGTTCTCTTGTTTTGTCTATAACCACAGTATATAACTAGATAAATAGTAAACCCCAAATTGACAAACCTCTCAGCCATAGGCTTCCTTGCTGAGGTAATCAGGTAAAATATGGATCCAGGTTCATGCTCATCCTTCAAGTTCTGTTTAGAGGTATTATTAAATAGGTTTAACATTGTTCCCCCACCCTTTCCCCTAAATTTTGGGTACTCTTGGCAGGTAGATTGGGTTGCTGTGGGAATATTTGCAGTGGAAGACAGAATTTTTTCCTATATATTCCTGTTGAGACCTTCAATAAATTAAATTGGTGGTTTTGAAGTTTTTCTGCCTACTTGCTACCATAAGTCTCTAAATAGAGCCTCTATAGTTTTTTCTGTATAACCCATCTTAGTGTTTATAAGGTGGTAGAAGTTGTGGAACTTACCTGCAGGCTTGCCAAGGTCAGTGTATGAGCATAGCTCTGCTTTATTAGACTTTGGAAACATTCCCATTTGGAGATTCATTTTCAAATGTATAAATCTCAGTTGGTAAAATACCATGACCTTCTAGCAGCTTCTAAGCAAAAACCTACGCTCACCTCATACATCAGCATAAATTTAACTCATATCACCTTTTATTCCTCCTCCTTCCACAGCTGGTCCAGGGCTCAGTGGGAAACTGCTGAGTTTTACATCCCAAGGGAGCACTTTTCTTTGCAGTGGTTGCCACTGTACCAGTGTGGCAAGAGCCATTTTTATCTCTGTGGGTTCTTGCCAGAAAATAAAAAGATCCTAAAATTACTCTGAACACCCAAAATAATTGCTATAGCAAATAATTCTGAGCCATAGAAGATGTGGAAAAGAATTGCTCTGCTTCTTCCCCTTACAACTGAAGGCAATGAGATTAATTTTTCTTATGTGATTTCTGCAGAGCTTCTACTCATACATTCCAAGAAACTTTGGGTGAAAAAAATCTAAGAGCTGTTTTACTCCAGCAGGTGAAGGAGAAACAGTTTGCACCTTCATGCAGGATCAAGGACTACTGCCCTCTGTGATGGCTCTTCTCTCTACCCCAACAAAATCACACCACAATGCCCTTCTCCCTAGGCCTTAAAACTCCCTTAAATTCAGAATCCTCCTCAGAGAAGCTCCAGAGCTACCCATAAATCTTCCTGGAGGATGTACAATACAAGCCTTGTCTACTGGTACCAGCCAGCTTGGCAAAGGTGATCCTCATCTGAGCCA
The DNA here is from genome assembly GCF_037042795.1 of Molothrus aeneus. NCBI lineage: Eukaryota > Metazoa > Chordata > Aves > Passeriformes > Icteridae > Molothrus > Molothrus aeneus. The sequence continues at coordinate 59,532,197 of NC_089649.1, read as the reverse complement.
ATTCCACTAACTCCTTGGATGGTGGCAGTCTCCAGAGGAGGAAAGACTGCAGGCATCTGCATACTTACTCAGAAATTCACATTATGTAGAGGTCCACGTTGGTGGGTGTTCTTGTCAGGATCATGCTCAGCCAATTCATATCAAATGTGACTGAAAATGTGAAAATTCTACCATGTTGCCTCTTGGGCTTGGAATTCTTCCTCCTAAATCTTGAAGATGAGGTTAAATCTTACTTCCAATTATGGATTATTTATACAATCCATTTTATACAACCAAAATGTCGCATTTACAACCTCTTTATTGTCGCCTATAACCCAACATGTCCTCCAGTCCTTGGGACTGAACCTGTTACATACTGTGGGCTATGTCCACTCACAGTATTGTTCAGTGCAAAATATATGCTTTTATAATCAATTCAGCTGTGAAAAAGGGACAAAGGACAAATGCATCTATTAACTCTCCAATGTAGAAACCATTTTATTCTGTTTTTCAACAGCATTCTTATGGAATGTCTGCTTATAGTACAAATTTTAAAATGTTGGGAAATAAAAGAGAGAGACAGGAGTACAAGAAATTTTTCTAAAAGAAGGTAAAGTAAGACAAAATAAAAGAAATTGGAAGTTCAGAAACCTACAAAACACAGGAAACCAAGGAAAGGGAAGCAAGAGAGAAAGGGGGCAAGCATTGCACAGGAACATTCACAGCCAGTATAAAGATGATCAGTAAAAGTGTATGCAAAGATACTTCTAAACCTTTGCATGTGCAGGGAGAATAACACTAAAAGTGGTGATGACCTGAGAGAAGCTGACTCCATCAGCAACAGCTCTTGCTCTTCAGCCCTGAAGTTTGGAGCAGCCTGGAACCCACCACCTCACTGCAGCCTGGAACCCACCACCAGCTCCCCCAGCCCACCAGCCCCACACTGCACAGTCACTGCTGGGGCCAGAGGAGCCCTGTGCACAGTCACTTACACACGAGCAGAGAGGGAAACTTGTAGCCAAGGCTGTTCAAAGCATTCTTTTCTAAAAAGCTTTTATTTTTAAAAAGTCCCAGAAATCCAAGTCCCCTGCACTATTCTATTACTTCTGCCTCCTATAAATACTAGCATACCCTCCATGTTGGGGTGAGAAGTGCACTCCTACCATCTTGAATGAAAAGATTAATTTAAAGCCTTCCAGAATTCCCTAAAATCAAAATACTCTCTGACTATTACCCTGTCGGAAACATTACAGTCAACTGCTCAACAGCAGTATTACGGATATAAAATAAACAATAGCATACTCTATTAATTAGTTTACAAAATGCCATACACATCCTAGATGTTCAAAAAAGATATTTCCTACCCAAAGAAACTACTTCATGGCATAATGACAGCACACTGGGTAGAAATGGAAGTAAACTGAGAAAGCAAACAGCAAGAGAGGCACCATTAAAACACAAGCGAGACATTCTACTTTGGCTGGGGATAAAGTGGGAGACAGAATAATAGCCCTTCTAGCACTGAATCTACACAGCTATTAAAAGAAAGTTTTTAATTTAAAGCCAGTTCAATTCACCACAGTTAAATCTCACTGAATTACGGATTCCTACAGGCCAGATATTTGTGCGCGTGCTGCCGCGTGTGTAATTTACACTCCAGCCCTAAGTGATTACTGGCCCAGCCAGCTGACATATGGGAAATATTTGCACAGAGCTGTGACACAGGGAAGTTTGTGGTTAAAAAAAAAAAAAAAAAGGAGGGGGACACACACACACAAAAAAAAAGGTGCTGTTAGTACAGAGCCTGTGCCACTCCAGCTGAGTGAAGCCAAAGTTTCCCTTGGAAGTTTTCCCACCAGAACTTCCATCCTCTCAACAGTGTTAGTTAGAAAAGTCGTTTGCATTCATAATGCTTTGCTTTCACAGGAAGAGAGACCTATTGCAGCAGAGCAGCAACTGCATCTCTCTCTAAAAACTACCTATACAAAGTATTACCAACTGAAATATTACTTAAATGAAAATAAGAGTTGTCAGTGGAACTCTGGGCTCTACTTGAGCTCTACGTATGTTTGCAAGGTCTATCTAAGAGGAGAAATCTCAGCTGCTCTCGCTAGCAGTGCTGGCGACATATTCAAGTTTCTGTTCCTTTTCTGCTAACAGTGCTACTCTGCCACGCTGCAGTGCCAGGGAGTGCCAGAGAATAGCAGTGCTGCCTCCTTAGCCAGGCTCAGGTTCCAGCTCATCCCAATCACTGATCTCTAACCATCCCAGGCAGGTTTTGGCACAAGTCACCTCGAGCTGCAAGTCATCTGAGTACGCATTGTGCAATTTCATCTCTCCCTCCTGCTGCTCTCTGGGCATCATCAGATGGAGATGTTTGCTGTGCTCAGTGCCTGCCATGCTGCAGTCTGCTGCTACACTCTGTTGAACTGATGCCACGTTTCAGGCCAGAGGTGGCTGGCTTTCAGTGGTGGGAGAATTAACACATTGTATAAACAAGCGAGGCTGTAAAGCCCTTTTAAATCCACCTGAATGATAACTGCTTATGTAGCAAAGGAGAGAGAGTTCACATTCAGTTTGTCTGTTCTGGTGCTGGGTTACGTTGCAGAAAAGGCACAATTTTGTACCATGGAACACCAACTCATTTACATGCTTTGGGCCTCATCCTGTCTCATTTATTCAGCTTACCTAGGGAGGACAGGCACAGAGAGAGGGGCTATGAGCCCTTCAGGCTACATCTTTGCCAAATAGGTTTTTGCCATTACTGAATTACTTCTAAGATACGGCTTTTATTCATATAACTAGCTTTTAGTAGGGAGAAAACTGCTCAAAATTCTTTCAATGTTCTTCATGCTTCAAAAAAAAAAAAAAGATTTGACACTTCATGCATGAGATGAACCAAACCAATTCATGGAAATGTACATCCATCCCATAACTAGGGAAAGTATTTTGTTACCATTGGTGTTAGTAGCTTATGAGAACTGACAAGATCACAGCCCACAGTGGTGTGGCTAAATGCCTGCAGAAAGAAAAAGGCTTTTGTAAGTTTGCTGGAAAGAACCTACTTGCAGCCCTGACTTCAGACTGAAATGGAAGAAATATTCTACTTTCAAATGTGAATCAAAAAATTATTGCTAGCATATTTCTCTTCATCAGCCAAATGATTTGTCTTATAAATACATTTTTTTGCTAATTCCTCAGAGGATGACAGCTGGGTGGTAGATTTATATAGCTAAGAAAAAAATTTGAGAGGAATCCAGACATTTTGAGGCATCTGAACTTTTCCGAACTTCTAGACCTTTAGAGCTTCATTCCTCACTGTTAAACACACAGTAGATCCTCTAACCATGTCATTACAACTTACCATGAATAAAACCACCCAAGCTCAACATATTTAGGAATGTAAATCAATAATATCTTGCCATTTTATCTGAGGTAAGAGTCTAAAATGAATTACTTCTGAATAGTCAATGGTTATTATCAAGGATATTCTTTCAGGATTCAGGGAAAATATGGGAGAGGGGGAAAAAGATGGCATAGTCTTTGGCAGTTTCATCCCCTAATTTTTTAAAAAATAAAAACACAGTAATTTTTTTAACATTTTCCATTGGTTTCCTATGAGTAAGGGAGGAGTAAATGGATAGCATGCTGGTGTGAGGCAAAGCTTAGTACTAGAAATCATGAAATACTCAAATTAAAATTTTTCATGCTGGATTCAGAACTTAGGAAAAGCTATAATTTAGTATTGGCAAGAGAGTTTTCAAAAAACAAACCAGGCCATCTTCCTATAAACTGAACAATTGGAATAGAGATGCCCACATTTACACACAAGAAAGAGAAATAAAAACTAAGGAAAATATCACCACACCTCTGGCCTCACTGAAAGAAATATTTCAGATGTGGAAGAACCAAAAGACATCCGGATTTTCAAGTAAGAACCACCTGCATTTAATCTGAACAAATGCAAGCAGATAAATTTGGATCACAGGCAGAATGAATGAAGCCTTTTAAGTTGTAGCTCCAAGTTTCTTGAGAAGGGCTGACAGCTTGCAGAAACATCTGTAGAGGAGTTCCAAGCCACCTCAGGAGGGCTGTGTTGAACAGTGTGCTCACAAGCATGATCACATCAGAGAGGGGTGCTCAGGTGATTCCTACCTTAGGTACCAAGAGCAGCTGAGCTCTGGAAGCACAGACTCCAATGCAGCTGGAGTTCAAGCACAGCTGAGGATCAGGTTCTTCTCTGGGGTGTTTGGTGCTCATTCTTTGTTGGCTACTGGTATCCAAAGAGATTGATAAAATGAATGGGTTTCACCAACAGTGCTACAATTGCTTCTTCAGTTTGTTTAAGTTCAGCTACTGGTATGGAGTACACTGCAGGTATGCACAATGAAAGTAGTTCAGTGCCAAAAATTTTAAAAAAAAAAAAAAAAAAAGTCAACCAGGGAAAAGCAAGTGGCTAAGTGACTAAGGATTGATAACAGAACCATTTTCTGCAAAATTTTTTCCTGGCTCTGAAGTCAAACAGCAAGGACAGGCACACATCGAAAAAGACATAACCCACATTCCATAACGCTTATGTTTTGCATCCTTAAAAATATCCTGTAGTTTTTACCACAAATATTTACCACTGTCCTAAACACTCTGTAATCTTGCTCTGTGCTTTTAAACAGCAGCCATGTTTTGACACAGGATCGCTGTATTCCAAGGGTGAGAAAAATCAATGCACTACTGTTTAAGTGGTCTGTAGACTGCTTTGAGAACCAACCAGCAAAAGTGCCCTGCATTTATTTCATTATTTATTGTTATTGTGCAGAGGTGGCTATAAAGTCTGCTGGAATTCAGTCCCCATGTGTATTTGATTGCTGGGCTCTGTGCATGGACAGAGGGCACCTCTGTCCAATTAGGGGCTTTCCAAGGGAACATGGCAGAGGTATCCACTCCAGGGATTGTGTTTTATTTACTTTGCTTCTTAAACAGAAATATCAACTGGTTTTCCATTGCAGAACCAGACCTGGTGATCCTCATTCATGTTGGAAGGCAAAAGAAGTCTTTTTACAAAAAAATCTGCCACACAAAGAAGTAAAATACACAAAAGTCCTTCTTTGTCAATATCATTAATATACATACTAAGAACTATATAAATCATGTGCTTTTCATAAAAACAAGTAATACTTGGTTCCTTAACAAATACATATCTTTCATATAAATCTGGCCAGGGATATGTGATGCTGGAATATCTCGGATCTCATGGATTTATTCATAAATTATATATTCCAACTACTACTATATTCTATACCATGAGTTTTGAGTAGTTGTTAAAAATCCCACTTATATCTGTACTAGAGCTAAAAAAATAGCTTGTTTGCCCAAATTAAAGACTTGGGATTTAGTTAACCTGATCAGCTCTCTTTTACAGTGATAAACATTTGGAAAAGCAGACTGGATTCCATGTCATTCCATTCAATTTCATTTCAGAAATCAAATCTGTAAATCTTTATTTTTCTATTTTCAAAGTGCAGCTGACAAAGAACATTTCATACAACCATGTTTTTCATGGTCTAATAATCCAGAGAGTAGTGACAACTCTAGTGACAAACTGCTGTCATCTGACTGTCATCGCCATCCTCTAGCATCTAAATATTAGCAAACTGCCTAGGAACTTGCCAAGAGATAAGCAATAAGTCAGCAGTAAAAGTACTTGAATGACTTGAATGAAGGATTCTAAGATTGCCTACTTGCTATGTAGGGACTCTTTTGAAATGCAGGACTTCTGGAAAGAACTCTTGGACTCTTGCCTTTAGTCTGGATAAACTTGTAAACCCTCTGACAGAAAGGGAGAAGCATCAAGAGATAAAAAAGTGTATGAAATTTCAAGGCATTTTAAATTATTCTTTGTTATTTTTTCCTCAAGAAAGACTCTTATGTTCACAGATAGAGAATTTAAAAATAGCTGAGTGACTTCCTGGCTGAGGCAAACAGAAATATACAATTCAGGGTTATTGTCTGCCTAGCAGACATTACATTCTAGTTTTTTCTGCACATTCACACAAGTAGTTGCCTGTATGTACACAGTCATAGAATCAGAGAATATGCTGAGTTGGAAGGGACCCATCAGGATTGTCAAGTACAACTCCTGGCCCTGCACAGGACACCATCAAGTATCACACCATGTACCCAAGAGTATTGTCCAAACACTTCTTGAATTCTGCCAGGCTTGGTGCTGTGGAACTTCCCTGAGGAGCCTGTTCCAGTGCTAAACCACCCTCCACGTGAAAAGCTTTTTCCTGATATCCAACCCAAACCTCCCCCAACTCACCTTCATGCTGTTTCCTATAATCCTGTCACTGGTCATGAGCATGAAGAGATCAATATCTTCCCCTCTGCTTCAGTCCAAGTTGTGAAAGTTATCTTCAAATTAATGACAGGATTGCTTCAGTTAATGATGACAGTTATTTTGGTGCCCAGCAGTCTAAGGAAGCCACTGCTTATTTCATCAATTCCTACCCAGCTCTTCAGACAAATCACTACTTTAAATATTCAGGTACTTTGCCACTCACAAGAGCAGAGACTGAATCCACTGATTTCTGTTTCACTAGTATCCATTAATTGCTGCAGCATATACTACAGTTGTGACCAAAACAGTGGCTTTTCTTGTGTTTGTTTTTTTCTTTTTATTTCAGAATGCTATTACCAGAGGACTTGGGAAACTGCTGAGTTCAATCCCATGAAATACTATGCAAAAAACTAATGTACCTTCCATGGGCATTAGAAAAACACAACTGTGGAAAAACCAGAAGAGCGGACTGTTTAAAACAGGCTGAAAAGGACAAACCTGCATGACCTCATGTTGTGTTTAGTGCTACATTTGCATGTCAAGATTACTCTACTAGATGTGGCCACTGCTGATATTTGAGACACAGTGCAGAATCCATGCAAAACCTCACTGGGAAAGGGGACCAATTAGTTATTTTCTCTTTTCTGTGCTGCTTAGGCATATTCACTTGGCTTGAAATAATCAAGTAAATTAAACAGATTCTTCATCTCTGCCTCTGCCTTAGCTCTTCACTCCCAAAGCTATTCCCAAAGCCAATTATATAGAATTCTATAAGGTAAATACCCCTAGTTGTACAAAAACAAACTCACTACATGTTGTTTATTTTTATGAACTGCTAAGAATCACAAGAAAAGTCATCTTCTCAAAACACACTCAAGAACAAAAAATGGTCATATGAAGGTATTGGCAAAAAGCTGATACAAGAGTAGAAGTTAAACCAGTCACAGCATTGATAAAGAAACAGATTTGACTAAAAACATTACTCAGTCAATTCTTCCCAGACTTACATTCTCAAAGTAGCACTGTAATTAGTAGAATGTAATGCTAACAATGAACATTCATAAAAAAAAAAACACTACAAACTGAAGTTCTTTTGGCCACTCACAGTTAAATATCCTATTTGAGCTCCTAATTCCTCAATTTTTACTCAGACAAAAGCAAGGATATGCCTCACTCTCTGAACCAGTTCTGTCAGGGATTATTCAATAAATGTTTATGCAGTGGACATTAAGGGTTTTGAGGGAACTTCCACAACCCTTGTTTCCTTCTTTTACCTCTGGAGGGAGGCACCTCAAGTCGGACCCCAGGGCAGGGAATACCAGAACCTGGGTTGCAAAGATTTCACTTTGCTGTAGTAAAGCTGTGATGTAATGTGAATTTCCTCAGAGCAGGGCTCACAGGGAAAGCATGTGTGGGGTCCCCCACTACAAAGGAAAAAAAAAGAGAAATCTCCACTTGGAAGGCTCTTGTGGACTCCAGGATCTCACATCCCAGTGAACGTGTCCAAGTGACCAAACTCACAGCTAGAAACAGTAACTTAATCCCCTCTTCCAAACACATTTTAGCAACATATGGAAGCCACTAAGTGGGTTGCAACAGATAAGTGACCACACATAACAAAATGAGACTCTTCAAAATAGTTGTAACAGACTGAGAAAAACAACAAAAACTGGAGCAAATAAAAGAAATTAACAGAATGAAAAGAAGGCATATTAGACCAGTCCTGGAAGGTCTGAGGGGAATCCAGTTCAACTTATTTATATAAAATTTTGTTTGAAGAAGGATGTCTGATTTCAGCAGACCCATCAGCTTTTACATGAGCATGAAAAGGGTTTATAGGAAACAAATAGTATCACTGTCCAGAGCTGGTATCAGAAAGCCCAGTATCAGAGCAGAAAGCTTTCAGTTGGCCAGGAGACTGAAGGAAGTGAGTTCTTGAATGAGTAAATCCCTGAATGAGTAATCTACCTACTTAGTACTAATAGCAGTTAGTACAAGAAAGGAGAGAATCAAATCCATGCCTTTCTGAATCCAAATGATTTTCAACAGATGCACACTGCACAAACATTTATAGAAGTGAAAGGGTGATTCACTGCTTGCATATAAGTTTGTTTTAATGAAATTATTGTCTTACTTGCAGAGTTATATTTTAAGTAGGTGGTCTCCCACTTTTTAATTAATATTTGCTTCCTTTTTTTAAAGGCAGCTACACTGCCCATAAAATGTTAAGGCTAGTTTCAAAGTCTTGCCATTCTGTGCTGTTTAAATAGCACAGCTCTAGAAACCAACACATTTTGAACACATTACCCACCCACATTACTGCTCATTAAAGGAGCAGCTGTGTCCCAAAGCCTCATGCAGACTGGAGGAGTTTGAAGATCCTGAAGTCAGTGTGGGACCTACTGACCCACATTGCTCCTCATCTGGTGCACTTATACAGGAGATGAGGCCACTGTTCCAAACACACCTCATCACCTCCCTTTGCTTCATTCTTTGTGATTTTCATAGGGTGACCTTTTCAGTCACCTGCACATTCTAGTTTAGAGGTCTTTGTTTGTTTTCTGAATAGCTCATATTTGTGGCTCTCAAGCATGTGCCCTTTGACTCCATCTTCCCAAAGGACAGTCATTTTGGTCATACCTACTTGCTTTTCCTAAACCACAAAACAACACTCTGAGTCTTATCACAAGGTGGTTACTTCTGCTGCTAATCTTCAGACACACAGCTCTCTACATCTGTTGCTATTGTGTCAGATCTCTTTGGAGGTGTTTTATTTATCAATGCTCATTTTCTTTGATCATAACCAAGATAGATTTCTTCCAGATTTGATCAAATCAAAAGGACGTTTTGCTTTTTCCTCTCCTTAAGAATTGTTTTAACTGTTGGAAACTGCATCATTAATAAATGTCTGCTTGTATGATTTTGAAGAGGTGAGTACCACCAGAGATACCTTTGGGTATCCTCTGGTCTACAGTAGGAGAGCCATGTCTTCCCAGGGACATATGAGACCTTCAAAACTTCTGTATGATGCCTGACAGCCCCACAGAGCTGTCACACCCACACCCTAGGGGATCCTTATAATATGGGTGCATGTGGCTGGGCAGCAGAACTGACCTCTATCACTTATATCAGGCTTTCAATGTGCCCTGCCAACAAAACAGGCTCAGGAGCTCTCATCCCAAAGACTGTACAGCACAAGAATTTATAGCTGCAAGACTAAGGTGCAATATAATGTCTATTGAAGATTACTGAAGGTGTAAACTGGCCAGGAAACAGCAGCCAGTACAAACATTCAGAGAACAGAGACAGCAGGCTCTGAACCAGAGGGGAAGACAGCCCTTGACAGTGAGTGTGAATCTAAGGGAAAGATAAAGGAAACTTTCAGAGGGGCTGGATGGACAGATTTTTTTAATAATTTAGAGGAAAGACATCATCTGTGGTTAAATAAGAGTTTGCCAGAACAACCTCCAGATTTAGAAATCTCCCTGCAACTTGTGGATACTTCAGGTTGAAAGATTGATTAACACAGATGGGGGGTCAAAACATAAAAATTTTTATGTTTTATGTGTTATATGTAAACACACATATACAGAATGTCTTTTTTTCCTTTCCCTTCAGGTTCTTAAAAATCTCAAGAGACAGAGAAATATAAACAAATAGCTGTTACTAGTTAGTTTTACATTGAATAAACCTCTAGTAGAACACAAAACTGAACACAAAAGCCTGAGTATATGGTCAGTAGAATTCCTAAGTCCTAAGCTAGAATAACCCATCTCCCCAATACTGTTTTGTGCACAAGCACACGCACACGTGTCTAAGACACAGGATTGAAATATCAGGACTCTGTTCTTAGCTATGCCAAAGCTTTTCCACCTGACACTAAACATTAAATCCAGATAGCTTAAATCATCACAGCTACATTGAAATCATTAATCCTTGTTGGCAATTATGTGCACAATCTTCAGACATCAACTTTATAGTAAGCATAGTAAGCTGAACTAAAAAAAATTGAAATTCATGTTCTGTGTCCATGTTTGACATAATAAGATGCAATAAATTTTTTGCCTTTAATAACACTCATAGGAAATTTTAAATTATTTAGTTAAAGACTGTCGCCTTGGTTTTTCAAACAAGATGACCATCATTTGCTTGCACTGATTTCAGCCAGAACTGCACCCCCTTAGTTTGTATGAAAACTTCACAGTTTTCATACTGTGTAAACACAGGAGTAACAGAGAAAATAAGGAAAAAGCAAAACACCTAAAAGGACAGAATGGGAATATTTATATGTTAATCTAAATTTTATCTTCTTTGTATTCAAATTGACATTGAGAGGGAAATCTTGTCATGTTTTTGAAAACATCTCTATTGGTAGCTGTAGAAAAGCTGTCAGAGGTACCTGGCCTTCTGCTGGTGGGTCACTCTTGCAGAAGATTTTTGAGCCAGTTCAGCCTCCCACTAATAACAAACAGATGTACTTAATGCTACTGAATGTAAATATTATTCTAACGCACTTTTGCCTAGTTTTCCATGAGGCCTTATTTTGAACTGCACATGCTTGTGAATCCCTCTGCCCAAGGGTTCTGCAGGTGGCCTATCTCACAGTGCCATTAGAAAGTTAATTACCTACAAGGGAAGTTTAAACAAGTTGTTCCAAAAGCAGTGGAACTAATAAAGCCTGGTTTCCTAGAGATTTGTGGCTTGCATCATTCCCTGCTCTGTAATGCTGCAGTCCAAGCCCCTTTTCCATACTCCTTTGATAAATTCCCCTCTCTGTGATCCACAATGCTCTCCTCCACCCCTCCTGTATCCATCAGCTTCAGGTCAAGCAAGAGGCACTGTGCTTGTTTCTGAACTCTGTGCATGCCACTGGCTTGATCAAGATATGTTTGCTGAAAATTCTCCATCCATCCATGTATAAATGTCTTTCCTAGCTCTAGTTTTCACATAATAAAGAGGAACTTCACAATTTTGAGAAAACATTGGTACTTAAATTCAGTAAAAATGGCCAACAAGTTCAAAAATTTCTTTAGAATAAAGATATCTAATCATACTCACTGAATGATTTTATTAGATCTATTCCTTTAGAAATTTAATTGAAACTGTTCCTTCCTCTCATATCATCTGTGTATACTTTCGCATTGGTTAAAAGGACATTTTATCTCTTAATCTTCTAAAAAGTATCAAATATTTAAGACCATTCCAATCACTGTCTTGCTCATCTCAAAGATAATTAGGCCTACAGAAAAATAACTGCACACCTTCCAAAAATTATCAAGTAACATGTACTACTAAAATTAAAATGGGAATTTTAATTTTTTACTGCTGCAGGGAATGAGATTACAGTCTGAACCACTCTCAGATACCTGAACTCTTCAAGGACCAAAGTGTTTTATTTCCTTTTGATAAGCCTGTCCCACAGCTCTCATAGCATCTTTTCTTCACTAAGCAATGGTCTAAAAGTGTAATTTTCTTGGACTTTCTACTCAGTCCTCCTTATGACTGTTGTGAATACCATGGGTCTGTAATCTATACAGTGCAGGTTTCCTAGCCCCTCACTCACAGAGAGATTAGACTTTTACAAGAGAGACCTTTCTTAATAGCAAAAATAATAAATGTACCTCCTAAAATAACATCTGTGAATCTGGCCCAACTCACCCAAAGATATTTTCCTATCACCCAGTAACTATAACATGCATGCATATTATTATCCCTGAGCTCTGTGGGCCCATTTTGATTAATCTTTCCCCAGGACACAGAGCCTTCCAAGCTATGAATCACTTTTGCTTGATTTTGTCTGCACTTTTCCATGTCAGCAGTTTTCCTGCCCCACCACATGATGACAAGAGCAGCATGCAGCATTTGTTGACTGCCAAGTGTTACACTCACTGTCACAAGTAGAAAAGGCAGAGGAAACAGATCAGCTTTGTTTAAGGATGTGCAGTGACTTTGTAGGCATCTCCAGCTTCATCTATCAAAATACCAAACATCTCTTCCCAAAACAATCCCCGAGATTCCCCACACACTGTGTGAACATGTGAGGCAAAATTGCTTTATCACAGGTTGGTATGACACAGCCCACAGGAGCTCAAGTGGTCACCACACACTTGCAACACCCTGGGATAGCACCATTTCTGTAGGCTGATTCCATCTGGAGAGCCTGACCAGTGACAGCAGAAATTCCCTGTGACACACCTGATCTCCCAGCGCTCTTACCTCACCCTCTTTAATGAGCACACAGCTGCCCAGCTCCTTTCCAATGCCCACCAGTTTCATATCAGCTTTCCCCTTCGAATCTTTCCTTGCCCCTATTTTGATGTGTTGCTGACTCTGCAGCAAAGCTACACCCATCTTTTGGTGGAGAATATGTTAAATACTTTTTCATTACAATAGTCATTAAAGATCTATCATGAGTCAAGCCTTTGGTCAGGACTTTGTTTATTCTGCATGAGAGTTTCAATGGAACATGTTCCAACTGTGTGCATTCATCTTACAGCTGATGAGAGACATAGGGAGAATTTTGTTTTGACCTACCCAAAATAAACATTTTCAAGAAAAGAGATACAAAATAAATAGCAAAAAGACTGTAAAATATTGAGGAAACTTGGAATGTCTTCGAAGATTACATAGTGTCTTCCCATGTAAAGAGATTAATTTATTTTCAAAATCCTCTTTAAACTGTAAATTATCAAATAAACATCTATTTCAGTCATTATTTGGAAATTTAAAAACAGAAGGATAAAATTACTACAGAGAACTATTAAAGGAAGAAGAGGTTAAGGTTCTAATTCATTTTAAAATTGATCCTAGCTGAAATCTCTGGTAGGATATTGCACACAAGCACATGGGCAGCAGCAAAAGAATCTAACCCTGTGCTCAGGGTCTGGAAGCAGATGAGCCCTGGGGTGGGCTGCAAGCCCCAGCAAAATTCACCCTACATAGCACAGTGTCCTACTCCTCCCCATGCTCAGGCAGCTCATCTGGTTCTGCCCCAATGCCCTGTGATCCCACAAGGACAGGCAGTGAAGGTGTTTTCCCTTGCAATTTTTCCCACTTCTTCAAGGAAAAAAGAGAGGCGAGGCGAGGAGGAGGTGGGAAGAGAAATGAAGGCCTAGTTGTTCTCTGCAAGGACAGCTATGAAGAAATAAACAACTCACATTACTCACAGGAGGGGGTGAAAGGAAAGTGGAGCCAGTCTGCAGGAGCTGGATTTTCCTGGCTCCAGCAAACCCCTCCTGGAGCAATATATTAGGCCACCTCACGCCCCTCACCCCCTTATCTGAAACAAACTGTACACTTGCAAGAAACATTTTGCCTTCCTTCGCAGACCTGTCCCCAGCTGCTTCACACAGGTAAGGAAACAGAGGAATCAAGAAGTCCAAGGCACAGACAGAGACTCCTGGGAGGAGGAAAATAGCCACAGGAGTCACAAGGAGTAGAAAATTCCAGTACCATCCAGGAAAGAGATGGGAATAGGCTATGCTGTTTGCAGAGAGGTGTCCTAGCTGTAAAGTTGCCAACTTTCCTTTTGACCTGCAACAGAGTTAGTGGTGTGGCTAACACACAGCAGGGAAGCTGCACAGGGACTGAGGAAAGTAAAAACACCACCTCTGTTTACTGCACCAGATCTGAGATTTGGCAGAATGGCAGCATGGCAAACTGGAACACACAGAGCATCTGCTGTAGTTTCTGCAGACACAAATTGTTTGAACATGCTTAATCCAAAACATTTTACCAATTTTGAGAGGAAACTAAGAGAGGCAAAATACACACCTTCTTAGAGGCTTACATTTTAAATATACAATTTCAAGCACATGGAATGTTCAGAACTCTACATATTTGCTTTGAAACTCATAGGTTAGATGATGCTCATGCTGGAGCTCTTGTCTTCTTAAAAAAACATTTAAAACTTCCAACTTATTTTACATTCCTCTGCACTCAGTACAACTTAAAATTGCCTTTTCAACTCTCCCATTTTTTTCAGAAAGATTGCATACTACCATCCATTTCTTTATGCTTGCAGTAACTAACAAAATGGCATTGCAACCAAACTCACAAATTGACTTAACCCCCCAAAATTATGAAACATACTGTGAGTAGTGGAAACCTCTGGGAAACACTTCTCTAATATGCAACCACCAGATGACTGGACAATGCATTTATAACTGTATTAGGAGAGTAACTTAAAATCTGAATATAACCATTGTGATGAATGATGGTATTTGAACTGTCTTAGAAGACAGATCTCTCTTCCACTGAAGATACATCCCAGGGGAAGGATTTATGGAATAAACTGTTTATTCAACCCCAGTTTTTCTTAAGGCAACACAGAGGAACACACAAACTCCAGGTCAGCCCTGAAAAGACTGCAGCCCAATGGAAAGCAGTGGCAATGCAGACTGAAGAGAGGACCTGTTGGGAGCATTGTGCAAGGGCAGGACTCTGTGTGACCCACCAGCCCTCAGGTCACCTTGGCCTCATCAGTACCTCTAACACCAGCCTCCCACCTGAAACCTCATTAGAGGCTGCCAAACTAGGAATCGCACATCCAGCTCTCAGGCAGGGGCCAAATTACAGCCTGGTAGGCAAATGGACAAACTCATCTCTCAGTCACTTTCTTCAAACCCATTGTTTGGCACCTTTATTCAGTATCTGGGGTGGCTTCTGGCCCCTACCTTGAATTTGAGAATTTCTCTTCCAAAGAGTAGAGCCCAGAAGTCAGTCACAGACAATGCACAGGTGTGGCATTCATGTTCTCTGGAAAAATCCTTCGCCCAGGATTTTTCTCCTGGGAAGATGAGAAGCCTCAGTGAAATAGGAAAACAATAATTATCTCGTTTGCTTCTCCTCTGTTTTGCTCATGTGGAATGTGTTTGGAGTTGTTTACCAACAGGTGATTGTTTCATTTGTTTTTGGTGTGAGTTGTTTTCACTCATTGGTGAATCAGTGCCAAACTGTGGCAAGACTCTGGAGAGAGTCACGAGTTTTCATTATTATCTTTTTAGTATTCTGTACGTATCTTTTCTGTATTCTTTAGTTAGTTTAGTATAGCATTCTTTAAGATAACATAGTATCATAAAATAATAAATTAGCCTTCTGAGAAGATAGAGTCAGATTCATCATTCCTCCCTGCCACGAGGGTCCCTACAAATACAATACACAGGAACACTTACATTTGCTTTTGAGTAGATAGATGACTTTGGTGTCCAACTCCATTTTTTCAGACATAAATTAGGCATCAAGAACCTTAAGATTCATTGGCCTGCAATAAAGTCAGGTCTAACTACCACTGAGACTTTGAAAAATGTGTTAAGTTCCTTATCTCTGAGTTGACTTTGGTAATTTTTTTCCTTCAAGCCATTTTGGAGAGAGGCATATGTCAGAGGACCAAGCTGGCTGAATTTGCATCAGCTGTGTGTCTGTCTGCAGGGCAGCATAAAGCAAACCCTCATTCTGTTAGAGATCCAGAGATTCCAGGTCTCCTCTCCTGCATGATCCATTCTCTCTGCTGGTTACATTACAGCATTATCAGATATCCCAATTCTGACCAAGGCTCTTTGTCTAACATCAGGATCCCATACAGGAGCTTCCCACTTGTTGGCCAAAATTTACAAGAGCGGGCTTTGACCCAACTCAGTCCAACATCATCCACTGCCCAGCAAATGTATATAGACTTTATTAGTGGGCTCCCAGTCTTTAATCACAATATTGTTGTGCTTCAGCTAACAGAATCCATGCTACCATCATCAACATTGTACTTTCCAGAAAGAAAATTTCCTGGGAGTCATTTTGTAGTCTAGGGCCAGGAAAAAAGAAAGTAGTAAAAAAGAAAAGCTGAAATGTAGCTCCACTGGAGCTGGCCAGTGACTGAAATCCTGAACATTCACATACAAAATCCTGGCCCTGTTAAAGGCAATGAACAATTCTCACTGGTTTCAGCAAGATCTGGATTTCTCACAGATGCACTCAGAAAAATGTTTAAAAAAATCAGCCTCGACACTGAGTCAAATATTCACATTCCTGCTTCTGTAAAGAACAAAAATTCTCTCAACCCCCAGAGCATGAAAACCACCCCCATACCATATGTAATTGCTTTTATCTTCAAAAGCATGGCAACTAGTCCAGAAAATGGATCAAGAGGCTTGTTAAATGTTAAACAAGTTACACTCTTCTGTCTCTCCCCTATGTTTCCTCCTGTTTATTTTAAAAGGGAACTTTATAATCCAAGAACTTAATTCTCATCCTGCAATGTTTCCAGCAAATGAGTTATGGGCATTACTAGGTCGATAAAATACTTACAGGATTTCAGAATTAGTTTTACCTTTTCTAAAATCATCAATTCTTAAAATAAAGTAAGAGGATTATCCGGTGGAAATGTGTTTTATCAAAAGGAAAAACACTGCACCTATATTTAGTCCCATTCAATACAGACAGTTTCAAAGGAGCGCTGTAAGTAAAACTCTTAGACAACACTATATAAACACATTATTTAAGCTACATTCTGGATCTGATTAATTATAACAGGAGATCAAATGTTAACAACTTAAGAATCTTCACTCCCATTGACACATATGGAGTACTTTAAAAAGTACTATAATTTCAGAGTAATAAATAAGAGCTCTCACCTAAATTATATGGACATTATCTTTTGATTGCTTTAAGGTGAATGCACAATACAGAGATTTTATTGCAGGCTCATTTGGTAAAAGTTGCCCATATATGGCTGCTGAGAGAACCAAAGAGGAAAATTATGTCCTTTGTAAGAACATTTAATTCACAATCCTGTTCTGTTTTCTGTACAACAGTTATGCTTATGACAGGTATGCATTCCTGCAGCACTTACAATGTGTTTTTATATGAAAAAGACATTCATATTCATCCTTAGCTGAGAACATGTCTTGCGTTGCTCCGAGTGTTAAAGTAATCCTGTTTCTTAAGAGAATAAGCCAGGCCAACTTTCTCAGTATGTAAAGTCCAAATTCAATTTGTATCCTTACCATTTTGCTTCCAGCTATTTTCTCAAATACTGGAAAACTTCCACTAAGCTCCACTTCTTACAAAAATATATTGAATGTTTATTGCCTGATAACAATTACAGCAATTTTCAGTATGATTAGAACTGCCACATCCTGTAGTCACCAATTTAAGTGAAAGGGAAAAACCATCTCCAGTCCAAACCATAACACAGATAGTCCATGCTCAGTCCAGATGAGAGAGAGCAGAAACACAAGCATGTGATCCCAAGCTCCCAATACAGGCTTTTATATGCCACATATCACCTTATAAAATTCAGTAATGGAAGTGAATCCTTTATTTGAGGTTTCAGCTATTTTCTTTTTTCTTTTCCTTTTTCAGAAGCAGGCATACTGGCCCAGAGTTTCATTTTGAATTAACAGTCAAAGTAGTCAACCTTAAGATGGAAGACTTACAAGGAAAGCAAGCCCAGTATTTTGGAAAAATTGCAGCTGTAAACTATGGCTGAAATCTACTTCCCTGAGTTTTCATGGAGCACAATCAGACTTTTTAGGAGAAACACCTTTTGCTTAACATATATGAGTCTGGCATCAACCAGGATCCTACCCTGGTTGCAGGAGTTCAGCAGTTCCCACCCTGAATTTGGGTGACTTCAGCCCATGAAACATGGAAGGAGCAGAGGAACAGACACACAGCATTGCTTTTACTCTTGCTTCAGAGTCACATTTGAATCAGAAGTAGGCAAGATTTGTACCAAGTCACCACAGCATTCTGGTCACTCCAAAGATTTGTCATTATATGCCACTGTGTCCACCCTCCATTTAAAAATGGACACCAGAAACCAAACTTGGGCTTACATGTTCTGATAGCTATAATAAAAAAACAAAAGATGTTCTAGATTTTAAAATCCCCACTTCCCTGTAATACCTATCACATCTTTATCCCACTCACCACAGGTAACTCAAATACAAGGTTTAACTTTTTCATTTGCTTTTCTTCAGAAAGCAGCAATTGAATGGTTCATACTGTTTGTTGTTTGACTTGTTAAATACAAGAATTTTTTCACCTCAGAACTCAACTAAAGTTTCAGAACAAGCTTACATTCTATTGGAAACATGGGGGAAGACAGCAAAAAAAAAAAAAAAAGACCCAATGTTTTATCTTGAAAATGGTTTCAGAAAAAAATAAAAGTATATTTCTTTCAAATTGCACTACTCAAAGTGACCTTATTCTTTAGATAAGCTCATTTGTTTTCCATTATATGCTGTTGTTTTCCAACAATAAATGGATATGCAGAATATATCTTAGGAGATGTAATTGTTATTTCCAGAACTGACAAAGGAAGAACTTAGATATTTGATTGGTATTGCTTTGATGGCTCAAATGAGCTGTGACTCAACCAGCTATCTCCTGAAATGAGCCTCAAGACATCAGCCCTGTTCTACTGTCCCACCTTCTCCTGTACCCGCCCCAAAACCATCCCATTGCACAGTGACATCACCAAGAAATCACCTCATCTGAGACACGAACTTTCATTTCAGCCCCTCCATTATCTTCTTTGCTTCCTGGAGTTTCCATTCCTCACCAATTCCCTTTTGGTCCATGGGCATGCACCACATTTTCTTTGGACATTAACCCCATGTTTCCTCATAAACATGCAATTAAGAGAAACCCTCAGAAAGAAAGGCAGATGGTATGATAAAACTCAGAATCTGGAGTATTTTGCATGCTTTGTCTTACTGCTGGGGAAGGCAATTTGCTGTAGGTTTGAAGAGGCACTGCATTAATCATTGGCCTTGACCAGCTAGGTGCATATTTCTGTATCGTCCCATTTCAGTCTAGACTATGCTTAATATTTAAAATGTACATCCCGTGGTTAGGATGGTTTGTGTAGAAAACAGGTATGAAATGCTACAAAGATGATGGCAGCATTAACTGCATGGAAAACTATCAGTTAATTTTTCTACATTAATCTTAATACTTTTCAATACTGTGTCAGAATTGTTTACCACTTCAAAGCAGCAAGTGATAAATACAAAAATATAACTCCTGTGAATAAGCACTTTGTAGATTTCAACTGCATGAACTTCATAAGAAAAAGGCAGTAAACCTTCCAAAATGTTAGGTGATGTTTCTAAAAACATCTTTGCTGTTAAGGAGCTTAAACACATATCTTTTGAACTTGCACTTAAGCAATTATGAAAAATATCATAAAGTAAATATGAAGAAATGTAACGTGTTGGAGTCTAACACCTGAACTAAGTTCAAGCCCTGTGGAATATGTTCATTCTTTTAAACTTAGCTCCAGATTAACAAGTAACACAAGTCAGAGCCAGGGTGAAATATGGAAACTGTCATATTAAGAGATGAATGCATAGTACAAGCTTACAGAAACAGGTCTGGACTTTCTGCTTATATAATGGGTCAACCAGACAAAAGCTGTAGCTCCAGGTTAAAGGTACATATTTATGAAACAGGTGCCACCTTCCTCCTTTTCTTCTACTCCCAGAGCATTTCTAACACAGTGGAGTTATGTCTGCTGCTGGTTTTTACTGCTATGACACTGTAGAGACTTGAAGGTTGGAGCTCTAATTCTTTAGCCTTCGGGAGAGAACCAGCCCTTCAGTTTTTTTACTTATTTACTCCATATGTGACTCATAGCTAATAGCAGTCCCCTGTTTTATTCTCCCTTCTCAAAACTGCTCAGAAAAAAAAGTGAGCATATTTCCTGTCCAGCTAAGCCCCAAAAGAATTATGATCTCTTTGGCCTTCTTGAAACTAGGACAAGGCAAGGAGTCCTTTGACTTTGAGGGCATAAGCAGAATGTCACAAAGCCAACACAAAGCCAACAAATCAGCTCAGAAGGCATAAGCAGTCGTTCTCCGTGTGCTGTGCAGTTTATCCAGGTCTGGCATGCCTGGCCCTGAGACACTAGAACACGTGGCTGGCCCATGGTCCAGGACAGTCTCAGAGTGCTGGGCTCACAGGCTGGAAGCTCTTGCTCTGTCAGCTGCTGCACAGCCTCACCCCAGGAGGCAGGATCCCAGGAAAAGCAGGATCCCAGCCACGGTCAGCAGAAACAGGCTCACCCTGTTCATTTCAGATACAGCACATTGTCACAAATCCCACTCACTGTGTGCAGATGGCCAAGTGCCTCTGAATGCAGGACCTGCTGCAGCGAAAGGCAGAGCCCTGCCTGTAACTGGAAATGTGTCACAGCTCAGCAACCCTGAGGACCAGAATGCTTGGAGTGTCCACCTTGGACTACTTGCTGCTGTCAATGTCCAAGTGGTTGGGTGATGTTCTTAGACAAATAGTTTCAGTTCAAGACTGCTCTATGTGAAGACTGGATTTGGACTCACCAATCCTATGGGGTCCCTTCAAACTTGGGTTATTATTAATCCAAGGAGCTGGGTCTGGGATGACTTCGTGGTGATGGAAGATATCTTATTCAGTGCTCTACTCCAGTAAATGAGCTTTATATGATACTTTCATGACAGAGATGATTGACATAAACCCTGCAAGGTCTGTAATTTTTAAAGGCTGCTTTTAAAGGGAACAAACTGCTGAGAAGCAGAATCAACTGGGACAGTTGTGTCCCAGTATAAATATTTTGCTGTTATATGTGGACTGTCGTTAACTTCTATATGAATGAAAATTCACAAACAGAGGTTCCACCTCCTTCAAAAAAAAAATAATAAACAACTATGGGTGAGCCAGGGTAAAATTCACATTGTAAGCAACAGAGCTCAATGTGCTAAAAACCATTAATCGTGCTGAGGTCAACCAGTGCTTTACATATTTCCTCCCCAAACTCTGTCTTGTGGGTGTCTGTCTCCTAACATATTTTGTATTGCTGAGTTGTAAAGCGTTCCTGATGAATTGTTTTTGGCACTCAGTCCAAAGTCTTGAAAGCCCAAGCCCTTGAAAATAAAAAGCAGAACCTTATTTTAACATCCCTGTTGGACACAGCACTGGAACACACTCTACATTGTGTGCATAAACAGGAGAAGAGTCTATTGCTTGTGCACTGGTTTGTCTGTGATATCAGGGAGGCACGAGGCTATCAGCAGTGTTATAAAGCAAAGCCACTAGAGAAATTAGAGCACATTTAAAAGAAAGGCTATTGGTATTAAATTTATTCCTCCTTTATTCTACCCCAATAACTCTGGAACTTGTTACTGCCTCTCTAACTCCCACCATCAGACAGTGATCCAGTACATTCTTCCTGCTGCCCTGTTACTCTCCCTCCCTTTCCTTAACTTCTCACTCTCATTAGTTTCCTCACACTTCTGACAGAAATATGCCTTACTCTCCTTCACTGTTTGAAGAAGAAATGTACAAAGCCCATTCTGGCTTCTATTCTTTTATCTTGCCTTTTCAACAGTTGCCATGAACAGTCATTCTGAATTCTTCCCCACTGACCTCATTCTTTACCCAGTCCAGTGTGACTTCCCCCTTGAAATTTCATCCTTCCAGATACACTGAGGCACACCTCCTATCTGAATCCAGATGTTCTTATTCCACCTTTAGAGTCCCTCAATTTTCATCTCTTTCTCATGCTTCTCCTTACACCCAGCCTTCCTTTGCTATTTGTGTTTTGATTTGGCATTCAACACATCTTCATTTTCTTTCTGACTTTCAACAAAGTATCCCAACACTCCATCTGCTTGTGCCCTTTCTCTTTCAGTTTCCATACCTTCCATACCACCTTAAAATTGCAACCCACACAAATTTTTTGAGCAGAATAATTTTATCAGCTGTGTATTAAAGAGTCAAATTCATTACATTCACAATAATTAGTACTGAATTCTGTTATTCGGTAAACAGCAATGTTCCTAGACTGCAGAGAAAGCAGAGCTCCTCTTTTTCCTTTTTTTCTCTCTCTATCATATAAAATTATTGTCTGAGAACTGCTATGGTATTTTTAAGCAGTAAGTATCGAAGCAGTATATAATTCACTGTCATATGGCATTGTTATGATATGCCAGTTAAACCTCATCTACACATACTCTGTCAAAATTTATTTTGTCCTTCAGAAGACCACTCAGAACTTCCTAAGTTATCCATAATCAATAACATAAAAGGAAAACTCTTCTATTCTCAGAAAAATGAAACTTCAATTTATATTCCCTTTCAGGTGTAAAAATTATAGTACTAATGTGCCTCATGGCTGGGGGTTTCAGTGTGTTTAACTGCCCAGGCTAATTTTTCATAAAGCTTGCAACTGGATTTGAAAGATCATTTCCCTTTTTGTTTTTACAAAGGTCAGTAGGAATCTATTCCTGGATTTCAGCAGAAGCTTGATCAGACACCTGTTTTCTGTGATACTCAGCTTCATTCATCACTGTTATCTACTATTTATTCTTCACCACTTGACTAGGGTTGTGATTAAAACACAACGAAACTAAACAAGTCAAAGAAAGTTAAGAGACTTTTAAAATCATGGCAGCTTTAATTAAATAATAAATGCAAATAACTATTTATAACATAACAAAAATATAGTCTGCATAAGAATTAACAAACTGTAATGAAGAAAAATTTAATGAAATTCTGCAGTCCTTATTCCAGCAGGAATTTGTTTAAATATAGCATACAATAATTTTTTTAAAAAACAACTATGGATTGTTCAATGCGATTAAAATTTCAGCTATGACTGAAAAAGCATATTAATGTTAGGATCATCTCTTAATGTAAGTGATTACATTCACTTAGTTATTCTACTATTTATTGGATTATTTCTCCATGTCCTGTCTTGTCCTTTTTTACCATTAAATGCTCAGAAATGGAATATTCTACTCTATGTTTATAAATAACCTAGCACAACAGGACCTCCATCCTAGTTATGAGATTCAGAAATAATTCAACTACTAATTATAGTGACTTCATCATTACTCATGGCCAGCCACAAGAACAGTCCCATTTAACTCTAGTTAAATATGTCTGTAAACAGCACTGCTGTCAGTCCCTTGTTTTTTTGTGATAAAAACTATAGAATAAATGAATGAGCATTATCATTTTATCTTTCATGTACAAGACAGTATGTTTTTATACAGCCTCTTCTGTCAATAAACTGAATGTACCATATAATTCTTCATGGAAATCCCTGATTGATGTTCCACCTGGACATTGCTACGAAGAGCTGCGTTGGCCTCTAACCTCGGCTGCCCCAGTATCTGCTGGGGGTAAGTGGATGCAGCAAAAAAATTCTTGGTCCTTGGAGCTTGCCCGTGGTCTGATTTAAAGCAACCCACGCCACATCTGAGTAGCTGTGACCCCAGAGGGCTGCCTGCCAGCTGGGATCTGCCAGAACATCGTGTGCTTTGGACATTCCCCTGTTCCCACAGTAACGGCTTTGCCGGGGGCTGCAGGGAATGTGCTAAGCAATGAGAATACCCAGCTGAGGAGACACAGCAGTTTTCCAGACATCTACAATGTAGAATAAAGGAGCTCAGACTGACACACTCCAAAGCTGTGTGCAAAAGCAAACTCTCTTATTCCAGGACTGAAAGATCTCACCACGCTACACCAGCTGTGGCTCTGAAGGAGAGAAGGGGCAATGTTGCCTATGAAGGCATTTCTATTTTAATTTATAGGATAGATAAGATAAACAAAGCAAAACTGCAATTGTATTCAGACAGAGAGCACTAAAATAAATCCAGATAACAGGGATCTGTGGTTTCAGGGCACCATTCTGTCTTGAAGCAGTACTATCTTGTCCACAATTTTACGTGTGCATTTAAAACTGTCCATTCATGGAAAAAATTTTTTTTTATAAAATCAATTTATATAAATAAGTGAGATATATTAATGAAATATTTTTACACCCCACTATCTTTGCAAGGTAAAATACATACTTGGAATGGGCCTAAACCAATACCCATCAGCATGTTAAATTACATGTTTCTTAAAAATACCAATTTTTTTAATAAGGCTTAAAAGCAAGTTTCTAACTGCCAAGAGCACTTAAAAGTCCCAACCCATTTCTAATCAACCATTCCTAATCAAATTCCTTGACTCATCATGCTCGTTCACTTCCTGTCCCAATCGAGTAGCCAGGATTGCTCAACAGCATTGGGTGGTTATTGAATTCTTCTCCCATTGATCATGGTGCTCCAGTGCTGGGTTTCTGAAGCTGTGAATAGTTTTGCAAATCCCTGATGAAATGCAAAAAGCACTTTGGGGAAAAGCTGATAAATGAAAGGTCCATAGAACTTTTTTGTTTAGCACAAGAACTTAATGGAGCATGGTCGTGGTGGGTGGTGTGAACCTTCCATGGGGGGCGAGGAGCACGCCAGAAAACAATCTTGCTGAGAAGAAGGAGAAGGCAGAGACAGTAAACATGCAGCCACAGGCTTTGTAAGAGATGATTTTTGAAACAAGCATATTTCAGTATGCAACACATATTTTCTATTGCTTTGAAATTGCATCTGCTTTTTGTAAGATTATTATGTAAGAAAAGCCTATTTGCCAGAGTATGTGGTTACACATTTTCTACTGACTTTACAAATTGTTCAAATTTCAGTATTTGTTGGCTTCATTATAGACCAGTGTTATTACTGGCAGCTACTATAAGGTATTATAAAAACTTTTTTTATTGTTGCTATAATGTGGCACTAAGGATCAGAAACTCATCTGAAATAAGTGAAAGCTGAAAGGGCAGGAGTCAATTTACATTGTATTACATTTTAAAATCTTACAAAAATAAATTATATTTTCCCAAAAGGTCAAGGTACAAACAGATCTCCCAGATGTGTGATGGCTTCTGAGGTGTCCTCAATAAGAGCCTTCTGTTTTAAACCAAATCCTGCCTGATTATTCTGCTCAGTTGAAAAGGCTCCCTTTGACTGGCCTTTGTGCTTCAGCTCACTTCCTATCCAAGGCACTTTCTGGACTCATTTAGAGTTGATCTTCCCCCCATACTTTCATATTTTCTTTTGGTTTTGGTCTCATACTAGCTGAACACAGATTTTCCACCACAATCACCCATAAACATATGCAGTAAGGAGGAAGCCAAGGTGTGATGAGTCATGCACACAGAAGCTGAAGGGTTGGCCTAGGTCAAATCAAAAACAAGCAGCCCTATTCTATACAAATTGCCCGCTGCTGGGGAAGATGTTTCAGTGTCACATTTCTGCCAGTGTGGCACACTCTGACACGCAGAGGAACCAACAGATTTCAACCAATTGCTCATCTAAGTGGCGGCTAATTAATTTAATTGCTCAACTAATTGCCCATCTGAGTGGCACCAAGCACCAGGCAATCCTGTGTCAGAAATGCAGGCTCCTTTGTAGCATCACAGAGGGAGCACATACAGCATTTTGAGGAAACTAGAAAATCAGAAAAAACTCCATTCCCAAATGAGATGGGTTAAATCTGCCCATTGCTTATGTTTTTTCTTTGTTTCATCAGTAAACTGAAACACAAAAAATTGGTTTATAAACTCTCCAATTATACACTCAGGTAAGTGTTTTCCTTCAAAATACCAAACTAGAACTGTAGAAGCATGTGGAGTTTTAGGGCAGCAAACCTGTGCCTATATTCATCCTGATAAACTGAGACCACAGAACGCTCCTATATTAATTAACAAGCAGGAAAATTTCAGGCTGAAAAGAATAAACACATATAAGAATGTTACACAAGCTGTTGATTTTGAAAACTCTACAAAAACATCATTTTTCTGTCTTTGAAAGTAAAGTGGTCAAAGAACACGATTTTTTTTAATAATCTAAATGTCCTGAGTATGTGCAGGGCTTCCCTAACTTTTCAGTGACACACCAAATGCAGGGGCTGAACTATTTCACTTCACAGAGCTGCGTTGAGTGCTAGTGTCAGCAGAAGCCACCGCGCACCCCTGAGGGCAGAACTCATCAGGTCTACTTTCAGGTCAAGACATTCAGAAAAATCAGGTTTAAGGTTAATTTTGGTGGGACAAAAGGACAGAAAACAAAGCCAAGAAGCCAGCAAATAAAGCTTTCATCTCAGTTTATGGCAGCACTATCTGCAGACTACTAGAAAGTATACACCCAGTCTGCTAAGTTTTACTGGGGGAGAAGGAAGGTCAGAGGAGTGCGTGGCTTTCTGCAGCATTACTAGCCTGAGTAAACGTCCACTATCTGCTGGTTTCACTAGATTTTACACAGCATCTGTAATACAAGCATTTACAGCTTTGCCACTCTTGATAAATTGCCACACCATCAGCTCCACTCTTGGGTAAGGACACAAGACCCTCGCTGAGACCACTCTTCATAAACACTGCACAAGAGAAACGATGATCGGTGTCACACTGCAGTGGTACAAATGACAGGTTATTTTGACACCTACTGGCCAACTCCACGTACAGCATTGTTAAATTCCCAAATTCCCAGGCTTCAACAGTGCCAAGAGAAGGCAGATGTTTAAGCCAGACTCAGTACAGCAAAAACTATTTTTCTTTCCTTTTAGGTTTTTTTTTCTACTGGAAGTCGGTGTATGATTGAAAACTGCAAAGGCAGGACTGACTGCTAAATATCCCAGGCTAGTCTGAATCACAGGTTTACTTTAAAATAATTTGAGAAGATAAGGACAGAGAGAGGATAGGAAGGAAGAAGGACACAGGGACTGGGAAGCAGGATGCTGCTTGGAGAATATAACATTTACTTTGTAAGCACCAGTGTGGTTAATGGCTCTAAAATAGCTCTTATGCATTGAGGCATGAAATCCACTGCCAGGTCCAGGTGTTGAAAAAGGACTTGTCTGATAAGAAGAGGCTGGCTAGAATTGAGAGCACCACCAATGATATAAACAGCTGTCATCTGGGGGAAAAAGGGATTAATCACCACTGAAAGCTAATCAGAACACCATTGCCCCTAAATACAGTTAGAGGATTATAGTATCAGGATCCATGCAGAGAGAGGGTGCTGGTATATTACAAGTCAGTTAAAATGCATCATGAAAGTAAAACCTGTGGATTCAGGATGAAAAGATTAATGAACCTTACAAGATTTTGACACTGGGAGTCAAAAAGCATGGTTACTGTCACTCTGTCCTGGTAGAGAAGCAGTAGATGCAGACACAAAGTGATGATTCTGCTTAGTTAGTTGGATCTACAAAATGGAGAAATTATTAATTGTTAATACTCTCTGAGAGAGGAACTGAGTGCATTCATTTAAGCACCAATCCCTGGATTCTCCAATCTTCTTTGCAGGAGCTTCCATGCTCCACACTTCTCTGGCTGTGCAGCTGAACAGAAAAAGGATCCCACAGAACAAAGATAAGTTCAGAGAAATGCTCAGTTGAAAGAGAAGAAATTTTCCATCTTTCTGCTCTTCCCAGCCAGTCCTTTGGATTTAGCTACACTGTAGAAAGCTCAATCAACAATTCATACCATGTTTTTTTGCAAGTAAGAAGTACAGCAACATATTGCAAGAAAAAGCATCATTTTACAAGAAAACAAGACAAACATACTTTCCAATTTTTTTTAACCTATGAAATTTAACAATTAGCACCATATATCACATTATGCACAAAGGAGAGGTGAGAAATGGGCAAAATAATAGATTTTAAATTGTTGAGATCTAGTACTTCCTCACCTTAGTCTGCCAGACTTGGACATGCAGCAGCTGTTCAGTTGGAACACTGAAGAAGTACATTCATGATAAGAGATGGAAAAATTTTTCCAAGCTGAAAAGTTTGTGAAAAATCTTCATGCTGAACATTGGAAGGGATGAAATTCTTAAAAATTTTTCTTTCTTCTCTCTCTTATTATGCTAAGGGCAATTTATTCTCACTCTGCCATTAAATGGAAACTTCTCCTCCATGGATAAGGAAACTGGTTTGGGCCCAGCATAGTGATTTCTCATGTAATACAGAGAGAACAGACATTTTCATACAAATTTCTGCTCTTCTTAGTCCTATTTCTTTATCACTCTCAACCTCCATATTTATTTATTTTTTAGAGCGAAGCACTCCATTACCCTTTCTTGGTTTTTTTTTTCACTGATTTTTTCCCTGCCCTTTTACCATATTCTTGAAATGAAACATGAACCTAGTAATGTTCAAGATTGAGCTGGACCTTGAAAGTGATGATATCTGAACAGGTTTCAAATTAGACAAAATTAATTCTTCATTCAGTTGCTTAGGAAAAGATATAAACCCGTTATAAACCTCTCTGTTTAGAGAGGTGTGGGGACTGACCTATGTTTTCAAACAGAACAGAATGTCTTTACAAGAATTCTGTGCAGTATTTGGGATACTGAGTCATTGCAGAAGGATTTTGTACCCCACAACACAGTGGGGTCCAGCATTGAGAGCACTCATACAGAGTTCATATTTTACTTGGGACATTTTTTAGGCAATCAGTTTATCAGTTAATATCACCTCTGCATGGTTGCTATTAAAATAACAAAGCAAAGCCAAAAATGAAATACTGTGAGAACCTCTTTGGAAGTTTGTCCTTATCTGGCAAAATGTGTCTCTTCAAGCTGTTTATCCCACTGAGATGGGGAACATTTTTTTGCTCTCCTCTGAAAATTATAGTCCCAGTAACATAAAGCATTGTAGTGAGAGTGATACGAGCATAAATACAGATACAAGAGGAATTACAGTGTAAGGGTTTAGCCTGTGCCTGTAAGCAAGGGCAATCATTGGCATCTGCAGAGTAAGAGGTGCTGACTGCAGTTCCTCAAGTGTTGTTAAACACATTTTTGTTTGTATTTGTCTTCACTGGACATGGACATCAGTGTGTTAGGTGCAGCCTAACCCTGAGCAGAAGAATGATCTCCATGACAGAAACATTGCAATTCCAGTACCAGACAAGAAGGTACAGAAACTGTAGATGCACAGGGAAAACGTAAAGAAAACTGAACAAGTCATCTTGAAGGGCAACAATCTCAGGGGCCAGGTGCTAATACTCTTTTTGTAGGCTTCTTGGGAAAACAGAATTTTAAGAACTGATACTTAAAATTCATCTGCATGTAAAGCCAGGGTCAGTCTCTCCTACCCAATAAAACAATAAGAAAAATTCTTGAGTTTATGCCCTCCAGCTAATTCAGCTAAAGAGCTAGAGGGAGCATCCATTGCATCTCATTTTAGCAGTGCAGAATCAATGTTCTTGAAACTTTATACCAACAAATGGTGAAGCTAAAAGTCCCTGGTAGCCATTGAGCCTGAGGTCAGATATTCCACAGCTGCACTCCAAACACAAAAAGAACTTTTATCTTAAGCCTCCCATGATACTTCAGATGCCTTAAGCAAAATTCTCCCCTTTCACATGCACACTGGGTTTCATCTCTACTGTTTTTGCTCTCCTCCTGTGGGCAGTTATTGGGATTCCCACTTGAGCAGAGCAGGCAGACATGATCTCTTGATTCCTCAGGGAAATAAGTTTTATTTTAACAAGGCTACCCAGGAAGATCTGAAGGGATGATATTATTATTATTGCTGTTGTTGTTGTTGTTGTTGACACATTCAACTTCCTCCAGCATCAAGAATGCATGTACTCATTCCTGTTACATACATGGAAGAACAGGAAGATTGTGAAAAAATTTTGTGGCTTCATTCCCCTTCCTCACCAAGATTTTATCTCTCATTGTATCATTAACACACCACACTTTTGCTGGATAAGTAAAGATACTATCCTGTATGTTAACACATACCTGAGTGTAATAGTTCAGGGATGGGTTAAGAATTACACCCAAAAGCACTTAATAAAGCCTTTACTTCCAGTGATGAAGGCTGCATGCAGGTACTGAAGAGAATGGGTACAGGGATGACAAGACTACTAACAAAAGCATTATTGTTGTGTGCTGCTTGCCGTGCAGCTGCAGTTTGTACAAGCAGAAAGAAGCCATATGTCAAAAGAGGGGAGAGAAGAAAGAGTCAGTAGCTGGCCAAACTAAAGCAATTTTGCATCTGTATGGGTTGCAGATATATATATGGGTAAAACAAAGGAAACCCCAGAGCCCACTTTTCCTTCCACTAACTATCTGGCCTCTGAACCCTGATCATCTGCTCCCCCTACAGCTATAGTTCTCTTGGCTTGTTTGAGGATTTAATTTCAAATTATACATGTGCAAAACCAGACTGAAATCCTATTTTACCACTGGTTTGATCACTACTGCCTGAACTATAATTCTAAAATATAGTGACTGTAATGTAGTTATGCTTCTTGTTTGCTCTTTGTAGTATAATAAGATACAGAAGCCAGGAACCCACTGTGTCAAGCAATGTGCGAACATATCCCTGTACAATTCTTCCTCCATGAGTTTACAATTTAAATACACAAGGTTGAACTATGTTAACAGTACTTCTACTTCCCTTTTTTTTTACTAGGCTCTGAAAGACCTAAACACCAAGTTGACTGTATATGTTATAAACATTTTCTAAACATTTTTTACACAAAAGGCAGGATAGCAGCTCTGAAAGTGTAAGTACAATGTAGAGTCACTTAAAACACACATAACTTTCCCATGCCTCTCCCTTGCAACCCATTTAACACAAACACCCACTACTGTTTTCTCCTAACACCTTTATGTTAAGTATTTCCACCAAAACTTCCCTTTACCTTCAAGGCACCATTTGACAATCACCTCATGCCTTTGCCCAGACAGCAATATCTTCTAACTGCCCCATTTCTGACTGTGGCTTTTCCCACACTACCCTAAGTTTAGCTGAGCTTCCAGCTAGACATGGCAGAATCCACTTAAAAATATTTCTGTTGCAAACTAATTTCTCCTTGCTACACTTAATAGAGAGCAGGTTTTGTACTGTGCTAAATTACCTTTTTTGTATTAGATGTTGCCCAAAGACAGCAGGTCCTGTAGGGCCTACAACTGTAATGGCTCCAATGGACAGCTTGACATGGAAACAAAGCTGAAGTTTATGATAAATATAATGCCACCTTCATTTCTGAATTAATTCCATCTTCTTCTTCCCAAATATATAACTTGAAAATTAATCCTTCCAGCATGTTTCCCAGTGCATATTCTCTTTCCACCTTTAAGCACTAAACTGAATGAGCAAGGGACTGGTTCTGTTTTGTATCTCACACGGAACTGAGCAGCTCTGTAATTTGTGATGGATATATGAAAGTGAACAAGGGAAAATACCACCTGAAGTTTCCATTGCAGACCACTGACTAAATTCACACCCAGACATTAAATATTGTTTTTCAGAACAGACTGAATAGTTTCCCCTTTGTGACCCACTAACAGATGTCTTTTAATTTAGCTTTTTTCTTCCAGGTATCATATACTTAAGGTTTAACTGGTTGATTGAAGTTGCATAAATTTAGGATCTTGACGGAGATTCTCACTTATTGTAAAAATATATGTTTCTTGCCCTATTAAAATTATTTTAAAGTCATTTTAATGAAAGAATACCTCAGAATCATCTTTCTGCCACATGTGCATTGCTCAGGAAAACTTTCTACATTTTAAGCAGTTTATCCTTGTTGCCATCAGTGCCTTTATCTTCATATATTGAATTTTAAATAACTGATTCTGGTGATTAAAAAGATCCAGACATTTATTTAAGGGACATTTATTTGCTGAAGAGGCTACCATTTTAAAGCTATTCATCATGTGTTAAGTAGTTTATTACATGTAACTAGCCCATTCAAAATTCAAGGAGCTTTGATTTCACTAATATTAATATTTGTCCTAAGTTACTACTAATGATGGATACCAGTTTGAAACAATCTCTTTTCCTTTATATATATGACCTGCAACCACCCAAGCTGTGAGCCCACTGCAGATGCACCAAAGTATTCATCTTCTAGTTACAGTCACGTCTAGGTTTTCCTCTTTGCTCTATACCTTATCAAAACAGCTGTAGGAGTTTGGTGAGAAAGGAGCAATCTGATTTTATTGTGTATTCTAAATAGTTGACTACTCAGCCAAAATAAACTTTGGCCTTCTAGTAGCTTAAAAGCAGTATTGGCACATGTAAAACAAAACACACAACAATACATACCATGATGAGTGCCAGATGTTCCTGGCCAAAAACACACAGCTGTTGGGCTTAGATCACCTGAACTCATTTTAAAGCCAAAGACAGCAGTCACCTTTGTTGAGCTGTCAGATTAACAGCGGGACTGCAAAGACTGGAAGCAAGGGTGGGTCGTCTCAGTTACACTGAAGAATGCCAATTTATGCCTCATCAGCCAGCTGGCATGCAAAATTCCTTATGATAGACAGAACTAAAAATAACCCATTTGTCTTAAATGCATTTATGTACTTTGAAATAATCTAGTTGTAGTTACTCTTCTATCAGAAGTTGAATGTTTCTCGAGCTAAGAGCAAAACTCAATAGACCACAATTCTTCTGTTCTCCTATCCAGAAATATCATTGAGCAGTTCAGAGAGATGTTATTCAGGAAGACTAAATATCACCATGCCATGAATCACAAGCAAATGGACTGCCAAACCCTGAATTCTAAATAATAATAAAATAATAGCTAGGAATTATCATCATCCTTCATACTCAAGCACAAGATAAATATTGGGTGATACATATCCCTGATATAGAGCTTCAATAAAGATTAATAGATTACAGCAAACAAATAAACTATTGAAGGTGGAGTTACCCTCTTGCTGGAAGAAACTCTGGCAAAACAAGTCCCCAGAAGAGCACTTCCCTTAAAAGGATATAGCTACAGGATTTTAAGTCATTTTGATGAAAACCAGTTGTAAGACTAAACACAATATTCATTCCCAGTGCTGAATTACAGTAAAAGTAATAAATATTTTCCTCAGTTTTCTGAGCATTCAAACAGCAGGATCATGTATTTTGTAAGGATTCAGGAGTTACAGTGTTTGGCTTAGTGATCTAAAATTCTGCTAGTTTGCACAGACACAAACATAAGCAAACTATTTGCAAATGACAACAACCAAGTGAATAATCTATTTTTAAACCTATTTTTCTTGATATTTATCCTACTAATGTATCCAGTGGAAGGCACCTAAAAATATGTTGTGCTTACACTTGTTTCAGTTCTTTCTCTGAAATTCAGTTGGGGCCAATTCCACAAGTATGTTTACCTGTGTTTTTTATTTTCTCATCTTCTTACTATTTGACAAAATCATCTTTTGCCCTTTTTAGTTACATTAATACATAAAATAAAACTCATTTTGGCAAGATATTCTTGCCCATAGTAAGTAAATTTAAAGATGTACTTCTGATTACATAAAGAAGCAAAGCTTTAACAAAAACTATCTTAACTGGCAGCCATCATTCTACTTAAGACAGGAGAGCACATCTGGGATGTTTTCTCTTACTGAAGACAAAAGTAAAATTCACATGGTGCTAGTTCACAAAAGATTTGGCACCCAGAGTCCACACCTTAAATTCCTCCTTCTCAGTGTCCACATGCACATCCATGCTGAATTTCCCCAGGACAACTCTGTAAATGGTAAAATTATACACTTAAGTTTTTTAGTTTTGTGTCTCTTACTTAAGAGGACTTACTCTGGCCTCACTTAGAAGTAATATGCTCTAATATTTGTCTGATATGCAAATTAGGTCAGGATAGAAAGTTCAGGATGCATTAAACATTTTCTGAAAAATTTAAATCAGCCTTTATGGAAAGACTTAATGCTAAGAATCTATGAGGCCCATCTGCTTTGCATAGGGTATGAGAGCCCATGAGATTCTTATAGTTTCATATTCTGCTATTAGGTAAGGACTTGATTGCTTCCTAAATAAATACAGCAATTCACTCCATAAACTTACAACTGTATAACATATTTGGTACGACGGGCCTGACATTACCCATCTGAACATGTGATTACCAGAGACAGGTGAACAAGTCTTCCTTCAAAGCACTGTACTTCTACATGTGCTGAAAGAAACATCAAGAAAAAAATGAAACTATCGTAAGAAAACGTAAGAAATAGCTTAAGTATTTTCATTGCTGTAAAATCTCACAGGTGGTCTCATGGAAATACCCCCTTTTTATTAAGTCTAATAAATTCAATGCTTCCTAAAGTTGTAGCCTCAACTGAAGAATTTAATTGCTAAAATAGCACAAAATATTTATTCACACATCTGGTTGGAATTCCTTTTCTCTGACAAATTTAATCACTGTAATTATCTATTTGACAGACACACAGACAAGGAGAAACCTCAACAAGATACATGCTTCAATTAATCTTTACAAAAATTTGTATAATCTAACAGATGGATCAAACTTTATGCAAGTATTTGACCAAAGGCTATAAATCAACAGTGACATGTTTTCTTTCAGGCAAAGAAATATTAATGTTGTTTCACAAAGTTAGACAAAGGAATTGTTAATCTTACAATAGTTCCCTTCCTCATAAAACTATCTACTACATAGAGAATATTAATGATACAGCATTCTTAACCATGGCAAAGAAAGGATAAGTTTAATATGTGTTATTCTTGTTAAGTAATTTTCTTTTATTAATGTAAAGAACTTCATAGCTTTGCACCACAGCAAATCAATTCACTGTAACACTGATGAACAAACAGTAAAACTCCCCAAGAGGCAGATCCCACAGTCACCATCTAATCGCACAGCACTCTGTCAAAGCAGAGGCACTGCTCTGGTTTCAGATTTTTCACTGCATTTAAAAAAATACAAAAAATTGTGATACGAAAATAAAATTTGACCAGGAAAGGCCTCAATATTGTAGGAAAAGCTCCAAAAGATGATTTGTGCTGTACAGGAGAGAGGTCTGTGTCACTGCTGTCCCTGCCTGTGACTGATGTCACCACAGTACTGCCTGTCCCTGGCCAGGAGTTTCTGCTGCTCCAGTGTCCGGGGCATTGGCACCACCAGGGCTGGGCTCACCTGCAGTCAGGGCTCTGAGAGCTGCTCTGGGTGTATGGGCTGAAAGCCTCTCGGTTCAGATCACTCTGGACCTCCCAAGCTGCCCTCAGAAGGAAAAGTAAACTCACAGCTTCTCCCCCACTAACCAAAACACCCAGCAGCTGAGGAGCTGTGGTCTGCAGCAGGTCACTGTGTCACCCCCCTCTCGCTCCCCGTGCCCCCACACACCCACCTGGCCATGCTGACAGTGACACTCAAGGCCTCAGCAGCCACAGGAGCTCCTGCCCACCCCCCTGAGGAGTGACACACCAGACACACAGCAGATGTCTCCAGGGAAGGCTCTTATTGGAGCTGAGTGCCTGCGGGCCCTACAGAGATGCAGGCCCTATAGTACCTACAGGCCCTATAGTACCTGCAGGCCCTAGAGAGATGCAGGCCCCATAGTACCTGCAGGCCCTAGAGAGATGCAGGCCTATAGTACCTGCAGGCCCTAGAGAGATGCAGGCCTATAGTACCTGCAGGCCCTAGAGAGATGCAGGCCCTATAGTACCTGCAGGCCCTAGAGAGATGCAGGCCCTATAGTACCTGCAGGCCCTAGAGAGATGCAGGCCCTAGAGAGATGCAGGCCCCATAGTACCTGCAGGCCCTAGAGAGATGCAGGCCTATAGTGCCTGCAGGCCCTACAGAGATGCAGGCCCTATAGTGCCTGCAGGCCCTACAGAGATGGTCAGAACTGCTGCTGCCTTGCACACAGTTATTGCTGATCAGCTGGGTGCTGGCATCTTCCTACACACCAGCTCAAGCAGCTTCAAACAAAAGGAAGAATTAAACTAGCAGCTCTCCCCTGCTATGAGAGTGAGCACCATTGCTAAGAGGAATGCCAAATCCATTCATTATTTAGGCAACCTTCAAAATGAAGCCTTGTTCCTCAGCAGAGCATGCTGCTGTCACAGTATGCCTTAAGACTGGCACCTTGGAGTGGCAATACTTCTTACTCTTTGAAACACAAGTGAGAAGCCACAGGAAGAAATTTTGTCTGGCATAAAAATATAGTCTCTTGGTTATGACCTTCAGCATTCTGCTCTGTGAGAAGTAATAGGAGCTTTGACAGCAATTAAGGAGCTGGCAATGTGCAGAGCAATCCAGACAGTGTAATGTAGGATTGGGTGGGAAAAAGAATTTCATTTAAATCTTCCACTTGTTAAATACATCTTTCCATCTGTCTCTGAGTCAGCAGCATCCCACTCCAGGCTGACACAAAGCTCAAGAGGAAACAAAAATGCTCCAAAATATTTTTGAACTTAACCTATCAAGCCAAAATTTAAAACCATCTGAGGTTCACTCACTCTCAAAGAGAGGGTGGGGGTATTCCTTTCTGAACCATGAGTGGACTTCAAAGGTATACTCTTTTCAATGTGAAAAGCAGACCTAGTCCTCTAAAGCTACAAAGTCCTAACGCCCTTGATGTCTTAAAGATTATTTCAAATAAAATCAAAATTAATACCAGATGGGGAGGGGCAAGAAGGCCAGAAGAAGTGAATAAAAATTAACTTTCTGTTTTATCTGCAGTTATTTTTGGCATTTCATAGAGGTACTTTAATTTCTTTACCCTTTAGTCTGCTATGACTAACTAATTCCAAGCTTAACTGGTAGTGACTATTGGCAATTTTGCTCACTTGTCAGATAATCACAGCAGTTAATTTTTCAAGAATTTTCATTTAATAGTGCTAGGCAAATACATAAAAATTTATTTGCAAATACTATTCCCTTGTCGATTATGTCTTCTGCTTTTTCTGCACTGGTATTTGCAACCTGCTTCTTTACTTGAGTCCTGGATCCTGCTGGAGCTTGTGGACAGGACTTGCTGCTCACATGGAGCCAGGCAATGGGACTGTGCATGAATCAAAAGCCATCTCATGAAGACCATGAATACATGTGGTCAAACTGCATTTAGAGAAAGAAAAAAAACAACTCTTATTTCACAGTGTAGAAATAGCTATTACAAATTCAACTTGGAAACAGGGAGCAAGATAGCACATTTTTCAGTCTTATGCTTTCCATAAGGAAACAAAAAGAATAATGTGCAAAACCAACAAATGATCCTATGGCACGAAAAACTTGCTGTAACCAGCATAAGAAAAAAAACCCACAGACTAAAATTAATTTGTATGGATTACTGATGGAACTTTAAGAACATGAACTCATTCCCAACACAACCTGTTTGTGGTAACTTGGAATAATCTTGAGGGATATATTTTAAGAAGATGAAAAGGTCCCTTTTTACAATGTTGCTAGTTCAATCTAACTGAAAACCAACAAAAATATAGGATAATTTGCTTTAAAGTCTACTAAACTTCTCTTGGCAGCCTTGGCTTCACCATAGCTTATTTATTTATGCTTGTATATTATATCCAACATATATATTATATTATACTATATTGTGTCTATAATGTAATGTAATGTAATCTAATCTAATTTAATGTAATGCAATATAATATAATATAATATAATATAATATAATATAATATAATATAATATATAATTAATATAATAATCAAGAAAGCCATATGGAAAAACATTAAGGCTCCAAAACCAGAAACAGAAAAGTTAGCAAAAAAGGCAAAGTTGCCTGTTCATGCCTATACATTTTGACACCATCTCTCATTACACAACCACTTACTCTTTCCCCTAAAGAAACTCTCACCCAGATACTGGATGAGATATTTTCTCCCTCCCTCACCCAGAAAGGTGTGGCACATTCTGTTACTACTGTCTGAAAGCCTTGCTGGGAGGGCAGGATTCATTTCCTCAGTGGTGGATGTGGTGTTGCACATCCCCATAGTAACTGACTGCTTCAACCACGTGTGCATTTTCACAACACTCCTGTCTCCATCCTCCATCACTCTGCTTGCTCCCAGTCCCTTTGGCAGCCTGTCCCTTTCCACAGTTTCATGCCCCAGTCACCCAATTCCTCACGCAATCTTGGTTTCAGCCACACCTAGAGAATAAGGTTTCCATCCAAGTCATGACTCCAGCAAAAACAAAATTTAGAAAAGGTGGGGTTTGACCCAGACTTCCTTGAATTTCTTCTCATGAGCTCCCCTCCAACTCCTGAAGACCCACTCGAGAGTTAAAACAGCCCCAACAGCCAAAATTCAGCAAAATTTTTAAAAATCCTGTGCAAAAAATTGGAAGGGGTAATTTAATGTGGTGAATCATTACAAAAGAAGTTGCAGCAGCTCTGTCAATAATTTTTGTACAAGAAGACATCAGTTTCTAGGAAAAATAAATTTGAACTAAAAAAAACCAGCACATAGGGTTAAAAACACCAGCTAGTAGAGGAGGGTGTTTTTAACACCCCCTAGTAGAGGGAAGCACTCACAAAACCCACTTTCAAGATACTTCATTCTGCACCACTTTAAGGACCAGTTCTCAGCAAAACATGCTACGGAGAGAAAAGTAATTTTATAGAAAGCAGGCAACATTAACGGTTGTAGTGAGAAGTTATTTATATGTATTTTCTAGTTCAAAAAACAAAATATATTACATATTCTGAATTTACTCTTGCTATCATTTCAGATATGAGGTTTTTTAAAAAAAAGAAATATGAAATGACACTTCATTACTGAATTTGTTGGGCGGCAGGAGTAATGTTTAAACACAATGTTAAAACTTCTTGTTTCTACAGTAACTAAAAAAATATTCTTGGAAACTTTCTCCCATTAAGATCATTATGGTGGTTAAATCAGCACATTCATGCATATTGAGGAACAGCCTCTGTTGATGAGTTGGTCACTCACAAACATAAATCCAGATTCTCATTACTAAGGCTGTGTTCCTCTGCATCCCTGCCTGCAGGCTCTCCTGGAACTGACAAAGAAAGCTGCATTACGGGATGTGATCTGGATAATTCAGGCAAGCCAGATGTGGGTGCACATCTGGGACCAAATGTATCTCTTCTGCATATTCCAAGGTTGAACTCCATGATCCTGGAGGTCTTTTCCAGCCTTAATGATTCTACAATCACTGAGCACCAGCTCCTAAGAGGAGAACCATAGATCCACATGGGGAACACTACACTCATTTAAAATTTTCCGGTCCTAAAACCCAATGGTCTGTCCTCTGTTGGCCTCTGGACAGATGCCTCTCCAGCCCTCAGAGTATGGCACTGTCTCTGCATCTCAGAGTTCACAGTCTGAGTACAGATGCTCGGGGCCAAGACTGGCAGCCTTGGATCCAAGTGCTGGAGGCTGGAGGTTTGTGTGCTCTCCCTGGGTCACCTCTGTCCCCTGGAGCTCCCCTGCTGAGGACAGCACTGCAGCTGAGCTCCTCCAGTGCACTCCCACGGCCAACAACAAAACATTCTCATTTATGTAGACTGAAAAATGCCACAGCAGCATAGACATACTGGCCTTTCACTCTGCAGTTTCAGCTCTGGTAATAAACCTCTGTTATAGGCATGAACAAAACTAACCTTTTATCAAATAATTTATACAAGAATTCCACCTGCAATATCAGCTTCCAGAGAACTCACAGCAATCAGGAGCATTCAGACTCTACAGGAAGCCTCCCCACCTCCAAACATCACAGAACAAGGCAGATAAATCTTTTCTACTTGCAGCTTTAAGAGCAAGTACAATATGTCAAGTAAAAAAAATAAAAAAATTAGCAGCATACTGAAAAAAATGGAGTGGGGTTTGTTTCAGTATTATCAAATCCCATTAAATTTCTGGAACATTTATTCAGCTGTTCTGGATAAAATGTAATATCTTAAATATTTTGAAGTATCATCAGATATAAGACTCTCTCATAAATTGCAAGTTGAAAGGTCAATGACTCTGTGAGTGTAAATGGTAACCAATTAGAAATCAAAGGCAGAAGTCCAACTATTATGAAATCCATCTCCTGACTCTACTAAGAGGAGATTAAGTAATGTGTAGCTCCATGGATCAACTCTTAGTCCTTTATGCAGCTATTATTTATTAAAATTTAACAAATGTTTTGAAGACCACATCGCCTTAGTATAGGAGCAGCCTTGGATCAAGGAGCCTCTGCTTTTTGT
Source organism: Molothrus aeneus (assembly GCF_037042795.1). Lineage (NCBI taxonomy): Eukaryota > Metazoa > Chordata > Aves > Passeriformes > Icteridae > Molothrus > Molothrus aeneus. The sequence goes on along the minus strand of NC_089649.1, from coordinate 59,492,075 downwards.
CCATAATTACTTTATAATTAATACTTTATAATTGCTCACAGTTTTAATACTTTATAATTGCTCACAGTTTTAACACTTTATAAAAGAGGCACTCTGCAAGTAAGGGACATAAACCCTCCTGAGGGTGCTGCCAGCCATCTCCTTGGGTAGTGATGTATTGATCTGAAGGAATGAGAAACTTGTAATCTTACAACGCAACAGGTGTGGATTTCCTGAGCTGCTGCTGTGCGTCCGTCACAGAACCAGGGGGAAGTCCAGATCTCCTGGCCCTGATCCAAGAGCTCTGTCCATGGCCCTCTTTTTAAGTGCCTGATGATCAGCATTTAACCAGAATTCCTTTCAGATGAGGATATGCCTAGGTGTCACCATTTAGCACTGAAGTAGGGATTTTTTATACAATAACACAGAAGTTCCTGTACAGCCAAGGCATCCTCTGATCCTAGCAGTGATGGCTCAGGCAATGCCACCAAACATGACAGTCATGTCCCTAGCTCTTCCCTCCTATCAGACAGTGCTGCAATGCCACCATGTAACTTCTTCACATTGAACATGCATTGTGGGCATTACTATTCACACTGCACATGAATGTAGCATTTTGAAGAGCAGGAATTTATGGATAGACTCCCTTTGCTTTCCCTGGGAATCCAGGAAGCCTTGTTTGGCCTCCACTTTGAGAGATGGAAACAGAAGGGCTACTCAGACTTTACCACCTGAATAAGTAATTTTAATAAGCAAATCCAATGTCAACAAGCATCAGAGATCACAGAAGAGCTGGCTGCCTTTGTTCAAATCCAACCTACAGAGCTTTTTATTTCTTCCTCTAAGGGTGCATCTGAACCTCTCTTCACCCTTATCTCTATGTATCCGTGTTTGGCTCCTGAGTCCTACTTACAATGTGAACTCATTGTGACAATGCCATCATTTGTTTCTGCATTTGAACAGCATCAACTTTTGCTAATTCCAGAACAACAATTGGTGTTTTAGCACTTTTTGATAAAGATAACAAATAGATATTTTTCTGTTTCCCCTAGCAAAGAAACAAAACCCTCCAGATCACAAAGAGGAATGTGTAGATTTAATTGATTTGACTAAATGTAGATCATTTACATGGCATCTTCACTTATGTGGCATAAACTGATGCCAGCAATTTATTTACAGACACGAACAGGATGGGACTGCTGGGAGAGTGTCTCGAGCTATTTATTTTTTCAGCATCAGTCTCATTACATAATTATAATAATGGAAAGATGCTAACAGCTCACTGTCCAGGCAGCAGGCCGGAAAACTTAATGTTACAGCATACTTTATAACCTTCTAGACCAATCACATGAGGCAAAAGCATATTGACAGTAGTTCTATCCAATCACCATAAGCACACATAGTTTTGGTTAAAACAATGCTTGCTTATTTCGAATATAATAACTGTTTGTGAGGCACAGAGCTCCATTCATAAGCTTAACCTTCCTAATATCTTGCTAGATAAACTTTCTGCAACTTAGAAAGCCATTCAGACAAGCACTGATACATAGCTTTATTGTTCTATTCCCATGTCTTTTCTACAGCTTAAATAATTTTTCTGCTGACTTATCTCATGACTGTTGCTTTTAGCTCTACTAACAATTCTGCTGCATCTGAGGCCTGCCTTCTGCAGTTTTCCTAAAACCCTCTGATTTTATGGATTCCCACAATTTACATACGTGACATACTCACACAGCAAATACAAGTTAACAGGCTATTCCTAAGGATTGTAACTTCCATACAAGTGGGCAACTTCAGCGTTGGTGCAGGTGGGCATAATGCCATTAGTCAGTGACAGCCATGTTCTAAACACATGATTCTCCCACATGGTTGTTCTTGATTCAGGAACAAAACTATACAAGAAAGCTTCTAACCAGTATGGAGTCATACTTGCCATAAAGTTACACTCCCTTCCTCAAGTCACTTATTCACCTTCAGATGGAAGAAGAGAATAGAAAGGTACACTGGAAACTGCAACTGTTCCTTTTGTGAAAAAAGTGCCAGAAAACACAGGGAGGAATGCAAAGTGTTTCTTTGCAATGGATTTCAGGTAGGCTGAAAGGGGACTCTGTGCACGTCCCCTCTCTTTCTTCTCTGCTGTTTCAAGAAACTTCTAAAGAGGTACAGAAAAAGGGTAGGTCATTTTGTGCTTAAAGTAATCATCTTTCTTCACTGAAATTTATATTTTAAAAGAAAACACAAATTATTTTATATAAAAAGAAGGTAAAGATACCAATTTTCTGAACCTGAGGTAACCCTAGCCCTGCAATCAGATGCTCAAGTACTCATCTCATTTTAGGCATCTGAAATATCTCCTATATGGAACACAGTCAAACCTGTCTTTCAGTCCAGATATTCTTTGATCAGGCAGGTGATTAAAAAAGAAAAAATCTTGAAAATTAATATCTGTTGTGTTTATGCCATTAACAGCAACATGAAAGGGAAAAACAAATGCTGGCTTGAATATCTAGGAGCCCAGGAAAGGATGTGTTTGCAGACTGGCTTTCTGCAGGTGGAACTGATGTCAAGAGGAGGTCATACAGTGGTGAGCAGGATGAGAAAAAGGTCACTTGTCTTTACAACTTTTGCATGGCCTGAGGACTGCAGGTCCTAAAAAGGTATACATTTTCCTAGGTCTGTGATTCCATGAGTTGTTTTCACCCAAACACTGACCAGTGGTGCCTCTGTGCTCCAGCTCACTGTCACCCCAGCCATGCTTAAAGAATGCATGCCAGGCCACATTGATCCTGTCTTCTAATGCTCCTCTTCCACATTTTTTAAGCTGGATCATTTTCCCAGTTTATATTATAACATAAATAATTGTGCTGCCTTAATTACAGTGAAGTGGAGGGAGGATTTTAAATACTGCAGTCTGATACTGCTGTGAACATCCAAGTGCTTTGGTGAAATGACAGTGAGAGTTGGTTTGCATTCCTATTCTCCAACCATCTTCCCATTGCCCTACATCCATTGCAGCTCTTACTGCACCACGTAAATAAAAGAAGAAGTTCTGGGCAGGAATGCCATTTTTGCTCCACAGCAAACAACAACATTCCAGTGCCCCTTGGACTTACTTTATTTACTGTATCAATGTAGTCAACATAGCTTAGAGACAGATATATCTAATATGTACCACTAAATATTGCAGCTATTTCCAAGTTTTTGCCATGCAGTCTGATATATGCTTCTAGCAGCACTGAAACACTTGGCTTAAAACAGTAAATAGAGATAGATGGAGAGAGAACCCAACACTTAAAACTTTGCTAGCACCAACTACCAAGGCATTCATTATGTGCCAAAGTGTTTGGAGGCTCCCATATATTTATTTATACACAGATGTACAATGTCCTGCTAAAGTACACAGGGATAGAAGAAACAGCTCAGAATGATTGCTGCTGAGGGTGGCTGCAGGTGTGAAGGGCACACCAGAAACCACTGCTCCAATGAGTGGAACAGTAAAAGAAAAAAATATTTTTTTAAAGTGGTTTTGTAACTTTTTGGGTTTTAGAACAATTATTAGGGAAAGGAACAGACGAGAAAAAATACTTTTATTTCATTAATTTAAAGGAATCCCAAGACTAACTAAAGTGATTAAGGCACACTTAGGCAAAGCAGTCATCTATCCCCAGACTTTGCCAGAATGCCTCAGTGATCACTTGCATTAGCCTTCAGCTGCCAGCTGTGTGTCTTCAGAGCAGAAATAGACAACATCTTTCAATGTTTATGAGTTGCATGATGTAAACAGTCATGTAAACAGTCAACTAACCTTGCTGGGATAACTTTCATAAACTTGGGCCTATTTGTTACCTGAAATACACCTTGTCCAGGTCCATCCCAAATATTTGGCTACATGAGGGATACCATTAGACTGTACACTTGCACAATGGAAGCATTGACAAAAATCCTAGAAAATATTGCTTGATGCCTCCCATGTCTAAACAAGGAATCAGTCAAAGGTCCCACTCCACCACAGTACACAGGCACAGGACATTCCCACAAACGCCCACGGCAGCCGCTGGATAGAGTGCTGTGGTCAGCCTGCAAAGAGCTCCAAGACATAGACAGCTTAAGTGGTTTGTACAAATGCACACAGGGAGCATTTGCAGCTCCTCTAATTCAGAGCCAAAGATTCTGCCAATTTCCATTGAAAATGCTGGTCTGCAGTGTCCCGTTCCAAATAAATTCAAAGACATTGCCATTTGAATTTCTTGGAGAATAGGTGTCAATTAGACTAATAAGATCCTATAAACAGGCAAAAAAACCCAATTCACCAATCACCAATATTTATTGCCTAGCAATTGTACCACGCATGGGGAGTTAGGAGTAGAGAAACAATCACAAAGACCAGAATTATCATGAGCTGCTTATAGCACCCCCTTTGAATGGATACTGCAGCACCATACTGAATGCTCCTCAGAGAGTCAGCTAATGAAGTGTCTGCACAAGGATCTAGATTCAGATTTTTTCAAAAGCTGCATCAGAAACTGTGTCCAACCTGAATCAGTATGGTTCTCAACCAAAGAGGAAAAGACTGCCGACAGCAGGAGGATGCAGAAACATCCAACCTGTTGTCACAACTAGAACTACAGTAGGTTTGCACCCACGTGAAAACAAATAATAATTGTAATTTTTAAAAAGTCAGTTGGTGTTTTGTCCAAAAGACAGTGGAAGACATTCAACTGCTGCTGACATGTGCAAATCATACTAATTATGTCTAAGTCAATTGACTTACACTTCCCCAGCTGCAGTATCTGGCTGAAGATTCTCCAAGCCTGCTCAGCTGCACTTCAGTGTCACCACTAGCTGTCACCTGAATCTCTGCTGCTGGGCACCTGGCTGGCACCAGGTGCCCTTGACAGAGGAGATTGGGAAGCCACCTCATCAGTTCAGCAGCTGACCATATGGAAACAGAGTTAGATTTTGAACTTTGAAAGGTTGGTTGTTTAGTCAGTAACATTAGCAGAACCTGAGTGAAAATAAAAATGATAGAGAGCACCCTCTTTAAGACTCCTGATTATATTCAAGCTTACTGGCACAAACACAAGTTGCACTTTTGTATGACCTGTTGAATACAGGCTTATTTGCATCCCTGAATTTCTGCATGATAAAACCAGTGAAGAGGTTCAACTGAAAACCTTGCATTTCCTTTCTTACATCAGTGTGTGATTCCTGGGGGATATGATTCGTTTTCTTGTCGTTTATGCTAGGTTGTGAGCTCACTCCTTGTTATAAATGGGTTGTCTATATAATTGTTACCAATTACATGCAAATTGCTCCTAAATGGCACAGACAGCCCATTTGTGCCAAACGTTGGTTTACACTTTGCTCTCTTTCCAAGACAGTGGAGAGATAAAAAAGCAATTGGATTGATGAGTGGGATGTCAACATTTCTCTCCAGTTTCCATTATGCAGTTAAACATTGCCTCACCATTCTTTGACAAATACTGGAATATTTCCAGAAATCACACTTCATTTTTTCCAAGATGGTGATCGAATACCTCCCCAAATCTGAGTAAGAAGTACCAGGTCTTGTTTACCCTCCATGTCAGATCTGCAATTCAGACACTACAAATGGGAACTTGATATGTTTTCCTGCACAATCAGTTGGAATTCAGTTTGCAATGAGACTTGTCAAATGCCTCCAGATTCTTTTGTTTCTGATTCATTATGGATCTGAGAAGCATTTGTTCCAAAAACAGCACTTGCCCAATGTCAAGTAAATGTTCTGCTCACAAAACTGAACCACATTTCAACTTCTATTTTTTCAATTTCCATATCATTCATGCTAGAGAAAATATCAGAAAAACAACTGATCATATGAGAAACATTTTTTTTCTTTTTAACTTGGGAGTGGCTTTAGTTTCAGTGACTGTAGTGGCTTTATACCCTTCACAATGGGTAAAAAATCTAAGAAACACTGAAATTCCTGAAAGAATTTTATCCTCAAAGGCATTTATTTCAATGGAGCCAGAATTTCTGTGTCAGCAAATTATGACAGAATGTATTTAGCTTCAAGTGTGTACTTAAACAGCATAGACTTCAAGGGAACTTAAATACATGCTTAATTTTGAGCATATGCTTAAGTGTTTTTGGGGAATAGTATTGAACCACAGCATTAATCTCTTTTTTAAAGGAAAGAATGCCTTCCAAAGCAACATTTACTTTTCAGGGCACAGTGTGTTTTTTAAATCCTCCTTTGATGTTTCTTGGTCTACTTTGTTTTTAAAAGCTCACCAGAAATCAAAAAGGATTAGTAGGTCATGATCCTCCAAGCTACCTGGTATAGATCAGCCCAGGAAAGGACAGAAATGGAGTTTAGCTAGCAAAGAAAAAATGCTTGCCTGAAGCAGTTTGAAGGACTTTTTCTGAGTCACAAATTAATTAAAACTGCTTTGGTATTTTGTTTTCTATTTATAATCATTATCATTTAAAGAATACTTTAAATAAGAAAAGTGGAAAGCAGAATATAGGATATTTAACAGATTATAACAACCAAATATGAATATTAATGTGCATTAAATATCTTCAACTATGCCAGTGATATTTCATACAACAAGCAGTTTTTACCACTCATCCTTAAAAGAAAAACTTTCCTGAACCAAAGTATGCTTACCATTTTTTTTTAAATGGAGACTTGAATTAATATTTTCTTAAAAGCATTGATTGCTAGTATGACATTACAGAGTAGAAGTAGAGGAAGTCTTGAAAGTGATATTAAAAAAAGATCTGGATTCTTACTTCCTCCAGAATTCAGTGCTCTAAATGTGGTATCTGAGCAAACACCAGCTCTTGACCTCAAATCTATATTCTTCACTGAGGTTTGTCCACTAGGATAAGGACTGCTGTGTAGCAGTTAAATACAAAACAAACCTGAAATTTGTACCTTTTGAGGTTTGGTTCTGACCAGCCTTTGAAACAAGATTGCTTTCAGTCAATCGGTTATTTCAGCACTTGACATCACCCCCACATAAAACAAGGCAAATGGCCAATTAGCTAACTGGAAGTTTTCCAGTTCAAAATGGTGCCAAAATGAATGAAGATGAAGTGGAGTAGGGAAAAAAAAAGAGTTTAAATTGGCTGAACAGTCAGCTCTCTATGGGAAGCTGAAAATAGAAATCAGTTCATGGAACTCAGGAGCTTCACTATCTTCTATTTGGGGAAGATCAAACTTCGGCATTTGCAAGTTAAACAGGGATCCCCAAGGCTTCTAGAGAGTATTTTATAAAAAGAGGTTTTATACAGGACCTGTGTATTTTGCAAATAAAACTGCAGCACATTAAATTCTAATCACATTCTATTCATAGCATCTGAAATCAGAGTATAAATTTGCTTCCTACAGATAATTATCTGGACTGGAGTTTTAGTCTTATACGTATGCCGTTACGCCTATGCAAACATGGACAACTTTTAGCTTTTTCTTTTCAACAACATTCAGCTATTTTGACATTTTAAGTGGTTATGAGTTGGTTTTAAATAAAGACAGACTAAAGAAATCAGATTATATGTTAAGCAGTAGTATTTGAACTGAGAAAGAAAAGAATACAGCCTTGTAGAAAAACAACTTTGCTTGGGAAATTATACAAATTCCAGAAAGAAAAGTAGTTAATCATGCCAGCTTTGTAAATATAACTTCTATAAAAGTCAATGCTGCTTTAAATACATCTATCAGGCCCCTCAAACAAACTGTTAAGCTACATCAGAAATGCATATAAGTATTCTAAATAGGAAAAATTCCCCTGCAGAAAATTTCCCATTATTATAAACTTGTTAGTTATGTTACAGAACAGCACTTCAATCTTCTGTCAAAACATTAGCAGCACAGTACAGTCCAAGTTAGATATACCAGTGTTTTCCTACTAAATTGTACTCTCTAGTATGACTTTGTAAAAATGTCAAGAACATCATGAAACAAAGATTATAAATCTTTGTGGAAAAGCAACCATATTCCTGATATAAAATAAATTTTAAAAGGAAAAATACAACTGCAATTTATCTAAATTGTCATTCTCAAAAAAAAAGCAGAATAACCAACTTCAAATATTACTATGATATCTTTCTTTACAAAATTATTATAAAATTTTGGATATCAGGCTATCAGGTGCACCTGCTGACAAGCAAATTAGCTCTGCATTTAAAAGATGCTGCCTGATGCAAAATTCCTTTTCTTCCAATGAAAATCAAGCAGTGATTTAAAGAAATGGGGGTTTCAGATGCCTAATGATGCAGATAGATAGAACTGACAATTATCAAATTCCTCAAACAAGCACATTTCACATAATTTGGTGACCTTGTACATGCCTAAACTTAAAAAAAAAGTCCGGTTAAAAAGCAGCTTCACGTGTTTTTATGACTTTTATGAACTGTCAAAAGAACAATGATGTATTCAGAGAGATTGTGAATTCATCACAGGTTCTGGCACTCATAGCATCTGGTTGCAAGGGAAAATAACTTCACACTGTTGTTTGTGAAACAGATTCAATTTGACTCACCAAACTTTAGAACCACAAAAGACAAGTTGCATGAATCTAATAATGCTTCAGATCCATGTTTTAAAAGCACTGATATTCAACCATGCAGCCAGACCCAATGAACCTACTGGTATCCACCACATCACAGAGACTGACCTTAGCAAGGAGCTGAACTTAGCAACAACCTTTAACTGCAGAGCTGTTACTGAAATGATTAGTTACAACAGCTCTGAGCAGGCAGATCACTTCACCAGTGTGCATCTGTGTAAGATCAGGGCCTGAACATGTTTCTTCCCTTCATCTGGCCTCAGCTTCAGGAAAAAACACGTTTCACTTGTCCCAGCCCACTCCCCATGTCAGTGGACATTAAGCACATGTCGCCTCACTTTTGGAGAGCACTGCTTTTTTTTACCTCATAACTGTTTGCTGAATTGCCTTCCACCAGTTCTCACCTTGGAAAAAACTTTTTAAGTGCATTAATATGGTACAATTCAACTCTACTATACATGAATCACATGAATCAGTAGTGGGAGATTACTTACAGAAGGCACCCAAACCCAGAGGAGTCCTTACACAGTCCTTCTCTAGGCAGATTTGTGTCTATTCCTCCAGTCACCAGAGCCCTTGCCTTCCCTGCAGAACACTGTCTATTCCCTCTCTCCATACTGCTTAATGCTCCAGAATCATCTCTAACCTTTCTGCTCTGCCTGCAGGAAGCTGTGCCATAGCACCAGCAACAGCAGTGCTGAATCTTCAACCGTAGCTGCTGCAGCACTTCAAAGGCAGCTACCACAGCCCAGGATTTAGACTGCAGCTGGAAATTGAAGGCTCAAGGTGGGGTCCCCAGGGCTGAGCAAAAAGAGCAAAGCTCATTTGTAAGGATTAAAAGGTGGACAGGTAATGGATCTCTGTGGGGCAGGAAGGAGAGGGAAAAGCAGAAAGAGTGGAAGTCAGTATACAATACAAAAAGCTGAGGAGGTTAAGAGGGGCAGCAAAAGGGGGAGCTGAGGGCACAGAAGAGAGGAGATTCCTGGTTAGTGTAAATAATATACATGTATGTTAGGGAGAAAGAATGAGGGCAGTCTGGAAACATAAACAAAAATATCTTCAGAGAAGGTAGGCCTTTAACATAGCAGTTGGTGAAAAGATCAAGAGGAATAAAATACAAAAGGATGTACAAGTCAAAGACAGCTAGAAAAATAGGCATTGAGAGTAAAAAACTGTGATGAGACCAAGACATAAAATCCATCTGTAAAACAGCTTGTACTGGGACACATGTAACATTTTTCATACTGCAGGGTACCCAAAATGTAAAAGCAAAAATTTTTTATTATTCAAGGTGATAATGGACTCTGCATATGAAGTTATAAAAAAGCATTTTCTTTTGTAAAGTAAAACTACAAAAATTTTTTAAAGAAAAAAAACTTAAACAACCCAAGAAGTTGGGTGTTTAAGACCATGCTACATATTACTTGGGAAGAAGGACTATGAAGATGATACACCTGGACTAGAGAAAGACCACAGCCACCTGCCTGAGCTATGTTATGCTCAGCTTCTCAGAGGGGGCAGTTCTTGTCAATATTTGAACATATGAGCAGAGCTGAGGCCACAAACACACCAAGAAATGTAAGGATTTAAAAAAACTTTCCACCTGCCTTGGAGGCCATAAACTTGTGAAGTGAATAACCATGAAGAAAAACTCTTTGAAGAGAAGTTCTCACCTGGTGGTAGTGGAAGAGAGTTCTCACACCTGCAGTTAACTGTACAGTAAAGCAATGCAGTGGGACACAAACCCCATGGGAAGGAGCAAGAATTCAGACCAGAACAAATAATTTACTGCAAATCACACCTACCTTAGTGTAGCATAATTTCTCAGTATCTCAGCTTCTTAGAATTTCCCACATCTGAATGCTAAACAATACATACTAAGTCATACCACAGTTATATAATTATATGTTAAGCTAATAAATAGGTATTTTTGTGATCTGAAATTTTTTTAACATAATTAAAATATTTTAGCTATTTTGTTAAACTACTAATAGTTTAATTGTTCCAACTAATAATCACTTGCTTGAACAGCTTAATAGTAATATTCACTTGAAGAACCTCATAATTTTCACTTGTGATATACAAGTCTCCTTTGTAGCCTCATTACTTTCTTAATCTCCAAATGTTTCCTTGTCATTGTTAGAAAGCACATTCTAGAGTTTAAACAGGAAAAGATTTCTAGTTTGGGAATTGAGACAGCTTAATTTTTTTTCTCTCCTTGGCTTTCTGTTCAGATGTGCCAGCAGAGAACTGTGTGCACTGCTAGAAAAGCAACAGGAACACGTGTGAAGATCACAAAGCACACAGCTTTTTATTTGTCATTTATTCTATATTCGAAAGAAAAGAGTACCAGGCCAAAAGTCATTCTGTTAGTTACTTAAAGTGACTGATGCTAATTGATCTATCAACAGTTTCTAATGCATGTTGAATATCCCACTCATCATTTACAGACCAAACTGTTGACTGAGATTCATCCACATTCATAAGGACATATAAGCCTATCTATTAGTGCAAGAAGTAATGCTGATGTAGTAATAAAAATAAACAAAAACACTAGCATTTTTCAGAGCATCCATGGAGACAACTTGAGACTTCAGAGAAGTAACTATTTTTATAATAACAGCTTTATTTCAAGCACTGTTTCTCACTGGATACAACTTTTACATTTTGTGCTAAGTGTATATATATTAATTGAACACTTTCAAAATTATCCCTAGATAAAATATATATTATGTGTTTAAAATTATTCCAACAACAGCTTTTCCAAGTAACATTTTGTTGAGTGTTAGTTCAAATAACTGGAGAAAAAAATTAAAAATGCTTTGGCAAAATACCCTTCCACAGTAATGTCTTTAAAAGCATTTTGAGCGCAGGGCTTCCTCATCTATTTTTATTCTGGTATCAGTCAAATAGAGAGGATGAAACATAAACACAGTTATACAGTTTCATTTAAATATAATTTTAAAGAATATAGACTGAAATTTTTCAAGTGTGTGGTCTCATGTTTGAATTTGAGCCAGTCAAAAAACTGCCTGCTGCTTTGTAATGGACAATGGTGCAAGGTGTTTCTGAAACCTCTAATGGCATTGTTGTGCTGGTCCCTGTTAAAACAACGCTCCTGGTGTCCCAGAGCCTGCATCAAGGCAGGAGCACTGCAAAGCTATCAAGCCAGAGAAGAACAGGGTGGTCACTGAACTGCACACATTGAGCTCCTGGAAGGATTGATGGTTCTTGTCACAGGCTCCTGACTGTAGTTGACAATATCTGCCTTCACCACTCTCTGTCATAAAAGAAAACACAGTAACAATCAGAAAATAGAAGCTTCATGCTGGCAAAGCATTCAACAGATTTTTATGAAATACAAGGGGAAAAATAACAAACAAATCAGTATTTTTTTTCACTACCTTACAGGAAACCTTATCAGGTGCTAATGCTCATTATAATTCTAGGTTTATTCATGCTAAGCAGAAGCAAGTGCCTGGGTAGGTTATCACAACACTACAAAAGGAGTAGAATTTTCTTGCTAAAGCAGAGAATACAGTTTTACTTCCACGAAAATTTTTCTGTGTCAGAGTAATAAAACAGAATTTATTTGCAAAAGTTGTGCCATTCATTCTTTAATAATAACTGCATAAATTGTAACTGGAAATTGTACCTAAGTCTTTTTGTCTTTACTCCAAGCATTTCATCAGAAAATATGGACAGAATTCAAAGCAAATTTTAAATACAGCAATACTTTTAAAAAGCTTTGATAGGCATACTGGCTAAAGATTATATTAACATTAAAAGAAGCTCTACATGCTATATTTATTCTCTAATACAATCTAACAGATATTATGCATTCTATTTACAAAGCATATGATAAACTGATGCTCTCTCCTACATGAGGAGACAGAAATGTACTATTTTGCATACATTTCCATCTGAGACAGCTATGTAATATTTCGAATGTACAGCACTGAATACAGTAACATAAAGAATTTAAAAGTTTCTACAAACTATTAGAAACACTATGTAATTAGTTGTAATTAAAAAGTTCCAAAATAATATGTTGAGTATTACAAGTACTTACACATACAAAACACAATCTTCCAAAAGAACTTACTTTAACAGTTGTTACTTCATGTAAAAGCAATGCAGCTTATAAAAAAGAAACAAACCAAGTTTTCCATCAATACCTGAACTACTGCATTGAGCAGACTTTGCTCTGGCAGTTGGAAGTGTGATGTTGGTTATCTTCTTCAGGATATTTCACTAGTTCTGCCCTGACAACATTCTGTTAAACCATGTATCAACATGATGGATAGAGGGCAAGGAGAAGAATGTAAAAAGAAAAGAGAAGGAAAACAATGGAGAGATTAATCAGTAGTTGAAAAGAATGAATGGATAACATAAGATTATGCAGAAGCAAAAGGAAAGTGCATTTTCAGGCCTTAGGCAGATTTAAGAGCAACACGTCTGACTGAAAGCAGCACTCAGCACCAGGGCTGCCTGTTGAGCTTTTTCCAGAACATGCCCTCTTCAAAGCACCAAAGTAAAAGGCTCATACATGCAATCAGCAAAAGTGTATTAAAGCTAGAGAAGGGACAGAATAAAAAGGCAGGGAATTCAGTGGAAGAAAAGATGACAGTGGCCTATTCCTCCTTTAAGTCGAAGATACTTAAATACTACATTATCAGCTCATAACAAGTGCATTAACTGTACACATGCATCTTTTCCATCACATAACTATCACATTACACCTAAATATATAATCCAAAAGCAGTGGCCAAATTAACAACCTAATATCAAAATGCTCTAAGTTTTGATTTTTCTTTGCTTCATTTAAAAATAAAAGGCTCCCATTTTTCCCCTTAAATACAAACCAAGAAAACTGTTTTCTAATTATTAATACAGGTAATGGATACAGGGTTCTCATTATTAATACAGGGTCAATACAGGGTACATGCAAAGGAAAGTAAAATTCATAGAACAATTTCAGAAAAGAAGCAGCAGAGGAGGTAAGTCTGCTACGAAAGATACCCTAAACCAGTCTAATATTTTTCTTAAATACTTCAACTTTCCTACAATATATTTTCAAGGTTAAAATGAATTAATAAATTATTAAATTCTATTATTTTAAAGGAAACAATATATAAACTGGATTAGGAATATATAAACAGTATACATTAAAGATTACCTCTGTAAATAAAACCTGTATGTCAAACAAGCAACCTGTATGTCAAACAAGCAACAATAATTGAATAGCCTGGCAAAGGACCTGGATTTATTAGCTGCTGAAGTACTCTTCTTGAGCTTAATTCATCACATTCATATTATCTTATCTAGTGGACAACACTCATGATTTACTGGACTCCTGGCCTGATGTTATCAAGAGAAAGGTTGCCAAATCCCATGTAGGGCAGTAGTAGGAGTTTTAGCATTAAACAGCATTATCTGACCTCACAGGACCTAGTTTCTTCATACCAATCATTTGGCTAGAGCTGAGGGGCAAAAAAATACCCAAAAGAAAGTCCTGCAATCAGTAGGCAATTAAGTGTTCCTCAAACATTGGTCTAAATCCCATCCTGTAAACACAGGCAGGTTAGTGACCTATGCTTAGGTACACTGTACCAAAAAACTGATGATCATAAATGACTTGGATTTTCTAATGGAATTTCATCCAAATAAGAGTCTAAAAATATCATTGCAACATTTCTTTCATTAGCTTTTCGGTAATTAAAAACTTGGGCCTCTTTGCATCAGATCCTACATCAAGTGTACCATTGCCATAGTTCAAATCACTGTCAATAATGAGAAATAACCTTTCTTGGTCCAGGTGCTCTGTATTCCAGATCTGACTTATCTGCCAAACACTTTATTGTATAAAGCTGGCACGCACACACTGGTCTGCTGAACCAGTATTTAATTAGAGAGAACACTACACATCACTTACAAAAATGCTAGCTCTTGCCAATGCCAAGGAACAAAGCTGTACCCCATGCAGTTCTTACACTACGGTTGGAAGTAAAAAATACAGAAAGAAAAACATTTGATTAATAAAGGAGCTATTTCCTCACATTTCATCAGACCGTTGCAATTTAAAAGGGAGAGTATTTTGAGGACTGAAAATAAGTCAGAATCTGCAATTTTCTTATTTTGGAACTGTTCTATCTCAAAAAACATGCTCTACTTTCCAGTCACGCATGAAGAGTAATCTAGTTCTTTGTTTCACCACAGTTTTGTCCAAATAAAGGTTTGATTAACAGTCATCTCAGCATTTTAACAGACAAGGTTTAGTAGCTCTAGCTGAGATAGTTTAAAAACTTACCACCCCCAAATGTCTGTCCTATTCCTCTGCTGGAGATCATTGCTGCCAAAGGAGAGCTGCTGGAATGTAACGTGTACTTGCACCTCATCCACTCGAGCACAGTCTGGCAGCTTCTCTTTAAAACAACTTTCAGCAGCAGTTTAAGCTAAGCTGCTCAACTTCACCCTGATGTGGCCAAAGCACATGATCACCTTCCATGTTCTGATTCTGATGTGGGAGCAATACATTCCAAAAGGGCAGCAGCAAATAGCTTGGGCTGCATTAATATCTTAAACTGCTGCAGCTGTTTTCTGAAACAATGCAGAGTAAATATAATTCAATCTCTAAGGCTTGTTCTTGCAGTCAACTAACAGAAGTTGTGCTGCTAATTTGAAGGCAACCAAGAACCTCACGTACTTTTCACAAGAGCATCTGCAGTTCTGCTACTCATCAAAGCTCAAAAGTCATGAGCCAAACCCCACAAATTCATACAAGCTAAAATATTATGTTTGGGATTCCTATTACTTATTTGTATCCACCTATGAGTCACATCTATGTAACAATCATAACTGACTCTAAACACAAGAAATAAGATCTTCAGGTACAAAATCGAGTGCTAGAAATAATTTTAAAGCATATTCTCAATACTAGACAATAAAAAATACACATATAGCATTTGACTGTTGGCATTTTACACAAATTCAGTATTTAATGCCTAGATTGAATGAACATATCTGATGTTCTCTGACAAACAGATTCAAGCAAGAACCATCTCAGTTGTCAAAATAAGGAAATCTCACATTACACAAAATATGGAAAACTCAAATATATAATCCAGTGTGTAAATAATGCACATTTGTAAAAACCAAAATCCTTATTTAAAGATTGAGTCCAAGTCCACACTTGTATACTTTACGGATGAGTCACATTTACTATTGTCTTGTATTTATTAGATTCTTTAGAGCTTCTGTCTAGCATCTGTTTATCCACTGATCTAATTTTATAGCCCAGTAGCTGGAGTATTCAATACCTAAAAACTTTAAGGAACACATATGATATAATTGTCCTGCAAATTAAGGAAGACACGTGCCCATTTTAGAGATGGAAGAGGGAAAAACTCCTACCACCACCACACTGAAGGGACCTGCATCTGTCATTCAAGAGTCTATGGTAAAACAGAAACCTGATTATGGCATTGTCCTCTAACACCACCTCCTTCCAGCCAAAAGACCAGCTCCATGCTTTTGGCAAACAGCATGTGCACATCACTTCAATTAGGCTTTTCTACTGCAGACAAATAAATTTCTCTCAAGAGAATTTATCTTCCTGAGGTTATGAAAGTTCAAGTTTTCACTCTCCAGATTATGTAGAGAGTTTCCCTTTTCTGTTCTTATGAAGTAATGGGGGTGTTTGGTTCCATACAACAATGAACCTTAAGATACAGCTAACAGACATTCCAATATAATTCTCATTGGGGAAACTCTTAGAATCCCTTCAAAATCACCCTCTTAAAAGGATCAAAGGTTTTACTGATAACAAAGAGCTATTGCTTGTTTGGAGTAGATTAAAATTATGCCCCATTAACAGAACTTTGCAAATTAAGCATCTCACACTCTTTAGCTACACACACACATGTTGCACCACATAGTGACTTCTGCTGTACCTGAAAGGCAACAGTGAAGTTTCTCTTCTGTCCAAATTCATTTACTGACTTTGTTTCTTCCTTTGTTGTTTTTTTGTCGGTGGTGGTGGTTTTTCAGAGATTTTTTTTTAACCTTTTTTTTTGATAATTAGAGCCTGGATTCACATCAACAGTAATGTATGCCACAGTATTTAATTTATGCAAATTAACTATTTAAAGGCTATTGCTAATGCAACTTGTGTAATATAACTGACCCATATATTCCATTGATCTACTCAACAAAATTAAAAGCTAATTACAATACTAAAGTAGAAGGAAGCCTACTTAAATCTGATACCAGTTTGACATAATTATGTACTCTTGAATTGGGGCTATATGGAGCTTCCTACTTTAAAACCAATCTATAACCAGACCTTTTCTTTAGAATGATACAGTTTTCCGTATAACCCTATAATCAGCCTCCTTTAAATTTAATTACACACCTTTCTACAATCTTACACCTGAGTTACAGAACACCATTCATAGGACAGAGAGGTCTAGGACTGATAGTCCAGTGCTAGCTAAACAACCAAAGAAAACTTGAAGAACTCTATGTGCTCAATTATTTAGAGACAAATAATCACAGAGCTCAAAATAATAGATGGATGGTACCTTAGTAGTAAAAGAACATTTAAAAGACACACTTAGTATTTCTTTGCCCATAAATTACAGCTTTTTAAAACTAATTTGTTTGTTAAGTATGCTCTGTAAGTTTATTTTACAATTTCACTGTTTACAATACAGTTTTCTAGTTAACTACTTCAACACAGATTCCAAACACTGCTGTGGCAAAGCACTTTCAGAAATTAAATATTTATTGTATATTTCAAAAAGAAGGAGACCAAGCTGTACATAAGAAATGCTTTGCCATTTATGTTAAATAAACTTATTCACTTATTTTGTGGTACATGTTTAACCCTGGTATTGAAAAGCAGATCTAGGTTATTACACCACTAGAATAGCAACATTTGGGTTCACTAAGTAAATTTAAATAATTGAAATCTCAAATGTCATTACAGAGGGTTGCCTCAGTAGTATAATAGTAGTATAATCTTTCTTTTAGAGGTTTCTGAAACTGGGTTGTAGAAAACAATTTCAGTTTAAACCCATGCATATAATATCATTAATATCTTCCATGCTACCTGTATATGCACACATATTTAATTGCCAAACTAATCTTAACCATTATTTTTAAACAAATATCCTTAGAACTAAAGTTTTTTCTTCATTTTTGAACATTTTTTTTCTTATTTCAGAGAGCTGATCATGATGGATAAGTAAGGAATTATCATATTTCAAAAAAGCTGTTGTGAAATCAAATATTCACCTTCAGAACAATAAATGAAGATCTATTTAAAGAACAGTTCTTAATCCACAAGATCACTTTTAATACTAAATAAAATATTAGAAAATCTATGTATTTGTGGAAAATCACCTGTGATTGTTCCAATTCTGCTTTGTTTAATTTGATGCCGAGTATGTCAGCAGCAATTCTCTGAAAACACAGGAAGACCTATGGAAAGAAAATAAATTGCATTTCAATGATTAAAAACAGACATCCTTGAGGTTCTTTCAAATATATCAAACCATTCCTGAACAGTAAACAATGATATACAAAATTATGACCTGTGCAAAACAGATCTGAAAAAAACCTCATCTGGTACTTTCAATTTTGTTTAAAAATTTGAGAAAATAACTCAACAATGGTACAAGGAATGAACAGTATGCTGGATTGTTAAGCAACACTTCTACTTTGCCTCCAGAGACCTAAGTTTAAACAAGCTTTTACACAACCCACCTCTCAAATCCTACTCTTGGTGCTATAAAATATGAATAAGGGTATTCACTAATGTTGAGCACAAAAATGTATTACCAGTGTATTGTGAAATAAGAGATGTAGGTTTCTGAAACAGAGAATAACAGAACTGTGCATTGACATCACCAAAATCTCTACTACATATGTCCAAAAAACAGCAGTATGAAAGAGTTCTGAAGACTCTTACAAAACATTCACTGAATAGAAGTATCTAGGAACAATCAGGATGTTGTACAGCCTGAGCAGCAGCCTGGCAGAGCTAGACTTTGGACATGGTTTAACGCATAATACTGGGTGGTAATGCTGTTTTAAACAAGTGCTTTAATTCATCTCAAGACAGTCTACCTATCTCACTGTTTAGGTAAAACTGCATTTTAAACGTGATTAAAGAATATGACATGTTCAAGAGGAGCAGTTTAAGTGTGCAGTGCTGCTAAACACTGTATTGCCAAGCTGCAGGTTATATTTTATCTGCAGGGCTGTTAACGAAGTCTGAGCTCACCATCTAAATACCTAACAAATATTGGTTTGCATCATGCAGCTGCCACCCACAAAAAAAAAGTTCTGTGTACATGCTCACCATCATTTTCGGTGAAATTAAGAAAAATACTATTTACACAATCTCTTCTAACACCCAAGATGGAAACCAGAAATAAATTAGTGGCACAACCAATGAAGGGTGGTCACTTCCAAAACAATTGCTCTTTCTCTCAGTTCCTTGGTATAGCACTGGTCTGTTCTACCAACATCTACACAACAAGAAAGGGCACACTGAACAGAGATTCTGAGGCTCAGAGACCTAGTTTAACCCACACCAAGCTCTCAGGTGCTCTGAGCTGCATCACCTGCCCTGAGGACACTGTGCAAAAAACATCAAGCACAAGTGCATTGCTTCAGCTATGTGATTTGGTGGACAGTAACACAGTTAGTAATAATAAATCTTCCATGATTTTTTTTTGCCCCTGAGATGACTTTCAGAATTTTCTATACACACAAAATTACCTTTTGCAAATAAGTCTGTTGAAAAGATCTGACATAAACAAAACAAATCATTTAACTGAGTAAGACTCCTTTAGTCTATATTCACAGTAGCAATGGATGCCTCTTCTTGAATCACTGTCTAGGATAAACACTCCATCTTCTGAATGATCAGTGTGCAGCAGCAGTGAAAGGGATAATTCAAATTTATATTGAAACTAAAAATGAACTATTGAAACTACTTCTTTTGTTAGTAGATATTTAGGCAGAGATTTCCTGTTAATGTTTTCTAGTCATGTTCAGATTTACTTTTGTTTTTAAACAGTAAGCTATGAAAAGTACAATCAGTATATATAGTGGAGTGCTGAGGTAATTAATGACTTAATTAAAAAGCTGAAATAAAGATTCTGTCATAATTAGAAATTATAAATGTATCAATTATAAAATGAATTGATTTTGGTAGTCTCCTTGTGCAAAGAACATATTTTATCAGATGCACATTTTACCAGATGCACATTTTACTAAGTGTAGTATTACGATTTTTTTTCTTCTGTTTCTAGCATAAAAAGCTTGTATTTTCACACTTAAAACAAAATAATATACCAAAGATTTAACACAAACTATAAAGAGAATCAGGACTCACTGCATTTGTAACAGCAGCATTGTTAGACTTTACAGAAAAACTATTATCTTAAAAAATTAGGCAGTTCACTGCACAAGATTCATCAAAGACCTTAACAAGTGATTCCATTTGTGGACTATACTTCCATGTACTTGGCCATGATCTTGCTATGCAATAACATTAAAGTAAAGTAAACTTTCTTGTCAACAGTAATATTAAGGAGACAGATACAAGACTGTTTTATGGGAATGACAAACTCATTAGGCATGAGACAGAAATCAAGCAAAACAATACAAAATTATTTAATTTGACTGATAGTGTCAACTGAAAAAGAACCTTTTCTTTCATACGCTTCCAAATAAAACAAATAACCCAGTTAGCTCAGAGTCAAAAGATTGTTCAAAAATGTACTCTGCAAAGCATCTGGTACAAATGTCAGAATGTTCAGATTTCAATGGAGCTGCAAAGGGAATGTCTCTCATGGCTCAGGACTCATATTAAAATCTTTTATTGCAACAGGATCTTGTCACATTATTTACCAATTGTTGGAAAATTCTATATTGATGGTCTATAGATGTGACTCCACCTGGAATGAAGAAATATACTTAACTACAGGCTGACAGCAAACAGAGATTTAGCTGGTCTCAGTTTTCACACTGATGTATAAGCCAGATCATTTCCATTAAAATCTGTACCTCAAACTGAAAATCAGATGAGAAACCACTGTAATTTAATAAGAATAATACACATTCATACAAAGATCTACTTTTCATGCAACTAAGGGAGTCAAAAAAGGGCCTGCAGCACTCTGAGTTCTCAACAGTTGTGAAGTAAAATATAACTGCTGCATCTTGAAAAAAAACTACAGACATCTACAAGTTTGGGGTTTTTCCTTACTTACAGAATCTCCTGTCTTGGCTGACACAAAATGGCTACTGAAGTTGTTTTCCTGACAAAATCGCTGGTGCTTGTCAGCTTTCACTGTGCGAATATGCTCCAAGTCAACTAAAAATAAGTTGAAGAAATGAAAAATTATTACACTGGAGCCTTTGTAGTTACTGACCTTAGAAATTATTCATTGGCAACACATCAGATATAATACTTTCCTTTACAGGTAGATGCAAATGCAAGTTTCTTTCTCTCTATAATCATTTGCTAAAATAAAAGCAATTAATTCTATCAGACTAATTTTATTTGCAAAACTAAAATGAAACCACAACTAAAATTTTATGGTCAAATGCAACTAATTCATATCTCAAAGTACAAATTTATTTCTGGATACACTCAAATATTTTGTAATAACTTTGCTGCTAGCTACATACTAAAACAAGACAGAACTAATATTCCATATTCTGTTTGCAAGCAAGATGCATTTTGGGGATTCCAGTGTAACCTGAAGACTTATACAAAATAAATTCACCAGGCACATCTGAATCGACATATTTTTCCAAAGTAAAAATGTAAATAAGTTATAAAGAATTTTATTGCTGAACATGGCAAAGGAAAAACATTCTCTGTAATAAAAAAATTGACTGAGTAAAAGCAGTGATGCTTAGTTACTTACATATGAGACTTTCAATTCCACAAAGGTGTGGTTGAGAAAAGTAAAATGCATATTTCAGGACACATACATATTTTTATTTTTATCACTTTACAACCATTGGAAGCAGAGTAAAGCTTTCAAATGGTATTTTATGCTGAAAAGCACTGGTTGCTTCCAAAATCTCACAGAACTCAAGTCTTGTGCAGGTTTTATTGTGTACATTCCAGTTTCTCCAATCTGATCCTAAGGTAATTGGAAACTATATTGAACAGTTTCTCTTTTTTTTATTGCATTACAGTTCCTATAAGGGTGTTGACTCAATGTAGTCAAATTATAAGGCAAATATATTCAGAAGGATTTAAGGACAAGCAAGCTCTTTGAGTTAATACAGGAAAAAAAAACTTCAACTGATTTCCTGAGGAAGGGACCCAACTGACTTGTAAAAACTTGTAAATTTGCAAATCTAGTAAGCCTGTATAATAGTGTTATTTGATTATCAGCTGAAAAAATGCTCTCCTACTACATAAAAGGCTTTATTTTTAAATGATATTGGAGGTCTTTAATTTGTAGGCTCTGGAGATTTTCTCTTGGAGATTTTTAGCCTAACAGGGGATTCCTACACCCCATTTATACTGCTTACCTTGGTTAATGTGGAGTTTTTGACACGTATTACTGTTCCTTGCACATCAGTAAGGCCTTGTTTGTAAGAACAGGCCTAAAATCATCCAGTTACCACAGACATTAATTTCTGAAGGACTAAAATACTAAGCTATTAACACTAATGTTTCTAGTATAGTTTCTATAGTTTTTCCATAATACTAAATGTCCACTATATAATAAAGTTTCATTTAAAAAGGGAACAACAAATATGTTTACTAAAATAAAGCCTGTCGTCAATAACAATTTTGTTAAAAACCCATGCATTTAATTTTTTTCTCTGAAAAATAACTACCAAGATAAAAGATAGACTCTTTTGAAATGCCTTTAAGAATAAAATACAGCATACTGCCTAAAACATTTAATTATTAACTATTATTTTTATGCTTCATATATTAGTTTTAAGTGCAGCTTGGAAAAAACAACAGTGAGATTACTCTTTTGGGAAAAATAAAAATGTGTTTTCTTTATTTTCATTTCATGAACTTTTAAAGGAACTTAAACCCCACTTCCAGATTTCACTCATTATACTTCTCTGATTATACCTGAACTCCAAAAACCTACACACAATTACAACAGAACTAAATAAATAGATAAATAGACAGCATTTCCACTATATTCCTTTAAAAGACCATGACATGCTTACATAAATTCATAAAAACAAGTTCACTAGTTACAATCTCTCTCAAACTCTCTTTCCCAGGAAGGAAAGAATAGAGAGTGTAGAAAGAAAACAACAGGCTAAAAGGTTGATGGATTTCCAGGAAAAAAATGCCACAGGCATATTGGAAATCATCCTCAAATGCCTCTTACTTCCTATGAAGAAACATCAATAATAATATATGGTCAGTAGAGTATATCCTTTACTACAGAAGAGAAATTAAAGCACACAAGATCATAGAAACAAACAGACTGAAAGTGAAAAATCAAGATGTAATTATGTTTTTGAACTTTGTGTACTTCTCAGTACTTCTCCCCAGTCTCAAGTACTTCACTTTCTGCCTCCTGAATTTTGGGCTGTCTCCTCTGAACTGTAGAGGCACTGTCACGCCAGGGAACTGCCAGGTGACAGTCCATGTGTGCATTCAGAGCCCACAGAAAATGCCAGGTGATTCATGTTATGTTAGTTCTTGGTGAAAAATGGTGCATTTTTAGCACAAGAAGAGTTTCAAGAGTTCATAAATATTCAACTACCCAAAACTGCAGTTTGAAGTCAATGAAGGACAATGACCCAAAGTCCAATTCCTTTGCATTGCCCATGGGCCAAGGGCATAATCATAGAGTTACTGAAGATCAGCTAAAGACAGTGAGCAGTTACCCTCCAGTCCTTTTTCTTTAACATCTGACATTGGTCAGCTCAACAGGCAGAATTCTTAGCACACCGGGAGATAAGTCTTGTCCAGCTTTTATTTAGACATAACAGCAAAAAGACTTTAGGGAGAGATTTGGAGGAGAAAAATGGTTTTCTCAAAAAGATGTTTATAAGGAATGCAGGGACTTTACAGACAGAAAACTAACAGCTGGCCAATGAGGGCTCATATGATGAGCCAATTAACAGCAGGAATAGGCATCTTGGGATGAAGAATGATACGAGAATGCAGTTAAGCCATGAAAAGTTTAACAGCAAAGACAAATAAGTTTTGGATAGAAAGAAAGCGAATAAGATACATAAATACCATTTGATTTTATAAACCTGGAAAATGATCTTGCAGAATATTCTAAATGACTAGATAACACAGCAATGGCCAAGAAAAAGGAATTATTGAAATTTAGATACAAAATGAGAACTTTTTCACTCTGGTAATGGCTATGCTAGGCCATATCTAACAAAGGTCTCAAAGAAGGAATCTGCAAGATTTGGCCACACATCAAACACAAACATTTAGAGAAAAGCCCAAAGTGAAGTTTACGTGCCAGATGGTACAGTCATCTTCTTCATCTTTATGGAATGAGAAAGGGGGTAACAGCAGGGCAAAATTAATAGCTTCATTTTTACCAAGTAGAATACAAACTGATGGCTAGAGATTCACAATGGGGTGAATAAAGAAGACAAAAGGACACAAGACACAAGAGAAGTAGAAAGAGATTTAACTATTTGAAAATAGTGACACTCTACAGCACACAAATATTACAAACCAGTATTTTTGATTGAGTGCTTGAATACAAACTCTCCTATCTGCATTAAAGTATGTTTTCTGATCATGAAAAGCTAAGGCAAGCCCAAGATGTATAAATGTTGGAGAATGCAGTGAGAGTATTCCTTTGATCTACCATTTCAAAAATTCTAAATGTCTTAAAAATGGGATCAACAGGCAGAAAGGGCAGTTCAAAGTATACATTATGAAAGCAATAGTTAAAATGTCAAAGGAGTACATTGCTAATTCCCTGGCTAGAATGGAACCACTTAATATATTTGCACTAAATGGAATACTTACATGAAAACTTGTATCAAGAGAAGCAGAGGGACATCATGAGCAATGGGGGAAAGAGAGGGAGATAGTATTGTTCCCCTGACCAGCCTGATGAGGACAGGAAAAGGGGGCTCAGCAGCCTCCAAAGTCCCTTTCAAAGAAAAGGCATCCACAATATAGGCTGTTGCAGTTTTGATCATTTTTATGCCTGAAATACACAGTAAAAGCCTCAAGTGACAACTACAAAAAATACATGGCTGCCAGATATTCTCCAAAATTTATCTCCATTGCCTGGTTTATCCTCTAAAGAGCCCATCTTGTTGATTCTCTAAAACAAGAGTAAACATTCATCTTTAAGCTTTTTTAGTATGAAGAGTCCTTTCCATTACACTAGTAAGATAAAGTGCTGTTCCATAACAGGCTGATACACATCTGTATGTACAGGTATCTCATAAAGATACCAGAACAACAAAAACAGATTAGAAACTTTGAGAATTCAGCTGCAGCTCTCAGCAAGGCAAACAGACCCAATGAAAATCTCTGAGCAAGCACAGGTCAACATCTACTGCTGCAAAAGTAGGTAAGACTTACTAAAATGCTTGCTTCTCATGAATTCCAGGGAGTTCCATTTTGATTTATAGGTGAGATTAAACAGAGATCTAGTGAGGTGAAAAGAGAAAACAGAATCTAGGAGGAAAGTATTGAACTCCCACAGAAATCCCAAGGATACTCCCTCTAAGGCATTCCTGAAGACTTCTTGGAAGAAAACCAACTCTATCCCAGCCAAAACCAGCAAAGAAGAAAAAAAAAAGAAAAAAAAAAAAACCACACCTGTAAGAACAACACTGCAAGTGACATTTCAAAGAAGGACGAAAAAGTAAGATTAAGTTATAACCAGATTAAGATATAACCTTCATTAGGTTATATCTTCAGGTGATCTATAAAAGGATTTTCAATAACTACCCTTCAAATTGCTATTATACATCAATTATTTGCAGTGAAAATCTCATGGACAATGCTAAATCAAAATGGAAAAGGAAACCATACTTTAAAATACTGCAAGGCAAGACATCTATCTTATGATTAAAAAATTCTGAGGAAACACTTGAGACAGCATAAATTCTTCTTCAAAGTCAAAAGTCTATATGAATTTACTTTAGTAATTAAGTCACTGAAATTTTAGTTTATTGGGCTGTGGCAAGGGAATGGAAAAACCTTTAAAAGTACTAGATAAAACACAAATGAGTGCTTTACAATCTACCCACACCCAGCCATTCAACAGCAATTCCATCTTGATTGAATAGTTCTGCTGTTTTTGGCTCTGAAACCCCTAATGGTAAATAAATTAATGTCAAAGTTGTTTCTCTTCCACTATTTAGATGCTTGTGTCATTCCATAAGCTAAAAAATGGCCTGCAATGAACCACACAGCACCAACCATGCACGCACTACCATTTCCATTCCACTACACCATATCTGATGTAGCAGCTTAAAAACTACTTGAACTCAACTGGTTCTCTAAAATCCAGGAGCTAGGACCAATATAATTAGCTCAGCAGTTTACTGTGAGGAGTAGAGTGCGATATCTAATCCCAGAACTGTATTGTCTTAAAATGAAGGTAATAATAAAATACATGTAACTATTTACCTAATACAACTGGTTCAAAGCCAGGAAGTACTTTAAAATATGTATAATCAGTCAGAAGAATGATGAGTGTTCTGGTTTTATAATCTTTCAAAACTATGTAAGTAAATAATTGCACACACTCTACAAAGACAACAGAGCATCATTTGTGCAGAATGTTAAGGCTGCTACTCATTTTATTTATCTCTCTTTCCCCCAGGACTGCCAGTCTCTTCTTTCATGGGAGAAGAGCTCCATGTAAAATTCCAGGGGTTTTTTTAAGTAGGAAAACATCCATTTTCCATGAATCTTCCTTTCAGGTAATTTTGGAAGAAACACAAAAACTGTCTGTAACTTGTACAGGTACTTCCAAGCAGCTGAGAAACTAGTGACAGTACTTGCTGAGGACAGCATGGAGTATAACGCATGTGAAGCAAATCTGAGTGTTTGATACCTTGTTGGGACTTCCCCTGGATTGTGAGATCACACTGCAAACCATAAGCTGTTTTCAATGATTATACCAGTGATAATTAACTCATCCACTTTTGAAACCATATGTATGGAAAGAAACAAGAAACAGTTTAGAGTTTCAGTAAAGGGATGCCTCTCCACCCAATCTGACAATCTCTTGCTTTCAGACCTTGAATTGTAAAAACTGCAAAGGATTCAGTTGCAAAGGGGCAGTTCTCTTTAAGATGAACTTTTTTTTAATTGATAACAGTATTTTCCATTAAAACTGGTAGGAACACATAAATGAAGTTACAACTCTCTGATTTTTTACTTATCTTACATATTATAGCTATTTCATATTTCAATATAACTAAGAGTAGTTTTAAAGTTATGAGTAAACATCTTTATTAATCTATGGTACCACACAAAAATATGTTCTTTTATAGTATGCTGTGAAAAATGAAATATAAATCTTTCTGCAAAGTATTTGCAGCTGTGCACACAAGGTATACAATTACATAATGTTTAAATAATGAGCTATCACGATTAGCCCACACAGACATGACAAGTAAAATGCTTTAATAATTTATTAATTTGATTTACATGTGCTTAAAATTATGTACACATTTTCTCTTCTGAAAATACTCCAGGGTCATTAAAAAAGGGGTCTGTATATGACAATGTCTTTTTCATCCTATTTTTTGGTATAATTTCTGACTGATTTCTTAAGAACAAAGCTGGCTTGGGCACCTGAAAACTTAGCAGACTGAGGACAACACCACTGTTATGCAGCACTGTCCTCATGCAGTGCACACTGCTCAACAAGCACAGTCAGTTTAATTCCAGAACGTGACGGTTCCGCTTCCTCCGTGCGTAAGCAAACGTGTATGAAAAAGGGAATTAAAAGAGGGATTTCTCCAGGAGTGCCAAATATCCACTATTCTAAAAAATAAACCAGAAATCAAGCTGAACACTGACAACAACATTCTAGGCAAAAGGAATTACTTTCCAGTTTATCAGACCTCTGTCTCATAGCATGTCAACAGAGAATAGCTTAGCATGGCCCATTGCTCTGGCCAAAGGAACCCCCTTTCAAGCCTCTTCTGCCATAAGCAATATTATCTGGTTTCAATCCTAATTGTACCATCAAGCCAAAGAAAAAGTGAAATAAAAAAAAAGAGCAACAAAAAAACCATCACCCTAATATTTTTATTTCGTAGCTTTCCAGCAACCTCCTGCTCTCCCACTAAAACATGGAGCTATTTCTTTATGTCTTAGATTTTAAAAAGTATTTCAATAGGTTACTTAGAACTTCAAGCAACTGCACTTTCATTTTCTATTTGGACACAAGGGTTCTTTCTCTGTAAATAAAAAGCATCTAATATCTAATTATTATTATCCAATATAATCCTATTTATACAGAAAATAACAATAACTTAACTTGCCAACAAACTGGTCTGAAGCACTACCAAACTTTGGATATCAGCTAGCTTTTTGAAAATCTGTTTTGATTTGGTACTTCTAAATTACTACAGCACACATTCTCAAATATTCAATCCCAAATGTTAGAGTGCAAACTGCAGCTTTTCATAGTTAATTTTTTGTTAATACTTTCAATCTTTTTCTCACACTAAAATTGTGTAACTGCCAAGAAAAGAAAACTCTTTCATGGAAGGTCTGAAAACTATGCCCCTACTCTGATTTAAGGAAGCTCCAAAGGAAATATAAATATAGTTCCAGTACAGATTTTCTCAGTAATTTTTTTAGGTTATCAAGAAAACATCTAGAGTGTTGATCTGGTTATACTCATGTCAGACAAACTACATGTCACATTAACTACCTCCAGGAAGTTATTCCAAACACAAAATAAACTGTTTATGCCACTTCTCAGATAGATAGCATGACAGATTGTTATTAATTGAAGACAGATGAAATACATTAATTTGATTGCAAGCATGTGTTTACTTTCTCACTGTCATGAACACTCTACTGCTGATGCTTTCCTATGAGGACATAGTAACAAATCAAATGTTGTATTAGAAGTCTTGCTAAGGCAGAGTAATAGGTGGTGCTGCACTTTAATACTTTAAAAACTACACTTAACATTTCCAGCTACAACAGGAAATCACAATCATTTCAGAAAGCAAAAAAAAAGCTCAAAAACTCTTGTAATTTACACAAAACACTGTAACACTTCCTCCTCTAAAAAAAATAGAACTATCAGCAAATATGCTTCTCAATTACAATAAAGAAAAATACAGCCTTCCAAATGACAAATCCATGATTTGAGTGCCTTCCAAAAGACAAATTCCTACAGACACAAGACATGAAAATGTAGGCCTAATATGGGAAAGGAAAGGTGAACAATTCCTAGGTCTCTGCTTAAAAACAGAAAGACATCATGCCTGTGAATGAGGTTTGCCTGGTTTTACGCACAACTCTCACACAGGCCTCCACTTATTTGTACAAAGCTTATGTGGAATTATCTTTCTTGTCCAAAAAAGGTCATACAAAGACACAAAATCTGAGCTTCTTGAAATAAGAATATTTCACACATTAAAATAAAATTGATGAGGTTGACAGTTTGTTCTAACACGGGAAATAATACAAAAGAATGTGTTTAGCATGACAAGTTCTCTGATTGGCATTTATGAAAGTAGCTGCAGTTATTACATTAACTTCTCTTTACAAAAAATATCCCATATTAAATGAGACTTTCAAATGCTGTTAAACAACAAACAATTACAGCACTTCTGCTAAAGCTCTAAAACACAACGGTTCTTGAGCATCTTAGGTTAATGAGGTTAACACTTGCAAGATTTAAAATAGGTTTCAACAGAAAACAAGAAGAGCAGTCAGAAGTAAATGCCTCCCTCTCAGTACACCAAGTGCAGTTAACTAAAGAGTGTGAAGGATTCTTGCCTAATAACAGGCATGTTTAATGCCTGGTAGATGGCAGGCCATTTTTAAGATGATGTTAACCTTTGCAAATACAAACAGCAGGCATATTTTCATCCAAAAGTAAAATTTCTTATGAAGGAAAAACAATACACCCAAGTTTCTTTTCAAAACTAGGATGACAGATGACTGGCTTACACAGCTTAAAGAGACAGTTAAAGAGAAAATAAGATTTTTTTTTCCCAGCTAGACATTTCCCATTTTCATTTTTAATAAATTCTTGGCAGAACTTCTTGCAACCATTTCTCATTTGGCTGAATGGACTAAGACTATACTGACAGCTGGAATCTGATCTCTTCTGTTAGGTACCTGTACCACTTACCCCTACCCCTAATGCTGACATTTTTGGAAACAAGTATTCAGAAAAGATTATATCATTAAACTAATACAAATTTGAGTCACCTTGAATATTATTTTAGGATTAAAACATAACTGGAAGTACTCTACTTTTTTTTTATTTTTGAGAGGGTAAGGTCACAGAAAGCAAGAGAGGTGGAGGAAAGGCACTGTTGACTGTGTTCTTCCCACCCTGCAACTCAAGTGGCCAAGTAACACTGAAGATCTATTGACACAGCAGACAGTGAACTCAGAACACATCAATCGAGGCACAAGGAGTATGGATGTGGTGCACACACCTCTGGGCAGATGATTTCATGATGCATCTGTTTACTGCAGTGTACAGACCTAAACAAACACATCCTTAGGGTAAGCCCAACAAACCAAGAGGGGCTGTGAATGAAAAAAAACAAGAAACACTTTTGTGCATTCTGGTATGGAGAATGAACAGCCTGCTCCAGCAAATTAATGCTACTCTCTCAAAAGTATCATGTCACAAGACTTTGATGTTCCCTAATTTCACACCTATGGTTAATTAGTTTTCACTTTCCACACAGAAACATGTCCTAAGTTACAAGCTACTCCTGGAGAGAAGACAATTTGTTCACTGTTGCTTTTTATCCAGTCTGTCAGATTCTTATATGGCCCTAGTGCCAATTTACAAGCCCTTGACAATTAGTAACAGATCATTTGCTGACTAATTTGCTTCCCAGTAAATTAGACAAGTACCATTCTTGTTTTTACAAAGGGAAAATTAAACACATATGAAAAGATAAATTTATCTAAGATCCCTTGCTAAGACCACAGGGAATTTCACTGAGCCATCAATTTACTTGTGTACTAAGTCATCTTTCATCTTCTTTTACACTTGTGTTCAGGCTTCCTAATCTTTGTGCCAATGAGAAATTTAAGTTATAAAGTTAAGTTAAATGTGTTAATCTAGACTCAACATCTTTATGAGTGCCTATTTCCTAAAGACAAGGAGAAATGAGAAAAAGCCTAGGACAGGAGAACACAACCCAGCTGAATTTATCTTCCTATATTAGTTCAATTATAAAAATCACAGGGCAGGCACAGTGACCAGCACAGGACAGGAACACAGCTGAAAATGTTTACTGAATGATGCTGAGAAAGCAAAGCAAAGAAAAATAAGCTGTGTTCACACAAACCGTAATCCCCAATGCTCAATCCCATGTAGATTAATTCCAGTCCCCACAGGAATACTAAAACACCAACGTTTAGACAAGGATGTTTAATTAAATTATAAATTATACAGCAATAGCATTAGTGTAACCATTTCTGAGAAAAAGAAATTCTGTTAATGAAGAACCATAACTCAGATACAGTAGACCATGAAAATATGGAATAATTCTTTTGCATCTCTGAAGCTCTAGTTGCTGCATTTCTTCTCACATTCTTAAAATTTTCTGTAAGTAATATATATAGTCTTTCACTTTTTTGATCCAGCATCCTTCATAAACACAGTAATTAGGCATATACATTGAAAAAAAATTAAGTTTCAAGTGAGACATCATGTTCTAATTGCTAACATTTTAGCAATACCAACAAGAAAAAAAATTATACCACTTAGAATCATTTTCCCTCACCAGTCTAAGACTACCCTTTACAGAGCAACATATAAGAAACACAGAAACATTTGATTCATAATATTTTGAGAGTATTTTCAATGCTGCAATGGCTGCACTATATTTTTAAAATGTTCATATGCACTACTACGGACAAGTTCATTTCTATGTGCCTAACTTCAAAAAGCACATTTCTCTTTAGATTCGACATTACTGGGTTTGATAGTAGTTTCCAAAGTTCCCTGTAATGAACTTCAATGACTGCCCCAGCATTTTAAAACAAGACTTGCTGACAGAAAAAAAAGAAACTCTTCTCTGATTCAATATGAAACTGTTTTTTATCAGGATTACTGAAAGTCAAAAAAAACGCTTAGATTGATTTAGCTGAGCTACTAGTGACAAACTGCTAGGCTTAATAGCTTTTTTCAAAAATAAATTTCCTCCTTATATAATTCAAGTTATGTTTTAGGACAGAGGTTGAAAAGGGTAAAAACCAAGTTTTCCTACTAATCCAAATAGAGATGTCCATTGTTTTGGTTGAATTTAACAATTCCAAAAGGTCAACAGAGTGTAAAAAAAAGATATTATAGTAATGCAATTCCTGAAATTCTAAGTTGAATGAATATTATTTTAAATGTTCTTTAGTGCATTATTGAAGACATGAAGTTGCAGTGTACTAAATATTCAGAAGATGGTGCTAGTCCAATATATCCACAAGCCATATGTGGATCAGCTTTTCTTCATCTCTTTCAAAATCTTCTCTAGTTTTCATGTATCTACTACATCATCAGAGAATTTATCAATATCAGGACAAAGTACAGTCATCATCATTTAAGTACTATGAGGACTTCTAAATGATACCATTCTAAAATTCAATGATGATTTACATGATTGACAGGCATAAAATATAAAGCTCACTATAATTTCACAAATTCAGGATCTTGCAATCTTTATGGAAACTTAGACAACATTTCTTACATTCTCCCTTCAGTCACTCACATTTGTTTCCTTCTGCAGACACAGTTTCAAGACCTACTGATGCCAGCACCAAAGTTTGGAAAGTCTCACCTGTCCCACTCCTGGCTCTTCATCCCCACCTTCATGCCAGAGTGTAACTATTCCCTCCTCACCTACTTAGGAGGCCATGCAGCTCCTGTGAGCTTACAAAGCTCAGTGAGCTGATCCATGTTAAAAATAGCCATTTCTTTTTGGCTGCTCTGTTTAACCCAGATCAGGTATCAGATCCGATTTCCCATGGAGCAGCAATGGTAACTTCAAGCTGCAAACGTGCTTCAGCACAAGGCCAACCAATTGTGGAACTGCAGCCTCCTTGAGCTTGCAAGGGCTGAATTCCTTCTCAGCACTGAAAAGGGCTGGCAAGTATAACAAAGTCAGTCTCATTACTGCATATGAAAAACTAATTTTTTCATATTATTAAAGGCAGATATCTATTTATTAAGATATGAGATGCAGCCTGTAGCTCTAGATAGGAATCAAAACTAATTCCAACTGCCCTCCCCCCACCAAACCCCTACAAAATCTCGCAACCAATTTACAGTTCTGCCTATTATTTAAACATTATACAGCCCCTTCCCTACTAAGTACAGTTGGACAAATACTTTCTTCAAAAAAAAAAAGTAAATCTGGACATATTAAAACATCAAAAAACAGTCTTATCCTTACCTAGCAGTTCCTAAAACAGTGTTTTCCAAATAATGCATAGGAACATATCTCAGAGTAATCTATTTCATGAAGCCATAGAAATGAACTATTAATACCAAACTTACTTCTATAAAAAGCATTCCCCTAAAAAAAAAAACCCAATTCCTCAGAGGGCCCATGCCAGCATTCTGGATGGCTACTGCTGCATCCATCTACACAGACTGTTTCCACAGGTATGCTTCTGTTGACACCAGGCCAGCAGCTGTGCTTGGCTGTCCTCTCCAGTGTGATGCTTTTATCCAATACTCTGAATTACTTGCTCCTACCAGAGCCAACCCAGGTTAACTCCAGGGCCCTTCCATGCCTGATTCCTTTGTGGTTCCAGCAGATGTAATAAGGAGTTGGAGACACTTAGTGCTTCTCCTACATACCCCTCTGGGAACTCTCCCACAACAAAAATTATAAATGAACATGAAATCATTCACTGGGATATAAAAGCAAGCCTTAAATGTTCAAAGATCAGGCCAAGTCAGTATTACTGTTATTATAATAAACCTCCAGCATTAAGCAATTCCAAACATCAGTTCTTCTTCCAAAATTTTTCAATGTAGAGACAAGATTGGCACATATCTGAGAGAAATTACTCAGTTACTAGGCAATTTATTACTGCTTAACTGTTCCATGTGTATCAAATCCTGTTTAACAGCAGCCCAGTTTTTCTTCCATTTGGAAGCTTTGGTAACTAATTATTACTAAGCCAAACTGATTTCAACCAGCAGTTAAAAAATTAATAGTCCAACTGAACTTTATATTAAATGATTTTTTATAAGCAAAAAAGTGAAGCTGCTTAGTAAATAAATATAACGTACTTCAATTAACTACAGAAGAAATTAAACCCGAGCACATTCAGATCAATGATAGTAAATTTATCAGCTAATTCTTAAACTGAGCCACAGCATTTCAAAGACTACAAAGAACTGAATTCAAACTACTTTTACTTAACAATATGATGATTTCAGAGCAGACAGTAGAAATCCTACACATTTGCCAACTCACATACTTCACATATCACAATCTAGTCATGCAGGTAAAAAAACCTATCTGAATTTTAATCAATACATCAGTTGATTCATCACTGTCTTGAAGAACTTTTCTTACCTCTGAGCAGAGTGAGTATACAGCTCATTTCTCCCTGACATAAATTTCTATCATAATGTGAACGTGTGGTCCAGAACTTCATTAGCTTAACAGAAAGCTATTATTGACTCAGATATTGAGGAAAAGCTACAAAAGCCTTTTCCCAAAAAATTTAAAACATCAAATAGTGGACACACTAAGAGGGATTATATTAATATTGTAACTTTACTGTATTAACCAGTCTCAGATGAGCAGAGGGAACCAAGTCATCAGGCTAGCTACAAGGGACTGAACAAAAATCATTAACAACCTTGTCCAAGACTTTAAAAGCTATATAATGCATAAAGAAACCAAGGGAATAAGAAAATTACTTTATACACAATTTGTTACAAATGAGGGTCCATACTCTTATCAAAGCTAACCCAGCCATCTGCCTTTCCAAAGCAATCCAATTCCCTCTTATTATTTCTCTCTCACACACAAACAGAAAAAAAATAAAATTAACCAAACCAATCTCATACCAAAAAGACTTTCATCAAGAAAGTAGATGGTTCAGCAGAAGAGGCAGGCCTGGAATCAGTTAGAAAAGTGATAGTTTCTTTAGTAGTTTAAGCTGCCATAATTGCAAATCAAAGGGATGATCCTGGCTTTTCCTGGGCTACTGGCTGAGCACTTCCAAAGCTTCTCAAGTGATAGCACCACTGCAGAAGGAAAGGAATCCACATGTTCATTCAAAGAAGAACTCCTCTTTGTTCTGCTCATTTGATGCTGGATTAGTGAACAAAACCATGCAGTGCTACCATGACTGCAGAGACAAAAGTCAAAGTAGGTGAAGTCAATCACAAAACCACCTCAGACCAGGCTGTGTTGTGGGAAATACATCACTGAGAACTGCTAAATTTGAACACAATGTATGCACTCTCATAAGTTTTTGTCAGGATTCATTTTGATTTGAAAATATTAAGTAAGTTAGGGTTCAGCTGGAACTTCTTTTTGTAAACATTTTAACATTTCTTTTCTAAAACTTCCTAAAACCAAAGCTGATTTTAAGAGTTTCTGCTTCATTCCATTTTTAACTTAGAGAAATCAGCTACATCTGAGTTAAAGCAGAACTTAGTTGCTGAAAGTGTATTTTCCTAGACTATTTGGTCAGTCATGACCTCAAACAGTGAAACAAACCCAATCTATTTTTTATAGTTTGAATTCCTCAAGGATCAGTAGAACTTCCTTTGCTAGGTTTGGAAAAGGAAAGGAGAATTTGCATCAAGAAGCTAACAAGTCCCTGGCAAATAACCCCAAGATATTATCTACTAAAATTTTAGCACAGCCCTGCTGATGACCTAATTTCTTTGTGACTTAGAATACTCCTCCTCTTCTAATATACATTAAGAGTTTCCACAGGCACAATTTCCATGGGTGAAGTGTTCTAAATTAGGATAGTAAATAAACATTTTTAGCTAATGGTTAAACATTTGTTTAGGCCATCACTTTGACCACTCTTTGACAAATTTATGTCAACATCAAAATTCCATTTAAAACATATTAATAAAAAATATATTAAAAGAACATGTTAGATTCTTAGAACCTTTCAGTATCACAATTTTCTTTAATGTAGTCTAGGCAAGACACAGGGTTTTCAGAAGAGTCTGTGAGATTCACACAGCTGAACTGGTTAAGTGCAGATACTTTAAAGAAGGACCTTGAAGGCCTAAAATTAACCAGGGACTACTGAGTACTCAGTATTTCTCTTTGTTCCCCAGACTTCTTAATTACTTTATCCAAAGGCAATTGTATTGAAAAATAAATAAGACTGTGGAGCAACCACCAGAATCCAGATCACATTCTCTCACCTGCACTGTTCCAACAACCCAGCTACAAAGTAATACACACAAATATAGCTACACAACCTAAGGCACTGAGGTCAAAATTGCAAGGATGTGTGGAGGTGTTTTGTTCACTGTCCCAGAAGGTTTTTTGGAGCTTGGAGTTGGGGAGAAGGAGTTGTAACAGCTTGAGAGAGTGAATATGGGGTTTTTTAAAGTCCGGTAGTTGAAGGTCTAACATAGTCCACTCCCTTAACTTTCCTTAAAGAGCATTCAGCAGCAGGTACTGAGGCAGGAAAATAAGAAACAGTACAACTACAGTGATCACTCCTTGATACACACCCCACTTTGAGGCACAGCCTGAGCTCCTCAGCCTGGCACTCCATCTCCAGGTTGCCAGGAATACAGCTGAAATGTTTTATAGCCACTGGTGGGTCAGCCCTTCACAAGTCTCTGTGTTCCTTTCTGAAGCCATGTGCACTTCTGGCTTCTACAATGAATAGGACTTCAACAGTTTAGTTGCTCACAATGTGAAAAAGTAATTTATTCTGTTTATTTTAAGCTTGCTGCTTAAACAAAAAGCATGAGATTTCCTTGGGTTTGTATTGAAAAGATGCCATGTAATTGTTCTCTACCCTCTTTTCATGGTTTTATATACCTGTTTGTCTTTTTCTGACTTCTAGGAAACTCAATCTATTTTGCTCTTCCTCATATAAAAGCTTTTTCATTCCTCTGGTCATCACTGCTCTCCTTTGTAAACTGGGATAATCAAAATTTTTCTCAGTTCCTGAGAATAATTCTGAGATTCATACCCAAAATTCTAATCCCAGTCTTATCAGAGCTTTGCAATTTGACACCAGGGATACACATTGTGTTAGAAGGAAATGACTCACTTGGCGTTTTGCTTGTCCTACTTGTTTCTTCTTTTCATTTCAGAAATGACAGTAGGAAATTTGTGGGGAATTCAAGCTAAACATAAAAATGAGATATCCAACAAACTGGAAGTGATAAAAAAGCTTTTTGGGTTCTTACTTTCTAATAATATGAAGTCAAAACATACTCAGACATATAAGGAGAAAACAATGACCAATTAACCTAAAAAGAATTTACATTGCAACCCAACTCATCTTCACCATCTGCCCATGCAAAGCCAACAAGGGCATATTCCAAAGACAGATGTGTTAAATGAATGCCACACCAAGCCTTTGAACATGAAATATTTGGCTGCACACCTCAGGCCACACAGTTGAGAGCAAAAGTGATACTGAAGGTATTTCCACAAGTGTGGAAACCCCAACACAGCAAAGCAACAAGTATCAAGACCAGTGACAGCACCAGTTATGACAGGCTGTATTCTGCTAAGATTACAAGCCAACATTAAAATTACAACCTCAATTAAAAATTAAAAAAAAAAGAAAATTTCAGCTTTGAAGAAACTTCAGTAGCATCTCTGCTGCCACACAAAACATTCAATGACCACACCTGAGATGCTCCCCAACTGTCTGAAGACAATTCCACATCCAGATGCATGCTCTGATCGAGCACTGACACAGTAAACTCAAGCAAAGTCAACTCAGTATGGCCCTGCCATGGGGTAACCTGGTGGGACAAGTCACACCTGCTCCAAGTGCCACCAGACCTCTGGAAGGCTTTGCAGTGACCATGTATCACTTATGGAATAGACCGGCCACGACAGGACAAAAAAAAATTGCTCAAACAAATCCCAGAGATACGTACACATGGATATTGGGTCATAGAGCATTTTACACTCTAGCCCCACGACCCCCAATATCAGTAAAGACAAAATATTCTTGAAGGAACGACTCTTTGCTTTTTCTCTTTCAGAAGGTGGACTGAACAAGGAAAAGTCTAAATCTTGCCTCTTTCCTTTAAATATTCCACATCAGATAAACTCTCTGCCTGTTTCTGTCCAACTGATTTTAATCAGATTTAGTAACCTGGACTAAAGAAGAGAAATCCTATTACTTCAAAATACTTAAATCATGAGCAGGACTATAATGCTTGCAAAATATGGCACAAGGGAAGTATTATGCTCACTCTTGGAACTTGGGAATTCAAATGAACAAGATCCCTCATTAGAATCAAATGGGGACAGATGTACTTACATGTGGGTGGGCATGGGCGGACATCAGCCGCTCCAACCTCTCTAATGAGCAATTTCCTCAGATTCAAAGAAAAATTTCATAAAAAGTTAAAGAGAAATGGCAACTTGCCTCCTATTACCACTGGCCTAACTGCTTGGGCTGCTGGTTCTATAAAAAAGGTTTTTTTCAAAGAAAATTATTGTTAAAACCATTTGGCTGAAAGTGAAGAGCTATTGAAAAGTACATTCAAACTGGCAGCTTGCTCTTAAAATTCCCCCCACCACTTTTATAAGTATCGTTTTGCTTGTGGCTTTTAACAGCTGTTCACACACGTCTAAGCTAGATGTGAACTTTTATTTTCCCAAAACTAAATGGGAAGCTTTAAACAGCATTTGATTTAATTTTTTTTTAATTAAAAGTGGAGGTTAAAAGGACTGTGGAAATGGATGATGCAGCTGTGCTGATGCTAGGGAAAATAATTCCAGAACAAGAAGTGAGGTAGAGTAAACACACAAAATAAGTTTCCCTACACTAAGTGCACACCACACTCAAGTGATTTTATTAGCTAAAGAGAAGTTAACTCTATGTTTCTTCAGAAACATTTTGCAAAATAAACTAAATTGTGTTTTGCAAATATAATAGAATTGTGATGTCTACTATGCTTTTCCCTCGGACCAATCCTAAAATTAATTCCAGAATGAAGTGGTTTCACAGGTTCCAATGTTATTCACAAATTCATTAGAAACTCAAAAAAACTCAGACACTCAAGTCAGAACTAGCTCATTAATATTGCCATATCTTTACTGGCTTGGTTATCAAAATAATTGAAGTTCCCCTACATTTAGACATCCTCTTTGGAAGAATTAAACATTAGAGTCACACTTGCAATGGTACTGAGAGACTGAAAGATGAAAGCAGGCATTCCTAGGGGCACTTTTTAAAGTACCAAAGCAACTGGGCAGCTAGGCAATGGTTTAAGCCCAATTGAATACCCCACCAGACAGCAGGCTACACTTTTAAGCACCAGCATACTCACAAAAAATCTGCCTTCTTGGCCTAATTACTTAATACGCAGCACTAAATACAAAATTCTAACAAAAAGCCCACAGAAAGAATAAAAATAGCAAAGCTTATTTCTACTTGTACATGTTAAGTACAAAAGCACACTATGACAATATAACAATTCCGGATATTAACACATATTTAAAGGTCCATTCTACTAAAGTTCTTACAAAAAACATAAAAGCAGCTCTAAGGCAGAAAATGCACAGGATTATGAAGGAAATGCCACATTAATTCATGTGGATTATGCACCCTGTAGACTGTAACAGTTCCAAAAGAAATCTTCTTCAGTACACTAGTAGAGCTACTACTCAAACCAAAAGAATTTAGTAG
Organism: Molothrus aeneus; assembly: GCF_037042795.1. NCBI lineage: Eukaryota > Metazoa > Chordata > Aves > Passeriformes > Icteridae > Molothrus > Molothrus aeneus. The sequence continues at coordinate 59,452,469 of NC_089649.1, read as the reverse complement.
TTCATCTATCAAGTTTATTCAAACAAGCTGCTAGAACTTCTGTAAGACATCTAATAGAGTAAGAAAGTATGCAAAGTAAGCAAGAGAAGAGAAGAGAAGAGAAGAGAAGAGAAGAGAAGAGAAGAGAAGAGAAGAGAAGAGAAGAGAAGGAGGAAAAAAAGAAAAAGAAAAAGAAAAAGAAAAAGAAAAAGAAAAAGAAAAAGAAAAAGAAAAAGAAAAAGAAAAAGAAAAAGAAAAAGAAAAAGAAAAAGAAAAAGAACCAAAAGCATGGTATATTGGGCTGATGACACAACACTTCCTGGTCATTTATGGATGAAAAGAAAACCAACAACATTGAGAGCACTGCCTTTGCACCAAGCACAAGGGACAAGGTGTAAAGAGTATGAAGAAGATGAAAAAGTGGAATAAGAGAGACAAGTAATCCAGCCTGGACAGCAGAGCCTTACAGAGAGAGGCAGATGGAAAATTACAGTGATGCAGCCATTTGCTTGACTCCCTTGCTCACCCACATACAAAAGGGTCACTATAAATATGAAAATCTGAGCTAATCAAAACCGGAAATCCATAACATTCTAGTCAGGTCCAATAAAAAGTATTGCAACCTGGATCCCTTCCTTGGTTTCCTCCGGGACAATAGCCTCTGGGATATTGTCTTTGATGATACAAAGCCTTGATTTCTCTTGGGTTGTTAGTTCCTTGCTAAATCCAGGGCACAAATCAAGTCAAACAAATGAAACCCCACTCACAGGTGAAACATTTTATGCAGGTGCATACAAATTAAATTTGTACATTTTAACAAATCAAAAGCTGAAAATAAAAATCTACCACAGGTAAACACAAGGATAGAACAAATACAGCATTAATGTGTCTGACCCTTCTATTAAAAAAAACAAACCATGCTTTAAGAACTGACATTAATATACTGAACACCATTTGCAGATAAAATTATTCAGAGTGCACCAATTCATCCTTTGTATTTAGAGCAAAATGAAAACTTAAGTTCCAGAGCCATTAAAATACTATAAGTCATTTTATGTTTTATTTCCTAATAGTACTGTCCTCAGTACTACAAATAAACTAATCATAAGAGTATCATTCAATGGAAAGACAGAAGGAACTATCAGTGACAATATACATTTTGCTGAAATATAGTTTCTTAATATTCCACAAGTGAGCTGGAGAAAAAATTGGCTAAGCAACTTCAGAAATGGATACACACTATCAACATGACAGAGATTCCCCCACGCTATAAAATGTTCCAAAATGGATGGCACAGAAACACAAAATGCCTTGCTGCTACATGACATTTCTTTGTCCAAAGGATTATCAGATATCCCTTCTTTTCCCTACTGCCAGTTAGTATGAGCCTAAATGTATGAGAAAGTACCCAAAAGGTACACAGAAATTTTCCTGTCCTGAGAATTCTCAGCTGCAAGCGTTGCCCTCAGATTAAACAGCTACAAAAGCACGTGGGGTTTTGCAACCTAATAAATAAGGCATAACACAGTGAAAGTAATCAAATTCAAATGAAAACAAAGCATTCAAATAAAAAGTAACCATTTCCATCAATAAAGCAATATAATCTGTTTAAGACAAGGAAAGTGGTTTTATTGCACATTTGCTCAGTATTCCTTCTACGTATTGGTTTCCTAATCACAGACTTTGTCAAGAGCCTGACTTTGTTTACTAATGGCAGGATGTTAGCAGTCTTGTACTGCTTTAGAGAAAAACTGATGGCCTTCCCAAGTGATCTGCTCTAGTTCAATCTGAATTACTGGACGTGAAGCAAAAGATAGAGAACAAAATATGTTCTGTGCTGTGCAGACCAAGCCTGACTACAAAACAAGGCTTGTGGCTAAAATCTCTGAAACATATCTTAGTCACACTGATGTCAAAAGCCAAACAGTACCACTGACAATGGAACTAGACACTCAGTTTTAAACTTTTAATTTTTCAGTTCCCTCTCAAAGCAGATCAGATGCTAAAGTTTACCCTCACATATTTGTCAATACGACCAAAAGAGTAGGGTCCTATTCCATGTAAATATCACAATTAAAATAATCTTTTTATTATCATTTATTTCAAAATTAAGAGATAAGGGGAGTTAACAGTTGAAAGACTGTAAGTATGCTTCAATTTTAGAGAAACAATGTACAAGATATTTTTCTGTCCAGTTTGCTCTCTAGCATCCTGCTTCCATTATTAGTTCATTGCCATGCTCTAAGCTGAAAAATATGAAGGAAACTGCAGTCTTGTTTCAGTGCTTTTGAAGGCAATGAGACTGCTTGGAACAAGTGAGGGTAAGTGTATATGGTGGGATTGTGATGTTGCTATAGTACTTTTTCATGAACAGTAATTACTCTGCAAGTGTGTAAAGCAGACAGGCCCAGTTGCATAAGGCTCAATGCAAGTTTTATGAACTGCAGAAAAGCATGATTAGTATGGGGGGAAAAACATGTTTCACACTTTTATTGTAAAGAACATGAGAATCTCACAGAAACTGCCAGAACAGATGTTCATAAATTGGGCCCTTAATCTGCAGCACTTTCCAGGTTTTAAGCTATATCCACCCGTCTGTAGAACATATTCCTCTCTTTTTAATATAATTCTTCTGTTTAGTTTTTTTAATAAATAAGTTTATGACTTTAGTAGTGTTGCCAGCTGTTCAATTTTGATTTACTGTCAGAGTCTGCTTTAATATATAGTGGCTTTTGTGGCTTACCCATATAGATTACATTTTAAGCTTCAAGATATCACTATAAAGCAGCTGGAAAAAGTGCTGGCTGTGCTCAGAAACCAGCATTATTGCCCTAGTGATCAACCACTGAAACATGCAACTAGACCAGTAACCATTCTCTAATAACCTTTTGTATACACCATTCCCAAAACAAAACTGCAAAACTTACAGTGTAAAAGCAGGTCATCTTAACACATGTACTTTAGGAGTCAGCCCAATAAAATTGCTCAATTATTAATTAGGCAGCATATTAACTAGCAATAGAGATCTCTACAATGACTGCTCTTTAATCTTTCTTTATATTGTTTCCTTTACTTCTTCTGTACAGGTTGAGACAACTTAAGAAATAAAAGGTTTTAGAGCTGCTTTATGGAGTGCTTTCTAAAAATTTACTTTAAAGCAGTACTGAATATTACTGGGAAAGAACTGTCAGTACTCTTCACACTGAACCATTTTCAACCTTGCAGAATTACAATACAACCAGACTAGGCTTCTTTTCTCCAGCATCTGCAAGTACATGGGGTAATGTTATTAAAATAAACTACCACAACAGTATACTTAAAATTAAACAATTAATTAAACTCAAAAACTCTGGGAATTCTCTACAGCTGAACTAGCTCAGAACTATCAGTCATAACTATTAGGGCTCATATATTACACTGAAAATAACTTTTTCTGATCAAAAAGATTCATTTTTTTATATAAAACTAACTCCCTAAAAAAAATTTCAATCAAGAGAACCAAACAGATTCAGAAAGATCAGTATGGTGCCTTGTGAGAGGGATTTTTTTGCTTGCCTTACACTGTTATTTTATCCCAAGTTTAGATTTGCCAGTTGGACAGTATTTCTGGTGCACTACTCTCACAAAGTCCTATCATACCTAAGGGGAAAGCTTGCCTACATCATGGAAAATATAATGGGAAAAATAAAACAAAAACTAAACCAGCCTTTCTACCCACAGCATCAGGAGCAAAGCCTGTAGGAGAATGAAGAATGAAGAGAAGCATAAAGATACACATCCCATGAGACATCACAGTGGCATTTCCAAAACAAAACACATCAAGCTCCTGGAAATGTATGAAGTAAGGTTTTAGGAACCGAGGGTCACTCTTTCTGTCCACAGCATCAAAGGTGTGCTATCTGTACAAATCTTGGTTTTTCCAGCCTTCATTTTGTAACCAAGCATTTTTTTGTGGTAGATAATTTAACATTATCTAACAAAAAAAAAAGCTTGGTTACAAAATCCAACAATTTAAAGCTGTCCTCAATACACATTATGATTATATCCCTGGATTTTTCCAAAGCAAGCCTTTCCCAAGGCATTTTACTGTTCTGTGTGCTCCATTCAACTATTTAGGCCATAGCTTTTTTTTAATTACTTTTTGCTTAGCATATTAAAAAAAGCAATAGTCCTGATGGCAGTTTTTAAATGGTATGACCTAGGTATGATTGAGTTCTCCAGTCAAAGTCAGAAAGAGTTAATGTTATTCCTCTTTCTCTACACATATTTCAAAACTTCAATGAATTCTACCATCTGTAGAATTCTACATACTAGTATTATACCAGTACAATATAGTCCTGTTATCACACATAACTAGGTACAAATATTGGGCAATATTTACAACCAAAGAAAACCCTCATAGTATACAGATTAAAAAAAGTAATCCAGAAGAATATTATAAATTAGGGGCTAGCATGAGAACACCAGAGTAAACTTGGAGTAGCTCACTAATTGTGCTGTAAATTTACACCCATGTAAACAACAAAAATTTTTATCTTAATACTGCTTCTGAAAAAAAAATAGAGTTAAAAAACCAAACATAGGTCATGAAAATTTCATAGGGAACTCAGTATTTTTGGAATAGAAACTATGTGCAATGTACATAAAGGCCTCTTCTTTTACAAACTTATTTTAAATAAATAAATTAGATTAGTAATTTACCATTCATCATCACTGTACTGTACCCTCCTCAACCAACAAATTTCAGTAATTCTTAATTGGTTTTAAACTGAATTTAATGTGAAGTCTTAAACCTCTCCTTCGAAAACAAGCATATCTTGAAGTTCTTCAAACCAAAATGGCTGGAAGCACAGAGTGTAAATAACAACAATAATACTCTCTGCATTTAACCAGCAGACTTATCTCGGTGATCTGTTTGATTATGGCTTTGTAGTTACTCCCATGGTAACATCTTCACAGTCTCATTTTGGACACACATAAGGAATGACATACCTTTTTTATTTTTTTTCAAATACCATTCTTCCCCTCAAAAAAATATGATGTACAAAATACACCAAAGTAGAATGCAGAAAGAAACTGCAGCACAATTGGTGCCTCATCAAAACATACCTTCTCAAATACTGGAGCAATAAAGAGCTCATAACCATAAGTGCTTAATATGCATAAAACTGTATAAAAGAAGCCACACATTTAGCAGAGCACACATGTTCTTGTACTGAAATGGGTATCATAAACCCACAGTGTCTCAGGAATGGAGATGTAGCTGTGGGCTAAACTCAAAATGGTACCATTAATTTTCACTTCTCTAGCAAAACCCCAATAAACATGATGATGTCCTGACAATTACACAATTTAAAAATACACATACAATACATTCCCTGTAATTTTTCTTTGTTCTTCAATCTGCATGCACACCAGTCATACTATACCACAAAGAAAGTGAAGGTTATCCATTATGATTATTCCCCATATTAACATAGACTATCCCTCATTCTCTAAATTGAACTGGAATAATAACTGCTTACTTCCAATAAAAGTCTTAATTTTCTTTTTTTTTAATTGAAATCAGTACAAAAAGCCGAAGTTTTCCCTGCTGGTTAGGAATAAATTTCTCCTCCACACTTTCTGCCCATACAGAGTATTAAATATATTCAACTACTACGTGCATTTCAGTTGAAACGCTGTACAACTGTTACTACACTTATCAGTCTGACTCTGAAACTCTGAAGCTGGTAAAAAATATTAGTTTACTGACTTTTCTAGGTTTTAAACAGAAAATAATGCTACAATAGCATTTGTCTTTTTCTCCATTTTATCCAAAATCCTAATAGTAATGCCCTATTCACACTCAAAATTTGGTTATCCTCTCTCATCAGGTTCCTTCAATAATAATATATGAGAATATATTTCCACAGTAGCTAATGGAGACATTCCTACAAATCAATGTGCTGCAGTGATACAGAAATAAAAGCTTACTTCACTGTAATGATGCTTCCAGACTTCCCTCAAGTCAGGTGGTTACTTGCAGTTAATGATCTGTGACATACCACACAAGTAGTCCTAAAAAGACTTATTATCCACTGCATTTGCAACAATATTTGCTTTATGGATGGCTAAATGAATGAAGACATTCAATGTAACTGTAAAAGTAAAATCAAAAGCAAACTTACAAGTAACATGTTTTCTTTGAGTAAAAGAGCTGTGAACATTTTCCATTAATACTTAACCTTTTGCTGGAGCAGTGCAACCACATATAATGCTTGAATCCATAAAGCCCAAGAGCTGCTCAGGGTTAACACTGATTAACTACCCCCAATCAAATGTTATAACTTTTAAAAATTTCAGAGAGTTTCCCTCCACTAATGAAATTGAAATTGCATTTATGTCACATGGCAAAGGTAGAAGCAGGACAACCAGCAAAGAAAAGAAATTCTGCCCTGCTTTAAAAATAGTTGTTTTTTTTTTTCAATCCAATAAAACAGACATGAATTTGACTGGGTTTTAAAACTATGTATATTATGCTCCACTGACTTCTATTGATACACTGATAGAAAAGAATAGCAAATTAACCTAAAATAAGCTCCAATCCAACAGCACAATATCTCCCATGACTCTCAGACTGTGCAGACATTCACACATTTTCTGTTTATAATTTTTTTCATTTACTAGACTCAGCTTTTGTCCACCATATGTCCACCGTAGATTAACTATTCCCTTAGGTACAATTAAGGGCTTTCCATTTGTTGTAAGAAGACCTAAGTATGAAGGACGCAGCCAGAAAAAACATTTCTACCTAAACCAAAAACAGAAGCACATTCAGCCTGAACTATAGTTTATGCAGCATCTTTTTTTATTGGGCGTATGTCTACATTGCTAAATAAACCACAGACAAAATCCATGGAAGCAGTAAGAGATCTCTCAGCATTTCATTTGTGTATTATTATAAAAATATGATACATATACTGTTCTAACCTTTGTATTTAAACAGTTTACTTCTATTTGCATTTTTCAATGACATCTCTACAGATTTTTCTCAATTTAAGCATAACTGTTAGGGAATGAGAATATATTATTTACTGGTACTTCTGTAGCACTGGTGTTTGAGTTCCAACTGCACTAACAACTGTCTACCAGGTCCTTGAACTTGGTTGTGGCTCTTGGTTAGTCATAGCAGACAAAACCCAAGGGCACAAAACAAAAATCTCAAGTGCAGCCTCAAGATTTTACATGTAGGAAGAAGAAACCAGTTTATTCATTGTCACTAAAATAAAAAAAAAGTGTAGCATAAAAACTGTTTATTAGTTGAAATAGTTCATGACTATTCTTTGTACACTTTCTTGTAAAAGCACTGTATGACCCAAATGAGAAAACATTTTTTCTGCAAATAGTTCGCACAGATCTGAACTGCCCTGGTTCAACTGAATGCAAATTCATTGATTTTCATAGAACTACACCTGTTTACATCAGGACTCTGTCTAGCTGTACAAATCTCAAACTCAGACAAGCAGTACAACAGTAACATATCTTCTGAGTGCAAGTTGTGTATATTGTTCAACTTCAACTCCGTCATGAAGCCCAGAATGCAGCAGAACACAAGTGAAAAAACAAGCTCACTACTAACTAATGCTATTTGGGCTGAATACAGGCATTTCACAAGGATTATTAATTATCTTTTGAGCAGCATGAGAAAAAGGATTCAGCATCAAAAACTATACTGTATATATGCCTCAATAATGGCTGCAGCACTCTACAGAAGTCCAGAAGTCTAAAAATTTGCATTTAACCAGGTTGCTAATCAGCTTCTGTGTCCACTGCCTTCTTATCTAAGAGATCATTTAGTGAAGGATTCTGAAAGAAGGCTTGTAGTAAAACATGGGCTGATTTGCAGCCCTTTGCAACAGATATATTTATCACAGCAAGTCACATGAGGACTGGAGCCAGAATGGAATACATATGCACAGATCCTTGTAATTTTTCCTGCCAGGTGTTTTCCCTTCACAGACAATCAATATGGCAAGGTAAATACTACACAAGAGCAATAAACCTCCTTTCTTTTTTTTCTGTGTAAAGTTCTGTAAGCTCAGATCCTCTCCAAAGAACAGCACTTGAGGCTCAAGCTGTCTACTAATCACAGTTTAGCAGACTTGCCCACATGGCAATTTAACAGACATAATTTAATAGATCTCTTCAGCATGTATGGTACTCAGCCCTATTAATGCTAAGCTAAGCATGATTTAGGATCAAAATCTTGCAAGACAAATGCTTTCTCAGACAAGCAAGGTAATTTTTTCACTCAAAAATGTGTGTGCTCTTAGGTTGTTCCCACTGCTAAAGTAATACAGAGCATATTGAGATACTGGGTTGGAAATATAATATTATGGCAAATAAAAGATCATTTTTACCTGTGGTTTTCTCTTCCATTAATTTAAGTTTCTTATTAAAAGTAATTTTTAATAAAGTTACCTGACCTTTGAAACAAATCCATAGGACTGCAATTTTCTATTAATCTTACAAGTTGGTTGAGACAAACATTTTATATATATTTTAAAACAGGGTATCATCATTCTACATTTATTCAAATGAGTTGGTAAAATGATTGTAGCACAGGACAAGGTTTTCTTTTTAAGGGAGTCTCTATATGTAAGTAGTTTACCCTCCAATCCCAAGAGCATGTGTAAGGCTCAGGTGACCAGACCTCCTGCTGGGCATACAGGAACTTTAGTTGAATCAGGCATAAGACTCCAAAGAACAGGGGTCTTTGCATTAGCTGCTCAACACTTGTCTTAATTACAGGTGAAGGACCTTAAAAGGGCAAGCCCATGGGAAGCAAGAACAGAAAACTGGGGGAGGTTGGGAGGGACAAGAGAATGAATGCATAGCTCTGAATTTAAATAAAATAGATTATCAAAGTGAGTATTAATGAAGAAATTTTATGAGCACAACGGGGGAGACTAAGTATATAATGCAGCAACAGAGTCAAAAAGCAAACTGGGCAAGTCCCATGATTGCCAGATTCACATTAATACACAAAACACCAAATGTTAATTTGTATCTGGGCTGGAAAATGTTTCTTTCTGTGCTCAGATAAGATAGGTAAAAACATTTTATGTTGTATGTAAGGGCAAGTTAAAGGGTACCCTAAAATGTAACCTTTAAACTTCACAATGTAACAGCATCCCACTTCCTGTTCAGAGATAGCACTGCAAGATCAATTAATCACGGCTAAGACGAACAAACAGTCAGCATTCTTAATTAGTGTTGATGCATTCTCCTCTGTGCCCTCATCTGTCATGAAGATTGTTTAAAAATCTGAGTTATTAGTCTTTATTGAGGAGTGGATCTGGTTAATATCTCTAAGAACAGAAATCATTCATCCAGCCACTATACACCAGTACCTGATAATTCCTACCCCCTACATAAGCTACAGATAACCACCGCCCTAAGACCATCTTGGTAGCTATAAATCAAATGGGTATAGCTCCCATGCAACCTGGGTTAATTTTTGTTTACAATATATCCACTGAAAATGCTGGTATGACACTTGAGGAGACTGCTTGTAGATTAGTACAGAAGAAAATACATAAAGCCATCAAGGTAGAAAGGAAGCAAACACATCAATCATATGAAACATGGTAAACCCTCTCTAATTCACACTTAATGACTAGAAGATCCATTGTGATCACTGAACTTTATCAATACCTAATTTAAGCAATGATCCTAAGTGCACAAAACACAATTCATTCACTTGGTAACTATAGTCTCATTTACACCATACAAATCAGAGTATTTGACAGCAGCATATATACAAAAGTTGAGTTATTGCATAGAAACTCTAAAACAGAAAGTTAAAATTAACAGTAAGGTTTACTCCCCAGCCAACAGTGCAAAGCAAGTGGTACTAGCAACACAAAGCACACTTCAAATACACTTTGTATTTAATAAGAATAAAATAACACAACGTAAACTACTAGGAAGTCAATTTCAAGATTCAGTGTCAGCTGTAAAGCTCAGGATTATTAAGATCTTATGACTTAGAATTAATAGGAAAAAAATATCCCTATATTAAATTTTATAATTCCTTCTGTTGTTCATCAAATGCACAGACAAAAATCTATGGAAAGACAATTGATAATTGAACATTGGTGCAGAAAGCAGGTCTGGGCGAGATCTTGATTCAAATCAGCTTTCTACTCTCTGATCAAATGTGTAGGACAGGCTATGAAAAAAAAGGAAAAAGGTACAGGAAGGAAAAAAGAATGAAAACTGAAACTAAGCACACAGAGGGAACCCAGACAGCTTCAATAAAGTCCTGGTTTTACAACAGAGATCTGCATTTCTGAAGCTCTTGCTCTCCCAATTTTTTGAATAAATTAGTGGGCAATGACATGCCTTCATCCAAAAAAAGAACAACCCCACCAAAAACAAACAAAAACCAAAACAAACAAACAAACAAAATGAGAAGATGAAAAAAAGGGAAAATAAAAAAGAGAGGTGGGAAGGTCCAGAATTCCAGAATTTAGGTATCAATTCATACTGCTCTACTATTTTCAAATAAATCTCTGATAGATGAGATACCAGCAACTGATAGGAGCTTTTTAAGTAGAAATTACCCTTCCAATGTTTCATGAGTAAATCATAACCTCTTACAATCACAACAGGACATTTTAATAGCTTGACACCACTCTGAAGCTAATTACCATGCTTTAAACAGACACAGCAGCCTACTGTGCTCATGTTTGCTAATCTACTGCAATGCACAATAAACCAGAACAGTGAAAACAAGCACTGATTCATTTAAATCAGCACTGAACAATTTCTTCAAGTTTTATGGAATACTAAAGAAATCCCCACAAACTTAACATTTAACTAAATGACTACAAATTGATACTAGAAACCACTAATAAATTACCTATAAAACTGCATGACTTAACAGTAGTAAACAATTATGCACCAGATACCGCTAGGTATCAAATAATTTGTTTTCAATGACAAAATTACCGAGGGAAATTATTTTCATGTAATAGAATTCAAGTGTACAGTTTTCTGTATCATATTACATAGAGAAATATTTTTGTTTTCTTACAAGCTATAGCTTTTTCCCTAGAGAAAATCCAGGTATATCTCCCCCAAAATGGAAAAAATACACATGTATTTCAGACAGTATTACTAAGAGAAAACAGACAAAGGACAGCCCAAGTTAAGTAACTAACTTTAAGCCAAAGTTTCAAAACAGAGGCTGAGCTTCCAAATTCTTATCAAGGTATCTAAAGACTGGCCCCAAAGCTTTCCAAATGCTATGAATGAAAATAACTGCATTCTTGGCAAATTTTAAAAGCTTTTATCAGAAAGAAATTTAAGTGCTAGAATAACTTGCCTGTGGATATTGACATTTCTAATCTTTCAGTGAGCTTACCTGGATATTTTCCTAAAAGACATGTACAGCTCAAAAAAACCAAGTACAATCCTGAGACAGAAACCACTCACTGGAGTATTTCTTCTGAATGATGCATGAGGTCAAGTAAGTTCATCAATTCATCAAATGGCTTTTCCTGGCTCTTAACCTATTATTGCTCTTGCATTGTATATGAGTGTTTTATCACTTACTAAACAAAGAAGTTGAACAGAGTGATTCCTCCTTAATAATTTGCTAGTACCAGTAGTTTTATCTCTTCATAATATGTGAGAGTCAACACCATGCTTCTGTATAAACACCTTGTTTTCCATTTATGTAACAACAGGAGCCTACTATTAAATTTTTAGTATTGGGGTGGAAGCCCTCCTAGATATTCTTATCCTACTACAGAATTCAGGAAGGCAATATACTCTCAAAGTCTAATTTTTATCATGCTGAAATAAAAAAAAAGCAAAAACATCCCTCTGTAAGCAGTATCCCCTGCATGCTCAACACGTGCAACAGCAACAAACATCCTTAGCATCACATGAAATCAATATTTTGCAGCTTTTCTTTATATACAGCTACTGAAGGAAAACAAGGCAGCAAGCAATTCCTTCAGCTGCTATTTCCATAAAATGAAAGACCTTTCTCTAGTCAGTGTCAGCATTTGTCTAAAAACTCACCTAGGAAACCAGATTCTACTTCCAGATGCTCTCAATGAAACATCGGATATGAAAAATATATTATATATATATATATATATATATATATATATATATATATATATTTGAAAAAAAACAGAAATAAAACATCTCCAAATCAAAACCAATGTATCATTTTCTGCACCTATTGTGCCAGTTCAACAAAGGAACATTTTTTTATGCTATGTTAGTGTATCTTACTGCAAATACTTAGTAACATTTGCAGAACTCCAGCAAGGAAGTCCAAATTTAGGGTAAAATAGAAACCAGTGAAAAATACTTTTCATTTGAATTTCAACAGAATTTGTATTATTGACTCTGGTCTGCTAGAGTACAACATGTCAGTGTTATGCTTTCAGAAATGCAATTTATATATTGTAACTCCAAGACCTTCTCTGTTTACAATTTATATATTGTAACTCCAAGACCTTCTCTGTTTTCTTCACAGGAAATTAGTCTTTCATAATTAATATAATAAAATGTTACAGCATCACTGTAGCAATACTACAATTAATGATTCTGAATGAAAGTGCTGTCTCTACATTGTTTTCAAATTATTTTAGACAATTCTAGCTTGCTGGATTAAGTCCTTTTCTCAGGTTTGTTCATGACATGGTCACTGTAACATAGAAACAAATTATTTGGAAAGTGAAAAAAAATGAAATATTTTTCTGTTGTTCAAATAACGTATTTATACTGTTTAAAAATTATGTATCCACTTCTACCATTTTGTTTCTAAAATTCTTATATGTTGCTTTTATCATCTTCAACAGAAAAAGGGGTAAGAAAGCAAGGATCAAGACATCAGATATGCTAATAAGGATGTTTATGTAAGATTTTTTTGTTGGAAATGGGGAAATTTGGAATCCATATAATTAGGAAACTATCTAAGTGATGATTATATAAAGTGACATGTTTTGGTGGTCAGAAGAAAACCATTATATTATACTTATGTGATCAAAAAAAAGGAGGTTAAAAAAATCCCAGAACAACACAAATCACTTGATATGCACAACTACAGATAACATTGAAAAAAAAAGTCTGATAAGCAATTCCTAAGTATTATGCCTAATGCATAGTGTAGTTTTTTAAACATATACCAGTAGTTAATGCAGCAGTCTCTTCACATACAGAACCATGAAATACACCTTTTAATACACCCAGAAATGCTCCCCAGTTCCCCACTGCCATGGCTATATCCTGGGGTCTATCACATTCAAACACAGGCAAGTGATCTCCCTCCTCCTGTGTGCTGCTGAGAGAGGCTGCAGGCTAGGCAAAGCATGATGCAGCAAGCCCCATAACATAACCTATCTGCCCAGAACCATAATCCTGAAGTATATCCAAATATGTCATCTGTACACAGCAATAACACACAAGATAGTATTCAGTTGCATTTTGCCAAATATATATACCTTATGTCATTTCTTTAATAGCAAACCACATCCAGAGTATTTCAATTATAAGTAAATATGAGTAACTTACTTTTATTTCCAACCAAGGCCACAAGTGGCTGTGTTTCTGATCCTTCATTCACTTTTTTTACCACATTATACCAGTCTTCCAAATTTTCAAAACTCTGGCCATTGGTAATATCATAAACCAAGAGAATGCCCTAAATAAAAAGACATGTTTAAAATGTTACAGATTGCAAAAGAATTTAACATGGTAAGATTTGCAGCAGTCTAAATTATTATTGTCATAGAATAGAGTAGTAACAAATAATGGCATCATATCTTTCAGGAGTCAGTTAAAGGAATTATAAATTTCTACACTATACACATTATTACAGTATTTCTCCTGCATTTCATGTGTTCCAAATGCAGATTTCAGGAAATAAATGGCAATACAGTCAAGAGCACAATTATTTATATCAGAAATATTACAAACTGCATATGCTTTATGATAAACCCAAAATAGCATTTCACACTAACAGGGAAGATAAAAATTACACTGGAGAAGGTCTTTTGTTTTAACAAATATTAGTTGTAGTTTCAATGTTCCCTTTTTTGAAAGAAAAAAAAAGGCATTTCAATTATACATTTCTGCACATTGTCTGTCATGTTTCTGCTGCCTTTTGGGGATAAAGGCCAGATTCCATTCCTTCAGTGTTGCAGAAGATAAGTAAGAAGTATTGGCGAGCTTTAAACTTTCAAAAGAGAACCTAAAGACATGGTGAGAACTCAAAAAGGAGTCCCATATATTTCCAAGGTTTTGGGCCAAGCTACAGGTGACAAATACTTAAAGCAGACACTTCTGATGATTCCTCAGCACAAATATTCAATATTATAAAGCACAGCCTATTAACAGTCCAAATGTCATCCCTGTCCCCTCCACAATTCTAAGATCATCTCTCAGATCTTATTGAGTCTTTTGCTCCTGCTTTCCACTACACCCTAATAAGGTCAGTATATTTTAAATGATGAGTAAATTCAGAATTGGTTTCAGGCACACTTGTTCTCAAGGAGTTCACACCTGGCAAAAAAACCATACATCTGCACACTGTTTCTCACATGAAATTTTCACAAATATTCTGAAAAAACAGCATGATCCATACAAAAATAGCTGAGTCAATGACCTACTCTCAATAGAAAAGATTTTTCAAGTTTTTCAGACATTTGTCTGGGCCCAGTTTTAACTGATAGTTAAAAGGAGAGCCTTAGATGATAAGGAGTGCCTTAGATCACAAAACAGAATGTACACCTACTTAATAATTTCACATTTGATACAAATTAATATAGACTGCAAGACTATTTGAGGAGAGTTCAGATTTTATGATGACAAACAGCGTAAAAATAATAAGATGCAATTCAATAAATACCATGACAAGTTCAAAGGAAGCAATAATCAAGTGCACAATAGGAAGCATCTGGCTCTGTAGCAGGTTCCATATAATAGGATCAAGGAGTTACAGCTCACAGCTGAATATGTTGAGTTTGTTTTACAAATATCACACTGGCCAAAAACATTCCAGGTGAAATAATGCATCCATTTCTGGACTTGAATGTCTTAAAAGGGTACTATTAAGAAGAAACAAGTAACAGTATCATAGGTTTGGAAACCATGACTTACATGAAAAAAGCAGGGAAAAAACCTGACTGCTTCAACAAACGCATGACTTATGGTAGGCATGATAATGCTGGTACAAGTTTCAAGAAAAGATAACAGGAGTTCTCTTTGTGTATGCCTTTATACATAGCTTGCAGAAGGCACTAAATTGGGAAGACTGGCCAATGTGCCCGAGGGCAGGGTTACCTCAAAGGGGTATGTAGACATGCTCAAGGAATGGGGGAACAGGAACCTTTCAACATTCAACAAGGACAAGTGCAAAGTCCTGCAGCTGGGAAGGAATGAGAAATACAGGCTGAGGGGAGCAATACATGACTGGCTGGAGAGCAACTGAAAATGACCTGCAGGTCTTGTCAGACAGCAGGCCAAATCCAAGCCAGCAACATTCCCTGGCAGCAAGGATGGCCAATGTGATCCTGGGCTGCATTAGCAGAAGTACAGCCACCAGTCCAGCAAACTTTTCTACTCAGCACTTGTTGGATCATATCTAAAAGAACACATCCAGTCAGAACACATCTTTAGGTCCCTCAAGATAAAAGTGGAGTAACTTCAGCAGAGGGCTAGCAAGATGATCAGAGGCTGGAGCACTTGTTTTATGAGGAAGAGATGAACAAACCCAAATTCTTCAGCATGGGGAGGAAACAGCCCTGGGGAGACCTAAAAGCAGCCTTCCCATACCCATGAGGAAGCAATGAAGGAGATGGAGCCAGACTCTTCACAGCAGTGCACAGCAAGATAAAACTCAGTGGGCATAAGCTGAAATAAGAGAAATTCAAACCATAACTAATGAAAAGCTTTTTCACCATGAGGAAGATAAAGCAGGTTGACCAGAGGTTGCTCAGTCTCCATCCTTAGAAGTTGACAGGGAGGATTCAGTAGATCCTTGAGCAGCCTAGCTCCATCTCTCAGCTGACCCTACTTAGAGTGTTTTACTCCAACCTCCTGACATCCTTCCAACCTGCACTTTCTTACAAATCTGTGATCAATACAACATGTAGAGATAGGTTTAACTCACAGCAAGATTACAGCAAGAGTACTAAAAACAAGCAAACTAACAAAACAAAATCCTATGGAGACTGTAAGAATAGCAAAGCTCTGAATTATACCACTTATAACAGTTGTGTACACAAACACTGAAAAAATTTTTGAAGGTTGATAAAAGTCATTACACATGGATAGCTTTGAAGGAGGGCAACAGATCCTATTGAGATACATCCAACTCCTACTTTCTTATGACAGCAATACCAATCTATCTTGTTTCCTCCAATGTTACCAACTCCTTGGCAAACTTGATTTTTTTGTTCCTTATATTTATATAGTTGCTATTAATTTCTGAGGAACAGCTTTCATCAGTTCCTTCAAGGAAATAAAGAATTATGACACCCAACTTTCCTCTTGCTATCTTTCCTTCTTTACTAATCAAATATAATATTAAACATCCACTTCCCTCTTCCAATTTTGGTACAATCTATTACTTAATATCTTACACCTCTAAGTTAATCTCAGTTAATTTCTCCTGACTATTTTTATAAGTACCCAAATGCCTGGGCACTTGGTATTAAATTGTCAAATTAAATTGTCTCATGATCTAAGTTTTGCTCTAGGAATGACATACTTAAGTTATTAAATGCTCAGTGGAAAAGAAACTCAATCTAAAGGATAGGTATGGTAAAAAAACCACCAGCCATAATGCTGGAAGTTGTAAATGAGGAAAGAGCACATGGCAATGCTTCTTTCACCAGCTGTCAAGTTCTTTCACCAGCTTGTAGAAGAGCAGATTATCTAAACAATATTCAACACTAATCAGAGTTTGATGGAGAATAAATAAGAAAGTGTGAGCATTTAAGGCTAGCCAACTCTTTCTAACCAATTCTTCATCAAAATTCTACTCTGCTTCATGTCTTCTAGACAACTGTAGCCTACCTACCCCTTTGGATGAAAGGGTATTCACAGTGGATTTACTATCAAAGAAATCAGTTAACAAAGTTTGCAACTAGAGCTGACTTCACTTCCTTTTGGTCCTTTTCTCTGTGATCTAAAACACTGCTTCTAAAGCACATTCTTTTCTTGAACATTTTTTTTAGTCTTGCCAATATTTGCTGCACTTTCAAAAAGCAAAGATGGCAGGTATAACATCATATAGATGCAAAAAAAAGGCAGCATGGCATCCAGGTCATAAAGAATACTTTCTGCTTAGATTTTCACCACAACAGCACTCTATAAACAACTTAGTATGATAGAGATAATTAATGAAAGACTATTCACAACTCCATGGCTAAAATTTATTTCATCTTTTTCTTTTATTCAACAGAGAAATTCCACAACTGCTTTCAAAAAAAATACATCATATTTTCCACAAACTTACAGTATATGGAGTACAGACCAAGTAGACAGCATAGAAACTGTTGTTTCCCTATTATATGTGAGGAATTAAGGAAGAAAATTAACGTTGGCATTTTTACACAAAAGTACTGTATTTCCCTGTGATGAAAAAGGTTTGAAATGCATGGTAGACGACATGCCAAGAACAGCACATTGATTCTCTAGTCTCCAGCAACATAGTGAATAGTCCCTGCTTGCATAATTACACTCTAGTAAGAGACATTTTGTCTATGTTAGTGCACATGTGAGTGCTTTTTGTTTAGGAATTATAGAGCATTTTCAAAAATAGGTCACTGGAAACTGAAAATATTGCAGAAATTATTTGCTGCTCCCTGGAGAAAGTAGAGTCTGCAGTACTCCTATTAACAAGCCAATTTATGATGTAGCATATGCCAGATCTTAAAGATAATTTAAACTAGATATGTGGGTAGGGGCAGCAATTATAGGTAAGCTATGGGAGTGCTTCTGAAAGATTTACCATGCAAACAGCAGCAGCCTTATTTCAAAACTGAAGTGTTAGTACAGACGTGTTGTAACCAGGCAATATATTTGTACTGATAATCAAAATTTAAGACATGCCAAGTTTATGTCAAGATCTGTCACAATAAAAGGAAGCTAGAGAAAACAATAATTAAAAACATATGTTTTCTTCTTCATTTATCCTCAGCTACCCTCATCCTATGACTGACTTTTGCATCAAGGAACTAAACTTTCAAATTTCCATTAATATTATAAAATAAGTCACGACAAAATTCTAGAGTATTTTTTCTATTCACAGAATATTAATTTAGTCAAGAGCAACTTAATTATTGCAGAAACATGCAGATGAAAACAGAGTTTTTTGCAAATGAAAGCAACTTACAGTCCACACATACTTAACCACTCCTGTCTTTGCTGATACTGAGGACATGGACACTCAAATACATGTGATTAAGTGATTATATTGCCATAATTGAATTATTTACTCCCTATCAGTATAGCTGTGGCAACTGACTACACAGTTACTCTCAGCATCTCTCAATTCTGAGATAAATGTGGTAGTTTTAAATAGCTTTCAGTGTTGATTATTAACACCCTTTATTTATAAAGAACAAAGGACTCTTCTTTTCCACAGCTTGCAGAGTTCTTCTGCCCCACCACAAAAGTTCAGCTACCAAGATAGGATGCAGTAACCACATTGTTCTAAATGAGCAATATCAGAGGAAAAAATGAAAAACGTGCAGGGAGAAAGCAACTGCTTAAAGACAGAAATGAATTGCAATTCCTCCAAATGCAACCAATGAAAGTTCTCATGCTCAAATCTGCCATTCTTTTTTTAAAACATGGCACAAGAAATAGGGGATCTCAATCAAAATATGGCATCTTAACAGTAACCTAACCAAAAAATCTATCCTAGAGAATTGATTCATCTCTCAGAGAGAAGGAAACCTCTAATGGCAAGTTTTTGCAGTGAAGTTTAGATGGATACTCCATTTACTCTTGGTGATGTTCTGATCAAATTTCAACCAAGATCAGGTGAACTCCAGACCATAATCTTTTCAGTTGCTGGAGATTCTCTAAACTTCCATCTCCAGCTGGCCATAGGATTTCAGAAGTAGGCCTACCATACACTTAAAATTCTGAGCACAAAAATAAGAATTTAGCAGCTTATGATTTCTGAATCTCACAATGATCAAATAGATGGAAATCTACACAAGGCTATGGGCATCTGCAAATACTGGATAAAGGCACAACACATGCCATAGATATGCTACAAACAATCCCACACATGTACTTTAAATCTGAATTATTTAGATTTGAAGAATACACAGACAAACACAATTTCTGCAGCAGATCCAAATAATCTGCTTTACCTGTATCCGTACAACTTGTGTACTTTATAAACAAGATGTTTAAAATCCCAGCTACACCACATATGCTGACCAAGGGCACATCATAGGCACACACACTTTTTATGTAGCAACCTTCACTCAAGTTACTTCCATATTTTAAAGCTCTCTTGTACTGGGGAACCCCAAACTGAATATAGTACTTCAAATGTAGCCTCAAAAATGTCAGAGAGCATGATAATCACTTTCCTTGATTTGACTAGTTCATTCTTACTAACACAGATCAGTACTCAATTAGCTTTTACTGTTGCAAGGATGCATTGCAAAGTCCCATTTAACTGGTTTTTTACCTCAGTAAGACATCCATCCAAGAGCTTTTTCCTCCAAAGCCATTTCACAGAATGACTGAGGTTGGAAGGGACCTCTAGATGTCATTTGGTTCAATGATCCTCTTCAAGCAGTGGCACCCAAAGCTAGCTGCTCAGGACTACGTCCAGACTGCTTTTGAGTATCTCTGAGGATGGAGACTCTACAACCTCTCTGGTCAACTTGTGCTAATTCTCAGTCATCCCCACAGCAGAAAACTTGTCTCCTGATGTTCAGAAGGGATCCCCTGTGTGTCAGTTTGTGCCTATTGCTCTGGTTCTGTCAAAAGACACTACATAAAAAAGCCTGCTTCTCTCCTCTTTGCATCCTTCCTGCATGGTAGACATATATTGATTAGCTTTCTATTTTCCAGGCTGAACAGTCACAGTTTTCTCAGCCTTTCCTCATAGGAGAGATGCTCCAGACCATTTATCACCTTTGTGGCCCTTCACTGCACACTCTCCAGTTGATTCCCACCTGCATAAGATTATTCTGTACCAGGTGCAGGACTTGGCATCTGTCATCAGCTGAACCTCCCAAGGTTTCTGTTGATCCACCCCTTCAGTTGGTCATGGTCTCTCTCAGTAGCAGCCCTACACTCCAGCACAGTGACCATTCCTCCCCTGATTAGTGCTATTCATAAACTTACAATGTTTTGTTCCATTGATAAAAGAATTAGTAAAAGACACAACCCCAGTACCAACCCTTAAGAAATAAAACTTATAATCAGGCATCAGTAAGACACTGAGTTATAGACCTTCAAATCCAGCTGAAGAAATAAAACTTATAATCAGGCATCAGTAAGACACTGAGTTATAGACCTTTAAATCCAGCTGTCCATTCAGATTTTCAGTAAATTTATGGTCTACCCATTCCACCTGTATCTCTACATATTATGGGAGATTATGTCAAAGGCCCTGCTGAAGTGAATATAAGTTATATCCACTGCTCTTCTCTCCACACAGCTAACCACCTAACCACAGACAACAATCAAGCTGGCTGTGCACATTTTACCTTTACAAACTCCATGCTACCTCTTCCCAGTCACTTTCTTGCTGTTTTGTTGTCCATTCACAGGAATTTTTATCCATATTTAAAAGGATTTACCCTTGTAAATACTCCTACTTGTTCTACTTTGCTTTCCTTTTTTTCTTATAAAAAGGTACAGATGTTCAACATGAAATAAGCTTATGCCTAGAAATAAGCTGAAAGCAGTGCCTTTTCAAACTATTCATGTCATTTCATTAATAGATGAAAATAGAGACAATTTTATGCATCTTTAACAGGCATTGTTATAAAACTAATAGAAAAGTGTGTTAGAACAACTTTGATGATAAGAAGCCTCTTACAGACACTGGCAACACATGTCAACACTGGGAGAGAAAAATCACTAGTCCATTAAAAAATTGGGTTTAAATGAGGACTGGAGGAAGATTAAAGGCAAAGAGATTAGACGTAGGGCTTTTTTGTTAAGGTGTTCTGAATGACAAAAAAATTCAAACTTTAGTCTTACTGATATCAACTGCTTATGCACTTTTGGGCACTGGTATTAACTCTTTGACCTGCTATTTTTGGTAAGAAACTCCTAAGTTTATCACCAAATTCAATACAGACAAAGCTAATAGACTTTTATTTCCTTCATTAAATTTACTTTGGCCATATGGCAACAATTTGTGATTAATCAAATTCCCTCTGTCATGGAAGCCACTTTCTCCTATTGCTTGCTAGATCTGTAACAGGTTAGCAAATTGAGTTTTATTAAAAAAAATAACATGCTATAAACAGATGCAACAGCTAAAAACACTAACATTTTTTGGAAGTGACAAAATGTTACATTGAAAAGTTTCTCTTTATCCAATTAACTAATAAATCCCAATCTCTTTCATTAGCCATTCCTGTGTTGCATAACATTATTGAATAGCACATGATATGCCTATTGGTCTCATTACAAACTCCAAATTAAGGAACAGAGCACGTTTTAGGATCACTCATGCTAAGAAGTTTGGCATTTATATTACATGCTCCTAAATCATCTCATGACTCAAGATGCAGTTATAATATTCAGCTCTTAATCCTAGCATCCACTTTAGGTTGCTTAGTTAACCTGAAGATAAACTTAATTTTCATTGGATAGGAGTTCTGCAAAAATATTTACCTACCTGGTTGTCTCCTTTTGTTTGCCCCGTTATAACCTCAGTTGCATGTATGAGTTTAATGGTGTAGGATTGCTCTTAATTTCCTCCTTCTACCTTTTCCCCCCAGGAGGCAGCTGTTCTGAAAGCAGCCACTCTATCTACCATGTGGATATCCAAATAGTCTTTACTATTTATTGTGATTGCTTTTCTTAACTCAAGACACAAAGCCTGGAAACAACCATCTGTTCTTGGGAGTTATTCAGTTCTATAAATGCACACACTTGCTTTGCTTTTTATGTCAGCTCTAAAAATTAGCTACACACCAGAATTAAAGTAGTGTATTAATATCAAGTAACTTTAGATTGAAAAGACATTCAACAATTTTGAGATTCATTAATCAATCAATTAAAAGCTATATATAATGTATGTATGTATGTATAATTTTAAGAACAAAGTTTCAATTAATTTTATATCATTGCTATAAGATATCATTATCAGCATTTATACTGTACCTGAGCTCCATAAATATATTTATCCAGCATTTTGCCTCCTATTGTTTGTCCCCCAACATCCCACACTTGAAGAGTAACATTCAGATTTCCTGGAAAAAAAATTATACAGATATTGTGTACCCTGGAAAATTCAGATACAAATATATTCAACAACAATAGCTTTTAACAAGTATACATGAAACAGGAACTAAACTTTGAAACAAAAATGATTGTACCATCTGGGAAAATCGTCATTTGTGTCCAGCTAAGTCGTTAAGATACAGAAAAACTAGAGCTAGCTATTAACATATCTAATAGTAACAGAAAATAACTGGAATGGCATAAAGTATAACACTCCTGAATAGAAATTATATAACATATTCCACTGACAAAACATGTAAAACTGCACAAAGAATGTTCTGTAGCGTGGTACTTGGAACTGAAAGGTAACACAATTAATGCCAACTTATCCACATTATTTCATACGGTGTGTTCCTTCCTCACCCCCTCTCCAAATCTTCCTTACAGATCAAGAAGTGTGGAAAATCTTTGTAACAACTTCATTTTGGTACTGATGCTGACAGTAGTATACAGTTACAGAATTGTATAGCTGACAGAGCAAAAAAATGGAAATGCTGACACACATCTAAGTTGAGGATGCAAACTATGATTACTTCCTCCACTCACCACCTTAAGGCATGAAGCTAAATTGGACATGATTTACAGTCTCATCTTCAAAGAATCTACACCAAGAATAGACCCTCCTTTCTACTCTAAACCATTTTAAGCTATGTGGAAACTGTTAACAGGTTTTTAAAAACAAAACTAACAAAAAAATCAGTGTAAATGCAGAATATTTAACATCCTACAAATCATACATATTCTGCAAGACAACTCAGTAATTCACATATCAAAAATATACATAGAAAGGTATGGTATCATATACATACAAATATATTAAAGTATACTTTCTCACATTTTGCATGGTAAGAACAGTTTTCATAACTGTACTGATTACCTGCAGCACCAAACTCTAACAGAGTAAGGACTTATAATTTTTTTTCTAATCCATATACAACTCACATGGCACTTTCATGATAATACAAATTCTACATACAAATAATCACAACTGCCTATTAATTTTACTCCTAGATTTTAAAAAATGTAACAAATTTCACACCACAACAATTACAAATCAAGTGGAAATAATCACATTTCTTTGGCTTGCTAAGTAAGATATATTCTTAATTCAACTATTTTATGCAGTTGACAATCTGATTTTACCCCACATGATCCATTCAGCTGTAAATTTGTAACTGATACGCTGGCATTGGTTACACAAGGGAACGTGCTCCATGGAAATGTATCCCTGTACTAGGTGAAAATAACAGCAAATTATAACTATTTAGCTGAATATATGCTGCCAGTGATATTACATGCACCACATTATATTTTTATAATGCACCTTGCTTCAATCTGGTTAAAAGAGCAGATTCCCAAAACTACTACCTTGGTCCCAAAAATACAGAGATGAATGTGAAACAGTACTATTAAGCTACTCTAAATTTTATAGAATACCAAGAAAATATCTACATGGAGCTTAGAGAACACATCATAAACACCCCAATTTAATCAAGACAACCTTTTATAATCAACAAAAAGCTTATTTGTTTTGATAGTTCATCTACTATGTATTAATTAATTAATTAATTTTAAAAGCTTAGAACATTAATGATCGCAAACAATGCAGAAAAGTGTTCCATAAAGCATCTGGCATGGATAAACCAGTGCATCCTCAGTCTGAAGAGACTATACATCCTCAGTGGGTAAACAAACTATGCAGGCTCAAAGGCTCACCATGCTGCAGTATTCTACCCCTATGTATTCTGCTGGGAAGTCACTGTGTCATTCATGACAGCTATTTTGGAAAAAAAAACCTTTATAAATATTATCACTTTCAAAATCAGTAGTTTTCAAATGCCTAATTTTGTGTTCAAGTACTCTAAAAAGTTTCAACCTGATTTTCCTCCTAAGGAAAATTATGCACAGCATTCTGGCCTTAGTATCTGGATAACTGCATGGAACAACCTTAAAAATTTTATTGCAGTAAGTTAAATTAAATAGTCTGTGACTGTCCAATTAAAAAATCTCCTATTACAAATTATTTACTCTGCTTCATTACAACAGAAAAAAGAAACAGGGAAGAAAAAAGAAATGGGAAAAAAAAAAAGATTGGGAAGTTCATTTAAGGTGAACTCCTTAATTAGGACCTCACTAACTATGAAATTCATACTGATCATCTCCTGTGCAAAATGCTTCATTTTCCCTTTTTTTCAGATAGGTTCTGTAATATTTGCTTTATGCTCAGATTTATTCTGGGGAAGAAAGAAGGATGTTAGGATTAGCCTGACAAAAGGAAAAATTGCAGGCAATTTACCTCGCAAGTATTTAATTAACAGCTGAGATAGTAGCACACACAGTTTTCTGCAAAAAGTTTGAAATCTTTTATTTTTTCAATTTAACAGGAACATAAAAACTAGAGACTTACAACAAAACAAAAAGAAACCATGCATAATAAGACAGTTCTTAGAAACAGTCTTAACAGTCCAATAAAAATAACAGCAGAATCCTATCAAAATAACATGTAATACACTATATTAAGGAACAAAAAACCCCCAGCACTTCTTTACTCTGTAGAAAATGCACACAATGCAAAGCTGATGCATGCAAGGCAGCACAGGGCAGGTGTGCAGCCTGCTCCTGGCATGGACTGAAGCCACCGGGCTGCTGCAGCAGTGACTCTGCAGGAGGACCCTTGGTGCGCTGCTTACCTTACCTGCAGTGCTGCACAGTCAAGACACAAGACTGAACACTTTTTACACCAACGACTTTAAAAAAATCCTTTTAACAGGAGAATCCTGTTTACTGAGCTGCACCCACAACCTCCCAAAAACGTATACAACTGTGGCTCTCAAGAGTCCCTATCAGCAGCCCCTCTGACTAACAGATACACTATTTAAGCACTAAAACCTACACCATGGCTGCATCCAGACTATACAAGGCTCTGCATCAATAAATACAATGGAACTGATTAGCACTTGAAAAAAAAGTATTTTGAACAAACTGCATGAAGTGAATTTGTCACGTTGAACACTAGACACATGTTGAACAACACTGAACACATTCAAAATTTATCAAAGTATTTCTGATTTGTATTAAACTGTACTGTTTTACCATGCAAAATATTTACTACTTTCACTGCAAAACTGCATTAGTTACTAAAACAATTGGAGACAAATGCCACTTTTATCTTAAAAAATAATTAAAAAGAAAACAAAAAAAAAAAAAACAGAAAAACAGTACTTTGTTTTGTAAGTTATAATATATTTCAATGAAGCCCAATGCAAACTTCTGTGTAATTCTAGAAATCTGTAATTTTAATTTCTGGAACCTTTGCTTACATTGAAGAAGAAAAAAAAACAACTACCGAACCATAATTGTTCATCAATTGTCCTACTGAATAAGAGAAATCAAGTCCTTTTTCCTACTGATACACATAATTTTTGTGCAGTGGTATCAATTAACCTGTCAAGTAAACAAGCATAGAGTAAACTCTGCAAACTCAGAACTAATCTAGAAATTAGAAAAATCCACTTATTAAAGTAATGCTTCCCATTCCAGCATTTAGAAATGAAACCTCCCTCCCTCTTACTCCCTACAACTAGTCCAGTTTACCTATGGAACAGAGAGCCATATATACCTAAACACATATATAGGTATAGGCCAAACCAGAGTGACAACCTACAGAAAAATGTTTCTTCCTGAATATGAATACAAATGCTACTGTTTTGAGGAAAATAGATGTACAGACTTTTTGGTGCTATTTTTACTGGCATTCTGATTTTATTACGAAATAAACTATGAATGAATGAAATTCACACACAATATAAACTATGAACAAAAATGAATGAAGCAACAGTTGATAATTTTCCACATTTTCTACTCAACAAGGATATTTAGAATCCCAGTAATGTACTAATAGTTTCTGTATGCTTAACAGCTGGAAAAAAAACTTGCAAAATACAAGTTCTCAGCATGCACACTGCATGATTTGTGTACACATTCCACTTGCAAGTACTGCTGTTAAGCATTATACACACTGGTATTTTTAGAGGCATGAGCAGGACAATAAAAAAAATTATTCTGTTGATTTAATGGAGAAATAAGCACTGGGATTTGGTACTTTATCATTCACCAGATACTAAAAAAGTATAGCAAAATGGCTAAACCAAAATAGTGGACACAGGGGTAGTCTGAAAAGATTATTCCATTTCACTTAAGAAAATATATAAACATAATCAATAAATTATTTGCAATATAATTTTTTTAAAAAGTAGTTCAAGAACTGTATACATTTTCTTGTAACTTCAGGTTACAGATAAAATGCTTACTTTCTGGGTTTCCTTCCCTCCTCATCCTTCACAAGGAGAAGACAGAACTACAGAACTTGCATTAACTTTATCAAATCTCACTACAGCTCTCACTAATTACACTAACTTTTTCTAACTTCTGATCTCTGAATCCAGAAGTAAATGTTTTTAATTAAATAGTTGCATACTTAGAATATGAGCACACACAAATCAGTGAAAAGATGTATTTTAAACCCCAATTGTTCAGAGACAAACTTAACCAGCAATTATTCTTTTTAAATTATTTCTTTGCATTTTCCATGCAGTGTGCTGCAACTGGCATCTAAATAGTTTCTTTGCCTTCATGAAGTGAAACATCTTGAATGCTCAAACTGTATTTTTATGAGTGCCGAGGGACCCTAAATTTTAGTGGTCTATTAAATGCCAGCAATTTCATGCTGCCTTGCATAAAACAGCATTCACATATTAGAGCACTGCGAGTCCATAGCTGCATTATGCATCTCCCACACAACTCAAATATAACTTGTGTATTTCATTAAAATATATATATATTTCTTTCAAAACACATAAACTTTTTCAATTAATATGTTTAAAGTTCCATTTCATTGTTGTGTGTTATACTATCCACATGGAAAGTGAGTGCACTCAAGCAGGGATTATAAAATTCATCAATATAGAGAGCATTCCTTTTATTTGAATTCAGTGTTTTACTTAGAGATGTAAGTTGCAAATGCATAACTCTATGACACCTGGCAAGAAAGCATGAACAAAATATTCTCCAAACAACCTAACTTACTTTGCCATAAAAATCACTGCACTAAACTTATTTAGTACAGATTACTCTGAAGAATTTGTTTCTGCAAGTCCTGCTGCCACCCAGCCCTTCAGTGTTAGTTTTTATTCTCTTACCTGGCAATAATATCCTTTTCAAGAAGAAGTCCAGTCCTAAGGTTTGTTTGTACTGTTTTCCAAACGTTTCTTGAGCAAAACGGGTAGCTAAGGATGTCTAAAACAGAACAGTATCAAATTAAGTTGTCATTTTTAACAGCAACAAACTTTATGTTAACCCAGAAGTATGAAATACAGTTAAGCACTTTTTAAATCAATGAATGCTAACAGTGTTCATGGATTTGGATTGACAAGCACTCCAGTCAGTTTCAACATAATAACAGGAGGTGGCAAAGGCTACTAATTTATGCAAAAACAAGTAAGGTGCATATTTGCATTGATTTCAAAAATACTCCAACAGTTCTATTACAAAATACTGTGCAGATTTGAAGGAGGTATCATCAGTATGCTCAAACTGACACAAAACTATGTGACACCTTCTGTACCTGAAGATCTCAGTATTTTTAAAAAGCATTGATTCTCAAAAACAAGGGTCCTCCCTGGTAAGGAACACCATGATCCCAGACCAATTTTCTGGGAGAGAATAGAGATCTGCACAGTGCAGAATCCCACAGAATCCCTAATTGTGGCAAGATTTCTGCCACTGTACATCAGTTTCGGGATCTGGAATTACAGGAACTCTTAAATGGGAAGAGTCCTTTCTTCCACACAGAAAAAGAAGTTAAACTCATATTAAAAATGCACATTTATAGAATTATTCCTTTCAGCAGAAATCTGAAAATTTATTTCTTCAATTGGTATTCTGTGGATTTATGAAAGCAAGCCAATACACTGCTGACCTAATAATAAGCTTTTACTATATATGGCTGAAAGGATACACAACTAACCTGGGCAAACTACTGAAGCAAGGCACTTACATTCTGTCAGTAGCAATTTAGTGTCTCCATTCAAGAAAAAAAAAGAAAAAAAAAAAAGAGGTGGGGGTAGAAAGGGAAAGAAATAAAGAAAGAAGGCCCACAAAAAAGTAAAGTAAAGGAGAAAATAGTGGTACAATCATAAATAATTTAAAACTTTGTATTGTGAAAAAATAATACTAAATACTAAAAAATATAAAATATAACCAACATCAAATTAGTGTACACTTAAAAATCTCTTGCCGACATGACTTCTGTAAATAAAAATACAAATTAACTACAAATTACTACTAAATATTTATTTACCTATATAGAGAAGGAAAAATACTAGGAGGCTCACAAAACCCTTACACTGTCTGAGAAAACTCGAAACAGGCCAGAAAGGTTTTTTCTTGCTAGTTTTCTGTTCATCAAGCAGTGAAGAAATAAGTCACACCAACTGTTATCAGAAATTGCTGTTAAGAGCACATTTAACCAAAAATGCAATAGCAAAATAATGCCAATAGTTCTGAAATATGAGAATAGGCAAGGTCCATGAATAGAAGGTTGTAAGAAAGATCTAAATTAGGCTAATGCCAAATGTACACAGAAAAAAACCCCACCTTTTTTTGCATTAAAACATGATCACCAGAGCTCCAGCATTAACACTCTAGTATGAATAGGCAAACATTTATTCATCTATTAGATTTTCTATTAAGTAAATAAAACAAGATTTACTGTTTTCATGTTTCTATAACATATTTATATTCCTATCACTGGCATATATATAATGAATGATATTTTCATATCAGAAGACATGTTTAGGAAACAATTCAGTAAGTCAGTGTTAGCCTAATGCAACATCTTCATTTACTTCACTGAACTCAAGTCTCAAGAGGATTAAAAATAAAAAAAACAAATGGGGAAAAAGGCAAGCAAACTAGAAATAGCATGAGTACACTTATATATTTATATCCCTGTGGAAAGGGGGAAGACCACAGAGAATGAATCATGAGAAGATTCTTCTGCCTTCAGCTATGTGACAGTAATACTAACAACACACACAAAATAAAATTCAATACAGATTCAGACTACAGTACTGAAAGAGTCAGTAGAACTGATTCATTTAATCCCAACAGTTAGCATGTCAAGATTACAATGACATCTTTAATTTGTCATGACCTTAAAGAGGTAGATGAGAATAAGACAAGTGCAGGAATACACCATTTAGCCTTCTTGAAATTTTCCTTTTTGAAAAAGTAATCAGTGCCTAGAGTAGATTCAACTATCATCTGACTATATCATAGTATTCTATATTCTCCAACACACTAATTAAGATCCTCATTAAATAAGCAACCACTCCCTTCTTGTTTTAAAGGCTCAGTAAATATTAGCTTATCATTCTGTGACACTCAATATTCCCTGAGGACTTCTAGGGCTGTTAGTAAAAAGAAAGGACGCACATTCAATTAACAGCCGACCTATAAGAGCAGCAAGTAATTAACAGCATGGCAAAGTCCTCTGAAACAGTTTTTCTCCACTGTGCTCTTGAATGCAAAGGAATTTATAGCACAAAATCATTGACTAACTCCTTCCTAAATTTTTCCTAATAAATATTAGAGCTCAAGGAAGGTGTTGAATTACCAGTCTAGGGTCCTCTATTTATTCACAAAACAAGCATTTATCCACAAAATGTTAAGAGCAACAGTTCAAACTTCTTTACAACAATAAACAAAGAAGTTATGTCAATGCATATTCAAGTGCCTCTACAATGCAAATACTCCCTTCAAATCCCAGAAATGTTCGCTGCCGTGCTTGCCAGGAAAGATTTTGCTCAAATGTTTCACCTGAGGATATGTTGAATACAATCTATATAAGAATTAATGAAAGTTAAATGATGGTTCAGTATAACTGTAGCTGTAAAAATAAGTAAGTAATCAGTGGCCATTTTTTAGAAAGGTTGCATTCCATACAATTCCACCCCTTAATGTCAGGGTCAGAAAACAGTACAATAGTATGCAGGCCTTTGTTCCTTTGCAGCTCTATTAAGACAAACAGGCCACCAGCTTGCATAGCAGAATTTCCAGCAAAAATTCCATCCGTTTGGAAGGTTCACACACCTGCCTTAAATACTTCAAAGTGAATGTCAACATACTATTCTAAATATCAATACTCTATTGAAGAAGGTTGGGGTTAACAAAACCTTGTTAAAAACAAGAAAATGTCTTTGGGCTCTAATATACAGCAACCAAGATAGCAGTAAAAAAAAAAAAAAAAGTACAGCATTCTAAGTTCAAAATACAATAGGATATTTGGAATGGGTTTTTTGAAAGAAGCAAAGATGGAATTTAACCTTACATAAAAGGCATGACAGTTCCTTGCTTCCATTTTTCAATGTCAACAATTCAGTCAATTCATAAACTGAATTTGACATGCTGTTCCTGAAGACCTACATAATGAGTAAAGAGGAAAAAAAGCAAACAATATCTATGAAATAAACTAAAAAGTAATTAAATTGAAAGTCATATGGAACAAGCAATGATAGCCAGCTCTGACAATGACTACTCATCAGGGCAACCAGAAACTTGTAGGGAAAACCCTACCAATGACAACTCTTTGAGTAAAGTCCTATAGAATTAAGTTTTGAGAAAGCAGTGCCAAAGTGTAGTATCATAGTTGTAAGAAAGAAAACTAAACCCAAAATTCAATTAGATGCAAGCACACAGTTCTGAAGCCATGAATTTCCATTCACAGACAAAATTTAGCCACAAACTGAAAATCTACTTTCCAAAAACCACATGTATCTATCCTTTCTCTCATTCCCTTCTAAAACATCAATGCCACTATCCAAGCACAGCTACACTAATCCCTCAGTCATGTCCTACCTTATTGGCAAGAATTTTAGGACAAACAAAACTAAAACAAACACTAGGATAAATAATGAAATGCTTTAACTACCATAAAAACACATAAGTGCCCAAGCTAATGTCCTTCCATCCCACTGCCAACTACTGATGCAACTTTCTTCACTGAAAAAGAGAAAATTATCATAATTTCTTGACATTTGGTGTAGACCTATTTGATGCAGCTGGGCCAATCTGCACAGCACACTTCATTCAGTTCTCCATTTGCAAGACTCAACAGTGACAAAAATATTTTTGTCACCATCTATGAACTTTTTGAGCCCAAGTGTAACAAGACAATTCAGAATTGGCACAATGCTTAAAAATCTGCTATCCTAAAAAATCCTAAAGTAAGCAGGACAGTACCTTTTAAGCCAGCCTATGTTTTATCTCCTGCAACTCCCATAGCTTGAGCATTCATTATTTCATTTCCATCATCTAGTGTTACCAGAAGGAAAAGGTAGGATGTTTCTGCTACCATACTCTAGTTCTACTCTAGTTCTAGTTCTAGCTACAACAGATAGCAAACAAACAGAACCTCAGCACACCTATTTTTCAGGACCTCCCTTCCAATTAACAGCTCTGAGATTTACTTCCAGAGGCCCAAAACCTTTTTCAACATTAGGAAATCATAATATTCTATCTCAAATCAGCATCCTTGTATATTTCAGTACTAAGCCAATCTATGCACAAAAAGAGTAGAAATATCTGGATCATAACATTTTTTTTTCAATCCATACTATAGTAATGTTGGTTTATTTTAATGGAAATACATTTTGGCCCAGGAAGAGTGAGTTGATTTAAAACCTAGACACGTAAGGCAGCTGTGTGTATATATGTCCTTCCTACATTCAAAATCAAAGAGCCAACTGCTATTAATAATTGCTGGATTTTTTCATCTCACATTGCCCCCACTTCTGATTGCTCTTCAGATTGTTTTCCTAGTTTGTCTAGTTCATTAAAATTATCCTCTATTATCTTCTGACTAACCAGTCTTGCTTCCCTCAGTTTTGATTTTCCACAGTTTACCATTACCTTACCATCTCTATTTTAACCTAAGAGTTTTACAGATTCTACTGTCTCACTTCTTCCACTTTTACTCTTCTCTACTTGTGTTTGCTCCAGCAGCACTTATTGCTATCCTTAAAATTTTAAGTATCCAGTTATCAATTCAACAACCTCAAAACAAATTAATAGAAGCACAGCATGCCTCCCTTGCCTTATGGATAGAGCAATTCCTAGCTAGTGTAAGTACAAACATTACCTCCAGCTTGAACTGACACTGATTTGTTTTTAAGCTGCTACCAATCCCTGCACAGAACCTGAGTCACATTGCTTCTAAGCAATGGGTGAGGAAAACAGCAAGTTTCCACCTGACCCATAACAACAATTTTTTTCTTTGGTGTTTTTTTGGAAAAGAGGGAGCAAAAGAAGCCAAATGTGAACACCCCACACTAAATACAAGATCCAGCATTTCGGATATATCCCATCATTTTCTATACACCTCCTGTCTCATGATCCCAGAGTGACAGGAAGAGAAAAACCAACATCTTGCACAGTAAGAGAGGTAAGTATGCATGTGAGTGAAGACCAGCTGTGAGCCAGATGTGAGAGTCAGACAATTTAGAGCTGAAAACATGTAGACATACACAGGTTTCAACAAGTAAGTGGAACGAATAGACAACAAAAGAGAAGAGCCTCAACAATTTAGTCTTCTGAGGTAAAAAATAGTAGTAGGTACAGTCTATCCTTCCATTCCATGACCCAATTGCTTCTTTATTTTTACAAGACCTTACAATAAATCTGTGAGTGCTGCCAGGCCAGTGGGATGGTGGGAAGGAGCCTCTATTACAGCATCATCTAGGGGGGACAGGAGGAAAAGCAGCCCACCAGAGTACTGCTGCTGCTCGTGCCCAAAACCTGCCCTGGAAGCATGAGATTCCTAGAGCCAGCAGCAGATGCAGTGAGTGGCAGCTCCTGTGAGAGAGGTAAGAACCAACAGGAATATACATCAAAATTCAAGAATGCTTGAAAATCCATGCTTGGCGAGAGGTCTTGCCACAAGCTGCTCAACAGCAGCAGTGAAACGATTCTTCAGTTTGAATGGAAAACTCCTGGGAAATGCTACCCATGAAGCAGCACTTCAGCTGTCAATGCTGTGCATTTATTATGCTCTCATCACACAGCTGGTTGGAATTGCCCATCTACTGACTCAGACGAACACAATACCACTTCAGACTGGGTTTAGAATCACTGGAGACAAAAAAAACGTTTTGTTTCTTTACAGAGCTCTGAATAAGTAAGTGAGCAAAACCACATGTACTTTCACTTAGAGCTTATTCCTATTAATGTAAGGCAGTGCATTTAAACCACCTCTACGAACATTTCCATTTTTCATATGAACTGTGAAGCATGCAGAATTTCTTCTCCTTGTAATTTCAAGTGTTAATGACAGAGGAATGAACTGTATACTCCAATCATACAATAAATTTACTATTTTCATGTGTATCTCACAAAATTATTCAGGCTACATATGATAATCGATATGTACAAGGGAATAGTTAAGATCAGTGACTATTTTAAACGGTTAAGAAAGCAGCCTTTCTTTTGCTTTCTTTGGTCTCTCCTAGTCAAAGTTTCTCTTTTACAAAGAGAAATTTGTTGGATTATTGTTTGATTATTGTTGATAAATAAACTCTTATAAACAGGATTTCATTATGGTGATTACAGATAGGGGGAAAAAACCCAAAGCCATAAAAAGTTACAAACGAAAACTAACTAGACCCAGCAGTGCCTTTCCAAACTCTGGAACAGTAACTCCACTAGATGCAAACTGTTCTATCCAGCTCGGGAGGTTGGCAGCTCAGTATCCGAAAGGAAGGGCGCCTGCAGCCCCAGCTAAGCGACCTTCCCGTCTCGTCCCTTTGGAGGGGAGCCGCGAACCCTCGTGCCCGGCCCCGACCCCAGCCCGGCACGCCGGGGCACTGCAGCCACCGAGAGCGGCTCTGGGCTGCTCCAGCGGCTCCAGCCGAGCCACTCCTGCCTCCAGCGCGCCATGGGCAGCGCACGGGGACCACGGGAAACTCCGTCAGCACAGCACGAACTACGTTATTCGCCGTTCCTTGCTCGCGGCTCAAGAAAATTGGATTACAGTCGTGTACGTCTTTTAGTTGACGATACCTCTTCGGGTCGGAAGGCCCGCCAGAGGGCTCGGTTGCCGGGCAGCTCGGCTGCGCGGACACCAGCGGGAAGAGCCCACGTCCCCCGTGCCTGGAGGGCCTGGAGCCGAGGGGGAGCAGCCGGCAGCTATCGCGACAGCGGCAGCGCGACAGACTGGAAGCGCCGTGGGCTGCTCCTTCCTCAGCAGCAGAGTCAGGGGCTGCGTGAGGGGGAAGGCCGCGAAGGGGCTTGGGGCACCGCGGCGAGGGAGAGGAGCTGCCGGCGGGGCCGGCACTGACCTTGCCGGTGGTGCCGTCCCCCAGCACCACCAGCTTGAGCTGGCGGTCCGGACTCTCCTCCTCCTCCGAGTCCGACATGATCTCTACGGCCCCGGCGAGAAAGAAGAGGCTGAGAGCAGCCGGGAGGAGCCGGGTGCGGGAACGAGGACGGGACAGCGAGAAAAGCGAGCGCCGCGCTCACGATGCCGGCAGCAACAGTGGAGCCAGCACCGCCATCTTCCTTCGGCGCGCCCTCCGTCGCTATGGTCCGCGCGGGGCGAAACCAAGGGCAGCGCTGAGGAAAGGGGGAGAAGCGGTTACTTGAGGGCGAGAGCTACAGCAACAAGTCCAGCTGCTTCTTCGGGACACACCACTTATTCCCCCACAGGGGCGGGAGATGGTTCAGCCCGGCTGTCGGCCGCTCGCCGCGGTGGCTCGGGCCCCGCAGTGACGCCCTGCGCGGTAACCGAGCAACGGAGGGCGGGGCGGGGGCGGGGCTACGGCCCGGCCGCCCCCGCTGAGGGGCGGGGCCGCCCCGTGTGGGGCTGACCGGGCGGGCGGCGGGGGTTTGCTATGGCAACTGCATATGGCAACTAAATAAATAGCTATGGCAGCCAAATCATAGTCGCTGAATGGTTTGCGTTGGAAGGGACCTTAAAGATCATCTCATTCCAACACCTTTCTCTAGACCGGGTTGCTCAGAGCCCCGTCCAGCCTGGCCTGGAAAACTGCCGGGATGGGGCAGCCACAGCTTCTCTGGGCAGCCTGTGCCAGTGCCGCACCGCCCTGACAGCGAAGAATTTCTTCTTGATATCTAATCTTACCCTGCACTCTTGCAGTTTAAAGCTATATGAAGTCCCTCTCTGTCTCTCATAGGGGGGTACATAAAGGCCTGAACAGTAAGGTCACTCTGGAGCCTTCTTTTCTGCAGACTGAACAATTCCAATTCTAGAGACTCCACCACTTTTTCAAACAGTCTCAGAACTTTTCTATCCATATAAGCAATCAGTAAGAAAACTTGTCAAGGTAGCCCTAGCTGAATTTTAGGCCATTACTTTATGTAATATAAAATACATTGTATAGCCAGGGAGAACAGGCTATAACCTCCTCTTTTGCATCAGCCTTCCCTGAGTTTGAAAACTGCCAGTATCCCTTCAGCCTGTCATCTTCCCCATAGACTAAACAACTCCTCTTCAGTCAGTCTTTCCCTCGGTTGTCTTTTCTAGACTTCTGATTATTCTTGTTGCTTTCCTTTGGCCCCTCTCCACTTTGTTGCAGTACTGTGCCAAAAACTGGATACAGTACTTCTGTTGAGGCCCTGGGAATACTGAGCAGAGTGGAAGTATTACTTCATGTGTCTTGCATACAAGACTTCTGTTTACATATCCCAGTATGATGTTTGTTTTCTTGACGGTGTGACATTGCTGACTCATATGAATCTTGATTTATCTTTTATCCTAAAAGAGCCTCTGGATGCTCTCCTGTTATTGGCATTTCATACACGTTGAAGCTTTATTTCTGTTTGACTGTAGGGCTTTCTGCTTTTCCCCATTGAATTTAATCCTGTTTCAGGCTACTTGCAACATTTGTCTATAAAATTTTATTTATAATGTTATCCTCTAAAATGCATGCCAACCATCCTGACTTGCTTGTATCTGGAAGTCTAAGAACCATACTCTATTCAAAAGTCATTAATAATGATATCCAATAGTACCAAATCTCTTCAAGCCTCCATTTGACATATTTTTCCAGTATGAGTGACAACAATTCTTTGGACATTGTTTGTATGACAATTTGAACAGAACCATCTGGAACTCTTTGAGGTATAGATGTATTTTGATGGATTCAATAACAAGCTAAGAATTTTTAGAACAAGTTTGTATAATGTCTGAATAGCAATCATACCTGTTTCAGTCTCTTTCAGGTTTTCTTTATGAAATGTATGTCTGAAATTTCCAATATTACAGTTGGATGAAGAAGGTTCCATATTGATCATGTATTCATGTGTTTGCATAATTGAGGCTAAATGCTTTTCTAATGACATTCTGGGAAAAAAATAAAAAAGAGGAGGGCAGATACACCATAAAGTACATTAAATTCTAATGGAAAACAAGACACACACCTTTGTCACTCCATACTTTGAATCAAATGTAACTTGTTCTTCATTATTTTCCACTTCAGATAATCATTTAGCCTAATTGTACTGCAAGTTCTCTTAACTTGGCACTTAAGTAAGATCAGCATCAGGGCTCAGCATTTCTTGGAAGGAAGAGCAATAGAGACAAACGTGGAATTTTCCTTTATGATTTCTGACATATTGAATAGTTGTGCAGTTGGCATTAGACATTTAAAAGCTCCACATCTCACACCAGGGCAGACACATGCTTGATAAACCACTGTTGGTGGAACTGCTCATATTTCTGAAATGCCACCTCAGTCACATTAAGAAAAAAAATATGAAATATTAATTAAAAGCTTTCTTGATTTTGAGGAGAAACAGGTTCTGTTTAACCCACAAGATGAGAAGCTGCATGTGCAAAGGCAGGATGATAAGAGAGCAAGGTGCTCTAGGTGTCCAGACTACATGTATTTTCATATGAAATACCACAAAGAAATGTGTGTGTTATGATAAATATCCCAAAATTTAATTTGCTTCTCTTTCATCTTCAATGTTGTATTCACAGGCTTAAATTTGTCTTGAGCCTGTGTATCTGATCTGTTTAAATAAGCAATTATATATTAAAACATAATTTTGGAAATACAATGAATACTTGGTATGGATAAACACTCATGCTTGCTATTGACTACGGAGAAAAATGAATGGAAACTACCCCAGGAGATGGCATAGTTATGCAGTTGGGCAACTCAACTCCCAAAAACCTCCTTGCTTAAGTCTATGAATGACAGGGATGTACTAAAATCACTTTTTACTATATAAAAGATCAGTGTACAAGAAAAAAGGTGCCTGGTGGAGTTAATGCTTTAACAATAATACTACCAAAGAGTGTTGTTTACCATTATTTAACTTAAGCAGCATAACAGGGCAAACAATCTGACTGGAAATCTTTACACATCTCGCTTGCAATGTTCAGCAAGCACATTAACAGCGTGGTGTGGTCATTTTACAGAGTGGTACAAACTTTTGCTACCAACACATCCCCTCTGGGAGGCTTTCAAATTGAACTATTTTTGTCATTGCCATCTTTACTAAATATGGGTAGCATTTTATAGATGAAAGGAAGCTAGTCTCAAAGTGTTTGATACTTCACAGTTAAAGGAAATATATGAAGTGTGGTGAAAAGCACTGGAATTAACTAACAGATCATTGCAGTAAAAAAAAATCATTGATGGCAGTATAGAAATAATTTGAAACTCTAATGCATTTTTAAAATACTAAGAAAAAATCCCTGAGCAGTTACTTTGAATGGAGTTTTCACTGAAAAAAGCCTGGGTCACCAAGTGACACAGACAATAAATATATATTGTTAAATAAATATATATTGTTTGACATTCTGTCTGTATTTTGTAACTCTCCATAAGTAGAATCACTGCAACTTCTGAATGAGTTTTTGGGAGGCAGAGGTAGTAGAGTGTGACAGGACAGGCCAGAGATGTTTAGGACAGGAGACAGGCAGCAGTGGAGGAGTTAGAGCTTATAGGTAAGTAGGAAAGGAAGGCTGGAAAGGGAAATCTGTGGGAATTTCTGAGGGGCAGAGACAAGAGTGGGAGTTTTTAGTATTCACTCTTCACAGTCCACATTTTTATGTAACATCTTCATCCATCTCAAGAGACAGAGCCAGGTACCCAGCTCACCTCATTTGGTTTTAAAGGAACGTTCCTTCCTGGCCCCTGTGAATTTTTGTGTTGCACTTGTTTCCTTCTTCACATTTTCCCCTACAAACCTGGTTAAATTTTTTTAGTGCATCCCATTGATTTTCATTTCTGCTCATGTTTTGAGCTGGCAGTCAGAAATACTCTCTTTTTTTTCTCCTGTCATTTTTTTACAGTTTAATTAGAAAACTATTTTTGATAATCAGTTTCTGTTTGAAGAAATAGCACAGTTCCAGTTTTGATTTCTTTGCCTCCTTGCTCTTAGGCTACCCTGACTAAGTAATTGTGGCATACACAGTCCACGATGTTTGCAAATGCAAACTGTACAAATGCAAATTACACCTCTGAATGTGGGAGGGCTTTTTTTAGAATATAGTATAAGTTGTACTCCTTTATGCAAGTATCTACAAAAGCACTAAAAATCATTGCCTACATAGGAAATAGATGTATGCTTCTCCCAGGCTCTGAGAAAAGGTGTGAATCAAGCTGAATGAGGTGGAATCTGCATTGAGAGAAAAAGGAATAGCATGTGTGGGAGCCTTCAACGTTTTTGCCATCCTCTTCAAGAATGCAGGGTCATTAGCTACCAAGTCATCTGGGCTGTCCTTACAGCACTTGATGGAAACAACACATTTCTCAGAGTGACTGACATGAACTGTGTCCTCTGTTACCAATACAAGACATTCTTTTAACATTTGTTCTGCTTTTTCTGCCCATGCTTACACAACAATACTCATTCTCTTTTGAGTTTCATTCATACCAATTTTTCTATTTCAAGTCTCTGTTGCTCGGATCTGCACACACTCCTCTTCTCCAAGGTGGAAATTGAAATTCCATTTGTTTGAATGAGGGAAGTGTCCTTGAAAAGAAAAGAAAAAGTGGAGTGTGTGTTTAAAAAGAAAATATATTTACTTCCATTATAATGCTGGGTTTGCCACTCACCTCTGGAGCAGAGTAGAGAGCAGCTGTTGCTTTTAATTGCACTACAGATTTGCAAATAAAACCCAAATTGTTTCTACATCACCAGTATCATCTCTAATGTCTTTACCAGACACTGTTTTCTTCTGCACTGCTTGATGACTGTGCCTTGAGTGAAACTCGGTGATTAATGTGCCTGACTAGACAGACAACTGAGTGGAAATGGTAAATAATGACTTGTTTTTATACATGTAAGAAACAGTTCCTACTCAAGCTGGAAATCCTTGCTTTTGGAAGGGCATTCTTCCACCTTGCTTCCTGCTAACCTAAGGTCATGTAAGGAGTGACTGTTTTTAATGCTGTTGACTGCAGTGATGTAAAGGTCTCTGGCCCAGACACTGCAGTGAACAAGACTTTCCACTCAGGAGTATGGTTAAGCTGAAGGCCGCAACTTTTATGAACTACATTGCCTAATAAAACAGAAAAGAACCACTGGCCAGCTGTTCCTCACAAACTACCCAGTAAAACAGGGCCAGTGAGGTTCACCAAGCACAGGACTGCGGAGGCCAAGCTAAATGTTTAAGAGAAAGCTGACCACATCCTCCTTCTGGCAATAGTGACCATGGCATGTGGTCCCACTGGAACTATCTCCTCCTACATTGACTCTGCTGGGGAGGGGAGAGAAATGTCAGCAGTAGCTTTTTAATTTGTGTAAAGCACTACCTTTTTCCCTGTATTGTGGAAAGGTAAATAACTCACTGACACCTGGCTAGTATTTAAGACAGAGCAGTAATTCTAGCCATAGTTAACATGAAAAACCCACATTGGAAACCTGCTCTCCAGTTGTGTGACTGGACAAACAAGTTCTCTTGTCTTTCCACTAGCTGAATTTACTAATAAAGCCACACCACATTTTCATTGTGGTAAACACTTTTTCTCACTTAAGTACACTATGTAACTCAGAGTATGAAGTCCAGCAACAGCCAGGCTAATAACAACAGTTACAGAAAGAGAAGGTCTTTTTTGACCTACAGAAAGAGAACTAATTTATAAATTAAGTACTTCTACTGAGACAGTCATGCAAATCTGGAATTTCCCACATGAACACAGAGGATCACTGGGAACTCCTGTTTCTTGACCCCAAACCACAATGCTTGTTGCAAAAATGGAGAAAGCTATCTTCCTCACAGTCTTGACCTGTTACCAGTCCAAAAAAAAAGCTTTTCTTCTTTTCTTTTTATGGAAAAAACACCATGGAAAAATCTAGAATTATTTTCTAGCCTGTAGTGCAGCTTTGGAAGGACCCACCTGAAGCACTGGTGTCCTGTTGTTGAATTGGAAGGCCATTTTCCCTCACCACTCATCTTGGAAGTTTGTTCTAAGGCCTGGTGGTTTCATTCCATATTATGGGTTTACCCTTCCAGCTCTGCTGATGGTGGAGTGTGCAAGCAACTGCATGGGGCTTGGTTGCCAGCTGGGGTAAGCCCTGACATCCCACCTGACAGAGAAGCTTCCACCCAATCTCTTGGTCCCTCTCCCTCAGCAGGAGCAGGGTGAGAATCAGAAGGACAAAAGCGAGAGATGAAGGTTGAGATAATTACAGTTTAATAAGTGAAACAAAGCTACACACACAAGCAAAATTTTTTTAAAGGAAATTAATTCTCTACTTCCCATCAGCAGGCAGATGTATAGATGCTTCCTGGAGGGCAGAGCCTCAGCATGCCTATTTGGGAAGACAAGTGCAATAATCTCAAATGTCCACTTTCCTCCCCCTTTCCCTCAGCTTTTTTTACTGTGCACAATAATTGCATTTGCTTTCTTCACACAGAAATCACATTTCCAATAGATCTAGTAGCCATCTCATTCTTCTCTTAGACTATTAGCTATTAAATCTCATCTTCTCCTGAATATTAAGTTACTAGTTTCCAAGTGTTTGACTTTGCAGTCTATATGGCTGAATCTTATCCCACATCAATGGTTTTGGGCCACAGCTATCCAGTTCTCTTGGCCCAGTATCTTGAGCCTCTGCTGTAGTTTCCCAAAATCCTCTTAACCAGTTAATCACCCTGATCCTGCTTTTTGTAGGCAGCTCTTTAAGAAATGCATTACACAATGTTGCACCTGAAACTTATTGCTCAGGTGGCCCATCCCCTGCAACCTGATACTTCTTTCAGTAACATCCATCATAATTTTCTCTTTATCTAATTCTCCCATCTTCACCTTATCTACCAATTTCCATTTTTCTGCCTTAATGTGTAGCTACTCCCATACAGAGAAATGAACCCAAGACTTAAAATACCTTTCTGTCACCCCTGCCTTTTTCCCAGGCTCATCTTCACTCCCTGATTCTCCAGCTCCTGCCCTCGAGGGGTGCAGGAGGATAAGGAATAGGGGCTGTGGTCAGTTCATCACACATAGCCTCTCCCTCTCCTTCTTCTGCAGGGGCACACTCTTTCCCTGCTTCACCATGGGTTTCCCAAGGGTCACGGCCTCTTTCAGGGATCTGCCTGTTCCAGCATGGGGGCCTGTAGGAGCTGGTGGTGGATCTCTGCTCCACCATGGAGCTCAACAGAGCCCCTGCCTCTCCAAGGTCTGCACTACAGGCTGCAGGGGGATAAATAATCTCTGCTCTGGTGCCTGAAGCACCTCCTTCACCTTTTTCTCCACTGACCTTGGTGTCTGCACGTTTGTTCTTCTCACATATTCTCACTTCTCTGTTCAGATGCACTTATGCAGGTTTCCCCCTCTCTCCTTAACTCCTAGAGGTGCTGCCACTGTTGCTGTTGGCATGACCTTGGCCGGTGGCAGGTCCAGCTTGGAGCCAGCTGGTATTGGCTCATGTTGGACATGATGGAAGCTTCTGGCAGCTTTTCACAGAAGCCACCCCCATCCCCTGCTATCAAATCGAGGACACACAAACCCAATACATTATCATGTCTAAATTGCCCATGTCTAAAAAATCTTTCAGCAAATCAACTGTCACGTTAATATGACAGGTAAAGGAAACCTGTGTTGCAATGTATCCTGTTTTTCACTTGCCTACAGGTCCTTATTAACATTCTTTTTCATTCTGAACTACGTGTCAAAAGAAATCCCTTGGAAATACATCAATTAAATCTTTTATATAATCTATCAGTCTGTGAAGACTGTGTGAACAATACAGAAGACAAACTCGATTTTCTGAAAAAATTATTAATTGCAAATCATATTTAATAACATTTGACATAAATATGATAGTGAATATATCCCTTGAAGCACTTTTATGATCATCTTTCACAGCAATAATT
The DNA here is from genome assembly GCF_037042795.1 of Molothrus aeneus. NCBI lineage: Eukaryota > Metazoa > Chordata > Aves > Passeriformes > Icteridae > Molothrus > Molothrus aeneus. Next base: position 59,409,574 of record NC_089649.1, on the reverse strand, counting down.
ATTAACTATTGATCTTCATCCAAGGAATTGCACATACACGAGTTGAATGAATCTTGACATTGGAAACCCTCTGCAATCCCCTTTCTGCCAAGTCTAGACAATCTGCTCAAAGTCATATATGTTACTAGCCTCAAAGGGAAGAAAAGAGCTCCAGATTTCCAACTTTGAGCTCTCCAAATATACATTTATCTGCAACATTAAACTGCAGATGTCATAGTCATGACAGTGCAGCTCTGTGTTCACTGCAGCACATGCCAACCATGCTTTCAGAGTGCTCAAAGCTAATTAATTCCCCAGACTCCTAGACTTTATTATACTGGTTGCTGTAGAGCCTCTACTCCTCTGCTCCTTCACTGTGCAACCTCATCTATAAGTACTTGGCAGCTGGAAGGTACTGATGTCCAGTATAGTTGTCTGTCATTTTGTGTAAAATTGTCTCATTGTTCTTTGATTGTCCCCCATGACTGTGGAAACTTTTTTTTTCTTTTTCCCTAGATTGCAATTTGCAGTTTTTAGGGAACAAATATGATCTATTGGCTATACCTGTGTACATCACCTAGAGAACTGAGATCCTCATGTCTGACTACAGATTTTAGCTGCTGTGAATATTCAAGCAATGCAGTCATGTGTATAGTTCAGTCTGGAGTTATTGGATGCACACTTTCCTGTGAAACTTTCATGGGAGAGGTAAGTTTGCACTGACTGCAGACACCCAAGACTGATTTTCTTGAGCAAACTATTTCAGTCCAAAATTAATTTGAAGTATCTATGGAATGTCATTTAGTATCCTCCAACTCAGCTATGTCCCGTTGTTATAGTCTGTATAAGATACAGTACTCCAGAGGATGAGCATTTCCTCCACAGACCCACCAGCCAGCCATCAGCTGTGCCATCTCATTGCCACGTCAGCAAATGAAGGCAAAGCACTAACTTATCCAGAAAATGGTCCCCATCTGAATAGCTTAACGTAATATCTCAATCAGCTTTGAAATGTATTCTATGCCCAATAGGTGTGTGTGTCACTACCCACCATGACAGAGAGCTCTGACTGTGTTCAGGAGCCAACAGCTGCAGCAGTTCAGGATGTCACATCCACAATTTCTTCATGGTTTGCTACCACCACTGGCAGCAATTAATGTGCACCCACACCTCACCCACACCACAGCCTCACCTGAGCATCCTAAGCCATGATATGAGCAATCAGGCTGGGCACAAGTCCCTCCAGCTGCTGCAGCTGCTGTCACACCCAGCAAACTGGAGAGCTGACATCCTGGCTGGGAGCTGGCCTGTCATAGGTCTAATGAACATGCTTTCTTAGACATTATTTGTGTAATTTAGCACAATAAAGTTCACAATGTCAATGCGTCTCAGCTGGAATGACAACTCATATTTCTGATAGTTTTTCTGTTCATCTTTCTTATTGCACATGAAATCAGAACTGTCGCCCGGTTTTCCATAAGGGACTATGACCAGCAGAATTACGTCTCTTGGATAACTGGTTTTCAAACCCCTACTTTGTATCAATTTTCTTCTGATGTGGTATCAAAAGTTGTGACTCACTCAAAGTGTTTTTCCTCAACGCTAGCTTATGTGCTTCCAAACTAATTTCTTCCCAGGAAATTCTACATCTTGAGGGCAATTTTATTATTGCTGCCAAAACTGTAGGTGTTTCTGATGGAGATGAAGTGCTTTATGGCATGATTATCTCAGATCTAAGTCAAGCCAAACCATAGAGGTGTATTAGCAACGTGGTAAATATAGAAAATACTAAGGAAGAGAGAGTTAGGAGAAGCATCCCAGCAAAAGCTGGAAGAAAACTGTGACAGAATTTGCATATCTAGTACTCTACTCAAGTAGACCAAGAAGAAATGGTGCAATTAAGGTTTTGAGAACATGCAATTATTACTAAAGAAAATTAGGTATTATTTTCTATTTCCAGAGAATTCCACCATCTACACTTTTAGCATCTTATAATGCATCAGTTGTTTTTATCTTACTTTACTTTGGTAAAATTCTCACCAGTTAATAACACACTCAAATTCATATTCAATTTGACAATATATTCAATTAATTGAGAGCTTACTCAGCTTATTGCATAGACTTAACAGAATACTATAAAAATATCTAGGCTACTATGAGAATTGAGACTCTGACTTAAAATGAGATGTGGTGTGTCTTTAATCCTTCTCATCATTTGACACAATTTGAAACATTTAGAGTGATTTTCTATTCTTACTTATAAGTAGAATGCCTGTTTTTTTAAAGGAAATATGATATTTGAGTTGCTAGTGTTCTTTTTAAATGGACAAAGGTACACCCACAGACACAGACAGTATGTATCTGTGACTGCTGGAGCACATCAAGTGAAGTGGCTGGATTTTAGATTCCTGCTGGCAAACACAAACATGTTGGATGCTGTGCAATTCTGTCACTTCACTTTGGTTCTTCAATGGCAGTTGTAATCTTCTGAAAAAAAATTGGTCTCATAAATTTCTGAGCTCTTTGGCTGAGTTCCTGCAATCCTTTGCCTATGCAAAACTGCCTTCTACTCAAGCTTTGTTATCCAGTAAAATATTACGAAAGTTCTCCACTGATCTCACTCTGTCATGCAAGAACTTTTCCAAGACATTGCCTGCTAGATTTCAGCTTTAACTGGTAGGCGTTATTATGTTTTCATTTTCCTCAATCAGGCAATGTCTGTCTCAAGAGCAAAACAAGGATCCTTAAGCCAGACTCTTGCACTGCACATGCAAAGAAATTTTTTTGAGATCAAAGGGGAAAGTCTGGCTGGTCTGAAGGGTGATATCACTGCTAATCCTGTTCATTTTCTGCCTAGTGAGAATGAAGAGCAGAAAACTTTATATTGTATACACTGTAAACAGAACAGAGGGCATGAGCCTGTCAGCCTATCATTGACACGAGACATGCAGACCTGGATCCTGACAAGGATATTTTGTGAGCAAAGGCAATAATGAGGTTTTGAAAAGCACACATTTAAGAGTAATGGATGCTTTAGAGCTGTGCTCCTACAAGTTGTGATTTAAAAGGCTGGAGGCTTCAATTTCAACCACTAAAATTCAAAATGACAGAAACTTACAAAATTTTATTGCTCTGCATTTAATAAAATTTACATTTACAAGCTGTCAATTTGAAATGCTGAATAGCTCATAGTTTAGAACACTGAAAACCAGTTTGAATTACTCTTGCAGTCCATTGCTGCCTACTCACAGTCTTTCTCAGATATCCAGAATAATCCATTCATCACACACTTTTCCTATCTGTCTTAATTCATCTTTGGCCCCAAAAATATATTGGCTTTGAAGGAAGGTCAGGGAAAGAAATGCATCTTGCTGCCATTAAGAAACCAAAAAAAAAAAAAAAAAAGCCACCACCAAACCAAAACACGTAAGCATAATGACTGAAAACTCCCTTTCTGCTTGCCTAATGTGCTAATATAAGAGCATTAAGGCCAATGTGCCATCTACAGCTTGGTTGCTCTGGCTGTCTGGATTTTTTTGTTAATTTACAGACTCAATTATGTAGACTCTTAAATTCACAGCATTAGTGGGTGGGAAGGTAGATGGTTAATGAAAAAACACAGAGTAGGAAACTTCTGTTTTATGTGTATCTTGGGTGACATTTTTAGAAGAACAAGGATCAAAGATTGTAATTTAAAGAAACTCTCAAGACAGGAATAAATGTACATGACTTTAAGGCACCCCTAAAAATTATGGGATGGCTAATATCCCCATGCTTCTGTGGTCTGTTTTAAAACAAAAATATTAAGCCAAATGTTTGGCTCTATATAATAAAAACAGATTATCTAATGGTTTCCAGTGGGAAATATGAGAAAGAGCATTCATAAAGACTCTGTAATAGTTATGAATTATAAAGACTTCCTCATTTTCAGTATGAACAGAGACCCCAATAGAAACTGTTAGATATTTATTCACATGCCCTCAAAGGGACTGTGCATGGACATTTTTAATTAACATTATTTGCAACACCCTACTCAAGTTGTTCATTATGAATTTGACATGTTTTGAAGTCCTGACCAGAAAGTTTTCATCACTTACTCTAATCACACCATTCTTACATGATTTTAATACTTTTAAAGAGTTACAGTGATTTGCAATCTATACTTATGTTAATGAAGAAAGAAAACAATGTTTAAGTAATCAAGATCATAACATTAAAAAAGGAAGTCAGGAAACATAAAATAAACTTTGGCATGCCATTAGGCCTTCTCTGTAAGAAAAAAACAAGTAAAAAATAAAGGTACAATTTGACAGCACTTTTGTGTTTCCAGAGACACCCATTTTGTTGCCATTTCACTCTTCTCTTTTCAGCTGCCCAAAATGTTTTGACATTTATTACTGGGTATACTAACTTCTCCTCCATCTGTCCTCACTGGCCTGATGTCTGTGCCTATCAGTACAAATTATTAAGATGGTGTAAAATGTCTTTGTCTTGCCTCATTTGAATGATTTTCCTTAGCTTTTCTCTTTCATGCAGTTTTAGCTACTGAAGCCAAAGGTGCATGGTGATTCTGCACAGATTTGTCTTAGGTTACAGCACTGGTAGTGAAGGCAGAAAATATGCAGTAAAATATTGACATGACCTTCAGGTTTGTGTCTGTGCGGGATAAATAAATTGTGCTACTTTCTTCCTAGAGAATGGTAAACATAACTAGAAGAAAAGTGGCACTGGAGAGAGCTGAGAGTACCTGAGAGCTGTACCATGACAGAGACAGAGATACCTGCTCATCTTCTTGAAGGTCTCACAGGCTCAAATATGTTTAAACTTTGCTCTTTAGCTAGGAGCTAAAATGTTGAAATATAGCCTTTTAAATAAAACGGGCACTTGGCATATCCCTCTGAGAGCATGTGTTTAACTGTCTCGGCTACAACTTTTATGTTCGTAGCTACACGTTTTCGTTGAAATTGGTTTCGTAAATAACAGCTGGAGCTGTAGAACACAAGATGGCAGTGTCAGACGCCACGTACCAGCAGGGGACTGTGGGACGGTCCAGAGGGATCTCCTGAGAGAGGAGACAAGCAAGAAGCGCTGAGATCTTCGTCCTTTCTTTAATACCACTGTGGAACAATTGCTAGGAAGCTGGGAGACCTTTCCGTTCTAACAATACCTAGAAAATACTCTGCAGAAGGAATGAAGGTACAGTATGCTCTGCAGAATAGGTTTTGCTCCACACAATTCACTGAGATCTCCAGGTCTAAGGTGGTGTGTTAAGACATTAACAGTAGTATGTATCTTACAAAGTTATCAAAGAAAAGGGACCTTCTGTCTCTAAAACATTCCATTTCTTTCCTTATCCTAGCAGAGAATGAACATATGAGTTCTTCTTTTCCCTCTCTTCCCCGCCCCGCCCCAATTTATATATCACTGGTCTTTACATCGATACATATAGTAAGAGGATAATCTGTCAAAAACATATAGGAAAATTTATTTACTAGTTCTTGAATGCCATGGTGTTTTTCCTGATTTTAGGAAGCTCCCTATAATCGATGAGGGTGTGCATGTGAAGGTCGGGGTGGAGAGGGTGTGAATGTGATCTAAACCGTGGCAAAAGCGCCAGACCGAACCTGCCCGAAATGGAGCCAGCTGAGTCCAGACGCCTGCCAGAAAATTTAGGGGGAAATAATTTTAAAGACCCTTTAATCAAACCTGCATGTCCAAAGCGAGGAAAGGTCATTAGTAATTACTGTTCTGCTGAATTCGAGGGATTCTTACTGGGGTGTCCTTCATGACTTCCTTGGCACTACCGAGCACCTGAGCCCCAGTCCCTCTCCCACGGAGGAACGTGGGTCTATTCCTTTACATGCTGGAGGTGGGACCCTCAGTCCCGGAACTCCGGGATCCCCCGGCGATGTGTTTGGAAGGGCCGTTTCAGCCCAGCCTGCTTTGCCCAGGCGAGCAGCCCCGCTCCCGGCAGTCAGGCGGTTCCTGCTGATGTGCAGTTGCTCGGTTTTTTTTAGTATTTACTGGGCTGGTGGTATTTTTTTTTCCCCCCCATCATCTTTACCTCAAATTCGAGAGCTGAGAAAGTATTTTGTTTAATTCTTGGGGAAAGTGCAATAACACCTCAGACATCCTTGAAAATTTAACTAGAAATAAACTAGTTTAACTAGAAATCCTTATCAAAATACCTTCTCGGGAGCCGAGAAACCTCAGACAGACAATCCTTCTAGTCTTTATTTTAAAGTGTATGGACGGCTAAATCCTTGCACTTGCTCGCTTAAACAGGCTGTGAGACCCCATTTCCTCAGCTGTTCAAAACGGGGGTCTGTGTGTTCGTCCTTTGCGGGGACGTTTTGCTGCCGTGGAAGGTGCAGCAGGGCCGGGGCGGTGCGGTGCCAGGCCGGATTCAGCACTTTCCCGGCGATGACAGTTCCCGCTGGCCGCACCGAGCCGGCTCCGGCGGCCGCGGCCCTGCGGTGCCCCCGGTCCGCATGCCCGCCTCGCCCGTCGGGCCTCTCGCCCCAGAGGAGAAACGAGTTCATAGTGGGTTTTGTAGAAGCACTCGCGGGGAACAGCCTGGGGACTCATCTCACCGCGGGTACTGCGAAGGGCCGGCTAATGCCCCGACATGCTCCGATGTGTGATCTTCACCACGGTAATCGCCAGCCCCACTGGAAACACGCGTGGCTGCGTGGTCCTGTCTGTGTTTCTGTGTCACTCTGACTATCATCGGGCTGCGTCGGGGAACACTGCAATGCGGGGCAGAGCAGCACAACATCAGGACCTGACTTTGCTCCCTCTCTGCCCGTCCTTGCAGCTGTGACCGGGGTATCCGCAGTCAGTTATTCCTGACAAAGGAAATGTTTCGTGTGACTCTTCAAACGTTAATGCAGCAGAAATACCCAGGGTTTAAAAAGCAGACGATGCCTGCCGCTCTGTAGAAACCTGGAGTTTCTGCCTTGCAGCACTTGGGCAGGAATGTTGTGCCATCGACATTGAGGTCGATGCGCATTGCGCTTCCGTCGTGCGGGATTAAAGTCAAACGACGGTGGCTTCATTCGTTTATGAACGATAAAAAACCCAAAACCAAACACAACTAAACAAACAAACAAAAAACAAATAAAACCAAACAACCCCGAAGAAATCACGCAGGGTGAATCCTCACACTTTCTTTTCGCCAAACGAGACCCAGTACTGGCGTGAATCTGTCCGCAGAGCGTGTGGGTGCCCCGACGGCCGGGCCGGGCCACGGGGCTGGGGCTGGGACGGAGGCGCGGAGCTGCCGATTCTGCTTCCATTGGCTGCACCGGCTCCCACAGAGACACCTCACATCGTGTGCACCTAGCTCTAGGGGAACTGCGGAGGTAAATACCCCAGGAAACGTGATGGAAGCCATGCAAAGGCACCGCGCGCCCTGTTTGCAGCCGAACCTCCCCGTCACTCTTTGCTGTCTCTCCCACAGAGGACAGTTCAAGGCCGTGGGCCGTGGAGGGCCGAAGCACAAATACGTGCGGGTTTCCCTGGCCGCGATGGGGATAAGAGCGGCGGGAAGGGAAGAGCCCGCGGGGACGGCTCTGGCTCGCGGATCGAGCCGCTTTCCGTCTGGGATTCCTCTGAGATGTGTAAGGGCCTCGGGGCGAGGAGAGGAGAGGAGAGGAGAGGAGAGGAGAGGAGAGGAGAGGAGAGGAGAGGAGAGGAGAGGAGAGGAGAGGAGAGGAGAGGAGAGGAGAGGAGAGGAGAGGAGAGGAGAGGAGAGGAGAGGAGAGGAGAGGAGAGGAGAGGAGAGGAGAGGAGAGGAGAGGAGAGGAGAGGAGAGGAGAGGAGAGGAGAGGAGAGGAGAGGAGAGGAGAGGAGAGGAGAGGAGAGGAGAGGAGAGGAGAGGAGAGGAGAGGAGAGGAGAGGAGAGGAGAGGAGAGGAGAGGAGAGGAGAGAAGGGCCCGGCTGCTCCGCGTGGGACTGGCTACGGGCCCTGCCGGCCGCCTCACGCACACCCACGGCCGCGGGGCTGCGGTCCGGGGCTGGCCATGGAGAGCAGCCGGGCTCCGGCGGCCTGGGAAAGGGCCAGGGGTGCCGGGGGGTGGGTGGCATCCCAGGTGCCCCGCTCGGAGGAGAGGGGCTCGCTGCAAATGTCATCAGGACCTCGCCGCCGAGCCCGGCGCATTTCAGCCACATATGGTGGGTGGATTTAGGTGTCAAAAGCCGGCGAATTAGAAATGGTAATTGTCCGTCATTATGGGTGAAACGCGATCTATCACAACAACTGGAACATGTCTGGGCGCTAGCAAAAATAATTTGAATGATTAGCGATCATTATGGATGTCAAGCCGCGTCCATTAAGTTGTATGAAGAAATTATCCTTGACGTGCGAAATCAAACTACAAATACACAGGCCTGGCATTGAGAAGACCCTCCCTGCCGGGCCGCGGGAGGCCGGGAGCAGCCCCGCGGGGCGCTGGCAGGGCCCGGGAGAGGCGCTGGGACCGCTGCGCTGCCGGGGCCGGGCCGCCGGGAGCTCCCGCCCCGCTGTCTGCCACGGCCGGGGGCGAGAGCTCTGCCGTGAGCTTGCATGGCCCTGCCCATGGCCAGGGGACAGGGGACAGGCGCTCAGTCAGCCGGAGAAGGTTTTGCAGGGAGTGGGAGGCAAGAAGCAGAGAGCCGGGCGGGATGCGGCAGCGATGGGAGGTTGTGCCGAGCAGCCAGCAGACACCTCCCGGAGGTGCAGGAGAGAAAAGATGGGGAGAGCCTCTGGGATATGTCTTCTGCCAGACACACGCTGCATCCCGCGTAGCTGCTCCTGTCCTTGGTATGCGGGGATGTCCGGGGACCCGCTGCCCCGGTCCCGCGGGTGCAGCGACCCCGGCCCCTCCGCGCTCTCCAGCCCTCGGCCGCCGCCCCCCGCTCAGCCCCGCCGTGCCTGCCTGGCCGAGGGCTTTGCCACCCCTCTGAAAACAACATTCTTCCCGAGGCGACACCGGTTTACGAGTAGTTTCCATATTGCAAATCTTGCATTTATTATTTTCCAAGATAAAAATGTCGGGGTTTTCCTTTTAAAGTTCGCCCTGTAAAAAGGGCTTGCGATAGATTTTTTTTTTTCTTGCAGCTTATTTTCTGTTCCTTTTTAGTGAAATAATTTGTTCGCAAAAACGAAGTGGTTATTTCAATATCTTTTGGAGGCATTTTGGGTAAAACTATGTTATTGTGTTCCCATGAGCCATGACCTGACACGGACACCTAAACACAACTTCCCAGTGACCGCGAATCCGCGCAGCAAAAAGCAAAATATCTTCTCGAAGACCGGGGAAACCCGTCTGCTTCTTGAAGACATTTTTTTTTACCCAGGAAGTTAGTAAAATTTCAGACAAATTAAAGGAACTTTCGCAGTTGCTTGACAAAAGAGTGGGGTTTATAAACCAGCAAATGAGCACGTGTTCTTTTCTTCTTCTGGGAAAATGTATTACGTCCATAGAAGTTCCCACTTTGCCACCATTTTTCATTCTTAACTGGATAAAGATAACCTCAAATCGTCTATTATTATTATTAATAATAATGATAATAATATTAATAAGCCAAGTAAAGACTATTTGGCTTATGTGGTCATTTTGAAGTACTGTGCCGCCGTGCAGAACAGAGTGGCAATGCCGCCGCCTCGGTAAATCCGCGCACGACACGAAGGGAAACGTCCCCGTGGCTTTTCGGCGGTGCCTTCAGGGCTCCCCCCGCCGCCACCCCCCTGCCGCCGCCCAAGGCAAGTCCCAAACACGACCTGTCCCTTGCTTTCGCCCCATGAACAGAGGAGCCCGGCACAAACCCCGCCACCGACTTCTGGCTCTGCCGACAGCCGGCAAGACCACATTCCCTCCCTCCCCTTCCAGCCTACCCAGCTTTATTCGTACAGTTTGCAAATCTGTATTATTCCCGCACAAGCCAAAAATAATATTAGTCCTCTCCACGCGCATTTCATCCCTAATTATCACTCGAGTCCTTTGCGACACAAAGCGTTTCTCTGGCCAGTTTAAGCGCGGCGCAGATCCGTGTGCAAAGTGATTTACCCCGAGCCGGGAGACCAGCAGCGGGGGTTTCGCTGTCGGACGGCTCTAGCGGGGAGCGGATCGCCGCTGCTGCGCGAGGTCCTCAGAGCGCCGGAGCCGACAGGCAGGGTCGGGCTCTGAAGCAGCGGGCAGAGGTGCTTTTCAGAGCCGTCACAGCCTGCAGGATTTGCTTTCCCCACAGAGCAATTTAGGGAACATCGCCGAACCCGCGCCCCCGCCCCGAGCAGCGGCTCCTGTGCCGTGAGCGCTCCCCCAGCGCCGGCCCCGGCCTGGCGGCTACCCCCGGCAGCCCCTCTGCCCGGCCGCCGGCGCCCCTCGCAAGCTGATACCCTCCAGACCCGGAGAGCTGAAAATCAGACCCGTCTTTTCCTTTTCACTCGTTGTATGGTTTTCTGCCCTTCTTGTTCGGTGTGGAAGCACTGTTTTACTTGTCAATCGGCCGTGCACAAAAAGGTTGCGTGTGGCCTTCCTAGCTCCCATGATTCTTTTCTTTTTTCCTTCAATTTTTTTAAATAAAGAAAAAAATGTTAAAAAACCTATGAGCATTTAAACTTCTTTTATTATTATTATTATTATTATTACTACTACTATCTGTGTTGCTACTCTGGCGGGAAGGACATTGTTCACCATATCTGGTGGCTATTTGCACCCCTCTGTAGACCTCACGTAGTCCTTGCGGGTCGCCTTCTGATCCCCTTTCTGTCTCTCCCAGCGCCGAGCCACTGCTGCGGGAGAGATTTCCCTGGCTAGTTTCTGTTTCAGCGGAGGATGGGTTGCTGGCTGCCATCCGTGTCCTTCGGGAGCCCAAGCCGTGGCCTCTTTACTACCGAGTCAGACTTTAGGCAAGAAGCCACAGGCGCACCTGAGAACCACAAAATGGCTTAACCTGCAGCTCTGCAGCCACCAGTCCCCACTCTAATCTTTTTCGAGGATCACGCTGACTATCGCCAGCATCACTTGGGATGCCAAACACCTCTGTCGGCTCCGCAATGGGGCAGCAGTCTGGGGAAACACGGGAGAAAGAGCCGGGGATGGTTCTTCGGTCACCCCAAGGGCCTCGGACCGAGGAGCCAAACCCCTCATCCTCTGCCAGGGTTTTCCTCTGTGGGCCGTAGGACCTGTCTAGGAGGGAGCCAGGGAGGTGTCTGCGGCTGAGGGTGGAGGAGGGCAGCCCTCGTCCCCGGCCTGCCCCAGTCACCGCCACAGCCCCTCCCGGGCCGGCCCGGCCGTGAACTCGCCCTCTCTCTCGGCTCCGTCCCTCCCTTAAAAAAAACAACGAACAAAACCCAAAACAAAACAAAAATCCCACACCACAAATATTAAACGTGTTCTAGGAAAATGGGAAGCCCCACCTGCGGGTAAGAGTCCGCCCTGTCCCATTGTCCCTCGGCAAGGAGCGGGCCAGCTCCGGTGCGGGGCAGCGCGGCTGCCCGGGCGCGGAGCGGAGCGGGTCCCGCAGGCGGCAGCCCCAGCGGGGCCGGGAGCCCCCGGGCAGAGCCTGCCGGCCCACCAGAGCCTCTGCTGGCCCCCGGAGGAGGGTGTGCTGCCTGTCCCGGAGCGGTGCGGTGTCCTGGCACTGACCGCCGCGACACTCGCTTGGGAAACGCGTCATTTGCTCCCTGGTTCACCTTGCTCCCCGGTTAATCACGCTGTTTCCCGCAGCAGCGGACAACGCGAAGGAAAAGTCACTTTCTTGAGGCTTTCAGAAAGGTTGGGAGAGGTAATATCCTTAATTATGTGGCCGGGATAAAAAGACCTGCCCTTTATTTTTCCCATCACCTCGGGAATAGCCAGGCTGCTCGATGGAGACACTACTGGCAGCGCCCTGGATCTCCAGAGCCCGCAGGGTGTGGCTTTCCAGCACCCCTGTCTTTGTCTTCGGAGCCGTTCCAGAGGAGCGGCTGCCCCGGTGGTTTGGTGCTGCAGACCCGGGGGAGCCGCTGGAAAGGCGGCCGGGATTCCCCGCGGCCCGGCCCGGGGCCGCCTCGGGGCTCGTCGCCGTCCCACTGACAGGAGCAGCGGAGCGGAAAAAAGCCTGCCAAGGCCTGCCGGGGAGAGGCCCTTAACCTCGGGCCACCTTTGGCCCCTGCTCCCGGGAGCCCCTGGGAGGCTGGGCAGGTGCTGCACTGCCGGGGGGGCTGCCTGTGCCCCGGGATCTTCTGCTGCTTCTCTTCCTCCCGGGAAAATGTCGCTGATTTCTACCTGAATGTGTGTGTGTGTGTGTGTGTGCAGAGAGGGGGGCAAATCAACGTGGTTTCCTGTTTTATTACCCTGCGAGCGAGCGGGAGGTAGCTAAATATAGGCAGCCTCCCGGCTGCAGAGCTGGACTCTGCGCCTGTGCGACTGTTTAATACACAAACACAAGCGCCAATGGAGACATATGCAAAGATATACACAATTTACATTACATTTCAACAATCGAATTTCTTGGAGCTGCGGTATTTCCCCCCTCTCCCCCTTGTCTTTGCAAGAATTTTTTTTTAAGACTACAGCTTGCCCACGGTCAGATGGAAAATGATTCCCACGGCCCCTGTACGGTTTGGGGTTTGTGAGAGAGACCGAAATTGGGACACATCGTTAGGGAGATTATTTTTATGTAGCAGCCGTGTATGTGCTGATGAGCTGAATGTGTGTCTAAGGGTGGTGAAGAGAGCATGTTAGAGCCCAGGTTCTGCTGATAATTTAAGAGCCGAAAATATGGAGTAATTCCTTTGGCCTTAGTACAGTTACATGCGCGTTACTGGAGATTTTGCCATTAAGAAAATATAAAGGACGCAGAGAGTTTGCTTTATATTTCAAAAATCAAAATTATTAAGAAAAAACAGGAGTAGAAATGCCTCAAATTCCAGAAAAAATCCATTAAATTATCGATTAAATTTTCCCAGTATCACATACTGACGTTTGTCAAGTATCAGATTTTGACAACATCAAAAAAGGACACTGTCGATGCATAAATGTTCCGTATTAAACACCAATACTAAAATTCCGGGCAACTTTATTCGGATCAGCTTTTCCAGCAACTTCTATCACGAGTAAAATGCATGTTAGTTTTACCTGGTTCATAGGAAATTAGTTTGACACTTTCTTCTGAGTCTGTTACCCAGTGTTACAACCCAAGGAATCTCTAATAGCAGTCACTTCCCTTTTATATCAGGAGATTCCCTAGAGCACTACATTTGTTAGTAAGCACAAATCAAAATAATACAACACAATGACCGAAGGTGGAAAAAAAATAGGCTTAGAGATAGTCTGCTCCCTCGAACAGAGGGCTCGATAGAACCACAGCCGACCTTGCTGGAAGCCACCCCCGCCGGGGGCAAAACCTCCGCTGGTCTGAGCTGTACCTTTCAGTTTGCATCATTGTGCTATATTTCACACGAAATTATCCAAAGCAAGTCAAAACTAATCAACTTCCCTTTATCTGCAGCACTAAAACCTAAAGATGCATCATCCCAGACACGTCAGGTAACATCCTCTGCTGTGTAAAACCTACCTCCCAGCAAAGGCTGTGATGAGGAGGCTCTGCAGTCCCCAGACCTCTGCTTTTCTGTTTAGCAGAACCAGACATCCCACACTGTCTGCAGTGGGACAAATAGAGGAGGGATCAAGCTTGGCTGTACCATCGAACCTGAGATGGGAGTCAGCAGCTCGGTGCCTTGTACGGGGCTGCAGGCAGAGAAACGTCCCCAGGGGCCAGGAAAAAGCAAACCGCGGGGCAGCAGTGGCACCTTTTTACCTCCCTAAGTGCACGGGGGTCCAGATTCTGCTGTCCAAAATTTCGTTTTTTACAGGAAGGAAAGTGTTGGGAATGTCGGAGGGAAATAGTTACAAAAAAAAAAAAAAAAAAAAAAAAAAAAAAAGAAGAAGAAGAAAGAGATGGGAGCTTCGGATCGGGCCAAATAAGTGTCAGTCCTCCCGTATCTGCCAAGGGACTGCTGCATCTGGAGCACTCCTTTCGGCAGCGGGACCGCCGATACGCCCGGCAGAGCAAAACCAAACCCAAAGCATTTCCTCCGGTGTCACGACGGCTGTCGGCTTTGTGAACAGAGAGCTCGTCCCCAGCCCGTGCTGGGGAGTACTGCTGGAGGTGCCAGCGCGGGGACATCTCACCTGCGGGGTGCCCGAGCCCGGGCAAAGCGAAATGACAGCAAGGGAGGGCCGGAGCGAGGGGCTGGCAGGGAAACAGCCCGGCTGCATCTTGGGGCGGCTTGCAGGCACAGCGGCCGATGGAGCAGCAGGGGCTTCCTGCGAGCCACTCCGTGCCCGGGAGCCGCAGCGAAACCCGTGCGAACCAGCGGGAAAGGAAAGAAGCCGGCGGTGATGAAGAATCAGCGGCGCCCAGGCAATGCGGCCGCCTGTGAGCCTGGTCCGGGCAGGGCTCCTGCGGCGCTGAGAAACAGCTGCAGCCATCACCGGGTCCGGTCCCTCGGAGCGCCACTGCCCGGCCCCCGGGGGAAGCTGCCCACCCCAGGTGAGCCTGCCGTCCCCTTCGGCCAGCGCCGGCCTCGGGGAGACGCCCAAGGACAGCAGCCGACGGCGGGGAAGAGCCGCCGGCACCGCGCCGAGGGCCCGGGCTCTCGAAGGAGGCTTGGAGGAGATTCAGTCCAAGGCGGGAGGCTGCCCCAAGTGGCTATCGCGGCAGTGTCGGGATACAGACGGCCTGGGCAGTTTCGCCGAAGCCCCCTCTTGCAGCCCAATCCTGAGCCTGCGCCCCCGGTGTCTCTGCCAGGCTCCGGCAGGGAGAAAACAACCCACCGAGCCACGCACTCGCCCCAGGATCCGCCAGGGTTTCACCGCGGTAGAGGGGCCGCAGCCTGCACGGTGAGGCTGCCACCGACCGGGAAAAGCAGCTCGAGTGGCTCCTCCGGCTGCACCGCGTCCTCACCGCTACCAGCACCCGTAAATTCAGCCACTGATCCCGGCTCTCCGGCAGATGGGGGATCGCTCCATCTGGGACAGGCGTTACCAAAGAAGTGATTAAGGCGCCCGGCCAGAGCTCCTGGGTCCCCTCTGCCTCCCGTAGAGGGAACGGGCATCAGTGCTGACCGGTGCAGCCGGGAAAGGTGGCCCAGATCTCCGCCAGGCCCTACAGTCCTCACCGTGCGAGTGGGAAAAGGAGGGATGTGGTCTGAGCTACGGCCTGAGGTCTGCTGTGGGGGAAAAATATCACTGGGGAAATCCGTGTCTGCTCTCAGGAACGACAGAAGAAGCAGAAATAAGTGTTAAACTAAAGTTTATAAATTAAAAAAAAAAAACCCAAACAAACAACAAAACAAGTACAGCGGGTAGCTTACAAACATTCACAATTCATTTGAAGTAAATAATCTAGTTGAGTGCACAGTGCCATTAAAAGGGAAATGGAGGGGGAAAAAAAAGAAGGGGAAAAAAAGCAACGAGTTACCTTGGAAGAAAGAGACTGTAATTACATTGCTGAGAAGATCAGAAACCCCCACCCCTGGAGGAGAGCTCTGCTGAAGAATTGTAAAAGGCACTGATGGTATTAAAGTTTCCTGTTACATCGATTTCTTAAAAAGCCTGACTAGAAATATTCACATTGAATATAAAAATAACAACAACTTTAATACATCTGGAAAGTGCGAAAAAACTGTAACTCCTCCCTCCCCGAACACGGAAAGATCTCAGGAAAAAAAGGAAAACAAGAAGTCAGAGTTTCAATGTAAGTCTCACCCTTTTGTGACATATTTATCCTTTGCCAGGGATCATGGAGTACAGGAATAACATGGGCAACAAGAGCAGGGGGACCTGAAAGAGGCTTCCATACATTCAGCACCATACAAGGCACACTCAGTTTGCAACAAGTTGGAAGACCAAGGACTCAGACGACAAAAATAATCTTCCTTACAATCCACTGAGGGAGTCCTTGATCTCCTCTTTTGAGCTGCATTTGGTTTTGCGGGTTGTACTTTTTTTTTCCTCTCCTTCGTTTTCTCTCTCTTTTTCTCCACACAAGATCGAGTCTCTACCCATCCGAAGCAAAATAAAACAAACAAACAAAAAGTCTACACCAAATACACTGACAACATGGATACCATGAACAAGTTGTGCCGAATCGCAAGAGTCCTCGGCTGGCGGGCTGGGGACAGGGTGAGGGTCAGGGTGGGGGTGGCCAAGAAGTCCTATGTTGAAAGAGGAGAGGGTGAGGAACCATCCAAAAATATTAATAATAAAAATAACAATAAAATAATAATAAATACTGTCCGAGGCACTGAGAGCTGCAGGTGGGGCTCTGGACTTGAGAAGCTGAACGGACGGATTGATGGATGGGGGGGTGGCAGAGGGAAGATGGGTTTCCTGGCTGCCAGTGTGTATGCTGGGGGTGTCGGGGCCGGGGGCTGTGTATGTGTGCCTCTCACTGGGTGCCGGCAGCTGCGGCGCAGGTGGACAGAGCCCACCCGGGAAGGCAGTAGTAAGGGTAGTAGTAGGATGGCTGGAGAGAGAGCAGCGAGGGCGGCCGCAGCACCTCGCCAGGGTGGTACTGTCTCTGGTCGTCGCGCACCAGCACCTTGACGGCCACCTTCTTGGCGGCGGGGGCGGCGGCCAGGAGGTCGGCGGCCATCTGCCGCCGCTTGGTCTTGTAGCGCCGGTTCTGAAACCAGATCTTCACCTGCGTCTCGGTGAGCTTCAGCGAGGCGGCCAGGTCGGCCCGCTCGGGCCCCGACAAGTAGCGCTGGTGATTGAAGCGCCGCTCCAGCTCGAAGACCTGCGCGTGGGAAAAGGCTGCGCGGGAGCGCTTCTTCCGCGGCTTCGGAGCCGCCGCCGCCTCCTCCTCCCCCGGCAGCAGATTCCCGCACTTGCCCGCTGCGTCCTCTTCCTCTGGAGGGCTGCGATCTGCGGGCAGGGCAAGAGCACGGCGGTCAGGGCAGGCAGGCACCGGGACAGCGGCATCCGCGCACAGGCGAGAGCCCGCCGAGCCGCTGCCCACCCCGTCGCCGGGACAGCCGCCGGCAGCGGCCGGGCTTCTCGCTCTCGTTTAAGCGCCGGGCGCCCTGGCGAGCTGCGGGCTCCGCCGGGCCAAAGGCCCTCCCCGATCCGCCCTCCCTCGCCCCGCGGGACGCCTTTCGGGTTTTCTCTCCCCCCCGGCACAACCGAGCCTGTCGCACAACTCCGGGGAGCCGGCGAGAGTCGCGGTCATCTCCCGTTCCCAGCCCTCCGGGACCCTCCCGCCCTCCTCGCGCGGGTGCGGAGGAGCCGCCACCGGGGCCGCCCCTACCTGAGACGGCGGCCGACATCTCGCTGTCGCTGAGGCCGGTGGTGTCCCGCTCCGCCGCCTCCGGGGGCTGCGCCTCCTCCTCCGCCGGCCGCCCCCCGCCCGTGGCTTCTGCGGGGCGGGCGCTGCCACCGGCGCCCTCCTCCTCGGAGCGCCGCTCGCCCTCGGGGTCCTCGCTGAGCGCGGAGTCCGAGTCCCAGCCCGCCGCCGTCCGCGGGGCCGGGGCGCGGGCAGCGGGCGCGGGCAGCGGCGGGTCCTCGGCGGCGCCGCACAGCCGCCAGCCGCCGGCCGCCCCCGGGAGCGGCGGCCGCCCCGCCGCGTGGCGGGCGCGCTCCTCCTTCTTGTTGAGGATGGCTTGGATGGAAAAAGGCGTCAGGGCGTTGCCGCCGCGGACGGACATGGCCCGGCGACGGGCAAGCCCCGCGGACGAGCAGCGGACCGTGCCGCGCCTTCAGCTGGGCGACCGCATCGCCGGCCGCCGCTGCGCCGGTGCTGGGCCCTGTTCTGCCGCCGGGAGGGCGGGCGCCAGCGGGAGCAGCCTCTCTGCGCCACTGCCGGTCCGCCCGCCCATAGGGCCGGGGCCACCGGGGCCACCGCGCTGCGCCGGGCGCCGCCGCGGGTCCCTGGCGGCACGGGCGCTGCCTCCGCCCCGCTCTGTCCCGCCCCCGCCCGCCCTCCGCTTTTTCTGCCGGCGGCGCTGCCATCCCTCACGGCCGCCCGACAGCGCCGGCCCCGCGCCTTCCCATTGGGCAGCCCCCGCGCGCCCCGCCCGCCCATTGGCTCCCGCCGCGGGCCGATGCGGCTCCGCGGGGCGCGCGCCGGGGCGCGCCGTCCCTTTAACCCCTTGCGGCCCGCGGGGCGCCCCCGCCTCCCCCGGCCGAGGAGACCCTCGAAGGGACGGTCCCTCTCCGTGGCAGAAAGCGGCGGCTTCCACCTGGAGAGCGCGGGATCGTAGTGCAGAGATGTTTTCCCCCTCGCCGCGGCTCAGCAGAGCGCTGTAGCCTGGCTCCGGGGAAAGGTTCGGTCTCGACGGGAGAAGTGGCGGGGACGGGACCAACGCCGTGATTTTTTTTTTTTTTGCGTTCCGCTGGGGAAAGGCGTCGGAACTCGCCTGTTCCGAGTCTGTCTGGTGCCGACACGCCGTGCCGGTGCGGGGCTGTACGAGCGGCGGGATGAGCGCCCAAGCCCCCGGCCGCCCGCGCTGTCAGGGTGAATGCAAATCAGCCTCGGCCGGTTTTGAAAAATGCGCTTTTCACTATTGCGTTTGTTTAAAAACATGGTCGGGTTTATGTTAAGTACGGTCTTCTGTCCATGGGGCTTATAAAGCCCGTATTAGGAAAGCAATTTCTTGCAGATTAAACTCTTTTCCCTAAACGATGCTTTCCCTAAAAGAAAACGGCCCTACACAGGAAGACTTTGGAAACTATTACACGCACGTGAATTGTATATCTGCGACTCGTTGCCAAAACAACAATATGCTCCCAAGCACCATGCTTTTCTCTTTTTCAAATATTATTGGCTTTCTCGGAGCTAATAAAAATACCGGCAAGGGTATCAAGCAGGTACACGAGAAATGAAACACCTGCGCTTCACGAACATGGGTGTTTGGTGCTGGGTGAACGCGGCAACATAAGGAGATAAAGCACAGAAAAAAGATACCCGCAAACCCGCTTTGCTCCATGAACTAAATTCTCAGGGTGTCACCGGGCTTCTCCACAGGCGTGTGGCCACGCCAACACCTCCCTGCTTGATCTCACAGAGATGAACGTCGGTTTGCAGTAGACTACGAAGCGACAATAATTGATTTTCAACGACTCTGGCACGAATTAAATGTTTTCAATAATAATTTTTACATCAAAAATAAATCAATAAAATAAATAATCCTACTTTCATACACAGCGCAAAGCTGGAGAGCACCTCTGCATGACTAAGCGGGAACTGTCTCTATCTTTCTGAACAAACTCAGACCATTTTAATAACCCTGCTTGGACTCACCTTTTACCTAATTTTTCCCAGGAAAGCCATCGCTTTGCCACCAAAGACTTCGGTATCACGATACACTAAAGAAATATCCAAAGGGGAATTTTTTTAAGAGCTGGAGGTAAACGAGAAGCATCTGGGGAAGCTGCGAGAAATCTACTTACGAGATTACGTGTCCCCCTATATACGTAGGGGGACACGTAGGGCGCTAGGAAGGGTGTCCTGCATGAGTGTTTTAAAGGCTCCTTAACAGCCAAGAGATGAAGTTTGGGATGTCAGAAGAGATGAGCGGCCTCAGACGCGGGGGCAGAGGAAGGGCTGGAGGTGCGGGTCGTGGGAGACGTGGTTTGGGTTGACGGCCAGAAGGGGGTTCGGGGCACGGCGGAGACGGGGAGCTCCGGCCAGGGAGTCTCTTTTGTCGGGCTCTGCTCAGGTGCGGCAGAGCGCCCGGAGAGAGGCAAAGCGGGTGGCTGCCGGGGGCCGGCGAGCGGCGGGGAGGAGAGCGAGCCTCTCCCGGTGCAGCCTCTCGCCGTGCTCCGGCACACGGAGCTCCAGCCCAGGAAGACCCTGATTTACAGAGTTTCGTGCCCAAGCTGTTAAAATACCTGCATATGGTTTACAGTGGCTGCAATTCTTTGCTAATTTGCTCAGCTCTTCCTTCCCCCCCACCTTCTTTTCTCTTTTTCTTTCTTATTTTTTTTCCTCCTCCGCCTACTCTGCACCCTCTTTCTGTTCAGCAAACCTCTGTTTGGGGGAGGAAATGCCTGGGGAAGAGGCCGGGAGGAGAGCGGGGTAAGGCGCAGAGGAGCAGCGGAGG
The DNA here is from genome assembly GCF_037042795.1 of Molothrus aeneus. NCBI lineage: Eukaryota > Metazoa > Chordata > Aves > Passeriformes > Icteridae > Molothrus > Molothrus aeneus. The sequence continues at coordinate 59,389,521 of NC_089649.1, read as the reverse complement.
GAGGCCGGGCAGGGCCGGCGTGCCGGGGCCGGGGGCCAGCTGGGTGGTCCCGGCCCGCCCGGCCCCCAGCCCCGCCGGAGAGACGGGCAGCGGGAGGGAGGGAGGGAGAGAGGGAGAGAGGGAGGGATGGATGGAGGGATGGAGGGATGGGGGAGAGCGGAGGCCCGGCTGTGCCCCGCGCTGGCCGCCCTGGCGTGGGGCTGGCCCCGCTCCCGCCGCTCTCCGCCGGGGCCGCACCGGAGGGCTCGGGCTGCCCGTTCACGGCGTGCGGGGGCACAGGGCCCCCTCCGACGGAGAAACCGGGAGCAAACTCTCCTGGTTGGGAAAGGCTCGGAGTGAACGTGATGGACGCGGTGGAGAGGCAGGGGATGTCTGAGGGGGGCACGATTCCCACCTTGCCTCCACCCTTGACAGAGCTCCGCACCTCCTATTCCCGCCGTCTGGGAGCGGCCACAAGCCTTAATACACACACCGTGATATACCATAACCCATAACACACTGATCCGCCGTTTCTCAGTCTTGTATTACATTTCAACGGGGAAAGACCAAACCCGCCGTGCCCACAGCTGCCTCTCCCCGCTCCCACCGGAGATCCCCGGCTGGCTGTTCCGGGGCCCGGCTCGCTGTCCCGGGCCCGGCTGGCTGTCCTGGGGCCTGCTCGCTGTCCCGGGCCCGGCTCGCTGTCTCGGGGCCCGGCTCGGTCTCCCGGGTCCCGGCTCGCTTCGCTGTTCCTCCGCTGTCCCGGGGCCGTGCCGGTGCCGCCGGTGGCCGGGCTGCCCCACCTAGAGGCGGCCAGGCCGCACTGCCCGGCCCGGGCTGCCCTCGGGGCCGCGCTCGGCGGGGAGAGCAGGGCTGGGCCGAACACCCGGGTGCTAAGGCACGGCCCCGCTGCCCGGTTTGCAGTGACAAACCACCACGGGAGCGGGACAGCGGAGGGGAGCCTGCCTGGCTGCCGTGTGAGGCGGCTTTTCCCAGCCACCTGGGCCGTTCTGAGCCAGGTGAGAGGCAGCGCTCTCACAGAAACACTGCATATGACATGTGGGGTGATGAAATGGGGAAAGATATGTTCTGCTTATAAAAGCCTTTTTAGCACATGTGAAAGCACAAGGAAAGGTGGCTGCAAAACCTTCAAAAAGCCTTTGTAAAGAGCACAGATTTCTCCATAATATATAACGTTGTATAAAAAGACCCAGATGATCCCCTGGCTGGGAGTACAGTGCACTGGGAAAAGGAAACGTTAGAGCTTTTCCTTCAGGGTAGGATTTGCCCAGTATGGGAAAATAATTAGTGGTGTAATCTCCATGTGCCAGTTTTGGGGCAGAGCCAAGCTAGCACAGCACCACTTCTGCCTTCCAAGCTCTTCTCAGCTCTGAGGCAGGCCAAGGAGCTTCATGGCCAGGGGCTACCACACACTGCAGCCCTCTTGTAGCACCTCCCAGAGCCTGCATGGTGGTATGGTGGTAGCTATTACTTTTGCCATACCTTGTTAGAGGTTATTTTTTTCTAGACACAAGCTGTCTCCCAAACTAGTTTTCCTCCCAATATACTCAGGGCAATGCAAATCCTTGCTGAGTCTCCTGTTGGGTCTTTCAGGGACTTAGATGGAAGATGGCAGTGGTACAAACAGTGCTTCCTTCTGTAAGGAATTTGAATCCCTTGTTGGTAATGGGGAAGATTTCTTTCATGGCTTTTACCTCAGCTGTGCTGCTCTCTGACTGTGCAACAAAGACACGCAAACATATCCTGGACAATTTGCTGGTTTTGCAGGAAAATCTTATGTCATCTGCTTTTGAACAGGCTTTGACTCTATTTCTTGAATCATAACAATTTATTTCCAACAAATGTAAATGTAACTACACAGCAGGTGACAGCTGTACATCTCTAAACCACTCTCCTGTCAAGGTTTCTCCATGTATTTCATGAGGGATCTCACATAAGTGACTGCTGCAACACTCAGTCTTCAAATTGCTTTGTGCAGTTGACATCAGGATCCTGTGTTGTTGCTGAGATGTCAACTGTAGGATGCTCCAGACTTGAGTGAGAAGGATTTACCTTCCACAATTAAGAAAAAAAATTTAATGATTTTTATAATTCATCTGAATTTGTGCAAATATAATGCTGACAATGAGAACTTTATTCTCACTAATATGACAACCTTTTAACAAATTAGCTCAGTAGGTTTTAATAGCTGCTTTACAATCCCTTTCATTCCTTATATGGGGAAAAGCCCATGTCCTTTAGGGCTGGGAGGCTCAAACAAAAACACTTCTACAAGAGTTTACAACAAAGCTGAAAAGAATGCTTGAATTTTGCTGGTTGCGTATATACAGGGACACAATTTCTCCCAGTTTTATTGCTCAGAGATGCTCTTTCTGGGAAAACCAACCCAAATCTCCCTCTTGTTGCTTCACTTTTACACTAACAAGTGAAGCCTTGGCATGCAGAGTACCAAGCATGAAAATAAACCCACCAACATTCATTTCACTGCATGGCAGTTTCTCCTGAATTATTCCTCCTTGCAAGACCTTGAAAAGGAAAAGACATGCAGGCTGTCTAACCACATCATGCTCTCAGGAAGGAGTGGAGCTGCATGGTTGTGTCTGATGCTTAGAGCCAGGAGACAACAAGTTCTGTACACACTGAGAGCCCTGTCCCACAACAGCCTCCAGGCACCACCAGCTTTTGAAATAAATCTCTTTGACTGTCTCCTTATTTCTATGCTAGGTTTCCTCCTAAAGACATAAATGGCTATATATTCCTTATTTTCTGATGTACTTACCTGTAGGATAGCAATACAACCTGGATAAGATTAGCTTGCTTTACTAACAAAAACCAAATCAGCATATGCAAATGGCCAGGTTCTTCTCACTGTCATTAAGTAAAGCTTTTGCAGACCCTGTATTTAGCTTTTAATCTGTTTTACTTGCAGTCCCTGATAGAAAAATTGAAGTAGAAATGTCATGTATGAGTCAGTCATCCATACAGTATATTTACTTGCTCTGAATTTTCCCCTATTATTTAGTAGAACATTTCAATGACTATCTACCATATTACAGTACATGCATTTGCTGTGTGCAAGACTTTAGGCTTTTAAGAACACTCTTAGCACAGATTAATCATTTGATGTTTATTTGGTACAACATCATATGAAGTCCAGGTTTCCTTTACCACTGCTTTTCCACCTATATAGAAATAATAACCTTTCCTACTTTTTGTTTGAAGTAGTTGAGCTCACTTTTCACATATGATGGACTAATTTGGTAACTAAATCAATGGCTGCATTGGGGTATTTAACATTTAAATATTTTTATTGCTTTTGATGCTTAGGTAAATCAAATGAGCCTCTCAGGATACTGGCACTGTTTACATTTCTGAAGTGATTTTGCCTCTTTGTCTAGGAGTCACCTCTTTATTGAGAGCAATTCAGTAGATATTTTATATTAATGTTTCTATCTCTTTATTATTCATATGAGGAATAGACACCCACCAACGGTAAAATCTGGGAGTGTTTGGGACTTATAAATTTTCACAGATCACTGGTTGCTCAAAATTTTCAGATTTTGAGATCAAGGACTTGCTTGTTTCACATCCTTCTCCCACTGAATAGGAAGCCTGAACTGTGGAGATGGGGTGTGGCATTTCTGTGTGTTTTGGGCACTCTCCTGCATGCAGTGTTGGCTGTTGGGATGCTGCTTTGAGGAGCAGACCTGAGTCAGGAGCTCCTCTACTGACTCAAGTGTCTCAAACATGGTTTGCTGTGGAGATGAGAGTTGTGCAATATCCATCCTATTTTGGACCCAGGCCTGTGTGATTGCCTTCCTGTGCTGGAAGGGCAGTCAGAGGTGTCAGAGCAGCAGCAGCTGCACCCAGTGTTGGGTCTGGTGCCAGGAGTGTCCAGCAGAGAAGGAAACCGGGCAGTTTAGACCGAGATTCTCACTCCATGTGAGGGAGGCACCCCAGCCTCCTTGGGAGCGCTGTGACCCCTCCGGGAGGGAATTCCCCAGCTCTGCCTCCAGCTCTGCCTGCTGTGTGATGGGGCTCCCTGCCTGCAGCTGCCTTGCAAGCTCACAGTGCTGGCCTTGCCCAGTGACCTGGGGTGGAGCAGCCAAGCCAAGCAGTTTGAGCATGGAGAGCTGGGATCCAGGGTTGAGTTTATGGAGTTAGGGCAATTAGCAGGTTCACTGTGTGAGTTGTTTCCACTGGCAATGAGTTTGTATGTACAGTGACTGTACATTTCATCTGAACACAGTTTTACATTAAATCACTAATTCTTTTGGCTTGCTCAGTGAGAATCCAAATACTTACATGAACTTCACAACTAAATTAGCGACTCTCTTTTGTTCAGTACACCTGCAGATTTAATTGGCTGCCTGAAAATTGCAAACCAAAAAATCAAACATGACACAAGTTGTCTACAGGCAATACAGGTATTGTTCTGATTTTCTAAGTATTTCTTAAAGGAAAGAGACTTTGGGCATGTCAGTTGTGGATGACTACAAATAAGCACCCTCTCTTCTCCTTTGTACCCTACCCATTACATGACCAAGTGTAAATGAGGAAGTTGGAAAAGCATCCAGTACTAAAGGATTCCTATGACTTAGTGGAAAACTTTTGTGATGGGAGATGGACAGAAATGTAGGTGGACAAAACATCAGTTATGGATTCCTTGGAAAACCAAGAAAATCCTTTTATTTCTCCAGGTTTTTCACAACTAAAGAATGCAGAAATATGCCTGCAAATGAAATGGAGTAGAGGAGTGCTGTCTGGAAGGAATGTTTCCAAGATGGCAAACTGTGATATCCTGCACTATGGATGAGGTTATTTTTGGCAGGACAAATGAGAGCTTTCTGCTCTCCCTGCTTTGGGAGGAGGGTAGTCTGTGGTGTGACCTTCTGGTACTTTATAGTATCATCTGTATTTTACGAGGGCTGATTAACAACCCCATGCTTTTATCCATGTTCTCTTAGGTTTCCAGCCCTGCACAGGACCAAAGTAAACTGCTGCCTGTAGGAAGCATTAAAACACAGACTTTGGTAAAAATGTTGCTATCAACTCTCCTTTCATATCTCTGGAGGACTTCAGATGTGTCTATATTTCTTTCACACACTGTACACTTTGTGCAACACCTCTCAAAGACTGTTCTGCACCAGATATGCTCCCTCATCAGGAAACACAACTCAATAAAATGAGTTGTTATGCTTTATAGCTCCAAAAAAAGGTGTCTGCAGTATAGTCTTCTGCAAAATAAGCAACAAAGCTGTTGTAGTCCCAGATTTTTGTGCTGTTGTGATGATTTGGTCTGGCTGTCTGAGCTTTCCAAACACAGATGGTATGTATGTCTCTGGATCAGTTATGGATATCCATACCTCTGACTTTACCCATAGTCATCATGCAGGGAACAAAAATCTCCCATGGGCAAAGGACCTTTATGTACAATAATTTTTCTTTCACAGGGTTTAATTTATCTATTTTAGTGTGTCCTTGACATCTAACTGTAACAAACCTCTGCAAGAATAAGACCTGAATGCTGACCCTGAATCCCTCTGAGCTGTTGGCAGGCTCTGGAAGAGCAGCAGTGTGCTGGAGGGAAGAGTGGACATCCTGCAGTCTGTGGAGGATATGGGAGAACTTCCACCTTCCAACCCCAAATGCCTCACTCCTTGGCCTGCATGTATCCAGGTGCACCCTACAGCTCCTGGGGCTGCTTTCCTCATGGTAACTTCAGAAGCAGGCCCGGGCAGCTCAGGTACCTGCTTTGGTATAAGGTAACAGCTGCTTTTACAGAGGATATAGTAAATGTCAGAACACCTGGATAATGAGATAGTGAGATCCTTTCAGTGAGGAGGAGGCAAGCCTAGCAGCTGTGGAGCTGAAAAGACAAATCAGTGTCATGGCAGGGATCTGTGAATTGTTTTGTTCCAATAGCCCCAGCCCTTTGGACATGGTATGTGATAGTGGTGCTTGTGATCATTACAGTGCCAAACTCTCACATTCAATAAACTGCTTTTCAGAAAGTGTTGATTCTGAGACTCGTGATAAGGCCAACTTACAAATATAATGGGTTGCTACAGGCTGTAGCTTGCTTAGATACATATCCCTTGTCATGTGCCCCAGCATCTGGGCCCCAGCTGACAGAAAAATCCCCTGTGCATTTTCTCCAAGAGCCAGAGACTGTTCAATAATTTCCTTGAAGAACAGGTTTTATTTTCCCATCTTCTGGGTCAGCTGTTTTTTGACGTTGAGTCTGTCCCAGTTCTTGTTTTCTGCATCCTGGAAGCTAAAAGATGATTCCAGTCACATCAGAGTTAACTGAAAGAAATGAGGGATAAGGATGGCTAAGGAAAAGGGGATTATGATTGCTTACTTGATATTTACACAACTTTCCTCATCATATTGACTCACAGAAGCTAGTACAAATAAGGTAAAGGCCCCCTAGGTAAGGGCTAACCTGGGTCAATGTCAGTACCTCTATGTACTTTTTCACCCACAAAAGTTCTTGGTCATGCCAAGAAGACTGAGACAAGGGAAGAATGGAGCTGAAGAAAGGATTTTTTAGGAAATAAGAGGAGGACAAGGGCAAAGGGAGAGGTTACATTATATGTGATTCAAGGGTGTGCAAGAAACTGATGAGGACAAGGAAAAGGGAAAGGAAAAGAACAAGCAGAAAGCTAAGGAGAATGAGGTCTGAGGGGGATCCTGTGGGAGAATTCAAGTGCTGGGATGGGAACAAATGGGACATTCAGTGAAAGACAGGTCAAATGAAAAGTGAGGATGGTGAGAATTAGTCTGGAAAAGTGCTAGGAAGAGTGGGCTAGGAAATGAGAGAAATGAGAAGGACCTAAATGAGGAAACAGAATGGAATGGAATGGATGGCTTCTATTAAACCACCAAATCTAACTCATTACACTTAAAAAAAAAGGTTAAATGCACTGTTCCTGAAGAAGTTTGATGTGCCTATAAAGATAGACCCATATTACATGGAATTTAATATTGCATCTGGAAACAAAACACTTGGTGGGTTTGGGCTTGTGCGTGGTGTGCTGCCCAGCCTCTCATGGATGCAGAGTTGAAGAACGCTGTTTCTCCTCAAAGGGGTGAATCCTGCTGAGCAGCAGCCCAGGAGGAGCTAGTGGGTGGGTGGCTCAGGACACACAGGAGTGGTGGCCCAGGAGCACAGCATCCCAGCCCTGCCTTGCTCCTCTCTCGAGCCCTTGTGGGCCCTGTCTAAGCTGCCCCGGGCTCTGGGTTCCAGCGGCAGCAGCGGGATCCAGCCTGTGCCTGCCTGTGTGCCCTGCCCGCCGCTTACCTGGCAGGCACCCGTTGCCATCTAGTGGCTATTGTAGGACTCTCCGTGCCTGGAAAACAGTTTTTTCCCTACCGAATTACAACCCAGCAACTGCTTTTCTAGAGAAGATTTGCACAATTTGTCCCCACGAGCTCCTGAGTGACTTGTTCAGAAGCACAGGAGTGATGCTTGAAGTGGAGAATGAGCGTCCCTTTCGGAGCACCCAGAGTTTGGCCTTGCTTTGCAACAAGACAGGTCATTCCCCTGCCTTCTAGGTGGGTGTTTTACAGAAGGAGGAGGCTGGGAAAATCTCAAAAGCAGCTGAACGAGACCTCAGCCCTGCTGGGCTGGCTCCCTTACTGACAAATGGGAGCTCAGCAGCACCAGGATCTTCACCTCTCACTTTTGATGATTCTGGCCAGATTATTGGAATAGGCTGGAAGCTTTTTGTCAGTATATTTTAGTATTTTCACCCCAGCTAGATCCCAACTGGACCAAGACAAAATACTCTAGCTGCTGGGCCAGCACAGAGCAAATATTGGTCCAATGGGCATGTTGAACTGGCTCCAGACCATTCCTCTCCCCTGGTCCCTGAGAATTGAAGACATGGTGCAGAGGGACAGTTTAAGACTGATGCCCTTGAGTGAAAACTAAAGTAATTGGATTCCTTTTCCTTTTAGAGCTGCCAGTCACTTTCCATTGCTTTTCCCCTGAAGAAAAGAGATGATAAAAGCTGAGAAAATTTGAGAAAGGTGGGAAAAGAGGGAGAGGAGTGAAGGAATGAGATCTGTGAATCATGCCCTCTATTCACTGGTGTCTTTGAACAATCCGGCTATCTCAAGAGATCAAGTGGAAAAGTCTTAAGGAAAGAATTAGGAGAACTTGGAAAAGTGGAGTACCTCCCTTGCCCATTGTACTACCTCCTTGAAAGGGAGACCACTATGAAGGAATGGAAGAATTTTCCTTCTCTGTCTCATAGAGTGCCTCAATACAGAGCATCCCCACATCCTTTACTGTGGTAGCATCTACTTGGCTTTGTGTTCTCTTGTGATGGATTATTCAGTTTTGGGTTATTGCCACTGTGGTGTATAATCATCACAGCAAATAATAACCAATTTTACTTTAACTACTTATCACTTACACACTGAGCCTATTGCTGTTTTCAGAAGAATAACTTCCCCAATTCTAGAAATACAACAAAACTCTGTGAACATTCATCATGAGGTGATAATGGTAACTGGACACTATTTTGTTCATGCAAGAAAAATGAAGCTCACAATATGTCTGTGGCAGTAAAGCTTTGTGCATGTGTTACACAGCACAGCTGCCTTTCTTCTTTCTTGGATGCACTTGAAGAGGATCCTTGAGTCTGCTAGCTCCAGGCTGAGACAAACCAAGGTATTCCTGCAAAGTATGATTGCAGGGCAAAATCTGAAGCTGTTGTATGAAATCCCCCCCACCATAGATACTTTATAATGAAAACAACTCCCAACCTTTTATTTTTTTTTAAATGCAGAACTCTGTACTATTTATATGTTTATTTCAAAACAGAAGAGACATTTGCTTTATGCTTCTGCCTAAATTGAGAAATTGAGGGCTTCATGCTGTTCTGCCTTTTTTTTTATTTCCTCAGTGGAAAACTGGGAAGGAAAATATATCAGTCACTGAAAGCTGAGAACAAATACAGCTTTAATTTTTGAAAACAGAAAAGATCAAGTAAAATGCAGTTCTTGAGGGATAGAACCTCACTGTATAGAGATATGGTCATACAGGGAATAAAAGACAAAAGGCAAAAATTGCAACAGAGAATTTCAGGCTAGAAAAAAATTCTTTACATCTAAAATTCTTTAATCATGAGCAAGGGTTGGGTGACATGGGGGTGGGGTGTGTTTTGCCATCACTGGGTGTCTGTGGGATCTGGTCAGACATCACACACTTGGGACAACCTGGAGCAAACTGCCCAGTGGACCAGCCAGGCTTTTCCTCCCCCCCTGAGAGTGGCTGTCCTGTGGCTGACTTCCAGAGGTGTTGGTGCCAAACCTTCATAAAGAATTGGACCAACTTCTCAGAGCCTCCAGCCCCTCTCTGGTGGTCTGGTTCCACCCAGCACTGTTGGCAGCAGGGTGTGGAAAGGGCACCCCCTCCAGGGCCTCCCTGGGTTCTGTGGCCCTTCATGCTCATATCTGGTGGCTCCTCTTCTCCACTTTCATGCCAGTCTCTGTCCCCAGACCCTCTTCTGATCCAGAAAAGGAGGTGGCATCTTGCTGGGAACAGATGACTACCATTTTGCTTTTAATTAGGGCTTCCCCAAGAGGATATTTCCTGTCATTGAGGGCCACATAGAGTTCTAAGTTCAAAATTAGTTGAAAGAAGTTTTATCATAAGTTTTATTTTTCTTTTTAAAGTGGCCTTATATTGCCTATTTACTTAGCATGAAAAATCCTGAACAAATAGAGTTAAATAAGCACTATATTACTGAGCAATCCTTAGCTCTTGTTTATATAAAAGGAGCAGAGTGAACCTATCATTGTCTGAAAGAAAAGTCACATTCCAAATCTCTGCTTGCTTTGGGCACCAAAGCGGGAATGACTATTTAATTTTAACATTTTCAAGTTTATATACTGGAACTGATGCTGGAGTATCATGAATGTGATCACAGAGCATTTTTCTTTCATGTATTCCTCTTTATTCATTCATTTTAATGTATGTTGACTCATATAAATCATCGCACAGCATGTGTGACATGTTACAATGAAATCTAGAAAAGAAAAAGACATCATTGGAGGGCTGAGTTCTCCAGCTGACAGTAGGACTGATAGCTTTGATACTGCTCTGTTATTCATTCTCAGTTACATCCTCAGTACATGTACAGAGGTACAGCCAGTGCCTGTGCTGTCCAGCTGTGTGATCAGCAAAGGAGCTGTGTTTAAAAACCTGGCTCAATTTTGGTCTATTTGTGTGGTTTGTGAGGGTCCAAATTATTCTGAAATATTTTACAGAGCTTTTTCTACTTTAGCTTTATTCCCACCAGCTAGTTAAGCTGGATAAGAGCTGCACTTTGTGTATGGCTCAGCTGGAGCCACATGTAAGCATTGCCCTTCCACAAGGAAAAGCCCAAAATGGAGCTCACCAGGACTGCAGCAGGTACCCGATCTCCAGACTGAACTCACAGAAAGATTTGTGTTTCCCCAGTGGAAAGCATAGATATTTTCAGTGTATTTGGTGACACCAGGGACCAGGGCTCTGCAACAGCTTTCCTACATTTCAGGGGACCTGAGCTTGCTGATATGTGATATTGATGGTGAGGGTAGATATACACACATTTCAATTGTCAGTATAATTTGTTGTCAACCCTAAACAAATACACAAAATAAAAAATATCATCCTTGGTGATGCATAATCTGTCCTTCTTTCAAGAAGCCTCTTTGTTTTGTCACTAGAAAGGATGAAGCCCACAAATTACCTCACTGTTCACTTATACACCAGTTATTGATAGAGAGGTGCCATAAATGGCATAAATGGGAAAGCTAATGGTGCGCCTGGATGATGAACGTAAGGGCACTCAGATCCATGGTACAATGTGAAGGTGATTTCACAGCCCCTCTCTGCCTCATGGACATCTTTGTGCAGGCAGCAGGATTTGCCCAGTTTCTTCAGCAGCTCGTTTAATAAAACAATCACATTAAAAATTTATCTGCAGTTTTGTTTCATAGAGGTAATTTCAAGCTCCCTGATCCAGCGGTCTGTGACTGTACAACTCAACATTGGCATGGAGAAAGGCACTGGCAAAGGGGCAGAAAAGGGAAGGTGAAAAGTGTCTTGCAGTCACAGCCTGACCATGCAACCCCACCCCTCTGACAGACAGTGCCAAAAATCTATTCATGCCCTACTACGTTACGGCCATTTCAAATCATATTTTCATTCCCCGGTTGTTTGGCAAGAGTGTTATGTTCCTAGCTTTAAATACAGCTATCCAGGGACTCCCAGCAAGACATTTATTTTTATTATGTTTTTCTTTTGGACTTTATTCACAAAACCAGCAAGGATAACTAAAAAGCTGAGATTTGAAAGAGGAGGCGGGTTTAAATGAGAAATACCCTTTCAAGGAATTTTGGTGAAACATATTGAAACAGAGATTAGAATGGAGATAGAATTTCCTTGGTGTTTAAACTTTCATGTTTTAGTAGAGAAAAACCCACCTTGTTTGAAACAGGCCCCAGATTTTTGAGGAGCTGATGGAAGTAATGGAGTGTGACATACATAGCTGGGACAAGGAATATTCTGGAAGAGCAAACTCAGTATCTTTAAGAAGTTGCCAAGACCTGCAGAAGGCTGACATGGGCAATTTCCTCCAAACTGAAGCTACAAGCAAATGAAATAGATGGAAGGTTCTTGAAATTGAAGGTATGAGTCTTTTGAGCTCTATACAAAATGAATGAGCAGGCAATTATGAGGATACTGGAGTTATCAAGAGTTTGGAGTAGGTGTATGCTGTATGAATGTGCAGTCACCTTTGTCAGGATGGTCCCATTAAACCTTAAAACAAAATTTTACTGGGAAGAGAATGAAAATGCACCACTTATTTTCACTTTTTACAATATGAACAGGTACAGCTCCAAGGAAATCAAATGCTGCTTTGAAAGGATCTGTAAAGGCTCTCAGTGCATCTCAGATTCGGAGTAGTAACTCTCTTCAGACCAGTGATGCTCAGCATTGCAGAGGTGCCACCACCTCTTCCAAAAGCAAGGCAGCACCAAAAGTCTGTGGTGGCAAATGATCTTTTCCTAATGCAGAACATGATACAGGAATCAGGCCACTTTTAGGTGTAGACCCCCAAGCTGGTGTTGGACTTGCTTCACAGTGGACATCTGCTGATTGTCACTACAACCAGGAGCACCTGCTGCTCTTGGTTGCCAAATGTTATGGGACATTTTTTTACTGAGTTTCTCTCTTTAATCTGGAGAGATTAAAGCAGCTCAGAACCTTATGCAGCCTCTGAGGGATTGGGGCCAAAGATTGTTCTGTATAGGATAGTCTTGGAACATTGGTTGGGAGAGAAGAGTAGATGTGTATTTGGGATGGATGTCACAGATTAACCCGGCCTCCCTCAAGAGAGAAGTAGATGTGTTACTAGAGAAGCTGTTGGAATAGAAAACTGAGGCACTCAGAGATCTGCCAACATCAGCAAAACCTTGCCCCAGCTGCTGAATGCACCTACTGACTTTGGATCAGGCTCTAGAGGGAAATTTCACCAGTTGCAAGACTTAAAAGCTTTGCCAGACCCCACCTATAAATGAAAACTGCAAACTTGTAACTGGTGACCCTCTAGCTGGTTTAAAAATCCACCACCAAAAAAAAAAATCATTAGTACATAAAATCATAGTATTTCAAGTTGAAGAGAGTTAAGAGGTGTAAAAAGCCTTTAAGTAGAATGCATCAGAAATATGAAGAGATCCTGAGAACAAGCTAACAGTCAGCTGGTAACACAGGCAGCTGAGGTATGGCAAGCAAGATTAAGGTCCTTTTCTGTAAAACTCTGGGAGGAGTTGAACTCAGTCTTCCACCAGCACATCTCTGCACACTCAGTATCTTAATATTCAGAGAAATGAAGTTGTCCCAAGAGAAGGAACTGGAAGAACAAACAGCCACTAAAACATAAAAACCAGCCAAGTGGTTTAGAAATTGACTGGGATTGAAGCCTAGCCATGTTATTGCACCAAAAAGCCCGGAGCAAATCTCATCACAAAACACTTTCAGGACATTCTGTTTCATCACAGTGCAGGACAGTATTTTTCTCCTGACCTCTCTAAATTTGCATGGGCTAGGAAAATGTCACTGCTTTATACATATGTCAAGATTCAAGCTGGAGTACAAACCTCACTTCTGAAGAAGATGGGTGTGCATAACTGTTGCAAAAGATAGTCTTCCTCCCTCTCCCACTTTGCAGCTGTCTTTGATAGGCAGTATGATTTGTTCCAAGATGAAAACCAGGTGAGAATTGCAGGAAGAACTGTCACATAATGAGATAAAATTCTAAAGTACCTCCAGAGGTGCTTGTATTGTAATTGTGGATTCTGCAAAGCCAAAGAGTGCAAACACTTCTAGCTCTTCCTGATGACATATAAACCCTTTAGAGCTGCTTGTCTTACACTGGCAATACTTAGATACTGTGTCAGCAATAAATCCAGTCATAATAATCCACATAACCAGTGTCAGACTTACTGTGCCCAACTCTTCTCTCTACTACTCGGCCTTAACGTGACTCCTGCTGCAAACAGCCAAGGAAAACAGATTCTTCTTCCCCTCCCTGTCGTGCTCAGAAGGGCTCTGGGAAACAGAAGGTACGAAAGAACTGGAAGTTGTGAACATTCAATCATAGAACCACAAAGGCTGGAAAAGATCTCCAAGATCATGGAGCCCAACCCTTGATCAAATGCCACTATGTGAACTCAGCCACACCACAGTGCCATGTCCAGTCACTCCTGATCAGTTCCAGGGACAGTGACTCCACCACCTCTCTGGACAGCCTGTTCCAAGGCTTAACTGCCCTTTCAGTGAAGAAACCTTTCCTTACGGCCAACCTGAACCTCTCAAGTTTTGCTTAACTACAGCAGACCAGTACTGTTCCTGTAAAGTGCAATAGTAATTTAGATGACACTTTGAAATTACTAAGCAAAAAAAAAATTGGGAAAAAATTCCCAAGAGGGATTGACAGTGATGTGGCCTAGCATAAATGTCTATTTTGTTGACAAGAAAGGTGGCAGCAAGTGAAATTTGCATAAGCTGAAAGTCTGTGGAATTGTCAGTTTTTCCCCTCTCTTTACATAAAAGTGGCTGTCCTGCAGAAAGGTAATTCCTTTAATGCTTTCATATTACAGAATAACTTAATCAATGATCAAAGATACATTCCATACACAAGATGTTCCCAGATATTATTCCTAAATGTTATCCATCACTAGGGGAAAGGACAGTAGGCCACCTTTTAGGAGCTTAGCTTTGACACTGATCTTCACAGCTGTTTATCTACTGAGATATCAGACAACAGCCAGTCAAAAGGATCTATCAGAGCTTTGTCAATCATTATAATCCTTCAGAAGAGCTCTGCCTGTGAAAGAGGCAAATATGAACTGTCCTGGAGCAGGACAGGTACTACCAGCAGAGAGAATAAATGATAATAAGGTCCAGTGCAGTGGCAAGGCTTCCTTACGACCCCCCTGAGCAATGTCACTACTGAATCCAGGTGTAAGGAAACAATGGAAAGGTGCAGGCAAGGACTCCAAATCCCACCAAAAGTCTGGAAAGCACCCATGGAAAAACAAGCAGTTTAGCCTTACAGAAGAAAGGCTGAGACTAAATATACAACCTTGGTCTATGCATACTGCAGGGGGCAATGGAAAAAAAATGGAAAAAAGGAAAGATTCAACTTATCCTACAACTCTGCATAAACATCAGTGTTAGTAACATACAGGAAAGGAATATATCAATCAGTATGCTAGCAAGGCATGTATTAATATGGCAGCAGAGTTAAGGTAGAAAGCAAAAGTAATTGATTTTCAGAGCTAAGGTATTTTCTTCTTTCAGACTAATTTACTTAAAAAAGTATTATGTGAGCACTTTTATAGTGTCCCAAGGTAGGCAAACAGACTTTCCCTACTGTTTATGTATCTAACATGTAAGCACCTGTGAACATTTTTTAAAGACACTAACCAGGTAAAGTTTATAGACATGACTCCAACCAGACACGTGTAAAGACAAGTTCTCCAGTAAAACAATTAAAGGAAAATAAAATATGGCAACTCAGGTTTTTGGCAAACATTTTATATTTTTATACAAAAATCTCAGTAAGAAACCTAGCAGAATATCTGACCGAAACATCTGCCTTACAACAAGTTCAAAAAAAAAAAAAAACCTCACAAAAAAAAGAGAAATAAAGAAAAAAAAAGTAAAATTCCAACCCCCAAAATATTTTTAATTATAAACCAGAATATCAACAAAACACTTAAAATAATCTCAGATTGTTTGGCAATTCATCACATCATAACAAGAGACACATTTGATCATAAGAAAAGTTTAACTTTATATACAACTTCACTTGAACATTTGCTCTTACCAGAGTTAATATACATTAAAAAAAGATTCTGGCAATAATACCAGCTTCTATTTTTAATACCTGTGTATAAAATGTAACATAAAATGCTGAAGCTCTATAGTTAGGAGAAGTGACATTTGATTTCAATGGGTCCCTCTTTGTTGAAAAAGATAAATACTGAAAGAACACGTGTTTAGTTGCAAAATAAAACTTTCATTTTAGGGTGGTATTGGTTGACTGTGAATAAATCTAACCTAGTACTATTTATTTCTTGAAGTTGGTAGTAAATTTCCAAGTGAAAATATAATCTAGTAAGATTACATTTTAAATGCTGTACTTTGCCACAAATGTGAACAGAAAGGAGCCAAGTCCCTTTCACTATGCTTAACTACTTTAATGCATGCGAGAAAAATATTTTACCAACTGTCTGAGCATATTTTAGAGAACTTCAGATTTTAGACAGCCCTGGGGGAGCGGAGGGGAAGTTTCCTACTGACATCTGCATAGAATGTAAAATATATAATTAAAAAACCCTAAGATATATACTAAAGTTTACAGACCAATGCTTTCCGTATAATAAATAAAATGTCCATCATTGATCAGATTCATACACAGAGTAAAATACAACCTATTTTTACAAGTTTATGTACAAAATATTAGTAGGCACATGGGTGCCTTATGGGCTGGAAGCATCTGCATTAGCATGTCACATTGGGAAACTCCAACTTTCCAAGTCAGTGATAAAATATATAACTACTTTGTTTTTCATTCAGATACAAAGTAAACTTATTTTTCATCTGAAATAAATGTACATAATATTCTGTATAAACAATAGTTTATAAAGCTGTTTAAAATGTAACTTAAAAGTACTGCATTGTTTAACTTAGACCTCTGAAACAAGCACGTGCAAATCCCTTTGCTTTAAAAAAAATAGAAGCACAGATGTTTGCTTTCCTTTTGACTCTTCCAAGAACAGTACTGGCTGGTAAAGATTATCGCTTTGCTTTCTTTAGTGGTGTCTCCTCTGCCTTCTGCTGGCCTTTCCTCCGTACCACTGTTGGGCTGTCCTCCCTTTTACGCTTGGCAGACTGCATCTTTAACCTGAAAAACATAATCATTATTTCCACAATGAAGAGTGCTCAGGCATAAATCTATTCAGAGCTGAACTAAACTGTCCATCTCTGATATATTATTATATAAAAGCTTACTACTAAAACCCACTTCTTAATAACTATGGACTACTAATTCTTTATGTTGGAAAGTGCTCCACATGTACAATTTGGGGCTAGGATTCTACTTCTTCCTTCTCTTTCTCTGGAAAGATTTGTGGATTTATAACAGGACATAATGGACTTCATTACCCTGTCCCCTGTCTCACAAAGAATAGCAGCAGCAGTGTCTCAAGCCCAGCATACAAAAGAGGAAGTAAAGGGCAGACTTCACATACCCTGTGCATTCACACCCATCTATATGCTCACCATATTCCAGCTGTAACTAACTGTAAATGGGCTTAAACTCTTGGCCATTCATAACCACACTAAATAATGGAGCTGAGGTGTACTGTGACAGTCATCAGTGCACAGTGCACAAGTTCTCCAGGTTCAGCCTGAAGACACTGACACATTTCAGAAAGGATGACAGCTACACTTGTTTGGCATATAACACATTTTACAGGTAAACTACAAGATGCAGAGCAACTGTGCATCACATTTGTTACTTATTCCCCTGGGATTCTGCACTATGATCTCAGCTTTACAAATTCAAAAGTGTAACAGGAAAGGAGGGAAAGGGAAATATATTCAAAACTTGGCGTAAGGGCTCTCAGTCTCTCCTCTTTTTATCAGCTGATCTTAGATCTTTGAAGCATTAGAATCACATCATCATATTTAGCTTTAACCTGAACCACCGATGCTCTTACCCCCCATCCAGGAAAGAATCACAGCTGAAGTTAAAATACTACATAAACAGCATTTTCATATTCTCCCAAGAGGTTTCCAAGGATATAAGAAAAAAATCTAGTCTTCCAAATGTCAAATAAAGGAAGAAAAAGAAAAAATGTAAACAGAAGAAAATCCTTTAAAAGCTTTTATAATTCACATGAGAACAGAACAAAACTAGTCTGCTGCTCAGATTTTGAAGCAGTATGTTACATATAAGGAAAGGATCACTGTACTGGCTTCCAGAACAAATCCTCAAAGTGAATTCAACTTTAATACTTACTGTGTCAATGGAGGAGATTTATTAATTTTTGTATCACTTGGATATCTTTTTTTAGCTGCTAGTTTCTGTCGTTTTCTAGGAGAAACTGAACTTGGACTGCTGCCTTTAGAAGTTGCACGTGTGGTTGGCTTGCTGGCCTTTTTTCTGTAACACAAAAGAATGATGAATTTATATATAACAAAATACTTTTACCAAGTCAATTTCTTCTTGCATTCCAAGTGCAGATAATCAAGACTGCACAGTATTTGCAACAAGTAAATCAAAGTTGCCAAAAGAAACAGTGAGAAAACCATATTTGCCTGCTTCAAGACACACTGCGTAGCCAACCTCGGTATTTTTGTATCAAATGTAGAATCACAAGACTGCTTTACTGACAATATTTGGTATTTACAAAGAAAACCAAAACCAAACCAATCCATTCCAAATCTTGCAATAATTTTTGTACATAAGTGTCTATGTTTAAAAGAACATACTATAATCTGAATTCACTCATGTAAGCCTTGGTATCCACGAGTTCAGAAACCTGAAAAACTGGTTATTGGTGATTAATTTCATAGCTTAGAAAACAGGTGACTTAAGTCAGAGAAATCCAGCAATGCTGAATATGAAGAAGCATCCTCTTCCACAGAATTATTCCCAGATGCTATTTATAAATTGCATACTGTACGCAGCACCTTAAGGTAGAAATACTTTGTTGCAATCAGAGTCAGAAAGGTAGCACTGGAAATCTGAGACACAACTCCAAATTTATAAACAAAGTTGATGTTTCCACAAGCAAGCAGAATAAACCCACAAATACCTAAACCTTTATTACAATTTTAGAGTTAACATTTATGTGAGACTAAAGAAGCCCCTGTGGCTTTACCAAAACTGTTGTTTACTAAGTGGTAGTGGTAAACCTTCACAGTTTTTATGTAAATGAAGAATCATGTAACTACTTACAGATTCAGTTCTGAAATTATCAGTTCCAGAGCACTGTGGCAACTGTGCTTCAAGTACTGCCCATAGGCTAACACATAATATATACAATAAAACATAATATCCTTAAGAGGGAAGTAGATACAGTCAATTGAAAGTAATTCCACCACCAATATAAAAAAAAAATGCCTGGACTCCAATTCTCTTCTAAAAGACAGCAACACAGATCAAAACTTCCCAAAGCTGCTATGTTTCATTGTTTCCACAATAAGATCAAGAGGATGAGCTCTGCTAGAATTCAGTATGCCTGCAAAAAGGCAGACCAGTGTTAAGGCAGATGAAGAACAGCTTCCTGAAAACAGAACTCTTGCTACCCACACTTGTCTTGCACAGCAAGATTGCTTTCCAAGCTTGCAGATCACCATACTAGAAATGAAGTCCTCCAGTACTGCAGATTCATGTATTTAACTTGGAATGTACTTAAAGAAATAGACAGGGATTAATTATATTTTCACCTTGTTCCAACACCAAATACCAAAAGGTGAATTGTACAGTCAGCTCTGATGTCCCATTTTACCCATCAGAATCAAGTGTCCTTAAATTCTGAGATATCACTAGGAAGAGTGGCAATAGGATCAATTCTTACCTTGTTACATATTCAAGTATGTCTTTTGAGACCCTAACAATTTCCCTTAACCTCACCTTTTGTCTCTTCATTCCTTGAAGAGTGGTACTAGAATTATAATGAAAAATATTTGGGAAGCTCTTATCAATTTAAAATAAACAAACAGAAAAAGGCAAAAAGAGGAAGTCACAACTCTTCCCTGCAACAAACCCCAAACTACCAAAAACGAGGTAGAAAAAAGCTTGTTATTGGAGTGTCTACACAGTTACCTTTGAGCCTCTAATCTTGTGGCTGATCTAGTTGTGGCCCCAGAATGTGTGTCATCATCTTCCTCACCATCCTCTTCCTCACCTTCCTCTTGCTCTTTTAGCTCATCTTCAGAAGATGTCAATTTCCGACGTTTCTTCTCTGGCTCCAGTGTTTCTGTCCATTTAAAATTTTACACATATGCTATAATTTTCCAAAAGGCCTCCAAAAGGATATGAACACTTAATTTAGAAAAGGTATTCTAGTCACAAGTCCCATTTTCAGTAAGTAATTTTCCATTTCCTTCATATTTCAACCTTTTTAATTCACACTTGTTTGACTTAATCTTGCTAACACATTCACCACAGTTTACTTACACAGCTCATAGCCAGAATTCATAGAAAATTCATGAGGCTTTATAGAAGCATCTGGGATGTAGCAATTCTGACATGAGATTACAGCAATTTACACATATTTACATAATATTTACACTAGCTGTAACTCAATGATTTTTCCTCAAGAAAGGAAAATTGAATAAAGCTTATCTTGTTGCTATTAGTAAACAGAAAGGCACAGCAGTGTTTTCTTATTCTGTTAGGAGCAGCACAGCCTCTCATGCTTTTACCCGTTTCCTCTGATTGAACCAGAGAGCGCCTGGGCTTTCTTCCTCTTTTACGCACAACCAGTTCTGCTTTCTCAGCTTCATCTTCCTGAAAAGACAAAATGGAACCATGCAAGTCAAGAACTATTTACTTTACACAGAAGACAGACATTTCTCATTATATACTGCTTGTAAATTTACAAATCACACTTACATTTGTTGTTTCTTTCTTATTAGATATGTCTGTACCTAAAAAGAAAGGAAAGAACAAAACTTGATCCTGAACTTCAAATCTTTTACCAATCAATTTAAAGGGGAGTTCTTTCATACTCTCTCATCTTTGTATAAACATCACAGTTGCCCTAAAAACATTTCAAGTCTCTTTCTAATTTAGAAAATAGCTTTCTTGTACTTTTTTACATACAGAGACTGGGACAATGATTAAATTGTTAAGTACTAAGGCTTTATATGACTGACCATATTTATTGCTTTGTTGCATATGCTGTTTTGTTTTAATGGAAAAGCAGAAGATACTTTCCCCCTTTAACTACTGTCAACCAATCACAGAAAAATTTGGCTTAGAAGGGGCCTCTAGAGGTCACCTTGTCCAATCTCCTGTTCAAAGCATGGCTAAATTAATTAATCTAATCTTGCACAAGATCTTGTTCAGTCCAATTTTCAAAGTCTCCAAGAACATGGTTCCTTCAGGTGATTTGTTCTAGTGCTTAACTGTGCTCATACTAAGATGAAGCTCAAAAAGACACTATTTAAAATTTTTCTAGTATGCGAATTACATGACTTCCTCTGTTGAAATACTTCTTACTTCCAACTCAGTAATTTTTACAGGCTAGCCCATACATGTTAAAACAGATTTTTAACTCTACATCCCATGTCTCAACTTGGCTTCTCTCCATGGTTACTACTTTTACCCTAACTCTGTGATGAGAGTGATTATTTTACAAAGCTTTTGACCTCTGTCAAATGGAATTATCAAATCAAATTATCAATATATGTCAAATCTCCAACACTGCAAGGATAAAAATCCTTAGCAATAAAAAAGAGAAACCTAAATAAAAGCAAGCTTTTATATATTTTACCCCCTGCCATAAAAACTGCTGTCTAATTTCTAAAAGCTAAATAACAGAGGACACAAACTCTAAACCCCTCACCAATTAGACTGAGAAAACAAACAAAAGAATGACAATGCCAAGGATCTAAAATAGATCTCAAAGAGCAGAAACATATTCTAAAACTCACAAGCTTTTTGGCACTCCTTTGTAAGGTTATGGGGAAAAACTTTTATACAAATGCAAATGAAGTAAAACAGAAATATAGTTAAGTGTTTAAAAAATAAGTGAAATAAAGCATTGGACTGTCCACTGTATTAAGCTCTACACACAACATAAGCACATACATAATACAATCAGCATGTATTAGTTCTATTGTGTTCAAAAGAGATACTTCATAATTCTGGTTCACTTTGGCAAATCTGTAGCAAAGGGGTTTTTGACTGAAAAATAATCCCATGTAGGTCCATGATATGCCTTTAACAGATAACCCTCTGTAAGATACCAAAATGTAGCGTTTTGCCTAAAGATAAGTATAAAAATATTAAGACATAGTATCTAAAATCATACTAATTGTAGAGCAGCAACTGTTGATTAGTGTTAAGTAATTAGTTTCAAGTTCAGTGTTAGTGTTAGTGTTATGGGAGGATGATACTTTCAGAAAACATGTGTCTCTTAATTGCATTTGCTGTAGTGACCAAAAATAAAACTCTGCATCCCACTCCACATGTCCCTTCTGTCCCTACTGCAAATCCTTATGCAGAACACCCAGAAAGTACCAGAGTAAGTGAACTGCACAGAGGGATTCAACTTGGCTTCCTTTTCACCACCAGGGGTTCTCAACCCCTTTATGCCCATGAATGCTAATACAGGATGAAAAATTTAACAGCACATTCCCCTTTATATACTCCTCCGAACATTGCTGTGATACCAACAGCCTGTTACCAGGAAAACAGAAATGTTACATAACACACTCAAACTTTAAGTACACAGTCAGGTGTCCGCTTTTGAATAAAAAGCAAAGCAGAACGCACTTTTATTCATTTTCACATTCTTGTCTGTTCTCTTGGCAGTTCACAGAAGTCAAGTACCACACAATGAGCTAACCCTCCAGAGACAATTCTGAAGCATATGGATTAAAGCTGACATTTTAACAAATGTGGAGAAAAAAGGAAACAGCCCATATGTTCAGTGCAGCCAGATTAGTCTATCTGTAGAAACCTAAGCTTTTGGGAACTCCAGAAGACTTGTTTTGAAGGTTTGGTTTCTCAGATTTTCTGCATGTTTGTTTGCATTTGTTTGCAAACCATTTTAATCTACTTTTCAGTTCACCTGCTTCTTAAATGGCTTTTTAAAGTTTTTTTATGAATGGCCTTTATCGCTGGCAAGGGGGGCTATTTACAGACACGAACGAGACGGGGCTGCGGCGGAAAGCGCCTCGAGCTGTTTTATTTTTCAGCATCAGTCTCATTACATGATTACGACAATGGGAAGATGCCAGCAGCTTACATTCCAGGTAGCAAACAAAAAACTTAATGTTACAAGTTACTATAAGCTTTTTGACCAATCACAAAAAGCAAAAGCATATTGACAGTACTTCTATCCAATCACCATAAGCACACGTACCTTTGGTTAAAACAATGCTTCCTTATTTCGAATACAATACCTACTTGTAAGCCTTAAAACACAATGCACAGAGCTCCATTATTAAGCTTTACCCTTCCTAATATCTTGCTAGATAAACTTTCTGTAGCTTAGAGAGCTATTCCGACAAGCGTTAATACACAGGCCAAAATTAAAAAGACACATTTAAACAACCAGTGCAGTTCAGACTCTATACACAAGAAAAATTAGAAAAGGGAAATAGAAAGGAATTTCACTTAATTGTATTTTAGTTTGAAGCACTTAAAATACATTTTTGAGTTAAGCTAAACAACCGTGTTCCAAAGATCTTACAGCAGTTGTAAAAGAGAAAGAAATATCCCCTCAAGATACCCCTAAGATCTTTAGATACATATCCACAGATACAACAATTAACTGAATAAAATGTGAAATGTAATGTAGTAAGTGTGATGGGTTGTCACTGTATGAAAGAAAACATGCAGAAATGGAAAGCAATCACTAAGAGCCAGTCTGATGGGGCACCTACCTTCCTCTGAAGCTCTGCCATGTACTTAGCCTACTCCATCATTTGGTATATTCTGCAATGCATTATTCAGCACTGAGCAGTGCTGCTGCATCTTTGAACTAAGTTCTTATCAAGCTGCTCTTTTTTGGAACTAAAAACTTGGTAGCAGTTAGGGCCAAGTCTTCACTTCATCTCTTTCTTCAGATGCTTTCATTCATGAATAACACTGACTGCCAGAGATGGTGTCAGGATGAAGAAGGACCCATGTGATTTTTGTGAAAACTCTCTTCCATTTCTTCCATCTTTTGTTTTATATGTTGAGGCAGGTATAATTTGCTTACCTGTTTGAGGTGTTTTCCCTCTACTTGCAGAGGTAGGAGACTGCAGCTGAAATTAAAAAAGTGGGTTTTTTAATTTAAAAAAAATCAGAAAAATTCAGCATTGTATTACATTATCACAGAAACTTGCTCACATTCAATGTAGAATGGATCTGTAAATCTAGAAAACATGAACATTAATGAGCACACAAAGTTTGTACTGTAGTTTAAGAGTAGGATGCATTTTTCCATTTTGATAAATAACAAACAAATCAGCCCATAAACAAATCACAGCACTTTCACTAACCTGACACTAAAGTCATTGCAATAAAAGACACAAAAGATAAAAGCAGTTTCAGTCAAACACATTTCCAAGTATTTAATTATCAACAAAGAAGTTAGTACAGTCACTTTAGAACTACAAGTCACCAAAAATTGTTTATTTACTCAGTATGCAGAAAAATCTATATATAATTACACAATGTCCCTATGACTGTCCAAAAACTTCAGTGCTTTCACCACTGAATGACCACACCAGGATGCCTATGGTTCCTCTAAAGTAGCAATGTGTTCCCACAGCAGCCCTGGGGAAACTGTCATGTCCCCCTGTCTCAGGTGGAGGGCAGGTATCACTCCTCCCTGAGCCAGCCTGCAGCTCACACCAACCCCTCACTCATCACTAGGAAGTACAAGACCTTTATACACTTGAACCAGAACAAGATGATTCTGTTCCAGTACTGAGGGTGCCAAGGTACACCTATTTCTGAGGGTGATTTAAAAATTAATTTTAACCCTTAATTGGACAAAAAAAACACCCCCCCCCCCAAAAAAAAAACCCAAACAAAAACCAAGCCACAACACCAAAACAGAAAAACCAAATACCAAAATCCACACCAGTTCAAATTACATTTCATTAAATTAACATTAAAAAAAAAAATCAATCAGGAAAGACTAGGAATTCTCAAACAGAATTCCAGCCAACCTGTAAGAAGGGACAGGACTCAAAGGGCTGCCTGAAATATGAGGACAGAACAAGCAGAGACAACAATTCCTTTTGTCCATAAACTAGGTAAATTCCCAAGACTTCCAACAGCCATGCCAGATGCTACCTCACCAGGCAAGCAGGAAGAAAACCTGTGTTTCAAGACAACTTCATTTTTAAAATCCACCCTTTTCTATGCAATAACGTTGATTCTGAAATAGAGGCATTCCCTAGACAGAAGCCTTTAACCAGAATAAATCCAACTGGCTGCACTCCACAAACATGCCTGACCCATCACTGCCCTGTGCTGTAATCCAACTGGATTGCAGAAACAATACCAGCAGCCCACCTTCCTAGCTGTGAATGTCCTTCACAGGGCTTAGGAAACAAAGCTACCACTGAGCTTTAGAAAACAGACATGTTTCATGAGCCCCTAGGTTACTCACCAGTACGTCTCTATCTCTCACATGAGGTGTAATACAACTGCTTTACCTAATATTTTATTTTACAGCTATGGAAAGATTCTATGTGCTATTGTTATGATATATTCAGTAGAGGAGAAAACCCCTCATTTTTGAAATACAGTCACCCTTGCTCTTCAGGCCAAAATTACTCCCAGCATGAACCAGAAGTCACATATGCATACCACCAAAAATACACCCTGCACACAGGTACATATTGCTAGCTAGAATAACACTTGTATTGAGTGAACTAAGTGTGAAGCTGGTAGGGCATTTGCTACATTCTGAAATAACACTATATTTTGCTTAAAAAGTTCATCTACATTAAGAGACACTATTAATAAAGTTTTGTTTGCTTAGACTGAACTCAAGTATCAAGTTTTCCATAAGATGTTTCTGAAATGCTGTTAACTGTTAAGCAGATAAATGGCTCTTGAAATACTGTGTTTAAATGCACCCAAACAAAATAAAGGCACTTACATTCCCAGTGCTCATATCAGCTTTTGACTCCCCACCTGAGGGAAGAAATATGAGTTCAGAACTTGAATGTCACTATTATCCTTGTTTTCCCTCACAGCTATTATAAGCTACTTACCACCAGGCTGTACTGCTTCAAGAGGGTATTTACGAGGTCGTCCCCTTTTGCGTTTCACTACTACAGGCTGATTTTCCTATTAAAAATAAAGGACAGAAATAGTTTACTGTAACTGACTTTTGGCATTTGAGCAATACAATACAAAGACTGCTAACTGAATTCATAATGTGACAGTGGCAGAAGTAGTACTTTTCAGTTAAAAAATAGATGAGGGAAAGTTTAATAGCAAGAGACACTGCCTGTTATGAAATCAACTAATATATATGAAAAGAAACAAGACAACTCCCAGTTATACAAAATTCTCAGTGGTTTGACTCAGGCACAAAGCATATCTGAGAATGCAGTGCCTTCTGTTCTCCTAGCCCCAAAATGTCTATCACTTGGTCTCACAAATGCTGCTGGCTTACCCCATACAAGAACCCCAGACTTTACATCTCATGAGCCCCTTTTCCCAGTGCCATATAGCACAAGCTATGTCCTGTATGCTGAGCAAGTGCTTCAAACAGTTAATATTCTAATTACCCCAATACACAGATTACTGATATTCTTTATACAAACCTTCAGCAAAGAAGGGCACCTCCTTTTAAGCTTTGAAAGAGAGCTTTTAAGTAACAAAGTCAGATGCTCAGATTGCAAAATCCCCAATAAGACTTTCTCTTATACACAAGGAAAGCTTAAATGCCTCATTCAGCATTTACTGAAGTTTAGCAGTATCTCCCCCAGAATGGTTCTTAGAGACTCAAGTCTTGAGTAAACAAATATAAAAACATATTCTTTAAATTTCCTTCTTCCAAATTTGAGGCAAAAAACCCACAAATGATGAAATCCAAAACCTTTCTGAGATCAGTGTCTATTTCTAGAGGCCAGCATCAATTTTAATCTCAAGGGATCAGACATTTGTTTGTAACCCATACTGTAGAGTATCTCAAGTACATGCCTAGGAGATAACAAAGACTTTAAAAACTGTTGACAGATAGTATTTTTTAAAGGCAAGTTTTATTTGTTAATGACTAAACTGTCCACATCAATTACCAAGTTTTCAGAAAATATGATTTCTATACAATACAACTCTATATAATTGCTTTCTAAACATTTTGTAATCACTATTAAGCCTAGGAAGGGAGTCAGTCCTACTTCCATATTAAGACATAGATGTTTTATGGTCTGTAAGTTTGTACTTTGTGACAGAGCAACATAAGTTCTTGGTACTTTTTGAAGACAATTTTAATATGACTGTCAACAAAATACAAAGTAGTTATGTACCACAAAGACAGTACTGTGAACCTGCACTAATCTCAGTGAGTTAACATGAATAAGACCACTCACCTCTGGAGAATTTTCATTCGATTCTGGACTGTGCTTTTTCTTTTCAGATATTTCCTGTTCAAAGTTAAGTTCATCTTCACACATAAGAAAAAAAAAAGAAAGAAATTGTATACATTTGTTTTATTAGGCAAAAGAACTAATAAAAGCCACAACCTCCACACTGAAAATGTTATTTCATTCTTTAGCCCAAAATTCCCTAAAAACACCCATCAGAAATCAACACTGCTTGCCTTGTAGCAACAGCGTATTGATCTGCCAAAAATGCTTCCCACTAATGCCAGATGAGTTAGGGAGGCCTTCTATTTTAAGGTAAGAGGAAAAGCTCACACTTGTGACATACTATAAAATGGTAGGACAAATACAAGCCCCTATTCCATTTTCTCACATGTTCCATGAAACAGGAAGCTGAGGATACAAGCACCTTACAGAACAGATTCAGACTCGTCAACTTGCTCGCATGAGAAACAAAACTATTAATAGGCCAAACTAACATCAGGGAACATTCTCACACTGTTCCCACAAAACCAGACTGAAGTAACAAGGCCACATTAATTATGTGGACACACCACCTTTTATTATTTATTTTAGTGCAATTAAGTCAATTACAACAGTGCAACTTGCACTCTTTTCTGGTCGTTTACTCTACAGAAACAAACAAAACTGATCTGTTGGTTATGTCATGGATTTTTAGTAGGACAGCCCTTTCTTGTAGTCAGAGGTAGATGTTCTTATCACATAATGCTGATTGTTCTATTTTCCTCACCTACCTGCTTATTTCCCATCAGCTTTCCCAGCCAAGATACATATTAAAGCCATAATGGAGCCAGTGGGTGGTAACAGCAAAAGCATCAAAACTTTTCTCATTGTTAAAGAAACTAAGATTAATGCATTATTTGCTAGCAGTAATAGAGCAGAAATCAACCAGAGAATATATGCAAGTATATTTGCTGGGATCAAGTTCCCACTTTCTCTCAAAAATCATTCAAATGAAAAGAAATGAGCATTCAATATGTGTTCAGAAAATCTGCCATAATGGGCAGTTTAATTACCTTTTTCTTCCACAGTACTTCTAGGAGGTGTTTGTGTTACATCAATTTCTTTGGACACTTCTGCTGCATCACCTGAAATAACTTCCTACATTATTTTGAAACAAGAGAGGAAAGATGCTTTACTACATATTAAAAATTGTGGTCAGTTACACTAAAAACAATACCCCATCCCGATACATGAGCAGTTATTTTATTCATCAAGGTTTTGTATTGTCTCTTAAAAACTTTCATGTTGAGAAGCTTCATCACAAATCAGTGGGTGAGGTAGTCCCAAATATACTGCATATACTCCTAAAAAGAACATCTATCTTGTCCTAATTCCTGTTTTGATTTAGCAGAACTCAGGTAAAGTGCAATACACCCTCTTGAAGAGCTCAGATCAGTACACCCATGCAGACATTGAACTGACTGGAGAGCTGGCATCCAACAATGCTCCATGAGATCCCAAGTTCCCAACTGTTGTGCAACCCAGTCCTCTCAGACACTTGCCTTTTTTGTTTTTTAATTGTCTCCCCCACTGAAAAGTATCATCTGATTGTCAGTTCTTTTGTACTCAAGACAATGCAAAAGTAGTTTAATTATGGAAACATCTCCTAAAATAAACTGCTGAAAAAATTATGATTAAGATTTTCATTTTATTTACAATTGCAGAACATAAGAGTTCTTGAAAATACCTTGATGTTACCAGGTTTCATTTTGGAACACTGACTTTGTTCATCATCTTTTAGCACATCCTGAGCAATCTGCTGGTTGCCTGCAAAAGCAAGTGACAATTGAAGTGTTAAAAAAGTGTCGTCTGCATTTGTCATATTTTTGTGTCACTTTTATACCAGCTCACTATTACTGAGATTGAAAAGTCTGAAAAGCAGCCTCTTACTACCAAAAATATGAACAGAAAGTTATTCTAACCACTCTTTGAAATGGGAAGACAATAACAGAAGAGAATTACATGTTTCTTGTGTGTCACGGGTGTGGTTTGTTTTGTTTGCTTGTTTGTTTTTAAAGATAAGCTCAAAATTGAAATTTGGTAAGTAACACATCAAGAAATAGAACACCAACCTCAGCTTCAACTCACCCAGAGACAGGGAAAGCCGTTAATGCTATGTGAGACACTAATGAATACATGACTTCTAATCACTCACTTCATCAGATCACAATTCTTAGAAGAGGAATAAAAGGTCTTATGAAAAAATGCTATTATTAACGATACTAAGTTTTCTCTAAATTGTTCTGATGGTGAAAAGACATAAGAAGTTGAATCCAGAGCTTGAAGAGGTATTACATTGTCAGTCTTGTAATTACTATATCAACAAAATGCCCAACTTATTTTGATGCTAACTCCATCTAAATGAAATTTAGAAATGATTATGCCATTCAATGGACTATATTCCTTCTCAGTTTTTGCTTCCAGACAAAGAAAAGGCTACACTAAAATTTATTTCTTTCCACCTAAGAAAAGGAAGCATCCATCCCCACAAAGTTTAGATTTTCCTAATGATCAGCTTCCTTATCTTTTATTTTAGAAGGATAAAATTAGTAATTATTTTATAGACTGAACAAAAAAATGTTTCTTCACCCATGATTGAGAAAATGACTATAATGCTTTTCTGTGCAGTAATTAAATTTGTTGCAATATTTTTATCAAATATATTAGAAATTATTTTGGGAGTATAAATTGCTTTGGAGTTTGGAATTTCCCAATCTCTATTATTTTCTCAAAAATACCATTTTATGGTCTAGACACAGTAGAACATGGTTTTGCCACAGAAAAGCTTTGCACAAATTCCTGTACTTCTGTATCACTTACATTTTTTTTCATCCATTGTTTCTGGAGACTTATATTGATTTCCTCTAGATCTATGTTCTTCAGTTATCTGAGTAGCTGAGTTTTCCACCTACACACAAAACACAAAGAAGAATAAACTTAATGGAAAAAAAGAAGTTATCAACACAGAAGGGAGAAACTTTTCCCTACTGGCTTCTTCCATGCACAACGTACATTAAAATGGAAAGCAGCTGTTACAAAGGAATTTATTCCTAGAACTCAAGTAACATTCCTACTACAGAACGGCACGATCAAAAAACTTCAAACCTGCCGTATTTTCAAAAATTTTGACTGATAGTTTTATTGAAAAAAGTCTCTACCAAGATCAGAATTAAGCACCCTAGTACATGTGTTAAAAGTACTTAATCACAGTAAATCACAAAGAATATTTCTGGGATTAAAGAACATTCTTCCTATCACAGGAACAACAGAATCATCTCATTAGCATCAGAAATGTGGCCAACCAGCATTTCAATATAGTAATAAATATATTTACTACCCGAGTTAATTAACCACAAACACAATTTCAGCCTGCTATCTGTATTAAATGCCTTATTTTTGCTCCAAAAGATACACTTCACATTTGCAAGTTTACATTTGCAAGGCAAGAGTTATGCCTCTTATAAAATCTTGCAAAAGACAGCAGACTGCATTAAAATAGGTTTCTAATTGTGATCAGAACCTCCAAGAATAATCCCTATTTTTTTTCTCTAGTCTCATGGAGATCAGTCAAGCTTCTCTTTTCTGCCAGTTAACAGTCTTGAAACAGTCACAGACTATAGAATAACAATGCAAGATTTATTTACTGGCAGATTTGAAAGAATAATTAGATCTCAACCTACACAGCTGCAGAGTCTCAATAAACATAGTCTCTGCATATACAAAAATAATATTTTCCTTTAGAGAATATTTAATGTAAATAGAAGTAAATTCAAGTAAGAGAAAAGCAGCAGAGATTTATAGAATAAATTTAAAAAACAAGTACTTACATGAGAAGTTTCTCTTTCCAAAGGAATATTCTTCTGCAGCGCATCTATTAAAAATAATTTTAACACAATTAGAAAAGCTAAGCAAATGCAAAGTATCACAGTATCCTCTACTTCACCTCCCTGAAAGGATTCCAGAGAACCTGAAACTACATAAAACTTACTTTCTATGTCAGAAGTAAAAGACATCCAATCTTCTCTTTAACAATATACCCACAAAATAAAAGAAGAATATTAATTCCTCAGCACAGGATAACTGAGAATCACCTTATGGTTGAAATCCAGGCAATGAAGGAGCTGTCACCTTTCAAATTTATGGTGACTTTGAAATTTCAAATATAGTTCTACCATCTGATTTAGAATTTCATCCATCACAATCTTAGATTCTGGATCATGGGATGAAGTAGAACATGATTAAGCTACATTATAATTCCAGAGAAATAAGTTTGCTTAATTGTACTAGTAAAACCTGTAGCTGATAGAATGCACATAAGGAAATTGTCCAGTTGCTAAACTCCAGAATACTCAGGTTAAGTACAGCCTCAGCCTTCCATATCACAAAAACAGGGAAAATAACTATCAGAGTTGATGAGTGGTCTGGAGTTTTTAAAGAATTTCATAACTTTCAATACACAGAGAATTACAAAGAAGCTGCTTTATCAAATGTTCTTAAAATCTGATTAATAAAAGCACCAAATTAATACCTTGATTAAAAAAAGCTGCTGAAACATTCCAAGCAACTTTCCCTTAAAAACATAAACCTAAAATCAAACAAAACCACATTTTTTTATATAGAATTTTATGTATTTTGTAGCTTGTTTCTTACATCTCCATGTTTTAGCAATGATTCCTCCACAGCTATACTGCTGAGCTGCACATCTCTCAATTTTTAAAGCAGTGTCAAATTAAGAGCTAGTTCCTACCTACTCAAACAGCAATGATTTGTTTACATTCCAAAGAATCTTGGACTACTAAACTACTGTGTCTGCTGTTCATACTCATGACAGGACACACATTTGTCTTTTAAACAACTTCCTTTTACGTATGTTGAGCTGTATGTATATATGCATGCATATATACATATAAGAGAGATTATTGTGGGGGAGAAAAAACCTCTCTACTAATATCTGCAAAGCATTAGTCTTCAGTATGTCACATCCAACATGATTTACACAACAAATGGACTTTTGTTAAACATTTTACAAGAAACAGGATTATCTCAGCTAGTTCAATCTGCACATTTAAAATTTTAAGTACTGTCTGTCTGGGTGACTGAGTGATGGGAAGTGGCAGAGTTCTAAAGGCACTTCAAAGAAACCTCACAGTACAGAAAAACCTGTTCAAATTTTAGATCTGCCATTCTGAAGTCTACATTCTTCTAACCAATTCTCAGGGTTTACATTTGCTTTCTTGTGAGCAGAGCATGTCTCTTATCACTCAGCTGCATATATACCACCCTATAACCAGGTATATGCATCTGACCTACCCTGAAAATAAAAAAAGAATTCCAAAGTTTTATACCAATGCTCATATCTCACCTTAGTGCTGTTTTTGTTTTCTATGTCTAAAAATTTAGCAGTGAGCTTAACAGTGTGTCCCTTCATAGCATGTAGGCCTTCAGCTGCAACTTTCTGTTAGAGGAAATGCATCTTTAACCTCCCTAGACAATATAAGCAGCAGTAACACTGGCACCTCTTGGGATTCATTTTAGTTCTGCTTGCTAGTCCAATAACTGAGGATTAGCTCTCATCTGGTAGTGCTGTAAACATCTTTGTAACACATCTGGAGCACAAAATCCATCAAGATGGGCACAAAGCAGGCATTTGTTTCTGCTTTAACAGGAAAGCCAAACAACTGCAATGCATAATCTGGGTTTGGGAAGCATGGATTCTTTTTCACTTTTGGTCCTACTGAAGATTAGTTTAAGTACATGGAAAAGGAATCACTGAGCACAGATCCAAATTGACTAATTGAGGTTTATAACTAGATGATTACCTACTTTTAACTGCTCTTCAAATTTGAATGAATGGCCACAACTATTTTAATCTTTTGGAGATTAAGAAGAAAAGCACAAACAGCAATTTTCTGTAAACTATTTATGACTTATCCTGTAGTACCTACTATTTTCATATTCTCACAAGGCCTGTCCCAGCACCCTAAAACCAGGATGTTCTAAACCTATAAGGAAGAAAGTCATTCCTTGTGGAAGTTTCTCTATCTTTCCTGGACAAATGTTTTTCTTTTGTGATTTTAAGTAGAATATTAGCAGTCGACTGTTTTTTAAATCTCAAATTTTAAAATCCTTTCCTGTTTTCAGCATATCATGTTGGAAGAAAAGTCTGACCCTCCTTTCCCACAAACCAAATTCAAGGCCCCCTGAACTCCTAAATACAGTTAAAAATTTCTGAAGGCTTCCTTCAACTCCTTTATACACCATATATAACAAATCTGCAACCCTCCAATCATAAGGAATAGTCCCTTCAGCATGAAACTAAGTTGCTATCAAGCACAAAAATCACCTTTTTGCAATTCTTTAGACTGAAGATCCACACATCCTTCTTCACTTCTCGCACTTTCAGGCTGTTGTGATTAAGCACAAAATCAAAAGAAACAAATATTGCAGATATTCAGAACAAGTACGTCTCATTCCACTCCTGCAGGTCATGATGAACATTGTCTTATCATGAATTATAAAAGTCTTCTTCAAAAGCTTTCTAAGACATCAGTACATA
Organism: Molothrus aeneus; assembly: GCF_037042795.1. Taxonomy (NCBI): domain Eukaryota; kingdom Metazoa; phylum Chordata; class Aves; order Passeriformes; family Icteridae; genus Molothrus; species Molothrus aeneus. The sequence goes on along the minus strand of NC_089649.1, from coordinate 59,356,069 downwards.
TATTAAGAAGGAACAGTCAGAGCTAAGTTCAACAGTACAGTATTTAGATTTGACCTTAGAGTCAACATTAGTATCAGAGATTAGCTTAAAATAGCAGATTTCAGGAATTCAAGGTGCAACACCTACTCTGAGCTCCAAATAAAAGCAATAGCCTAGAAATGTTCATCTGTACATGGAAAAAAAAGATCTGCTATGTATAACAAGGTACAATGACCTCCCTTCAACTTGTGTTTCGGACAGATTTTTTTGTTTGTTTTTAAAAAAAAAAAAAAAAAAAAAAAAAAAGTTGCAGATCAGCTCAACAGCATAAATAATGCTATATGGAGTTAAGTGTATTAAGTCTGATCTGAACATTGCAAACTCAGCTACAGTTCTACATTGTGGCTATACTGACTCCACAACCATGTTATGCTGGTAAACAGTGCAGCTGTTTGCAGGTGCAATCATCAATAATTCCCACCAGACTGAAGTTGACTTCTACTCTCCTGAAGTCCACCCTTTCATAGATGCTTGAATCTCTGATCCATGTTCTCTCTCAAAAACTTATTCTCAGAGCTTGGCAGGATACATGAATGCACTTCTGCATCTGAATGAAGAATTAAACCACGTGGAATCCTGCCTACTAGGGAACACAGCCCAGACACACAGAGCCAGCTTTGGTCTTACACAAGCTCTAGGTGACCATGAGCCCAAACACCCTGGATTATGCAGGGTGCCCCACCCTTCTGTGAGAGCAGATAAGGGGCTGTGGTTATCAGAACACAGCAGCACCAAGTGCTGTTCACACACACACACACACACACACACACACAGAGATGTGTGACTCTGAAGACTGGCCAGGAAGTGCTGCAACACAATGAACAGCAGTGTAAGTTTGTTTACTGGTTCAAAGGAATAAACCAACATTTGCCAGCTCTAAGAGCTGGGGTGTGGGTGACTATTTTGCAGGCACTATCAAGCAACATGCACACAATATGACCAATTTTCAAAAAAACAAGCTTCAATGTCTTAATCATAGAAGGAGTATGGCTGCAGGAGGGAATTATTCCTAACACAGAATAACATGGAGAGCCCACAATTTAAACGTCAGCTGCTTAGAAAACTACAGCTGAATAATCTGAAAAATTACTCTTTCAAAGTTCTTCAGTTTAAATTTTTAAATCTCCATTTTTGCTGCCCAGAAATCAAAAGGTACAGGAAGAAACCCTATGAAAATGTCTGAATAAGCAAGAAACAGTAAAAATTTTCAAAATAACAAATACCTTGTCAGTTCTCAAGGTACTTTCTAGTTCTTCTGTTGGCTTTGGTAAGGCTGCATTATTGCCTAATGAAATAGAAATATGTTAAAATGATCAGAACACATTATGCATTTATCTCATGCTACAGTAGAATGATATTTCTGAGTATTACCTCATGAATATGGCACATAAATTTAAACCCTTCCTGTGGACAACAGAAACAATAGCCAGTCTGTTTACAGCAAACCAGCTCAATAAAAACCAAACCTGTCATCTGCAAGAACACAAGTACTGCTATGTTCTCCTTAAATACAAAAGGCTTGGAAAATATGGGGTATCAGGATTTACCACAGCTTACTTATGAATTCTGACTTTGGCCTTTTTTTCTTTCTTATTTATGAATTCTAACCTTGGTTTTTACTTCTTGCTTTTCCTTCAAAAAGAAACCATCAACAGATTTTTTAGATCAAATTCCAAACAGGAAACTACCTCTGTATTAATAAATGCAGAGCTAACAGTTAATACTAATGACATATTTTAAGTGACAACTAGGTCTAAATCTATCAGCTCTAGAACCATAACCACTGAAAGTGTTCAATTTCTACAGAGACTGAAAACTCAGTAGTTCCTGTTAGCATCAACACAGTTTCAGAAAATCATAAACCCACTTCCTATTTCATTCCCCAGGGGAACAACTGTATGCTTGTAACATCTTAAAAACAGGCCATGGCAACAGCATAGTCACATGAGTTTTACAACATTTTTGGAAACCTATTTCAGAACCCTGTTAAGACAGCTTTTCCTAAACAAAAAGAAATAGCTACAACATGGTAATTTATCAATGATGCATGCAAAATAATTACATGATGGTTGCAATCCACAGAATAAGTACCATTACCATTTATAAAAGCTACATCAGTGGACAACAAGGACTGAGGCAAGCACTGAGATAAGAATACTTTACTGTGTAATATTTTAAACTTTCATGGCTCATTTGCCTCTTGTATAAACAGCAAATAACATTTTTCAAGCTTACTAAACCAGCATCTTTCCTAGAAAAATTCCTAAAATTCCAAAATCTGCAAAGACAGCTTTCTCAACCCAAATATCAACAAAACTGGAGAATAAAGCCAGCCTTTAATAAACTGGACCTAAATCCACATTATATTTTTTTGAAATTATAGCAAAGACAGACAAGAGAAGGAAAAGATTTAAAAAATGGTACTTGACCAGCATCATTCCACTTCCTGTGGCATAAATAGATTTTTCTACAGTTTAATTTCTCCAAAATTTATAATGAAGTCACAACCTTCACTTCATTACAGCATCTACACAATTCATTAATGTTCAAAAAAACTGGTGCTTCAGCTACTTCAGAGTATGCAAGGTCAAAAATAGTAGGATGTTCATTACAATTTATTTTAGGAACCAGCAACCATGCAGATTCACTTCAAATGCTAGTGTAGAAAAATTGATCTGGATATAGAGTATGATATCCTTCATGCCATATACTATCATTTTCTATTTAAAATAGACATCTAATGCTCACTTAAAACACTTATTTAGGATAACTGGTCCATTCCTTTGTAACACAAAGCAGAACCATTTCAAGTGTTATTCATAAGACAATAGTAAGTGTAATATATGAATCTGAACATGACCACTAAATAGCAACCCAAAAAAATCTGCAGTTATGATTAAGGATGGCAAATCCCAACCTTCAAAATTATTATGAAGTTACCTTTCTAAAATGATGAACATATGTCAAAATGACATGCATCTTCTTTCCTAAAAATCTTTTTGAATTTCATAACACATTATTAACAAAACCCATGCGTATCTCCACAATAATTACCCCTTGCAAGTAACTTTATATATTGGCTGACAACTTTAAGTCAAGGTATTTTAGTAATTTCTTGCACTCTAATATTTGTTCTCCAACACAGCTGAGGTAATTGTGCTCAGTTAAGTCTTGTTTGCCCAAAATCACATGCTTATTTATTTGTCACCAATTCTTAGGTGTATAAACAGCCATTTTGCAACTAACAAAGAAGTGAGGTATATTTGAACAGTATAAGTTATTCCTAACTATAATGGTAAAATGCATCCATTTATGACAACTTATGAACTGAAGAACTTAAAAAAAAAAGAAATCCTCACCTGAATTAAAGGTTGCATTACTTTTCTGAAAAGTAACTTCAGTGCCAGTATCACCTGTTTTGACCAAGTTGGTTTTGTCATCACTGTCATGTAGCTTTTCTACATGCAACGAAGTGAGGTCCCTTTTCTTCCCTAGTTCTGCTTCTATTGTTACTTCACCATGGTTGGTGTTCACAGTCACTTCATTTACAGAAACTAAGGAAAGAGCCTCTGTCTTAGGCAGGGAAGTCCTTATTTCAGGTGAGTCACTTTCTAGAAGTACATTTGAATTTAATTGATAGTTTACATTCTTTACAGCTTCACTCTCTTTTGCTGCTTCTGAAATCGTACTGGAGAGTTCTGATGTGACGTCCTCGTGCAAAACATCTTCTGCTTGCTCATCATCCCCACCTGCCTCTGGGGAAGGGCTCTCAGCAGTCTCTGTACTAATCTCCACGCAAAGGGCCTCATCTACACTCATGAGGTTCACTGCATTTTCATCCGCTTCTGTGATTTCACTGTCTACTGTGGCCTGAGATGCTGCTGATTCTGTTCTCACCCCACTCTCAGGTGTCTCGTTCTCTCTTCCAGTAACAAGCAAAGAATTCTCGTTTTTTTCTGGGCCTGTAGTTGAAAGGATGCATTCAATCTGGTTAGCAGTATCAAAAATTTCTTCACTTTTGTCTTTCACTTCTGTGCTCTCAGCAGGAAGTTGACTTTCTTCTATGACTGTGAAGGTGAAGAGACTATCACATTCTTCCATTGTGCTCAGAGTGATCACTGGCCCCTCCTCCTTATCTTCTACATTTGAAGCAGTGTGTTGATCTTCACTGTCAGTTGCAACTCTTAGCACAGGAGCTCCACATTCTCCCACAATAATCACAGAACCTTTGTTTTTCCCATCTGCATTGAAAGCAGTTAGTCCAAACTGTTCATCTACAGTTGCAGTGGTCTCCACCACCCTACATTCCTCTGATGCATTTGGAGAGAGAATGGCACCTTCATTTCCTGCTACAATGAGCTGACTTTCAGCTTGTGGTGCTGCACTGATCAAGACTATCTCACATTCTTCTGTCATGCTTGTGGTGATCATAGCAGCTTCGTATCTTCCTTCTGTTTCTGAAGCAGTGAGTTTGTTTTCATCTTGCACAGCTACACTAGACATAGGAGCTTCAAAACATTCTGCTGAACTTGTAGAGATCATTAATGTTTCATTCTTTGACTCCGTGTCTGAGATATGTTGAATCACCTCTTCTGTGACTTCACTTGACATTAGGATTACTTGTTCTTCAACAACACTTGTGGAGATCATGGCACACTCATCCTTTTCTTCCTTCCCACTAACAGTTGGGTGACTTCCATCATCACTGTTATCATCTCCTCCTCTGCTGGATTCACTAGGCATGGGAACGTCATACACCTCCATATCTACGGAAACCATGGTATTCTCATTTATTTCTTCTGTTTTCAGTGAGGGGAGCTGACCATCATATTCAATAGCTGCACTTGACATAGGAGCCTCAAATTCCTCCACAATACTGGTGGAAATCATAGCACACTCATCTTTCTCCTGCTTACTGCTGGAAGTATTCACACACTCTTTAAACTCTGTAGCTGTGCTGGGCATAGGCACTGTGTCTTCAGAGTCTATTAAGATCATAGAGTTTTCCCCACTTTCATTTACTCTTGCAACAGCAAGTGGACCCTCTTCAGCATCTGTGGCTGAATGTAAAGGAGCCTCTTCCACTGTGCTGGTAGAGATGACATCACCTTTTACCTTTACTTCTCTGTCAGCAGGAGTAAGAGAAGCCTCATCCTTTGGAACTGCACTACTTATAGAGGCATCAAGTCCTCTGCTGTCAAAGAAAGTCATGGCATTCTCACGTTTATCTTCAGCACCAAACTGTGTCTTATCTTGCATGGCCATAGCACTAGTCATGGGACCCTCACATTCCCCAGCATCTGAGGGAAGCAAGGTACCTTCATGCTTTCCTGTCTGTGCAGCTAAGGCACCCTCATCTGCAGCACTTGCACTGGTCACACTGCTTTCAACAATGCCTTTATCACTTCTGCAGTCTGTGCCACAATTAGCTTCTTTCTCTGCATTTGTCATGCTGTCGACAGTAAGCTTATTTGTATCTGTGCCAGCCACTCCTGACTCAGCTTCCATTTGTTCAGCAACTATGCAGATAATGGAACTTTCACCTTCTTCTGCACTGATACAAATTAGTGCACTTTCACTTTCCACTCCTGTACAAGTAGAAGCGTGCTCATTTTCTTCATTTCCTCTTCCTGTACTGCTCACGATGTCCTCACCTTCTTCATCCTCTTCTTTTGAGCCTGTACTAGTCACAAAACCTTCATCATCACACAGACCTACACTGACTGTAGTGATACTGGCTTCTTCCTTTGCCCTTGTACTGTCCATTAGACTTTCACATTTTTCAGTTTCTAAACAAACTACAAATCCCTCATTGCTGTCTTCTATCCCTGTGCAGACAGCTGAAATTTCAGCGTCATCTTCTGGGGTTATGCCTGTGCTGGTCACTGCACTTTCACCATTTACAATATCCTCAGATTTGTCACCGCTAGTTCCAGCTGTGGCACTGTTGTCTGTGACCACTGCAACACATGCACCAGTTACAGTGCCTTCTCCTTGGGTATCCGTACCAGTCACAGAACAGACAATGAAGTTATGACCTCTTTCTTCTGCACCTGTGCAAGTCACAGTACTTTCATGTTCTTTTACTTGGCCAGCTGTAACATTGCCCCTAAATTCACCTGAATTATCACCACTGGTTGACCCTTCACCTGTTTCTGTCCCTGCACTAGTTACAGCTCCATCGCTCTCCATTTCACCTAAGCAGGACACAGAGCTTTCCAATTTGCCTGTATCTACACAAGTTGAGGTCTTTGGCTTTTCTTCAGAGCCTGCACTAGTCACAGCATCATCTTTTTCCTCTGTCCCAGCACTATTTACACTGTCTTCAATTTCTACTCCACTTGGGTTCACTAAGTCCTTACCACCTTCTTCTGCATCAACCATGGTACAGTCACCATTTGCTTCTCCTTCTGTACTTGTTAGGAAGCTTTCACTTTCTGCTAATCCTTCAGTGACAACACTGCCACCACCTTCTTCGGCTGCTGCAACAGTACAGTCACCAATATCTGCTCCTGTGACAGAACTGCAGTCCTCACTACGTTTTACCCACATGCCTGTTGTGAAACCTTCATCAGCTTCTATGCTTGTGCAGATTACTGTCACCTCACTTTCTTCTGAGCAAGTGGTTGTAGCATCACTGTCCTTTCCAGAATGTGATGTACCCTCAGCACCTTCTCCTCCTGTACTAGTTGCCATTGCAGTGCTCTCAGTGATCTTTTCTGTGCTAGTTCCTATTGCACTGGCAGGAGTTTTTTGTAGGCTGCTATACAACAAACTAAGTTTACTACTTCCTGCACTGGTACCTACAGCATTGCTTTCATTTTTGTCCATGCCAATCACATTAGTCCCTTCTTGCCCATTGGCTATAACAGAGCCTTTGAAACTTTCCTCAGGAACTCCTTCAGGCACTAAAACAGAGGAAGACTGGATCATATTATCAGTGTTATGCACCTTATTCTTTTCCACACTATCCATTATTGTGCTTCTTTCTCCCTTTGTGGAAGGATCTATATTCAAGCACTCTCTTCCTTTTCTTCTTGTAAGTTCTTTTGTTGTTACATCTCCATGATCTTCAGTTTTGCCAGACATCAAGTTTCCCTCTTTTCTTTTTAACTTCCTTTTTTGAGAGCCATCTGACTTTGCTGCTTCATTGTAATCTTCTTGCCTACGCACCCCAGCTGTACTGTCTTCCATTGCCTGTCCATCAGGCCGGGACACCTCATTCACTTTTTCCGTACTGTTTGCCACGATGGTGTTATCACCATCTTTCATGACAGAGCTTGGCACTGCACGATCTTGCTCCATGTACACAACCTGTGCTGTATCATTCTTCATAAGGAAAGCATCTTCCAATAAGGAAGTCCCATCTGAATTGTGGCATTCTTTAGACAAGGTACCTAAAGAATCTGTAGAATCTGACATATCCATATCCATGGACTTTGCATCAGCAGCATCTTCTCTTGAAGAATTAATTGCTAAAGGAACATCATCTGAATTAGAATTTATCACAGTTTTTAAATTCTTTGGTCTTCTGCTGTCTTTTGAAGCCTGATCCTTACTGGATGCATTCTTTAAGGTTCTACCACTTGTTTCATACACAATACTTGTCTTATAAGCCCCTTGTTTACTGGGACCTTGAGCCATGGAAGCTTTTTTGGACAAAGAGTCTAAGGCACCAACTTGTTTATTAGAAGTATCTTGTTCAACAGTTTTTCCAGCTGCAGGCAGAAACTGTGATTCACAAGCTGCAGGATCTGCCAAGCTGTGTTTTAACTCCTTATTTGAAATAGAACGAGATCCTTTCTGTTTTACTGCACACTTGGCATCTGTGGCTTGGAGAGAGTTTTGAATGTTTTTCCCATCAATGTTAGATGCTTCGTGTGCTTTTGTTTTTTTCAAATCAAGTTCAATCAGCTCTTCTTCATGACCAGCATGTGAGTCATCATTATTCATAGTTGCCTTTTGAAGGGCTGGAACCTGGCTGCTTTCAGTTGTGCTAGCTGATTGCTTTTCCTCCTTAAGGAAATCTTGGTTTGATATACTGCCTTTCCTATTTTCACAGGAGACTTTCTTGCTTTGTTTTTTATCCACTGCCATTGTGACATTAGATAATCTTTCATGCCCACTATCCATTTCTTTAGTATCTTTATCTTCTAATTTGATGCTCTCTTCCTTCTTCTTTATTTCCTTGTGGCTGTGCTTTAAGTTTCTGCTTTTATGACCTTCAGCAGAGAACCTTCTTTCTAGTTTGGAATTACTTAAGTCTTTATCACCTCTGTATTTCTCTTTTACAGCTCCTTTTTCTCCAGAATGTACCTTAACTCTGTGACTAAAGTCTTTTTGTGATCCCTGAGTTGACTGTGGGCCACTTGCAAGCTGAAACTCAGCACCACTCTCCTCCAAACCTTTATCTTCATTCCTGGATTTGTGCTGTTTATCCGAATCATTGTCTTCCATGCTCTTATCTTTGTCTAGCTTCTGTCCAGTGTCTTGTTTTGTTAATTCCTGTAATTCTGTTTCAGATGCTTTGAACTGTTTACTATGACTCTTGGACTTGGACTTTAACAAAATCTTGTCTTCTGCAAGGCTCTTAGATCTTCGTCTATCTTTATGAACACCATCTTCAAGTTTTACATTACTATCAGAGTTAGTTGATTCTGTTTCATGTTTATCTTCTGAGTAGCTTTCACTCCTTCTGTGTGATGCTGAACCAGGTTGTTTTGAGGCACTTAGGGAATCCTTCTGTGGCTTAGAATCACTCAAGGACCTTTTGGTCTTGCATTCTGCTCTTGGTTTGTCTGTTAAGAGATGTCTGTCTTTTCTGTTTTCCTTCCGCAGCAATTCTTCAGCTTTTAAGGTTGATTCAGAAGGGTTTTTTCCATCTTTCCCTGTTACTGACACTTTCCGTTCACTTCGGTGTTTGCTTTTTCTTTCACATTTGTCATCTGAGGAAACCTTTATTTGTTGATTATGTTTCTGGCCACCATCCTCTCCTTTCAAACTTCGCTCAAATGAATGAAGTTCAACATCTTCACCTGACTTGTGAATACCATCTCCTTTATATTTGTGCCTTAAAGGAAGTTTATCTTCTAAAGCAGTTCTTTCCTTTTCATTTTTATCTCTGTAAGACTTGGCTTCTTTTTTGGCAGAATTTCTCATATGTTGAATTTCTGTGTCAATATCTTTTTTGGGGTGTTTTTCATTCTTAGATATGGATTTTTGCTTCTGTGGTTCTTCAGTATTGACTTCTGCTTTATCCAATTGTTTTTTTGGATCCCTTGTTTCATTGTCCTGCTGAGCTCCTTCAGCCTGAAGAGAAGAGGAAGTTTTTCTTTTGTGTTCTTTTTCTGCTTTAGAATCACTTTTGCTTTCCTCAGCTGAATGCCCCCATTCCGAAAGTCTTCTAAGTTGTTTACAGATTTCATTTTTTCCATGATTGTGCTTCAATTCTTTGGAAGAATTTTTTTCACAGGTCTACAAAAGAGATTTTTTTAATATATATAAGTACACATTATGCAGTTCCCTCACTAACATGCCTGAACAGAAACGGCAAGCACAAATTCTTGAAAAAAACCTTAATATACTAGGGAATACACTTAACATTATAATAAAAAATCATTCTAGCCAGGAAATGAAAATTGCCATTTTCCTTTCAGCTATCCACTATAGTGGAAAAATCGAAAGCAGAAGAAGTTATCCTTAAGCCGTCTGAACTTTATTATTTTTTCTTCATAAGGTAATTTTTCTAAAATGACTTTAAAAGGTTTTTGAATAGACAACCACAATTTCAAGTACTCTCTAAAGCTACCTTAAATAGCTATTATGCTGTCTGGTAAAACAAAACTGTAACTAAAAATCTGAAATTAAACAACACACTAAAACTTAAAAATTATACATCTTGACTTCTACTTGAATTCCTACTCCCACCTTTTTTAGTTTAAACAATTTTATTCATAAAATTCTCACCATAAAAATGTTCTTTCCTTTTGTGGTGGAGCACAGTCAGTCTTCCTTTGACTTTCCAGTGAGAAGTTAAAATAGATCAAGCTCAAGTCTTTCTTATATAAAAGATACTGCTCTTTTTAAAAACCCAGCCTGCTTCACAGATTAGGGCTCAAACTGCATCTCAGGTTCTACTACAACATGCATCAGCACTGAATACACAGATCACATTTCAGTGGCTCTTGCAATTCAGAAAACATTACTACAGTGATGTCAGATCACTAATACAACGGAAGGAACAGGCAGGGAAAAACTTATAAGTGAGAACGAATGCAATTATATGCAGTTTGTTGTGGACATATGAAAGAGTACCATCAGAATTAAAAGGAAGATTGTAACATTTATACTTAAGAGACACCTACCTCATTTGTCTTTTGCATCTCTTTAGAATCATCTTCAGTTGGCTCATTTTTCTTTCTGCAGCTATCTTCAGCATGCCTGAAACAGGTATTTGGACAATTTAACAAGAACAATTGGTACCAGCCTAACACTGCTTTGCAAACTTTCTGCTTTCAAAACTGAATGCAAGAGAGAAATGCCCACTAAAAATACAGAAACAGAGCACAATCACCAAACTTCTGACTAACCAATGCACCCAGGCTTTTTCCTCTTGTAAAATTATATATAGCAGCTTCAAAAACACCCTGAATACCAGTGCTTTTAAGCAGTATTAGGATGACATTAGTACTGTTGTTGTCCCTGTAAAATGGGTAAAAGTTCTCCTTGCCCCATATCTACTTATATGTAGCCAGTTATGTACAGTTATATACAGTTATCTATCATGTAGATATGTACATGAAACATCTATCTAAAGATGAAGCCAACTTGACTTGCCTATTAGATACACAAACATGTAAAAGTTCTCCAGTCTCATGCCTTTATTATCTTTATTACTTTATTATTATTCTGTGAAAAACCACAAAGACTGCTACTGCAGTCTGAGCTGCAACATATTTAATCAGCTGTAATTTTTCTGCCAGAATTTCATGTTTATTAGTAACAATATGATGCAAATATTTTAAGAAGAAAACTGTTTAAATGGATAAGGCCAAGTACAAAGTTGAAAAGAACCTTTCCAATCTGCAAAAATGAATATTCAAAACATTAAGTCCTTTTGAGCAAATGCATAAATACCTTGAATCTCTTTTTCTTTTTCTGCTCAAGGCCACTTTTTTTTCCAAAAATTTCTGTTCTTTAAGCACATCCTTAATGCTGGTACCAGTTGTTTTTGACTCTAGACTTTTTGATGAAGGTTCTTCGAATTGCAAGCCACTTTTTCCTAAAATAATACACAAATGGTGAAATAGATACACATCATTATATTAGAGTTTCAGGTATGAACATGACAGAAAGCAGTACATAGAGTACTAAGGCATAGCAGAGAATTGCAGTTAGGCGTTAATTAAGCTTAAGTAGTGCAATGGATATATGAAAAAGCGAAGAAGAAATTCTCTATTAATTCTTTGCATTATAATTTTTTCTGTTACATCACTGTTGAGATGTTGGGTTATTAAGGGAAGGAAATGACTACAGCCCTATATGACCATTATTCAAAGCTCAATGTTTTATTCTATGGAAGGTAAGTGAGAGCAGGGTGGTGTGGGCTACTCAAAGCTTTTCTACTCATACCTTTAGCATTCTGATTTCCAGTTTTTAGGGATTTTGTCTTTTCTGCAGCCTTCTGTTTACGTTTTTCTTCCAGTCTCTCTCTGTTAATTCGTCTTCTGAGGAGTCTCTCTTCTTTTTCTTTGGCCTAAAGATACAAAACCAAGGAAAACAATTTATCATTAGGTCAAAGAGCATTCTTTGACTACAAATATAAGTCTAAACCTCATAGAAAACAGAACACTCTAGCTTAGAGAAAACTAAAACATGAATACACCTTCGAAATCATATAAAAGTTAATGGAATCCTCTAATATTTCTGTGAAGTTAAATTAGCTGAGTTCCAGAATCTCCTTGCTGCTCAACACTGCAGACTGAAGCTATGCAACCTTCTCAAAGAACATATGTTTTATCTGTATGTACATACAATATATACATTTTAATTGTAAGTATAAATATATGTATCTGGCCAACAGAGAAAATCTAAAACAACTGCTGCTCCCTCTTCTGTCTGCTGGCTCTTCTGCCACAGAATAGAGTGCACATGCTTAAATCTGTTTCCATTCTCAGCGACCGCAGACTTGCTACAAACTACTGATTTCATGGTCAGCAAGGACTACATTTGTAAAGAGCTGGGGTAATGAATCAGCCTGCAGTACTCTACACAAGCCTGATCTACCAAAAAACCCTGCTGAAGGCAGGCTGCAGGTAGATATGGGCTACATTTTTCATTCAAATTGTCACAGTATTTCGGGGGCGGGAAGGAGATAGAAAACTCTGTCATCGCTTTCACTGCCAGAAGCCATCAAACTATAACCAGCAAAGTGCTGTGCTGGAAAGCAGATCATGCCATATTGATGGAAACCTGAAGAAAGGGCAGCTGTAGTATAAGGGTAAAAAAAAAATCCCTGAAGGGAGAAGAAACTGAAGACTCCCCCTCACACAAACCACCACCAAACCAGCAGTGGAATTTCTGCTCCTAAAAGTTTTGGGGCAGGAGCGTGAGCAGTAGCACGCCCGCACTCACAATGGACTGCCGGCGCTGCTCCACGGTTCGCTCATCGTCAGAGTCACTGAAGTACTTGGAGTACAGGAATGGCTTGCGCACGTACGCGTGGCGCACAGGCTTGGCTCTCCCGTCGCTCAGCTCCTGCGGCTTCGTCTTACTCTGACTGCTTTTCTCCTCTTCATCTAAACACAGGTTGGTCAGTGTAGAGATATATTGATAAATTAGGCCAGTGCTTGCAACGTAAGTTTTAAGAAGGCAAAGCTACTCAAAACCTATCAACCATTATTTACTCTAACACCATAAACTGGTAAATTAAATCCTTTGAGTTTCAAAGTATCACTAGATTATGAAAAAATCAAAAGTGCATTGATGTGTTTGTGTACATCATTCAGCCAAAAAATTGCACAACACAAGCCCAGTAATAAACCACAACACAACAACTTACCCCTCTTGCCTCTAATCCCACTGCCCCTTTACATATAATATTTTACTAAATAGCTATGCATGAGAAGTCAATATAATTTCTGCTATGTATTAAATTCTAGTTCTCCCCACACCAAAAATATCAGTACGGTATTTCAGCACAAAAAACTAGTTGGCTTACTGAAATACATACACAAAACACATTGTTGGTTACACACATCTAAGTATTAATCAAGTAAAAATAAATAAATCTATTCCAGTTTTATCATTGTTAGATATAGTGCAATACTGTACAAATTATTTGTATTCATCCAACGTACTTAAGGCTTGCCTTCATTTCATAAATATTTAGTCGTAACTGAACACAATCTGTCATGTTTCAAAGTAAAACCAAAGCCAGAGAATACACAAGTGACTCAGTGCTTCTAAATTATATTTTCAGAATATAATTTAGAAGCAGAAAAGGTAAGCTGTGAGCATACTAGAGAGAACTCATTCAGGTACTAAGGCATTCTGCATTATAAAGTGGAAAGTTTTATTAATTACAGAAAACAGAGTCTGAAGTCTGTACTACACAGGGAGAACACAAAAAGGCAACACAGTCAGTGAAACAACTTGGTGTTTCTGAACTTTTAAAGCTAGATCCATTCCTGTTCTTTTTACTGTGGCCAAACTCCTGAATCCTAATGCTCTAAACCCAATCTGATCTACAAAGTCAGCTACAACCACTACCATGGGATCACAAAGCACTTCAGTGTTATTCCAAGTTCATGGCAGATGGGAGGGGAAGAAAGCCACAGAACAGTGACATTCACCATTAAGTGCTTTTGTCACCAATGTAATACTGTATCATAAAAAGATTTACAATGTTTAGAATATACTATATTAATAAAAACATTCTAAAAGTAAACCTACTACTCATCTTTTGCAACTGCACAAATATTATCCAGTTCACATTCAAAGCCTCTCTCAGAGGTAGGTACAAGATTGCAAATCCTCAAATTTACAACATGGTAACAACAACAAGAGCATTACATACTCCTTATTGCCAGTTAACAATGTAATTATTTTACCACCTGATGTGATCTCCCCCTCTTCAGTACTGTCAGAAATTACAGGCTCCTCTTCACTCTCCTCTTCAAAGGAAGAAAGATCACTGGTGTGGACAGAGCTGACCGTGATGTCACTGAGTACATCCATATCTGAATCTATTAACATGTTTTCTTGCAAAGCAAAAAGTAAAAACAAAGAGCTGTAAGGCAGCACACTGAGTCTGTTAAACTTTTCCTACCAAAACATCAATTTTGTCACTGAAAACAAAACTATGTTAAAATTAGAAATAAGAAAACAAAATTATAACACTGTAATGAAATAACCAGGCTAACTCTGGTTTATTCAAAACAAAAATCACTCTGAAGGAGAATGATAAACTTTAAATGAGGACTGAAAATGCTGAGGACTTGTCAGATTAAAATGACCAATCACACACCGGAGAAATCAAAGGCCATCTGACTCCTAATTCAGCTACCTCAGTTAAGAGAGATAGATCAAATCCAATTGTCATTAGCAGACCACTTTGCCAGAACTAGCAGAAAACTTACATTCCAAACATACTGATTCAACTCCTGAATTAACTTAAAAACCTCACTCCTTATCCATATTTTGAGGAAGATCATTGCCCACACCATACCTTCTTTAGCACTTTCAGTTGTTTTATGTTTATTGCTATTTTTTTCTGGAACAAAGTGTTTCACTGGCTCCGACTCTTTTGCTTGCTTTTCTTCTTTTGACTTTGTAGTATCATCGCTTTTCTTTGAATGATCAGATTTCTTGTCAAGCTTTTCCTTCTTTTCTTTTCTTCTTTCACTTTTTTCACTGCTCTCTGATTTCTTGTCAGATTTATCCAATAATTTACTCTTCACATCTTCACTTTCCTGTGGAATATCTTTACTTGTAAACGTATTAGCATCCTTAGCTGAATTTTTTGTTTCTTCACTTTGGCAGAGAAGCTCATTTAAATCTTCACACTTTGCAAGTGTTTCAGCCCCTTCTCCAGAAAGGTCACAAATTGCTTTCTCTTTGTCTGGCAAGTCCTCTGCATTTCTCTCTTTATCAGTGCTACCATCCACACTCTGCTGAGATGAGAGTTTTTTTGCAATTCTGTCATTGTTCTTGGGATTGGAGGTCTCTGTTGAAGCCCTGGCAGCACTTGCTTCTTGATTAAGAGAAGTTATTGTTTCCAAAATGGACATTGCATCACTAGCTACATTAGCACTTGGAGTTGTAGCAGAGACACCTTGAATAGTAAGAAAGAACAGAGTTTTACTTCACCCTAGTTTCCATAATTCTGTTCTGATAGAAGGTTAAACATGTGAAAAGAAACAGAATACATATACCTACAAAATACATATACCTAACAAAAATATTTGACTAATTTTGCCTTGAGAGATTTTGGCTAAAAAAAAAAAGAACCGAACAAAAATCTCCAAGACATTGCATTCCTGCAGCAAGCACCGTACAATTACTAGAGATCCATTTTGCTCTGTGGCACACCACTGTTCCTGAGCTCTGCCTAGAGAAAACGAGGATTGGCAATGGGAGTGACACCTGAGCACAGCCCTTGTTCAACTTCACCAGCATCCTAAGCAGGATGACAACTGTGGCTAAAATACTATGTATATCATATATATTCTATGTATATATATGTATATACACTGCAACAGAAAGTCAGTAGCTCACACCTCTAATATCTCCATAAATTTCATGGAAAATTGACTCAGCATATTGACTATACAAAACAGGACTATCAGAAATACCTTATCACTTTTCTATCATTTTAGAACCAGCTCTGAAGATGGACAACTAAGCATTAACTAGACTAGCACTGAGAACTGCAGCTGGCTTGTTAACCCATTTTAAAGGAATTGGGCCTCAGAGGAAAAAGACTTGGATTTAAATAAAGGTTACAAATAGACAGATGGCTGTGGAGCCTCTTAGAACAGGAAAGAATAGACAATTACCTGCAGGAGTGTTTAGAAGTTGATTCAGGTAATTTAGGACCATAGCCATCCAAATTTTATGACACACAGCAACTGCACAGGTAACTGTCTCTTAAAGAATTCTTTCATCTCTACTGACAGACAAAAAGTTGCATCATTCTTCTCTTACAGTCTATGTCTCATCTGATCCTCTAATACTGAGACCAACTTTTCTCCCCACAATAAACTGATCCCTCATAATCTCAAGCAGAAGTGAAAGAGTGACATGGTCATAACAGCATGACATCTCTTGTGCTTTCTACCTTTACACATAGAGTAAGAGACAAGTGTTCTGGCATGCTGCCTGGAGCTCAGCTTGCTAATACTGATTCTAGCAATGTTATGGTAGCAGAAAACCTAGTCAATGATTCTGCTCTCCTAAACCCCATTCTTTTGTTAATAGACTGCTCAGAGAAATAGCAGAATACCTTGTACTGTAACAGAAGCATCTGCTTTCTCCTCACTTGGAGACGTACTGGGGCCTGCCTCCTCTTTGTGATTCAATGTGGCTAAAAATTCATGGACAGCTTTTTCCACCTGAGGTCTGAATGTGTGGTTGATCTTTGGGTCCACAACCTGAGAAATAATTCTGTCAATTCCCGATTCCAACATTCCAGACCTGGAACAAAGTTACATAAGTTAGTATGAAAAATTAGTTTTTAAGAACATATTAATGAAATATTATCATTTAGATGTGCTCCAATGAAGCACTAATATTTTCTGAGCCTTCCCACAGCTATGCTTTTAGCCTGTGCCTTACCTGTAAGAAAAAATGTGCTAGAGAAACAAAACAATCCAAGCACACAGAATTGATACAACAAGCAGCCTGTTCTTACATCATTAGTGGTTACACTTACAAGTGTTATCTAACTGCAAAAAACATATTTTGGAAGAAAATTTAGAAAAAACCTTGTATTACCAATTACCATAGCAAAAAAGAGATGAAATATAGCTGGCATGAGGCATAAATAGCTACAAAACCACTGGTCACTACCCTAAGTTACTTTCTGCCTAGTATTAGGCAGCACGTTCTGCAGCTTTATAGAACACATCTACCTTCAGTAAAATAACACAGAAAAGAAAACCCACAGCTATAAAGCTTATCTCTTCAGACCCCTGTAGTCCTCTGTGGAACATACGCTACCTCTTGTTGTCATTGCTTCTTTAACAAGAATGGTTGCTCCCCTCCCTACAAACCAAACAGTCCTCAGTACAAGTTACCAATGGTACCACCACAACACAAGTCATTAAGTTTGTTCCCAAATCCGTGGTTTGACCCAATTTAATGGCCAAACTCATGGTACTTTGAAAAAATTTCCTAATGTTTCTTGTGAGCCTTAAAATTTGAGAAGACTGGAGGAACCTTCATGAAATAACGTCATACAGGTTAAAGTGTCTGACATAATTTTAACATAACACCAGTTCTTAAACCTCTTCTCTGTCCAGCCAGATTTAAATCCATTTTTCTATTTTGTGACTTTAGCTTTATACTTTGTAGAGTGTAGTCCGTGGAATGTTTCTCCTTAGATCTAAAAATGATAATTGCAATTTTATTAACACCTCCCCTAAAAGCAAAAGTAATGTTGCCTTTAGCTAGGGGGTTACAACTCAAATCAAAATCGAGGTTTTCCCCCCTGCATAAACTTGGACATCTGCAGTCTCATCCTGACTAATACTGATGGCGAGTTACTACCTCCAGCAGTATTACATTTTAAACACTGAGAGCGGAAAACAACCCAACTTCCTCAGAAGTGTCTGAAGAAAGCAACCCACTTTACATTGACCCAGACCCTTTGTCACCTATCACAGCACACGGGCATGTTCAGAGAAATCCCAGAGCTGTCACTTACTTGAGAACCTGCTGTCTAATGTTATTTCTCAGCTGGTTCTTGTTGAGATGAGGACTCCAGGTATGAGTTGCCAAGTGGTTGGAAACAAAGTTGTCAACGCGCTGTCTCAAATTCTGGTAGGCAGGCTGGAAAGCAACAGCAGAGATGTTGGACTGGGAGGATCATGAGAGTGGCTGGTCATCCTCCGGGAGGCCAGGCTGGTACAGCGGGAGCCCCGTCGGACCCCCCGTTCTGTGCAGGCGTAGCCGCTGCCCTGTGGCGGTGGCAGCGCGTTAAACGCTGCCCGCCGGATCCTGCGCGAACCGGGTGTGTGTGACCGTGCGTGCACGGCCGGCCAGCCGCGCTCCCCGCCAAACACGGGCCTCCGGCTCTCCCCCGGCCGCGAGCGGAGCCGGAGCCCCACGCGGGCCCAGCGGCCGCTCCGCCCCGCCGAGCGCGCTGCCCCGGGCCGGGCCCGTCCCCGACCTGCCAAAGCCCGGAGCGCTGGGAGCCCCCCGAGCCTCCGGTCCCGCCCGCCCGCACCTTGGTGTCCACGTCGGCCAAGCAGTCGCGGCGGAACTGGTCGAAGAGCCCCTGGCTCTTGAGGTGGTTAACGATCATGGAGACCAGCTCGGGCTCGGCCGCGCCGCCCCCCGCGCCGGCCCCGGCCCCCGGCAGCGGCGGCGGCTGCTGAGGGGGCGGCGGCGGGGGCGGCGGGGGCTGGGGGTTGGTGGCCATGGGGGCGGCGGGGCGGCGGCTGCTGCCGGCGGTGCCGGCCGGGCCCCGGGACGGGGCTGCTCAGCGAGCAGCGGCGGCGCTGACCCCGGAAGCGGAAGGGGACGGCGGGAGGAAGCGGCGCGGGAGGAGGCGGAGGCGCCGCCGCCGAGAGCGGCGCCATCGGCGCGGGACGAGCACTGGCGGGGCCGCGCGCAGCCGCCGCGGGCCCTGCACAGGGGCGGAGGGGGCGGAGCCGCTCGCGGCCCCCGGGCCGGTGCGACCCCGATCCGCCGGGCTGAGGGGGGAGAGGAGCGGCCGCGGCGCCGCTCGGCCTCCTCCCGCCGCGCCCACGGCCCCCCGCGTGGCGCGGCCGCCGCCGGGCGCTGCGGGCACCGCGGGCGCGCCCCTCTCCCCGGCCGCCCCGCGCCGCTGCCGCACTCCCGGCGGCGAGCCGCGGCCCCGCCCTGCGGCCCGCCCCTTCCTGCGCCCGCCGCCATCACGGTGCGGGCGGCGCCGCGCGCTTCCTCCCTCAGGGGCGGGGCGGGGGCGGGGCGGGGCCGCGCGGGGTCACCGGCGGCGGATCGGGATCACCGGGACCGGGATCATCCCCGCTCGGGACGCCGGGGAGCTGTTCCTGGCAGATAACGGGCACTGCCTCCTCTCCCGCCCCGTCCGGCCTCAGAGGCCGCTGTCGCCGTATCCCTGGAGAAGGCGGCTGGAAGATGATACTTAAAATACTTGGATTTAAGCTTGTTACCTTTACGCATCAGTGTATTCTCACGTGCTCTTGTAAAAGAAATGTTTTCCACCCATTTCTTGTGTCCTGGTTACCTTCTTAGCCATTGTTTTTCACGTGTCAGTGTTACGGTCACAACTGTCCAATGTGCTGAGGCAAGGAATATTAGATAGGATATTAGATATATATTCCAATATATTTCTAATATTAGATATTAGAAAACATGTTTCTCACTGTTTGGGTGGTCAGGCATTGCAGTGGGGTTCCCAGCAAGGTGGTGGAGCCACCGTCCCTGGAATTGTTTGAGGCATCTGGACCTGGTGCTGTGTGATTCAATTTAACATGTATCCCTTGCTTTATGTGTCTACGAACTGGTTATGACTAAAGTTACTTTTGCATTCTCTATTAGGACAGTCTAACTTTTAAATATTTTTGACATATATTTAATACAGGAAGTCTCAGGAAGTTTCCTAATGTCTTCCAAATGAAGTAGACAGCAGATGTAGTTCCAGATGCAGTTGCTAAACTTCAAACAATATTTAAATTGCTGAGGAATTAGTAAGATATGAGACAAACAGAAATGAGATGTATATGGTATTGTGGGAATAAATTGTTACATGGCTGCAGGCTGGACAAGTATATGAAAGTACAAGTCACAAAATTCAGGGAAGGTGCTTGTGGCTCGGAATCCCTTCTCTGTAGGGGACTGGGAAAGTATTTTTTTTCTTTCTGGCTCTACGCTTGCTTTTTGTCCCTGAATATGAGAACTTCTCCAGGGCTGGGCAGACCCATTTCAGCCATTGCTGTCACGTCAGCAAGCCATGCAACTTGTGATTTCAGATTAACATATTTTTGTCTCACGTTTTGTCTCATTTTTGTCTAACTAGGGGCACAAATGGCATGATTTTCACCTGAAGCAGAAATAGGAATAAAATACTATGATGAATTTGGAAACACTGTTACTTGTAGTAGCATGAATAAAAATAAAGCACTGGCAATAGCTCACTTTCTTTTTTAGACAATGTTGCAGAAATGTTATTCTGTGGATGCCTACCACAAGCATCAGATTCAGAGTGGCCAACGTGCCCAGCTGATTCTGAGTGTTCATAAACTCTCTTGAGGTCAGTTCATACCATAATTGATAAAAGTAGTAACTTAGCTTGACAGGTTAGTTGATGTTTTCTGGTTTCTGTTTTTCAGTGAAACACTTTGTGTAGTTTTTCCTCAAAAACTTTGTTCATTCTGTTTATGCTGATAATGAATCTAAGTTTATAAAGTATCTCAAATCCAGGTGACAGCTGAATTAAGAAACTAAAAAAAGAAGGTAAAAGTCTTTCACTTTGCATGGGAGTCAAGGATTAATCTGAACAAATTTGGTAGTGGTAGGAGATGCCCTTCCTTTGTGATGAACTCTGTTGCAAAATTCTGTGCTCTGCAAAGATAAAGTACTGCTGTCAGTACTGAGCATACAAAGGTGATGTTCCTCTTTAACCACTGTCATCTTTTACAGACAAGGGTACACAGAAAGGGGAGCTCTTTAGTAACATTTTGAGTTCTGTAGTAAAAATCATGACTTTTCAACAGGAATAACTGAAATGCCTGAGGAGATTCTTGGATAGTAAAAGCTCTAAAGCTGCCCAACAGGAACAAGAGATCTGTCATGGATGAATTGCTCACTTCTTCTTCTACATATGTGATAACATGTCTGTGCCTGGCACCATCTGTGTTACCATCCATCCCTGAGGTTTATTATCTTTTAGTGTGTAGCTTATTGGTATGTTCATTATGGCATGATAAACCCCAGAACTGTGGATGCTGAATTGATTTGTTGTATGAATGTGTATTGCCTGATGCATATTTCATTTTTGTTACTCCCTGTGTATAAACAGTATACTGGTATAATTGTCTCTAGTTAGAGAAAACCTCAGATTTTCTGGTGCTTACTGTTATGGAATTTTTCTAAAAAAATGGCAAAATTATGCCTTGGAGCAGCACTAGTAATCACAATCTAGTGCACTGTGTTTTGGAGCAGCAGAGAAATGGTGCCAGCATTGCTGAGGTTTTATGCTTCATCAATAACAGCATATGTGGCCTCAGCTGAGCTGCAG
Organism: Molothrus aeneus; assembly: GCF_037042795.1. Lineage (NCBI taxonomy): Eukaryota > Metazoa > Chordata > Aves > Passeriformes > Icteridae > Molothrus > Molothrus aeneus. Next base: position 59,334,564 of record NC_089649.1, on the reverse strand, counting down.
CGTGAAACGCTGTAGTTGCAAGACCGAAATGCAGCCAAGGCACGGACTGTACCTTCAGCTGTGATGTGACTGCAGTGACGTCCATATCCTTACATGGGAATAGCTGCAGCAGATAAAATGTTATTGGACTGCCATAAATGGAGGATATAATTCTGTCACCTTTTTTTTTGGTATGTAAATAAGAGCATTTAGATAAACTGTTGTTTAATGGTGCATGCTTGAAGTACTCTTTTTGGCTTTGCAACCATGTTTCTCTCCAGGTGTCAGTTATGTTTTTATTTGTTCAAACCAGTATATATTTTTCTTGTTTGACTGGCAAGTAGATCCTGTGTAATATGTGAAGCTTGTGGCATAAGTGAAGCTTGTGGCTTTAGTGAATTATCTGTAGAACAGCTAATGTATTTTGCTTCAATAGGAGGCTGCCTGTCCTAAGTGTTTTCCACAGGCAAGCCTTTGGCAAGTGCAGAAATGAAAACAGTGACTAGACAACACATTTTAAAGAGATGAAAGGAAATCTTTTATTTGGAATAGGCTGTCATGACCTTGCACTGACACTTCTAAGACTTTTTGGTCGCTTCTATGAGGTTCCTTGAGCAAAACTAAAACTACCATGAGACCCTGGTTCTTCAAGTAGGGAGAGCAGGATAATTGTTGTCAGTGATGCTTAAGCTCAGCAGAGATGGACATTTGGTGGCTTCTCAAATTGGCAAGTTAAATAAATAGACTGAAGTGCTTTGTAAAAATACTAAAGTTTCATGTTCATTACCTAATATAACCGGTTGTGTTTGCTGGGAAGATTGTCTGGTTATAATTTGAGAAAAAGTTGAGAAGTCTTCTAACTCACATTTCATCAACCTGCATTTTTTAATACTTTTTATTGATATCCAGAGACATTAACTAATTTTATTTTATGCAGCTTAACATGGTAGAAGCATTTAAAGTTACAGATCTGTGTATAACTTTATCTGAAAAGTTAAGATTATTTTTTCCAATTTCAGAACTTCAGTGTGACACCAAACTCTCACATAATGCTTTTTAAAGTACATTATTTTGAAGGTACAGCTATGCCTCTTCTCAATTTTTCTTATTTTATGTCTCTGTCAATGCCAAGAAATTGAGTTTCTGGACGCCCAGGTTTTGTGAGATGAATAGAGCCTGTTTAGAGGGTGACATTTGAGAGCAAAAAAATATTACTGTCACAAATTACTTTAATACACAGTGTTACATGATTTTTTGTGGGTGTTTTTGTTGTTGTTGTTGTTGTTGTAACCAAGAAAGGAATCTTCAGGGCAGATGGAACCTTGACCTGCCTGTGAGAGGAAAGCCCATCTGTGTGGCTGTGGCTGTGACTGGTGATGCGAGGTTGTGTTGTTCACTTTCATGGCAATGAGAGAAGGGACAGGCACATTACAGCTTTCTTACCTCTTCACAAGCAAACAATGACTAATGGATGTAATATTGTTTGGATTGTTATTGGCATCTAGGGAGTCAGACATCTAATTCCTGCTAATGTGATTGATGATCTCAGCATATCTTTTTTTTCCTTTTTTTTTCCCTTGCCTTTTCTTTTCCTTTTTTGAAATGTATGTTCCTGCATGCTGGAGAAATACCACTTTATTTCTCCATTCTGGAGAAAAATGTTAGAAGGAGTTACTGTTCTCCTTTTAATAGAGTTTTTACTTTGGTGTTTGTTTTTGACTGGAAAATACATGTTTTTGCTATTTGTGTACAGGGGGACAGAGAAAATTTAATGGAAGCTTGTTCTCCAGAGAGCACAAGAGATTATGCATTCTTTCTACACTCTTTCACTTTTGCCTAAATGTAATTTTAATGATAAGGTAAAATGGTACAGCTTAAACATGAAAGCAGAGTGAGTGGATACACAAAAGCATGACACATTTTATATCAGCATTCTTTGCTGACTACAGCAAGGTGAAATCAAGGTGGAGGCATTGCTTAAATGGAATGCATGAAGCTTAAAGTAGAGCTGATGGACTGAATTTTGCTTTAATTTATACCTGGTGTAGTTCCATTGAAGTCAGCAGGGAGATGGATCAAAGCAGGACTTTGCTACTAAATAATAGGGTGCTCAAAATTGCTCATGCCATCATTTCTGCAACCTTGGTTGTAATCCTCAAGCAAAAATGAGAGTTATTGTATCTAGTGCAAAAATAGTACTTTCTGTGAAAAATTTTAAAGTGTTATTTAGGAAAATAGCAAAAATAAAAAATAATAATTTGGGCTTTTGTCTTGTTCTCTTCTGTTGGGGGTGCCGAAGGTCTGGAGGAGTAGGAGTGGTGAGTCACATTTTAACAGCATTCTTTTAGGACAGGTGGGGTGGAGGCAGGGAAGGAGGTGGGTCATTTTGTTGCTGTTGACTGCCTCCATGCTTGGTTCCTGGTACTGCTGAGCACGAAGAGAACGCTGTCTGAGGTCTCTGGAAAGGTGGGTGTGTGGAAGGGGCCAATGTGAAGGTGCTGTAGGAAAACACCACCCTGCTGGCTCTGGCTGCAAATTGAGGCAGTGGCTCAGGTGCAGTCAGGGTGCACCCATTGCCAGTCTGCTGCAGATCCCACTGGATACCCCAGCACAGGCCTGGCATCCTTGCTTGTCTCTCTGTCATGGGGGCAGAGAGAAAGGAGTGCGTTGCCCACCTGAGGCTGACACCAGTGTAAATCCAGGTGGAGTGTCTGAATGGGACTTGAGATTTACTGCCTTCCCAGAGGAGTGCCCCCCAGCTATTGCACTTCAAGGACAACCCTTGGGACTTGTTCTGAAGAATGTGAAAAATGTGAGGAAAAAAAATCTTCAGTGAAACAGCAGAAATAATAATGCTTGCTCAAAATCTTTCCTCCTCACCTATTGATTTGCACAAAGATGATATGAATTTAATGTCTTTAAGATTTGTGCTTTTTTGCCAGGTTTCATTAAAATTGGCCAACCGTTTCAAAAGTTATGGGGCAGGGGTTGGAGAAAGACTGACAAATAGTGAAATAATTGTTTCCTGGGGAAAAAAAAAATAATTGAAGCCTGGATCGACTGTGATATATTGTGTGTGGAGATAACCAGCTCTGAATCTATTCAGAGACCAGCTGCTTTCTGAATAGGAACTGATATAGGAGTCAGACAAGGGGAAACAATCCCAGACTCACGCTGGCGAGTGTGAGAAATGCAATGTTTCCTATTTAATTTGTTTAACCAGAGGAGAATGGAAAGTCAAGAAAAAGTATTAACAGTATTACCAATGCTAAGCCCCAACATTCACACATCCCAATTTTGATTGTACAGTAGGAAGAGAGCATTTTTAAAATTTATTCTCCTGAATGTCTTGGGATTTTAGCTTTTATTTGCTCTTAGCAAGGTTTTAAACCTTCCTGAAATGGAGAAGTGTCGTGTTTGCTTCAGCAATGGGATTAGTAAAAATACATTTTTGCTCAGTAAAAAGGAGCTAGTGAGGCTGTAAAGGAAGAAGACAACTTTGCAAAAGCCTTTTTTTCCCGTTTTATGGGTATGCTGGCTGGAAGGGAGATGGGTGGCTGAAACAGCTCTGCTGTCACAGGATCCAGCTGGCTTGGCTGTAGCCCCTTCTGTGAGGAGAGGCAGGAGTGCTTTGTGTGCAGCTTTTTCTGTGCCTTGGATATCACAAACAGGTCCTTTATAGATTTTGTCCTGTCATCTTTATTGCTGTGTGTTAGTGATCATCACCTGACTGGCTTTGTTAATGTCATAGAGCTTGTTTAGTAAAAGGAATTCTTAAGAGAGCAGCATTGCACTTCGGTAGATTTATTTTGGAGTTAGAAATGTAGGTGCTTTGGTAGAGGGAGGGGAATGCTTCTGCATGCTGCAGGGGGACAAGGTGGTTTTTGGCTTGCTGAAAACATGTGTGCCAGGTTCAGAGGCTGGTAGCTGAGGTGTCTAACCTGAGAAACAAGGACAACTCCCCCTGGACCTCAGACTGCTCTGCTACCCTCAGATGATACACACAGTGGGATGTTTTGCAGTGTTTATCGCTGATAACAAAATATTCTAGTCCTGCCAGGGCAGCTGGCATCAAAGGAAATGATCTAAAGTGGTGACAGTTTTCTCATTCTGGGTGTTGAGAATAGATGACAATTTGTTTCTTTGACTCTCCATAAGTCTGAATTCCTTTCCCAGGACTGTTTGATTTCTCTTGTGAGAAAACAGTCTGAAATTTTCCAGAGTTTTGATTGTATTTACTTCTGTCCATTAATGAAAAAAGCACTAGCTTCCAACTCTTCCTCCATGGAGACAGAATGAGCAATTGCCCACATTAGACAAGAATACTTTAGTCTTCCTTTCTTGATTTCTAAAGTAAAAAGGAGCAAGAACATGAAGTTGTGTAGCCATTGAGAAAGCTAAAGAGGAAAGGAGCTTCTTAGGACTGCTGCCTCCAAATCCATCTGTTAGATTGTTCCAAAATTTGCCTATTCATATGAATAGAACAACTCTCTATATCCTGGTTTTGTGCCTCTCCTGTTATGAGCTTGGAAGGTATTTTTTTCAACTTTGTTTACTGAGTGATTGTTAATATCAGTTTTATTTAAGAACTAATACAAAGATCTCCCTGGCAAAATTTGTGATTTACCTCTTGTTGAAGTGTCTGAAGAGACAAGATTATAAAAATATGATCACTCCCCATAAACTAAAATCCTATGCACCATAACAGAACTTTACAAGCCTGCAATAAAGTATCTCGAAAGAGAAAGGGAGTCAGGAGAAAGATACATGAACTTTCAGAACTCAATAAAAGCTGGTAACAGTGAAAGTTTGTGAAATCTACCATTCCTGAAAAACATCTGTAGCACTAGATTATGCCTTGACTTTTCCTGACACGATTTCATTAGTTGTGGTGGTATAGTATTGCATGTAAATCAGAGTGGGATTTTACCTTTATGTAGCAGAGGAGGGAAGGACAGATTTGCCATATGCCAAATTTCTCACTTTGCCTGAGGGAAGGATTAAAACAATTTATTAGACAAGTAATCCAAAACTCTTGGACAGGTGAATGTATTTCTAGATTCTCCTGGGATTGTATATTATAGATTACCCCTCTGCTATTAAACCAGACAGAGTGAATAGGGAAGGAAGGGCATTCAATATCTGTTTCCTCTATAAAGCTCACCTCAAGATTCTCATCCTGTCACAAAATAGCAAAGATAGCCTGCTATCTAAGAATTTCATTTAACCTTCCTTCCTTCCTTCCTTCCTTCCTTCCTTCCTTCCTTCCTTCCTTCCTTCCTTCCTTCCTTCCTTCCTTCCTTCCTTCCTTCCTTCCTTCCTTCCTTCCTTCCTTCCTTCCTTCCTTCCTTCCTTCCTTCCTTCCTTCCTTCCTTCCTTCCTTCCTTCCTTCCTTCCTTCCTTCCTTCCTTCCTTCCTTCCTTCCTTCCTTCCCTCCCTCCCTCCCTCCCTCCCATCCCCACACCCTATATTTTTAAATTCCTGCTTAACTGCAGCTAGAGCTTGCCTCTCACAATTACATTCTGTTGAGATACTGCTCTGTGTGTACTTGCAATGCTATTTAAGATGTCTATTTGCACTAGCATATGAGCAAGCTAGGAAAATGTAAATAGTGTATTAAATGAACAGGGAATTTTCTAATTTAAAAATATTAATTTTATGCATTTTGGGGTCCTTTTGCTCCTGGGCAGACAAAGGAAACCTAAGTTATGGATACCAAAATTATTCCATTTATTCATCTAGGCTTATTCTATTCTTCATATGAGCTCCCCAAAGACACATTTGTATAAACAGAAGCATCCTAATTAAAATTGCTAGGGAGTCATGATCTATTTAAAGTCTCAAAGCACAATTTTACTTTTAGCCTTCATATTGTAAGAGTGTAAAAGAGCAAAGTTTCTCCTGGAGGTTTAAACATAATGAGGTGAAAATTTTCTTTAAGTATTTGCTATTTGGCTGCATGCTGCTCTTATCTCCACTAACATGCACCTGATTTCCTTTTCTATCTTGCCTTTGTTCATTTGTAAATCTCCAGCGGTCTTTCATGTTTTTTAAAGGACTGCAAAACTCATTAAAACTTTCCAATTGTTTATTTCCTTGTGCTTTCTCATTTAACCCTCTTTTCACAGCTCCTGCAGTTTGACTTAAAGTAACAAACTTTAGACAGTTCAGGCATACTACTGTCTCCACAAAAGTATTTGCAGGTCTATTTATTGCCAATATTTATTTCTTCTGCTGATGTACAGGCTTAGTTCTGTTGATGTTTTTTTTTTCAATCTAGTGTCTTTATTTCCCAAACAAGGACCATATAATTCCTTTTCTTCCAATCAATAGCAATAGTCTCCACATTTTTTTTGAAGGATGACAGTTCTCTTAGTTTTTTCTCCTTGTGTCCTCTCCAAGATGCTTTGTCAAAGTCTTCCATTGAGGACACCTGTGTAACTCAATAGCTACATATATTTGAACCTTGTCTTCAGTGAAAGAAGCTCTCCAACATTTATACAAAGGGGCACATTCCCTCCAATATCCAGAAACTTAAATTTGTTGTTGAGGAAAATGTTCCCATGTTCTCTGTAAGAAGAGATAGGCAGTAATCCAATGAGATCCTCCAACTGTCCTCAGCCCTAAATTCACCTTTACAACAAATCACTTTGTGTGTTGGTGTGTGACTTACACATTTTGGAAAGAGTCTGAAGCAGGCAGAATTTCTTATGCCCTCATCAACAACACATATAATAGGCAGTTTGGGATTTGTGTGCCACTTGCTGCAAAATGGCAACTCTGAGACAAACTTCAACAGCTTCTTTAGTGGGTGATAATCTGCTGGCTAGGAAGGAGGGCAGGAGGGTGCAAGAGAGTAGTTGACTGAATGGCCAATACATACCTGTACAAAATAATGTACTTACAAAGTAAGTAACTTGCTTAGAAGTCATGAATACAAGTTAGCAGTGAGACACCAGCAGGTTCAGTATCTGTGCTTGTGCCTGCAGCACAGAAAAGCTCTTTTCACTTTGAGCATTATTGCAGCAACATTTTTTTCACAATAATAAATTATTTTCTGGCAATTTGGGAGCTCCTGGTTTTGCTTAACATACAGTTTTGAATAAAATAGACTAGACTAGAATAGAATACTGCAGTTGGAAGGGACCAACAAAAAACCTCTTCTCCAATTGTCTTACCAGTTCAGGGCTGAACAAAAGTTTTCAAACATGTTGTTTAGGGCACTGTCCAAAGGCTGTTTAAACCCTGACAGGCTTTTGGCACTGACCACCACTCTGGGAAGCCTGTTCCAGTGTTTGGTCACCCTCCTGGTAAAGAAATACTGGCTAATGTCCAGTCTGAACCTCCCTTGGCCCAGCTTTGAGCCATTCCCACATGTCCTGTCACTGGATACCAGGGAGAAGAGACTGGCATCTCCCCCTCCATCTCCCCTCCTCAGGAAGCTGCAGAGAGCAATGAGGTGACCCTTCAGCCTCCTTTTCTCCAAACTAGACAAGCCCTGAGTCCTCAGCCATTCCTCTCAGGACATTCCTTTCAGCCCTGTCACCAGCTTTGTTACCCTCCTCTGGATGCATTCAGAGACCTGAACATCCTTGAATTGTGGAGCCCAGCACAGCACAGAGCACTCAGGTGAGGCCACCCCAGAGCTGAGCACAGCAGGACAGGGCTGAGCACAGCAGGACAGTGACCTGTTGTGTTACCCAGCAGGACAGTGACCTGTGTTACCCAGCAGGACAGTGACCTGTTGTGTCACCCAGCAGGACAGTGACCAGTTTTACCCAGCAGGACAGTGACCTGTTGTGTTACCCAGCAGGACAGTGACCAGTTGTGTCACCCAGCAGGACAGTGACCTGTGTTACCCAGCAGGACAGTGACCAGTTTTACCCAGCAGGACAGTGATCTGTTGTGTTACCCAGCAGGACAGTGACCTGTTTTGCCTGGCTGGTTGTGCTGTGTTTGATGCACCCCAGGGTGGGGTTTGCCCCAGGGCCACTGCTGGCTCACACTGAGATGCTGTTGGCCAGCAGCACCCCCAGACCCTTCCTGCAGGGCAGCTCTCCAGCTGCTCCAGAGCTGGGGAGGAAAGGAAGGGACTCCTTAGGACAGCTGGAGTTCACCATGGTTCCTGAACTGGGGTTTAACGCAGAGCTTGGATGCTGGTGACATGGTGTTAGTCCACACAAGGTCTTTTGGGGCAATATGAAAGTAATCTCTCTCCAGTGCTTTAACTTTGTGTGGTTTGGCTCTGTTCTCAGAGCCAAATGAGGCCAGGACCAGTGTCCAGTGGCCTCTTGCAGCTGCCCCTGAGCACATCAGGCTGTGTTTTCAGGTTGGAAAAATGTGACATTTTGCTTTCAATTCAACCCTGAATGAAAAAATCCAAAATCGGGATGGGGGAGAAAGGGAAAATAAAAAAGAAAACAGAATACCAAAATTTATATTTTAGGGTTTATATTTTACAAATTTCTAGTAGTGTGTACAATGGATGTCTTGGAATAGACTGTTTTGTTTTAACAAGAAAACAAAGCAAGTATTTCCTTGAGTATTTGTACTCTCCTGACAGTATGAAAAGGAATTAGCATATCATAATGCCTGGTTCCCCTGTTAAAGTGTGAGGCCTTGCTCTGATGTAGCTTGCTTTCCTCCGGATTATCCATCTGTGATTATCTTTGGTATTTGAGAGCTCTGGTTTGAAGCTTGCCTCTGTGGTTGAAGCATTTATAAGGTCCCCGTACATAATTTCGCCCGAGCCTGGATGTCTCTGCGAGTCCCCGGCGCTGCCCTGGGTTCGGCCAGGAGGTGGCAATCTCTACTTTCGGTGAGAACTTTGGAAAGTTGTGCCCCCCCAGCCCCAGCTCTGTTCAAAGAGCTGCCTCTGCTCTGACTGGCGGCGGGGCGAGATCTCATTCCAAATCTCTCTTAACATTTGAACGCTTACTTAGTCATCGAAGTATTTCTAAAAGCAGAACTTAGAAAGCCTGTTGCTTTATAAGTCATAGTTGTTCCTTTCCCATTCCCAGCTCTCAGTTACAGACAGAAACTCCCACAATTCAAAACTCAGCCATATAAATCGAGTTGTGCGTATCATGTCTTTTACTGTGAACCACAGACATTAATTAATATGCCACTACTCAGACCTCATAAACTTCATGGTCAAACATCCAGACTCAATGTTACTTATTAATATTTTAAATTAATCCTGTAAACAGGTAATGGAATGAGAAAAAAAGAAGCAGATATTTTCCGTGCCTGTTGTTAAGTGTTTGCCTCACTTATTAGGTCCAAGCAATGTAATGTCCTTTCCTTGAGGAACAATTGGCCAGTAACTGTATCCAAGGTCAGCAAGTCCTTGAGCTCTCTGCTGTGTAAGTGCAGTGTTGCAAAGCAGCTCTGAGGTTCTTTCAGTACTGATATTCCCTCTCCCTGCCCCATTCTGAGAACTCTTTTGCATACCAAAATGCTACAGCAGTCATAGTTTCATATGAAAATTATTGAATACTGATTTTTTTTTTTGCTTTAACTTTGTGGAATATTTGAATTTCTCTTTGAAATTGGGAGAGACATATGTGTAAGTCTTTTCACAAAAGGTATTTTGATCTTAGCCTTTCTGCCTGAAATACATAAGCTAAAATACTGTGATTGCTTGTCTATTGGCAGTTTCAAGAAAAAAATAGGTTTTTCATTGTTTAACTGCCATTTGCTCTGGACTATTAATATCTAGAATTTGCTATCTAAATACAGTCTGTATTCTGGCAGCTCGAGGAAATTTGATGAGGATTATTAGGAAATTGTGTTACAGTTAAGTTAAATAATTATGCTTGAGGCATGCAGTCTACCTGAACAAATGAACCTGCACAGATTCATTCTGTCTGGTGGTCAAAAGCAGAGTATATAACATTATTTTTGTTCAGTTAAAGACTGAAGTGAGAGCTTTATGCAGTTTGTAGTTACAGCAGCAGATAAGGAAAAAAAAGTGCAGTTCATGACATTTTTTAGTGTAACTTCTCAAAGAGAGTCGCTTTTTTTAAGAGCCTCACCTGCTTTGTTTATGACCTGTCTCATTGCTCCACCTACACTTGTGCTGCTGGTGATGAGTAATGAGCATCTTCTGGCAGCCTGGGAAGCACTGCTGGCTTTCACCACAAGCAGGCAGCTGGAGGTTTCATGCAGGAGCAGGGTCACCCATATTTAGGGAGAAATAAGAATATCCTGTTAGCCCTTGGCAGCCTGCAAATGCACTGGGTGTTGTGCTGTCCTTGAGTTCTCATAGCTGTGCTGGGAGCTGCCTTGCAATTTCAGTATTGTTCCTTGGGTAGTTGCTTCAGGGTCTTGGATGCCATGGTGACAACTCCAGTCAAGACAGGTAAGTAGGAAGGGTTGCTGACTTAAAACCAGTGGGATATTCAGCCCTGGCATAACTGCTGTTCTGAGGCACCACTTGAACAACATGTATTTTAAATACACATTTTGGCTAGAGTGGTTCTACGGTTTCTGCCCTCGGAGGTTTTCAAGACCCAAGTAGCTAAATCCCTGATCTGATCTCAGCTGACCCAGCTTTGATCAGGAGGTTGGTCTAAAGCCTGCTGGAGGTTCCTTCCAGCCTGACTTCTTGTGCTCATGCACATGGACCTGTGCAATGCCTCAAGCCTTGAACCTGGCCAAGCCCTGCTGTGCCTCTGAGTCCTGGCCCTAAGACATCTGCAATGCCAGTCATTTCCAAATTGTGCTTCAGACAACACTTAACCTTCAGTTGTTCTGGGAGCTGTTATCCCATATTACTGTAGGGAAAACCATGAAATAGGTGACCCTGGCTGAAGCCCCAGGGAGACCTCCATGAGGGCTGAGATTGGGATTTGGTAATGCAGCTGGAGAAGGAACCATTTTTCCACTCCAAATTAATTTCTTGTTTTGTACTAGGCTGAAATCTGGACATTTCAAAGACAAGATAGAGAAAGAATTTTTTTTTCTTTTATTCGGATCCAAGAATAACCAATAACTGAGAGGTGTACTGGTAGGACATATAATAGACAAGGTTACCATTTCTGGGCCAATGAGAAACACCATGGATTTTTTGACCTGTAGATATTCTGGATTTGCCTAGTCTTTTTCTAGTCATTACCAAAAGCTTTTGTAGTTTCTACAAACTTACTCTGCTGTCTCCATCCTCCCCCCTTAAAAAAATTATCTATCTGTCTATCTACCTATCTACCCCTATTACATTTTTCCCTTGCTGTTAATCTGGCTTTTTATTAGAACACACCTTTTGTTCAATTCCATAACCTTATCCAGCTGGGAAACACCAACTCCTAATTGTGAGCTGAAAGCATTAGAAAACATAGTTTCATTTGCAAATGGCATTGTTTGGACTGAGTGGCCAATGCAGGTGGAAATTACAGTTCACTTGAACTAGAAACTATGGATATCAGTGAATGAAATCCAGACTCCACAGAGTCTAGCAGAATCTGCATTCAGTTGAGTTAACAATCCTTAAACTCAAGTCTTGTTCTATTTGTAGTTCCTTACAGACATTTAGTGCTGTAATCGTTTCCTCTGAGACTAAAAGACAAAACATCCCTCTTCTTATTGGAGCAATTTGCCTGTAATGCAAAGCAGAACTATTCCAAAACAACTGTCTTTGACTTTTATGTTTTATTTTTTTCTTCTTAATTTTGTATTTGCCTTTTAAATGTCATCCTCGGTACAAGAAATTGTCTTCCAAAAATTTAATAATCATCATTCTCATCATCATCATCCTTTCATCATCTTTTTTCCCAGCAATTTTTTCAGCCACATATTCTGTCTAAGCAGGAGATTGGATTAAAAATCTAAGTCACAGCAGTGTTTCGCTTTTGAGACAGTGTCAGGCTCCACAAAGACGTTTCAGAGTGTTGTGAGCTCCAACTAAACACGCAGTAAATGGCCACAGTTTTTTCTCTGGTGTTGGGACCTAATAAAGGCAAGTGAGGTATAATAAAAGAGGCTCACAAATAATAGATTGTGCTGCACTTCTCTCATGTCACCCCTCGATAAAAGCAAACTTTTGGTATGGTCTTGAAGTGAGAGCTGCTGGAGTAGAGGCTACCTGAAGGAACTGAAAGGCAGAGACTGTGACAAAAGTCATCAGTACTGGAGAAAAAAGTACCAGAGAGATAATAAAATATTGTTCATAGGGCCATTTCTGTTTCTTCCCTTCATCAATGAAACATAGGGAGCCATGCTGGTTGGCTGGTGCTGGGCTAGAAAGATCTAGGCATGCTACTTGAATGGATCATGAATCCAGTTTTCTAATATGACAAATCTGTAAAAACCCCCACATTTTTGTATTAAAGGTGCTTCCAGGTAAGACAGGGAATCCTGCAAAAGAATTAAATCCTGAAAAGGAGTATGATTGTTCTGTGTAGTACATGGTCATAATAGTTCTGTGACTGGTTCAAAACACTGCTGTAGCTTCCCTTTAGGAGTAATGCCATTGAGAACTCAAGCCCCAAGTTTTTGCAGAAAACTTAATGGAGCCTGTGAAAAGGAGACAGATTTGCTCCATGACTTACTAAATATTCTTTTTTTAGAGCATATTCAGGAAACTTTGCAAGATGAGCCTTGCAGAGTTTCATGAAAATTTCTGTCCCACTGGAGAAGAGCAGCTTGGATAAGCATGAGGTTCATTAACTTTTGGGTGACCTTTTCACAGTAGATACATGGCTGTTGCAGAAGCAGGTAATGAAATGCTGATAATTTTGCAGAAAACATTCCATAAATGTGGCTAGAGGCAGCAATATGAAATCTGAAGAAATAGGCTTCCTGCTTCTAAATTGGAGTTAAAAATGAAGCTGAATTCAAAGACAAATCAAATTGTGCAAGATTATTATTATGATTTAAAGAGAACCAGTGTTGTTGGAGGTTTTGTTTTGTTCTTAGCATGGAGACATGGTATTTTCATTAAATGGATGAATAATAAACGGATTAACCTGTCAGGGAGGAAAATGGCATACTATGCTCAAATTCTGCAGCTATTTTGGGGAAGTTGACAAATGTGTGAGTGGAGATTAGGCTGCTTTTCTTTTAACTCTTTCTTTTTCCTCCAGAAAATGCATGTAGCTGCAAGTAGAAAAGACGAGGCAGGTGCCTGCAGAAGGGTAGGTTAACTGTGGATATATATATTTTTCTTTTAGTGGGAGTATTTGCTTTTAAATAGGAGATTGTGTATTGAGTAACCAGGGATTCTAGGACCACAGGAACAGAGCATTCTGTGCTATGGCACATCTGATTGTGTCCTCCTTGGGAAAGTGTGCTCAGGTCTGATCTTTTGGGGCTTACCTAAAAGATTATCAGTGCACCAAAAGGATTAGTTTTGTCAAAAACTTAAAAATCCAAAGGAATGTCTCTTAGTTTATGTGATCAGAAAATAAGCACAAATGAACCAGAAATCATTAAAATACACCAAATCTGCTGCAAACTGTATTTTTTAAATTAGAGGGATTATTACAAGTTGAGGAAGTGAGACCTCCAGCCCACTTTTTGTTTGTGGTGGGACTGGGAGAGGGCTGAGAAATTCCAGTCTGACTCATGAACATTTTTGTACACAGCTTCTCAGGAGTTCAAGCAAAGAAATAGCTTTGTCATCTTCTGGTCCTACAACAAGAAGTTTTGAAGAGCTATCCTCCATCAGCAAAATTCCATTAAAGGCATCATAAGTACATGTAAAGAGTTAGTGGGTTTCAAGTTTTAGAATTCAGAGGCCTGCTGTAACATTTGGTGAAGAGATTCACAGGTCCTTGGGGAATAGATCTTTCTCTCTAAATTCCACAGAATTATCATAATGAAAGCTTAGTACTTCCACTGCTGTAAAATGAAATACCTACAGCCTGACTATAATAAAATTGTTGTAATCAAAATATTGATATTTCTGCTTTTTAAAGTTAGTCTATTATATATAGCTGATATCACAGTTCTAAAATATAGACAATAATCAGATGTGGGACTGAGCCCACCCTGACCTCTGTAGAGAATTGGGTTGAATCTCTGTGGATCAGCCTCCTCAGCAGATGTTTTCAAGCATGAAAACAATGCTTTTAAGATGGGAAGGAGAGGAAAGGGGATTATGGAAATCCCAGTGAGCTATCTTAGCTTCCACATATTTATAAATAACTATATTTGCTTTACTTTTCTAGAGTGTTTCTGAGGAGAAAATGGCTTAGAAGCATTGCAGGTGTCATCTTTTGTGACCAGAGCATTATCCGTAACTTCAATTAATTTAAGAATGAGTTATATAGTGATAATTGGCCTTTTATAACATTTTATCTGACTTGCTACTCTCCTAGGAACATTTTGGGTTGAATTGGTTACAAAGAGTTAGTAGATTTACAGGGAGGAGCTTGAAGCTTCCACTACCTCCTTCACAAGCATTTTTCTTCTTATATTGAAGACTCATAAATTTTATAACCTCCTAATTCAGAGTTCTAAACTGCCATGTCAGAATACTGGAAACAAACTGAACTACATCCAATGCCTGTGCAAATGTGCTCAGCCACAATTTATGTTATTAGAAATTTCTTTGTGAAGTACAGCAAGGGCAAGTCTATGTAGATGAATTCAACAAGGCTGAGCCTCTCTGCCCTCACAGGTGAGCCATGTAGCAGTGTTAGTAGCTTGTCCATTGGTTGCAGTGCTTTAAGCTTGGTCAGGATGCTCTGAAGATCAGAGATATTTCATGTTCACACAATTCACAGCTTTGTCAGGGAATTCTGGCGACTCGAAGGTAAACAGGGGCCAAGCCTTTACTTTGGGCTGTGCTTGTACTGTGTGTTGAACCTCAGCTTGGGCTCTGGACGTTGGGTCTAGCACCAATATTGAGGCACTGGTACTACATCCTCAGCTGGGAAGGTACCCATAAAACATATGATGCAGATGTAGCTTTTAATATGGTAGAAAACTAGCTCTATACTGATTGTTGGTGCATATTTGTAGATCTGAAATTTTTTGTTTGCATTTTGTTTCTTTTTCTTTCTTTATGACAAAAAAATTATAGCCAAGGAGAGTATTTAATGAAACTGAGCTGAATTCTGACTGTATTGAGTTATTTGCCAGAATAGATCTCAGGGCAAGGATTTTGTCTCTAGTGCAACAATAGGTACATGTTTAACTTTTTCTTATTGCCTTGATTGTTTTATAAAATAATTCCTAGTTACTACCAGAATGAAATTCTTTAGGAATATTCATTGTTAAACATCATCCTTAAATTTAGGAGAAAGATGCATAGGAGATGTTAATATGATGAGTGCTATAAGCATATTTTATAAATGCCTTGTGATGACATCAAATGTCATTTGTGCATGGTGGCAGATACTTCTTTATTTTTAGGATATACCTGGATTTGATTACAGAACCATCAATATGCCAGAGCAGGAAAATGGAATTGAACTGGAAGTATAGATGAGTAAATAGAGAATAGAAACTCATCTAATACTGTGATGTCCTAATGGACAGTAGGTGACTAAAGCAGTAGGTGACTGTAAAAAATACAAATCCTATTTAGAAAAGGATTGTGGACCTCTGCCATGTGTAAAGGGGTATATGTGTGTCTTACAGTATTTGATTTAGCAAAGAATGGAGCAAATTTTCTTTTTGCCATCCATTACTCATTTTAGGAACTGAGAGAATAAAGTTCATTTTCCTTTTGGAAGTTGCTTCTTTGCAGCTGAAAATCCACCCTATGGCTCCCTCTTTGTTTCTGTTGCCCTCTGATTCTTATGCTCCAGATTGCAGTCTAGTTGCCTGGCTGAAACTGGAATTAGTCTTCTAACCACAAATAATGTCAGAGAGAATGAGGTTTCACAGTGTAGTAAACTTACACAGGGAGTGCCAGATGGCTTTTACAGTCCAGTTTGGCCCATGAGCGTTTGCTTGTGTGAGTGCATGTGTGCATTTAAAAAAACAAAACCAAAATCTAGTAGCTGCTGGTAACTGGACCATCTGGTAGCTGTTCCATCCAGTATAATGTAATTTACTTTTTTGCTTTTCAGGCAGGTCTGTTTTTAAATGGCTTATTTTAATCACCAGAAAGCACATATGTGCCAGTCAGTCGTCTAGTAGTTCCCAGCACTCTTCCTTCTATGCAGCCTCCTTCTGTCAGCTGAGGTTTTCCCCAAGATGCCACTCACACTGATATCAACTTTGTCTTTTCCCCTAGGCATCTTCCAGCTTTGCATATGCAGTGCATTTTTTTTTCCGGCAGAAAGCAGTTTCTGTCTCTATCATTTCCTCTTTGTAAGGACAAAGTCTATTCTTCCTAAATACTCCTATCTCGCTCAGTCTTACCATTGTTCACTCTCACTCTCTCTTAGGATGAGGTCTGATCTCACCTGACCCCCATGAATGCTTAAAAAATTTAAACTATGAAACCCAAGTCTCTTATAGCCTTTCCCCTGTGTAGCTGAACTGGTTGCAAAGCTGTGCAAGTCCCCAAAGCAGGTGCAAGGAAAATCATGCTTAACAGCCTTTATCAGTGGGGAGAAACATTTCAGTAAGAGGATCAGGAGGGAGGCGTAAATGGCCATTGGCTAGATAGCCTGTTCTGGGTCACCCTGGAGCAAGCTGAGCACCTTCAGAAGGTGCTATTATTTAACTATTTATGCCCTTATTTAATGGATTGAATGGGATCCAGGCTGAGGAAAACAGCTGCTAAACTCAGTGTGCTTTCCTACTTGAACTGTTTTCTCTAGCTTCTTCCCATGTCCTATGTGCATTTAGTGTCCATGAGATAGTGTTATTACACACTTTGTTCTGTTAGAAAATGCTTTCAAAATGGGGGTTCTGCTATTAATAATTATGTTAGTTTCTCCCAAATATATGTAGGGAAAAGGACTGAAATTAGCTACCTGCTGTATGTGTGCAGATGCTTTAGCCCTTTCTTATCTTTTAAAAGCACGACAGATTTCAGATTCTGCTTACCGTTTAAAAATCCATGGCTGTAGGAAATTTTGTTAATGTGGTAATCTGTGCTATCTTTTCCTTTCTGTCTCACTGTAATTTGTATTAGTGAAGTGCAGTGAAGGGCTTTTAAAGAGGGCTGTACCTTTGGTGCACCCTCGCCCTGCAGCATCCCTGCAGTCTCGGTGTTGGGCTGTGTGATGCAGAGGTTGGAATGCGCAGTGTTGCTCCTAAGATTTAACAACTCTGCATTACAGCTCACCCACAGGCTTGTGTGAACTACATCTGCCACCCCAGTATATCTTCCTTAAACTAAACATGATTTCTAACCGTGAGTGGGGTGGATGGTGAGTTGAAGTAGAAAAACAAGAATATAGAATCCTTCATTTTTAGGCAATCTCTGTAGGACAGCAGGTAATAATAATCTGAATTTGCTACTCTGCCAATGTTATCTCTGTTGTAATTGATGTAGTTTCATTTTAATATATTAAATAAATTCTTTAGCTTAGTCGAATGGTGAAACTGCCATTTTGACATTTGTTCGCATGAAATGTGTTTCATAATATGCATTTTTAGTTTGTGTTTCCTCTGAAAAGCTAGCATAACTGTGTATTCTGGCATTGCAAGCAAAAGTAAACTACATGGTTGCAGTTCCACGTTTTATTTAAAACTGTATAATATATTTTTTCGTGTGACGACAAAGTTCTTGTTGAATGAATTCATGATTAGATAATCGTGACTTGAAAAACATATCCTAAGATAGAGGTGTATGAAGTCAGTATTATAAAGAGGATTCTTAGCAACAGGCCTCACTGTCATTAAAGAACCATGGCATTACTATGAAATAGGAATGCTTTCTTTTCTTACTTCTCACAGCATTGTCCAAGACAGTCAGCTGTGATCAAGAAATTGGATTGGCAAGGTATTTTATCTATCACATTGTACTGCTGTTGAGGCTGAAAATTATAGCTGATTGATTTACAGACAGGATTCATAGGTATTTTCATTTGTGAAAAATAGTATATCAGTAACTCCAAGAAAAATACACATGGACTGGTGCATTTACTGGGATCTGGAAAAAATCTGTGGACACAGGTCCATTGCTTTGTACAGGTGTGAGCTCTTGTCTAGCAACTGCATAAGTGCCTCCCTTTCATCAGAAATTTGTTCCAGTGTTAGAAGAGAATTCCGGTGGTGTGAGAAGCCACCAGTTTAAAAATGTGTTTCTACTGGTTATGTGGTATTCATGAGCAAATTACCAATGGTGTGTGGCCTTAATATATTGTCAATAATAAGACATAAAGTCAAATTTTCAACATCAACTTTAATGGAGAAAACTGAAAGGGAAAAAATGAAGTTTTGACTGCCTCTTTTTGCAAAACATGCAGAAAAAAAAGAGTCCACTACAGATCTTAAATACATTCTTAGAAAAACTTTCAGCTCTCAAATGAAATAAAAGGTCTTAAAGTAATAATCACATCTATATTTGTTCATCAAATATAAAAATTTTCCAGAACCTGAAGAAGAAAACAGTATTTGGCAGATATATCTGTGCTTCCTTGCTGCTGTTTGTTCATTGCATACAGGAACCCTAGAATAAAAGAAGCTCTGTGTAGCAGGATGTTATCTCTGATAAATATATAGTAAGTGTGGAGAGGGTTGGCACTCTGACCATTCCAGCACATTACAGAAAACAACGTGAACCCACATAACACAATATCTTTTCTCTTCCTCAAACCAACCTGCAGAAGTCCAAAAAAATTCAAGGCTTTGGACCTCGTGTTTCTGACCTCTGATGTCTGGGGTTCAGTTTTCACACAGTTAACAAAAGCTTTGTGATAAAGACAAGGTTTCTATGTCGCCAGTGAAACAGAACTTCCTACAGATAAAGGTGATGCTGTCTGTGTTGAGAACAGAGGTTTCTTGGCAGCCTGTCTAAGATTAGACCAAGCACCCACAGCAGATGAGGATAATCCCAAACCTACTGTCTTCTTCCTCAAGTGCAAGTCTTTGTACCTGTCTAAGAGGCATGCTCAGATGTACAGATGATGTATAAACTCCTACCAAAACCAAACACTGAACACATACACATGTATGTGTATTTGGTATTTCAGGGGGTGTGTGACTACTGTCTGTCATGTCACCCAGGACCTCAGCTAGAACAGTTGGAACAACACTGGCCCAGCCCAGCTGTAAATAAGACTGGAGGGACATAACAAAGAACACTGTCAGTAATAAAGAGCATAAGAAAAATTGCTAAGGGTAGGAGACTGTAAAGAACTGGCTGTACTTAAAAAAAGAAAATAAGAGAGTGATGCAGTCTAGAAAAAAATACAGAGCAAACAAGGCAGAAAATTCAGCTCCATTTCTCAGTTTCTTTTCCCACAACACAGCAAACAATACTTTTGAAGAATACTTATTGAGTATAATAAGGACAGGTCCAACAGAATGCTCAGAAATACCAGTATGACTGGGGTATAAAAAGAAGTAAGTGTGGGTAGATTAATAAAGACTGAACAGTGTGAGACATGAGTGGATGTGACACCTGAAACTGCCTCTTTCAGTAATAACACTCACTAGGTAAATTTTGTTTTATTTTGCATAGCGGAATGTTGCTGGTGGCAGTATACCTGCTTTCTCCTGTAGGCATAGCAGATTCCTTTTCTTTCTTCTCAAACCTCCTACCTCTCAGACACTTCATGCAGAATCCTGTTTTTCCACTGAGCTCCCATGTTTGCTCCAGGTGTCCAGACTTGGCTTTCCTCCCTCAAGACTGCACACACATGCCTGTCTGCTCTTATGTTTCTTTCAGCCTGTCTCCCACTCTGCAACCCCAGTGCTTCTGCTTTCCCTCACCCATGCTGTACAATACCCCTTTCCCTCCATCCCCAAGCTGGAATCTCCCTGCTTTCCCTGAGCCTCCTCCTTGGGGTGTGAACCCCTGCAGGTTGTGCAGAAACCCAGGGCACTGCTTGTGTCTGCAGATACGTGGGCAAAACAATAAACTGCTGAAGAAGGAGGTAGAAAGCTGCACATATTACCTGGTCTCCAGAGCTGCCCCCATGCTGGCTCTTGGCACCACCGTGGGATAGTGATGATTTTAAATTATTTGTATTTCCAGAGGAGTTTCTGTCATAACACAGATGACTAACCTGTTGTTAGCCATCTCATAGAAGAGCTTTCACATTCAGTTGATAAAAATACTGGAACAATTTATGACATTTCTGTAATGAGGTATCATTCTCTTTCATGTCCTAAGGCAGTTTGAAAGAGGCAGACTATCAGTTATCTTCTGAGAAAATCCTACAGATAGTAGTTCAGGAATTTGTGTAACCATTTTACATAGTCTTCTGAGATTTTTTCTGCTGAATCCCTCTATGCAGCTTCATGAGGACCATGCATTGCCTAGTTTTCTCCTTTCTGTTGGTTTTTAATCAACAGAAAGAAATTTTAAAAAAAGGCTAGCCCAAAAGAAATGTAAAAGGAATATTCCTTTATCCCTTTTTATGTAAACAATACCACACTTTTGAAATTTCTTAGTTAGAATTATGCAAGAAAGGGTTGATCTACTCCAGCAGACACATCCCTATTTCATCCTTTCTGTGTATGGTTAGAACAAGAGGAGCTGAAATCAAGCATTTCTTCCAGTGAATTACGAAGAATGTCGGTTCTGAGCCAGCAGGCTATAAAAATGAGCAAAATGATATAAGAACCTATTAGAGGTAGCAAGAGATAATGATGATAATGTCCATAATGTACTGTTTCTGCCACTTCATTCTGCATTAGAGACTATTGTTGAGAATGATCTGCCTCACCAGGTTTCTGTCTGTCCCGCTCCTTGCCTGGCTGCAGAGACTTGCCCAGCTCAGTGTTCTGTTCACTGGCCAGACACAATAAATCAGAACCACTCCACTGAGCCCACAGCAGCATGTGCTGCAGCTAGATGGTACAAAACTATATTTTTTCATGCAGCATCTGCCAGACAAAAGTTCCAAGAGATGAACTGATACTGGGACCAGTCCAGGTACCAGCCTACAGCACTGTTTCCTGGTTGCATCCCCACAAGAGAAAATGTTATCTTGAAACTGCAATGGCAGCAGATAAACCTATTTTGTTTATTTTCTTAAGCCCTAGAACCAATTGTATTCCTATCTGATTGTTTCAAAGTCAGTATTTTCTAAGGGGCTTCCATAGGAGCTGGGCTTCTCTATTTCTCCTGGGCAAGGATGTGTGTGTATGTGTCATGTAGCATGCACACACGGTTATTGCTAATAAGAGAGATTTTACACCTGTGTGTAGAGCACAGTAACACTGTGATCCAAGTATGTGTGCAGAATGTTCAGCAAAGACACTGGGTATGAGCCACAAAGCCAAAAAGCGTTGAGCTCCCTGTGCAGACGTGCAGACACTGTAAAGTCAATCCATGCAGCAGAAATTTGCATTCATCCAGGATTTCCACTTAGCTACAACTACCTAGGAACCTGAATTTACTAGGAACTTATGATTATTATTTTCCTTTTTTATTTCTTTTTATTTTTTTTCCCCAAGGCAAGTGGCACTTCTATTCGTTATTAGTTAGGCATCTCTGTACAGCTCCCCAAGATATCACCAGCCCCTCCAAATAATCAAGAAAAGGGCAGAAATAAGGGAGAAAGTCTCCCACTGCTGCCCAATTTTCCTCAAAAGGAAAACATTGGTACTAACTGAAAAACTCATTCTGTTGACTAACCTGGTATGAAATACCTATAGGTTCTGTTAGGTAAAAGTCTGCTAGGAAAGTGTTTTGGTTGACACTAACATGGAGGTTATCTGAGATCAAGAACTCACTGTGCCTATGAAATTGGCTGGATTACAGAGTTCCACAAATACTTCAGCTCTCTAAGATGCCATGAAAGTCCTAACTTGTTTTACTAAGGTAAATTTGAATTACAGAAGACAGTTACAGGAGAAGTTTTTTAAATTTGCTCGCAATAGACTGTTTTTCAGCCTATATTTTATGTTTCTTTTATGTCAGACATCCATTAGTTTTATCTTGCATGCTAATAAAGCAGTGCAAGTTATTACATACCTGTTTTGCAGCAATATAGCTATTCCAGTAGCATTTTCTTTAGCAAGAATTTCTAAGTGAAAATAATATTTTTTGATGGTGCATGTCTCTTCTCTCATCTACTCTGTGTTAAGCAGGTAGCTCCATGCCTAAGCTCACAAATCCTGCAGAAACTTGAGGCTATTCAAAAGAGACCTCTTGGTTAGTAGCCTAGTTTTCCTCTAGTCCACCTATATGCTCAGTAAAAATATGATTTGCAAAATACTATTCCTTTTCTTCAGGCTCCCCAAAGCATCAGGGTATCCCCGTGTTGAAGACTTAATCATGGCAAACCAAGTGCTGCTGAGAGGTATCTCAACACTGCAATGTTAAATGCTACCATGTTATATACCATGGTCAGTAGTTGAAGGCAGCTTGTGCTTATTTCTAGTTTGAGCATAATTTAATCTCATTGTTCTGAAAAGTAACCTCAGTTAAGACCTTATCTTTAGAAGAGAGTAAAACAGAATGGGAAAAGAGCTTCTTTTAATTGCTGACCTGGACAATTCTAGTTGAAGAGAAAAGAGAAAAGTTTGACCAAATATGACCAGATTTTTTAAATGTATTTCTCTCATTTAAGTGAAATTTCAATGAATATTTATTTTTGACACAGTTATTTCAAATCCAGCCCCATACGTGTACAAAATCTACTGT
The DNA here is from genome assembly GCF_037042795.1 of Molothrus aeneus. NCBI lineage: Eukaryota > Metazoa > Chordata > Aves > Passeriformes > Icteridae > Molothrus > Molothrus aeneus. The sequence continues at coordinate 59,311,919 of NC_089649.1, read as the reverse complement.
AATATATTAAATTAAAGAAAAAATGTAATTAGCATTAAAATGTATTTGACATTGGTATCCAGTCTGAAAGATAGTGAGAAAGAACTTGTTCATGTTTCATTCTGGTGTTATTTGTTTCATAAGGGCCATTAAAACTATCATTAAGGTATGTATCATTAAATTCTGGATTTATGCCTCCTAATTGTCTGGCTAAAAGGGTCCTTACCTAAGCTATGAATACAGGCTGTGTTTATATTACAATATGTAGTACTGCAATACACCCCATGTTGCTCATCCTCAGATGTTTACTCCAGCTACAATCCATCTACATCTGAGGGTAAACCCAGAATTCTTCCTGCCCCCTGCATGTCCTGGCTGTTCCTGCAGGGAAACCTCAGCCCATGTTCAGGAAGGGAGAGCCCCAGGATTTCTCTGGGCTGATGGCAAAGTGACCTGGACTGCCTGACACCATGGATTGCACTGTGCTGCTGAACAGACATATCCCAAAACCCTAGGAGAGACTCCTCCAGACAGTGAACTGTCTGACCTAAGGTGTGTGTCCAAGAAACATGGAATAAGTTGTTCCTTGCAAGTATCTCTCCTTGTGTTAGCAACATCTCCTTGAATAGGCATTGAATTTTCAGGCAGTAGAAATTCGAGAAGGTGAAGCCCATCCTGACTGACTGTGTTTGTTCAGTGGCCCACTGAAAGCATGAAAGAAACAAGTGTGAAATATGTGACTCTGCTAAGGTTTTATTTTCATTGCCAGTGACTCACCTCTGGGTATCCAGGCAGGGGCTGGATGGTCCTGCTCTGAGAAATGGGCTGTGTAAGCATCAGGGATTTGAGTGCATTTCTCTTGACAGCCCCTGTGAATGACCCAAAGGGTGTGCTCTGCTGTGTTTGGGGTATATATTTCCAGGATATGTGCCTCTTGTGGGGCTGAACCATGGAGACAAAGGGACCTTGCTGTGCCATTCCTGCTGGGAATTAGGCGTGAGCTCAGTGCTGAGCTCTTCATTTCTGAGCACAGCTTTTCACCTAGAAGCAAAATAGAGCATGCCCTGGGGACTTTACTATTTGTTTGCAGCTGAAATGCCTCAGGACCAGATAAAAGCTTTGAAAATCTGTATTTTGGATGTGTTCTCAGGGGCTGAAGCCCTCAGGTGCTTTCTGGGAAGCTCCTGCAAGTGCAGCTATTCTCAGTCTCTTGTGTTTCTGCTCCATCCCTGCGTAGTACCTGGCATTATTATCTTCTCCCAGATCAGACCTGCAGAAACTTGTTGGAGTCCTTATAATAACCTCTTTATATCTTTTTGTCACCTGAAAATGAGTACTGACACCGCCTTTCACTGCTTGCAATCTGAAGCAATAAATCAAGTGCACTGTCACACACACAAATCCTCTTGGTTTTGTCACTGTCTGGCTTTTAATTCAACTCAGACTGGATATTATTTCTGGTTTTAGACCAAGTACAGCAATTAGATGCTTGCCACACTGCTAATAATTTAAAATATCATATTTTAAATTATAAAAATTTAAAATAAAATATTAAAATAATTTAAAAGTATCAATCACTGTTACTGCAGATAAACGTTACCCAGTATGACCAATGCATGAATGACAACCTTTTAGGGTGGAGAGAAGCTACAAGATAGAAAATAGTATGTTTTATCACAGGAGAGGCCAGCTACTAAAGGATGTGCTGCCACACATCAGTGTCTAAAACTACTGTTGGTTACAGAGGATGATCTGATAAAACATGGATATTAAAAATGCCCTCAGTTGCTGTCCTGCTGGGTAAAGGCATTTCAAAAATCTAATCACTGTACTTGTGATGTGACAGGACTTCTGGTACTCTGCTTCACTGTGCTGTTCTGCTAGTGCTTGGGAAAGGTGGTGTCATGGTTTTCCAGTGCCCCCATGAGAATACCCTCTCCCTGGTTTCTGCTGTGAGATGTGACCAGGAATAAGCAAAGCAGGCTCCCACTTAGGAAAAAAAAATTATTAACTAAACTACAAGGGAAAGAAAAAAAAAAAAAGAAACACACAAGGAAAATGAAAACTTCACAAATACATCTCCTCCTCCTCCCCACCAAATTCCCAATACAATACATCCCCCAAATCATCGACTCTCAGTCTGGCACCACCCTTCAGAACACTCAATCCTCCGTTCATCAAGAGGAGAAGGAGTCCTTCTTGTGCCAATGGTGACCTCTTCCTTTCATGTCCAGCGCTCTCACCACTGAACACGGACCAGAGCTGCTTCTAGGGTCAACTTTTAAGGATGCTTTGTCCCACTCCAAAAAGGCACAGTCTCAACTTTGGGACATCTGTCCCCCCCATATTTTTCACCCCCTGGGGCCGAGGGGTACCCACACCGAACCCTCTTGGTCCTGAGGCATTGCCTCCCCCTAGAATGCAGTCTCTGTATCACAAGGAACATGGCTCTGTCCATGGCTACACAAAAAGAGTCCAGCATAAGCTACTCCAGCATCTCTTCCACCTGAGTTCTTCTCTATTTCTCTCGTAGCCCATTTCCTCTTATCTCCTCTATATCTCTCTTCTCATTCAGCTCCAAGAGGATTAGCATTTATAAGGTTTCCATCATCCAAGAAAAGTGTTAAAAATCTGAGGCTCTGTCTGTCCAGAACTCCCATGGCTGCCCTGCCAGGCACCTTCTTGCTCCCCCCCTTCTCCTTCTCGGCCGGCCAAGCACAGGCACAGGATCTCTCTCTGTCTCTCCTGGGAGGGGTGGGGGTGGCTGCCCGATGCCTCTCAGTGCCCCTCCACCCTTCCATCCTGCAGGGGCCTTCCCCTCCCTTCTGTCCAGGGCCCGGCCTACCTCACCTGGCCACAGGGCTGCCCCTGGGCCTACCTCACCCGGCCCCATGGCTGCCCCTGGGCCTACCTCACCCGGCCCCATGGCTGCCCCTGGGCCTACCTCACCCGGCCCCATGGCTGCCCCTGGGCCTACCTCACCCGGCCGCATGGCTGCCCCTGGGCCTACCTCACCCGGCCGCAGGGCTGCCCCTGCCCCGCCCAGCCCACAGCCGGGGAGGTCTGCACCTTTCCCTGACCGGAACCCAAGAGAGCCTCCCAGGGGAGAGCCCTGCTTCAACCCCGTGTTCTCAGAAACAGATGAAATGTCCCAATGGCCACATTAAGTGCCAATATTAAAATCTGAGCATCCGTTAGCCTAACCACAGCATCCCAGAAAACATATTTCCTGTTAAACCACCACAGGTGGCAAGAAAAAGCCATGGTGTCTTCAGCTATTCTGGACTAAATCCTGCAGCAGTGAGAGCTGGTGCTGCTTCCCCCAGTGTGGCACTGAGCAGCTGCAGTGTTCCCAACATGTAATACCCTACTGAAGGGAGGCAACAGCTGAAGAAGAGTGCAGCATTTGTATGTTTGTTTTCTTTGTTCAGTTGAGTCACAGCCTGGATGTGGCAGTGTTTCTGGTAGGGGATGGAGACTTCTTTCATGCACCCCTTTCTATCAAACATCTGTGGAACAAGATTAATACATTTAGCTGCTCTTCAGTTTTTCTTTTTCTTTTTTTTAAGAAACGAATCCTTTCAATATGACTTCTGATAGAATCACATTGCCTAATTTCCCACGTTTTAAGTGACCTTTTCCTCTGCTTCTTTCTAAATGAAATTACTGCAAATTCATTATTCATAGAATCAAGGCACAAAGACCCAGTTGTAGAAAGTCAGGAGGTTATTTTCTTTGAAAATCTTTTGAAATCCTCAGACTTAGCTCATATATAACAATATTTCATGATGATGTCAGCAACTTTGTTCTAGCAGAGTCCAGTGTGAGCTAACTTAGGAAGATAGAGAACCTATTATGGGTGTGTATTTGTGACTAACTTTCCTTTGTCATGGTTAGTTCTTGATTAAAGTTTCTGGAAGCTGCACAGACTAGATAATCAACAAATATGCAAATCCTTGGCCATAAAAAATGCTAGCTTGCTGGTATGTCCACAGGTTTTGCAGTGACCCCCTTTTTCTGGCAAACGTAATTCTAGAGCTCAATTACTTTGTATCTGTGAAGAAAATCCAAATAGTGATTTCAAATGATGAATTATTATAGCTTTCATCTAGATATAAAGGTGTTCATATTCTTTAGGTTTATTGGTATTTTCAGAGAGTAATATTCTTCAGGTTCAAACAAATATATTCTAAGCTGCTTGTTTCATACAGCACACTGTATTGGAAAAGGAAATATCACTGGTTTCAGGATTTAGCTGACAAGTTTGGTTCACATGAACAGCCACAGTCTTTGAATGAAGAATGGGCCAGCTTGCTTTCTTTTAATTTGTTTTCATCTCTTAGAAATACTGGGCAGGTGACTCAGACTAGTGTGATGTTTCCAGTCTTCTAATAAGATAACATATGTCCATGCAGATATGTCTGAAGTTTGTGTGAAGCTTTTCTTGGAGAGTTTTGATGCAAGAGTGCAAGAAATTCTTCTAGATTTTTGTCCAGCACTGCAAGAAAATGGTCTTTATTCACTTTTGCACTCGCAAAGTTAGGACTGCCTCATGTTTGATTGGGTGTTTTTTTCACTTTTCAAGAAGAAAAAAAGCTAACTTAGATTATCCACAATGTGTGTGAGAGATCTAACCCTGAACTGGGTGAAGAAGTGGCACCATTGCATGGACACTTCAGAATCCACTACAGTGAATTTTCTGTCTAGCAGGTCTGAATCAAGTTTGGGGATGTTTGACAATAAATAAAACCAGTTGATCTTAAATTCAGTACCAGCTTGATATTTTTCACTTAGTTCTGTTACATCGTGGTGATTTGGCCCTGGCTGGATGCTGGATGGCCACCAAAGCCACTCTATCCCTGCCCTCCTCAAGTGGACAGGGTAGAGAAAATATAGTGAAAGGTTTAGAAGTTGAGATAAGGGCAGGGAGAGATCATTCACCAATTACCATCACTTCCATGGGGCACAGCTGCCTCACCAGGGCTGCACCAGGGCTGTACGGGAACCCCTGCTCTGGCACCTGGAGCACCTCCTGCCACTCCTGTTGCACTGACTGTGGTGTCTGCTGTTCCTCTCACATGTTCTCACTCCTCTCTTCTCTGGCTGCCATTACTTGCACAGAATAACTTTATTTTCTTCTTAAAAGTGTTATCCCAGAGGTTCTATCCCCATCTCTGACTGGCTGGGCCTTGGCCAGTGGTGGGTCCATCTTAGAGCCAGCTCGCATCGACTCTGCTGGACATGGGGAAATCTTATAGCAGCTCCACAGGGATGGCCCCCCCTTCCATTACCAGAAATTTGCCCCACAAACCCAATGCATGCATACCTATAAGTGAAAGTAACAGGATATTTGCAATTTGTAACAAAACCACACAATTAATTTTTTTATTTGTTGCTCAACATGGTGGGACTGTGATAACTGTCACTCTTCTTATTTGTAACATAAACAAAACCAGTAATATTATAATACAAAAATAATTAAAACTGTTTTTGTGTGCCAAAGAAGTGACTGCTCATTTTTAATAAGCCATCTGTTTCATTTAGAAATTGGCTGTTTATAAATTTCCTTTAGTCAGCAAAATATTGTCTTCTTCCAGTAATATTGAGAAAACCCCACAGGATCCAACTAATAAACTGTATTCTCTTTTCACTGTGAAAAGAGAAAGAAACAACATAGATTTTAAAAGAAGATACAGTGTGAAGCACAATATTTGTGGCCAGATGAAGGCATTGGGAATTGGAGGGAGGTGAGTGTGGGAAGGGCAGTACCTGTCCAGCCTCATGGACAAAGCTCACCAGCACCATGCTGGTGGGAAGCATGGTTGGGAAAAAAGGAGGAGAGAATTGAACTGGTTACAGTGATGGTTTGTATCTCCCAAGGTACTTCAGAGGGAGTTCCAGGGCACCAAGAGCTCACAGACTGAGGTAAAAATCAATGCTACACCCAGTACTGAAATTGCTGTGAAATTTGCTTGTTCTCATGCCATTTTGGAGGGCAGGGGAGACACAGCAGAAGATTGTATTTCAGTGATTTTCCATGAGAGTTTTACTGGACAAAGGACACTGATGGTGTGTTTGGGAGGCTCCTGGTTAATGAAGTTTGCAGCACAAATAAGAGAATATATACAAGAGAGAAATATGATGGAAAGGGCAGGACGACAAGGGCTGGGAAGCAAAGAAGGGCTCCAAATATGTCCAGTTCTTATCAAAGGGAAGTTGAGAGATGGGCTTGAAGGAAGGGTGCTTAAGGTATAACAAAGCTGCCACAGGGTTTTTCACCAAGGCTCATGCTGAGGATTTTCCAGTCTAGCTGAGAAAGGCATAGCAAGATGGCTGCTAACTGAAGTTAAATAAAATGAATTCTGAATGAAGATGTGGTTTTTTAGAAGAGAGAAAATGAATAATTTATTAGGGAATGTGGTAAATTTGGCATGCCTTCATGTGTTTATGGCAAAAGCAAAGTACATCTTTTAGGAGAATATTTAATCAAGCACTCAAAAGAAGTTATACAACTTGTTTGTGCAATGGGTTTTGCTGTGTGGTTGTGATTATTTTTCTTTGGTTTTGGAGCCAATGAATATATGAAGTTCCCTATTTATTTTCTTTCACAGAAAGAGAATAAAAACCCCTGCATTGTCCCAGCATATTCATTGCTACTGCTGTTCTGCATTAAGAAATGCCTATAACAAAATCTCATTATTTAGAGTGTCTGACAGTTGCCTGCAGTGGTCAGACTTTATTCACTTTCAGTATGGATTTGCCTGAAAATATTTAGTTTGGGACTGGTTGGGGGTGGCAACTGTTTGCTCTTGAAAGTTAATATCATTCTTTATGGTTGTTCTGTGCATGCTTTCTGCATGCTCAGGGTCTGCCATTTTGGGGGCACAGGGGGTGCCCTCGTACCTCAAGCCCTGTGCTGTGCATTTCCTCCTGTGAGAGCCCCGGGATGCACCTGAGGTCTGCTTCTCCTGCTGTTTGTAGCACAAAGGGTGCTGGTATGGCCAGTCCATGCCCTGCTCTCACAGGGGACCCCTGACCTGCAGGGCATGGCCACTCAGCCACTCCCTTGCTGGGCTTCTGAGGTCTGGCTCTTCTGGCCACAATCAAGTGACAAGATATTCATAACATTTTAAAAGGTGCAGTGGTCGCATAAGAGAACATGTAATTCCAGTCCTCCTATAAAACTACCCAAGATGCAGCAAAACTTATGGAAAGTAGATTAATCTGTTAACTTTTATAGGTTTTGGAAGTAATTTCAATAAAATCCACTTGGTTTCTTTATTATACTAGAATTTTCCCTAAAGAAATTGGTATTTTATTATGATGTTTGTCTTGGACTTTCAAGAATTGCAGTTTTAATGTACCCAATTACTTTTGTTATTAAAAAAGTCAGAAAGCAAACTGATTAAGGTGTTAGAGTTTTTGACTGTACTTTCCAAACAATTCCACTTGGTTAGCATAAATATTTGGATCCAAATTTTACTGGCAGCCAACAGACTTGTAATTGGGTTAAAAATAAGAAGAGAATTAATTTTTAAAAAAAAGAACTAAATCATTTACTCATGCCTCTGTACATTTTGTGCCATAATATAGTCTGATTCAAAGTTTTCTTTTTTTTTTTTCCAAGAGGTTTTGATAAAACTCGTATGGTAGGTGACACCTTGTTCTGCAGTGGGAAAAGTGGCAAATCAAGTTAAAAATTCCCTTACTGCAATACTTCTTGAAGTCAGGCAGTACCAAAAGTAGGATTTTGAATTTTATCTTAATTTAGAGGTATGCTGTAACAGATACATTAATTTAAATACTTTCCACAATGCAGTTGATTTCTTTCTTGCATGTGTGTCTTAATAAATCATGCCTGCCAACGTAGTCCATTAAATGAGATGCATAATGTGGCCAATTTATGGTTCTCCTAGGAACTGGGTGGAATTTTGGCCCTATGGAAGTCAGTGGGAATTGTGCCACTGGCTGCAGCAGGTCCAGTCTTTTCCCAGCACATTCATTCATTCATTTTTGAATGTGCGTGTCTAGTGTGCTGATTTCCAGCCTTAATGTTTGGTTTTGCACTTACATTGGAAAAGAACATTTTAAATCCTATCAGGAAAAAAGCCAATGCATGTTCTTAAACCTTTGGTATTATTTCCTTTGGAAGAACTAGACAGAGAATAATATGTATTTTTTCTTTATCTGATGGCAATATGCTGTACTGAAATGAAAAACATTTCAACCTGAATTCAATTTTATGTTTTCATACGTATGTGTTTGTGAGTGTGTGTATCCTACTGACGTTATTTCCTATTGACTTAAGATACAGTTTAATATGGGTGACAGGCACGATAGGACTTTCTTTGAAAACCTTTGCCAATTAGGAATTGAAGGCTGGTAAGAAAATCTCTCCCTTCTTCAGTTCCTTTTTGATATCTGGAAATTCACAGCAGATGGCCCCGGTTCTCTCATTTGCACCATTCTGGCTTCACTGATTTAGGTCGTAGTAAATCCTGATTATCCAGCTATGAAAGTGGGATCAGGACCAGCATTTTGGCAACTGGCTCTGACTATAAAAAGAACTCAGTACAAAGGAACAGTTTGTGGCTCTAATAAAACCTATGGGATTTTTGCTGTTTACTTCACTGGAATCTGGATGTCACCAAAATGTGGTGTTCTAAGTCACCTCTGTTCATATTCTGGTAATGAATGATGGATGAGATATCCCAGGGAAACAAAAAATGAAAAAAGATATCACTTGCCAGTTATTGGGCAACCTGATGTAATTAGTGTTTGCAACCTTTGCAAAAGTGGGTTTTGTTTGTGTGATTTTTCACTTCTGTGAGGAGGGAGCAGTGAAATCTATGCCCAACGTACCACAGGCAAAGACCTGATCTGACAAAATAGAACAGCAGATTTAATTTTCATTTTGTCTGAAAGATATTTAGCATCTCTGCTAAGCTGTAATATGGCACTGTGCTGAAATCTGTAAATGCATAACTTTCCTGAACTGCAAATTTAGTTATACTGAATTTGCTGGGTTTCCATAAAATTGCTGTAGAAACTTTGCGGCAACAGAATTCTACATAAATGCAATTTGCAGGTTTGTCACTTTTTCAGCTATATTTTCCATCCTTCTCATCTTTGTGTTATGGAGAAATACTGACTTTGTGGAATCACTGCAGAAAGTTATAAATGATGTATGAAATGAGAAATCCCTGCTCAGAGCACAGAACTTAATCTATGCTATTTGCTGTGAAAGTCAGCTCAGCTGCAAGCAGAAAACCCCACCAAAGCCAGAAGCTACAGACTAAGAAAACTAAAGCACACTCTAAGTATTTTTTTTTTTTTGGTTTGTACCAGGGATAAGCCAGGGCATGGTACTGCAAGCTGCAGAAAGTCATGGGGAGGGCAGGCATTCACAGCTTGGGTGTGCTGAGGTGTCCTGTGCAGGCTGTGGGTTGAGCACTCTGCCCTTAGCTGGGAGAGGAACTTCTCTGCCTGTGCTGAAATGGGAAGAGGGGATACAGGGAATGCTGCAGGAGAGGGAGTGAGCTTAACCTCCCCAACACTGCATAGTCACCAATGAAACAATACTATAAAATGCCCCACTGTTTTTTTAGGATTTTTCAAGTTGAAGTGTCTGTGTGTGTAGAGGTTACAGCACTTGTGTGGGATCAGCATGACACAGTTTATGTCACCTTGTTGGATGGACAGAATCCTCAGCTACTGCTGTCATCCTGCAGGATCCAGCCCACTAGAGAATTAGGTGCTGCAAGAGCAAAAAGCAATCCTGAAAGCATGCAGTGATTTCCCTCTCCTCACTCATAGATTTTTTCAGGCTCCTGCTTAAAATCTACAATTCTGTGCTAGAGTTAGGGAGGCTACAGTCATTTGGTGGTGTCTTTCTGTAAAGAAGGTATTTTTTGCAGTTGTTGTCTAAAACTCTGTTTCCCGTGAAAGCTGCTTTGTCAGAAAGATACATTAGCCCTGCCTATGAATAGGAACAATCAGCCATTTTGTGGTAGAAGCAGCTTGCAAATAACTTTAGTGGTTCCTAAGAAATAAACACGTCTGCCAAACACTTGTAGTGGGGAATGCAATATACAGGTAATAGCAAGCCTTGGCTTATCACACTGTTTATTTCCCTTGTTCTCTCTACTGTGAACTCCTTATCCATTGTGGATAGCTGCTGAGAAGGATGCTAAGGGAAGCTTCAAATTCTGAAATCCCAGAGTCAAACCTGGGCAGGAGGAGAGAGCAGCAGGTCACAGGCTGAAGTGGTTGGATTCTAAGCTTGGCTTTGGTAAGAAACTCTTTTGGGAAGCTGTCTCTGCTGCTGTCCCCAGTAGCTTACTGCAGGGCTCTCTGTGGCTGCAGACTCCTTCAGTAGCTGCTGTGCATCCCAGAGCAGCCTCGAGTTCTGAAGGATGAAGTGTTTAAATGTGCACAGAGGGTCAACTTGGAAAGACCAGGATTTATTTACAGGACAGTTAGCCTGCAGTCTAGCACACAGAGCTACTGCTTATATCCTAGGTAAAATAGATGACTTGGCACTTGGCAAGTGCTACAGATACTGCTAAAAAGGTGTTTCTTGGCTCATCCATCTCTTGCAAGGTGCAGAGGAGCTGTGGCAGCTATATAAAGAGTTTGGGGAAAAATAGAGACACATGAGTAATGGAGTAGTAAAACTCAGTTCAGCTCCTTGGCACTTGCAAACTCAAGCCAAGCCCTGCAGCCTTAACTTGGGGAAAAAATTATCTGGAGAAATCAAAGGGAGTTTTAACTTAGAAAGCCACTCTACTGCTTGCTTGTTCTAGGGGTAGGTGTTCAGCTGCAAAGTTCTCTTTCTTTTGCTATACAGACTGTGACTAGGGGCAAGTATCTCCTCTTAGTATCACAAGTGATGCAAAATTAATCAGAAGCCAAATTCTGACAGCTAGAAAAGTCTGCCATATTATTAAGAAGAGCTTCTAAAATGCTGAAGAAAACTATAATCAACTGCTAAAGCACATCTTGGGGAACTAAAGGGGTTTATAAATAATCATTAGAATAAACTGCTCCCTGCCGTGAGGCACATCTCTTATTATGTCTGCTATGTCCCTTTCGGCTCTCTCACTGCATCATCAAGCATGGATTAAGGTCAAATAAATTTAGGATGACTGAACACAACAGTCTTGACTAAGTTTCTAAAAATGTGAAGGACATGATCTTGTGAGTGAACAAGTGCAATGTATTCAATTGCACTAAAATACTCAGATTACAACTGGTTCATAGACCTTTTCACAAGCAAAATTTATTGACCACATCACTGCGCCAATAAATTCACATATATTTAGAATAATGCATATAATTATGTCAATATAATGAGGAATAATTATGGTGGAAATCAACATGCCCCCTCCTATTTTTAAAGTACTTTACTGTTTACATATTTTTCATGTTTGAAATGGTATCAGTTGTATCAGAAGATACTCCAAATTTGAGCAAGCAAGCGTTATGTTACATAATATTATTCTCATGTTTATTGACACTTAAAAGAAGTTGGACTCCTAAACCAGCTTTTTATTATGTGTGTGTTTGTTTCCAGTATGATGTGGTTTGTGCCAATTCTAACTTTTAATTTAAATAGATCTTCCTGATGCTTATCTTTAGAAATGTTTTCAGAAAGCAGCTAGCTCTCAGTCACTGGCTTGCCAAGGCAAGGCTTGTTCACCTCCTCCTCTAAAAGAAACTCTGCTCCCCAGATGGGAGGATGTGGAGCTGTGGAGGATGCCTATGGGAAGTGCCTTCAGCAGCACCAGAGCTGAAGGAGGGAGGGCTATAGGTCCATCTTCTTCTGCACTGAAGGATTGCAAACCTGACAGACTTGTGGAGAGAATGCTGACCAAACCTGAGAAACTAAACTTGATCAGAAAACATAAATATAATAGGTGCAAGGAGACCTGGTGGGAGCATCCACAAACCTAGCAGAGGGAAATAAAGCTTTAGAAAGGAAAAAAGAATTGAATGTGAGCAGGGCAAGGTGTCTGCTGCAAGCAGAAGAGAACCTGTTTCACATCTGCAGTAAAGAGTGCAGTTTCCCCAAAGAAGGAGCCTTCAGAGGGCTCCCTGGGCTCCCTTTGCCTGGGCAGAGGGACACTTGCCTGTGGCAGCGTGCTCTCCATGCAGAGATGGAGTGGCAGGCTCTCCAGTTATTGCTTCCAGCCTGTCTCTATTCTCTGGCACTGTGCTGAATGCAGTCTCCATTCTGTGCTGCTTTTCAGCCTCACTGCTGAGCTTTATCTTCCAGGCTTTTGCTGACCTCCTACGTATTTTGTTATCCTCTGGTTTCTCAACTGATGTTATTATTGATGTACCAAGGTTTTTTTTGAGAATAGAGTTCGAATATTTTTTATAGCTCTGCACACCAATCTTGCATTTTATAATGGGTACTGCAGTGAGCAGTTGTTGACTGTAGATGCTGTTGTCTGTTCAGCAAGTTACAACAATTTTTAACAATTTTTTCTGCAGTTTCTAGTAGCCAGAGGGGTTAAGATGTGTGACTGAAAACTGTCCCAAGCTATAGATTAAGACCAATAATGTTTCCAGTGTTTTTTTTGACTTTTGATTTGTTCTGTTTTAGATTAGCAAAATCTGCTTTATCATTTTGAGGGTAGAAAGGGAACTGATTGCAATAAAAGCAGAACAAGATTTATAGCATGTTCTTATAAATAAAGGCACACTGCTCTGCCAAATGATGTAAGATGTGGCATGTCACATTGTTCTGTTCCTCTCATGATCTATGGTGTCATATGGACTTAAAAAATAGGACTATTGTATGGATTTTTGCAGCATAATTGGCATTGACACTTGTATTGATTGAATAAATGAAATAACATGCACAGTTCTGACAATCTTTTCAGGTTTCTAAGATTACAGTCATGATGATTCTATGTCAGCAAAAAAGTCTTTAGGAATTTAAAATGAAGCCACAGCCAGTTCATTAATATACATATGTTTGAAATTGCAGCCCTAACAATTGAGTTCTCTGCACTGAATGCTATAATATATATTGTCATGAGCTATATGCCCTCAGATCATTTCTGTGAATTACAAGAAAATTATGGAAGGGAGAACATTTTATTATTGTGCTTTTCATCCAGAGATACAGCTTTTCACTGATGAAAATTGAAAACACTGAAAATTAAAATGTAAATGCATTTATCAAAAGAAGAGGAAAAAATTGAATCCTGAACTTTAACTGCTTTTGCATTTTACTTCTTCAAAAAGCAATTTTGATATTTACATCTCAAAAGCACAAGTAGTCAGACTCTGTAATATCTATTTGGATTCTTACTAATAAGTGACTGGCTCATGGTTGCTGGGGGTCTGAAGATTTGTTTTAGTAAAACAGCATGGAAAGCTGCGTGGGTGTTTATTTGTGTATGTGCATATTCTGAGAGACAAACAGAATAATTATACATTTATTTAGCGTTTCTCTCCTTTCTGTTTAACACATTCTTTTTGTGTTTTTTACAGGTCAGTGCCACCTTACAAAAGATGTGAGTTACTCGTGTCTTTGTACAGAAGAAAGGAAAGAAAGAAAGCAATGAACACTAGAAGCTCTTTACATGAAATTTAGCACTTAATAGACAGGATAAATGCATAATTTAAGGTTTATTTAAGCTGGATTTTTTTCCTTTTAGTTTCAAAAAATATGAGTTGTTTTTTGGTTGGCATCCTGACTTAACTGAGGATATGTTAACAGCCCCTAAGAAGAAGCTCATCCATATGCTGAAGAAGGCTGTGGGCTCAGTTTCCTGCAGAGGAAGAGTGCTGGATGAAGCATGGAAGCAGGCAGGCTGTGCAGCAAACTGAGACGTCCTGTGCCTCTGGTGCTGCCATGTAGTGTAAGAAAATAAATGTATTATCTGAATGGAGATTGTGCCTTTTTGTGCGGTTCTTACTGTATGCACAGTCAGAAGAGTTGACTGCCTGTAGTTAAAATCCATCCAAATCCTCTACGAGTGACGCAGGTAATGAGCAGGTAAATCCTTTGTGTAGCATTTTCACTGCTTTTGTAATTCCTTTCTCTTTCTTTTTCCTAACTTTGGAAGCATATTTTTTCTGGTGGACATTTTCTGAACTCCTCCATGCTGGGTGACAGTGCTAGATCCCTCAGATTTAAGTGACAAACCCCACAGACTTAGGGACCTGATGCCAAAAGTCTCACCATGTGTAAATACGGAGGAGGCACCAGAAGAGAAAATGAGTGCATTCTTCCCTTCTTGCCTTACAGTAGATTTTTTGAATCTTTGGTTCCATCATGTCTGTCTCTTTTAGTGTTTCCCATTGTATTTGGAAGACAATGTTTATCTTTCCTTAATATTTTTAATTAACTTTAAAATTCTAAGGTGCTAACTAAGCATAAGAAACACACACAATGTTATACATGGTACAATATCTATCACAGAATAATTGGCACCAAGCAAAAGTTGTTGCCTTTTAGGATCTCAGGTACTGAAACGGTTAAGAATTTTCTGCATTCATATTTCAAAGAAAATAACTTGTCAAGCAAAGAGATTGAAAAATTATATCTATTTATGCAAAATATGTTCATAGCATTTTTTAGAATGAAAGAAAATCTCGTGTCATTATCTTTATTTAAGAAAAATTACTCAAAATTTTTGGTTGAGTTTTGTGGTAGAAAAAAATTTATTTTTTATTCTATTTAGGTATCTGATACTTCTTTTTACTTTGAAAGGAAAATTACTTCTTTGTTTCAGATGTGTCAGAAAGTGGAATGTCTTGGGCTATCAAAACAGACTACAACAGTCATGATCAGAAACATTTTGCTTTAGCATGAAAACCATTATTTCTATAAAATCATTCATATTCTTAGGATTTAACAGGCATATTTGGTGAATTTATTTACATCTTCCCAATGTTTTATTCATTTATTGTTTCAGTTTTATCTTTGTTATTTCTGTTCCCCTGTCTTTCTTGAATTTATGATTAATGTTTCTTTAAGCAACAAAACAATACATTCCAGATCAAGAGTTATGCAAAGACATAGCTTTTTTTGAGGAATAAAATATCAATAAAAATATCAGTATTCATAGCAAGTTTTCTTTCTATGCAAGAGATGCTGTAGGCAAAAGTTTTGCTTAGACCAAAATAAAAACTATCCAAAGGGTGGAGAAAAATGGAACAAGCAATCAATGTTTGTGGAAAATTCCAGTCACTACCTGGATCTGGATACAATTGGCAAAGAGGACAAAAGAACTAATGGCGTGGATTTAATGGATCAAGTTTCTCTTCTGCAGTTCATCTCTTCATTAATGGCCCATGAAAAGTGAAGACCAAGATATTTGGACCAAAGAGCTGCCAGAGACTAAACCAACCATTACCCCTTGAAAGATTGCATCATTGATGCTTTAAATTAAATCTTTATTGCCATTGTAAAATGTCTGTGAGTTACCCAGAGAAAATAAAATATGTGGTTTTCAGAGAGTGGTCATTATTTTTCAGCTAAATAAGAAATGTCCTTTCCCCTTGGGAGCAGTGTGAAATGGAGCCCTCTGTAGGTCTTCCTCAGCTAGGTTCCTGGCCAAAGACTATTCTACCTTTCCATGCACATCTGGTTCTTTGCTCCTTTTGAAAGAGGTGAATCAAGGTGGGTCACATCTGCAGGCCCTATTCTAACAGTAATATAAGAAGAACCATATTTTTTTATGGAAGAAAGTAATTTTCCATAAAAAATGATCTAAGACAAAGATGGGGGTTGTTTAGAAACGGAGACTCGGGAGAAACCTTATTGCTGTCCACCAATACCTGGAAGAATATTACAGATGGGTGGGGGTTGGTATTTTCTCCAATATAACAAGCAACAGGACAAGAGGAAATGTCCTTGAGTTGTGTCAGGTTTTGACATTTCTTCACTTAAAGAGTGGTCAAGCACTGACATGGGCTCCAGGGGCAGTGATGGAGTCACCATCCCTAAAGGTGTTCCAAAAATGTATGTCTGTGGTGTTTGGGGACGTGGGTAAGGGGTGGACTTGGCAGTGGTGGGTTACTCGTTGGACTTGATGATCTCAGAGGTCTTTTCCCACCCCAACAATTCTGTGATTCTAGGATACTGTGGTTTAGTGGTGAACATGGCAGTAATAGGTTAGTGGTTGGACCTGATGATCTTACAGGCCTTTTCCAGCCTAAACAAATCTGTGATTCTCTGGCTCTATGGTACAACCTTCTCCTGCATCTGGCATGGGGTACCATGGGAGAAAGCACCAGGCTCAGGCTGCTCTGTACCTACCTGTCTTACATCTGAAAGGCAAAGACTTAGAGACCTACACACCAGCATGGCCCACAGGGGTTTGGGTCAACAGTTTTTGGTGACAATTCCCTAACAGGACTGTAAGTGGCTCAGTGACCTCAGTGGGAGGGAGCACCCAGGCAGGTGCCTGTGAAGAGCAGCTGTTCAAGAACCAAATATTTTTTGTGTGAAAGAGAAGGTAATGTTTCAATGAAGATGCAGAGGTTTGGAGCTCCATAGTGTGACTCAGGAGCATTCAGGCCTAGCTTCAAAATATCAGTGTGCAAGGGAAATACCTTAATAATTGCTGCATGCAGTGGCACAGCTTAGCTCCAAAGAGCTACTTTGTGCTGGACAAAATGGCTCTCACAGGCACTCAATCACAAGACTTCCCATTTCTGAATAACAGAAATATTCTCAGCTGAGAAATTTGGTCACTGACAGTATCCTGGCAGCTTGAGAAACAGCCACTTGTCTGTGAATAGTGGGGAATGTAGCATTTGTAGCTCTTCTGTTCAGGCATGAATGGGACTGCTTTCCAGGACACAGTGTAAGGATCTCCTGTAAAAAAAAAATAGATGTAGGTGCCAAAAATCACCAAAATTAAAGTGCATATACTGGGAACAGTAATTTTGAAACAGTTTCCTTGGCTCTCACTTATATATGGAGGAATCTTAACTCCATGGCTGCCTTGTTGGTTTAATTGGTTTTTTAAAAATCAATTAATTATTTAATTAATTTATGGTGAAAGTTGGATCACTTGTGAAGACTCTTAGAGATTCTATCTCAGCTTCCTGCCTGGAAAGGTTTAATCCCAAATTTCTCACCTATCCTCTACAGGAGAGGTCCAACAGCTATGATGCTGGGACAGGTGCTGGAGTGGGGTGTGAGGGGGCAGAAGGTATCTGTTGTTTCTCTGACTGAAGCTGTTCCACTATGCAGAAAAACCTTCACAAGTAAAAAAAAGATCAATCAGGCATCAAGAGAGATATATTTGTACAGCCACCTGGCAGAAGGAAATCTACATACCATCCCTCCACCAGGCGCTTTCTGCATGACTTTATGTGAAAAAAACACTGGAAAGTGTATAAAAAATTTCTGATCCTATGATCTTTCTTTTCACTTTTTATTTAATTGGATTGTACATAAGTGCTTTGCATAGGAGGAACCCTTGTCAGAAGTGTGAAGCTTTTCCTGCTGAATGGGAAGATGAAAACATGCTCAATAAGCTGCTGTATGTGTCTCATAAGCTAAGATTCAAGTTGATCTTTGATCCCATGAAACACAGAGCTGCTTTTAAAATGTGTCTTAATTGCAAAGTATGAAATCAAAACCAGTTGTTGGTAGCAATAATTTCTGTGCATCCCTGCTATTACCTACAGAGAAAGAAAGTGCAGGCAGCCTGAGAGGCTCCCTGGTAGTCTGTGCACAAGTCACAGCACAACCCTTCTAGAAAAAACTCAGATAGAAATTAATAATGCTCTTTTTCCCCATCTCTGTCTTGTTCTGGGTCCAGCTGAGGCCTGACTGCTTATACAGCTGAGAAATTCAGGTCTTGGTGCCTTGCTGATTTTGTGCAAAGATTTTATTCAAGCTCTGCTTCATTTCCTAGATTTGAGCCTTCTGTGCTTTACTGACGTGCACTTATGGCCGGACAATTCCCAATACCGAGCAGCAGTATGCAGAGCTTTTTGTGAGGTTAGGAAATGAATCTGTAACGTAAGAAACCATTGTTTATCTCATTATGTGCATCTTCAGAGAGCCAAGACCAACCTACCCAGCGCCACTGTTGTGAGTTCTAATTCCCAGCTGATGGAAGCAGATTGCTGTTTGGAGCAAGCAGAAGCCCTGTGGATGGAGCGCAGCCGAGCCTCCCTGCCCTGCCCCTTGCCCACAGGACCTGCGTGGCTGTGGCTCCCAGAGTGGCCTCAGTGAGCACAGCATCCTTCATGCCTGGCTAACAAATTCACTTAAAGGAGCACTCACTCAGAGTCTGGCATTTTTCCCCCCCATTTTGTTAGATGGATGGATGTCATGGCAGCCAAGGACAGATGAAGGTTTGAAATATTATGAGCAGAAGCCTTTCGCTAAGATAATATAAAGCCAATTTTTGCAAGCATACCTCTGAGGAGGAAATAGGCTGGAGATTATAATGAGACTTTTCTAGCTGTAAAATTTTGTTAAGATGCAAGCAAAAAAAGAAAACAAACCACCCACTAAACATATCAAACTTAGCTTAGTCCTGAAACTCCTGTGTTTCTTAAGACAATACTACTTGAAATTGCCACATCATTCAATTTTAAGTGATTTGCATACCAAATGCAAAAAAAAAAGATTAACTGGAAACTTCCCCCCTACACCCCTCTGAGACATATGGTGAGACAGCCACAGAAATGATGGATGTAGTGGGTGATTGCTTGCTGAACCAGTGTGTGAGAAACTATGCTAGGAATAATTCATGTCAAGACATGGTCTTAACTAAAAGACATATTAAAAACAACATCTTGACAGGTTTAATATCTTACATGATACACATAATCCGTGACTTCTAAGGCATGCGATTACCTCTAAACATGATATTTCAGTAGAACTTCAATTTTATTAAAAGATTTCAAGAAATGCTTCATCTAATGTTAAATCATCCTTTCACAAAATAAGGGAAACTTTAAGTCATTCTGAATTATGGTATGGCCTCATCTTTATCTAATGCTGCTTCAAATCAGTCGTAATTCCCCAGGGAAAGCAGAGTAACAATGGTATGAAATAGGTGAAAGTGACCCAATAAACAGGACAATGAGGCATTTTGTATAAAAATGCATTTCAAAGTATTAAACAAAGGATTTAATACTTTTTCATGATGAGAACCCACTGATACCTTTGCTAATACAGCAGATGTATTTCACATGCATTTCTGTCACCTGTATTTTATTAAAGAGTAAATTTTACAATACCTGAAGTGAAAAAACTGAAGCTGGATGTTTAACAATGAGGGAAATCAGATGATGCTAACAAGTAGAACTGGCATTGCTTACTGCTGTGATTAATTTGTGGTTGTTGAGACAGCTACAAGATCAGTAACAGTGGCTTCTAAACTGGCCACTTGGCTGTACCCCCACCAGGAACAGAAATCCTGGGTGAAGGGACAGATGATGGAGCTGGGACATATGGACTGCTCCTCACCTAGCATGGGATCCTGGGCACTCCAGTTTTCCCATGTCAGTTCTTGTTTGTCTACAAGCTGAGAAAGCTGTCCTTGACTGAAGGAATTTTAAAGTGTTTTTCATAGTCATTGGCCAATGAAATAAGCTAATAATAAGTAAAGCTTATAATAAGTAAAGGCTAAAAAATGTCTTCTATTCCATAGTGGTTTTCATCAAAGGACAGGATTCTCAAGAACTGAAATAAAGAGGGTTGGGATCAGCATGCAGAAGAGACAAGTAATTAATCTGTGTTACATACCAGAGATGTTCAGGTATCTCTGAGGTTAAGTATAAAGAAGATTGTCCTCTTTCAGCTCTCTAATTTTGTGCATCTACTTGTTTTGAAATTAAATTGGGTCAAACTTAGCAAAAGCTAGATTGAAAAAAAAATCTTATGCACCCTGTAAACCATGGAGTTTAACAGATGCTGACCAGATGGAAACAGCCATTTTTTTTCAAATGATCTAGTATGGTTGGTTCAAAACTATGCAGTTTTGTGGATTTATAGTGTTGCCCTCTGAAAAAGCTTGCTAGTTCTAAGCAGTGATGTTTTTATCTTTCCATAAATTAGGCAAAGGCTGAGATTTACCTCACAATGAAAGTATAAAGTATATATATTCCTGAAAACTAAGAAAGTCATCACATAAGCCCTGCAGTAATATTCAAAATGCTCAGTCCTCTTGTATTGCTATTGTTTATCAGTATGAAAGTCTTGAAATAATAGAATCTGGATCATAAAATGGCATATAAAAATTATTTCTTATCTTTAATATGCCTTTCTATCTGGCAAGTGAAATCCCAGCTCTCTATGTTTTATATGTGAAAGGGTGATTTTTTTTTCTGCCAATGGCCATGTTGTCAGCAGCTTCTTATTAATTCCTATAATCCTTTTCTTTGATGCCTTCTGACATTTCAGAACTTGAGGAGTGTACATTTCTGTGCACGAGCAGTTAGACATAGCAACAGAAGAGAACACAGTTTTGGTGGCTCTGAAAAGGACAATTTGATGGCCAATAGCCCCAGCTTTTGAAAAGTCTGACTTATCTGTGAACGAACCCTTAAATTTAACTGATTGTGAAAAAATGTGCAAGACTCCCAAAGACTAGTAGCAAGGAATAATGGAAAAGCAACAGGCAACTCAGAGAAATAAGTAAATCAATATTTGAAGTTGAATAGTATCAGAATACCTATACATTTCTGAAGAAATTCAGATTTCTTGAGTAGTCCCCAGCTTGCTCACTGTTGTATGACAGAATATTTAAATATTCGGTATTGCAAACTTTGCTAAAATGACCTCTTTGCACTCATGCAAGAGATGAAAATTATTTCCATCCAATTCTCAGAGGGAATTTGGACATTCAGAAATTAAATTTTAGAATCTGCCTTTGTAAGGAAATATCAACATACTGTAACATTTGGGAGGCTAATTCAGTCAAACTACCTTTTTGATGTTTCTCTTGAAAGGCACAAGAATCCTGGTGTTCTGTGGGAGCCCAGTACTTGAGAAAAAGAGGGAGTTGGAGTTCTTGGTTCTCAGCTGGTAGGTGTGTGTGACATTGCCTTGGCTTCTTTCAAGTCCACGGAATAAATCACTTTACACTGCCAAAGTGTCTGACCCTAATTAACCACAGACCAACCTGGGGAGATAATTAGGCTGTGGGCAGAGAGAAGCACGGAAAAAGGCAAAAGAGCCATGGATAGTAATGAAGAAAATGTTTGTTAGTCGAACCATTGGGAGAGAGAACCTGAATGAGAAATACACTTTGGTTTATGGATGTAAAACAAGGATTAGACAAAAGTTTGCTTCAGCTTTGAATTTCACTTTTAAAATTATTCAGGTTACCACTTCTTCCATATGAAGTAAATTGAGTGGTATCTGGATCAGTAACTTTTCTATTCAAATGTGCAAATTTTATTTTATTTTATTTTATTTTATTTTATTTTATTTTATTTTATTTTATTTTATTTTATTTTATTTTATGCTCCTCTTGAACTGTGCAAAATAACACGCAGGATGAGATAATTGGATCCCTCCAGTGAATTTTAATTCTTTTTGAGTTACCTTGCTGAGCACATGAGCAAATGGTAGCACACCTTATAAATCAAAGGCTAATAACCCAAAACAAAAAAGGAGACTCAATCCTCCCAGCTGGAGCAGTGAGGCTGATACCTTTTTGTTTAGGACCTTAATAAGCTGAGAAGGTCCATTCTTTCAGAGGCAGTTCTCAGTGTGTCAGACAGATTCAACACATCAGTGAATTAATAGGTGAGCTGAATCCAAGCTCAAATAAAATGAGAAATAGAAGTTCAGACAGCAACATCTAAGCAGTGAGAAGGTACCTTCCTATTTTTTTCTGTTTCATGTAAGCTTAGAAGACAGGAACAAACAGAAAGAGGTGAAGAAGTAACAAAAAATGGTAGAAGAGTAATGAGTTCCCTGTTTAATGCACTCAGCGATAGCTTGTAGACAGAAGATTTCTGAGTGCAGTGGATGTATTTCTCTAAAATTAGAAAGGAATAAAAGCAACCCATTGGTTTGGTCCCACAGGATGGGATACAAAGCTGAGGTACATCAATAAAAATTGAATTAGATTTACAACTCTGCCCTATTACCTAATTATAGCATGCTTGGAGATATATGGTAATTTATCAATAAAGAGAGACCTATTGAACATGTTAGTTATAGGTTTCACAGTGAAGACTATTTTCATTAATCAAGCAGCTAGATAGTTACTCTCACCACTTTACTTTTAAAGGAAGGGGACTTGAGTTTCTCCTGTAGAGCTGCTTCTGTCTCAGTGCCTGGCCAGAATACACATGAGTCAAGAAAAAAATATTCTTTGTTTATATGCAGACCACGTTTGCAACTTGTGTTAGTCTAGAGGCTCCAGTGAGTTTGCAGCAGGCTGGAAGTTGGCTCTGCATGTTGCATTCTGTTTCACCTATTTGTAATGTGAGCAACACCAATTCTACATATAAAAACCATCTTTTAAGATGTAAATAAACCCACCAGATTCTTGGGGAAGGAGAAGTAAAGGTTGCTCAGGCATCCTTGCTTCTATCCCTTTGTGTGTGCTTTATGATATAGTCTATAATTATGTGACTAAATGTAAAAATGTGCTGGCTGTAGAAGAGCACATGACCACATGTTTATATGCATCGAGAGCCAAGAGGATGGTTTTTTTGATCAAACTTATTTGTGACTTTTTCTGAGCACCTAATATTTCTACCAGTTTTCTGCTCAAGTTGTATTCTTTTGGAGACTTTTTTTTCTGTGAACTGAGGACAAGAGAGTAGAGTTCAGCCAGATACTCTGTGGCTGTGCATCCTCACCCTTCCATGTGATATGGAGCATGTGCTGCATCTGCTCATGGGCAGGTGCTCCCTGCCCCTGTTTATTTTCCCCAGGAAATCCTGCACAGGCCAGCTTTCCTTGTCTGCAGGCTGTAGGCTGGCCAGTACACACCTGGACATTACCTCTGGTCCCTGTGCCACAATGCTCCTCCAAACCCATCATTTTACTTTGACAGTGGCAATCTTAGAGCTTATGCTCTGTGCCAGGGATAAGAATAAGAGAGCCCTGCCAGCACTGGAAAGTGATAGTGCAGCTGCTGCAAAAAGTGAGTGTAGGGATGATAGTGAAGAGAGTAAATTGTTAGGGACACAAAATTTACAATTGTAATGAGGATTTGTCTGCTGACTGTTTTATCATCCATCAGCTATTTCTGGCCTTAGGCAACACCCATGCTGTTAGCTGTTAACAACTTCAGTCTGCTTCCTTCTACTTTAGTTCATTGCTTTATTTTTGCTTCAGTAAGTTTCAGCACCTAAAAAAAGTGAAGTTAAAAATGCATATGAAAATTTTATTTGTGGGTGCTTTAGACATGGAGATTCACCCACAAAAATGTAAAATGTCTACTGCTTATTTATTTTCTTCTTGATGTGTAAGGTTTGGCTGCATTAATGAAGGATTTCCCTCCCTCTTTAGAGTATCACTTTTTTATTTTAAGCCTGAAAAAGCATTGTATTCACAACTATCATTGGCAAACTTGCTGAGGGTTCACTCAGTCCCACTGTCCATGTCACCATCAAATATGTTAAACAGTGCCAGTCCCAATACCAGCCCTGAGGGATGCCACTGGTCTCCAAGTTAAAGGAAGCATGTACACATGTTCCTCTTTCAAAGGCTTTTAAAAATACATTTCACCTGAAGAAGTGGGTAGAACAAGCCCAGAATCAGTCTGGCAGCTAGGGCTGAAGTGAAAAACCACTTCATTTTGCTTCTTGCTTTTGTTCTTTTATTGTGCAGTAAGACCCCTTTAAGGTGGGCATCTGAGTAATTTTTTGACTGCAATTTGATACATTTGAATTCTTTTATCATCATCATCTGCTGGAGAAAAATAGTTGGGCAACTGAGTATGAATTTCTCTTGAAGATGGCATTTACTGAGGCAATGGAACTATGAGACACAACTCTATAGTTGCATAGAGAGTTTTATATTCATTAGTTCATGTTCTTTTCCTTCAGCATTTGTAGCTGAAATCATTTTCCCAATGGCTCTAACAGAACATTCTGATTCTCCACTAGCTGTAATGCTATTACTCTTCAATAAGAGAATCCTACATATTTTGCAAGTTCTTAAATCCTTGCCTATGGAAAATTGGGCTGTTATCCATCTGTAATGCTCTTGAATTCTGGAGATGGAAAGCACCTATCAGGTGATGTGACAATGGCACTGGCTGTTGTCTACCATTTAATTTCCACCTGGAGAATTGTAAACACTCATCAAGAATGACCAAAGCAGAATACTAGAGATCCCTAAACATTCACATCTTCCACAGAGCCAACAAGACTAAAAGTAATAAGGATTAAATAAAAACAATTCAAACTGCTTCTCCATTTAGAGTGCTTAGTTCATCCTAGTTTTGAGACCGTAAGAAGTTCAGTTTAAGTCTTGTTTCAATTTTTTAAACGTGTTAAGCACATTTTTGTCCTAATACACAGTAAATGTAGTTGAAGTAACTACTGCAAAATCTGCACAATCTTGTGCATGTGCATTGCAATCTATCCATAGTCTGTAGTTTCATCTTTCAGAATGGATGTGCAGATGAAAGGCAGCTACAGCCTTGCCAAACCAGCCCTTGTCTTTGAGAGGATATGAAAACTCATTTTAAAATATGGGTATTCTTGTTTTAAAACACATATAATTAGTTTTAATTTTGGCCTTAGCATGTAAAATTTATTTGTGAAGTTTTACAGCTTGCTCACCTTTTTATGTCATTTCCAGTCATTTACAAACATTGATCAAAGGAAATCCAGTCCTATATAAACAAAAATGTTGTTAATTTTTGTCTCACTCCAAGAGTTTTTGTATTGCTAATTGCTGGGTTTATGAACCAAAGCTGATTGATTGAGAGCATTGGATATAAGATGCTTCCTGGTGTAACACTTTAACTTTGGAAAGTGCTTTGCCATTCTGCTGTGGAAAGCTAATTGAGAAGGGAGTGTTCCATTCTTCTCAGCACAGAACAACTCTGGTGTTTTGATTGCTTTTTGCTGCTAATTGCTTTAATTTAATGAAATGTCAAGTATCACAAAGTTATGGCAGACCAGCACTCCTGGTCCCGTGAGAACAGCACACCAAGGACACCCAGGGATTCTAGAGCTTTGTGTCCTGTCTCTGGCAATAGTGACATCACATATCTGGGGGGAAAATTAACTCTTTACTTACAGGAAATGCTTTGGTATGCTTCCACAACATTTTAGCAGCATCTCACAGCTTTCCACTCTGAAACTTTGTCAGACAGAGCAGGCATCTCTATGTTGAATGGACCTCAACAGATTTTTCTTTAAGTGTATTGAAATGCATTTTTCACTAACTTCTAGCAACTGCAGCATCCTGCAGGAAGTCAAATTCCAGATAAAATTGTTTAATTTTAATACTAAAAGACTCATGCCATTTGATTTTCTTTCAGAATTTAATTTCTCTTATCGCTTTGGTTTTCATTCTATCTTGGATTAGGATTTTTTTAATTAAGGAGTTTTCTATAAAAGAGAAATCAAACACATGTCTGCATGCCCAGCTGTATTTATGGGATTATACTATTTTATTTGAGGGAAAAATAGGTAGTCTTATGATTACAGATAATTTGCTATAATGCTCTTAATTTATAGCAATCATTGGGAATAAAGATGGAATAAAATAACAGGCAGAAAAATCCTGGGCTGTAATCCATATAATGAGCAAATTGAAGAGAATTAATGTCTGAGTTTGCTATAAATTTGCTATTTCCTCATTTTTAAGCATTATCAGTTGTAACCTTGGTTACATTAATGCAAGTTTTTATATGCTAGTAGTTTATATTACTTGGAATTTTATATGGCAGATTTTATAGCTGCCTAATAGCTCAGCCCTATTACAGAAGAATCTCAAAATGGGATAAAGTTTATATTGAGTTTTAATGAGCAGCACTAAGAAGTCCAAAGACATCCCATGCTGTTTCAGACTTCTGGGTCTGAAAGTGAAGCTGAATACATCACACAGCAAAGCTCTTTCTTTCAGCTGCTGAGATTTCCTGATTTCTGAAGCCTTCTGTGATCTCATAGTTTTCTCTTGAAAGTTAGAAGAGAAATGGAAATACATAAAAAAATTTAAAGTAACAAAATATAAATTAAACAGAAAGTAATTGGAGAACTTGCACTTTTTCAGAATGGTTTTATCTGCACTGCAGAGCTGACGTGTGAGTGCATTGGTTATATACACTGAAAATTCCCAACTTGCTTCCAATGTCAGCTGATAATGGCAAATAAACAGCTGTGGTTCATAATCTTTTTTTTTTTTTTTTTTTTTTTTTTTGCACAGGGCAGGGACTGAATTTGAATTTCAACACATTCCAGGGAGAAAATGCCCACCAGGATCCTAGAACTACACAGTGCTTGCTGCCATCAAATGATGTGAGGATCTGTAAAGTGTGATTCAAAAAGACATGAGATTATCTGTGTAATCACTCAAATGTAAAGAAATAGCAGGACCACGTTTTTGGCACTGTTATCTTCTCCCACAAAATATACATATTGTCCTGTCAGCATGACCTGCCTGTTTCTGCAGCTTTTCTTATGACAGAAATGCATATCTGTCACTGCAGCAATCCAGTAGGGAGCAGGTACTGATGGTTTTACACTGATGTCATATTCATCCACCTGCTTTGTCCTGAACACCTGCAATCTAGAAATGACTGACAGCACGAGAAACCTCAGGGAATTGTATCATTACTGAGGCAAGAATTTGATTTCTGTCCAATTTGTTTGCTCTGTTGATTTTCTGAGCAGCAGACTAGTCTGGATTGTGCAGCAGGGCTAGATTCACCCAAAATGTGGAAGGGGAGAGTGCACTTGGGCACAGACACTCCATCTCTTCACCTGGAACACATCCTCTGTCCATGGATGCTCACAGCTGTTTTCTCAGAATAGCCATTCTCACACACTTTTAAACAATGTTTCCTGAGGCATTAGGGATACAAAATCACCTGTGACCTGTGGCTTGCAGTCCTTGCCTCCCAAAATAACATAATGCTTTCTGGGAAAGAGGAAGTCCCGACTCAAATTTCTATTTTCTAAGCAGGCTTTGATGTCTCATGTGCCAGGTAAATGGCTATCAGCCATTCTCCATGGGTGTCCCTCCTGTTGGAGCTGCTCAGCTAGCTTCTATTCAGGTTAATTCTAAGTTAAATAATAATTGGTCTGACTGAGTCCATACCCCCCTGGTAAGTGTACTCAGCTCAGATCTAGGAAGCTGAGGTCTCAGTCCCTGCTAAATGTTTAATGCTGTGTGCACAAAGAATAGCTCCCACAGGAGGAATCCCCAGCATAGGAGACACAAAAATTCAATCATCCAGAAGAGTGGTTTGAACTTGGCTCTTTGACATTGCAGGGATACTCTAATTGGATTATCAGATCCTGTGAGGTGGAACCTCCCTTGCTTTTTTCTCTTTGCAAATGGGGTAGAAACATTTAGCTCCAGCTTTGCAGGTTGGAATCCCAGGCAACAGGAGAAACCTTCACAGCCTTCACTATGACTGGGTGAGCTGAGGGTCAGCACTGAGGTCAGTTTTAGCTCTATTTTACTCCTGACTCTCCATGTTGTGGATTGCTCTAAAAACATCTGTATCTCCACAGCTGGAGGCCCTGGGCAACAAGTGGGGAAAACTTGGGGAACTCTGCCTCAGCCTCTGTTCAGGAAAATCCTGAGAAATCTGTGAAAGGAAATATTGAGCAAAAGAACAAGCAGAGACTTCAGAATTATCTGACTCTGAAAACAGTGTCAATCAACAAGAAGGGGAAATTAAAAGAAACTTTCTTACTGTGCTGAGGACAACATGTGGGAAATATTTCCTACCAAACCCTGCACTCAGTAACTTGTGTAGAGGGATAGAATATAAGAAAATAAAGGTAGTATAGAAAGTAATCTTACCCCTAAGGAGTTGCAGCTGGGCTAACTATTAAAGATTAGGAGCCGGCCTGACTTTAACAGGCCACAGCTGTAGCCAATAAGAAGAGTGTTATAAAAGAGTGGATTGGTTGGCTGAGGGGGGATTGGAGTCAGTTGGCTGCTGTGAGAAGAAGGAAGAGTCTGTGTTTAGAGGAGCTGCCTATGAGAAACATCAATGAGATATGCAGCTCTTACGATAAGGAGATAAAAATATGGAGCCTTTGCAATTTAATGACAACACTCATGATCATTTATTTGGATGTTTTGATTAATTAATATTTAAAATAATTTAAAAGGTATCTTTCCTGAAACATATAAGTCCTTTTACCTTGTTTTTCCCAGTTGTTCTTATTCCATGCACTTTGATTAATTGATTAATATTATTAATTGATTTATATCACAGAGTGAACTCAAGGCATATAAAAATGGGTTCCTTTGAAATGAAACTTAACTGGAAAGTGCTCCCCCAAAACACACCTTGCCCATTCTCATGTTAGGGCTGAACCTAGGGTCAGGCTAGAATTGAGTAGAGTTAAAATCAAACACTGGGACATGCATTGTGCTGCACTGATCTGTAGATCCACTTCTGGTGTGCTCCTAAAGCCATTTCAGGCTTCATTCCTCCTACAGCCTGCTCACCAAGAAGTTGCTCTGAGCACCATTAATTGGCACTGGGGACCCTGACCCTTTATGTGGCCATTTCCTGGAAGTGACCATCATTCTTCCAGTCTCCTATGCTAACTGAGGTGAGGTGCTTTCCTCCCTTGTTCCCCTTCTTTGCCCACAACACACAGTAGCAGCCAGTTTTGGAAACGTGTCTGCTGTGGCAACAAGTTGGTTCATGCTCAGAAATGCTTCACCTCCCCAAAATTCAGCAGTGCCAGCTGACTTGCTGCCCAGCTGCTGCAGTACCTCACTCTGCTGGCTGACAACCTCCTGGGTGAACCTGACAATCTTCCTCTTTGTGTTGAGTTTAGATGCTATTCAGTCAGACTTTCATTTCTTATCTGCTCTTTTCTTTTTCATGAAGAAAGGCACAAGATAAGAAGGAGGATAGATCAGCTTCCTTGATAGCCTTCTTAATTGTACGAACCCAAATCAAATATCTTCCATTTTTTTTTTGCTTTTATCTAGTACAGGTATTGAATGAATAAAATTAAATCTTGAAGTGCTGAAACAAATGATTAGAATGTTATTTAGTTATCAGGCACTCTTAGGGGTCGTGGGATAATTAACGCATAATCTGACTGCAAGTAGCATTTAGAGTTATTGTATTGATATTTTTTATTCTTTTCATATTGAAAAAGCCAAAAAGGACCTCCCTACCCCCCTTCTTTGGTGTTGAAGAGTAACTACAAGTACATAGTGCTTTTGTGAAACCAGGGAATTTTATGATCAATCCTAATGTGATCTGCCATTGCTGTAACTAAGACTGTGAATGCAAGATGACATCTGGGTGGTATTAAAAGAATTTATATTAAATTAGAATGATATGAATATTTAGAATAATGTAACGTAGAATACTTAACCAAACTTTTATGCAATAGATGCGTGGTTCTGCAGGTGAACCATTTGAATAGGCAATGAAAAGTAGGTTAAAAAATAAGTAAGAATGAAGCCTCTCTTCACCTGATACTGACATATAAAATTGCAAAATAGCAAATATCGCATTATTATAGATCTTTCAAGAGATGAGACTGCATCAGTATTGGAATGATTGCTAACTGTTACATTTGGGCTGAATTCAAGAGGGCACAGTGTTTTAGAACCTGATTATCTCTCCTAACTTGCTCTTTATCTCAGTGGGTAGAATAGAGGTAATAATTAGAGAATTAAGCTTTGCTCACTCAGTCATGAAGTGCACAAATTCACTTGCTGTTTCATATTTATTTTCCAGCTGGAGGAGTTTAATTTATTTTGCTTTCTACTGTGCCCACACCTGACTGACCAAAGCAGCTTCACGAGGGTCCCAATGATCTCTACTATTTAACCCATGTATCTCTTCCCATTGCTTTGCAAAGCAGCTTTCCTTGGAGGTTTGTGCCACACATCTTTAGACACAGCTTCAGTGACTGCCATCCCTGTTGATGCACATCCACAGAGTACACTCACATCACTCACATTCCTTCCAGAAGGACAAGAACTGTGAAGAGGAACCTAGTAATGATGGATGGCAGGGTCTGGTCTTCACTCAGCAATATGTAAATTTTAGATGTTTTTGCCACCTCAGTTTCTCACTGTCAGATTCATAGGTCATGGTCTTTTTGCTTGAGAAGTACAAGAGTGTTGTTTCCAATGGGCAGAAATAATAGTATATCACTGAGTGATACGGATGAACAACAATGTGTTCCATTTAAATGACTTTTTCCTCTCTGAATCTAGATGTTTTCTGTGGTCCCTGTTGACAAAATGTGAGACGGTCCCTGCTGTCTGTCACAATACAGTGTTATCTTGTGAAGGGTTCCTTAAATATCTGCAAGGTCACAGAGATTAGCTGTTCTCTTGGGAAACTCAGGAAGAGTAGAATGTCAGCATCACCTTTCCCCCAAGTGAAAGGTTGAATGACATTTCCAGTGATATTGATTAGAGCATCTTTGAGCGTGGAAAGGAAAATGGTGATTTCAACATCTACAGTGAAACTCAGAGGTAGAAGCAGGAGTCTGTGAGTGTAGACAGCATTTAATTTCAAGAGAAATTCATGTCTGGGAATCAGGAAATCTCCTTCCTCACAGTGCTTGGGTCTCATCACAGGTGAGCTGGATTTTTCTCTCTCTATTTGCACAGGTAAAATTGTGGATGGAGGGGACCATGCACAATGGTACCTCTCTCTCTCAGGTACCTTCTTCCCTTACTCGTCTTCTAGGCTGTAGTGCTGGGGAAAACCACTTCATCCAGGATGCTCCTGTGCTGCAAAGTCAGAAAGGACACTCCAAGCCATCTGTGAAAGTCACAACTTTTAAGATGCCTTCCTCTCATGCCAATTCATACTGCAAGACAAGTCACTGGCAGCCCCAGAAAACTGGATCTCAGTAAACACAAGTGAACAGCTATTTTATCAGAGAGCTGACTTCTCTGTGTCTCTACCACAGCCACTTCCACTGACTCAGGAGTATATGTGTCAAAGGAAGGATCATCACCATCTTGACTGTTTAGCATTTCGTTTGTTTCACATTGCATATTTTATACAAACAGTGTCCCTACAATGCTTCTTGCATTAAATAGAGCAGCAGAGTGAAAAGTTACCAAAGAATGTAAAGAAGAAAAGAAAATGGGGAATGGCAATTTTCATCTGGGGTAAACTGACAGCTGCACTGAATCCAGTGGAGCTATCCTGAGTTCTGCTGCAGATTCTCCAGACAAGAATTCATCTTAATTTTTTTTCAGAGAAGATCAGAAAAGTGCTGAAATAGGGAGTTACAGACAGACTGTTTTAACTTGCAGAGCTGCAGATGATGTTTTGGCACCAGAAATAGAGGGGGTTTTGCCAACGCACAAGGAAGAAGACAGTGCTAGAAAAAGAGAAATAGAGAAAAAAGGGGGCAGGGAGAAGAGCCTGAAACAAGAGAGAAGAGTCTGAAGCAAGTCTAAAGTGCATTATTTTAACAGTTCTTTGAGTGTGCCCCTATCATATAATTAATACAAATGTATCTATTCCTTTTGAAATACATTTTTACTGCAATTCTGAAGCAGTAAAATTGAAACAAGTCATTTAAAAATACAAAGAAATCATCTTCACATTCTAACTTATTATAACTCAATTTGACTTCATTATTAATAGAGTAATAAAATAATCTTAATTAATGTTCAGATTTTCTATATCTTTGCATAATTGGTAGATGATCTTCTGTGCACTGAGCATTTTTCAGTTTCAAGATTATCTCCAGGTTGAGCTCCCAGGCTCTCACTTGATCTTTTGTTGTCCTTCTTGACCTCAGTCTTCACAATCAAATGGCTATTTAGATTCTTATGATTGCAGCCCAAGAGAGAGAAGGCAGGGGAGGTTTATCTTTAGCCTGGCCCTTTTGTAAACCCATATTGTTTCTTTGCTATTACAGAAAGAAATTGGGGTTGTAAAAGTCTGCATTGCATTGATTGTCTGCTGGGTTCAGAGGCATAATGGGTTTTATTTGATTTCACTTACACCAATGTAAATTAGAAGGGGCTGCATTAAAGCTATCGAAAGAAGCAGCTGCATTGTACTGGAGCAAAGGAAATATTAAGACCCCCTTCCACTTCCACAGCAGCAACTTTTTCCCCATTTCTCTATCCTCATCTCTGTTGAGTTAGAGCAAGATTGCTGCACAAAAATAGCTTTTGACATCCTTGTATGAATATCCAGCAAAAATTTAGTCTAGCAAACTATCAGGATGATTACTTAAATTTTATGCAGGGATCACTGCAGCAGAGGGATGTGTTCTTGCCAACAGCAAAAGCTTGGGAACAAACAGAGAAGGGAACTGACAGCCTGGCAAGATGCCATTTTTGTCTTCCCTGATTTTCTAGGACTTCACTAGTGAGGCAAGCTGGGCTTTTTTTTAGCAACCTTGATACCCTATTTTTGAGATACAAGATGCTGCCCTGAAAATCATTGATTGCAAGGTTTGATTTCCAAGGGTGAGTATGGGCAGGTAGCAGGGGAGAGGTGGCTGAGCTGCCCAAGGGGCACTCACTGCTCAACTCACAGTTTTGGGCAGCAATAGGAGACAGCACCTTTCAGCTCTGTTCTATGGTGGCATTAGAAACAGAAGTGGGTCTCATCCAAGTCTGTGGACCTGTCACCTCACGTCTGAGGAGGCTGGAAATCCAGTTTTGGTTCTAATAGCTTAATCTTTGTGTCTACAGGCAGGGCAAACTGTTTGGGGTTAGGGCTACACACAGCAGCTGGTGAAGGAAATGGCAGAAGGGCAGTTACTCAGCATTTGCTTAGACACTAAGGGTCTTCTGCCCTATTGGTCCTGAAATATAAATTATAATGTTACCTCTTTAGCACTAGAAAATTCTGCATGGAGCCTGTATGGATTTCATTATGGCAGAAACAGGAACTAAGGAAACATGTGAAGGTGGGCTCATGCTAAGGTTTTACACAATTTTCTAATATTTGTGGTAATGTGGAAATGCAAGGTAAGGTTGGTTTGGATTTTGCTGTTGCTATTGCCTTTTGTAAGGCACTCAGTCATATCACCTGAGTTTAACCATCAAAACCTGTGTATCTAGTCTAAGCCAGTCACCTCATCAATGAAGAGGGAAAGACATTCACAGGCAGCAATTAATCTAATCTTAAACTGGGGCCTGAGATAAGTGATCTCAATATCACTCTAGAGGAATCTATCTGACAAAAAGCAGAGCACAGATAAAGAGTATAGACAAATTAATTTCAGACCCATGAAGTTAGGGGAGACAAATCCATTTGGGGTCATTGATGATCACAGATATTTAACAGATGTGGGAAATAAAGATGGACTTGGATGTTTTTCTGTGAAAGAACAACTGGAGATTACAGTGCAATGGGGTGAGCACTAAAGAACCAATGTGCTGTGGGCACACTGTGAAAAGCCTCTTCAGTGCTTTGGCATGTTGGAATAGTCTGCTGTCCTTGACTGACCTGTATACCATAAGGTATATTATGGTATATTGGTTTCATTGTTTACAGAAAAGATACCTGGCTGCCTTTTTTATGCAGAAGAAAGTAGAAAGAACTCCAAAACAGTGGTGGAAAGAGACACCCTTGTAAACCCTAAAACACAGATGCTGAAGAACCCCTTGCTACCAGGTGTTACAAGGGCTAAAAGTGTTTCAGAGAAAGATTAGACAAATTCCTGGAGATTCAAGCAATCTGTGCACAGAACTAATTGTTCTGGAAGGCCAGTGCCCAGATCTAGCTCACAAAGATCCTGAAACCTCTAATCTGTAAAAAGATAATAGAATTATTTTTCTTTTCAAACTACCTGCCCTGACCACAGCAATCAGGACAATGAAACAGCTGAGCTTTCCCTTTCTGGTTGTAAGACTCTTCCCATGTTCTTATAGCTCCTTATGGCTAGTGGATCACCTAAATGTTCAGACCCTCCCTCTCTCAAAGTCGCAAGTGAAATTGGACATCGATGTGTCCCAGTGCTGTCACACAACACGAGCAGCTCACAGAAGTATGATGCAAAGAAAAATGTTTTGATGGTTTATAAAAAAAGATGTCCTTTGTACAGCTTTTTGCAGGGAATCCCAGAAAAGGTTTCAGGTATTTTCTTTTGTTGGCAAAATATTGCTGTGTTTGTTGCAAAAAAATAGGTAATCTCAATATAGCCTGTTCTGATTTGGAAGTATCTTGGATTTTTAGTGTTAGGTAGTGACAATAAAGAAAATTTAATCACAGAGTTTTTGTATTATACATTCCTACTCTGTGAATTTCTTGCTGTCCAGGTAAAGTCACCAGGGTTTCCTAGTATTGTTTTTCCTTGTTGCTTTGTTCATATGGCTCGTTAGAGGTTCTTTTAGCAGCACACATTAGTGTTTGTGTTAAAAAGTAGATTTCCTCTATTTTTAGAAGTAGAATTCCTCCTTGGGTAAATATCAATGCTTGAGATAAAATGCTTTTGTCAGATCTTCATAAACAATGAAACCAATAATGTTTTAATTGGATTATTCCTCAATTTGTCACTACCTGGTATTTCTCTTTTCCCTAAAAGAATCTTAATTTGCGCTTGGAGGAAACCAAATTATTCTAAAGCCCAATCTTTCTCCTCACATAATATCCATTTTCTGTGAATAGCAGTATTTATTGATTCTTCTTTAACTGAGGCTTATTAATTAGAGTGGTACTTGTGAAGTAGCTGCCCTTAAGCAAGATTAGTGTGATCTACAAGTTATTTTTCTACTAGGTTTAATCACAATTAATTATATATAACCATTTCTTATAATTCTCTACACATTCCTAGGCTGATCACATGGTTTCACTCAGCACTCCTTAATTTTCTTGTGTTGGGAAATGACAAACCAGAAAAGATTAAAACCAAGGTATTAATGAGTGATTTTTTTTTTGAGTTATTTTTCAACTAGATTTTGTTTGCTCACCTAACATGGGGGGTCAGCAAGTGACTGCCTTGCCAGAAAGGAGGCCAATGAAAGCAGCCAGAAGAATGACTGTATAACCTTTGAACTTTTGTACCGTACCTACCTTCTACCTTTTGTAAAATATAAAGCTGAAGTCTGAAAAATGTTCATAAAGATTTAGACCTTTGAAACACATATGCTTAAATCTGTAAAAGTATTTCAATTCCTCACACTGGATTGCAATAGATGTATAATTTTTACTGAGATCAGTTATTCTGTAATAGGATTCTGGCCTAATAAAACATGTAGCCACATAATTCTTGCTTACTTTTAGATCAGAATATCCTGAGTTGGAACAGACCCACAAGGATCACCAAATGCATCTACCAGCACTGCACAACACCATCCCCAGGAGTTACACATGCCTGAGAATATTGTCCAAACACTCCTTGAACTCTGTCAGGCTTAGTGCTGTGACCACTGCCCTGGGGAGCCTGTGCCAGTGCCCAGCCATGCTCTGGGTGAAGAACCTTTTCCTCATATTCAACCTAAACCTCCCCTGACACAATTTCAGGCCATTCCCTTGAATTCTGTCACTGGTCAGAGAGAAGACAGCAGTGCCTGCTGTGGGCTGGGTTGAGGCCTCCCCTCAGTCTTTGCTCCAGGCTGAACAGACCAAGTGACCTCAGCTGCTCCTGCTCTGGCTTCCCCTCAAGGTTCTTCACCATCTTCTTATATTGTGGCACCCAAAGCTGCCCCCAGCACTCGAGGTGAGGCTGCCCCAGCCCAGAGCAGAGCAGGACAATCCCTCCCTTGCCCAGCTGGCCATGCTGTGCCTGATGTCCCCAGGACAGGGCTGGCCCTTCTGGCTGCCAGGGCACTGCTGGCTCATGTTCAACTTTCCATCAACCAGGACCCCCAGGTTCCTTTCTGCAGTGCTGCTCTCCAGCATCTCATTGCTCAGTCTGTCTGTATATCCAGGGTTGCCCTGTTCCAGGTGCAGAATCTGGCACTTTCCTTTGTTACCTGCATTTAAAGGCATTAAAATAGCTTTAGAAGTGTGGCTCCTGTGAGGTGCTAAGAAACTGAATCGTGGTATGTGGTGGCCAAATCTTGGAAGAGATGAGCCTGGGCCTGCCTTGCTCCAGCACTGGTCCTGCTCTGACAGATGCCCATTCTGTGTGTAAGGAAAATCCCTTTTCATACATGTGTGTATGCAGGAGCAGGGTCTAAATTAGTCTTGTGCCATCTGGGAGAGCTTAACTGGTTCCCTGGAAGGTCCACTACCTCCAAGGGACTCAGACAAGCACTAAAGGAGATAAAAAATAGAGATTAGGCATGCTCAGGGGACTGTGGCAATTTAAACTACTGTGAATTTAAACGATGAAGGTTGGATCTTGGGTTTAGAGAATTATAATTATTGTTTTTTTTCATGTAGCTTTGCATCTCTGGGGCCTGGCTGATGCCCAGGACCACATGCAGCCATCTCCTCTGTGAAGTGCTTAGGCTGGGTGTCTTCACTGCCTGCATGGAGAGCCCTGTGTGACCAGCTCAGGCATCTGCTCTGCAGGTGTCTGCATTTTGTCAAATGAATCCTGAGTTCTGGCTTGGTGTTAGGCAGCTAAAGTCATGACTTGGATCACCTCCACAAACACCAGCCATGTACTGTAAGTATAATGCAAATTTCAGGACAAAAAAACCTGTCAGGGAGAATAATATGCACAGGACTTGGCTTTCCTTTGCACTTAGCCTGACTTACATTGCACAGCTGTTAATAAAGGTGCCTTACACATCTATTAAATGCAAATTAATCACAATTTAAAACAACCTGACATGGCCTGAGTGATATATGGTGGCTTTAATGTAAAGGAGTAAGGAAGGTGCCACTCTGGCATGCTTGCCTTTTCAGAAGAACAGTCTGTTCACATGGCAGCCTGCCTTGCTGGACCTGATTTTAGCAATCTCCACACCTCTGCTTAACACAAAGCATGATTCAGTGCACCAGGGAACTGGCACATTTGCTCCCTGTCTTGGATGAGTAAGTCCAAGGATGACCATGATCTGCAAATGTGGCAAAAGTGGAAGGAAATGGTGTGAGGCTGAGCAGCACTCAGACTCTTCTCTTCCACCTGTAGCTGTGGTGGAGAGCAAAATCAGGTGATGAGAAGGAACAGCTGCTGAGACCTCACACTCTACCACGTCATTGGCTCAAAGACAGGACTAGCAAACAAAAGGTGGAATGTGTATACAGTGCTGAGAGGGAAAGGATGTATTTTCTCCCTTCTTTTTCCAAATTTGGGTAGGCTTTTTGGTTACTAAAAATAGGGAAACCAGGATAAACTGGAAGTGCAATCTGTAACTGGAGCTCGTAAGAAGAAGTTGACTGGTACTAAATTGTGGTTTTACAGACAAAGGCTTATTTATTGCCACTGACTACATAAAAAATTTGTGGTGCACACAGAAGCCAAACTTCGGATTTTGTCATGGTTAATAAAATATTGAATTAAGCAGAAGTGAAACTACCTGCCATGTCTAAAAGATAGTCTCAATGCCCTTTCAATGCTTTATTTTAAGACCAAGTACAAAAGGTTTTCACCTTACATAATTAACTTTTTATCATTAGGATTCAGAAAAATTGAATTGTGTTGGACACAGGTCATCATAATGAGAATTTAATGGATCTGTATTACTATGCAAGTTAAGCTTTGAATATGTGCTAAATGCATTACATTACCATTGACCTATGCAAATTTCCATCTCTGTGACTCTTTTTTTCCACTGCTGCTGCATTAAGACCCCCTCTTTCTCCTCATCTCCTTAAACAATGATTTCCTCATTTTCATATTAATTGCATCAGTTAACTGAGATAATGCTCCCACTGAAATGAGCAATAGGATGAATCACTGAAATGGTGCAGTTATTCTTTTTGCTTAACCAATTTCACAGGACCTTCACAAAGAACTGCCTTAATTTGACTTTATATAATTGCTTATCATTAGGCACAGCAGCCCCATGAAGTACCTTTATTTATTTAAGTCTCATCTCTGATTGATGGAAAATTAGTCACTTGCATATCTGAGGAACACAGATTGTTCTGCTACCAGGCAACTTCGATGTAGAATGCCCTGGAGAACTTCAAAATAAGCAACAGCTAATGCATGCTGAATATAAAATACAGGGAAACAAAGTGCAACAGCTAATGACATCCAGGAGTTCCTGTAGAACAACTGTGATGTCACAGAACTGCCTTACCTGCTCCTCACTAAATTTTCTCTGTGAAAAAGGAAGGACAGGCAGATGTTGTTCCAGAAGAGATTATACAGCTGGCTTCAGCCACAAATACACTCTGCCTGTTTTCAGCAGTGGTGATGCCTGTCTATCACACAGTGTGAACACTGAAGGTTATAACATCCCTCCTTTTAAAATTAGCAAAGCACCCTACATGGTTTGGAATTCACTCAGAAAGCTTTAATCCACTTCTCATTTTTAATATTCTTAAAGTATTTATTCAGGACAGCTCAAAGGAATTGTTCACGCTTTTCTTCTTTGTAAGGAAAAGGGTGTGTGTGTGGGGAATTAAAATTTCTAAGGCAAATTATGCTGTTATCATCGACTGACATACTCAGAAGGGACCTGGAAAGGATGCCACCTCCAGCATAAAAGAAGCCATAGCATATTATCCTATCATGGGATTTGAGTTGAAGGATTGCCTCCAGGTCTCCTCGAAGCACGCTGTGTACTTTTGTCCCTGTAGATGAGACTACCTGTCACTGAGCTAGATATCAGCAGTCATTAAATCCATACAGTCATAATATTGTTCTTTCCAGACATCAATACTGTGATTCATTTTCCCCCTTACATTTGCTCCTACTCTAATTCTACATGCCAGTCTCTCATCTCCCTCCCCAGCAGAAGCCTCAGTTAACCTTTCCCTTCTTGCCAGGCTGTTGTGGCTCCTGAAGAGCACAGCCCCTGAATGGCCCTTTGGACTGAAGCCTCAAATCATCTTCAGCCACCGGCATTTGAGTCAGGGAAAAACTCCTAATGAGCTGAAAGCAACAGCAAAGGATTATACTGATTATTTCTTCAATGTGTTGCATTTGGAGCTATATCAAATACATACTAAAGAGAATATTACCCCATGATCTAGCAGTCAGAAGCATGAACCTTGGAGTAAAGGCTGTTTTGAATTGTTTGGGAGGGTTAAATTTTGGTTTAATTCTGTTCCTGTGAAATCCCAGGTAAATGAAGTACAGTTTTGTTTTGCATTGTTTCTGTTACTTTATCTCCGCCCAAAATACCTGCAGGAAAGAAAGTGGTCCCTTCCTTGGCCTGGCATTCTATACATGATTAAAAAAATTAGATTGATTTTTGTGGGAAGACTGACACCTGAGAAAGTAGCTTTTCATACTAGCAGTGAAAACCAAATGCAAATTTATAAACATTATGGAATGTTTAGATTGAACCATGTGTTTACAGGTTGTCATGCTTCATTACAAAACAGGACATGTCCTGAGAAACACAGATCCCTGTTTTATTGAGTTCATTTCAAAATCTGGAATAACCCCTGATCTCAAAGTTGGCAAGCCTTCAATAATGGCCACCTAAAGGTAAGTTTGAGAACTAATGTCAAAGAAAAATTCTTATGTGCTTTCCTCTCAAATGCTGTTGTGTTCAAAGTTTAATTGAACTGAATAATTTTTTTTCCTTGTTACTTGGAACATTGCTTTGCCTTGATAGTCTCATAGATCAGGGGTATAAACTCACATGTCAGAATATCCACAAAAGGGGGGCCAGGACTAGACCTGAGCAGGCTTTGTATGGAGATGATGTCCTTATCAACACTTCCAAGGAGTTTCTGTGCTAGTTAAGCTGCCCACATCCTGGCTGTCAGGGAATGTTATGCAAGTCCTTCCTTCCTCATGAGTTTGCACAGCTCATCCTTGCTGGTAAAACAATTTGCTGTAAAAAATTAGGAGAATATTTCCCTAACTGAGTGCAAAACATGGAGCTGTTCCAAGATCCAAGTATTTGCAATTAGGAGACAGCAGAGTCTTAGGTATACTTAAGTACCTCACTGTATATTGTCATTTATCCATAGTTGCTTATTTTACTCTAAACTTGCTAAAATGAATACAGTTGCAGAAATCTTTCCCCCATAAACCCTTAGCAGCAACAATAATGACCGTGTTAAATCAGACCTCATTGCAATGTAATGAAGCCTGTCTGACATATTGCAGGTATGATACTAAGTAATTTCATAAATTATTAAACTGTAATTGAAAGTAATAGTGCAGATTACTTTTCGACACACTTAAAAAAAGACCTTGGCATGAAAATAAGGACCGTAGCATGACTGATTGGAAATAATGATCAATATCTTAATTTTAAGAATAGCCACAAGTTCCAAGTTTAAAATCAGAACAGGAAAAGAATTTTTTCTACTACTCAAGCCACTCTTGACACTTTGACTTCTGTTTAACTTCTAAGTATAGAGGAGAAATTGAGATATATTTTACCTCACAGAATGGGAAGCTCTAATAAATTTGGATCAGCTATGCTGAAATACTTATGGAAATCTCAAAATTTGGAGAAAAAGGAATGACTTTCTAGACAATTTTTAATATTTAGAAATGCATTTTCACTCTGCAACTTCAAAGAACTAGTTTCACTGAAGATCTTGCTGTTATATAAACTATCATTTTATGCCTCTGGACATTTTGTGATTCCTGTTTCACCCCAGTTAGAGGTTAGATGCCATTATATGTGTTTATTTGTGCACATCCTTTATGAAACCAGCCATACCCTTGCACTTCTGCTCACTTAATTATATTTACTCCAGATCCAGTGGCTTGATGCATTTAGGCAGTGATATGAACACAAAGTCAACAAACCTTTTGGTGTATTTTTAGATTGTTTAGCTTGGAATATTGTGGCCATGAACTGCATAAGAATATAGTTATTTATTAGATTAACCTGATTGTTAGTACATTTTATGTTGTGCTTGCAGAGACTTTCCTCACAAAGCAATTGTTGGTTAAAAATCAAATGTTCTAAAGGAAAAAGATTCAGCAAATCTTTTATTGACATGCTGAAATGTCAGGGAACACATGCATGAGGGTAAAAGGAGAAAGGGGCACTGCAGCCCAGTGGTGAGGATAACTGAACAGATACACAAGGTCATAGGTTAAACCTCCACTCCCACCAAAAGGATTTTTTCTCATCAGGAGAAGGAGTTCTACCTTTCAGAAGGACAGAGTGAGCTAAAACGAATGTTTTCATAATTGCATGGAGAACTGCAGTATAAAATACCCAAGTCATCCCACTGAAGATACAAAAATATTGCCAATTTTAAGGCAACTATGCTTCACAGTTTCTCGCTCACTTTACTGGGTTTCCTAAAGTGAAGCACTTTTGGTTCAAGGACATCTTAATCTCTAGCTCTTGTTTATTTTTCTTGTCACTGGTCTATTGCTCTCCAGAGGAACATTAAACATCTCAATGGCATGGCTTATATGTGAAATATACAGTTGGTTCAGCACAGAGGGCTTCATTTTAGGGCTCATATTAGTGTGTCCCTTGTGAGATGATATTATGCCATTTTTGTCCTTAGATCTTATGGGGAAAGCTATCATCCAGTAAATTGCCTTAGTCAGATAAACATTACCAGATAGATCTCTACCTGCCTCTCTCAGCAATGGGCTCTGCAGAAGGAAAGGTCATTGTTCATTCTCTTTCATTTTATCCTGTTCAATTGTTTCTCATTGTATCAAGACAGAGTCAGCTAGTTTTTACCAAGGTGAACTTAGGAAATAATAGTAACATAAACACAGTTTAAGTGAACCAAAATATTTGACGGTTCTGAGAGAGTGCATTGACTCTTCCAGGAATTTTCTTCATTCAGTTTAATTCTGCCCTGAGTTCAGCAATATGTAAACCTTTTCCACCCCCTTGGTTTTCTACTTTTGCTCTAAAAGGCCTGTTGAAAAGTTTCCCTATGATTTGGAAATAACTTTGTTCTATGTCTGCCAAGGGGTAAATTCTATTGAATTGTTTTTCAGCATAAGGAAAAGGTTTACAAAGGCAAAGACAAAATGCACAGTTATCCATTTTTGACTGTGTCTAGCTTGTCTGTCCATAGACAGAGTAATAACTCTTAGGATGGCAAATATCATGACTTGGTCTCTACCAGCAAGGAACAGCTGGGGTGGAATGGGGGTGTAATTTTTCCTCTCTGCTCTAGCACTGCCATTCCTGTTCATGCTGCATCACCAGTTTGTTGCTGTCCTGGCCATGCAGACCCCAGCACTGTGTCTCTTGGAGGCATTTCTAACTGGATAGTCTAAAATGCTTCTTGTCTGATGTGCTGAATTTATGAAGATTTCAAATTTTTCAAGATGGCGCAGAAAGTTCAGGCCATTACTTGTTTCTGAACTGCAGAAATGTAAGTGCACTGTATTTCAATACATTGAAAACTCAGTGCATTTTTTAAAATTGAATTCCCTTTAGATGCTTCTTAGTGTGACATTTGAAGTAAAATCAGCATCAAGCATGGCCTTTTTAAAGAATCTGGCAAGAGCAGTTCCTTTATGGTAGGCACTATTTCAATTTTATTCATTTGTACTGGAGCCAAGAGCTGTGCATTTGAATCTGTTTAAATGTAATTTGGATTGGATCAGTTTAACCCAGAGACCATACAGGGTAGACTGATGCTTTCATATAATCAGTGAGTCATATATGGATTGCAGCCACCCCTAAATGTCTCAAATAAAGCTTGAGATTGCAGCGTGCATTGGAGTAACAGATGATGTGACCAAGGGGCAGCAGTTAGCACTTACCCAAATGAGACAGATCATACCTCAGTGGGGTTTGTGAGTGCTAATGGGCAGGAATTACACAGACAGCCCCAGATCAGGCACTGAGCATGTCCTGAGGACTATTTAACTGTTCTCACTGATCCTGCAGGGATCAGGCTGGTTAAGAGAGTGAGAGCTTCCAGATGCAGGTTTTCTGGTGACCTCTCTTTTTGCTACAATCCCTTCTTTTCTTTGGATGTGAAAGGAATACCATAGCCACAAAGCTCAGGCTCAGCCCCAACACAGGGTATCTCTTTCACCCTGGGAGGCTCACTAGATTCTCTTCCACAGATTGAGTTTGATTTTCTGATCCTAAAATTGAGAGAATCATGAGAACCATGAGAGCATTTGGCATTTCTGTTTCATCATTCCGTTGGGCATGACTTACAGAAGTAGTCTAGAAATTCTAATGGGGAAAAGCTTCCTTGCTTTTCTTTTCCTTTTGGATACCACAAACATCTCAGACTTTTAGGTCAATAGTTTGCTGGACCTGTATTATTCTCAGACTTGTTACTCTTGCATTTGAAAATCCAAGCCTTTCAGAAAATGCTTGCTGGAAATATTAATATCTTCTGCACACATAAAAGGGCTCCAGTTATCTGGGATGCTGCAAGGGTTGTTCCCACTGGCAAATCAGTCTCTCTATGCTGAAAATCCTGTCTTCAATCCTTTAAAAAATGGAACACATTCAACTGTTTCACTGGTAACTGACATTCACTGGAAGGCAGAGGCTGGGGGAACTGACATTGGGCAAATTCGGTGTGCTTTGTGCTCTAGCAATTATATCAATCTGCCTTTTCTGATTTTTTTCTTAATTCTAAGAATCAGAAGGAAACTAAATAGCAAAAATGCCTGTGCAAGTGCTCGTGTCAAACCCACACATGCTGCACAACCTGTACCTGATAGCAGCACTCTTGATCAGTAGGAGAGGTATAGAGCAAAGCCTCCTGCAGAATTGCTCTCATATTGGCCAAAAGGCCCATCAGTATTCTGCTTTGTGGTTCTCTTTCAAGCCCTTGTGACAGAGTGTGTACAGAGCAAAAGATGGCTGTTACCAACATTCATATGGATCTGTCTGCCCTGCACTGTGTTTCAAATGTAAGAGATGCCACACTGAATCAAGCTGAGGATCTACTATTCTGATGTTCTGACAATGACTGAAACCAGTTGCTCTGTAAGATATAGCTGTGCAATAACTGAGAAGTGAGCTAGGTTGGGGATGGCTTCTGTATCCCACATTCCATTTTTTTCTCACAAAATACCACCCTACATTTACAGGAAGCAAACAGACCTTTTCTTCCCAACATCAGGTTGGAAAGCTCTCCTCTTCCTTTAGAGTTCAAGGTGGATATTATTAATCTCTTTCCTGTCTGGGTGACTCAGAGTTTTCCTCAGACATCACTACTGGGAAAAAATAAAGTATTGGAACACTTGTCGTCTGGGTCCAGAGCTGAAATGAATTTTGTTTTTGCCACTATAACACAAGGTAATTGCATTGCATGCATTTGTGTTCTCTTAGCTGCAAAGGTCAGTCAGATTATTGTGCATCTCCTTCAGCCCTGTCTTGCCAAGATTGTGACAAACAGTTGCAGGGAGTCTCTCTCACAGTGCTCAGCTACTGTTCCAAAGCAGAGAAAATACACCTACTGCACTGAGCCTTGTAGGCTGCAAGTTTCTATCACTTTAATAGCCTATGTCCTTAAATATCACCTCTGTGCTCACTGTGCTTCTTCAGCAGAACTTTAACACCTT
The DNA here is from genome assembly GCF_037042795.1 of Molothrus aeneus. Lineage (NCBI taxonomy): Eukaryota > Metazoa > Chordata > Aves > Passeriformes > Icteridae > Molothrus > Molothrus aeneus. The sequence continues at coordinate 59,267,318 of NC_089649.1, read as the reverse complement.
TAAAATCTCATTAGCTGCTCAGAATTTGGCCAAGGCTCAAAGAATCACAGATTATTCTGAGTTGGAAGGGACCCACAAGGATCATTGAATCCATCTCTGAGTGAATGGCCCATAATGGGATCAAGCCCACGACCTTGGCATTGCTGGCACTGTGCTCTGACCAAACAAGCTTCATCTGGATCTTGGTCCTTGCTCATTAAACGCTTCAACACCAAAACCTCAGAGCTTTTTTCAGCTATGATGACCACTGACCCAATCCTCTTTATCAAGAAAGAGAAATGGTGGCAGCAGAAGATACAGAAAGTTTTGTCTTCTAAATGGACATGCTTGGCTTTCAGGTAGCAGAATCACTGTGCAGGGTGTGTAGAGCTTTTGTCACAGCTCAGCTGTTGGCCACAGATCTCCAAAAGCTGCCACACAGGGGTCAGGGGGCTGGGAGCTCAGTCCAGAACATGCCAAATGGGTTGATTAGAATGTCACTTTTGAGGACACTGGATGGAAAAGGGAGCTCAGCTTCTGACAACATTTACGTAAGTGCTTCTGAGGGGAAGCCAATGCCACAAGCCTCTGTGCTTTAGACCCTTTTTCTCCATGAACACAAGCAAGCAGTGGGACAGAGAGTTTGCCTAGAGCAGCTGTGCAGTCTCCATTGCAGACATTTGAGATCCAGGTGGGCAAACCCACAGCCAACCCTGTAATTCTGAGCTCAGCCTTGCCTGACCCTAAGCAGAACAACCCTGGGCTGTGCAGCCCCCATCAGAGCAGGGGACACAGCCCTGGCTTGGTGGACACCTTTCTTCAGGAGGTGGTAAAGGATTCATCTTCCACTGGGGATGTGTTCCCATGAGCCATTGACTCTGTCATCTCTGCTCTCACAGCTCTGGGAGGAGTTGGGGCAGCGTGTGGCTGCTTCACTACTCAGTGTCTGCATGGCCAGTGTGGGCTATAAGTAATTTATACTGTTTTCAACCAGCAGATGCATAAGAAACATCATGAAAACACGGTTCTGTGCAGTTTTATTATTTAGTTTGTCCCGCTTTCCATAAAAGATTGAATTTGGTATCTTTTTTTTACCTAAATCAAAGAACAAAACCCAAGCAAAAATTCAGTCTGGTATAATTTTTGGATAAAATTTCAGATTCATCATTTTTACGAAAAGCAGGAACATTTGTCAGGCACATTTTTTTTTTTCTGATTTTTCATAATGAAAACTGGGTATATTAGGAGATCATGCAGGCACAGCTAGCTGGCAGAGCTCACCTGCAGTGGTAAAGAATGCAGATTAAATTGCTCTGAAACTTCTTTTATAATATCATCACTCTGTGGGTACCTAGAGCACATACCCAAGGATATGTGGGTAAGTCTCCATAGGCATAGACAGGCATGAGGTGGAGAAGTTTGAAAAAGATAAAACATACAACCTTTTGAAATTTATCTGCTTAGAGCACAAGGTAATACATAAAAGAAAAATTAATTTTCTGTGTTTACAGTTTATGTTAAATGCCATTGTAGATAGAATCTCAGTTACAAAGGCAGTTTGGTTCAGGATGATTTGGTTACTAGCTTTTTTTAATGGAAATGTCACTATTTCAAAGCAACAATGCTGAGTATTAACTTCAGACATGTCACGTGGCAACAAGTTGGACTAATCTCTTCTGTCACAACAGGTTTGGTTCCTCCATTTTTTTACTTTGGGTTTAAATAAAACTAATCAAAAAATTTTCAGGAGTTGTTCACAAATAGCAGCAGATGGGGCAGAAGCCTGTGCCTACGCCAGCTCAGTGACGAGACAGAAATCACACAGGTGACAGAAATGCTTCAATAAGATGTGACAGGTCATCCTCACTGCTCACCATGGGTTTGGTAAGTCTCTGGTGACAGGTTTAGAGCAGCCAATTCGCTGCTTTGCTTGAATCATTTGAAAGTCTAGAGGCAAGCACAAGAAAATAGTTGAACTGATGTCATTAGGGACTATTTGGTTTGAGGAAAATTCTCTGATACATATTTTTGTCAGGGAAATGATTTTGTCAGCCTACATGCTTACATCCCATGTTTCAGCTCTGAACATTGATTTATAGCCAAAAGAAGCAAAATTGCAACATAATTAAAGACGTAGTTTATGTGAATATTTGCTTTTCTGACAAAGCTGCTGGAAAGGAACTTTAAAATGACCTTTTCTTTCTGCATAATAAATAATATCTACCATTCAAAATGGTGTAGTACATTTCATTACATGACCGGAGGTTTTAAGTTTCCTTTAGGAGGACATCAAGTTAACTTGTGCACAAGGCTTTTGCCATTGCACTGGCTCACAAGGTGAGGTGGTGAGTAAGGGGGTCAGATGTTCCACCTGACCTTTGAGATCCTACTTTGCACAGATATTGCACCCCAGGAACATTCTTTTGTCCCTTGCAACGTAATCTCTGCTCAAACATTACCATACAGGGCCAGGCTGTTGTTGGTGTAAACATGTTTTAAAAGCATTTTTGTACAGTTATTTTGTAACTCTTATCTATAAATCCCTTCAATGAAATATCAGAGAGTTATTCAGCTGTGAAACTACGCAGAGGAGACATTTTTCTCATCCTGGGTCAGCATTTTCTGACTTTCTGTAAACACTCTCTCACATGATGCTCGTTAATAGGCTTCCTCATGCAGAAAATTCTTGGCAGCCACTGGAAAAGTTCTCCAAAAGACTGATTACTTTCCCTTTGCCTGAGGCCAGTTGCTGATCATGGCCCTTACGTAGCATGACAAACAGAGTTAATATCAGAACATGCAGCCAGGACTCTGAAACACTCAGTCATGCACTAGTTAAAGCCTGGCCTACCAACACCCCAGGAGGTTTAATAATGTGCTGCAACCTGTTGGTACCAGTTCCCAAGAGTTTTAAAAGGAGGTGGGGTGGCTGGAGGATGAAGGCAGCAGAGGATGAATATAGCTGGAGTTCACCCAAGGGCACACTGCCATGGTCTGAAGGCACTAATGTGATGGACTGCTCCTGCCAGCCCCTCCTGGGGGGTTTCCAACCCTGCTCATGGCCCAGGACCACATTTCAGTTCAGCTGGCCCTCAACCAAACAGCCCATCCAGCCCTCACCCTGCCCCAGGGATGTGCCTGATTCCTGGGCTGGACTTTCCCGTGGCCACTCCCCACTCCCTGCTGAGGCTCTGGGATGGACTGCAGCTGGCAAAGCCCTGCCCTGCCACCATTTGTATGCAGGAAGCTCCTGGGATGACTTCCCGGACTCCATCATTTTCCCCTGACCCAAGAACACAATGCACGCTTGTATCATCACAAATTGTGCCAGCTTATTTTCTGAAGAAGGGCTCTAGACAAAATAAATACAGTTATTTCTGGGAGGAATCAGAATGTTGTTATTTATTAGTGGTGGTAATGATCCTGCATATCTGTTGTGCTAAGCAGATGGATCTCTAGGCCTTTTGCAAATGTTGCTACTTTTATTAATAAGGGAGAGCTCAGCAAAGCTGCAAAAAAAGAAGAAATGCAGTAACTGTAACAGCAGGCAGTGCCGCTGCAATAACTCAAGACAAATTAAATGTTAAGTGACCCTGTGAAGTATGTGGGGGATAGAAGGTGTTTAGAGGGAAGAAGGTGTTTAGAAAGGCCCAGTAGAATTTGGCCAAAACAACCATGCTGGGTAAAAAAAATTGTTTTGCAACAGTTGTTGCAAAATATTTCTTTTTGTCTGAGCTGTCACATTTAAACTCTGTCGCAAAGCTGGTGAAAACTTATAATGGAAGTAGTTTATTGGAAGCCAAAATATAGGGAAAATAAGTATGTATACAATAGTGGAAAATAAACCTCCAACATACCCTTCCCAGGTATTTTGGGTGAGACATCAAATGTTTATGAGCCAAAAATAAAAACCCAACCAAACCCCCACTCCCAAAAAAACCAACAACAAAACAATAGGTAAGTGTTAATATCCTTGCATGAGACACATAAAATTAAGAGCAGAAACCAGATCATGCTTTCAGACAGAATTTGGGTGATAGGATAGGTCTATGTGATCCAAATTTCTTTGAGTTTGCAAAAACTTGTAAAATTGTATATGACATTGTTCACCAAAATCTGACTAAACCAGTTCAAGTTCTCTGTTCTGTGTACTCCTTGGCAATCTTCTAGGCTTTCTTTATTGTGGCTGAAAACCCCCTCAATTTAGAATTGTGTAATAAACACTTCCTCTAATCTCAATAAAAGACACTATCAAGTTTTACAAGGAAAGCAGTGACATGGGCTAGATATGTCCAGAGGAAACTTTAGAGGCTGTAAGCCTTTAATTTTTTTCTCCCTCTCTTTGATTTCCAGACCTTAGGCAAGACTTCCACATGCACACACAAATGCTGAATTTCACCTACTTTATAAAATAACTGAACAAGTTACACCGTAGATTCCCAAAACCAGGTGCATTAATAGTTACTGACAGATAGAAAGTCCTTTCAGCCTCATTCCTGTATTTCCCTGTCTGTTTTTTTTTCTGGGATTCCATGTCTCATCTTTCCTCACACTGATATTTCAGTAGGACACCTCAGTGTGGAGGTGTCCTGTTGAATGGAGGGTGGGAGACACCAGCTTCTGTGTGCATTGTGCTCCTATGGAAGCATTGCTAAGAATGGAACATGGCTGAAAAGACAGCTCAGAATGAAAATGTGCCTTTGCACAGCCAAGATAGACTATGAAATTAAACGCACGTCAAAGTAAAGTGATGCATGTAGGAAAACCATCACCCAAACTTCATTTGTAAAATGAGGGGTTCTGACCTAGCCTTTGCCAGTTTTGAGAGAGGCTTTGGGGAAACAATTGATAATTCCATGAAAATGACAGCCCAGTGCTCAGCACTGAGCAACAACAACAAAAAAAACTGCAAATGTTAGGAACTATTGGTAAAGCAATAGAGAACAAACCAGAGGTGGTTATGCCTTTATATAAATGCATGGCATGTCTGTGTCTTTATACTGTTCTGGTCTTTTCATCTCAGAAAGAATATAGGTAGAACTGGAAAAAGGTTCAATTGTCCTTGATTGTCAAGGGCTATCAATATATGGGATGTGTGCTGTGCAAGGAATAGCTAAGTAAGCCAAGATTCTTCTTTCTGGAAAAGAGACAAATTACAGGAAACATGCTAGAAGGCTATAAAATCAGGAGTGAGGTGGAGAGGATGGATGGGAGCTGATGGTTCACTGTCTCTTCCACTACAAGTACTAGGGATCATTACAGTCAGATGGTAGGAACAAGCTTCAAAACAAGCAGAAGTAGGTTGCTCTTCATGCAGTAGGTGATATGTCAGTGACACTGCCTGCCAAAGGATGTCGTGAATACGAAAGGTTTAGCGAGGAACTAGGAGAGACTGGACAGGTTAATGGAAGAGAAATACTTTGGGGAATATACAATACACAGTAGCCAGGCTTAGCCCAGGGCTTAGCCAGGCCTTAGCCCATGGTGACTGGGGAAGTGTGATGAAGGGCTGTAATCTAGTCCTGCCATTTGCTTAGTTCTTCCTGGTCAAGCCCCTTAGAGCAGCTGTAACTTCAAATCCTGTCTTCTGGGAGCTTTGGCTCTCGTCAGTTTGGCTATTCATATGTTTGGTGAGAAGCAATAACCTAGCAAAAGGAGGATTCTTCAGGTCTGGTGGGCTTGGAAATGCTAGGCTCATGGTTGGACTTGATGACATTAAAGGTCTTTTTTTCTACCCTAAATGATTCTATGATTCTTTACCTCTTTTTTTTTTACAGTAATGCAGTTGCTAGACTGCATTTAACTCCAATTGACTTATGTACTAATATACCCCTATGTACCAGACCAATACAGTTCTTATTCCAGAGGTGTTCTTGTGTCCATCAGTATAAATATGTCCTTTTTGTCACAGTCCAATTCCTCCCTTTTGTCTTTTTCCTCTCTGTGCTTTTCATGCCAGTGCTATGTCATTTCTACTGCAAAACAAAGGAAAGGCCTTTGTATTACACAAGGAAATCTAATTTGCTTTTCACAATGGACCTAAAACTGGTGATTGATATGTTTCAGTAATTAATTCTGCTACCTGCAAGTTGCTGAATGTAAGATTTAGGAAGACAGGGAGAATGGGTGAAAATGGAAAATATATTAGCAACTTTTGTGTCTTGTGCTACAGTGTTCAATATGCCACCCATTTATGTTTGAACAGGAGAACAACTTTCTAATACAGGAAGATAACCCTCTATGTTGGAGAGGAAAAGTCTGATAATTATACTGCCTGTTGAGAGAGGAATAATTGAGCACTGGGTGCCAGCATATATTGTCTCAGGAGAAGAAAGAAGCAAAAATTGTGAGTATTGGACAAGTCAAAAGTTATAAGGAAGCTAGAATTCTTTGAGAGTAGTGGTATATTTTAACTCCACATTGTTGTTAGATCCCATTGTCAGACTGCCTCTACACAACACAGGGCCCCAGTGTTCACAGGTACTCAATATAAATCTGGCAGATGCACACACACAGTGGAAAGCTTAGCCCCAAGACTCTGCTGCTATGTGGGCACTAATGTATTTTGCTTTGTTTTTCTACTGAAGCTTTCAGTGTCTCTCTTCAGAATACACTCAGTGCCCAGCAGAATTACCTTCATAATAGGAAATGGTAATTATATTCATCACCTATGGCTCATTCTTTTGGTCTGCCTCTCTGTAGGGAAGAAATTGTGTGTGCTGGGTGGTATTTTGTTTGTGTATTGGAACCTTAGACTCGTCTTTGGTAGATGGCCTTCCCCCATTTGAGGTCTTTCCAAAGGCTAGATGTCCTGAATTTTGTGTTACAGTTAGAAGTCACCTGAAAGGTACAGCCTGCTACAGCCTGATGCCTCACCAATGTTGCAGCTGTCAGCTAAATGAACAGGCAAACACCTTCTGGCCTTCGAATCTGTGAATAGCTGCATCACTTACCTGACTGAAAAGGCCTTAATGTCAGTATGTAGGACAATTTTCTAAGCACTGCACTACTAAGCTGCACCATCTCGGGATTTCTGCTGGTCAGAGTGGCCCCAAGATACATACAAGTCTCTTCCCAGCCCGGCAGTCCAAGGAGTCAGGATTCTTCTGTTCTCATTCTCAAGGTTGTTTATTATTTCTTATCTATAACATTCTTTCTCTGACCTGCTGCAGGTCTGTCTGGCAGGTTGGGTTGAGGCACACTGCCCGTCCTTGGGGTGGTGTTATCTTTATGTACTAAAAACTACATGTACATTATTTACCATCACTTCGCAATACCTATCACCTATATTAGACAGTGAGTTTCTACATTAAACCAATCCAAAACTGTCAACGTCATCCAGAACATGGAGGCTACGAAGAAGAAAGAAGAAGGACAGGCTACACCCACATCGCTCCATCTTGGGACCCTGAGCCCCCATTCTAAAAACCCCAAAAATCTACTTTTCACCGTGTGACAAACTAACTATCATTCTCCTTAAACTCTCTTGACTTGTAATTCTTCATATAAAGGTGCTAATTTGCTCCATGGGTCAAAATCAAAGCCACAGGTGTCTTGGGCTCTGTGCCAAGGTCTCTGAGCCCCCAGCAGGGGCTCGAGCCATCCAGGACAGCCAGAGGGATGTCCTGAGTTCTGAAAGCTCTGCAGCTTGGTAGGCCTTCTAGTGCTTGTGTTGCCCTGATGGAACTTCATCCAAAAATCTGTGGTACCTGGGACGGATAGTGAACATTCAGCTTGCTTTTGTGGGGCTCCACAGCTTTTTCAACTGGAAACAGGGGCCTGTGAAGCCAGATTGGAGACTTAACCCAAGAACCCAGTGCTGGATACACTCTGCAAGCAGGGTTCTTCCCATTGTGTTGACATGGTTACTTTGTGGTTACTTAATTTTCTAGCTGATGTTCTGACCTAATTAAGGCCATTGTCACTAAATTAAAAGTCATGATAATGTGACTGCTTTTGGGAGTAATAAAAACTAAACTGTTTGACGTGTCAGGATACTCACATCTTGGAAATATGATATTTCATGAAAATAGAAATAACTGTCATTTTTTTGACTGGTCACAGTGTTAAGGGCTCTGCTTCTCTTATTCACAACGTGGCATTTGCTCCCATCAAGTCCTCAGATCTCTAATACAGCTAACAGATTCTAAGAGAGGTATAGGCCAAAAGCTACAGTATAAAACTAGCCAATGAATGATTAAGAATGACATATATATTATAATAAGTTAAAATCTGCTTGCAGAGATTTTTCAAAGTCTTTTCTTTCCCTATCCATGCTAATGATAAACAGCTTTTGAAAATCTAGTTTTGTTTTATAGCTTACAGAGAGCAGTTGTATATTCTCTTTCTTTTGATATGTAGAGTTTTTAACCCTGCTTTAGCAGATGTTTAGCAAGAGAGGACTTAAACCTGAGTGCTTTCTCCTGCTGGCTTGTAAGATAGTTTGATTTTTTTTTTGTTACTCTTTTTTGATATTGCCTTCTGGGAAAACAAGAGCAAAGGTACAGCTTTGGAAGAAGAAAGGTCTCTTCTAAAATACATATTGAAAGAAGAAATACTCATTTGTTCATACTCATCTAGTGTCAAAGAACTCTCTTTTACTTTTCTTTTTCTTTATACTTGCAGCAGCTATTTGACATTGCCATTACCTTCTCTTTATTTTGGTATTAAGTAATAGTTACAGCTGTCACAGGTGGTATTGCAGTAATCAGGAATACTCAAATGAGAGGAAAAAATATTTTTAGTTTAAGAAAAAGATACAAACAAAAAAGTAAATAATATGAAAAGCAATCCTGATTCCCTCTCCATTGAAATCTTTATTTGCATTGCATTAATGCTCAGACAGGTTACTGCATGCTCTTGATATTTTTGCTCAGAAATTATCTTCCCCAAATGCATGTTAAGTCATTTGATAAGTGGAGTGACAAAAATTATCCTTGCTTTGCAACTGGGGCTATTTCTTCAAGGAAAGTATAGATTGGTGTGGACTGGCTTAAGTCTTAAAAAATGTGGGTTTCAGGCAGAACCATGAAAACATGGGACACAGGAGTGAAAGGAACTGCTGAGGATGAGGTTTGGGGCCAGGACGCTGCAGTGTGCCACGTCACATAAGGGACTTGAGCCCACATCCAGTTCTAGCCAATATAGATACATTCATTCTGGTGTCAAAACTGCTACTTTAACCAGCTTTTCTCCTTCAGAAATACTGGCCCATCTCCCATGATTTATTTATTGATTTAACACCACATTATTAAATTTAATTTCAGATTCTCTTTTGCCAAGGCAAAGCAAGCCAAAATTCCATGTCTCTTTCTGTATGGCTTATCTCAGCCCTCTGTCTAACAGCATTCTAGATGGTTCCACCTGTGGTAAATCTGGCCAAGTTGCACCTGCAGTGCTTCCACTTGTGTATGCCCTCCCAATAACTCTGACTCCTTGTGTGAGTCAAGGACAGCTGACTGAAGGACAGAATAACCAAGGGATGTGGGAAATAGAAGTTTGAGTTTGTACTTCTGGTCATAGGGTGTGCGATTTTTCTTTTCTGAATCAAGAAAGTCAGTGTTTGATTAAAAATGCTTTTGGTTAATAGACTTCGTCAATAAACATAAGACACTTGCATTCTGTATTGGCAGCAGGCTGAACTGCCTCTGTTTATTTATCCAATAAGTTCAGCAACAAAAAGAACCATGGGAAAAGTATTTTGACAAAATGGTCAAGTGGTCCAAAAATTACTTCTCCTGGCTACTAAAGGCAAAAAGGCTCCAGAGAATTTGGAAGGAAGGAACAAGAGGCACTTCCTTGCAGTAGTGCTGGGAAGAACTGCCCAGTCCATTTGTGGCTAAGGAAGACAGTAGTGTGTATTAAAGATAAATGTAGTAAAAATAAGAGAACTTTTCAAAGTTCTCCAAGACAGCTGGCTAGAAATGTATCACAGAAACCTATACAAAAGACCAAATTTATTAAATTTATGGTAATACTAACAGAAATCACAAACTAGGGATAACAGAATACAGAGAGACTGGCTAACCTGCCATCAGAACAGGGAAGAAAGGCAGAAAATGTGATGAAAGTTTAAATTTGAAAAGAAATAAAAATATATATAAATATGAAAACCCATGATTTTTATGGCAAAGAGGTCACGTGAATCAAACCAAATGTATTCTTTTAATTTTAATTAAGACTTGGTTTGTCAAGATAGATGGATAGACTATGACAGCACTACATTTGACCATCATTAAAAAACCTTGCTCTTTTTAATATCAGTATTGCATACGTGAAATAAAATTAAAGACTGGCAAAATAATAGACCTCAAGGAATTAATGCACAGAGGGAAATGCCACTGACTGGGATTCTTCAATGGGTTTAAGGGATAAAAGTCCTGATTCCAAAACTGTTTTCAAAATATGCCAAGATTTGCCACCTGGGCATGTATACAGTGGAGATCACTGATGAGAAATGAGGAAATTATTTTAAATTCCATGAGCTAGAATATTACCTTTTGTTCTGCCACCTTCCTTTAAAAAAAATTGTTGAGAAATTTGAGACTGGTAGAAAGACATGAGAAAAGAAGAGGAAATTCTTCACAAAGAAAAACCCAGCAAATTCAGCTGGTCTATTAGACACAAGGCTTGGTGGTAGTGTTTAAATAACTTAATGAAATAAGAAAAGATTTTCTAAAGGGCTTTTCTAGAATCAATGCCTGGAATCAGAATGCAGGCAAATTAATCTGAAAAACACAGTGCAGTTTTTTAGTAGTGATTTCCATTACAGCAGATAATTATTGGGAGAGATGGATTATTTTCCATTGCTTAGTATGCTCATCAAGATTTCATACCTTTGGAGAAGTTATGCTTTTGTTGGAAACCAGTCTTTGGGCTCTGTGTGAAAATGACGTATAATTGTCCTGTGATACAAAGACTAGACAATTTAATGGTCCTTTCTGGGCTTTAATGATTTACTCTGTTGATGGTTTTTAGGGAATTCTTGTGCATTTAGCACTGAAATACATGTAAGTTAGCTTGCTGCAAAAAAAAGTATAAAAGGGCTGTACACAATTCAACCAAGAAATAAAGTGCCCTGAACTCTCAAGAGGACTCTTTTGTAGAAACAGTAAGAAATATCAACCTCTCTTCCAGTAGTTGAATAAAGACCAGCTATTCAAAAAGATGAAAAATTAGAACCTTCTGTTGCTGTCAGTAGGTCAGTGTAACACTTGTGGCCTACTGAGTGCTCACCTGTGAGTCAGTTTAAAAGACTTCTGGCAAACAAAGTCTGTGCCTCAGAAAACCATGGAGCACTTCTGAGACAGCCAACCCAAATGTACATGGAGATCTAATAGGAAAAAGGTGGGAGAAAGATGGTCAGGTGAAAAGGGGAAGGTCTCCAGAGCTATGAAACGACTGGTTAATACAAAAACCTTGTGTTCAGCTTGCAAATATATTGAATTTAGTGTATTAGAGAGAGTTAAACAAACTTGTATTTATAAAAAGACACACATCACAGTGAGTGAACAAATATTTCTTTAAAATAATTGATTGATTTATTTTCCATCTTTCACCAGGAAACTTGTCCTTATTAAAAAAGAAAAATGTGAGTGTTTTGCAAAATCTGAGTTCCATTCAATATCCACTCCCTCCTTGAACGTTTTGTCACACTTTTTTTCCTATAAATCAATGAACTGTAAGACGTCCAAGCTTTAATCAAAGGAAATGTTATTATTCTGCAGGTAAAAGTGCTTGCAACATGCCAAGGGGTGCTTGTTTAAACTTTAATGTGTAGAGAGCAGGTTTCATTAGTTTATGGACAAAATACATTTATTTATCATTAAATGTGAAGTCAAGAGTTCTGCAAGTTGGCTAACAATTCTGAGAGCTTCCAGATATAGTTATAGGAATGATCATAAGTATGCAAAAACTGTAGAATGTTACCAGTAAGGGAGAGTCTATTTTTGTCCTTTGAAAACCCCAAAAAAGACCAAAAAGAAAAATAAAAGGCCTGAAGTCTAGAATTGAGACTCAAGTTGAATAAAAGTTTTAAGCAATATAGACTTTTCTGTGGGCAGAGAAAACTCTGTGAATTCACTTGGAAACTTCACACTTTGTAGTCAAGGATTGAGGGAGAGGGACAACAGAAGAGTTATGCCCCCACGGTGCTATTCCTACCAACATTAACTGAATCATCTGAAGCTCCCAGTTCTAGCAAGGCAGGTTGGAATTTCTAAATGAAAGGTCTTTCTCCTGAGGTTTCAGGTACTTTCACTGTGGATTGCAGCTTTATCACTGAAAATTCTATTTTCACAAATCTTTTGGTGGTCCCAGTTGGTAAGTGCAAGAAAGTCAAAACCCTTTACCCCTCACTTTAGGAATTTTATAAGAAAGTGTTATTAAATTCTGCCAGCAGATGAAGGTGTACAGAGATTGAAGAGAATGAGAGATGAGAAGAAGGAAGCATATATCATACTGGAATGTTAGTATATTATATGATGTATATGTGGCATGATGGTTCCAAGGACAAGCTGTATCAGTTGAGAATTCACAAGCATTTGGGGCCTGATGGGATTCATCCCAGAGCACTGACGGAGTAAGTGCATGTGATGGCAGGATGATGCCTCTCAATCATCTATAAAAGATTTTGGAAGTTTGGGGACATACCCATTGACTGGAAGCTAGCCACAGGTATTCCAATTTACAGGGAGGGCATGAGGAAATACATAGGAAACTACTGAATTGTTAGTTTATCCTCAGTTCCTGGACAAATTGTGTGGAAGATCATACTGGGAATTATCCAAAGGCATTTAAAGAACAATGCAGTCATCAGGCACGGTCAGCATGGGCTTAAAAAGGGAAAGTCCTGTTTAACTGATTTGATGACTATGGGATGAGCAGGTTCACAATGTGCTGGGTGAAGAACTGGCTGAAGGTCAGAGAATCCCTTCCCTTCCCTTTCTCCCAGCTAAAATCAGGACTTCTGGACTACTGGTGTTCATACAACTAGAAAAGACACTCTATCCAAAGTGTTTGCATCAACAGAAGACATATTACTGAAAGCAGTATATTAGTCCTATTTTGCAAATGAAGACCTCGAGTATGTACAGAGATGAAGGGCTTGTTTTTAATACCACTGTTAATGCTTTTAATTTATGCAGGTTCATCTGGGGCCAGGTCTGGTTTTGCATCTACTGAATAACTATTTCAGCATCTCATTAACACACAATCAGCCCTGCTTGCACTGAGTTGCTATTCAGTAGCTGTTTATTTCCTGTTTCTCTCAGAAAAATCACCTGCCCTACTGAGGCAGGATATTACCATCTAATCCTGTCACATGCAGCTCCTGTGGCAGAACAGGGAACTGAACCCAGACTCAATCCCTGACTACTTCCTCACTCACAAGGTCATTTTTCCCTATGGCTGGTAATGGTGACTAAATAGTCATGGTAATGGTGACTAAGTTTGTTTTTGACTAAGTCATAGCTCAGTTCAGCTCCCATGCTCAGTTCATCTGCAATTAGTCAGCTTCACACAAATATTTACATGATACATAGGCTGGCTTGATTTTTTACTTCCCTGCTATAATAAAGGCCAAAATGACAAACTTTCATTTGCTTTAGCCTGAATGCAGTTTGACACTTCTGGCTGAGCGAGCTCCTTGGCACATTTCTGCTGAAATCTCACATGCACACGTGATCTATTGCAAGTGCTGAGTAAGCAACCATGATTTGGATCAAATACTGGGCCTGGGGCAACAGAAAACTGCATAGATTATCTAGTCCAGCTGCAAATTCACTTTCAAAGGTACATCTATAGCTGCCAGCCATACAGCAGCTTCTGTTCTCTCAACTACATTTCCTCTTGTTCATGTATTAACAGTTGGTTGCTTACCAAACTGTGCTCTTCAAGGAAAAATATCTGTTAATGTCTCAGTGGAGTCGTGACCAGGGTAATGAAAATCATTACTCATGAATACATTATGCAACAACTAAAAAAATAATCAATCAAATTGATATAATTGCCAAAGAACATTTGTTCCTTAATAAAAACAGCAATAAGAAATAGTACTGCACTTCAGCCTAGAAAAGTGGATGCAACTTTATCAAATTTAAGGTTTTGCCTCAATTTTTGTTATGATACTCGCTACAATTTGGTCAGTTTTGAGTTCTGAAGATGAACAACAGTTGCTCCTGAATTAATCTGGTGTCAAAGGGCATTTAAGAGGCAGGCAACAAGGAGCTAGATAATCATCACAGGCAGTTTCTAATGGTGACAACACTGAAAATGTGTTCCTTTCAGAATCATACTCACCACTTTGCAGAAACAGCATGTCCAGTAGTGTCACCACAGCTCTCTTCACAGAGAGCAGCAGGCACAACTTTCCTAAGGATTTCTCCTGGAGAAAGACAGTGAGAAACCTCAGAGAAGAAGAGAAAACAATTCTTCTCTCTCCTTGCTGCACCTGTTGTTTGGCACGTGTGGAATGTGTTATGGAGATTGTTTACTGAGAGTGATTTGTTAATTGGACTCTGCTGATGATTGCTTGGATTGATTGACCAATTAGGTCAAAGCTGTGCTGTGACTGTCTGGAAAGGGTCATGGGTTTTTCTTTCGTGTAATATAGCGCAGAATCTCTTTAATATAGTATAGTATTAGTGTAATATAGTATAGCTTAATAAAGCAATTGTTCAGCCTTCTGAAATCATGGAGTCAGAGCACGTTATTCCCTGGCTGGGGGCACCCTGCAATGATACAGCAGGACTAGGGAAATGATTGCTTCCCTGTGCTCAGCACTGTTGTGGCCACATCTCGAGTGCTGTGTCCAGTTCTAGGCCCCTCAGTTCAGGAAGGACATTGAGGTGCTGGAGGAAATCCAGAGAAGCCCATCAAGGCTGGAGAAGGGTCTGGAGAACAATTCTTATGAGGAGCAGCTGAGGGAGCTGGGGCTGTTTAGCCGGGAGAAACAGAGGTTCAGGGGGGTTCTGATCACTTTCTTCAACCACCTCAGAGTGGCTGGTAGCCAGGTGGGGGCTGGTCTCTTCTCCCAGGCAACCAGGACAAAGGGAGATGTCCTCAAATTTCTCCAGGGCAGGTTTAGATTGGAAAGATTTATATTAGGAATGTTTTCCTTCATGGGATTGCTGTCCGGCATTAGAGCAGGCTTTCCAGGTAAGTGGTGGAATCCCTGGAGGTATTTAAAGGGCATGCAGACATAGCTCTAAGGGACAGGGTTTAATGGAGGGCTTGGCAGTGCTGTGTTAGTGGTTGGACACAATGATCTTAAAGGTCCTTTTCAACCTAAATAGCTTGATGGTTCTACAAGAATATGATTTAAATTGCAAGACATCTCACTAGGTCAGTATCCTGATGTGTTAGGTGCTGTGCAGGATAAATGTAGCACCTGAACCCAAAGGCATAGACATAGAAAATAAAAGATAAGAATAAATAAATGTGAAGAGAATCTGAGTAGGTTAGTTGGAAAAAGAATAAGAAATGGAGTAACAAAATGAAAGCAATTGTGAAATTCACTGTTCCTTTCTTTGGACTACAATTATACAAAAAAACCCAACAAACCCTCTTAGAAATAAGCTATCTGAGAGGGAAAGCTGTTAAATAAAATAAAACCTATTCCTCATATGAATAATTAAACATATTTGTTTCATTCTTTTAGGTTTTCAGGCCACCAGATTTATCAAGCCTGTTGGTAAAGAAATAACTTTAATGTAAGAGCAAGGAACCAAGTGAGTCATATATAAATTAGAAAAAACTAAAATTGTGGTAAATTTTCTTCAGTCTTTTGTTGCCTAACATCAACTTTATGTCCCAGACAACATTAACAAAAAGAGCCAGCACTCTATATCCTGAGATGTAATTAAAATACACACAAAGCTCTGGGCCTATATACAAAATACACTGAGAAATTCATGCAAATGGGGAAAAATTCAGTACTACATTCTGAAAAAGCTTATTCATACCAGTAGTCCTCCGACACAAGAGCTTTATTCTTAATTTTCTCTTACCAAATTACTAGAGAAAGGGGTTTTGTGAAAAAAGCTGAAGGTCACACTACCAAGGCAATATTAAACTAAGGGGAAAATATGTTGCAGAACTGAAGGCATTAGCATTTAAACCAACCTGATTTAGATTATAGAGATGTAAAACTTGATCTTTTCATACAGTAAAGCTTCTTTTATTGTTACCAGCTGTAGCACTGCATCTTCCTGTTATAAATGCTGTGTTTACTCCGTTTCTCTGTGAGTAAGTTCCTGCTTGGCACAGAGCTGGAATTAGTGTCCTTATGTCCCTTTTCCCACCAATTGCCTACATTCAGAGCTTGCTGGGACAGGGCAATGAAGTGTTGAAGCTGGAGTGGATTCTGGCTCATCCTGGACAGGGAATGGCTCCTTTACTGGTGTAACCTAAGTCTAGATCCAGGGTAAAGAAGAGTCAGGTATCTGTGCTCAGAGCTGAGACAGCACAATACAAAAATTATTTAAATGACAGGTGTGAGAGCAGCAGCTCCTAGTGCTGTAAGTTTTCCTGTTCAGTGTCAGGAGGGGGAGAACTGTGTGGCAGGAGAAGGAAAGGGTGATGCTTTGCCTGCTGGCTCTGTCATCCCTTCAGTCTGCCCAGATGCTCATAAAACCTCAGCCTGATGCACTGAGGCTGCCAGCTCTCAGCTTTTCTCCTCACTAATATTTCAGTGTTATCCCGTGGCATTATCTCACTGTGTTTTTGTCTCTGGCCTGATACATTATAGCCTTGTGCTAAACTTTGTCCAAAAGAATCTGCTTTACTGTGTGAAAACAGTCTGTCAGGACAAAGGACCCATGCCAGCTCAGTACAAAAATACCTCTTTTAACTCAGAGATGCATCTTCTAACGATTTAAGCTCAAGAATTCAAAGTCATTCTGTGTTTCTCTAAAAAGAACAAAACAAACAAAACAAAAAAAAAATCTCAATCATTGTTTAAATAACCCTTTATTAAATAGCTGAGAAACTGGCAAAATGCCAGATTTTATTATAGATCCTAAATGACTGTGGCTAATTTGTGAGGAGATAGGCATTCTATCATCTCCCCTGAGCATTATCTGAGTTCACTGCCTTATTTGGTTGTAGTTTATAAGCTATAATGTTATTTTAGCTTGAAAACAGGGAGAAGAAAAATGACCATAGCAATCTGGGTATGCATTTACCAGCTGCCCTGCAGATAAGATAGGTAATTCTGGCAACCTTTGTCTTCTTGTGACCACATTTTAAAGTAAAATATATCTACTGTAAAGTACACATATCTCTGATGAAGTGTGGTTTTGAAGGAACCGAGAAGGTCAGTTGTAATTTGATGTCATATTATGCCATATGTTGACTTAAGAAATCAGAGGTGTAAATAATTTAATAAGGTTTCTGTAAGGTGTACAAGAGAGGATATTTCACTATGAAAACTCTGCAGGAAGCTTCAAAATACATTACCAAAGTAAACACTGATGCACAGGTAAAATGCCTTTTGAAGAAATTTTCTGTAAGTATTAACTAGTGTAAAGAAGCAGTCATTTGCACAGAAAAGCATGATTAAAAATTGTTTGAGATAACAAAAAGGTCTAGTTAGGGGAAACTTTAATTTCCTTTTCTTTTTTTTTCTTTTTCTTTCCCAGTTAAATTGGAAGAACTAACTCCTACACTCCAAAGCAAGTACCTACAAGGCATCTAAATCCCAGTAAGTCCTGTAGATAGCTGGAGCAGTAACTGCTTATTCAATATCAAAACTTGATGCTGAACAGGGTGCCATGTGCTCAGCTGCTGATGGAACTTGAAGGATGTGACAGCTGCCCTTCAAAACACAGTTATTTAAAGTATTTTTGGAAGGGTTGGTGATGTATGAGGGATGTTTTACTCCTTATCCTTGTGGGTACATGTAAGAAGTTGTGAGCAGTGGTGGTGGAGAAGCCAGGAGGAACACAGTGCAAAGTGTCTTGTGGAAATGGTCCTGACCTGTGCTGGAGGATCAGGTGTCTGTGAATGTGTGGTTTCATTCATTCATGCTCTACTGGGGTATTTTTCTTCAGAATTAAATAGAATCCATCCTTTCTGGAGACAAATAATCATTTCAATGCATCACAAAGTATTACCCAGTTACCTCAGCTCTGAGACATGTACCTTGTTTTTTATTAAAAATATGAAGCTTGAATTTGAAGACACACACAGGGGAATAATACAATAATTTCCTTACTAATTTGATACATTTTTGTTTTAAAAAAATCACTGTATCTTTTCATCAGATTAGCTTTGCACCAGGCCTAGATCTGTTTTTTTCTGCAATGAAGAGCACTATAGCACTAGTTATTTCCTCTGCAGGAATGCACTCATATAGTCATGAGAAAACACGAAAGCTGGGCATTTGATTGTGTCTTCTTTGGGGCACAAAGGCTGGGTTTGAGGTCTGAAGCATTCATAGGTGACATCAGCAGTTTCTCATATGCTGGGTTAAGAGGCCATATATTTAAGTAGCCTTGTATTTAAAATGTACTCTCTGAATTCTGAAAATGACCTGCATGGAAAACAAGACTGAACTCATGATCAGTGCTGCATCCTTTGCAAGAGCCAGAGGTGCTGAGGGAAGTGAGAGGAGATTAGTAAAAAGACAGATTTCATAACCATAGCGTGAACCTAATTTTTTATGAGGTCTCCATCCATCAGCCTAACTTCAATGTCTTCTTAAGGAAAAAACAGCACTTGATGTCTGACACAGCAGATTGACATCCCTTAAAGCTTTCTTTAAGCACTGAGCTGTTTCCCTCTAACAGCAGGAGCTGGAGGGAGTGTTTGAGGTCCTGCTTATTGCTCTGCTCGTGGGAAAGAAGCAAGTCCATATGCTGCTGACCAGGTGGGAATTTGTATCACCCTCTGAAGTGTAGGTATGATAAAAAAAATGAGTGTATAATTTGGATAGGATTTAAAGTATACATTTAAATGCAGCACTTGACTTGTATTTTGCCTTTTATTCTTGGCCAATTCTAATGTGTGAAGAGCACCAGCAGTGAAATTACATTTTGTGTACACATTGATGGGGGGAGAACTTATCAAAAGAACATGTTTCTGGCAAAGCAGACCTGCTTAGCTTAAACATTAAATATGTGAAAGGGGTTTCCTGGTATTTAAAATATTATTTAGAGATGTACAATCCTATGGGCTGTGAGCTGCTTCCACCACTACTTCTGAATAGAAGGAATAATTGCAACACTTCATAACTCTTGCATTGAGTCAAACCTGAATAATTCCCACTCAGGATCCCTGAGCCACTGCAGATGAGCAGAGGTGTCCCCAGCCCAGCTTTTCTGTGCTATTGAGTAAAAGCTGCAGAAGCAGCTGAAACTGCTGTAGTGCACAAAAATCCTAGGATTCACCTTCTAGCCACAGAATTCTTACCCTCATAGGTGCATATTTTAAAAAAGTTAGTTCAAGGAGACTCTTCAGTCCTCTGGTGCTTAATTTGTAGTCCTGAACTTTGCCTCTATATCATGCCATTGACATAAGCTTAGGTATGGCAGTCACAAAGCCAGAGAGGCAGGAGGTTTGTAGGTGGCCTAAAGTTTCCCCAATCTGTACTGCACCAACACATTTTAATGTATAATTACTTAATTTGTAGTTAAATTTTACACATGCATACCTATGTATACATGTGTAAATTTGAAGGTCTAGTGTTAAATTCTTAGACTACTTTGAAGTGCATTTGTTGTGATGGTGGAATAAATTGAGAAAATTGTCTTTCACACTTTCAGTTGTTGGCTGTTTGCAGTGCTTAGTGCCCAATCCTCAGAGAAGGAATCCTGTCTGACACAGGGCCAGCTGCCCTATGTGCACTCAGGTCATTTGTTACAGCACCCACATTTTCACAAGCCAGCCTGATTCCAATGCTATTGCTAAGTTGCAAGGGAAGATTCGAGCCTGTAGGCTTTGATCTCTACCTATGCAGAGATATATCAGTTAAGAGTGCAAAAAATTCCTATTCTTAATATAAATGTTCCACATTTTCCTGAAAGGTTCACTGAGGAACTGAGAAATTATTGGACTTGTGATATATTTGCCATGAAGGTGACTTGCACCTGAACATGTGTCTGAGACATTCTAGGCACTGATTATTCTGCTATAAAGCATGTCCATATGCATGGCCAGGTTTTTCAGATACACAGAATTTGCTCTGATGTGGCTGCTAGACATCTGGAAATCCTGGACACCTGACTAGACTTCAAATTCAACCTGGCTAAAATAGCCAGGGAAAAATGAAGGTTTGTCTGAGAAGCCTGGCTCTACAACATCTGCCTTGATATAGCTTTACCATAAGAAACCAAAGAGTAAAACAGAAATATGTAAACAAGAGTACAAAACCCCACATTTTTTTAATGTGTGAAAATTATTCTTCCTGTGAGAAGGCTTATCTTCCTCGGGAAACTGGCATAAACTCTACTGTGACTCCCCAAGGGATCTACTGATATCAGCAAATCCACCCAATAGCAGTCACTTAAGGAGCTCCTCGACATTTTCCAGAGTCATTTGAGCTTCTGGGATTTTCAGTCTGAAATCTTGTTTCCAGACATCTGACCCCTGGATACTGTTCAGCCTTGAAAATGTTAATTTTGAACTCTGAGACTCTCTTTAGCAAGGCTACTAGAGGACTCCTGTACAGCAACAGTAATCACCATTTCTCTCAGAGTGGAATCAAAGACTGCCCGATCAGTCTGGTGCAAGGCAGTGTTTGTGTATGAGTTATAACTAATGAGGAATTGAAAGAGAATTGTTTCATTCCCAGGTTAAGCACTGCTGGCGAAATTAGCAAATGTGATTCCTTTTTTCCCTCAAGGCATGAAGCTGGAGAAAAAAGCAAGACAAGAGGGAAGCAGCTTCTGCATTTTTCTTCTAATCAGCCATGCGTATTAGCGTATAAGGCAAGACAGGAAGGTAATATGAGAATCAGGCAAGCAGCCAGATGACATTGTGTAAAGCATCTTTGTATAACTGCCAGCTAGTGTCTTATAATATTGAACACTGAAGTTTCTATTTAGCAGTGTTGATTGAATGGTGGGAAAAAAAAGTCCAGGCAAGGATAATGTCTGTAATCAGCACTGCACGATTGCCATTGTCTATGCTTGGTATACTTAATGGAGAAGCTAATTACCATGTGTTCATTTTTTATTACGTTTACTATATTGCATAGAGAAGTAATATAATTTTTTTCCCTCCATGGGTTTATAGAAAATAAACAACACAAACAAAACCATGATGGATCCCCCTCTCCACCCCCAACCCTAATTAATTCTCATTAGGGCCACCGTTTTTATTTCCAAGAGGAAGTCAGAAGGCGAGGATAGCATGCCTGATGAGCTCCCTAACCTAGCCCTGTGTGTGCTTGGACTGGGCTGCTGATGGTTTGAATGTGACAGGAAGGAAACTGCACAAGCCCAATGCACAGTCGTTTCATTTAACTTCTCTGAGACACATTCATATACCTACCATTTCCCATGCAGCTTTACAAAAATAAAAGGGCAAAGTACTCCTGAAAAGTAGTGGACTGACAACTTCTTTCTGCATGTCTGGAAAAGAGCAGTGCTGTGGAGGCACACCCCAGGAATGACATGACAGTGCCCTAAAAATTTTTAACTCAGTCTTAGAGTAGTTAGGTGGGAGAATGTTGGTCCCCCTGTGATCCTCTGACCCTCCTCTGTGCCTGTCTGGTGCAAACCATCTGGCTGAGCTCACCCACCTCTGGGCTGCTGTTGTGGGGCATCAGCACAGGCAGAGGGCCCTGCAGGACAGCACCTGCAGCAATGCCTCCTTCTAACCATGCCCTCATGGGCTGAGCCCACCCTTGGGTCAAAGCCTTCTGCTCCTGGAGGGAAGAAAGCACCCACATCTTCAGCAGGTGTCTTGGACACCAACCAAGGGACTCTGGGCTCTTGGTAGGACTTTTCTTTGTGTAAAATATGTGAACAGCTACTGTGAGAGGGACTGGAACTTTGCCCCAAAGGTAAGCTGGGAGCTTGTCTATTGACTCCTTCTTCCCTGCTCACCTTTCCAATGAATAATTATTCCATGAAATGTGAGCACAGAGGGCCTTTGAATTGCCTCCGTGTGAGTTCATACCTCACCTAAAGTCAGTGTATGATTTTCAGTGACAACTGTGCCCACAGGGGCCTGATTTTTAAGTGTGTTTGGGAACCACAAGATGGTGGTGGTGATACCAAGTAGGATGTTTCTGAAGCGACTTTGTCTCCCTAACTTTTGTTGGAAAGCAATTCTGTACAATTCTGAGAAATGTCTGATTTGCACTGGAGGGTTTTTTGAGGTGTTAGCATAACCTCTGCCAAACTAATGTGACACTGTTGAGTCCCATGAATTGCTGCATGGCCCCTGGGAGAGCTTTGGATTCTGCTCAGGTCCTGTTACTCTTCCTGATAGGATCGAGCTCCACATTCATGCTATGTTTAGAGAATGCACAAGGTACAGTGTCCAGGGACCTGAGCAGCAATTTTCAGATGCTGATTAGACTGATATTAACACAAAAGTACAGCTAAAAAAATGTCACTCAAATTGAACTGAGTTCTGATTTTAACAAGCAGGTTCACAAAGTCTGGTCCTCCCACGCTGAAGTAAATAGGAAGATGTTACTGTATTTATAGACTGGATTTCAGAAGGCAGAAACAGCTAATGCACTCTCTTTATTAGGCATGTTCCCTAGTGCCTGAAAATTGCTATATATTTCAAGCCTTATTTAATTTTTAATATAGCAACCTGTTACGCAATCAGATATATTTTGAGGGAAACTTATTATTGCATCTTGGAGTCTGACTGGTTTCCCTGTAAGAGTTCAGCAAGCTATTACATGTGGCTTTTATGGACAGGATCTCCTCTCCTTTTCTCCTGCCAAAACTGAAATTAAAATATCCTACTCAAACTATATTAAGCAGAAAGAGGTCAAGTCTGAGAGAGTGGTGAGTAAGGAGACAGATTACTTCTCTACTACACAGAGAGGGAGTGAAGACTTCCCCATCTACTAATGAAGATTTTGAGGTAAAAAATTGGTTGTTCCCCAATATGGACCTCTAGTGCTGCCACAAAGTTAGGCAAGGTAAGAAGGAAAGACCAGATGAAGATAAAGCACTTGATAAAGCATTTCAGTGCCTGTGAGACATGACTAGAAGGTCTCTAAAGAGTTTGGCTGCTCCTAGGTTCATAAATCTTAAAACCATGAAACTGAGATGTGTAAGACAGACCTGGACAGGCATCCTAAATTTCTCTTTTGCCCTCTTATGCTGTGGGAGATGGGATTTTGGAGGGAGAGGTTTAAAGATAATCCACATTGCAGGTGCAGTTCTATTTACATCCATTATAAATAAGCTTTCTCATAAAAATGAAAGTTAAATATTTGAGAGAAACTTACAGCAGGCTTGTCTCTGAATCAATGTGTGCTCTGGTGCTGAACAGAGGGTAAACCTTACCAGGAGTCAGCTTCACCCATCCAGAGAGGGGAGGAGCAGGAATCACAAGCTTCAAAAGAGGGACACAAATCTTTATGATTGCAGGGCATCTTCCCTAAGGTGGTAGGTGCTGTAAGGGAGCAAACCCTCCTGCTTTTCCTTAGACTTTCATTTGATTTTTATTTCTTTTCTAAGAAACCATAAGGGTGTTTTTTTCCTGAGGTTTCTGCCTGTAGATCTGCATGATCTACAGGCTACTTACAAATGTTCTTAAGGCAGTAAACCCACTGCCTGAGAAACCAAGTCAGTGTCCACAGGTAGGACTCACTCTGAGGTGTGGCCCTGTTTTACATTCTTAGTGTAATCTTCTGCTTCCTAAGTACTTTAGCTGAGAGAAAGAATCAATTGAAATGTCTTTTCTGCAGGTGGAATTTCAAGTTTTTGAAGAAATGGACATTTTCACATATAAAAGATCTGCTTTTACTGAAAAAGATTTCTTCCAAGAAAAAATAAATCAAAACAGGGAAACAATCTCAGCACTCTGTAGTTCTGTTACAGAACATCAGCAACTTAATTGTGTGTTTGGACTGCAGTGATAACAAAGGACATATTGAAGAAAACAGTGATAAAATTATAGAAGTACATGTGTTTGGAACTTTTATGAAGGAATAAGCTTTCAGACGGTCACTTTTCCAAGTCTGTTGTCAAAAAGGTGCTCTCAGCATGTCTTCTGAGCTCTTCTGCGAGGTGTACAGGGAAAACAAATGAATAAAAAGCTTAAGGAAATATATCATATGGCCTATTTAGGCACAGTAGTAGGAAAACTTAGCCTGAACTACATTCACAGGACTGTTTTCTGTATTCAAAATAAGTTCAGAATTAGTTCTCTTTAACTATATCACAGTATGCAATGCATGAACACCAATTCAGTACAGTATTTAATTTTTCCCTGTGGCTTTTCTTATCTTTACTAATTTTAGATAGTGTTTTCATCAAGATATTCAGTTTGATGTAGCCAAAACTTGTAGCACCTCCCACAGATGCTGGTAAATGTTTTGCATTCAAAAGCAAATATATGTCTTGCACCACTTCTCCTGTCCTCTTTCTCTTTATGAGATAGTTTTATAGTGTAACCTAATATGCAGAAAAGTACTGAAATAGAAGAGGAAATTTAGTGATTTAGTGTGGCATTTGTGGCAGGGAATCCAGAGGTCACAGATCTCAGTTTGAATGTCCATTCAGTCCACCAGACTGGCAGCAGACTGAACCATTGCAGGTAGACTAAGCACCTAAATGAGTGATGTATTTACCTTGCTCTTTGTCATGCCCTTTACCCTCCATTGGCTCTGGTGACTCTTCACAGGTAGATGCTTTGGTCGTGGCACAGGTTTCTCAAATCCCCTCTCACTAAGGGCTGAGCTTGGTGTGGCATTTGGGATGGGCTGAGAGCACACAAGCGAGCTGCACTGGCACAATCACTTATTAAGGTGTGGTGGCAATTTGGACTGAAGATCACTCATCATCCTCTCTGATCTAGAAGCCCAGCACAGACATACTCAGGAGGATTGTTTCTTCTTTGTTACCACAGACAGGAAGGCTTGCCTTTGCAAGGTATTAAAGGGATACCGAGCTCTGATACAAAAAGACAAAAAAAAACCCCAACAACAAAACCTTCCTCAATAAGAAAAAAAAATAAAAAATCACTTCAATTACAAGTGATCTGGCCATTTGAAATTTATGGCCCACACTAGGTTTGATTTTCCACTCTCTAAGGTCTTGCTAGTGCTGCAAGACATGTTTTTAATCAGATTTCAAAACAAATGTGGTTTATTATAGAGCTGGTATTTTGGAAAGGATTAGTTCTGCTCTGTCACTTCTGCATCTATTAAATTTTATTCAGTCATCATGCAACCAAGAATACTGTATCTTATGGATATATTTTAAGGCAGTAAAGTGGTGCTCACTAGTGGTCCCATTAGTGGAAAGTGTTGAATCTAGTGCATTTCCAAGCACTCCACTCTAATCTTTCTACCTCTATGTATAGAAGACATTAATGTGTTGTTTTAATTTGAGACTCAGATGCTCAAAAAGCTCTCATCAAGAACAATTTCTAGGCCATGCAAGATAGAGGAGATAAAATAAAGCACTAAAAATAAATAATTCAGGACAAATTTTATTCATTATGCCATGTTTTCTGTGGGCAATGGTTTGTGTAATTTCTCCTGCAGTGCCAAACTGAACAACATCTCCTTATGAGGGAGCTTAGCTTTTTGCTTCACAAAAAATGTTTGATTTATGTACTTGAATCCTTTTATCAAGTTAAGTTTAAATCTGTCTGACTGTCTCTCCTTGTTTCTATCACCTTAAAAAATGTGGAAGAAACCTCTCCCTTCCACAGACACACCATTTCTCAAGCCTCTCTTAGGAAAGGAATGCTTCATTTCTTTGCTGTTTAATCAAACATATTTTGTTTGCATTGCTTGCAAGGAACTTGGAAAAACAGATTTGTTGCCAGTGTGAAATAGTGAGTTCCTTTGAAGTTATAAACTTCTGGCCTAGTCTGACCTCCTTTTCACATGAAATTTACCTTGCATGGAACTTACATGCCTTCCTTTGGGTAGGGAAATTGCTTGTGTTTTAAAATATGCTGGCTAGCACATTTCTGATTTTTTATAACTTAATATGATTACTAATCATATTAAATGATAAATTATTAACAGTCAGAATATAAAGTAATTCTGTCTTTTCCCAGAGAGGTTCAAAGTAATTTTGAATATTCAGAGTTACTGATTTTATTCTGCCTGCTTGTGACTTCCTACTTTCATTCTTCTTTTGTTGCTCAAGTACTTTTGTTATCTTCTGGCACCAAAAGCCATCTGAAGCTTGTTCAGATATGGCCTATAGCAAATTTCTTACCAGCTAAGTAGAAAAAAAATGACCTTCTACAAAGATGGAACTGGAAATTTTAGGGTCAATAGCAAGTTCAGAGCCAGAGCAATACTTGGTGTGGGGGTTGAGCACTGTTTAAGAAAGAAAGTCAGAGAAAGCAGAGTCAAGAGACTGAACAGCAGAAAGCATTGATGATCATTCCTTTTGGGCCTGCTGGTGGATGGTGGGACCTGGATTTCTGCTAAGTCTGTGGCTCTGACTGTTGATTTCCAATATCATCTGAGAAACACAACATTGCAAGGACCTCAGTATTAATTGCACAGACCAAAAAAGAAGAAGTAATTGCAAAGAGATGGGACATTTTCTTAATGAGACAAAGAATAGGATAAAAGAGATTACACTTTGCTCTTTGGCCAATGCCACAGTAATGAGTTTTCTGCAGAGTAAAAGGAAAGAGGAATGTATAGCTTCTACTCAACAAAAGCCTCCTAAAGACAATTCCGTCCTCATTACAGTTTCAATAAAACAGTAACTTCCACTGTCTGTCCAGACAGAGAAAATGAAGCATTTCTAAAGGCTTGTCTGTATCAGGGAAAATGGCATCTAACCAGGTCCTGGGGTCACACTTAGGAAGAAATTAAATTACTTCAGCTCTAAGCCTTGCATCAGACTGGATACATATGGTGGAAAGCTGGTCTCTTCACTGGAACTGATTCAGGGAAGAAGAATTCTGACATCTGGGTCAAGATAGAAACAGGTAACAGTTTGTGCCATTGTATCCATCCTCCCAAGAGTATTTTCCTGTGTTCAGTTATTCTTGATCTTTGAGGAAACATAAGATTGTTGGATTTTTGTTGTGAAGATTGTAACACAGGAACAGCCTCAGGATAGTTTCTTTGTCTCACTCTTTCACTCAACCTCTTTAACACAAGCCAATACCTTGAGCAGGACTGCTCCCTTGGTACTCTGACTGAAACTGTGTGAATGCTGCTGTCCAGACAGAGTTTCAGTGAACCAGTAGTCAGAGTGTAAATAAACCCAGTCAGGAGCAGTGTGGCTCTTAAGAAGGACCTCAATAAATTGGAGAGAGATGGGCAGAAAAGAGGTCTGTAGTTCAACCAGGGCAAGTGCAGGTTCCTGCACCAAGGGAAGAATAACCCCAGGCACCAGCACCGGCTGGGGGCTGACCTGCTGGAGACCCCAGCTCTGCAGAGAAGGACCTGGGGGTCCTGCTGGACAGCAAACTGTCCCTGAGCCAGGAGTGTGCCCTGGGAGCCAAGAGGGCCAATGGTACCCTGGGGTGCATCATGGAGAACATTGCAGGCAGGACGAGGGATGGGATCCTGCCCCTCTACTCAGCGCTATTGAAGCCACATCTGCAGTGCTGTGTCCAGTTCTGGGCTCCTCAGTACAGGAGAGACATGGAGCTCATGGAGCAGGTCCAGCAGTGAGCAATGAAGATGATGAAGGGACATGAGCATCTGTGTCATGAGAAAAGGCTGAGGGAGCTGGGCCTGTTCAGTCTTGAGAAGAGAAAACTGGGAGGGGTCCTCATCAATGTCTGTCAGTATCTGAAGGGAGGGTGGCAGGAGGATGGAGCCAGGTTCTGCTCAGTCCTTCCAAGCAGTAGGACAAGAGGCAATGGGCAAAGACTGATTTGCAGGAAGTTCCATCTGAATATGAGAAAGAACTTTACTGTGCAGGTGACCGGAAAAGGTTGCCCAGAGAGATTGTGGAGTCTCTCTCACTGGAGATATTGAAGAACCATCTGGATGCAGCCCTATGCAATGTGCTCTGGGATGGCCTTGCTTGAGCAGGGAAGTTTGACTGGTGACCATCTGTGGTCCCTTAAACCTCATCCATTCTGTGATTCTGTGAAGAAAAATTCACTTTCCTCTTCTAGTGTAGAAAAGAGATGGATATGCAACACTTTGCTCATGAAACCTTCTCTTGAAGGACTAGAAAAGAGTTGGCAAAGTCCACCAGCTTTTAGATGTCTTGTCTCTTACATCTTTTCTCACTCATTTCTTTCTGTTATACCTGATCCTTAAAGATATGGATGTTCACCTTCTTGATGACAACGGTTCAGTCCTGAGAGCTACCAATATTGACTTTACAAGGCACATCCACCATGCCCCAAATGACAGAGTCCATCACCCTTATCTTTTGTTAAACAAGTCAAAGAATGGTAATAGAAAGAGTTTTTCCTAAATCTTACAACACAGAATTTCTCCCTTGGCATTTTGAAAATTACTGTAATTTTCCCAAAGACTGTAAGCATAACAAAGACATAATTGGGGTTTCCCAACAGGCTTAAAAATAGGCCTGCTGGAGTACAAGTTAAGATTTTTTTTATTCTAGGGTTAAACTGAAAGACATTTTTTAAGACAGAGACTGGAAAACCAGTGTGGAAAAGCTGCATTTACATACTGGACATTGTAATTATAGGACTGGTACTGTAAGTTTGCCATACAGAAGACAGAGGAGAAATCTATTCTCTTCCATTTGTCCTCAGTTGTTGCCCTGAATAATGTGTCCATTAAAAAAGAAACCCAGCTGAAGAGAGCCCAAAAAAGAACAGTAAAAAAATATCAGATAATCAAGTAACATGGCCTGTGTATACATTAAGATAATATGTTTTATACAGGCAGGAGAGAGCATGATCGATGTGGGACAAAGTAGCAGTCTTTGAATAACTGAAAAAGTTATTACAAAGAGAAAACAAATTAACTAAATTGGCTGCAAAGAAGATTGAAGTTGAATGTAGGAAATAAAACCAAAGAGGCTAGTAAGAGAATCTTGTTCAGTGGGGGAATGTAAAACTTAGTCTGATCAATACACACTTAGTCTGGTCAAAGTGTAAACTTAAGCCTGTTTCTGAGGAGGGAGTAGGTGGCCACTTGTGGTCCCTTCTTTCTGGCAGGTTTATGACCCAAAGTGGCAGCTGGAGAACTGAATTAACAGGCACCTTCCAAAATCACCTCCAGGAAGTGCTTTTTTGATCAATCATCTCGAAATACTGCTGCTGTTGTATGACACTGATGTGGCATTTACTTTCTGTCACTGACTCAAACTCCATGATTGCTCCTAGAAAAGTGTGCTCTTGGAGGACAATTTTGTTTTGATTCCAGAAATCCAAAGGAAGGTCTTGTTTTAAGTTCCATAAATGCTTATAACTCGTTTTAATCTGGCTTTTGAACCAGCTGAGATATGACTCTTGCAGGAGTTACTCCTGGTACTTGTCAGCAGAGGAAACACAAGAACAGGACTGGTGGGCATTCATCAGAAAAAACAAAGCAGTTGATTGCCATAGCTTATGAGGAGGCAGTGTCACAGACCCAGATATGGCAGTCGAGTGTCTAGTCTGGCAGGTATGCCCTTCTGCTGAGAAAATTGTAGTGGAATAAGAAATATGGGGTCTCCTAGTTTGCATCCAGATCCAGCATTTGGGTAACAGTGATGACCATAATATTAAGCCATAGTTGATTACAGTGATGCACTTACTGCAACTGGTCTTGTTATATTGAGGTCTCCCATTGCAAATCCCCACAGAGCTTTATAAAGGAAATAGCATTTTCAGGCTTTCTAAGCTGTTGTCCCTTTAGCACACAGCTCTGTAGACTCATACACTTCTCTGTAACCATTGGT
The DNA here is from genome assembly GCF_037042795.1 of Molothrus aeneus. NCBI lineage: Eukaryota > Metazoa > Chordata > Aves > Passeriformes > Icteridae > Molothrus > Molothrus aeneus. The sequence goes on along the minus strand of NC_089649.1, from coordinate 59,237,346 downwards.
ATACAAGAAGAGTTAAGGTTTTATTAGGCCAACCATTACAATTGGTAGAAATTATTAGGCAGTATTAGGCAGAAATTATATAGGCAGTAAATTCTTTCAGGCTGACAAGCCCTCAGCTGGTTCTGAGGAATAAAGACTTTTTCCTTCAGATATGACACTGAAATTATGAAGTATCTTTAGGCCTATCAGTCACTGTTTTGCAAGCTGATGTCAAGGAAATATTTTAAAGGTATTGTTTTTTGCTTTCCCAGGTAATATTCAGACTGATAATGTATTTTTGTCCTTTGATTTGAAAAGGGAGAAAATAGGCCAAATACCTCCCATCTGTATTTGCTTCTCCATTAGCATGTGTTTGCTTCTCCATTAGCATTTTGCTTTCTTCCTAAATCACTCGCAGGTCTAGTGCTGCCCTAACTGCTGAGAAAAGATGGGCTGGAGAAATCAGCAGGTGATGAGGGAAGCACTTAAAGGTGATGGGCTTCTGCTTCAAAAAGCACTTGCATAAATAAATCTGCATCAGAGGGGAGAGGGGAAATGAAGCTCAAAATCTGTCTGTCTGCCTGCACTTGCCAGGACCATGGTAGTGTTACTGCTGAGGGGGAACAGGCAGAAGTGATTCTGCTTTTCTCTCTGCTCTTTGGACATGCCATGGGAAGCCAATGAGTCCATTCAATAGAAAACCTGGTGAACACTGGCATTCCTTTTGCCCACGAGATCCCAAATACTGAAAGAACACACTAAAACTTAATAGGCCCTCAAGCCCTGCTGATGTCAGATGATCTCTGACCTCCCAGGTTTTCCTCCATCAAAGTCATTGCTCAGCCTCTGGCATGTAAAACACTTTGCAGGAAGGTTGTTTCAACATAACCTCTCGTATTCTTTACAAAGCTGGGTGGTTTAGATGGCAGAGCATGCACTGAGGTCTCTGGCTGCATAAAGCCATCAACCCTTGTGGAAGCAACAGATGGAGGGAGGTGAGCTTGGAACTGCTCCATATAGAGCAAAAAACTACAGAAGATGCAAATGGCATGGGAAAAAAGACATGATCAGGGACAATTCAAGTATATATGACAACAAAATTATTATTACAGCAAAATCCAGGTGAAGGGAGATGATTAATAATGATGTTAGTGTGCAAGACAAAGAGAAGTAGGAAGCAGGAGGTGCAAAGGACCAAGGGAAAAATACTAGGATTGTTCTGCAAGCTGGCATCATGCTAGATGTAAAGGGGTACTCTAAAGACACCAAGAATAATTTAACTAAAAAAAAAAAACAAGGGGAAGATTTTCAGATCTGGACTGGAAGAAATGAGTCTGATCTGGAGAACACCAGATATCAACAAATTAATTAATCAGGTAGCAGAGCTGATGTAAGCATGCCATCGATTAGTCTTGGCATTTATATCATACTGAACACCATCACAGAACAGGATTTCAGTTGTCTGAGTTCCTAAAATATTTCCTTCAGGCTGTACATGATTCTGCATTTAAAGAATAAAAAGAGCAGGCATTTTTTTTCTTTTTTTCTTTTTTTTTTTCTTTTTTTTTCTTTTTTTCCTGAGCTTTGAAGTAAGGTAAAGTCACTTCATTTAGTTTCTCTCCCATGGCTCCCTTCTGGATGGCTTTTAAAATATACTTTCAAAAGTACTGAGGTTTAATGATCTGACACTGCTCCCACTGAAGTCACTGTTGAAATTCCCCTTGACTTCAGGTTTTAAACAAGCTAATGAATAGGCTGAAAAATAAGTACAAAATATGTGAAATTGAAGTTATAACCAACAGGAATTTTAATTTCAGTTCCAGTAGAACAAGTTTTAAAATAAAAATAGAAGCCACAATTCCCATTTCCTAGATGGCTGCCTGGATGCTCAGATTCCTGGTCATTCTGATATCAGCATTGTGACCACTTATTTGCTCTCTGCCAGTCAATCAAATACAGAAGAAAAGGTCTTGCTTTAAGTTAAGGAGAGAATGAGACATTTTTGTAATAACAAAAAAATTGCAGTGCTGAGCAAACCACTTCCACCGGCTCCCTTTTTGGTCTACTTTTGTTCACATGTGTCCTGGCAGATGAAAGCAGATTTATGGGGCAGAAAACACATCAATATAACAAACTACTATTTTGATCAAAACAACATTTCAGTGTGCAACACCCTTCAAAAAACAGGTTCCTTTACCTGCTGTCTTCATGTTGTTCAATATTGATAGCAATAAATGCAAGATATATTAAAACAGAGAAAGTGGAACAAAAAGCCCCAAACTTTCTAAAAGCTCTGGATTTCTAATTTTCAAAATAATAAATGAGGCATCACCCCTGAAGTACAGATGAAACAGATCTTACAGGGAGACTTATTACTACCTTGTTTTTCAGTCCATGTAAAGACCACTTGATTAGTGAACCTCTTTCAGGCAGTTATCTAATTTACTCTTTCTCAGTTGTGTGGCCAGGTTTACAGTTGTGATGAGACATCCATCTGCACTTTTCAAATTACTTTTCTCTGATTACTCACAAGCACACATCAAGTTTGGGATGCTTATGGATGATTGCATATGGACATTTAAAGATGTAAGAAACAAGTAATGACCTTTTAGTAAGATTACTGCCTTCCAAATGGACATAAGTCAGATTCAGTACCTCTGCTCCTTTTGGCTGCTTGTGCCTATCAACCTGCATATTTTTCATGAAAAATTTCATCTGTCTGCTGTGAGCCATGAATTAAGAAAGAGGAAGACAGCTTTCTTCTGTCTTGGATGGGTAGTGAGTCAAGGAAAGGAGAAGCCCAAAAAACTGCAAGAGCATGATACAAAACAAGAGGAGTAAGTGTGCTGGATGATTTTTTCATCTTTTTAAATACATGCAAAGAACTATAAAAAGTCAATAATGAATAGGCTGAATAAATAGTTGCATGCAGGTTTCATGCCATTGCCTCATTAAGGCATCTGCTGATATTTACCAGCTCACAACAGCAGAGTTAATGCAAACTGTGTAATTTCTTTCCATATTACCCTTCCAAATAATAGACATTACTCTTAATGGGAATATCACAGAAATGAAAAGCCAATAGTAAGTGAAAATTTCACAGTGTTATGGTGCTAAAGCAGCGTCAGCACCAATTTAAAAGTGTTTCCATTTAAAATTTAATGAATATGGTCAGACACTGGAAAGCAGCATAAATGCTGTGCTGGTCAAGCAATGTCCAGTTTTCTTAATTGGCTTCAGGCCTGATTTAAATTCTGTCCAATTCAATGGGACTCCTTCCAGTCACTTCACTGGATGTTACCTCTGGTCCTCAATGCTCCGGTGTTATGTGCCTAGGAAATATATTAGATTAGTGGTAAAAGTTGTCATGTATCCAAGGGGTCATTTACTTCTCTCTCATGTAAAGAGAGTGATTTTCTGAACATGAATAGACTGGGTTTGTGAATATTAAAAATTACTTTATGCACTCCATAATTTATCACTCAAATTGCACCTTCAGCTATATTGGGTATGCTCAAGGATCCTCAAAGACTGTGTGATTAAGTACTCAGTAAGTTAACTAAGAGCTTGGCTTCTCATTTCCTCACATCTGGAAGGATCATTTACATTTGTCAGATTTATTACTTATTTCTAGAATATTTGCAAGGTCACAGCATCTAGGAGTCTAAAGTTACACGCCTGGACCTAAACTTCTTAATGGTTCATAGGCTCAGAATAAAAAAAAGTGATGCCTACCTCAAGCAACTTATGGTCCATGGAGAAGAGAAGTGAGCAAATAACTGGGTACAGGAGGTTCTTTTCCAAGAGGGCTTGAGGGAGATCACTGAAGGAGCTTTAGGATTGTGTTCAGGGAACACCTCCTATGCCTGGGAATGACAGCTCCAGTTTGAAATCTACCAGGAGATGGATTGCAGGCTGGCAGCTGGAATGATGAGAATGGGGAGCAAGCCTTCCAGCAGCATGTGAGCAATGATAGATTAAACTGGTTTTAAACCCTTTGAGACCCTCAGGTGAAAGACACTATATGATTACAAATAATCCTGAAAAGGCATATGCTGAGTCTAAAGCTGTCAGTGGTGTTTCTGGAGGAGGCAGGTCGTGCACCATGGCTTCCACTGACGCAAATCTGGTCAGCTTGTTTGTTCTGTGCAAACCTATCCTTTCCTGTCCTGCTTCTTGTTATCTTTAATAATTAGAAAATGAGATCAATTTAATACAGTGAATGTATTATTTTTTAAGAAAATGGAATTTTTCCTGAATATTGATGACAGTTACTACAGTTTTTATATGAACCTGTCTTGATTTTATTTTTCTGATGTTTATTTGATCATAAAAATGTAGGTTAGTGGCAATGTAGGTTAGCGGCAATTTCAACAGCGTACCTTGAATTTAAATGTATCTTTTGTTTTTAACAAAAGTTTTTACTTGTGACCATGGGGAAAAAGGCAGCTCAGAAGTCACAATGAAACTCATATTCTGTAAAATGTATTTCAAAAGCACAAATTATGTATTTCAGAAATTCCTGTGCACATCCTGCCAATTTTGACCTCTGTAATCTTCAGGAAGTCAGATTTTACATAGCTCTACACCACATATAGTCTCAGGACCAAATTGTTCCAGATGACTCCACTCCCAATCCCAGTAAACTCTGCACCATTTCTTCTCCATACCTTCTCTGTCCCTTAGGCCAAACCTAAAAATACTGCTCTGAGCTGTATGGGAAATGAACCTGACTCATGGTTATTCCCTCTGTAAATAGACCATTAACTCCAAGGCAAGGGTTCAACACAGATATATGCAGTCATTTTTATGCTTTTGGCATTATAATTCTTGTGTCTGCTATGTAAGCAAATGTGCAGAAAAATGCATGGACGTATTCGTGGAAATCTCTGACCTTCTAAAATGAATGGGAATCTTACTGAAGATTCAAGTAGAAATAGGTCTCTCATTATTCCCTAAGCTGATGACCACCAGTCATGTTGGTGATAGTTTGCCTCCCTCCTAGTATCCCTGGAAAAGCAGAATTGATAGATAGCTCTTCCATTACCAAGATCATCACAATTCTGGTGTGGTTTTAAATGTGTTTAGCCATCATTTCCTTCTCCTGGTATGATCCTGGGTGCAAGATAAAAGTAATTAAGTGTTTAATGAGGTTGAGAGAATGATGCACTAGGCAGAGTTTCATGTATTAAGCTTTGAGCTGTACAGAGAGGGTTTAGTCCTAATAGACAATATATGTCTGTAATTTGTTAATGACAGTGGAAATTGTGGGTGCTTGATCTCCAAAACAGCCTCCACTTGGAGCTGGCCCCTTGAAAGCGCTAGCTTGGCAGGGCTGAGAGAACAAGCAGTTTGTGTAAACCATTACCTATGCAAACTCGTCATTTTGGCTGACAATAAGAGACAGTGGGAAGAAAATAATTAGACTAACCATGCTGAGTGTCCTCATCAAAGGACAAAAAATCAAAAAATCAGACCTAGAAATATGAGTGTGATTTATTTTTTTTTTTTAGTTGTTATCTTCAGACTAACACAAAAAGAGGCAATGAGAAAACAAGGATTTATGTCAGACTGGAACTCCTCATTATCAACCGGCTACCTTGAGATGGAAAAAAGAATTCCTGCAACTCGATTCTTCACAAGTAAACTCTGATTGCTAATTATTTGCTAAATTTCCTGCTGATGTTCCCTGAGTGTAGGCAGGCTTGATGAAAGTTTCTGATGCTTGTCTTGTCAGCAGGAGAGAAGAAAAAGTGGGGCAGTTTAGTTCAGAAAGGACCCTCACTGCTCATCACATTCTCACTGAACATGCATTGACACTTGTCTGCCACCAGTTCACAGCATCCCCTCCACCTTCCTTCATCATGGACATTTGAAGTGCATCTGCTCAGGTTCTCTAAAAATGTATGGCAATAAAAACTCTGTAAAAACCAAAAACTGATATAATGTCATTCACCTTCTACAGTCTCAACAATAGAGGAAAACTTGCATGACAGAAAATTATTGTAACAGGTACAGTCACTTTTACCTGTCTATCACCTCTCTTCACACTCTTCAGCCAAACTAAAAGTAATAAATTATCACTGTCCAGTGTTATTTAATCTTTGGTATTCAGATATTTCTCAGCACATGGCTATCTGGAGAGCTGCTAAGACACTATATCCAATACTCCTGTAACAGTATGATGCATCTATACAGAGAGAGGCCTGTGGTGTCAGACAGAGGTCAGTTTTTCAATGACATTGAATGATAACTGCAAAATTGCATAGGAGGAAAATTGCAGAGGAGGAGCAGGGACTGGAATCTGGGCTCTCTGTGCCACAGGGAGGCCTCTGTACAATCTAAGTACATTAATAATCACACCTGGTGTCCTTTTCCTTACTGATGAATATTATTCCATGCAATGTGGAAGGGCTTTAATGAGAGGAAATTAGAGGACATTTATTGTCTTCCTCTCATTTTATGTTAACTACCATAATTAGGTGATGGTCTTACAGCTATCCTTTTTTTGGGAAACAGGAGAATAAGTATTTTGGGGGTTGTGTGGGTCATCAGCTAGGCAGACTTAACACCCATAAATCCATGAGCTGTGATGGAATACACCATGGCTGCTGAGGGAGCTGGCAGATGTTGTTCTGCTGCTCTCCACAATCTTTGAAAAATCATGGAGAATGGGAGAGCTGCCTAATGACTGGAGGAATGCCAATGTTACTTCTATCTTCAAAAGGCGAAGAAGGAGAACCCAGGAAACAATCAGCTAGTCAGCCTCACCTCCATTCCTGCAATTATGGAAAAGGTCATTCTGGAGGTCATCAGCAAGAATATAAAAGAACAGAAGGTCAGCAGGAGTAGTCAGCGTGGACTCTTCAAGGGGAAATCAAGCTTAACCAATCTGACCTTCTGTGGTGGCATGGCAGGATGGATCAATGAGGAGAGAACAATGGATGTTGTCTGTCTTGACTTCACAAGGGTTTTGCACTGTCTCCCATTATATCCTTGCAGGTAGGCTCAGGAAATGTGGTTTAGGTGAATGGACAGTGAGGTGGATCAGGAGCTGGCTGAATGGCAGAGCTCAGAGGGTTGTAGTCAGCAGAGTGGAGACTCTGGTCTGTGGCATTCCCTGGGAATCAATAGTGAGTCCAGTCTTATCGATTTGTTTATCAACAACCTGGACAATGGGATAGAATGTGCCCTCAGCAAGTTTCCTGGTGGCACAGACTGGGGAGTGGCTGCTGCACCTGAGGGCTGTGCTGCCATGCAGTGGGACCTTGATGGGCTGGAGTTGGGCAGAGGGAAACTTAGTGAGGTTCAACAAGGGCAAGTGTGGGGAAGAATGGCCCAAGTACCAGCACAGGCTGGGGACTGACCTACTAAAGAGCAGCTCTGAGTAAAACCCACCATCTTTCCAATCTGAATAACACTGCATCTTCACTGTATCTGAGAAACAGATGTATACATAGTTATACTATCCAGGTACATTTGAAGATCAAATAGAAAATATCTGAAAGGAAGTTTGGCATCTGATCCAAGAACAGATTTTTATCATTTTTAAACAGACAAACTGATTAGTTGTGAGTTTGTAAGGAACTTGTTATATGAAAGCTTCCAAAAATCTTACACTACCTTAGTAATTTTTTATGTCAATAAGATATAGTTATACTATAAGATAGTTAAAACAAGCAACAAAAATTTATTGCTCTCAGGAAATGTTGAGCTACTGTGAAGGGATGATGCAGTGAATTAATGACTTAGTTTATTATATTTTTTCCTTATGACTTTGCATTAGAGGGGCCAGCTCTATAGACACAATTTTATTCAGATCACATAATGTTCAGTGCATTAGGTTTAATGGGCCTACTTCAAATGAGATTAAAGAAGTCATATTTAAAAAGAAAGTATGCTGGAATGATTAAAAATGCCTAACTTATTTTTATTTTCCTTAGCTTTTATGTCTAGAATTTCTTCTGCCATGAGAATTGGAAAAATAACTTTTTTTTTTACTAGTTAGTACAATTATTGAGGTTTTTTTTTTGTGCTTTCCTTAAAAGAAACATATAATGTATTCTGACCCTTCTGAAGTATTCAGAATTCAGTCCCCTACAGTATCATTACTTATTTTCTGGGTTATTAGATTATTTCCAAGTATCATACCATGAAATAAAAATGTGTAACCCTGTTCAATATATAAACTTAGTGACACTAGGGGTGAGAGAATCAGGAGTGCAGGTAAATAAATAAACAATGAAAACTTGGGGCTATCTCATGTCCTGTTCATGTGTTATGTTAAACTGCAATTTCTTGACAAGCTCCTATTCCTCTTTTTGCATGAATCTCATTTATCTCTGGCCACATTTGAAACTAACACAGTTTTCACAGGATCAGAAGGTTACAGAGATGGTTTCCAATGTGTAGCTCTGCATGAGGCAGGTGGTGCTTAAATTTATGATTAAAGAACTTTCCTCTGGAAAGATTTCCTTGGAAACTTGAAGATAGAAAGTGCTGCAATTTTGAGAAGAGAACAAAATAATGGGAATTAGTTATTTTAGAAGTTTGGTTACAAATGGAGGCTCTCTCTGTCATGTGACTGAAACCCAAGCACTAAAATTCAGGCATAGTTTTTGCCTTAAAGCCGCATTCTGCAGCAAAATGCTCTAACAGAACGCCTCTGACAGGAGTCTTGGCAAAGAAAGAACATTATTGTGATCCCACTTTGCATCAGCTACTGCATTCTTGAATTCACAACTGCAAATCTGTGTAAAATGTCCTAGATTAGCAGCCAGGCTCAAAAGTTACTGGACCATTATGGAAATGCCACTAGAGCCACTGCTTGGAAAAGCCTGGCTTAGTGTATCTGCATCTAAGGACTTGCACATGGAGACTGGGATAAGCATGCACAGTTGAGAAACTGTCCATAGTTTTTCAGATTCTCAGAGTTCATTTGTTATTAAGGTCAAGAAAAAGAATAAAAATGTATATATTCTCATACAGAATTAATCATACCCTTTCATGCTCTGTTGATCATTCCTGTAGAGAAAAACTTTTCTTTCTGGTGCAGCAAAACCAAAATGTTTGCATGCCAATGTGTACGTCCCTCCACACTGTCCAGAAGGTACTAAAGGGAAAGTATTTAACTCACTTTTCCATCCACCCATCTCTCTGAGGCACAGCAGGGTCCTGTAGGTCCCCTAGTTCTCTATCAGTGACCACTGATAGTCTGTCTTGGGCTACCCTTAGGAGCACCTGGGGAGCCACATCCACATGCTCCAACTTTTTGACAGTAAGATGTGATACACCTCATCACACAATCTTTGTAAATCTTTGCACCCAAGTGTGTCGCTGAATCTCTCCTGAATTTGTAGGATGTGTTTCTATCAGGGTAAGTTTTGGTCTCACCTGCCGTATAAAGATTTTGTAGTCAATCCTGCAAAGAAATTGGAAGGAAGCTAATTCTTTTGCTACTACCAGAGCCTTTTAGTTTATTTCCTTTGCTGCCTGGAGGAGGTTTTGTTCCAAGCTAAGAAAGACCTCGGAGCCCATTATTTTTTCCCTACATTTTTCCCTCAGGGTTGATAAAAAGTTCCGTGCTTAAGATGAGGAAAGCCACAGGGCTCTTGGCAGAACTGGACGACTGCACCACAGCAAAGGGAGAGGCACAGGTTTGCTTGGTTCATTGCATACAGAGTCATGCCACATTGCAACTAGAAAACTATTACTGTATCTAAGAGGAGAAAGAAATGACTTCTTAATTTGAAAATGACTTTTCTGTGTTAGGGATTTGACAGGGAGGATGAAGGACTAGAGGAGATAAAGTGTCGCTCTGCTGAAAAAAATCATTTTGTAAACATGAAATATTGATCTGGCATGTATTGTGTGAGTGCTTGCAGTATGTGTATATTGAGTTCCAAATGTTGCACATTCAGAAAAGCCAAGTTAAAAAAATCACTCACAGGGATATATACACAAAAGTCCACAATATGGGCTGTCTGGAAAAGCACAAAATGTTTATCTAGACAAGAAGAAAATTCTCTTCCATATTGCTGAATAAGGTTTTTGTGGCCACAAGTTTTGTGTGAGGAGGATTTAATGCTATCTAAAGTATCCATAATCTGCATTTTTATGGCTAATTAATATAGCTGGTCTGAAAAGTGCTTTCATTAGAATTTGTCTTTTGTTTTTCCCCTTTCCTTTTTCTTGACTTCAATAGAAATTTCTTTTGCAGCCCTGAAAATGAGAACATTTATACCCACATCTTTTTATAGCTCCATATTTTAAAGTGCTGTATCTAATTGTTGTTGCTCTCTGGCCACTTTACAACATCTTTAAGACTTCTCTATATTCCCAGACTGACATGAAATGGTCATAGTCTAAATGTACAGCAGACTCAGAAGAACTTAATTACTGATGTGTCATTAAGAGCACATTGATTTTCACTTAAGAGGATTAATTCTTTGCATTTTATAAATGATGTGGTGCAACCTGCTCAAATTTTCAGTTCTACCTGTATCTCTCACCATTATAACAAAAAAGGGTTAAGATCTCTGTTTTTTGAGGCTCTATTGTTTTTGCTTTAATGCTTTTCTTTCTGATCATGAGGGTTAGAGAAATATTTCTACAGATACAAACATTTCAGATTCTGAAGGAATAAAATCACTCATGAACTGAAAATTTAAGAAAACAAGTGTTGTAAGACTTAGGAAGAAGCACAAAAAGCTGGCACTTTACAGTTGAATACAATGCATATGTTTGGGTAAATCTTCTAATTCATTGAACAATAAAGATTTTCTAACAGACCACATGAATTTTTCATGATGTGGGTACAGTTTTGTCACCACTGTACAAATACTGATATATGTTAATAAGTCAGTTACATACTTTTTATATGCAAATAATATAAGCATTAACAATACAGTCACAATAACACCAGAATCAATATATTATAAAAAGTTTGAAAGTGTATTTATTAACTTCCTTAAAACCTTTGCTATTTTTTATAGGTGAATACAAAGATGGAGTTATGGTTATTTAGCAGTTAAAATGAAAAGAACTTCATGTCTTCCAAAAAGCCAAAACCAAAGCTATAGCTATCAGAGTCAAGCCAAGAGAATGTTCTGCTCATGGCTGGAGAGGAGAATGAGGTTGGTAAAGAATGGAATCCAGTTGTCAGTGCTTTTTACCTCTAAACAAGAATTATTCTTTCCCCAAAGTGTCATGATTACAAAACAAATATTAGCATAATTCATTTAAAGGGTGCAGCACAACCATTTGCCAAAGCATTATTAGTTTTTTCATTCCTGAAAGAAAGGAATGATTCCAAAGTACTGAAGATGATAGCAGTCCCCCATTCATGATGGTGAAAAGGTGATGGCAGCTGGGGTTGTGATGGCTCAAGGAAAATTTGGCTTGAGGATGCAGAATATTTCTTCACATAAGATGCTAGAATGCAAGATCTGTACGAGCATGGATAATCTCTGTAAAGAGAAAATGACCATCTCTCACTGAGGAGTGTCCTGTTCTGCTGGGGACTGAGGCCACATGGATGGTTTGGTGCATGGTGACCTCTGTACCCTTGTTCTTGTAGCTAATAGAGAGATGAAAGCAATTGCACCTCCCTCTGCCAGTTATCACTGCTGATGCACATCCACGAGCCAGGAGCTTCAGGCAGCTATTTCCATCCTGGAGAGAGAGCCTGTGTGCTGCTTTCCAGGAGGTGGCACATTTCCTATCCAGGCACAAAAAGAATGCTTCATGCTCACTCCCCTGGGAAGACCAGGTGAAATATGACCCTAAGATATTTACTCCCCCCTGTTTTACAATTACAGTGAAGAGGCAACAGTCAAATTATTAATTAGCACTCTGGTAACTACATCTGTGTTTTTAAGATTTCATTTTGATTTGCATGGGTCTGCAGAGTCAGCTGTTAAGTTGTAATTCAGCTAAGTGTTTATTTTTTCATTTTTTAGAAGAGGGAGAGAAAAGATCTAACAGAATTGGATCTTTGTCAATAGACCTAGAAAAAAATACGAGCTTAAATGCTTCATTCATTAGTGAAGCGCTGGGGCCAACACTGCCAAAAGAATGGAAAAATCTTTTACAAGCAGGTAATAAGTAAACAAATGCTCCCCAGAAGTGACAAAAGAGGAATGATGCCCACTGACATTTCACACATTCAGCTTAAGGAGGAAATTGGGTCTGAAGTGATTCTCTTGGTTGCTAATTGGCTATAACTGAACAGAGTGGGGCACTTCTACCGAACTAATGTATGATATAATTTCATCACAGGTTCATAAAGGAAATGGCATTTATGATTGAAAACAGCAAATGTACTGTACGTATACTGAGTGTTTACTACTGTAGTTGCAATGTGTATGGAGCTTAAAGTATACTCTTATGCCTTCTCTTTCCAAGGCACTCAGACTCCAGGTTGCCTCCCACACACTGCTGGATCCTTCTGGATGCAAAGCATTCAGGTGGTGCCTGAAAGTGCTGTTCTGAAAGCAAACTCCTTTGACCAACGCTGTTTAACCTGTGATAGTGCTACCTGCCTATTGATGTCTTAAAATAGGTGCTCGCAAGCATCCTTTGAACTAATGCCTCCTTCCTGTAGTCAGCTGAAACAAAATCAGAAGTGAAGATTAGAAGAACCTGTCAATTGAAAGCCAAAGCAGGTTTTCCATTTACATCTGGAAATGTGAAAGGCCTTTGGCATTGTCTCAAAAAACTTTACTGTTGCAATACACATCACATGGGCAGCTATAGTTTTTACCCTCATATTAACAGGACAGCAAAGTTGGGAAGATCCATGGTCAGGATCCGGGAAACTGCCATTAATTTTTGGATTATTGGATGAAATTTAGAATTACTACTCACTCCCAAATCTGATCTCAAATCTGGGGGAATAGCAAACTCCCACCTCTGAGTGGTGATGTTTAAAATAGTAAAATTAAATTCTTCTTTTGATAAAACTGGAAAAAAAAAAAAAACCTTTTTCCAGAAATCTGTCCATGTCTTCATTGCTTTAGGAATCACATCCTTTCACCAAACATTCTGTCAAGGAGATCCAGAGAGTATTGCTAAAATAAACCAAAAAAAATCATAGAATCATTTAGGTTGGAAAAGACCTTTAAGATTATGACTTCCAGCTGTAAACCAAACACTGACAAGCCCAGCATTAAACCGCGTCCCCAAGTGCCCCATCTACACCACCCACATGTCCTTTAAATACCTTCAAGGATGACAACTCCCTGTGGCAGCCTGTTGCAGAGCTTGACAATATTTTTGGAAGACATTTTTGCTCACACCCAATCCAAATCTCTCCTGACACAACTTGAGGCTATTTCTTCTCCTCCTACTGCTTGTTGCCTGGGAGAAGAGACAGGCCCTCACCTGGCTACAGCCTCCTTTCAGGGAGTTGTAGGGAACACTAAGATTTCTTCCCAGCCTCCTTTTGTCCTGGCTAAACTCCCCCTGCTCCCTCAGCTGCTGCTCACAGGACCTGTGCTCCAGACCCTTCCCCAGCTCTGTTGCCCTTTTGTGGACAGGCTCCAGCACCTCAATGTCTTTTTTGTCATGAGGGACCCAAAATGGAGCACAGGATTCCATATGTGGCCTCATCAGTGTCAAATACAGGGGAACAATCACTGCCCTGGTCCCACTTGCCACACTATTTCTGAAACAAGCCAGGTGTCATTGGCCTTCTTGGCCACCTGGGCACAGCTGGATCATATTCAGCTATTGACCAGCACCTGCAGATCCTTTTCTGCTGGGCAGCTTTCCCAGCCTGTAGTGCTGCCCAAGGGAATGGCCTGAAGTTGTGCCAGAGTGGGTTTAGGATATTAGAAAAAGGTTCTTCACCCAGAGGGTGATCGGGCCCTGGAGCAGGCTTCCCAGGGCAGTGGTCACAGCCCCATGTCTGAGAGATCTCAAGGATCATTTGATCAATGCTCTCAAGCACATGGTGGGCCTCTTGGGGATGGTCCTGTGCAGGGCCAGGAGTTGGACTCGATGGTCCTTGTGGGTGCCTTCCAACTCAGCTGATTCTGTGACTCTGATTCTGTGATTCTGTGACCCAAAGGGAGGATGTGGCACCTGGACTTGTTGAATCTCATAGAACTGGTTTCAGCCCATGATCCAGCTTGTCCAGATCCCTCTGCAGCGCCTTTCTCCCCTCCAGCAAACTGGCACTCACATCCAGCTAGGTGTCATCTACAAATTGGAAGTGGATGCACTCAATCCCTTTGTTCAGATCATTAATAAAGATGTTAAAAAGGACTGGTCCAAATATTGAGCCCTGGGGACAACACTGATGGATGTAACTCCACTCAGCACGACCCTCTGGGCCCGGACATCCAGCCTGCTTTCTACCCATCCAGAAGTTTATCCATGCAAGCCACAGGCTGCCGATTTCTCCAGGAGAATGTTCTGGAGACTTACTTTAGCTGTGGCCTACTGTGGTCATTCTTTTACAGGATACAGAATTTCCAGGCAAAAAAAAAATAAATATATATATATATAAAGAATATTCTCAGGGCTCTTGATGAATTCATAGCAACTTCTGGGCCATTCCAAAGAAATTCTATCTGATTTTTCATGGATTGGAGACTTTTCTTTCTAATCTGGAATGGGAGAACTTTGGAATCCCAACATTTTGCCAAAAGAGAAATCATCTAATGCCAGACTAGAGTTACAAGGATAGCAGTATTTGTTGTTGTAAAATGTTCAAATACTATGGAAATAAAAATTCCTAAAAATAGAGACCGATTCGAAATGTCATTATTAATAAGCTCTTTCACTAAGTATAAAAAGTTTTCACTATAAGCATTGAAACAGGGACCTGCATGGACCAGTCACATCCTCATACTTACCTTCAGTATCACATTGCTCATTTACATTGAAATTAATCAGATTTTCTCTCAAATCCTTATCTTCAGCACTGAATCCTAACAATACATCATTTATACACTTGATTTTTCCTTACTGAACTGAGCTTAGGCATTCAAATTCTCAGATATTTGAATATACAATTCATATATGTATAACACTTTTGATGAACATCATTAAAATGCTTGTTCTTTTTAATCAATTGCTCAAAAATCAGTGTGCTTTTGAGCTGTAACACTCTGTTCCCCTTTGCTTGGGCAGATAAAACTACATGGGACACAGAGTATGTAATTATTTACATGCTTATACCAGAAATAATTTTCTAAAGAGGTTACTGTATTATGAGAGTATTTAATGAAGTACTTTCAGCTTTTGTGCAATTAATGCAAATTTATGTGATGATCTACTATTTTACCAATCACTGACTGTGTGCATTTTAATTTTCTATCCTTCCTTTTTACCAAAAAAGTTGTTTGCATTATACTCTTGACTGAGTTTAATTACAGCTACTTTGAAATTTGCAATTTGTGTTCTGTGGGACGATCTACAATTCCAAAAACCAAAAAGAAATTCAGAATGGAAGGGAAAACATCTTCAAATTTCCCTTGGAAAGGAAGCCTGGGTGAGGAGCAATGACTGAGAACTCTTTCCTTAGTTGACTGAATGACAGAGATCTCTTGACCACAGATATTTATTCCAATGCCTTTCCTTTTTGCTTTGTCATGCATCAGGAGACCCTGGTGCCAGCTAGGCTGTTTGAATGAGAAGGTGTTTGAGGAGGAAACCCCAGTGCTGTGGCAGAGCTGGTGACTCTGGTGACTTTCAATGTATGTGCTATTACTATTGCTTGTGTGGCCTCATGTAGTGAAAACTTTTAGTGTTTATACCCATGCACAGGGATTTAAACATGAGAATGATCAAGGTTTGGGTCACAGTGCTGAAATACATTTTAATGGCAGCACAATTAAGTTGACTTTAGATCTGTATTTATTGTGACACAACGTTATTATTTTCTATTAAGGGGGAAAAAAGTACATATTTTTCCCACCCTTTCTTATTGCTTAACCTGGAGTATTTCCATTCATACAGGATTACAATACAAACCTCCTTCAATTTTTTTTGCTGTTTCCTCATTCCCTCCATTTTTCTGCCTCAAGCACGTGAAGCAAACCTGCTTTCACATACAGCCAAACCCACTTTTTACAAGATTAATTTACTCCCTACAACCATGCCATTACTCTGGAGGCAAGCTGATAGCCATAACAATTTTTTTTCCATTTCCACAATTTTCACTGTCTATACCAACCAGATCTGCAGAGCTTTCACCAAGTCTCAGTTCCTTGACTAACAGAGCAGTACTTTGCTATGATTTTGTGGTCATGGAAACTAACAGACACTGCATTGGGTTAGTTGTTTTATGCCTACAGATCTAAATTACCTTACTGAAGTACACTAGCCAAATAAATCCATCTTTCTTTAGGTGTTTGTCAGAAACTGGAAATTGCCATTAAAATATCAAAACTGTGCACCGAGATAGAACTTCTTTCCACATTTTAAATTAATTTCTTTCCACATCCACCTTGCTGTAAGATGTTTACTTCTCTTGTTTTCCCATCAGTTCAGAAAGGTGAAACAAGGATAATTAATTTTCTTTACTGCTAACTCAGCCACTCCCTTTTCAGCCCTTTTCCTGGGGGGTGAAAGCACTTGTCTCATTTGACATCCTCCCAGCACTTGAGCCTCATTTGGCACTTTCAATTGCATCAGCATATTGATACCTGTCTCCAGCTATCCAGCTCCCTGCACCTTCCATTTATTTCTTAACCAATTCACGTATATTTTCTCCCCTGTTGCCCCATATGCCAGGGTATTTGCATAGTGAAATCCTTGGACTCTTACACTTCCTTAAAATGTTGCTCTTTTTCTGCAGGGCTTATATTATTTCTCACTTGTCTGGCCAGGAGTAGACTGAGGTCACTGCTTATTATCCAGGCCAAAAATATCTTATCTCTTTCATACATTTCCCTTTGGTTTTCTATTCTTTATTTCATCTTTTGCAATTAAAGTGCAAACTTATCGGGTTTTTGTTCTCTGTTTGTGTAGCATTTAGTACAAGGCTTTTGGGACATGTGAATTCCTAGACCCTGCAGTAATAAAAGAATTAGCACTCACAGACAGGGTAAAATAAGATACTGAAGGTAGAGTTATCTCCCAAACAAACATTATACATCACAGAAACTTAGGGCTACCCTCAAATTCAGAGAAATGCAGTAATATTAAGTCACCAAACAATGTTTGTCTGTTTGGAAAATCTTAGTCCTGGTGTGACACTGTGTAATAACAATATGGTTATGGCATTATAAGGGATTTAAGCTGTCTTTGACTCAAACTGTATTTTTTTCTGTCCTCTGAGGACTGGCAGAGCAAGAGCAACATCCAGGGGTAGCCAAGGAGTGGACTCTTGAGGATTCCCCTAAGTAACACTTTTCCTTTCTCTCACTGATAAATTAGAAACTCACAGCTCTGATGAATAACAGCAAAAAAGGACATAATTCCTAAAATAATTACTTTGAAAATGTCCTATGAAAAGACTTCAAATAATTCTGATGATGTATGAATAATGAAGAGTCTATATTTTATAACAGAAGTCATTAGGGATGAATAAAAGTCTGACAGAAGGTGTAAAAGTACCTATTTTCAATTAACTCTAACTCAAACTAAGTAATGGATTTACTTGTAAATTCTCAGAAAATCCATTGCATACTCTGTAAGTACTGTAATTTTAGGAACAATGGAGTATATTTAGTGCATAGAAAGTGACTGGATCCCTCCTTTAAATGGAAATTTCATTTCCGCCTCAAATTTAAAGCAGCATTGGGCACCTTCATAATTCTCCTACTTCACTCTATCCACAGCGTGAAAATAGAAGATGAATAGGAGCCTACAAGGAAACCTGATATATCATCAGGGGAAAAAACTTGACAGATAAAGAGAGTTCCATGAATCATAAAAATACATTTCAATAACTAAACTAGAAGGAAAAAAAATCCAACTTTGATTGGCCAATTATAAAACTATAAATGACTGCACTTTTGAGAGTGCTCCTGTGGCATCATTGGAAGTTTTTAACTAAGTCTGATGAAATCCTGTCCTTTTTGTGTTAGTATTTCAGCACACACTTTCCATGCTGTCTTATGTTGCTCTCATACTGCTGTTTAAAATATTTGCGGTAAAAACTCTTCTGGAAATGCACATGCTTTAAACATGGTTAAGCAAAATAAAAAACAAATTCATAAACATCATGCATGGAAATCCTGCAGATTTTGTCCCCACCTCATTTCCTTTTCAGGACAGTCTTCCAAAAATACTTTCATCAGGAAGAGGAAGAAATCATATGCAAGCATAAGACTGTTATCTTGCAATTTTAACATGTGTCTGGATTTTTGACAGATTCTATGCATTCTAAGGAATTATTTAATCTAAGTAAAAACTGTATAAATCTTATTTTTTTTCTCTATTGTACATCCATTATATTTTATGGATTGTTCTTAACAACATGGATGGAGCTGTAATAGATTTAACTCAAAACTACGCTGAGCGTGTAGCAAAGGACAGTGTTTCTGTAAGAATCATGGTGTTATAATTTCCTGCTCCTTCCGGTATATAGCCCTAATATTGCATTAGCATATGGCCTGGGGAAGCTTTTTTAATGTTTTAGCCTGACTTAGACAATATATCAAACCTCTGTCTGTGTTCTGTGGATCTGCTTGTCTGTCCTTCCTGCCTCTCTCAGAAACTGTCATCTGAGCAGGAAAGCCACAGATGTAATGGCAGCCCCAGATGCTGTGCAAGAAGCTGTGTGTGAGCTGCAGGAAGAGATCCAGCCTGGTACCCAGGAAAAGTCAGGTTGGAGGTGGTGATGGTGCATCCTGTTTGGCAGTGCCAGTGTTTATGTGTGTCATGGGATAGGCAGTGGGCACACAGGCAGCTCCTGATGGCCACCCACAGATATCCCCTGCAGCAGGGCATGCCACCTTGGGCATGGAGGGAGGGAGTGGGAAGGCAAGACTGGTGGGCAAACACCTTGGGTGAAACCACGTCTCATTGTTGTTTTGGCCACTGAGTAAGCTGTTGAGTTTTGCTATGTCAGCTCCACAGTGACAGTGGGACTGAATAAGACCTTGAGTTTGTCCCCAAAGCATCCAGGATTCTTGTGAGATCTCCCACCCAAGGAATTTTTTAGATCCAAAGCTATACAGCTTGCAAATCCAGAGGAAAACAAAGGTGGGAAATCCTTTGATATCTATATGTCCATGATTGTGGGTTATTTTCTGTACTCGGTAAAGGTAAATATGAATGTAATTTGGAGCTGTATTTTTTTGTTGTCTATGAAAGGGTTAAAAAGAAACACATTTGCAGCACAGAGGCAGAGCGACCTTGTGGGGAGCATTCTGGCCTGTACCAGTAGTTCTTTCTTCCTTTCCACATAGCTTCTAATGGAAAAGTACTGCCTGCCCTCTGTAAATTATTAATTTCTTCATGTTATCAGATACTGTTGATAAAAAGGCAAGTGGCCCCTGTACTGACTGTCTGGGGTAAAATGAATAATTGCTGATGCCCTTTAAACTCTGTATAGGTTTTCATCTACTTTCCACTGGGCTCGGCTTTGCACTGTGCAATGGACTGTTACACACTTTAGCTGCTCACAAGTAACTCCCTGAGGAATAAACCCTTACTGCTTTCATTTTAGGGGCTGACTTAGATGAATGACTTTAAATTACTTACAACCTTCAGCTGATCTAAGATGTCAAACAAACTTTAAACTAGTATATGCTCAAGGATGTGTGAGCCTGAAAACAAGGAAAGGCGGCGGTGCTTTTTCATTAGTCACTGCTTCGCATGTGGAGGAAGGTCAGCCCCTGGAGCAGCTGGGCATGGAGGCAGCACACACTGCTGCTCCAGACAGTGCTCTTAGCTATTATTAATACAAACAACTCAAAGCAGTACCTCTGATAAAAGCTCAATAAAAGCTACTGAGATTAGGGATCATGTTAACTAGTGTGGATAGCATAAATTATCAAGTGGAACAGCTCCAAATTATAGCATAAAGGGACTCATTTAAGGAGGATTATACATCAGGTTCAAAAAGAATGAGGAAGTAATGAGAATAAAAGCACATACCACGTCCAACAAGTAGTACTTTTTGAAGGACTGCTGTACCTCAGAAGACTAACTTTTCAGGATAAGCAGTTGAAAGGAAACAGCAATAGGCACAACAGTAAGGGTGAGCAGCTGTCTAAAATGCTGTAATGTACAGAAAATGGCACTTAACACATATTCATGAGGGACAGCAGAGTATTCTGTACTGCAGAGATATGCATTAGGGCTAGCACCAGACAGCCTAACTACTGAGGATTATCTCCATAGTATTCACTCTAGTTCTTCAGCATCCCTTCTGAGGTTATACTGCCTCATCATTTGTCATACTACTGCTGAAAGGTAGGGAGCTTTTCCAGACCAGATTATGCTCTTGATACTCTGAAGAAGAGAAATATCAGGTAGCTTGGTTGCACTCATATCTTCCAAAGGAGGTTTCAAAATGAATGGCAGATCAAAATTACAAATGGAATTAAGCTTCTACTTGGGTCTCCCTGTACATTTACATAAATGTTGAAGGACTAGGACAATCATGGACCAAATCCTGTGCCATGAGATCTTGCAGTGCTCTTTATGAAATTACCATTCTCCCTTTTAAGCATGGTAGGTTTCTGTGGAGCAACATGCCCAAGGTTATCTTGTGTTAATCTTACCCCAGCTATTTGTTCCCCATGAATTTCCTAAACACTTGCCAGAACTTGATGCTCTACTTTTCTGGAAACACTTCAAACTGAGGAAAATGAACTCTTTGAATGCTGTTGTGGAGGAGAAAATCCTGAAGACATAGTCCTCAGAAAAAAGAGCATCAGATCTAGTTGACATTTCTAACACTAATTTATCCACTTTACTAACCAGACACATCTGGCAAATTGAGTGTGCTTGCTAACAACTTGAGCTTATAGGAAATACAGAGCTAAATGGAGTTTTGTGTAGATGGCCCAATGTTGTTTTGGTGCATCTATGGGGAACAGCTTGTAGAGTTCTCACAATTTCTGTTTGACCATCATACCACAAAGCCCTGTAGCTAAATAGCTAATTAATAATATTTATCCTCAAAATAGTATTGTTGTTGAATTCAAAGTATTAGACAGTAAAAAAGGAGAAATTTCTGTAAACAACAACATTCAAAGCAAATCACAACCATGAAAGTCAGTAGATTCACTGAGTACTGCTTTAGGGTATGGGTGGAAGGAAGTAAACATGGGCTCAGAAATATGGTGCTCTGAACAGAGGATTGGTTCTGCTCTTAAGTGTTAAGGATGGTCTGAATTAGACTTGTTAGAGCAAAAGCCTTTCAAGTTGCTCGGCTCCAACTATGTACAGGGAAATAAGGTTTTACATGTTTTTCTTGTAAGTGATTGCCATAACATCAGCTACATTGGAATTAAATTCTTGAAAACTTGGAGACAGTGCCAAAGCTTTGATTTTCAACCAAAAATGTTGATGAAAAAAGAGATAATGTTAACACACAGTACCATTGTAAATGTAGTCCTCTTTGCAGGGACGCCCAGAAATGAAATGGATGTGTAAAATGCCTTGGCTTTTCCATATTTTAGTTAAGTCTGTCCAGTGATGTTTGAGGGAAATTCAGAGTATGTTGTTGTACTGGTTTCATAACTAACCTGAAGTTTTCTATACCTTATCTTGGACTTCTCATGAACATTAAAATTCTTTAAATGGTTACTTGTGAGCCTTGACTGATAATGTTGCCACTGGAGGAATGTGGACTGACCCCCTGGCAAACAGGTTTGGTGTGTACTGCAGGGAACCAACAGTGCAGTTCGGGCAAACTGTGCAAAAGCAGACTACTGTCACCTTAATAAACACGGGAAAAATCCTAACTTGTCACTGAGGAGGATTCCACAAAATCAGGAAAATGAGAAGCTGAATGAGTTAGTGGATATTTTATATAACAGATGGGCTGGAATCTTCCCTCACCTAGAAATGGTAGAAACTTGTATCCACCTTCACCACTGCTTGTCTGAACTAATCACAGAACCAATTAGTGATGAGATGATTGAGCCAGACTCTGTCTCTGCTATCCATTAGATTTCTTACCCCTTGATTTGAACAAATGTAAGACAAATGAGAAAGCAAAGGAGACTCTATTGGATTGCACTACCTCTGTCATAAAAGATTATTCTTAAATTGTTTATTGAGTCTAGAAAGAGAAAAATATTTGACAGGAAGGAATACATGCTGCCAACATTGATTGCTTCACTTTTCAAGGGCAAATTTGAAAGTGTACTTTCATCATCAGAGAGATGTTCTCATAAACACCTGCAAGAGACATGAAAATCTGGCTGCTGGCATAACACAATAATAATCTAGAGAGGCCTGCATGCTGCACATGGGAGGACGTGGTGTGAAAGGATAGTGCAAAAGAAAAGGAAAGAAAAGCAAAATGGACAAGAAGGACCACAGGGACTAATAAGCCAGCAGAGAAAACAAAGATTGTCATGGCAGTTTCCAGAATTTCCTTTTGAAAGGAGGATTGTCAAGAGAGAGCTATCTGTAGATGTAGCTCTGGATGATAAACTGGAGCTAGAATTCTGATATTACATAGTCCCAGAAATTACTACGGTCTGCTTGTCCAGATATGTGAACCCTGCCCTGCCCTGCCTTTGCCAAAATCCTTCAGGTACATCCCAGCTTCCTGTTTTGGAGCTGCTTTCTTGTCCACGCAAACCACATTTTACCAGAAAACATGGCACAATTGGACTACTTTCCCATTTTCAATTCCCCTCTCAGCTGGATTCCTAACTCTTAGACTTTGCTTTCTTCCATGGAAAGTGTCAAGCCTCCCCTGGTGCCTGCTGCTCCTTGGCACTTACCCTGCCATGCTGTTGCTGCTATTTACAGCTCTCCTGGTTTTCTTTCTTCAAGTGTCCAAATAAAACAGAGGTTTCCATGTGTGAACAATGCAATACATTCAAGGAACAACCAACAGGAATAAAAGGTATCAGATCACTCAAAGGAAAAATAATGGATTAGGGTAGAGGATAGAAAATAAAACTAGATTTAGCATTTTTCTTTCTGAAAAAAGAGATCAATCTACTGAAAAAAAGAAAAATATAAATTTTTCATAAATTAAAATGTCAATGGCTTATTCCCTGGAGAGTGCATGTCATCTTTACTATAAATATTTCTGATTGCAATATACACATTTCCATGACTGCTGTCTTATTTTCTGTTTCTCTTTATACAAATCTACTGAAAAACTTCTCTTCAAATATTCTTCATATTCTTCAAATATGAAGTTTGCTATGGAAGTTTTCCTAGCTCAACACGTTTTGCCTGCCAGCACTTACACAGGCAGCCTTTGTGAGTTAATTATTCCAGGTGGCTTAATTCTTCATGACAAATAATAGAAATGTAGAAAAACACTTATTATTTTTCTAACCCTTACAGAAACTGAGCACTTGGCTGCATTAACTCTTGTGTGGCTTTTCAGAGACTGTAGGCACTTTCATGCCCCCAAACCATCTAGTTTATAGCCCCAAATAGAGACTGAGATAATCCTTATACTGAAATCAACAGCAAAGCTCTGTTTGTCTTTCTTGGTTGGCTGAAGTTCCTCAAGTGGCTCAGTCCTGGAGTTCAGATTGTGTCTTGGTCAGATTCAAACCATAAATTGTAAATGGCTCCTGTGTGACAATCACATCACTGAGCATCATCAATGGCCAGTGCTTCTTTGACTTTGCAGGCCTGAGGGAACAGTGTTCATCTGGGTGTTTGCATCTGAGCCAGCCCACATTTTAGTGATATGTATTCAGATAAGACCTACTCTGCAGCTCCAAACAATGAGGAGGATGCAGGCGCTCTTGGGGATGCTCTTTAATCAGTCTTTTACCAGAGTATGTCACTGGTGACTTCAGTACACAGATCAGTGCTGCAAGATAGAGACTCAAAGAAGCAGTGGCTGCTCATCACATGTATTTGAGTGCTTAACTTTTAAGAGTACAAAAAATTAAATATATAGGTATTTTTGCACATTTAGATCTAAACAGACTGCTGATCCTTCTCTTTCTCCCTCAGATTTTTTGCTAGGGATAATATTATATTTGACCATCAAGAAGAGTTAGAAAAATTGTGCATCATCAGTCCATAATTCATCACAGCCAGTTTTCAATCAAGCACTTGTTTGCTCTGATATTTTTATTACATTACTGCCCACATTATTAATGTTGTTTTCAATGTAGACAATTTATATTTGTATTAATAACAGTTTAAAAAAAGTGACTCTACTGTAATGTTTCAGAATAAAGTTGACATCAAAAGTTGACAATGCCTGAGATTCTCAAGATGAAGTGCCACATGTCAGTTTGACAAAAATGTTTGTTTGTAGCTGTGCTCTGCGTGATTGTTTATTAAAAAAGTTCATGAGCTGAATAAACTCAGTGCTACTGAATTATGCAGAAGAAGTTGCTGTGCTTCAGATCCTGAAGAAGGATAGGAACCTTAAATGAGGACAGGAACACCAAGGGTATAAATATCTCCTAGCCCAAGATCTGCAATAATGAGTAACAGTGGGAGTTGAAAGCTCTTGACCTGCAATTCCATAGTT
This sequence comes from Molothrus aeneus, assembly GCF_037042795.1. Lineage (NCBI taxonomy): Eukaryota > Metazoa > Chordata > Aves > Passeriformes > Icteridae > Molothrus > Molothrus aeneus. The sequence continues at coordinate 59,212,766 of NC_089649.1, read as the reverse complement.
TTGTATTAAATGCTTATTTTGCTTGAGTTGAAACAGATCACATTAGTCAGGATATCAGATGGTTTGCTTGTCTTTTATGATATCTAAATAATAGAATAATATAATAAAATCGTAGAATAGCTTAAGGTAGAAGGTACCTTAAATACCACCTAGTTCCAACCCCCCTACCACGGGCTCCTACACCTTTCCCTAGACCAGCTTGCTTAAGAGCTCCATCCAACCTGGCCTTGAACACTTACAGGGATGGGGCATCCACAGCTTCTCTGGGGAACTCAGTGCCTGGCCACCCTCTTGGTAAAGAATTTCTTCCAAACATCTAATGTAAATTTCTCTTTTAGTTTAGAACAGTGCTCCTTTGTCCTAACATTATATGCCCATGCAAAAAGCTGCTTTCCTTCAAAGCAGCCCTCTTTAAGTACTGGAAGGCCACAATGAGGCCTTCCCAGAGCCTTCTTTCCTCCAGGCTGAACAACTCCAGTTGTCTCAGCCTGTCTCCATAGGAGAGGTGCTCTATTCCTTGGATCATCTTCATGGCCTCTTCTGGACCCTCTGTAACAGGTTCATATCTTATGTTGCGGCTACAAAGGTGGATACAGCACTCCAGGGGAAGTCTCATGAGGGCAGAGTAGAGAGGCAGAATCCCCTCCCTTGACCTGCTGGCCATGCTGCTTTGGGTACATCCCAGGACATGACTGGCTTTCTGGGCTGCCGATGAATATTGCTGCATCATGTTGAGCTTTTAGTCCACAACCACCCCGATCTTTCTCCACACATCTCTCAAGGAGCTCGTCTCCCAGTCTGTACTTATGTCTAGGATTGCCCTGACTGAGGTGCAGGACCCTGCACTTGGATTTGTTGAACCTCATTAAGTTCTCATGGCTCACTTCTCAGGCTTATCCAGGTCCCCCTCTGTGAGTGGTGGTCACTGTGGTTTGGTACAGACAGAAAGATCTGTCATAGGTCTTCATCTCTGTGGAAGACTTGTAATACATGGTGATTTAGGGCAGCTAGTGAAACAGTGGTCTTTGTGTGACACTGATGCTATAATTGGTTCCTTAGGACAAAGAGCAACTCAAAATATGGCAAAGTTACACTGACACATAATAGTGATTGACTTAAAAAGGAAACTTTAATGATAACCAGTTAAAAAACCTCTCACCATGAAATTCTATAAACTAGTCAGTAGGGGAGTTTTTGGTAGGCCAAACTGGATTTTCTGTCAGCAAAATTCCCATAGAAATTTTGTTAACAAGTGCTTAGGGCTGACTAGGGCAATTTCTTTCCTTTGTCAAGTTGAAGACCATGCTAGCAGCTTTTTTGGGAAGAAACACATAATTTTTGTTGTGACTGCAGTGGCTCTTATACCACTGTGTGCTGTTTACCAGGGTTGCTGAGCTCCTCACAGCTCAAAGAAAAGATTTGTACACTGCTTGCAAAAGTAACTGTAATGTGCAGGGCTCTTTGGAGGCAAACCTAGAAGCCAGATTATGTATAGTGTGTCATGATTTATAACCAGTGTGGGGTTATGCCTCTCCATTAGAGATTGTCACAGGCCACAGATGCGATTCAGAGCTTTCACTGAAGACTGTACAAAAAAGTCAACATTTGTCAGACTAGTGCTTGTAGCACATTTAGTTAACAACTAACGCTAAAGTGTTATACACAACACCACAGAACATTCAAATGCCCATGGTAAAATAATCTCCCTCCACCACTGCATAGGGCTAGAGGTCCAATATTCTCTATAAAGCATTATGTATGTGGTATAATTGTGCTGCATAACTCCAGCTGGATTTGTTTCACCTTTATTTGTTTCTCTTTTCCTAATTACCTGTATTCATGAACTATTTGGTACTTCCGTCAGAGACCTTGCAGCCCTAGGAGACAATTATTATATTACAAGTGTATAGGTAAATGTTGCATTGTTTAAGTCCTAGTCAAGGTCCTGGTATGGACTGATTCAAGCTCTTAAGTGCCCTAAAAATCTACAAATGTACTTGACAGATGGATCTGGATATCTCTAATAGCAGTGTGTAAGTGCGCTATTCATAATTACTCATGTAAAACCTATTGAAAATCCTAATGTTCATTTGGTCACTGGTCATTAATGGTAAAATAGAATCACATGAAAATTCAGATTGGAAGGGGCTCAAGAGGTCTCCAGACCAAACTCCTCCTTAGAAAAGACTCAGTTGTGAGACCAGACCAAATTGCTGACAGCTGTATCAGATGGGCTTTGAAAACCTCCAGGGACAGAAACTGTGCAATCTCTATGTACAGCTTCTGCTGCTGTTGGACTGGTATGAGGAAAGTGTTTCCCTTACCTCCATTCTGAACCTCTCTTGTTTACAGTCTGCTGTTCCTCATCCTCCACCCATGCATTGCTATGAGCAACCCAGACCTATTTCCTTGATGCTGTGCCCATAGATAGCAGCAGCTGCTGAGTCTTCCCAAAACCACTCTTTCTGCAGGCTGAGCCAGCCCAGATTCCCCAGTCTTTTCCTGCAGTCCTGACTCTATCATTGTGGCTGTCCTATGCTGGGATTGCTCTACTTTCTCAACATCTTTCCTATATTGTGAGTGAGACAAAGGTAAGACTCAGCTGTCAAAGGTGTTTATAATTGGGATACTGACCTTCAACACTTCTTTGGGACTACTTAAACTAAAGCAATCAGAACTAGTGATGTGGTCATGACTTAAATCAATGCTCAAACTTGCTCACATTTGATTTACAAAATAAAATTTGAAAAGTGACAGTGTGGTTCTGGCACTATAAAACGACCATCTCCTGGAATTTCTGTACAGATTCAGAAATGGAAAACAGAAGTCCCAGCAGTGTATCACAGTGAGAGCTCACAAAGCCCTCAGTTCAGTTTCAGTGTTAACAGAAATCTTAAAAAATTGTCAAAAAAGCTCCTGAAAAACCTTTCCTAATAAATCCTTGAGGGTTTCCTTGCATAGAACATGGCACTTTTTTTCCCATAGGAATTGGCTTTCTAGTGGGTGGCCTACTTGCTGAACATCTAAACATTAAAGTCAGTGAAAACTAGGGCGATAGAGGGGTAGGAGATTACTCACAATGGAGGACAGGCTTACCTGATGGTAGTTTTGTGTTAGAAAGCACTAGCCCAGAAGTAAATTGATTTGGTAGGAGAAGCAAGCAAAGTAAAGAAAGAAAACCTTCGTTTTACATTTGCTTGTACTTTCAGGTAGCTCTAAGTGACAGTAGTAAAAAATGGTGCAGCTCCCTGTCATTTCAAACATCACTTCAACACTGGGTTTGTCCTACTGTGTTTGCTTTTTTGAAAATTCCAGAGAATGCTTTTCTTGATGGGAAAGTTTGCCAAAAGAATAAACTTCATAAGTGGAAACTCAACTCCAGGAAATCAATGGGGCCTCCTTTTTGACAATTCCAGATGCCTGAGAAGAGCAGATTGAAAGTCATGACCAGCTATTTGCACCCTAAACTTGCTTTGAAGGGCAATACTATCCAATGTGAAACAGAAATGGTACCATATGCCCTCTGTGGGCAATAAAACCAGCTCCATCTTCAATGATAAAAAGCACAATAATCCCAGTTAACTAACTGTCTTTCTGAGCTGCACATTTTGCAGACAGTCCTTACTATAGGCTGTATATCCTACAACACATCAAGAGAGAAGACACCTTCACCTTTGCAGACTATTCTGAATTTCACATAGGAGCTGTGCTTTTTTTCCCCCAAATATTTTTCTCTTAAATTTTCTCTGTGTTGTTCTGTGTTCTTTATTTGCCTAGTTTTTTTTGGGTTTGATTTTGAAGAGGAAGTAGAGCTTATTCTTTCCATGCCCTTCCTTTCTTTTCACACCAAGCTTTACTTTCTTGAGAATTTATTTTTGTTAGTTTTTGGAGTTTTTTAACACTGTTTCTGTTTATTTGGGATGTGTTTTTCCTTTGGACTGTTTTTTCCCCTCCTCAATTACATCTTTTTTTCTTTCATGCTATTTTTTTTCCTCTGGCTTTCCATTTCATTCCCCTTCTAGTATGTTTGTTTTTCAGATTCTGCAGCTTCTTTAGGCTATGACTTCTATCAGCCGCCGGGGCTGAGAGGAATGATGTACAATGGATGGCTCCTCTGGGATTACTATTTCAATGCACTGAGAATGCACCAAGGACTCAGGCAGACCTAATCATATTGCACAGTTTGATTGCAGTGTGATTACCTCTGTAAGAAGGGTTGTTTTCTTTCTCCCACCACAGAGAGCTAGGTAGTCAGCACTGAATAAGAGAAAATTTGAATGACATCAGACAATTGAAATACTTTCTAAATAATGGATCCACATCCTGGCTATACAAACTAAGAATGTATTCGTATTGTTATTCAACTCCTCAGGAGCTATACAGAGTCCTCAGAAAGGCCCTTTCACATGGGAACAGATGTGCAAAAGAAAGCAATTATAGGAAATTAACTTTCCCCCTCCAGAGTTCTAGAGAGATGTAAAATGGCAGCATGGGAACATACACCATAGTAACTGCTCTAACCCAGAAAAGTGCTTTATATAAATACACTAAAGAGCAGATGCTTAGAGATGCATAGGTTATGTCTTATCCTTATTTTAACATGAAGCAAGCTGAGATCCCCACTTCCTTCTACGAAAACTGAAGTTAAGAGGGGAAAAAAGTGTGATTAGAAAAAGGCTGCTGTTTGTTTCAACTTCAAAGGTTTCTTTTGGGAGTGGTTTTCTTTTGAACTCCAACTGCAGATGCATGTTTAGACCTTAGGTCTCCACCCTCAACACAGGGATAAAAACACCATGCAAGAAATAAGGAGCACAGATCACTCTTTGTCATCTACCAGCACCAGTGGCAGGCGCCCTGGGCTGCTGCACTTCCATGAGAGGAGGGGAGAGGAAGGCAGCAAGAAGGCAGGAAGGTGGTGGTAGGATGAGAGTAACCTTGATAACATCATATTGTTACACACAGTGGGAGAATGGTCCAGTAGCTAATGAAGTAGCACAGAAGTTAAGATATGTGATTGCAATTCTCTGTTCCATTACCCACTATTGCAGTAGTGATGGGAAAACCACAAGATCCTGTTTTTTGACAGTATTTGGGTACCTGACTGCTACTAATTTCAAGGGAAATGAAACACATAAATATTTTTCCAATATCTTAAACTTGGTACTGAACCTTTCCACTTCTGGAACACAGGGTGCTCTACCTCCTCCTATGGGAACTTGGGAATGAAAGTGTCAGGGAGACTTCATGGAGCTGCTCAGCATGCAGCTGGTGGAGACTGTGTTCAGCATCTCAGGTGTCTTGTAGAAAGTACAGCTATGTGTGTAGTTACCAGGCATGAGCATGAAGATGTGTCCTTAGCACCAAGCACTCCCTAGACATCCTCCCACACACCTGTCTTGCTGATGGGCAGACTTTGACCAGGTACAATCTACCTAACAAATCCCAGCTGCCTTCGGCAGAAGACCTCTGGGCTATTACAGGAAGAATTTCAGGTTATTTATTCCATCAGCCTGGTATCAGTCAAATCATCTTGTAAGGATTCCTGCATAAAAGGAGCTTGCAGTGCCAGCAGAACATGCTGGGGACTGTCATTACTGCCTCTGCTGTACCTTGTATCACAGTGTGCATGTAGAGAGCACTGATCTTCCAACTGCAGTTTATAGAAAGGTCATGCACAGCAGAAAGCGGTGTAAGTAGTTGGATCAGCTGGCTTTGAAGCCTTTCACACCCAAAAGCATGTATGCAGGCTATGCAGCCAGGCCGCCTGAGGGAAAGGCAAGTATTTTTGTCAACAATAAATTTGTTGGCAACTGAAGAAATACCCAACTCTTACTTCATCTGGCTCCTGTATCACAAATGTTCTAGTTTTTGAGGAGAGACTGAAGTTCAGGAGCAGTCCTGACAGTTTTTGTGAAGAAACTTCATCAGCTTGCTTATCAGGTTTACCATCCAATGCAGGAGAGAGGCGTGGTTAGGGGAGCTGATGGGACATAGCCCATCAGAGACAAAAGCAGCGAGGCAGAGAGATGCAGGATGCCAAGGTGAGGTGTCAGGTCTGCACCTCTCTGACACTGGAAGGGCAGTGGCAGTCCATGAGGATTGCTCCTGCTGAGGGCCTGCAAGATGACAGGGGGGACCAGGGACAGAGGTCCAGGGAAACTGGTCTGCCACTGTCAGGATGAGAGAGATGAGCCATCCACACCTTCTACATTGCTCTTTTCTCCTCATCCCATGGAAGCAATATTATCTTGGTGATTTCCATCATTTATTGTGAAATATGGAGCCGAGGGGGTTGTCACAAATTTAACACTCTGACATTGTTGCGAATTTTACAGAAACAAAGAGATTGTAAAGAAATAGCACAACTCTGCTTTCAATGCAGTAGCTGTGGCAAATTAGGAAGCAGAGCGAGACACAGATAAAATTCATATGACAAATAAGTGAGTATTTCTATGAGCACATTCAAAAGAATTTTCTTTGCAAACAAGATAATCTTAAGATGACCATGCTGGGAATCACAGCTTAAAATAAATACTGATAAAATTTAAAATTTATTTGTGAAAATACAAGTATTTTATGCTTTTTCATAAACACTGCAAGCACAAAAAAATGAGAGTTCATTCCTTTTCTGAGCATTTTATTATTGCTTTTCTAGAACACCCAGGTTATTTCCTCATTCTGTTTAAGACCTTTCATCATCTCTTTATCTAATCTCAGAACCACATGGGATCCTACTTCCACTAATCTATCTTATGGGTTTAGTGAAAGCTGATAGCAAGATAGAGGGAGGAGTTAAAGACATAATTTTAATGAAAAATAATGATCAAAATATTTGGTGCACCGTTTGGAGTAAAAAATGAAGGGTACAATTTAAAATGCTTCACTAACATTCTGTGTGCTGTTGACTCGATAATGTATACATAATAATACACATTATCTTCTTGGCCACCACAGCAGCAATTTGTCACATGGATGCTATTCAGGTGTTTCACCAAGATCCTGGAATCACAAACTACAAGACAACCCCGAAAGGCATTTGTTACAAGACACTCCTTCAACATGAGACTGCACATACTGATTTCTTTTTAAATGGATTTGGGTTGTCTCTGGTTGTACAAAGAGTTTGATTCCTATGAAGTGAGAGAGCTCTGCTGTATCACTTTGTAAGACTGACATGACAACGTGACAGACATGGCTTCATAGGAACACACTGCTTATTAGATTATGAGCAAAGCTGAATGCTGTCATGTGCAGAACATATCTCCTCTCTAAAAGAAAACCTGGCTGTGCTGGGAAGCAGTAAGAGAGAAGAAAGAGAGATCCCTGGCTATGTGCCACAGGAGTGATACACAGGGGCTCCAGGTGAGGGTTTTCCTCACTCACTCTTGTGTTTGTCCATATTGTTTGTCCATTGTTTGTGCGTCTCCTTTTTTTATCTAGATCTTTGTCATATTTTTTTTTCAGTCAAAAGTCTAAAAAATCTACTCGCGTTAATGAGGATAATTTGTCCCTTAGATTGTTAAAAAGGGTTAATATTATACAGGACAAAGTTTTTTTGCAAGTCAGCTTGTTGGCTTTGGAGGGAAGCTGGAACTCTATGAAAAACATATATCTTTCATGTCAAAACCCAGGAGATAATTAATTCATAAAATTAGTGATTCGGATAAGCAGCTGAGCAGAAAACAATTCAGTACTAGATAGAAGGAAATCTTGCACAAAGTCAATTACAAATCCTACCTTTTACTGGAACAAACAACTCACCCTTGCTGGTGTCTCCATTCCCATGGGACCTGAGGCCAGGGCTCCACTGCACAGTCTGCACCACTGCCCCCTGCCTGGGGACAACCTTATCCCACTCCTCAGCAGAATGCAGCTCTCTCATTCTAATTACCTGGCACCAGAGCACTCTGGCATTACATTTTCTGCTACATCACATTTTTGGGCATAACACCTAAAGCCCATTTAGAAGCAGTTAGAGGCATATCTACCCTACCATGAATATGTCAGTGCCATCTAATTGAGTTAATTAACTGAATCACTGTGTCACTCTGATGTGGCTATGTTGCTTCTGGGTCCAGAGCTCACAAGCTTGCAGTTATTTATGATCCCTGCATCCCTCTCCACTGTGAAGTTGGGTAGACTCTATCATTAGTCTGAGACAAAGATTTTGTTTCTGCATCTTACTTAAATCAGTTTTTCTATTATTTATTTACCTCATTAAGGTACACATCCTCATAAACATACATCCTCATTATTCTGTCCTTGTAGAAAACCTTCACCAAAATCTCTCTGCTGCTTGTAGATTGTATAAAGGACTCCTGAGTGCTGAATAACTGATCAGCTGGTTTCTGAGCTTACTCTGGAGTGAGTAACAAACAGCAGAGCCACTGTTGCACACAACTAATGGGAGTGAGAGCCTTCCTCTGGGCCTCATCTGCACTCCCATATAGTTTACCCTTGTTGCCATCAGTGTGCTTGAAATAGGATTTTATTGCAGTGACTTCAGTACTGTCAAAGTCATCACTAACATCACCACTGCCATGACCTTCGAATAACTAGCTCTAAGAAGAGCAGATGGGACCATTCACTAAATTGTCCCTTATTCTCTCTATTTGTTATTCATAGGTGTTTTCTGAATAATCTGAATGAGTAACATTTGAGCTATAGGCTGCTCACAAGCCATCCACTCACACTATCAATGTTCATTACTCCTGGTATGTGACTTGGCTGCCTAAGTTTCTGCTCTTTGATTTTCAAACAGAAAATAACAAGGAAATATGACTATGAATTTTCATAGCAAGCATAATTTTTACTGAAATTCATTATTTCATAACATGTGCATTTCAGATACCTGAGAGGATGTGTAGTGTCCTCTGAAAGGACTTAACATCCTGCTTGGGCTTCCCAGAGACCTTACACTGACAATCCCACAAGGCTTACCACACAGTGGTGGTTTTTAAATTCCTTCCTGTCTGAAGATATTTCTTGATGTGAGGCAGCTAAAAAATTGTCACAGATATATATTAGCAGCATGAATACAGCTCTCTCTGCAAATAAAGAAAAACTTTTGTGCTCTCCAGCTCCTCTGCTTTTTTCTTCTCACTCCATTAATCTAATAAAATATGTTGTCTCTCTTTAGAAACCCTATTCACTTTCTGAGGGAACAGAAGGAAGCCAGGGTATTTGCATATTGAGCAGAATAGAAATTGTTGCATGATGCTCCCCAAAGAGCAGATGAAAATAGGAACATTTATTTGCAGCTGACAGTGGAACAGAGAGATATGAAACTTTGTTAGCACTTTGCCAGAAACTGAAAATCAGTGGGGAGCAAGAGCTCTGAGGGCTCTTCCTGACACATGGAGCAAATGACTGGAGGAGGCAACACAATTAGAGAAGCCATGAAATGTTTGGAAATGCCAAGAACTAGCAGGCATTGCAGGTCAGTGGTCTGGACTGCCAAATACCCTGGAGGAAGGGAAATGACAAATTCTGGGAGTAGACCTGAGCTGTAAGAAAGTTGTGGGGCTCTGGAGTTTTTCCAAATCAAGGTGTTCCCAATGAAGTAGAATCAGAGTACCCATGAGGATGTAACCAAAATTGTTAGCAGGAAAAAAAATACCCTAATTAAAAATTTGCATCAGATTCTGAATTTGAAAGGGTTAAAGAGGAAAGGGATCTGATTCCAGCCACTCAGAGCAAGAAGAAAACTAAGAGTGTGTGAAAAAGTGGCTCAGCAATGCATCCTTGGCAGTTAGAATTGATTACACTGAAAGTGTATTTTCTCTGTGATGTGGTAAGAAGCAGGGAGTAAGGAAAACAGAAATTAGATCAAAACTGGATGCTTTAAGAAATATGAGGATGCTGTGAGAAGCCAGGGGCCATAATTTGTTAGTTGTGCAGAGCAGTACTTGCCCAAAGGAGGGGATGTGAAGGCACTCAGGGCTGTCACACTGGCAGCCTGTGGCTCAGCACTGCTGGCAGCATTGGTTCTGGTGCTCACATGCCCCTTCCTCTTCCTCAGCCAACACTACAGACAGGGACTGCTCCTCAATTTCCATGCAATCCTCCCATCATTACCCTTCACTGCTGCAAGAACCGTGTCCTGGTGTCAACTGAAAAATGAATCATTAAAACTGATGAATTTTGAGGTAGGTGACTAACTGTCCACACTTTTGCTGTAAACATAAGCAAAACAGGAGGTTTTAAAGGAACTTCCACATCTTATTTACAAGATATGAGAATCTATTCTTTGTAGGAAAGTTTGTCTTACTGCCTGGGAAACTGGCATAAGACTTCATGAACTGATTTCTACTCCAGACCAAACCATGGACCTTGTTTCTCTCAGGCTTGTCTCAGCTGAAAAAGATGGCTCATTTAAGTTTGCATCTACTGAAATTTGATGGCAACCTTAGAGACATCAGTGTAAAGACTGTCTAAATACAGCTTTAATATAGCTTCATGTCACCCTCTAAATGATCTTAAAAGAAAATTGTACATTTACAAACAAAACCTGAATGGAAAAGATGTGCAGAAAAATGCTCAATGATGTTGTCATGACAACAATGAAAGCCAGTAGATTACCACTTAAAAGCATCTGTAATTTGAAGCTTTTCCTGGGGAAAAAATGGAAGCTGACTACTTTGACATGTGATGAGTTTATAAGAGTGAAATGTGTTCCCTTTCTGGAAGAAACTGTACCATATTTAAAAAAAAATATGTTGAAATAATTGAAGACTAAAAGTGGTAAGTGATGCATTGCATCACAACTAAAGGAATCAGATCCCCAGCAATGAGACTGAAATAAAATAGTTTCTAAATATTCTAGAAAAGCAATTTCCCTTATAAACCTGAAAGTTTTCATGGAGAACTGCCACTGAATAAATAAGTAAAAGTGTTATTTTGGAACTAAGTGGTTCAGAATTCTTCAAGATAAGTTTATACAAAATGTAGAAGTTTCAATTGGCCAAAAATATTCAAGTGTCTTAGCAATCTAATATCAGACAAACATGGAAAGCAGAAAGTGATTTTAGCCAGAACTCACTTGCAATGAAGATTGTACAGGAGATAGACCTTGCCTCTTGCAAAGGATTTTGTATTTTTCAATTTTGACTTGGTTCCGAATCTAAATGAAATATAATAAAATATAAGAAGGAAAACACACCAAAAAATTCATATCAGTTTTATACAAACATTTCCATTTGCTTTTACCTGATTTATTTTTCCCCTTTGCTTCATGAGTAATCTCTCTCCCCCATCCTTGGCTATATCTGTCTTAAACCCTGGCTGTTTATTTTCTCTTCCTAATCTCTTTACTTAACTGCTCACTCACCAATTTAGTAATTGCTCTTCTTACTCCACTGAAACCATTTTTGTCAAAGCTCTTACAGACTTTTGTATGCTTTTTCTATCACCAGCTCTCCTTTCTCATTCTCCAGAGTCTGCCAGCTATTTTGAACCTGTCACATGCACCTTTCTTCTCTGAAGCTTGTGCTTTCTTCACTTTGCCTCCTTCTTAGACCTGCCTTATAGCAAAAAAGTCCTCTGTGGTTAGAGCAAGCTCTCTTTTCTTCTCTTGCCATCTACAACCAGTCTGTCAGTCTCAACCACAAATATAATTGCCACATTACATTGACTCCTTACACTGATTGCTCTAATAAAGTCTCTTGTGTACACCAACAGTGATGACTTATTTTTGTATCCATCAATATTTCATATTGATGGACTCAAAGATAAGCCAGTCTGTGGCACAATATTCACAGCAACAAAATGGAGAAGACCAACAACAATACAGTGCAAATTTCCCTTCCTGCTTCCAAAGTTTTCCAAAACCACTTTTTTTCTAAAGTTATCAATCAAGAGTTTTCAGGTTATGGATGAACAAGGATATATAAGGACATCTCATCAGTTTTGCTTGGAATACTCCGAATACTGTGCTATGGGCAAGAGTTCCACCACAACACTCTTAGAACCTAAATGGAGAGAAAAAGGAATTTAAAAAAAAGATACTTCTGCTCAGTCACACAGCAGCCCTGTAGCAGATTGCTTTACAGCCTGCCAGAGTCCTGAACTACTGACTCACAACAAGGAATATAGTTCTGTGTGCATTGATTAATGTTATTGTCCTACCAACTCTATACAAAGCTAAGGAGAATACAAAAATAATTTTAAGCTTCCATAATCCATTGCTGAAAGCATCATTGGAAATAACCCCCTTGTTTTAGCATTTACTTTATGCCACAGCTCCTTCAGGGGCAGATTTGTAAAAGTGCCCAGGCATCTAATGATGCTGACAGATTTCCAATTACATTTCTGAAAGACAGAATGTCTATAAATTCTGTCATGCAGATCTCTGCAGTGTTTAGGACTGACATTAATTTCCTTTGCTGTAGTCTTAATTTTTTCAGTGTTTTTTTTTAACTTTGTCTATTTATTTTTTGTTCCAAATATTATGTAAATCTTGAGAGAAAAGTAGTCTTATAACACTGAATTGAGCTTTCAGAGTCTCAGGAAAACTGAGAAGAAATATATACATTGGGCCCTTCCTTATCAGCAGATAGACATCTCACTCCACAAAAATAAGACTGAGGACTGAGGTGCATACTTCACTGCTGTGCCAGGCCGCTAGAGGGATGAATTCTCTAAATTGGAGATGTAGGTGATCAAAAATTATGAACAGGTCCTTAGTTCACTTGCTGTAGGGGGTTTGTATGCAATTTTCTGCCATGTGCATTATGTGTGGTTGTTCTCCCTTAAGCAGAGGCATTTTGGCTCCAGTGTCAAATCTCATTACTGTGCTGTGCTACCTAGTGGTCCAGACTTTTAGTCCTAATTGCCAAGAACTGCAAGGCCCAAAGGAAGTATCTTGGCTCTCCAAAGAACTGAGATCCCAGTGCCTTCAAACAAAGTACCTCTGCTTTAGGTGGTGCTGGTGTTAGCTTCCCCAGGGACTCAGCAAGCTGAACAAGTGCAGCTGCCTAGCTTGCCAATGGTATTGTAAGGTTTATGCCTTATATGAGATGCTGGGAAAAGGTATATTCTTTGAAACCTTCAGATGAGAGCTTCTCCAGGAATGCAGGGAATGATCATGAGTACTCCTGTCCCCATCAGACCCACTGCTTTCCTCCAAAGCACCACAGCGCTGGTTTGGTGATGTGTGCCTCAAGGAGGAAGGGCTGGGCTGTGTCCCTTGGCACAGCTGGCTGAAAATAGCAGGGAGAAAGCAGCTTGTAGTGGGGCTATGTCGACACTCAGTGAGCAATCCAAAAGAACTGATCATCTCTTGCCTGTGCAGGGAGGAAAAGGGAAAGTAATTAACTCCGAGCCCAAACCCATGCTGTTGTGTTCATGGTGGCAGCATTGGCAATGTATCTGTGCTGCTCATTTAGAACAAGTAGCAGCAGTCTCCTTCCATGCCCTGACTGGGCACTTAAGCAGTGAGGATTGGATTAAACAGTGTCATACAAGCTCTGCTGCTCACAGCATCTGGTGGCTTTGATGTAAATGATACAGGAAGCCGCTGCTCTCCATAGTGAGCTGATGTGCAGGGAAAGTGAGATCTGTAGAGATGGGATTGTGGGAACTTTGTGGGTGTTGAATGAACCTGATTTGGAGGACTGCCAAGGGAGGAGATGCAGGAAAATCTGATGAGAGATACCAGGCATGAGAGTTAATTGTGTTTCGGAGGTTGGTGAAAAAGCTAAAATTAAACCGTTATCAAAGAAAAGCCTTGGACAGTTTGTTTTAAAACAGAGTTAATGGCTGGAGCCTGCAGAAAACCTAATTAAAAGAGAAAAGAAAACAAATGGGGTTTAGGAGTGATGCAGTGCATTCAGAAACAATTTTATATGTGGATTTTCTCCTGTTCCCTGCTGTATTTCTGTGACTAAAAGAGCCATTATGGTAAGGCTGATTAAAAAGGGTTTGTAAGCTGTGTAAGAGCAGAGTGTTTTGCATAGGTCTGCAACATGAAGCCCTATCACTAATTTTCATCTGGAGAAAGGTGGAAAACAGACTTTTATCTCAGAGATGATTCTGAGGTAAAGGTACCAGCTCTTTAGAGCTTTACATCCCAGGACTGCAGCAAGATCAGAGCTGCCAAAAAAATGGAACAAAGTGTAAGCACTACAACTGCCTTGAGATGGAACACTACAACTGCCTTTTCCTGAGCTGTGTGATGATGGGTGGCAGTTATACCATCAAAGTTTACTCGTTAGTTTATTCATGTTCCTACTCCAGGTGTTTATATCTTAACACACCATCATGACCTAATTTTAAATCTGAATAAAAGAGATTGGCATTTTTAAGTTGTGATTTAGCTGGCCTAGTTAGATACCTACCTTAGGATGACATGAATCACACCCTGAATGGGCTTGTCTCCACTGACTTGTTGAAGGAATCTAGAGAATAGTGTGGTGTAACTGCATTTACATTTGATCAGATTTAACACATTGCTGTGAATCACCTGGAAGGGACATTTCCTATGAGTTTGAGATATTTTCTCTTCTGACTTCCTCAGAAATACAAGTCCTAGAGAGAAGCAAGGATTGCTTTTCCTTACAGCTGTGCTTTTCACTTTCTGTGCTCAGTGGGGGATGAAACAATTTCCAGCAAAGAGTTAGCCAAAATTTGAGATTTCTTATGAGTTCCTCAGCTGCCTATAAATATCTCTTGTCTGCTAAAATATGCCTGTCCTCTAGTCTTGGCCCTGCATAAGTCTTACCCTGCAACTTATGAGTTCACAAATTCAGCTTTATACAACTGGCATCCAACCTGTTCCAGTCTGGACCACCAACGCTGTGGATACCTCATCTTCAGCTCTCTGCTGTCATTTTGGTTAGGGTTGGGTTCAGAGAGCCACCAAGCCTACATCTGGGCCTGAAAAAGGCACTGTGCCAGCGCTGGTCTCTCCACACCATTTAATGTGGGCCAGCAATGGTGCTGGGGACCTCAGCCTCAGCCCCCAGCTGTCATTGGGATTAGGGTTTGGGTTCAGAGAGCCACAAAGGCTGCAGCTCCAGGGTCACTGGGGATCCAAAAGGCACGAGATGGAGATTTCTACAGGCTGTTGGTAACCCCAGCTTTCTGTTTCTGCCCCCAGAAGGCAGAATCTAACAGCAGTGACTGGTGCCTGGGCAGAATTCCTCCAGGGGTCCTTGTTCAGAATAGTTGGGTAATCAGCTCCTGTGGCAGAGGGGCTTGTTGGGGATGCAGGGTAAATGTGCTCCTTGTGGCTGCCTTGCTGCTCACCCTGGCACTGCCATGCCTTAGAGAAGCCTTGACATCTGCTGCAGTGTTTGGCAGCTCCTCTCCTGTAAGGCTGGGACCCACTGACCTCCCTTTTCCAGTGTCTGGGCTCCAGCTGTGTGCTGTAGTGGATGTTTAGAGGGAAGCACAAGCACAGGATGGGTGTGTTGGTGATGCTTCCCCATGGTGATCTCCCAGCCTCAGGACACTGCTGGGTCAGGAGCCTGAGGGATGAGGAAAGGTGTTTGCACAGCTGGGAACCCCTGACAGATTTTTCTCCTGTTAATTTGTCTGATGGAATCCATGTAGACTTAAAACACCTAAGGATGCCAGTGATCCCCAAAGACTGCTCAAGCTATTGGTCTTCAAACCCTAACCAGTCCCTTTCAGTCTCCTTTTTACCTTTGACTGATGTAAGAGGGGACAAGGAAGAGCCTCTTTATAGCACAGTTAGGGCCATACCCACCAGAGACACTCTGGGCTGTTTCCATGGATTTCCTGTAGCCTGGGGTGTTGATGTTGGTGTTTACAGTCCCAAAGCATTCATCCTGGTCGCCATTCTTTTAAAACCTATTGTGCATTTTCTATAACAATGAGCTGGTTGTTCTTTGTGAAAGCTCTATCAAATATATTGTGCATATATCTGGCTGGCTGTCACAGGTAATCTGCTCTTTTTGCTAATGGCTACAGTTCTCTGAAATTGTTTTGTACCTTTAAACCCTCTGAATAGAAGTGTTGTTTGCCATGCACTCATTTCCCATTTTATTACCAGTATAATGGTTCCTTTGCAAAGATTAACTGAGTCACAGGGCCTCTTAATATAAGCAACCTCGGAGCAGAAGAAAGAGAAATTGATATAGTTTATCCTAGATCTAAGAAATACTTCAGATGTTTATTTAGTAAGTGGTGGCATGAATAACTTAAAAATACCCAATGTGCAATATCAAAGGAGCTTCAGAAAGGTTACAGAAAAAACTCCAGATCTCAGCAGAAATCATTCTTATCATATAAACATTACACCTTTTTCTTATATTTATGCATAATTTAATTTGCTACTTGAAGACAAAAATTCCTGTCACACACTTTCCTGGTTCATACAGTACTAGAGTCAAGTATACCTGGCCATATAAAATTTAGAGACAAGGATTATTTGTTTC
This sequence comes from Molothrus aeneus, assembly GCF_037042795.1. Classification (NCBI taxonomy): domain Eukaryota; kingdom Metazoa; phylum Chordata; class Aves; order Passeriformes; family Icteridae; genus Molothrus; species Molothrus aeneus. The sequence goes on along the minus strand of NC_089649.1, from coordinate 59,196,366 downwards.
TAACAACCACAGGACACCTTGATGCTTATAAGCTGTCCTGATGGGTGACACAATAGCAGAAGGGAAAGCAGTAAAGTACAAATCAATTAGAGTAGGTTTGTGTGAGATGGCTCTCTCTGCATTGAACATGGCATTTATAGACTGTGCTTCATACAGCTGGTCTGAGTCCAAAATAATAGTTATGGTCCTTGATAAATGCAAAAGAAAGTGGGTCCCCATGAACTTTGTGTCACACTTTGCTCTGTGGTGTTGACAGTTGATTGCAGTTCTTTCCAGAGATGAGGATTTCCAGAAAGCCTCAGATCTTCATTAGAAAGTGCCTACAAGAGAAATGAATGTCTGATTACACAGTGCTCTGTTGCTCTGCCAAACCTGACCTTCCCATTCCCTCCATGAGTGCTCATCCCCAGGTGGGGAGAGCTCCCCCATCACTGCAGAAAATCCCTATCAGTAGTTTGTGTTGGTCCCAGCCCTCTGTGAGTGAGGTAGAGATGTTGTGCAGGTCTGCAGTGTCATGGGTGTACAACTGTCCACATGGTTAGCAGCCAGGCACCAGGAGGTTCTACTGGAATAAACAGCCTGGGTCCTTAGAGAATGATTCTTGTAAGGCAAGATGAGAAACTGGTGTAATGCTTAAATCTTCAGACTTGGGATATTAAAGCAAGAACAGACAAAAGCCCTAATTCTTAACACTTCTTGTTCCACAAACACAAACTACACACACACGCACAGACGCACACACACAGACACACAGAGATACAGTGTATGCATCTGAGCTAATGTGGTTACACTGCCAGGTTTAGTTTGCATATATTTTACAGTGTTGCACAGTCTTTCTGTAAAAGCTAATAAAACCTGAGAAATTGCTCAAGAATGCACTGAGAGCCTAATTATCTCACTAGCAGTCTTCAAAAACTGCATTTTTTTGAAGAGACTGGGAGCTCTAACATATCATGATAAAAAGAGGATACAAACATTTTCCAAATTGCAATAATGCTTGTGTTGCCAGAGCTGAAATGAACAGATCTATTAAAGAGATCAGGAAAAAAGTTCACATTCACAGAAAAATCCCTACTTGCATTAAAGGCTTGTGAAGACTTGATGAGAAGCTTGAAGCAGTGTCCATGTGTAATATCAGTCACAATTTTTACACCTAGGAACTCCATCTGTCATCAGAGGAATGATGGTATTTGGTTCTCAGAGTTTCTGCAAGCTGTATTACCTTTGTTTCCTGACTAATATATTAAGTAATACAATGATGCATCTTATTCATGTTTTTATTACAAACCAGTGTTTCCATCTACGGGCCTTCTTGCCCAAACCTGTGCTTCAGTACACAGAGAGGTTGAGGCTTCTCTAGACAGCAAAAATAGAAAATTTTTCATTTTTGTTCTTTCTAGTGGCTTCTACTTTGTTTACCATGCATTTTTCAAACCATCTCCTACAAACAGAATCATTAATTTCTCGTGGTTTTTTTAGTGGAGGTTATTGGTAAAGACTTTCAGCTTTCCACAAACTTTCCTTTATTTTCCCAATGCTTTTGAAAGATAAGTACTGTCAGCTGGATTTTGCAGTTGCCAAACAAAGGTGTGGAGCAAATAAAGTAGAAAAGAGAATAATTTAGTGAGGCTTTTTCAAGTATGTAATATGATATGGTATTTTATGTGTTTGGAGTTCTTCTTCTTTTAACACCCACTGCAGCTGTGAATCTTTAGTTTCTCACCTTCCTGCCAAATTTCAAGCGTCTTCTCTAAGGACAAGAGCTTATGAAAGAAGAGGTCACCAGCATTTCCAACACATACAAAACCTAGCCTCATTCAGAGAAAGACTGTGAATGGTTAGACACAGAATGCTCCACAAAACTTCAGTCTGAGGCAGACATGGGACATATAACATTTCAATCTGTATTTACTAGGATTTGACAATTCACATGCAAACAATAACATTTTACTGCAGTGTTTAGCAACCATAGTAACAGCTGATGTTTTCAAAGAGCGCTCTAAAAAAAGTGCTGTGCCTGATAACCTAAGGGTCATGTAGGCTTCTATTTCAGTTCTGAAAAAAGGCTTGTGCTGTGAATGCTTCTCTGTTCCTTACAAATAAAAAAATACAGCCTCTCAAACCTGTTATAAGATGGGTTTGTAATAGGAATATTTAGTTTTAGACCAGGTTTGGAAATCTCGTTCCTTTAAATATTTTAGAATTTTTACCTGAAATTCAGATATTTCAGTGAGAAAAAGGTGGATCTAAATTCCTCCAAAATTTCACTGCTGTTCTGGACAGAATGAAATATTATTTATATTAGAACTTCTAAATTTATTCTTATATCTTTACATTTTCTATATTATATTTTCCCAACATGATTTTTTTTTGAGCTGAAGAAGGGTCTTGTAGTTTGGGTGTTCACATGGAATATAGAGCACATGAATTCATTTCCCATGCCTGCTTGGAAAATGCTCCATGTGGTGGCTTTGTTCTGTCTCTGGTGCATTTTTCTATCTGTCAGATGGCTACCAAAGTGTAAAGTTGGCAGCCCAACACCTGGCAAGTTCCTAACTAGCTAACATGTCACCTGCCCTGTCAGCTGCCACCTGTTCATAGGGTAACTCAACCTGCCAGTTCCACAGCATCTCGGATGTGATGGGCTCAGTGTGCCTGGCAGGTGACCTGTTTGTGCATCACATCTGCAATAGATCTCAAATGCATCCGATTTCTCTCTCATGCACAGAGCAAAGGCATGTACACAGTCTCTCCAACACACCGCAGGCCCACTGGAGATAAGCAAAAGTGCCATATGTGTGGTCTCTAGAAATTTTTGGAGGTATCTGGGTCTGGTTTTGTACTGGGTCTGAAGACAGCAAAACTCCTGATCCTGATATAGGCCTCCCTTCTTCTAACAGAAATTAAATTAAATAGAAAAATCAGTTATCATTTTCACTTTTAAATGTGTTCATGCTCTTAGAGATTAATTTTTTGAAGAGGTAATAAGACTGACTGTATAGCTACAGACACTTGCACACTCAAGATGCACTTAGTTACTGGGCTGAAGCAAATAATGGGTAGGAGTTTTGGTGACATTAACTGCAGAATCAGAGGATGGCTGGGGTTGGAAGGGGCCTCCAGTGATCACTGGTCCAACCCCCTGCTAAAGCAGGTTCCTCTAGAGGAGATTACAGAGGATGGTGTCCAGGTTGGTTCTGAATACCTCCAGAGAAGGAGACTTCACAACCTCTCTGGGCAACTTGCTCCAGTGTTCAGTCACCCTCACAGAAAAGAAATTCTCCCTCCTATTCAGATTTGTTCCACTTTCCCCTTTCTGTCACTGGGCATCACTGAAAAGAGTCTGATGCAATTATCAAAGCAAGAACAAGAATAATGTTATTAAAGAAAAAAAGTGTCCATTTTAATGATGCTTAAATTCCAGAATTTTAATATCAGTGAGAATATTTATATTAGTTACATTAGTTATATTATCACAAAAAGAAAGGATTGTTTTGACAATAAAAACCTATGCCCCTTACTCTTAAGTTGCATTCTTTTCTTTTTGCTAAAAATATCTCTTCAACACCATTTTTACTGAGATTATAAATAAATCTATAACACTTTCCTATGTACTGTACATATATATTACCCTAACTAATCTTGATATAACTATCAGGAAGTGAGTTAGCTGTTCACTCTTTTGTATTTAATGGATCCCAAGTCACATTTTTCCTAGATAATGGAAATGTGATGAGCATTCTGACAAATTCTCTTTATATGAATCTTCATTTTTACACAAGAAATAATGACAAACATTTATACAATCTTACATCTGAACTAAGCAAATTAATTCAAGATTTCCACTCTAAATTTCTGCTTATGAAGCCATGAATATATTTCCTGTTCTCTTTATTTCTCCAAAGGGATGCCATCCATTCTCTCACCATAAAAGCTGCAATCTAAAGACCATTGATAGCAGTGTGATTGGCAGTGTGGTGCTATTTTATTGGTATATGGGGTTAAGATTATAGCATGAAAGTGAATGGGTTTTGAATATATTTGGTTGGTTGATGTCCATCAGTTAAAGCACCAATCCTAATGTTAGAAATTATGGACAGCAAAGAAATTTTTCCTTTGCTGTCACCAAAAACGGGTTTGAGTTTTTCTTTCATTTATCGTATCTGTATTCTGTCACTTCACTGAAGTTATACTGATTTCAGTGTAAGTTAAAAATTAGATTGAATTTGGTTTTGCCAGAATAAATTACTCTCAAAGGACATGACTGAAGTTCAGAGAAAAAGAATAGACAGTTTGAAGGACTGTCCTTCCGTATGTGCTGGATCAGGCTCATCACAAACTTTAAAACGCTTCTCTACAGAAGTCTCTAGAGAGCCTTTGAGAGAGATTTCAGTGGAGTCTGATGAACTCTATTGGAAAGACCTGGGACCTCTCACAGTCTGAAATCAAAAGATCTGAAGGGCAAGTCAAGAAAAGATGAGCATCTTATGCTGAGGAAGAACAACCAGATCATATTCTTTTATTATTATTACTATGAATGACTGCTGGACATGGCTTAGGAAACAGATATCAAAGTAAGAGGCTGTCAAAGGTTAGAGTTAGCATGAATTACATGACAGCAGGCTGGACTTCATGGGAATTTAGATGGGATTGTTGGCAGCCTTTTGATGGTCGTACCTTGCAAGGACAACTGTGCACATCAGAAATATCATACAGGGCTGAAATGACTGAGAAGCCCATCAAAAAGTCCTCAAATTTGTGTACTGATATAACAAAATAGGGCTGGCGCAGAAAAAGGAATTGTGAATGAGTTGTTTATTTGTGAGACTGGGTCAGAGAGGCTAAGTAGCTGGAAAAGAGATAATATAGTTCAAATTATATAATCCTGCCAGGCAGCCCCGTGCTTGATGTCTCCAGCTGAATTGGGACAAGAAATGAAATGTGTTTACCTTAACGTATGACACACATCAAAGCCACTGCCCTGGTCAGGACTAGGGTGGGGACAGGAAGCTTTCTCCTGTTTTTAGGGGGTCACCTAACGAGCAGACTGAGCTGTCAGTGCCCATCCCTTATCTGATGGCATCAACACCTGCTCACCATTTCCCATCATCAATATTTTCATAGATTATGTTCATACAGTGAAATATTTGTTGAGGACTTTGACCAGCATTAAGATTGCAAAGCTCAAGGTGCTGCACAAATCCTGGGATTCCCATGGTCAATGATGCCACCAGTCATTGTTTGAATAAAAACTTCTGAGTGTCTTGTGCCTTGTTCTACCCCTGGCCAAGCCATAGTCCATTACAGAGTGTCACATAATACTTAAGGATGAAATTGATATATATTTTTTTACATCAGCCTACAATGCCAAGTAATTATGTTTAAATCTTTGGCCTTTAAAAAAGATGTCTGCCCAATAAGATATGCCCTTCTGAGTTTATGTATAAATATTAAAAGATCCCCTGTCCTTTAGCCAAGAATTTTTAGATATTTGGAAAAATAATTCTGAAATCATGACTCTACAGTTTTTTAGCTTCCTTTGGAAGCACGAAGTCATCCAGTAGAGGGAGTGCATGCTACCTTAAAAATTACTAACGACTAGTTGAATCGTATTGGTTGAATAATTTATTGTACAATTCTTATCTTTCAAATAAATTATTCAGAAAATATATTTTTCCATTATTCACCAGTGTCTAGTGCTCCTGGAATAATTCACACCTACATTAATCACAAATTTTACTCAGTGAATTCAATTATTATTTAAAATAAAACATCCATGCCCGGAATTGTGCAAACCACAGAAAGTGGTGTTGAAGGCAAATAAAGACATTATCAGTTAACTATTCAGATGACTTATTTGATACCATAGAATATGAGCCACTATACATTCATTTTAATGATGGGAGAGCAGATCAAGACAAACATAAAATGAAAATATTTCCCAAAAAAGCAAAAAATGGAGAAGAGCAGTAAGATAGCTGCTTCTAACTTTGACAACGACCAACTATCCTTAGCATGTATTAGAAGAGATACTCTACATATTAAGATCAAGAGCAAAATGATACTTCCAAAAAATTGACAATTAAATGATGTTGATGTTAGGAAGAAGAGAAAATTTCATTCATTGCATATTTAGAAATTAATCAAATTAGTAGAGATTTTGGGTCAGACTTTCATAAACCCTTAGGCTTGGGCTGTTACTGCAATGAGAGCTGGATGTTAATCCCATTAGATGAGGGAAGAAGAACTGCAAAACAAGGTAAAACCCCTTTACAGTTGTTCCTCAGATTTTAATGTGGCAGAAAGAGGTGTTATTTCACAATGAATCATAGAATCATTTAGGTTGGAAAACTCTCCAAGACCATTGAGTTAATCAGCACTGCCAAGTCCTCCACTGTGTCCCTAAGTGCCACGTTAAGGAATGGGGTGAGCTTCAGCCCAAACCAAAGGCTCCTCTAGAATCTCTGAAAGAAAACAATTTGCATTGAGGATACTTAATTTTCAGTGTCAGTTCTGTCAGCAATAATAGGAAATTAATCCCAGGGATCAAAATCTAATCCCATAACAACAAGTTAACTTTATTGTGCAGGATTTTGCACAATAACAAAGTCTACACTTATTTAAATTTTGTTTTACATCGTGGAGGAGGTAATTAATGCTACAACTGATCAACTTATTTTAGGATTTTATAGATACTTTCAATCACTAATCTTTGTGTCATGACTTGTCTTGTTTTTCACTGGGAGAACAACATCAACAGGTAGTTGCTGTTGAAGTAGAAGGCTCAGAAGAGACTACACAGGCAAAAAAAAAAGATGGATGGCTTTGTTTAAATTTTTTATATATTAAGGTTTTGGATTTCTGTTAAATTATAGTCAGGCTGAGTTAAATGAGAACAATAACTCCTGTTAAATTCAAGATTTCAAACATGTTTGGGGTGTTCTCACTTAGAATTCCAAGTCACATGAGGAACACGTTTAAGGCTACACAGAGATTTGTTTTTTAGTATCACAACCAGCCTAATCTTTTCACTTGTGCCTAATGAAATCCTGCCCATCTGTGAACTTAAAATGTTACCTACATCTGTCACTAAACTCAAAATTTTTAATATTGTCACGACCTGCTTTCTATTTTATGCTACATCAGGAAAAGGCTGAGGAACAGACTATTTCCTATTGTTAGCTGTGCAGGCAATTTTTGCTGTAAAACACCCTTGCCTACCCCTACACTTCACCTGCAGGGGTTCCACTTTTCCTGGACACCACCCTGGTGCTGATCACACTCTCCTGGACCTTGGAGCCCTGCTATTGAATTTGCAGGGACCCCTCAACGAAGGGAGAGAGAATGATGAGGAGGACTCCATTGATATCAGAAGGCTAATTAATTACTTTATTATACTATATTATTCTATACATCTAAAACTGAATCTGCCAAGCACTCAACTCTGCACACAACTGCACACACTGCACAGAATCTCATGACTGTCACCCGGCAGTCTCGACACATACACACAAGGAAACAAAACTCCATCACTTTGAGTAAACAATCTCCATATTACATTCTACTTTGGCACAAACACAGGCACAGCAAATGATGAGAATATTCTTGGGAAGAATTGTGCCTTGCTTTGTTCTGTGAAGAGAAATGTGGGGCTACACCCTGCCTGCAGCCAAGATCAGGTGAGACCAGGCTCAGGTAGAACAAGGACAAAATGCCATCCTCAGGAAGGCTGAGGGAGGGGTGGGTGTGCTTGGGGCATTCCAGCCTCAGTGACTTTGGGCTTGGCCTGGAGCCCATGAATCAAAGCTTCCTATTTCAGGCTGTTGCACAGTACCCCCTCCCTTATAGTATCAAAGGCAGAGATTTGTATTTTAAATGAAGCAATGACCTTTGATCTTGCTTTTTAATTAAGCACCTGGCTAGAAGGTCTCACAGCCATGCTATTACCTGTGGGCTTATTATTAGATATTAAGATAAAGGATTCAGAGTATATGGTCCTAGCCCTTTATCTTTTCTCTCAATGCCTTAAAGCTTGTTTCTGTCTGTAATTTTAAAGATTTTATGCCAGTAATAAAATCCAAATTAGGAAAATAATGGCTAACCTTATAAAGGGGTTGGGCTAACTGGTATCAGTGTGGTTTCTCTGGAGGTGGTGGGCTGAATTTGTCCTGTGGTATTTCAAGGAAATAGGCATATTGGAAAAGTGTTGGTCATTGAAAAAAAGTCAAGATAAATGAGACAGCAAAGCTGACTGTAATGTGTCAAGCCCCTTCCCACACATGGAAGCTTTGAAGTAGAATGAAAAGATTAAGTGAAGGCATAATTACATCTTGTTTAACTTGGCCTTTTAAACAGCTAACCCTTCAACTTGCTTTTCTTCTTCCCATGTCTGCATACAACATTCAGTTTAATCAACAAATGATTAAAAAACAAATCTATACTTCATGCTTCTGCTTTGCTGAATATTACACATGTACTTAAACATATGTTTAATGACTTTAAGGAATCAGGATTTATCTCCTTTTTCTTCAAAATGTCTTTCTTTCTTTCTTTTGAAAAGGTGGCTGAAGTCATGCACTATATGCCCTTGTGGGAAAGAATTAATCTTGGACTGGAATGTATAGGCATCGTTGTCCTAATAGGATTGATGTAATTTTTTCTTCTTGCTTTTCAATATTCACAGTGGTTGGGAAGAAGTGGGTTTGCATGGCTCTTTCCCATATTAGTTTCTGCTAGAAAGGTGCTCTAATGGCCATTTAGTTCATGGTGATTACACAAAGTGCTGAAAATAGGATTAGTACTTTTAACTACCTTTTAAAAGATAACTGACTGACATCATGTTTTGTTGCTGGGTATTCTTTTATTTTCTTTGTATCCTACAGTAAACCTCTGCAAATCTCAAAAATAAGCAGACTGGTTACTTGAAGTCCCTCGCTTTGGTTCCAGTCACTCAGAAGGGTTCTATTTGCCCTGTATCTGAATATGGATGTTTTGAAATAGTTATAGGAAGGTGCAGGAGGAGGAGACTAAGATGAGAAATTAGCATCCAGGAAAGAAATTACTTGATACTCTGCTCACAGCTGTATAGAGCTCTCTTTAGGAGAAAGTGGCATGGTGGATATATATTCAGGTTACAGAAGGCTTGTCCCACTGATGCACTCTCATTCCCTCTCTACCAGTTAGTTCTTTTCCTTTCTCAGAGTAATAAGAGCTGTTTCTCTTGCTCAACTGAAGCATCTGCAGCATGAGATTTGACTATAGCCTGAATACCACTGATAGCAGGCTCCCAAAAGATAATGAAATTACTTCACAATATTCCCATCCTAAAATCCTTTCTCACTGAAAGCAATCTAAAAAATCCACTCATCACTTCACACGCTAGACTTCCTTCTTTGGGAATTCAACATATTTTTTCCCCAAGAAATTTTAGAAAAAAAGTTGAGTGTTACAGTATCAAGAATAGCCTCTGATACTTCAGATTTCTTCCTGAAATATGCTGCTGCAGTATGTCCAGATTATGTAAACTTGCATGACCTGTATATAAACCAAATCAGAACATCAGGGAATATATTGCTTTTCTTACCCACCATTTCTTTGCCATCCATGTGGCTTGCTGAGGTGAGAAGAGACAGTGAATTCATTTTATTCTGAGAGGATTTTAAAAGCATGAGAGTTTTAGAAGTCCCCTCTCATTCCGGGTACTCCTGCTGACCTCATTAGCTTTTCACCCTGGAAAGTCACAGGTCAATCTCATATTGAAAACATGCTCCCACATTGTTAAGTCATGTCCTTGGTGAGAAACTGCAATTAATAAATAACAAACAGTAATATGTGAAAGACAATGCATATCCTGGAAGAACAGAGCCTGAATTTTGTAAGCAGCTGCACAATGTATTTCCAGTTTCTAGAGGAGAAACTAAGACAGATCCCCACTGTCCTGTGTAGCAGTATATTGCTCCACAAATTTATTGCAAGAACTTGTTTTTTTTTCCCCTCTGTAAACAATTCAGATAGATGTGAACAACTTCCAAATAGCAACATAAGTTTAATTCATTTGTCTCAAGTGACATAACATATGTCACTAGTGCCTGCTGCAGAAGCAAGGCAGTCTGCTACACTGTGTGGTATTATACTTTACAGCCATGCAAACAATGTTGCTAGCACTGCAGCATTTTGAAAGAGGAATATATGTGGCAGCTATGCCAAGCCTTTCTGCATCCACCTCCCTTCTGCAGCGTGTATATAAAATTTTGTAATTTTTTTTCTAAGGGGCCTTGGTAGGAAACTTCAAGTTCTTGGAAGGGAGTGGGTTACTGTACCTTTCCTTAAGTGAGAAAATCTTTTGAGGTTAAAAGGCAAAGTTTTCTTCGCCTTTTCATTTTTTATCTGCTGTGAATGTAAAATGAGACTTGAATGAGAAAAGTGAAGTTGGTGATTCACTAAAATGCTGAGTCTACTTTCTGAAAAATTAAGCATTTTTAAACATAAATTTTACCTCTTTAGTAGTCTGTGTAGTATAGTTTGATATTTGACAATGTAATTGTTTCAATGAAAAAACACAAAATCTGAATTAGAAGTGAGATTATATTTGTCTAGTGGACACATTTTTGAATAAACTCAATGTGTGACACTCACCAATTGCATTTCTACCATAAAGAAATGTCAAACAAACTCAGGTTCTGTAGCAAAGCAGAAACTCCAGCCTGCCATGAAACCAATGGCCAACCTAACCCACCTCTTTAAGGAGAAACTTTAAGCCAGACAGGTAGGAAGACCTTGGGCATTGTTGATAACCTTCTCAGTTCCAAAACTCTTTTTTAAAAAGTTATGTCAGTATTTGTGTAGTATGCACAATCAAGAACCTGAACCTGTTCTCCAGGCCTAGAACCAGCACAGCCTTCTTAAATTTGTATAAAATTTCAGGGTCTGCCTATGTAGATAATAATATTAGCTCTTTAGAAACATCATACCAAAAGGCTTAGAACAAGGGACAAATCATGGCATGTGGTATCTATCATATATATAACTGACCATAATATTTTAATGCAAAAAGCTTTTCAAACAATTTAAAAATATTGAGATACAGGAGTGGAAAAGAGCCTGAGGATTTGATAGTTCCACTTTTAAGAGTCAAACAAGGTATTGAAATAGTAAACTCTCCATTTAGCCATTTATATACAGAGGGACCCCCAAAACTATTTATCAGCAAGAGATGACAAAAACAACTACAAAGACTACATACAGCCCTCCACACTGAACAGATGTTTTACCACTTACATGCTGCAGTCCTGAAATTTTTAGAATTACTCAGATGCTGCAGAAGCTGTGAGGCCTCACTGTTTATTGCTCCTAGTGGATGTAAAATCAAATAATAATTTGTTTGTCATTTAATTTTATGGAAAGTTTTACACTGTCTAGCCCTGAACAACTCTGTTGATCTTTCAAATGAGACATAAAACTTGAGGTTTAAACCACTTGTTTTCATTAATATCTGTTGAGGATGTGAGGTAGTTTACTTTTTTCTTGGGGGTGGGGGTGGGGCTGGTGTTTTGGGGTTTTTTTCTTTTTTTTTTTGAGATTAGGAATATTAGCAACCTGACAAAATTACTGCTCTAGTAATTACATTAGTCTTATCTACATATTCTCCTGCAGCTCCAATGGAATATGGCTTGGTTCTTTCCTGATGTGTTGTGCAATGCTGGTTTGCACAATTAAATGTTTTGCTTAAGTGTGCCTAAAAGTTTCTACTGACAACATGTCACCTAGATTTGCTTATTTGGCACTCTTTGTACCTTTTCTTTCTGACTCTTCAGTCAGGAGTGGGGCCAGAGCCATTCAAAGGACAGGTGTGGAGAGCACTGGCCTCCTCCCCCTGTGTAAGCAGAGCCTTCTTTGAGCACAGATTTAGGAATGAGAATCACTTTGGCATTTGTGAAGAAGGAACAAATTTCATTTCTCATATCATATGCTCTCCACAGGTTTCAGAAAGAACCACAGGGGAAAAAGCTGATGGAAGCACATAGGAAAATCCTCAGCTCACTAATATTTCCTGTGCTGCACACTGTCTGCTTTTAAGTTTCCTTCTTTCCTAGTAAAAGTATGGGAACTGTCTTTCAAAACAGCTTAAAGGACTGAAGTGCAAAATTTACATTTAGTTTCTGTGAGAGTAAAGCCCCCAAACCCATAGGTCCCTTGGAAATCCTAGCAATTGAATGAAATAGCAGGGAGCAGAGCCAGAGGCACGATGTGGCCCCTGGGAATTAAAGCCTTGCCAAACCTTTTTATGTGTAAAATACCCAGGTGCTGCAATAGCAGGAGCAATACAGAACCTTGAGTAGACAGATAATAAACCATGATTAAATATAAACTTCTGTCCTTTCTTTTCCAAAATAAATGGTGCTGATCAGTTTTGATAAATTTGAAGGATTCTCTTTGGCTCTGCTCTTGGGGCAATGGAAACTGATGATAAGACAAGCAATAGAGCAAGTAAAAATCAGGTGACATTGCACAGGTTGGTGAGACTCTGCTGGAAGAGATACCTTGGCATGCACAGAGAAGTCAGCCCTAACTAATCTGTGGATGATGGTTCTTATAAAGTTAAGGTACAGGCAAGGGGAGACAGTTTTGGGGTTGGATATTCTGACTAAGAATGTGGCCAAGCCACTTCTGCTTTTTATTTGGAGTGAAATGGTCACCAGAACAGTCTACCACTGTGATATCTCAGGGCTTAAAGTTTTTATGAGTTGGGAAAAACTACCAATATGTGCAAACAGTGATTATGATTGGCTGGAGGGAGGTGTAACTGAAACAGTGACTTATTCTGTGCATTGGTACAGCAATTTTTTCTAAGTTGCTCTGTTTAGATGAATTTTAATGATACAGAGTTGATTAACAAACAAGAGTTGATTTCTCTACTGGCAGTTTTTGTTTGCTCAGTTGTAATTTGCAGGGGTGACCAGCTCATTGTGAACCTATAAATGTATATTTATAGACATGATAAAAGAGAGGTAAAGTAGTGTGGTCATATATGGTCAGCTTTATCTTCAGAATTACATATTTTGCAATAGTATAAGTAGTATTATTGGGCATTTTTTTTCTTAAGGCAAATGGCAGGAGAACAGTTAGCTATACAGTATTATTTCATTTGACTTGGCTGGCTTTTGATAAAATCATTAACCTCTATGTTAGAAGGGTAATAATGTAAGACAATATTCCTGGCAAATTAAATGTTATTGATATTGGAGTGGGGAAAAAAAAGAAAGTCAAAGCATGGCCATCATTCATCTTTTCTGCAAGTAAAAGCAAAATAAAACATGTTTTGTGTTAGTAAGGTTCGGATAAGTTATGGGCAACTGTCTGCAAGTGAGTGATCCAGAGATCTTTGAACTTTGTTCTAGGAATGAGAGTCATAAAAACTGCCAGACAGTGCGTGGGACTCTAAACCAATAACCACTGGATGGAAACAGGATTGAGTGAGTCTTTGCTGGAGATTGATGTGAAGAAATATTGCCAATTATTTGTCCACTAAGGCCCAGTGTGCTTTTTAGCAAAAGCAGGAGCGTGGAGGAGACTTGGTTAGGTGAGGACATCATCCCATTGGGTGTCTGCTGGGATTCTTGGTTCGTTCAACAGAGGCACTGAGAATTTAGAAGGGCCCCTGAGATCTGTTACAGTGATTTAAAAATCTGAAGGCAAAAAATTCCAGCAGCTAATTTAGTTTAGTTTATAAAAAACATGGTTCCTGGCAAGCTGAACAGAATCTCTAATGGATATGCAGGGACAATAGTTAGGTCTTTAATTTGTGAAGCAATATTAGAACTAAAACAATGTTCTGGAAGGTAAAGAGAATGCCAGTGCTGGATATTTTAGATAAAATTCTCTATATGTAAATTAAATAAAATAACAGTTATATAACTTATGTTAAACAGAACATCCTGGTATGGGTACTCTTTCTGGCTCAATTAAGCAATTAACAATCTCAGAAATGAAAAGCAATATCCCATCAGCAAGTGGCAGTGCCCCACATACATTCACCTCCACTCCACTCTCTACCTACTCAAAGAGTTTCAGAGCTGGTGTTAAAATCTGGCTCTCAATACTTTGACAGTGTCAGTGGAGAGCAAGTCCTTGTTCTTATGCATGATCTGTTCAGAAAGTAAATCCCACTGTTCCTGACACTTTGGTTAATAACCTTAGTCCCTGAAGCAGAAAATATGTGAGCACAGACATATTTACCTGTACTCACACAGGAGCCACTTTCAAATTTGTTAAGATGCAGATAGGAGATGAGTAGGGTGCTCAAAAGCTGGAAGCAGATTTCAACCTAAGCACATCACTCAAAGCGCTGTTTTGAACTTGGCCCTTGAGATAGTGAGAGTAAGCAGTCAGATAAACCTCTTCTGCTCAGCCTCCTGGCTGAATTGATTTTCCCCAGAAAACATTCATGGAACAAACACTACTGGAGATATCAGTGTATATGCTTGGCTGGGCATTTATTTTTTTTAAGTATTGACTGCTTAAGAAAGGTTTGCATTTATTAACCTGCCACAGAAAATTTTTGATGGCTTGGGAGTATCTTCAGGGCTTTGCACAAAGATTCTGGCATGGCTGGCATGGCAATCACCCATCCAACCCCCCAAAAAATCATCTCCATCTAGAGCAGCAGAGATTTCTCAGAAGGTCATTAAGCAAGGTGGGTTCAGATTTTGGCAGTCATTCTCTACTGAATAGCTGAAAGTGCAGAGGTCTTCTACAGTGACATGGTTTTTGTATTATAAAAGAAAAGAAGTAATTCTGCAAGCAAGAGTGTGGGCCACATATACTTTCTGTAATAAATTAACAGCATTTTCTCAATATAACACAGAATTTATATGACCTTCATAAATCAAAATTATTTTCAATAATATCTTTATAATGAATAAATCTATGGCAGCTGAGAAATTAAGTCAGCTACTTACTCTATGCACTAAATACTTGAGATTTATCTGTGTGTTTTGTTTGGTGTCTGTAAAACTCACTGGCTGTGAATTTTATGGTATTGCCTGAAGCATGTGTTTTCTATCAATACAGTGGGATCAGATAACCATTGAAGATTAGCTAGTAAAATTCAAACACATCAACTGCTGTATTTTAAGGACCATATATATAACCTCCCAATGCAGGGAAGTACCTGGAGCCAAGTTCAAGAAGGATGTTGAGGCCAAATATGGAATTTAGGCAGAATTGAAATATCTAGACAGAAAAGTGTAATCTTGAAAGTCTTTGTTTAAGCTTCTGTTTAACCCAAGGGGTGTTAAAACTCCCTCAGAAGCTCATTATTTTCCTTTTCAATGTATCTGGTCTTGAATAATGCACTACTTAGAACTGTTGCAGTAACAGACTTTATCCAGAAGTTAATTAGCATTTTGGTGTGTCATTCATTCCTGTATCTAACCATAATCCATAAGCTGAGCTCCCTTGCCTAAATCCTTGGAGGGGGCCTTAAAGCAGTAGATAAGGCTGACCACACCCAAGGTCCTGATTATTCTTTCTATTTGAATATGACCACTGATATACTTCTTTTTTCTCCTGTTGTAATGGTCGCAGTAATTATGCAAAATTTGCCAATCCATGCTCTGCTCTCTTGTCAGCGTCTCTAAGAGGCTGAAGGCCAGGAAGAGTCAAGCGGTCAAGGGTTTGTTGGTTACTCAAGACAGTCCCAGATCATCAAATTTAAGTCTTTTGGGAAGCAGATATGCTCCACTAATCCTACTGTTACAGGAACACAAGACAGAAAAAGTCAGGATTGACTGATAGATATAAAGAGCAAGAGGAGCCTTAATATTTTTCTACAGGGTGTGAATATTTACCTGATTTCTGTTCTCCAGAGGCACCACAGAGTACTTACGAACTCTAAGGAAGTGTGGATCAAGCCCTTAAATATTAAGTATCGTAGCACCTAAATATTAAAGGCTTTGGTCTTTAATTCTTTCTCTCTCACAACCCTCAGGTTCAGGTATATGTTCAAGGAACTCAGTGAGGGGTTCCTGATGTAACCCTGCAACTCAGGTAAGTGTTGTGCAAGGGAACTGCAGATGATGGTGCAATGTTCAAGTTGCACCAACTGCTCTATTCAGATTACAAAATGTTAGGCTTCCACAAGTTTACCTGTGGGGTCTCCCATTAATTACTCCAAAATATAATAATTTTGCAGAGGCATTCATTCAAATTTTAAATAGTAAAGTCAACAATTAGAAATCACTTACATTGCTCTTTACATTTTCAAAGTGCTGAACAAATATTAATTCAGTTTCTTCATAAAGCTGTAGGCTCCTTGTGATACTAATAGGCTGGCTGAGTCTTACCTTCATATTTATAAGCCATAGGTTTTTTTCCCAGTATATCTCAGAATTTATACAAATTGATTTTACATCCATTTGTTTAAACAAAACACAGCATTTCCAAAGCACAGGCTTACATTATTGTATTTACTGTATGAAATTAAATTTGCAATATAAAACTGACAAGATATTTTTTTATTTTTACATAAGTTTGGAACATCTTTGAAAAAAAGTTTTTAAATTTAATTTCTTTAAGTGCTGAAAATGTATCTTTCTCAGCTGAAAATGTATCTTTTTCAGCATATTTTTGAACAGACATGGAAAAACTTCAATTCAATTCCAAAATTTTCTGGAACCTTATGCAATAGACCCTATATTAACCCCACCCCCCACCCCTCCCCCAACCAAAACACACAACTTAGGACAACCAGAAACCTTGTCAGTGTTTTGCTGCAACCTTTCATTTCAATTGATAACCAGAAGAGCAAAAATATGTACTTTGAACATGGCAAATTTTCTTGAACAAATATCCTACAATATGTTTATTTTTATCCTGAAATGTGTGAAAACACTAACTATGGTTCATAAATATGAAGATATGACTCAGACAATCTAGTAGTGTCACATGGAGCCTGGGGTTTTACCACAAAATGAGAGTGACTTATTTAATCCTTTTCCAGTTCAAGGCCAACTTTAGCTATTATCTATGCAGTGTATACAAATATGTGCATGACCTGAAATCCCCAGTAACTATGCCATTTTGTAAAAGAACGGTGGTCAGATTTTCAAGCTCTATTGTAATCTTCCATTATGCTCTTGAGACTAGAATCTAGCACTTTGGGAAAGCTACTTTTAAAATAAATGCCAATTGTTTTATTGGTTTTGAAGTAACACAACTGCTGGCTTTCAGAACAAGTAATGCATAACACCTACTCTAACAGGGCTGAATGACTGCTCTATACTACATCAGGAATGTTTTTGTTCAAGGGCAGTTCAAAAGGATATAAAATTGGCAGAAAAAAATGTACACCTCACTTGCACCTTCTTGCATGTGAAATTGAAAGTGCTCCCTCCCACCCCAAAGGCTGCTAAATGTTCATTGCCATGGGTTGGGAGAAAGTCTGTGAATTCAATTCTGCACCCAAATCTTTTTATGTATTTAATCTAATGGCTTTTTAAAATGAAATTTATAAACAGTACCCAAGATTATTTCTCATCCTTCGAGTGCAGTACCTTAATCAGAGGTATGAGATAATCAAGTTCCTTCTTATTTATATTTAATCTGATCTTATTTGTCTTACATTTGTTGTTGCCAGGGGATCCTACCTCATCAGGACAGATGGACAGAGATCCCATTTGGCTAAAGCTGTCCCCTGGCTGTGGGAGTACTTCCAAGAAGACTAGGTGAATATGTTAAATCTGCCTCATGATCCATCTGTCTCAGTGCTTTCCCCAGCATCTGTCTGTCTGGGTAATGACTCTTTCTTCTATTTAGGTTCAATTTGCTGAAAGTTTGAAGGAACAACCCCAACAGCAACTCCCAGACATTGCTTTTTCTCCTTCCTATCACTGCTTCTTTCCATAATAACTCCAGAAGGAACGGGATGAATCACAACCTCGTGATTCTTAACCTTTCAGTGTGTGGAAGCTTAATGGGATTCACAGCTCTCAAACGACAGCCCTAGGCTCCCAGAATGATGGATTGGTTAAGTATGCATCTAAAAGTTAATCTGCTAAGAGTCAGATTGCCAAAAGGTCACACTTTGAACAGGAGGAAAAATATGTGCCCTAAATGTAGGTCCCTTACCTGGGTTGAGTGCTGCAGTTTCCCACTGCTCAACCCTGAGCCTGGTTCTGCAGTTGAGTGCCTAATGCCTTTTTCTTTTTCAGAAGCTACCAGTGAGTGAACCAAAGCTTTGGAATACAGCAAGTCCCATGTCCCTTTTTACTCAGTAAAAGTTAGCCAGTTAAATTATTCACAGATGATGAAGGAAACCTGTCTTCTTCCCAAAGAAAGTGGAACCATAACTCCCATCTTCCACTCGGAAATGCCCAACTTTAGGAAATCTGTGGATGGAGGTGTTCTAAGTCCTTTGCCTTTGAACTGTGCCAAATTGCACAAGTTTAATTAAATATCCATTAAGAGAGATAAAAACAAATATTAGACTTATATTCAAGTCTATAGCTTTCTGTCTACAACATTCACCTTAAAGGGATAAGTCTTGTTCCCAAATGTATGCAATGTAAATTAGGGAAACTGTCCTTTGAAGTACAGCTTAGCAGTTTAATTTTCTTTATCCTGGGTGAAGGCCTTCACTATTAGCCCAGAAGCTGCTCTCTCTCCATGCCTGACCAAGTTAATGTTACTTTTTTTATTCCCATCCTAAAATAAAAGCTTCAAAAGAAGTTCAGGGAGGTTACCTGCAAATTCCATTTGTCAGAGTGATTTTTCAAAAGCAGTTCATTGGCTTGGAAGCCTCAATTCCACTAGGTTTGCTAATTAGAAACTATTTCTTGAGTGGGTTGAATTGAGAGAGCATTACCATTCCCAGGAATAAAATAGAGTTGACAGTTGCTAGGAGTTCCAGAGGATGTGCCCTCGATGAAATGTTTACGATTAAGCCTCCAGAACATTGTGTGAAGAAGAGATGTGTCACAAGGCATGACACAGCTGGCAGGTGTAGGGGCTGTGTATGAGCTTGTAGCATACAATGGCAACTTGAGTCCAGCCCAAGTTGAGGTGAAGAGAGAGGAATGCTGTGACTCACAGGGATCACATGAACAGGCCTGCCACAAACTCAGTCACTGTGAGCAGTTTGTGGAGTTTTTGCTTACCCCTCCTCTGCTCCAAGGCTTTTCAACAGCACCTTGGATGAGCTGCTGTTACCTGCAGAGGTGCTGGGCACCACGAGAGATGAAATATCCATAGAACATTCTAAAGATCATGGAACCTGCTAAGAAGAGAAAACAACACAGAATGGCCTTCAATATATTAATCCCACAAAATTTGTGAAACATTTGGCAATAGGTGGGTGGCCAGTAGTGTAACTGTCATGCTTTACATTTGTCAGGATTGTCTTGCTGTTGTCTTGCTGTCCATCTGCTACAGCCATCCAATATCTGATTTGGAAGCTCTTTGAGCCAACATTTTTCTGCTTATTTCAGGTAACACAATGATCCACCTCAGGCCCCAAGGTGCTGCCCCAGTAGTGACTCCATCAGACCAAATGTTTCCAAACTAAGGATCAAAATTGATACAGGATTGTTTATCTACTATTAATACTTGTATCTGGAGCTTCTTGAAAACATTTGATCTATAAGGGAGTCAGAAACAGAAAAAAGGTTGATAATCACAGCATTAGATCATCTGGGAAGGCAGTAGATGTTGTTTATTTGGATTTCAGCAAGGCCTTTGGCACTGTCTCCCACAGCACACTCCTAGACAAGCTGGCAGCCCGTGGCTTGGACAGGAGCACTCTTTGCTGGGTTAGGAACTGGCTGTTTGGCCGGGCCCAGAGAGTGGTGGTGAATGGTGCTGCATCCAGCTGGGGCCAGTCACCAGTGGTGTCCTTCAGGGGTGTGTGCTGGGGCCAGTTCTGTTTAATATTTTTGTTGATGACATGGATGAGGGTTTAGAGTATTTCATTAGCAAATTTGCAGATGACACTAAGCTGGGAGCGTGCGTTGATCTGTTAGAGGGACGGAGGGCTTTGCAGAGGGACTTGGAATGGTTAGATGGATGGGCAGAATCTAATGGGATGAAGTTCAGTAAGTCCAAGTGCCTCAATAAGTCCTGCACTTTGGCCACAATAACCCCCTGCAGCATTATAGGCTGGGGACGGTGTGGCTGGACAGTGCTCAGGAGGAAAGGAACCTGGGCGTGCTGGTTGACAGTCGGCTGAACATGAGCCAGCAGTGTGCCCAGGTGGCCAATGGCATCCTGGCCTGTGTCAGGAATAGTGTGGCCAGCAGGAGCAGGGAGGTCATTCTTCCCCTGTACTTGGCACTGGTGAGGCCACACCTTGAGTGCTGTGTCCAGTTCTGGCCCCTCAGTTCAGGAGGGACGTTGAGAGGCTTGAGCGTGTCCAGAGGAGAGCCACGAGGCTGGTGAGGGGCTGGGAACACAAGCTGTATGAAGAACGACTGAGGGAGCTGGGGTTGTTCAGCCTGGAGAAAAGGAGACTCAGAGGTGACCTTATCACTCTCTTCAATTTCCTGAAGGGTGACTGTGGTGAGCTGGGGGTCGGTCTCTTTCTCCAGGCAACAACAGACAGAACAAGAGGACACAGTCTCAAGCTGGACCAAGGGAGATACAGGCTAGAATTAAGGAGGAAGTTTTTCACAGAAAGAGTGGTCAAATACTGGAATCATCTACCCAGGGAGGTGGTGGAGTCACCATCCCTCGATGTGTTTAAAAAGACTGGATGTGGCACTTGGTGCCATGATCTAGTTGAGGTGTTAGAACATGGGTTGGATTCGATGATCTTAAAGGTCTCTTCTAACCTAGAAATTCTGTGATTCTGTGATCTGCTCTGGAGATATATTCTATTGACATTTTCTTTTTCATGCTCATTATCACATCTTTCTTTTCTCTTCAATATTTTATTTTTTAACAACAGAATTTCAGAGTAGTCCAAAAGCTCTCATCTTTCATTGGTTATCAAACAATGCTTATATTAGAAGACATCTACTTTGGTCCCGTTTCCAGCTCCTTTTTCATGTACCCATCTTCAATATTCCTTGAAGCACAAAAAAATCTTCCCTACTGAATTTGTCTTTTTAAAATATTTCTGCTATAGAATCCTTCTGTTAATGCCAATAAAAAACCACTTAGATCTGAGGCACCAACTGCAGTGTCTAGAAAACTGACTCAGAGAAGAATGTGCACTGAAAAAATGTCTTGAATGAATTTATTATACTAACATATGTTAGAACTGCCAGTGCTGCAAAGAAAACTCTCTACATCATCTCCTCTCATTTACAGCACCAAAAAGTATAAAACTTAATTCTAATAAAGTGTAGGGTGTTTGCAGCTGCAAGTGGGGTAGAATAAGATGCATTAAGTAAAATAGATATTAAAAGTGCAAAGTAAGAGGTGGGTACAAAAACGAATTTTTATCATGACAATCCATTAGTGTTTGGCAGCCAGGCAGACAAAAACAGTGACCTGGAACAAATCAAGAAGAATGATGCTTGACTTATGCTTCCTTCTGCAAAGTGTGACCCATATACATAGTTTTTAATTAGAAATGTGTTTTCTTTATGGGACGATGAGCTAATTTCTGTTAATTTTTATAATTCATTAAAGACCCAGGTAAAATTACAAATAAATGGGGAAAGAATGAGCTGACCTTTGGATCATCTACAAAAACAAAAAACCCTATGAAACAGAGAAATCTATCAGCATGTAGCTGTGTGCTGACTAGTTGCATAAGCCACCGTTATCCTCAGACAACCTTGACTAAATCTTGCCATCAATATTTAAAATAAATCTAGCACAAGCCATGTTTTTAAAATCCTAAGCTAGTCTTGTAGAAGACTGATTTTTTTGTCCCATAAACGACCTCTGGAAGAAAAAACACATGCGCGGCACTTTCTTCCACAAGAGGAAAGATGTTCACCACATATAGGACTGGCAAGCAGTGTGCAGGAAAATACATTTACTTAAAAGCACTTTAAGGGAACTTCTGAATGAATGCAGCAGTGCTGTCTAGAGGGATGAGTCCATGGGGCCAGCTCCCTCTCCAATTTTGAGAAGAACTTGCCCCTGTTAATTACTGTGTCTGACACTGGGCACATAAATTACTCTGCTTATGTGTCTCTATTTAGTTGATCTGCTCAAGGGCAATGTCACAGGCAGTAGGACTGAGCACTGCAGGATGTCTTTGGTGGGGTTTAACACTCTTTTGTGCAAAGGCAAACCTCAAAGCTGGCTCCACACTTTCCCACAAGCTCTTACATTGCATTGCTCAGATCAGAAGCCTGAGCAGGGCATCAAATGTGCAACACCACCAGCCTCTCCGTGGCACCTGCTGTGATTGTGCTCACACACACAATCAGCCTGTGCATGAACACACAGTCACTGTGCTCAGAACTGGTCATGACTGAGCAGGAAAGCACCATGTACGTCCAGAACATTTGAAAACCCACCACAGCAACAACAATCATTTATTGATTTATACCTGTGAAGTTGGAAAGGACTCACAGAACCACAGAAAAATTAGGGGTGGAAGGGACCTCTGGAGATCATCCAGTCCAACTCCCCTGCCAAGACACCTAAAGCAGATCCCACAGGATTCTGCAATTGTGTTTGCATCAATAGTTAACATGCAAGTTTCCACATTTCAGTGTCACTGAATTTTGACACTTAAATTTTGACACTTAAATATGGGCTTGTAACTGTTCTTATTTTGGGCTGAAGGGGCTCATGCATTTTTTGCCAAGAATGTGGACACCCAAAAAATCCATTTAAAGTTTCACCAATTTCTGTTCTAAAGTTCTAAAACTTTGAAATATCAACTAGCAGTGTCTTACCAGCAGATGGCTGGTGCAGATAAGTATTATATAGATTGAAACAAGCACATATTGATCTGGACTCATGTTAAAGCAACACCCAGCCACTGGTTAAAGAGAGGCAGCTGAGAGTGAAAAGTGGTTGCTTCTTGAGTGAGATTGACTGCAGAAATATCCTTTAATCATGTAAGACTAAGATGTTTAGGGTTTGGTTGACCTTGGCCCTTATGCACTGCGGTGTCTGAAAAAAAAAGGTTCCTCTAATTATCAGCAAAAATAAAAATACTACCATTTAATCATAATTCCCTTGAAATGGCAACTTTGATTTCATGGTAGTGTTTACAGTTCTAGACTTACTAGTTGTGTCAGAAATACAAGCTCTGGTGAGCAAACCCTCTAAGCTTCACTGGAAAAATCTTTTGAACTCACTGCTTCTTGCTCAAGAGGATGAAAAACAAACTTTAAAGCTGCCAATATTTATGGTTTGGGGAAACCAATTGAAAAAGAGAAAGAGATTTTCTGAGCTCAGAACAAAAATAGCATTAAAAAAAGCTTATTTTGTTTTATCCCTTTGAAAATTCCCTTTTCATTTTAATTAAGCTCTCAGAGGATTCATGATGTTGGAGAGTTTTCAAAGAAACAGAGAACTTGCTTGCCAGGTTTTTTGTCTTTTTTACCCCCTCTGCTAGCTCACACAGCTCTACTTGTTGCAAATATTTATTTGCTCTGAGAAAAGGAGATGAAGCAGAGGAATTGCTGGGAGTGTTCAGGAAACCTAAATAATATTGATAACAACTTCTACATATTATAGAGAGAAAGGTCCATAAGATTTTTCTGTTGTAGAAACACAGATCCAAACTGGAAAAAATTTGCTCAGGTTTAACTTTGTAGTACCTTACAGTTGTAAACCAGGGTCACAGAAGCTTGAATTTTTTCACTAGGAGTAGAAAGAAATAGCTGTTGCAACAACACATTGATTTGCAGTAAATTCTATGTAGTTTTGGCCTCAATTCCACCAACATCAAGTTGGTCATTTCAGATATGTGTTTCCTGAGGGGCTGACAAAGACTTTATCTCTTTCCCAATGCCTCTGGCAGCTACTGTTTTCCCAGCACAGGATCATGACTTTTCTCTCCATTTGGGAATTGGATGCTGAATGCATCCAGAGAGGCTTGGTGTGGCTGCTCAGCAGCTGCAAGGCTGGGACTTCTCCTTGGCTCCATCCAAGAGAGCTGTGTTTGGTGAGCCCTGAGCAGGGCTGCCAGGGCTGACATCTCCTCTGCCCACAGGTCACAGGAGGAGCAGGTCCCACAGCATCACTGGGCATCAAATTACAGACATAAAAGTTCTGAGGCCTGTAAAAGACTGACTTTCATATCAACTTATAAGGCAGAAATTAAATACAAAAATAAACCAGAATGGTTTCTGTTGAAAAAGTCTGTTAAGAACATTGAGTCCAACTGTTAACCTCACACTGACAAATCCAGCACTAAACCATGTCCCTAAGTGCCACAAGTCTTTCACTTACAGCTGGGGATGGCAACTCCACCACTTTCCTGGGAAGTCAGTTCCAGAGCTTTACAAACTTTTTGATGACAAAAGTTTTCCTAATATCCAATCTAAATCTTTAGCCTAACTTGAGGCCATTCCCTCTCATCCTGTCACTTGTTGCCTGGGAGAAGAGACAGGCCCTCACCTGGCTACAGCCTCCTTTCACGGAGTTGTAGGGAACACTAAGATTTCTTCCCAGCCTCCTTTTGTCCTGGCTAAACACCCCCTGCTCCCTCAGCTACTGCTCACAGGACCTGGGCTCCAGACCCTTCCCCAGCTCTGTTGTCTCCTCTGGACAGGCTCCAGCACCTCAATGTCTTTTTTGTCATGAGGGGCCCAAAACTGAACACAGGATTTGAGGTGTGGCCTCACCAGTGCTCAGTACAGGGGGACAATCACTGCCCTGGTCCCACTGTATTTCTATAATCTGTATTTCAGGTTGCCACTGGCCTTCTTGGCCACCTGGGCACACACTGGCTCATGTTCAGCCACCATCAAACAGCACCTGCAGATCCTTTTCTGCTGGGCAGCTTTCCAGCCACTCTGCCCCCAGCCTGTAGCCCTAAGGAGGCTGTGTACCTTGGGAACAGCTGGCCTTGCTGTTCAAGATTGAGGGAAAGAAGGCATGAAGTACTTCAGCCTTTTCTCCATGCTGTTCCCCCTGTATCCAATAAAAAATTGACATTCTCCATCAAAATTCAGTCCTGCAGGATGCTTCAGGTTAAGTAGGTTAAGTATTACTTAAGGTGTACAAATCCTTATTATACAGCTTGAAAATGGATTTGTATGTTATCTGCTAAATGTGTAAACTTCTCTCTTATTTCTTGTGACATTCTGCTGCATTTAACAGGAGTCATATTTGTATATGTAGGAGTAGACTTTGGTCTAATTAG
The DNA here is from genome assembly GCF_037042795.1 of Molothrus aeneus. Lineage (NCBI taxonomy): Eukaryota > Metazoa > Chordata > Aves > Passeriformes > Icteridae > Molothrus > Molothrus aeneus. Next base: position 59,171,090 of record NC_089649.1, on the reverse strand, counting down.
ATATTAGAAATGTGGTTTCATTTGACACTTACAAAGGCTCCAGTCATACTCAAATCTCAAAGCACTTTACAAGGGATCAAAATAGAACCATCACCTTCTGCTGAAGGGAGAAAATGACAGGGGAAAGAGATGATGGCCCAAATCACCTGGGCCTTCTGATTTCACTGCACTGGCTGAAAGGACCAGAGTAGCTTCATTCCTGAATTAGGGAAAATCAGTGTGGCATGACTTCATTTATAAAAACCTAGGATAAAAAAATAGCTGCTAGGTTTAGAAACAAGTGTTTCTAAATTATTTACTTCTATTTTTTTCTTGATAAAAAATATATATATGAAAGGTTTTCTGTGAATAATACTTAATGTTTCCAAATAACATTGTATATTTTTGCATGACACAATTTTTCCATTCTTTATGAAGATCACACATGGAAATGAAGCAGCTTGATGTAACAGCAAACTCCAAATGCTTTATCCATCTCAATTTATAACACAGCTATCAGTCCTTTTCTGGCAAAACATTGGTGTTACAACAGTGCAAAGACCTGGCCCTAAGGATGGCAATCAAGCCTTTTCTTGGGTCTCCTCTCTCCAAAAATGCATGCACACATGCATATACATCCAAGGGTGTTGTCAAAGGTTTGTGCCTATTTGAATTGTTATTAATGTTTGCAATCTAGAAATAAACCTTTTTGGCTGAGATTGAAAGATCTTCAGGCACTGCTGAGTAATGCACTGTGTGCTGCAGCATACAAGCAGTGACTGAGGAGTGTGAAACTCCAACCAGGCCTTTGCATGAAGATGAATAGAACAGCAGAACTTGCTGAAGGGTTTCTGTATGGGTGAACACAACAGTATGTTTGAAATATATCAAAAGCAACTGCTGTATATTTCACACTTAAAAGTGAGGGCACAATGCATTGCATGCTCTACCAGACAAATAAAAGTTTTAAAAAAGTGATGCAAGATGAAATGCCTCTGAATATTAAAGTTAGGCTCAGAAAATGGAGCTATACTTTTTGGCAACTGACTGATGTGCCAGCAGCAAACAAACTGGGGAGAGAGGGCTGAAATTAGCTCCTGTCTCTGCTAATATCTTGTCTATAATGAGGTCCCAGATTTTCCCCTTTTGTTTGTTATATCTGAACAAATATCAGTGCTCACAGAGCATTCATAAATGATTACAGCCCTTTGTCTGAGCATTTGCTGTTTGGGATTTGCTTGCTGAGCATGCTGGTTGGTCACCTAAGGACACATCTACGTTACACAATGCCATGTCATGGGAGAGATAGCCAAGATAGCCCAGGAAAAAGGACAGTATGTCTGCCTGGCATGGTGCCACTCTGTGTACTCATTCAGCTCCCAGGGGCTGTATAAATGAGTTAGCTCAATTCAGCTGGCACAGCTCTGTGCTGACCTGGCTGTCCTGATCCCAGGACTGGAACTGGTTTGTATGGAGGTAGGTCAGTCTAGATAGACTTTATCTTCCACATTTGGCTGACCTCAACTTTCCTTCTGCACTTTATTTCCAATAAACACATTATTTTCTCATTAATTTCTTTTTTGTTCCATAATTAAACAATCAGGCCTAAAATTTACTTTCTGTGCACATTTACAGAAAAACTTCTTTCCTTGGTTGACTATGGAAAAAGTAAACAAAAAATGGAAAGTTTCATTGGAAGGCTGTTGTTGGATAGACTAACAAGCAGAGAAAAGGGGCTGTTTAAGGGCAGAAGCCTAAAATGAACATGCACAAACCAAGAAACTGAAATACCAAAGATGGAGCATCCCATCCCTGCTCCACTCCAGGAGATTTAAACTGGAGATTTCATGAAAATTTCTCCATGCAAGGAGTTTTTCTATTACTCCTGACTTTGTCTGGCAGACACATGGGCCCTACAGTAACAGCATATAAACTGGAGTACTAAATTATCTGGTATGAGCCTGTTTGCAGGTAGCTGCTCTGGACAATGCTGAGTCTGAACAGATTAACCTTGTCAAAGGGCAGGGATAGTGTTTAACCAGCCTAGAGGATGAACAGGATCCATCTATTGCAGTGTGGATAAAGAGTCTCTCCATGCTCCCTCAGGTTTGATGATCCTAAGACAAATTGATTGAATGCTTGCAGCGAGGAAAACCTGAAATGTGTGTGGAGCCAGAATAAATGAATTTTAAAAAAAGGAAATTAATTCTCCTTCTTCCCTCAATCAGAATAATTAATACTTCTACACCAAAATGAATGCAATATATATAGATTAAAAACACTGCATACACTAATGGACTAATACAAGCTGCTCTGTCTAATGAGTATGTACCAACGCAGCTGAAAAGTAAAGGTTGCCAGATTCACCCCGGGTTAGCTCCATTGCTTGCAGTTATGTTAAATTACATTGGCAGTGAGTTTAGCCCTTTTACAAACACTTCAGCTGCACCATAGTCCACATTTTCTCATCACACTCACTTTCTTTCCTGCACTAAGCCCTAAAACAAACAATAAAAATATTGGTAGACAAAGAAACCACCTTTTCTCATACACAGTTCGCAGGCAGAAATAGCACGACATCAACAAGCAGTTCTCTTGGCTTCCATCTGCCAATTTCCTTCCTTGTAACATCAGCCTTTTCTTTGTTCACTCCAAGATTTTTGATGTCTGAGCAAGTGTTTCAGGGTCCAGACTCCAATCTAACCAGACCTTCTCTGACTAGCATGGGAATCAGCATGTTTTTTTGCTTTCCTAAAGAACAAGTCTGTAGGGTGTTGCAGCAGCTTATTTTATACTGCCAGGTAAGAAGTGTCTGTACCACAACTTGGTTACACATTATTCTCAAAAAAAAAAAAAAAAAGAAGAAGAAAATAAAGAACCACAAAGAAACCAACCATCCCAAAAGGACTGTCAGTTCTGTTGCTTGCTGAGACTCCTGCAGCCTTGCTAGCAATGATTGAATGACAGCTCCTGTCTTGGTGTAGATTAACCTTCATTTTGATGGGCTTCAGTTCTTGCTAAGCACATCAGTTTACCTGAGACACTGACTGGAATACTGTCAAGCATAAATACCATTTCATCTATGGGAGGCCACACAGCATGCAAGGGTGAATAAAATGTTGTTGTCTTGCAGCTGGTGAGCAAGTATTTCAGGACAATAATAAGACCACTATTAAATGTCAGTATGACTGCACTATATAATTCTGGATCACAAATAAAAAAAAACCCACCACAGAGCAGATTCAGCACTTTGCCCATCAGAAACAGCAGCAGTTGAAACACAACAGCTGAAAATAGTCTATTTTTGCATCCCCATCAATAGAAATCTGAGTAGCTGCTAACAATGTTCCATCCATGGATTTACAGCTGCAGTTTTCAAGACAAAATTTCACCTCTCGCTATTATTTGTACCTCTAAAAGGTCTGTCAGTGTAATATCTTGAAGATTAGATCTTTTCAGTTTACTCACATGATGTACATATATTTCCACCCATTTTTTTCCAAGGCAGGAAACACATCTAATTCATTTATTGTGAATTTGGCAGCAACCCCTGTATTTAACTTGCTCAGCAGTGCTGACTATAATGGGATTGTTGTAGCCTTTCCATTCCTCCACTATTTGTATCCAGCTTTCTGCTGAGATGAATACCTCTGGGCCACAGCTGCATCTTTTCCACATTCTGTGACATTTCCTTAATCTTATTTTTTTATTGTTTAATTTATTGAGGATGTTAAAATAGTCATTTCCATTTTGTGTGTTGCTGACTTAGGACAACTGACTCAACAGCAGAAAACAACAGACTAAACGTGTGAATATCCTGTAACTAACTTTCAAGGCTACAGATACTTTAAAACTGTCTTGTGTTTTATGTCTAAGGCCAAAGTGCTTGACGCAGAACATTCATCCCTTGAAAGACAGGATTCTCATTGCCACTTTGTAAGGATACTTGTTGCATATTCAGTTCTCCTGCCAATGTGAGTCCCCTGACAAAAGAGCCTTTTCATTCTAGATTGTAGAGAATCTTAGTTGAAAAGCCAAGATGTGATTTTCTCTCTGTTCAAAGTTTTTCTGTATTTTTTGGCTGCTGAATAAAGAAAAATAAAAGGAAGAGAGATGTTTCACTCTTTAAAAATCTGAATTTCACCCAAGGTGTGACACATTCCCTTTAACATATCCTCCTCTGGAAATATGTATTTTAGCCATAATCTCTGTTCAAATAAACATGGTGGGGTCTCACTCACGCACAGAAATGGAGGCAAAATAAATATTTATTAACCAGATGCTGAAGCATAGCATTTTTCAGCTCAGAAAGAGCTTAATAATCCCTGCTGATTTTTATCCTTGTGGAGCTCTAAAAATCATTTGTATCCTCTTTCTGTCAGCGTGAGTGGAAGATCAAGATGATGTATGATACAAATAGAGAAAGTTTTCCCTGGGAAAATAAATGAAATTAAATAAAATGAAATAAAAAAGCTACAATTTCCAACACAGCCAAGCATATTTTTTCAGTATCTAAGACAACCTGTGTTTTGTTTATATGTTTCTCAATATTTACAGATATTTGATCAGGACAACATTGGCTTTATTTTTCAGTAAAGCACCAGGTGTAGCACCAGTTGCAGGGACCTAATCCCATGCTGAAGTATTGCAGATCTATAAAAGGTAAAACCAATCCTGGTAAGGGGTATGAAAAGGGTCTGGTAAATTACCCCAAGTTTCTTTTCTCAGAGTGGATGTCAGTCTGAGAGATGGTCTCATCAACCAAAGTAACAACTGTGCTCTTTAAATAATCAATGCCCAATTACAATGATGACACCCTCACTGCACAGCTCCACGCTGGTCTTTTGTGCAAAACCCATGAATCAATGAACATGGAGACAAAGAAAGAGGGGTTTAAAACAAGCTGGTGAGAACAAAGAAGGAAGATGAAGGTTCCAGGGTCTCTGAAGAACAAAATATTTTTTGAGAAATTAATATTTACTTGTCTGCCATAGACACAAAAAGTGATACAGCTACTGACACTGCTGTGCCCCACTTTTAAGACCTCTACATTATTATCCAGAGTTTTGGATAATACCAGGAACCTAACCAGGAACCATGATTTAAAACTGCAGCATGGAAAAGGGGTTTTAGGACATGACCTGTCATATTTATATTTTGGTTTCAGGCAGAGAAGTCCTTGAAAGCGCAAAGTGGTTTCCATCAGGTCATGAGGAAATCTTTACTGAATTTGGAAAAAGACTTGATAACCATGAGTGCATTGGTGTTCTGGACCACTGGAAGAGGAGAACCTAGTTGATTCATGGGCTCGTCCTGGTTTATGGCAAATTTGGGAGATACTCTCCAAAGGGGTTCCTCTAGAAAGCAGATTCAAGTGGCCTCTCCCCCAACTGGTTCAGGAAAAACTTTTCCTTTTCTACTTTTCCTTGGAGAAAAGTAGAAAAAAGCTGTTTATTTAACAGGTAAAGCATTCACCAACACAAAAAAAAGGAACACTATTAAACAATAAAACCTCTTGCCAATCTGAAGAGGTGACAGACTCAGAGAGTCCCTCCCTGGGCTGCAGCTCAGCTCACTCAGTCTCTCATCAGTTCCTCCGGTGCTGGAAATGCCGCGGCCCAGGCCCGGCCTGGTGCTCACAGGTGTGAGCTGCTGGTGCTACCCTCTGGTGCTCAGTCCAGAGCAGGTTCAAACAGGCCCAAAGAAAAAGAAAACCACAGTCCAGGGAACTTCTTTGCCTCAGCTAGCTAAAACTAGCTAAGAGCAAAGGAGAGCTCTGTCCCGCTGTCTGTCCATCCGCAGACAGCACAGTCCAGGAGCAGGAACGTGGAGGAGTGAGTGCAGTTCTGAAAACAAACTCTGTGCTTCTTCTCTCCCCTCTTCACTCCCAGAACCAATCTTAAAGGTGCAAAATTTATTTCTGGGCTAAACAACAAATGGGGATACAAGCATCAAAGTCACCCCAGGAGAGGGCTTAATACTTTTGTGAAAAAGGTGATGGAAATCTGTCCTCCCTTATAGCAGTTACTGGGAAATTTTGATTTGGACTACTCAATGGTCTTCACTAAGTTTCTGAATAGTTATGTTCATGAATGCTGTGTTGAAAACTTCTTGCACTTACACTAATTTTGTGGACCTTTAGGGAAATAATGTTAGACTTCTAAAATAAGATAGGAAGCCTAAAGCCATGTATAAAGCCATAACATACAAACCTGGGATAAATAACCAAAATGTGTAAGATGGAGCTCTTCCCAGACAGCTGATTGTTTTGAGGCTGTGTATGGAAATCACAGGGAGATCTTCACTTTGCAAGCAGTTGTAGCAGCTGAAGATGGCACCATTCTAGTGGACTGCACTGTTCTTGTCCACACAGGTTTGCCAGCTGAAGGGATCTGTTAACCACATCTCATGTGGCAAAGTCAGCCAGTGACTCTGACATGCCAGCAAAGGTGAGTGAGGTGGCTTTACCTGTGGTAGGGTATGAAGCCTCTGAAGTGCCTCCAGAGCTGTGAGGCAGTGCCTTCTGACTGGGGATGCAGGGACAGCAGCACTTCCAGTCAGCAGAGTGAGACTTGGGAAACATAATCTGCCTATGGCCTTGGAAAACAATATGAATGCACAGAGGGTGTCTTGCTGTGTGCCCTGCAGAAAACAACTCCTGAAAATATCATGACTTGTATGAACATTCACAACCTATGCTTCCTTTCCTGGAGGCTATGAATGCAAACCTAAAATGCCTCTGGTACTAGATTAGATACTCAGCTATTGCAAAACCCCTGCTTGGTTGCCTCTCTATGTCACCAGATGTTTTTCTGCATCACCATGGCAAGGACTTGTCTTCCAAACAGTTTTAAGGATTATGTCCTTTTGATTTTGAGCAGCACAACTGGCTGATGGCACAGTTGATAAAACTAAGATAGAGCTTATCTAGACTTGCTCAAATATATTTTAGCAAGCCTGGACCAATGCTCTTGTAACACACATCCTTTTTTGTCATGTTACTTAGTAAAACTCCTGTGGTAGGTTGAAAAACTTTTGCTGCTTACCTTTCACTGTAGCGTTTCTTTATCGCAACAGACTGGTTCAAAGGTAGTGTACAATGCAGACAGAAAGAATTAATTTATTTTAACATAGCTTCATTTTCAATATTAAAAAAAAGTAAAAACTTCACATCTTATATTGAGTTAGAAAACTTTATGAAGGCTTCAGATTTTAAAAGAGAAGACAGAACAAAACAAGTGATCTTCAATCATTCCAATGCATCTTTAAAGACTTTTCTGATGTCCCAAGAGTGCATTTATTGCTGTATTTAGTTAAGATATATCTTAGAGCATTTGTGCAAAACTTTCCTAACTTTAAGTGTGAAAAGAGCTTAGAAAATATTCTACCCCAAACTGAGTACACTAAAATCACTAACAAAGCTTTTATGTGCAGACCCTCATCTAGCATTCTAAGAAATGTATTTGAAATCAGCCCAGTGTATTTAGTAGTACTTCAGCATTTCCATCCCTTGTAATATTTGTTCACACCTCCCAACACTTCCCGAACTGCAGTTGCTTGGCATTCCTAGAGTTTGGCAGTTGTGTCTCTCCTGGTCTGCAGAGGCACATTTCTTTTTCTTTTGTGTGGATCATCCTGCCTCACATACGTCTGATATTTACAAAGCACAGGGGTAGGAAGTTTGACTTGTATGCTTTCAGGTGAAGCTGCTCTTTGTAGATCATTCTCTTCCAGCATCCTGAAGGTGAGAGTGCCTGTGCCTCTGGTATTTTCCTGTGCAGGAGAAAACCCTAATTACCCTAACAGGTGGCTGAGTCCCAGGCAGGCTGGGTGTCCACTGTTCTTTATGCTCTACCACTGGCTGGTCAAAAGCCCTCCTATCAAAAGGACAGCAAAAAAAGTAACAGTCCTGATAAATCCAGCTAGATGCCAGAAAAGAGGCTTTGTTGTCATCCTATTGCAAAGTTCCCACACCGTCTCAGTGATTTCTCATGGGCATCTCCTCACAGAACTAACTCTCTCCTCTTCACAGTGCAGCCAACAAATTCCATCCACCTTCTTGACCAGCTAACCCACTCTTTTATATCACTCATCTCACTGGACGCAGCTGTGGCCTGTTAAAGGCAGGCCTGTTCATAATCTTTGGTAATTAGTACAGCTGCAACCCCTCAGGGGTGAGATTACCCCTATTTTCTTATATTCTACCCCCCCCCACAAGGTTTATTTTAAAAAAGCCTGTTATTATTATTATTATTATTATTATTATTATTATTATTATTATTATTATTATTATTATTATTATTATTATTATTATTATTATTATTATTATTTGGCTCTTTTATTTGGCTGCTTATCTGGTATTATGATGAAAGTAAGACACCGAGAATTTTCTCCTAAGATACCAAGAGCTTTTTGTGAGTTGGTCACTACTTAAATCTCCAGGAGTCAAATGCCATGGGTACTTTAGGGCCTTGATCCAGAGCTGTAAAAGAGGCATATTCTCATCTCTCAACCAAGCCATGTTCTCAGGGACTGAGAAGCCTCCAACAAAGAAGTTCTTGCTTTTGATATTCCATTGTTGATTTTTTTCAAAGCCTCATCTGCTAGTTGGCCTGAAGGGAATAGCTCAGTTCTTAAGCCCTAAATGTCTCAGTTCTGCCACAGAAAAGCTATCTAGCTGGCTCATTGGTATCATCTTCAGAAGCTTCTGGTGGGAACTCAAGATTGACAGGTTCACTTGCTGATCGGGGTTGTGATCTCTACCTTTTTTCTAAGGATTTTTAAAAGCCAAATACCCACTGTGCTTAGCTTTTTTTTTTCCCTGGCCTGGCTATAAATGTTCTGATCTGTGGATATGATACTCATGCACAAATGACTAAGTCCCTTCTGAATTTCATCACTTTTACGAGTAGCATCCATCAAAATCATCTACAATTAATTGCATTTCACACACTGAATGCAAACAATGGTCTTCCATAAATGCCCTCCATAAACTAAAAAAAAACAAACACTAAACATTCAAAAATGGTTCGTAAAGCCAAAATAACTGGTGTTTGAAATTCCTGATACCACATTTCCAGGCAAAAAGAATGCCAGGTTGATATTTTCTAACTATTTTCTCTGTAGAAAAAGTTTCACATAGTTACTTGACCTTCAAAAATGCCTGAAAACAGAATACATTTTGGGGAAGTCTTTTAATTTCTATTAGCAATCATCTGTTACTGATGTGGGCTGGCTGTTGGGTGATTTTGTCTCCACCCTGATCCTGTGGAGGGTCTAAACAACAGAATGAGGCTTTCAGATTTTCAAAGGTAACAATTTCACCAGCCTCTTTAGACAAAGGAGGGCTTTCAACTTTCATGCAGACCATTCAGCTTCCCTGCTTTTGCTCACCCTGGTGACATGGTTGTTCTGTTTGGATGGAATGTATCTAGTCAGATCCTTTCCATTAGGAGATGTTCACAGATATCATGAAAGCCATGTAAGGGTTCAGACACTGTTCCTGTAACAGCTGTAACAGATTACACATCTGGACATATATGGATAACACTAAAGCAGTTCTGAGAAAAATCCTTCCAAAAACTTTTTGCATTTACTTCCCAAATATATTAAACCATTTGCAAGAAGTCTTGGAATGCAGCTAAAAAATTCATATTTAAATAAGTCATAGAAATCTTTAAGGGCAGTATCAAGTATTTTTGTTCCCTACGTAAATTTTACCAATAAGGAAATCAAAAACAATTTGGCAGGAATGTTTTAAGACAATGCCATCATAACCTAATACCTTATTTCTTACAGAAATAAACTATGTATCTTGCTTGTTCAGTAAACAAAAAGCCTTGACCTTTCCTGCCTTCATTGAGGATCTGCCTTGATGCTCTTGGCCAGCAGCTGACTGGATATATGAACAAAAACTTGAATTCTTGCAGACTGTTGCTCAGTTTTATAATCATATTTGGTTCCAAAGGTTATAATCACATTTAATTTTCCAGAAGTTTACAGTAACCTTCTCCCACCAGTTATATAACTTAGGTGTGTGTGATGGAAGGCACTGTGAAAAGCTGCCCTCATAGCATTTAATAACTCTGGAAGTTGCACAGAGGGTCAGGAGAAAGTCATGGTTCTCAGAGCAGATTACAAGGTGTCCAGCATAGCTTAGTTTTATCTCCAGACATGTTCAGACATGTAAAATCACAGCAAATTTTGTTTGCTGGCATTGAGTTTGCTACACAGAGGAATTCTCCTTCTCCAAAAGATCTTCATGATAACTGCCCAGTCATAGTCATACAGATTTAATATTTTTAGTAAAGCTTCTATTTGTTGGGTAGCTCTCAAAGGTAGTAAAACTAGTAGCAGGAACTCTAACTGCATGAGTACTCTTTGATACAACTGATAATGGATCCAGGCTAAAATAAAACTGGTGGTTAAATTCTTCAAGTCTGACTTTACTGGTGGAGACCATTAGAAAGTAGGGGACCCCTTGATATTCCAGCAGCAAACACTAGCAAATGCACAGAAACTGTTTACAGCATGTAAATAGTACCCTCCAAATAGCCTGGGTAGAATCTCTCTTTTTTTTTGCTTGAGGTGACTATCTGGTGAGAGAAGTTTCCTGGTTGAAGGGAAAAAACATTTAAGCCTGAGGCCAGCATGGAAAGCTTCTATGTCCAAAGAAAACCTTCAGCTTGTTTTCTAACTCCCACTGTCAACAGCCACTTCTTTCACTGCTTTTAGTAGAGGATGTAGGCTTCTTTCAACATTTTTGCATCCTGTTGGTTGCGATGAGCCAGCTCTTTTTGGAGGTCAAATATGCCATTTTGAATAACTTAACACCTCCCTGGAAAACCTGTCTTCTCTCCTTACATCACAGAGTTAATAGCAGGCACGTTATTATACATATATAATAGTCTACTTCAGGCATGCTCCCAATACCCTTTTGGCTTTTCAAAGTGTTAAAAATGTGGAAAGCAGCTTTTGGACCTCTTAAAAGGAATGATTTTCAATATGTTCCTGAACTTAATGGGATTTAATTCATCCAAAAAATCTCAATTTTATTATTTGACCTTCAGAAGCTCTGGAGTTTTGCATCCATGCCCTCATGATAAAGTACCCACCATAGCCATAGGCATGGTGAAGCCTCTCACTTAAACAAGGTTTGGGTTTGACATCTTCACAAACTTTGAAACAAATTCTTCACTCCTAACTTATCATGAAGCCTTACCTGCACCAACTGGTGCTGGAGTTAAGTGAGTTCATGCTAGCTTCCTACATGAGCTTGACATCTGGGTAAGGAGTACACTTTCTAGTGATTTTTGGATGCCCTCTGCTTCTCTACTTAAAGTTTGTCTTTCTGCAGTGGAATATAAATGTGTAAAGATTCACATTCTTCTGATACTCTTGTTTTATGCTGCTTCTTTTTTATTAACCTTAGAAGACTGCAAGAAATTATCAAGTGATTATGTCTCAGAGCATTACATTTTCCTGTGTTTTTTGACAGAGTTTTTTGCATTGCTTGAAAATTCAGGTTCTTTCATAATGATCCTATTTAACACTTTTTACCAATTTATATCAAGTTTTGCCTCAAAATCAGTAATAATCATATTTATTTTTATATATATTATTATTTACAATATATTTGTTAAATGTTATAATTAATTTTAATGTATTTTATATTGTTTTTTAATCACAGCTGACCACTATAGAGTTATCAAAAAAGTTAGAGTACAATAATTCTGTAATGGAAAAAACGAGGCAAAAAATTATATTATGGTATTATGTCTTGAAACTACAATGTCTTCTTAGGCAAAATCACAGCTTCCTTGTTCTGTGGGAATGCATTACCCGTTCACCTCAGAGAAGGAAAAGGAATATTATGTGGATGTGTGTGCCAAAAAATTAAAGACTCTATGTATTAAGATCAACTTTGAAACTTCAAAACAGCATATTTTATAGACAAGTTTGGAGACATTTCCTCTGAAAGATAAAAGCAGAAATGTACATAATATTTTGTGTTTCAAAAAGTTATTTATTACATTCACAGTTAGATTTGAAACTTGCTTTCTTCTTAAGGTTGTTTATGACCTGATAAGGTAAGCAGAATGCAATAGACATGTAGCATCACCAGAAACAAAGATGGCTCAACAGAGAAAAAATTATTTGTATTCACATTGGAGTGGAAAATCAAAGCTGAAAGTTTCATATTCCCATAGCAGTAGCCACTCTTTCAGAAGGATTTTTAATTTAAAAAGTCTCAAGAAATAACTAAGAAAACCCCTAAGCAAAAGAGTAAAAATCCAGACAAAGGTCCTATCTGTTTGCCTTTTATTCCCCATAATCCAGGCATTGTCTGCAGCTTTCTTCCAAATACCTGTACTCTTAATGAGCTGCTGCACAAATTCCACTTTCACTTCAATTTAAGAACCAAAGCAAGCAAGGTGAACCTTGTCCAGTATCTTGGAGCCAGACAGGAGATCAGATCTCTTTTAATATTACATACTACTTCAAAGAAGATATTTTATGATGATAAAATTGTGATAACTGAATCACAGCCCTTCTGTTTAGATGTATATATGCATGTATGTAATTGACCACCTTTTCATGATAGATTTTACTCTATACTTCTGCACTGCCTGTATTTTTGCTTAAATCTTTCATCCTTGTAGAATAGACTTTTTAAATAAGCTACATCCTTCAGGCTGGGAAGTACCGCTACTCCCTTGGTTTCTACTTGTTATACTTTTACCTGGATATTTAACACTGGCTATGCTCAATGACCTCTGTTCTGAACTGGAATACCTCTTGTGCCTTTGTGTTCACTGCCTCCTTTTCCTACTTCAGAGGACAGGTACTACATTTGCTCTTTTGTTGTCTGCAGGTGCCTCTCCCATTTTATGAAGTCTCAGAAATAGCCAGTACTGGCTTTAAGATTTCTTTAGTTACACTCACATGACATTTAATCAAATCTAGCCAATTTGAGAGCAGCCTTTTTAGCTATGCACTATGCATTTCCCTTTATATATTCCAGCCTGAGATAGAATCCTTTTAGCTGCCAGTATTAATTGTGCTAGTCCTGTACTTCCAGTTGACCTTTTTAGTGAGAACTGAGTAATAAAGCCACTAAACACTTCAGGCTTTTCGGTGTCCTTCAGTGTCCCTCCCTGCTGAGCAACAGAGAATATACCTTCCTGGTCTTATCTATTCACTGCTGATATGATGCTTTCCTGTGATTTCTGTGTTTCTTTCTCTTCACATCTCCCTTTGTGCCATAAGCACTGATACTTGTTCCCATGGGCTAGTATCTACCACATCTCTGAGTTTCTTGAAGTCAGTCTTCTTCGAGTGCCAAAAGGTTTTGTTTGCTGCTCTCTTCCCTGTGAATCACAGGCTCTTCAGTTTTATGGTGGTTCACTCTAAGTTGTTCCTCTGTCATGTTCTTAATCAGTTCTGCCTTATTACTTAAACAAGACTGCTCTCCTGGTCTTTAACACATAAAAAAAGAAATGTTCATAATGCACTCAAAGCACCTGTTGGTCACTTCTTGTCCTCCTTTCTCATTAAGTGACAGGGTAATGAGTTGCCCTTGCACCAGTGCATGTTTCAGATGATTTCGTTTGTTGCTTACAGAAAGCCCGGGATGGCTGGTTTTCTGGCTAGGATTTTTACTTCCACTATTTACTTCCACTATTTACTTCCACTATTAAATCACTTCTGGATTCTTTTATCTTCTAAAATATTTCTTGAATGGTAACCTCTGGGATGTCATTAACATCATTGTGTCACAGCTGAATGTTAACTCCACCCTTTTTGCATGCCTAAGTAGGCTTTCATCTTAACATGTTCAGTGAGATTTAATTCAGGAGAGCTAAACAGTCTGACTCCAGACAGCTCAGGCCATTGAGTCTGATGCCCATGGCTGTTATCTTTTTGTAGTACAGAAAATGTTGGCAACATCAAGAGCACAGGGTGATGGAACAGATACTGTTCTCACAGCAACCATCTACACTTTAGGTAGTTCATTCCAGTCACATTTATTTCAGCCGGGAAGGTTTTTAAGAGCTCTCTTGGAGTCAACTATGTTGGTTTGCCTAGAATAACATTTCAGGATGAATCATAGTGAAGGTTGCCAAATGTTTGCTTGAAACCTATGAAGTTTCTGGGGTTTTTTTGTCAGTTAGTGGCTATGTTTGAGCATTATTCCTAAGATGGAAACCTGGTCAGCATTTCACAGCTTGAAATACAGACTTCTCTGCACCAGGGTTCAGCTTAACTGCTTTCCTGCTTTCTTTGTTCTAGTTATAATTGTTCTGTGGAAGACTTTGTTACTGAAAGCAATTTCACATCGTACAGTGTAAACTGAAAAATTGTTCTTGCTTAATGAAGTTTTTGCTTCAGTTGCTATGGTTCCCATCACTGCTAATTCATTACCAGAGAACAGAAAAACAGATAAATTAGAATATTGTTGTTCTGGCATAGGTAACAAGAATCTAATGAGAATATGAGACTGACAGGGAAGAAGAATAAATAAAGAGCTATCATTCTTGGTCTCAGGTTACTTGAATATTTCAGAATAACAAGGTATCAAAATTCTTAGAAATGTAAAGGAATAGTCTAAGTAATTACTCAGGTGGACTGTAAGAAAATAATCTCTATTAATTTATTGATTAATATGCTTAATTTAACTAAATAAATAATGTCTGAGAAAAGCAATCCTTTTTTTTTCCTCCAGAATTCTTTGCAGACTTTTCTGTGTTTCTCTGGGGTCCCACACTATGTATTAATAACAAACAGAAGAGAATAAAGTATATTGTGTTTTCCTACAAAGCTTAGTATATACAAGACTGACCTTAAGGCACGAATATGATCAAAGATTACAAATCGAAATAGAAAGTAGTCTCGTTGGTGGAATATTAATTAGTCATGAAGGTGATACTGCATCTGTGCTTGCAATGTACTTGTTCTCTGCAGCACCTAGAAGCTGTGGCTGAGCCTGGTCAACATTGTGTGATGTATTCACACAACACAAACCATGTGATAGTTTCCCTAAAAGATTTTATTTACAGTTTAAAAGCAAAAGAGGCAAAAGTAAAAAAAGAAACAAAACTGAGCAATGAGATTAACTCAGTATTATGTGGCTGATGAGTGGTGCCAGATTGTAAAGAGTTCTCCTGTCTCTGTGCAGTGGGAAAAAAATGAAATGTGAAAGTTGAAACAAAGCTCATTCCCACTAGCTTTTTTTTTAGTGAAAGCTTTCTCTTAAAAGTGGGGTTTTTCCCCCCTTGATCATTTTGAATAAATCAGAAATATAAATTAATTGCCCTTAGATAAGAAACTGGCATATGTTTTTGTCCCCAACACAGGAACTCATATTTGATTCTTTCTATAAGCCTTCCCTCAGTTTTTATGAAAATACCATTTAAAACCTCTGTCCACAGATGCTTTTTCTCCTCACTCAGTTGATCCTGGGGTGCAGAAAGATTTCATTCCCCTGTAGGCTCTACACTTTTTCTCCACTGATGAGATATGCAAGTCACTTCTGATTCAAATCAGGCACTGCCTGTAGCCTGCTCATACTGCTGCTTGTTAGTCTTCATCTGGGCTGTGTGGCTCTCTTGGGAAACCAAGCAAATCTCTTCAATCAGAGATGGTACAGACCAGAAAACAGCTCTTTAGTGCCTGGTAAACATCACTGGCTCAGAAACTCTTCTGTAAATAGGAACCATTTTGCTTAAGAAGTATTTTTACTGTATAGGGATGAAATGAAGTAACCTGTGGCATTTCATTAATCCTTTGTGATATATGAAATTGTATTTATCACCAATCTATAAAGAAAATTATTACCACAATGATGGTCCTTCGCAAGAAGGAGATGAGAAATAATAATCCCTGACATGGAGGCGTAAGGACCCAGCTGGGAGAGCTGTGGAAGTCAGCTGTGGCCTTGAAACCTCATCAGAAGACATTTGTTTGCTTTATCAGGGACATGAACGATCATTTATTTTATACTTTCTTCCCAATTTCCAGGATTTTATAGACTATCTAATTTTTTTCCAGGATGACGAATCCATGTCTATTTGAATCTTGCAAGCAGAAATCATGTCAAACTCTTTTAACTGGCTGAGGGATAAGGAAGAAACCATAGAAGCCATGTATCTTACAAAGCATTTTGATACAGCTTCACATAAAACTTTCATAAGCAAGTCAAGAAAACTAAGTGAAACTGCTACAGGGTGGATACAAAGCTGTTTTTAATTTAATGTCAGAATAGAAGGACGTCTAAGTAGATTTCAGCCAATTTGTCCTGAGCCTAGCCAATATTTTCACTTATGTCTTGGATGAAGGAATAGAACATGAGTTTATTAGATCTGCAGGTGATCCAGAATCATCCAGGCTGTAATGAGATTGAAGAACAGGATTAAAGTGCAAAATGATCTTGATAAATTGAAGAAATGTTCTGAAAAAAATGGGACTCAATTCAATAAGGACAAGTACAAAGTTATACATTTTATCAAAGATTATGAACTGAACAAATACATAATGAAGAACAACTCTCCAGGAAGCAGTTTGGGAGAGGAGGACCTGGCAAGAACAGTGAGTCACTAACCCAAAACACCATATTACTGTTGAAAAGCAATATTATTGGGGTGCATGAGGTACTCAGGGGAACATCATATAGAAATGAATCTTTCTGTACTAGTCAGCATTGATAAAATTGTCTTTCTTATGATTCAAGAAATACAGAGAAAGAGAAGAAGAAAGCAGTGAGTTGGAATTAAGGTATGACCAATGAGGAAGAGTTTTAAGAAATAGATTTTTTTAAGTCTTGAGGAAACTAAAGAGAAGTTCAATAGTGTTTAAATATATAAAATAACTCTGCAAGGAGACAATAATCCTTTCCTTGTTACTTGTGAATGGGCTATTGCGTTTTAGAGAGAAATGAACTCTCTGGAAGAACCTCTGAAGCAAAAAAGTTCAGGGTAAATGTTCACTCATTTCACTGAGTTGGAAGGGACCCACAAGGATCATTGAGTCCAACTCTTAAGTGAATGGCCCATACAGGGAGTGAACCCACAACCCTGGTGTTAGCACCATGCTCTGACCAGCTGACTCAGAGTCAGTGTTGGGTAAGACTTTATGATATAAAGGATAGTCAACAACTGCAGTAACTTGAGAAAATTAAATCAATATCACTTGAGCTTTTTTTCACAAAGAAGTCTAAGAAATATATTTGTTAGACAGAGGTCTATCAGGATACTTTAGATATTCTTGATCCTTTTTTTTGATGGATGGATTCTGATGTCTGCCTGGTGTACTTCTCATCCCTGTTTCCTTGCTGATCTATGCACTGAGGTAGAAACCTGCAAGCTAATAAGGAATGCAGTATAGAGTAATGATACAAGCTGGCAAGATGTTTGCAACATTTTTCTGCCTAGATAGGATATGTTAATTTGCAGCTCTGAAGACTCAGCTCTGACAATATTCCATCTTGAGCTGAAAATGGATATAAAACATGTCAATCTACCCAGTAAACAAACAGGCACCTCTGTAGTTACTCTCTTCAATATCTTACACATTAAATGGATTTGATTAATAGCAAATATTACAGTTTATGTCAGCAATGAGCTACAGCACAGCTAACAATACCTCTTGCTGAACATCTACTTAGTACTATAGAGTTGCTTTCTAGTTCCAAGAAGAATGATCCTGGATCTCCAAATGAATTTGGATAAGACCCAGCATTGATGTTACCAAATTGACCACTTCAATTTGATCACCCCTAAACTAAGCAGGTCTCAGAATCACAATTACATTTAATACATTCAATGGAAGAATGTTAAACACAAGATTACTAGGGTTTTGAGGAGTATGCATGCACACAGCCAAGAACCTGTCAGCAGTCCTCTTTGCTTTCTCCAAGAGACATGCTTGCTTTGACAGTTCACCACTCAATTAATTCTGGGGGAGACTGCAGTGTGAGACTTTCTTTCTTTCTTTTGAGTCAAATCACCATTATATGACCTCAGAACTTGCACATTTTCTTTGTTCTGAATTTCCTTGGGACAGTTGCTTGTGTTGACAGAGCTGCTGCCTCCTGAGAAGATGAGATGGACCAGTGGGATCAGTAGGACAGGGAGCCTTCAGTGTGTCCCATGATACAGTCACAACGTGGGGTCCTGCTGATCCCAAAACAGCAGCTTTCTCAGTTGAGCTGAACGAAAAGTGTACGTATAACCTTATTAGCATATTTAAAGGCTCTGAGAAAGCATTTCAATTACAAGTACACTTTGTTTAAAAAAAAAAAGCTACAGTTATCTTCATCAATCAAATCAACACACACAGTATACAGTCAATACTTGTACAAAGTACTACCTGCCTACAAACAAACAATTCATATCTCTACTCTGACACACAAGAATGAACTTAAATCTAATGAATGAAGAAACCAAGGAAAAGACAAGAAGAACAGGACTTCTGTAAAAGAGAAGTGAAAATTATGCTAGTCAAGAATTCTGTCACATTGGTACAAGACCATACACTTGAAACCATGATTTATACATTAGTTGTAAAAAGATGGAGAAACAACCATTAGAATTAAACGAAAACTTTTAGACTTTGGACAGCTGTTTTCTAAAGCATGCAAGAATTCTGATGTTCCAGAGGCACTGAGATAGTGAGGACTGAGATGCAGTGATCTTGTAGGGTCTGATGTTTTGCTTCCTAAATTTTACAAAAAATATTAGGATTTGAATTTTGTAAACATTTACCACAGCTCCCTGCCTAATGTAGTCCATAGGATTTTCTGAATTAATTTCTCATTCAGACCCACTAGCTACAGATGAAATGAGGGATGTCTCTTGGAAAAAATAATCCAGTTTCTCTGACACCACCACAGCACACACTCCCACTGAACTACCAGATGTTATACACAGTAAATTGTTCCAAATATCTGTTCATACTTAAACTTTGAATTTTTATTCTAGTCTGACTGTCTATCTGACAGCTAGGGAGCTTTTTGATGATTTGTCTGATACATTGATTGGCACTCTATTTTCAGAGTTTTCTTTCTTTTAGAGGTTCTTGCAGGATACAAGGAAATCACGCTGAGCCAGCTCATATTTTCCATATAGCAAATTGGTCCATTAAGATAGCAAATACACAGGGTTTGTTCTGTTTACACAGGACAAAGGCAAAAAAGTCAGTCACTTGGCTCTCAGTATGCCTCAGCTTTCAAATTTATAATTATTGCATTTTTATCTTGCTTTTTGCATTACAGAATGTTCATCTTTAAAATTAAAAATTTCCAAGGACACACCAGCGATGCCAAAGTTGACAATTTATCACACCTAACTGAAATTGACCCTCACACCATAGCATGTATTTTTGTCACACACTATTATAGAAAGAATCTTAAAGATCCTCTTGTGTCGTTCCACAGTGTGATCTAGTGATCTATGTCAGACACTAGTGCTCCACTCAATGGTTTTTGAGATTTGTTGTACAGGTATTCAAGATCATTAGTCATGGAGAAGTCATAATAATAATAATAATCCTCTTTTTAAACAACACTCTTTCCACATAGAACTTGCAGTTTTAAAATTCCAGTCAAATATTGCTGTTTTAGTACCAGTGACTAAACCATGATCCTAAATAAGCAATTCAAATTCTTCCTGATTATTACACAGAATCCTGATATTTATGTAGAGATATATTGATGTATAAAGTATGGTTTTTGTTCTGCCCCTTGAGAGTTTGCTTAATTTTGGGACCTTTCTCTTGATTTGGCATGAAATGAATACCATTTGTCTTCAAAACCTTCAGACTTCTGGAAGTTTTCCATTTTTATAAACCAGCCTCTTCCTCAGCAGAAAGCTTCTTCCATTATGCAATGGATCCTGAACATTTTTCATACTTCCTCCACTGTGGGCATCATTTCTTTATAGAATATAAAGACTCTCAGTTATTTGACTTGAGATTCTCCAGGGATAGAGGATCACAGTGAATTGTCTCACTACCAGGCCCCTTGAATTTCTTCATGTGTTATCACATACAGAAGTGTCATTTGTACTAATGTGCAATTTCACTAGTGAAAATTTTCCTGCCAACCACAAAATGCCTTCCCAGAATGATGTCATGAGACTTGGCTCCAAGAAGAGAGCACAATTTGTTATTGTCTAGTCTCCTTTACAAGCTGTTCTTTCCATTCTTTTTAGCTCAGTAATCTTGGACTAAAGGGTCCTTCTTGGACCCAGCTTTAGTGTCTTGCAAGTGGCCATGAAAGACAAGTTCGTGTTCCTGTTGTGCAGTTCCCAGCTTCATTTGACCAGATGAATCCACAAAGAAATCCTCTGTAGTTTCCACTGGAAGCTTGTTGTACTTGGATATTTCTAAATGTATATAGTTCTTCTTAGCTATCTCCTTAGGGTCTGCAAGCATTCTACTTCCCTGGGTTTCCACCATATTCACTGTCACCCATTGTACCTCCAATACTTATGAAATCCTCCTTTTCTGTTTTGGCATCCTCTCTTCAAATTCTTTGTCCACCTTGATTCCAGCTGACCACATACTATCTGGCCTTTCTTTGATTTCCTGATGTTTTCTGGCATCTCTGAGGTTTCATGGCCAAGTCAGCAGCTTTTATTGCATATGGAAGGAGTAACTTCTAGTCTTAGCAAGCAAAGGAAGCACAGCACCAAGTCCACCTCTTTTCACAATGTAAATAAATATTGACAGTGTGTAGGGAAAAAACTGCTCAACTATTTTCTAAAACTCTTTCCAAATACTCTTGTCTCCTGCCCTTCTCCATCCAATCACAAAACCAATCCAGGCTTCACAAAGCAGTTCAAAAACACACCAAAGTTCACAGCTTAGCTCAACCTGCTATTTGCTTCCAGTGATTAAGAATTTAAAACTTTAAACCCCAGGACTGATGTTAAGCCTGTAGGATGCAGCAACATAATCCTCAGAGAGAAACCCACACAAACAGGTATGCTTTTTTTCCATACTGTTTAGGATCTATGTAACCTTCAAAGATGCCAAATAACTCTTGTCATTTCACTTGAAGGGTGAAAGTATTTCACTTGTGGGTTGATTAATTATTTCCCATAAAAAGAACACTTAAACCCACTATTTTTCCCTCAAGGTCTCTGTTCCTATTCTCATATACATCATTATGTGCCATAAACACTATGCATATATATATATAGGCATAGCTATGGGAACCATGAATACATAAAGGAAATGCACATAAGTGCAGTATTATTGTAGGTACAAGTACTTAGCTGCTCTTTGAAAGTCTGTCTCGTAAGTCATAGTGTTAAAGGCAGTTTTTTCCCCCCAGATTGAAAAATAGGTACAATTATCATAAAAGGCACCACTATTTCCAATGCACCTCTGTGAATAAATATCAATTAATTCATGCATCATGGAATGATAATGAAATATTATAACTTCATCTATGATAACAGTGTAACTTTTCATGCTCGTTCACTTGCAATCATCCTCTCTAGATTGCTAATTATAGGCCTGAAGCTGTATTTAAAGCTGTATTTAGTGGAAAAGATTGAACCATTTGTTCTTTTGTATATTTTGTCAGAATAAGAATAAGACTGTATGAAATATCTTTGGACTTTTTCACGCAGAAAAAGTCAAATCTCAAATCCCCAGCACTCTAATCTACAGCTTTATTTACTTGGTATAACTGTAATATAGCTCAGTTCTGTTTGCAAAAACACTCCTTGGAGAACATGGGTCCTCTAACCATGCACTGCACTCTTCTTGTGAGTCTTTGGGCTATTGTGTTGTTATTATGCCATGGCATGTGTGCCAAGACCCTATGACAACACTCCTAAAGAAACAGCAGCATGCACAGATTTACAGTGTCCACACAATTTTTCCTGGATCAGCATCATCGGCTCTATGGTGTCCTATGCCTCACAGCATAGATTTATAAGACTATTTTTCTACCTAAAAAAAAATCACAGAAGTGAAATCCTTCCACCCCTTTACTTGTGCACAGGATAGAGCTTACTTGTGCTATCTCTTTAACATTGAGTAAAACCTTGTACCTCAGTAATCTTATTTCTGCTTAGCTCCAGGCTAGTTTTGTCAATCCCCTCATTGTAGAAGTTAAAGCTTCCAGATTCAGTGTTCAGGTTTGATGTATCAAGGTTTGACTGCAGGGAGGAGGCTCTGGATTTAGTGGTGGATCTGTCTCTATGGTGACTCTTATAGAAATTGTGTTGTTTGTGTTACCTGCAGTGATGGAAGAAAATTGAGGCGAGACACCGAAGGTCAATCTGTCAGGGGAAATGGAAGGAGCACTGACAAAATGCTAGGGCCTGGTTGCACAAAGGGCAAAAGAGATCAGGTGACTGTAATTCTCCTCACTGACTTTAAATGCTGAGAATTCACACTATTATTAGTGATGTATTTAGCTGATACCAGCTGCAGGGATATGCACATTATTTGACTCTCTATATTCCGAGGGATGGATTCGGTTGCAGAGGGAAGCATTTAAGGATTACCTCATGAGGTATCTACATTTATGAGATATAAACAAAAATGTGAAAGCCTGAACAGAACAGATATCTTTCAGATATTTTCTTTTAATAAATAATCTTGCAAACTCAGCTGCTCCCAAAATCCCTAAAAGTATCTGCTGTTTTAATCTCAGTGGATATGTGTAAGGACAGCAAGTTTGCTGCACAGGTAACAATATTTAAAGGAGACTGAGTTTTCAAATCAGTCTTCTTACAGTGGAAATTCATGCTTTTATGTCTCATAACATAATTTTCTCTACACCTGAGGTGCTCTCAGCATGTATAAATGCATATTCAATATCTCCTGTTGATCAATATAAAACGACTTCTGCAATATGACAATGGTGCATATATAATTCCATAACAAAGGGCAGGGGGCTGGATAACTTATGTGCACAGTTTGCAGGATTTGGTCTTCACTTCTCAGAAATGCATTTTAAAGCCAATCATGTCAGGAACCTCTGAAAAGAGTTGTCATCTCTCATCAATCTGGAAGCCTGTAGGAAGAAATCAGTGATCTTTGCCCAGTTTCTAATGATTTCACAACACAAGTGGCACTAAGCAGAGCATCTGGTGATGTTGCTGCCCCTTGCCCTGTGTATGGTGAAGCACCATAGGGATCCCCGCTGTAGATAGCTGCCTCTTCATGCTGGGCTCACATCAGCATCAGGGTGAGAGGGTGCAAAAAGTTTACAATCTCCTTTTTTCTGATGCCTTAGCATTGCAGACAGTATCACTCTCCAACCTAATGTTCTACATGTGTCCTACCAGCTCTGTAAAGAGGGGCAAGAATATTAAACATAATCACCAAGATATGTGCAAAGGGAAACTGTGCAACCATGTAGTTAGCAGGTCTAAAGGAAAAGGAAAGAAAACCCAATCTTTTCACAAGAGTAGACCTATTTGAAAGATGTTTTTTTACTTTCACCTCCTGATTTTTAGCAAAATAATTTTATTCTGGGCAGCCTGTTCCTGGAAATGGCCTCATAATTGCTAACTTTATCTTCTGCTGCCAGTGTCTATTTAATCACCCCCTTGTTGCACTCACAGCCCACACACTGACGCAAAATCTCCTCCTGTTCTGATTCTTCACCTATTAGAGCCTTGGCCCAAATACCTCTCTAATGCTGAATGAGCAAACACGAAGTCAATGTGAAACTCAACCAGGCATAACTTGCTGCAGAGAGTTTTTCTATGCACTTTCCCCCTCTGCATTTCAAATATAATACAGCCTAACAATATGGCCTGAAAGATGCTGGAGTTCAATAGATGCATTTAGGTACCTTTTAAAGGCAAATACTTTTCCTGTATATTAAAATACCCTTGCTTAACTTCCTGCACTGATTAATTGACAATGTAAATGAGAATATGTGGGAAATCAGTTAATCCCCACAAGAATATAAATTTAGTTACTTAGAAAAGGAATCAGAACACAGAGTCAGAGTTCATGTCCTTCTCCCTGTGGGTGCTGGCCATCAGCAGATTTGGTACTGCAAGCCATCAAAACCATTGAAAATTGAACTGTTTTACTCAAATATAAAATTGCAAAGTTAGGGTTTCTAGGACTTGAGTAAGGTACTGTCACATCCACTTATGCCAGCTCTGGAACAACTACATTGGCACTGCAAACCCAGCTTTAGGTGCTTGGAGACTTTGAGAAAGTAAAGCACCTCTGGGCCTTAAGCTCCACTAAGCTTGGAAAATAGATGAAGAGCAGCACTCCACAACTCTGTTGAGACAATTTTGTACTCAGGTGCCTGAATTCCTTCTAAGGTCCCCTCTGGGTACCTAAGTCCTTGTTTAGATATGGCCTCGAGGCTTAATTTTAGGTATCCAGGAATTTGGAACCAGGCCAGTATTTTGAAGCAGAGGGAGGAATTTCTGTCCCTAATCCAGAAGATAAGGCTGTGATATGTGTCCCTGGAATTTCCAGAGACATGCCCAGAGCCAGGGCTGGGCGGCTGGGCAGCTCCCTGCGAGGACACGGATCTTCCGTGCCCTGGGGGGCTGAGCACAGGGCCAGACACCTTTCACAGACTCAGAAGCCATGTTGGAGGTAGCAGATCAGGAGTTGGATTTTGTGGCTGCCAAAAAACCAGATGAGTAGGGATCCTTTTGGTATGCATCTCTGTGAAACTGAAGCAATGCAGGGAGAAATGAGGTGCTGTGCTTACCACGTGTGTGCTTTAACTGTGCATGAACAAGCTGCCTTCCATTGTCTTGCTGCAGAATATGTTATTTCCCCAGGAAAAGGGTAAATACCAAATTTCCAGGTGGGGAAGAAGTAGTTTGCTGGATTGGAAGGGACAGCTGGCATGTGTCTGTTGTGGCACTTTTCCTCTTGCAGTTGTCAGGATGCAGCAAAATGCTGGCTGCTGGAGTAAAATGGAATTTTAATGAACAAGCTGCAGGGAGAGAAATAAAACAAATTTGTCTGTATCCAAGTAATCAGCCAACAAGCATGCACATAAAATTCATATATGGCAGAATAACGAGTAAGTGTCTGTGATCTGTTTGAATTTTTCTTTCTATTGACTTTCTCATACAAAATATAACCTAGTACATCTATGTGAATTCAAATTTACATTGAAACTGAAATCCTAGCCTGTTAGTAACTATCATGATATTGCTGTTAGTACTTTCTGTTGCTGTTTCACACCTTACATTTTTTCTGTCACTTAAAAAAGCTCATTTTTTGTAAACAATCAATTGATGTGGCATTTTTCCCTCAAATCCAGGCTGCATTTTCAGAGGGTTTGTTACTTTGTGGTTTCCACTGCTTACATGAAAAATCAGCTCACAGCGTTTGCTTGGAGAACATGACAGAGCCCAAGATTTTGTTTTCCTTTCTACATAGTCCAGCTGTGCCAAGGAACAACCCTATAAGTGGGACCTCATGGAATCTGCACAGTATGGCACATTGGTGGGAGATGGGCTCTTCAAGTCTAGCATTTGGGCACAATCTTGCTGCCAAACATAATTTCCACTTTTAAATCCTATGATATGAAATCAAATATTGATATTTCACAATAAATAGAGCATTAGATAAATTATTTTTATTATTATTAGCATTTTTTGCAATATGCAAAAGGAAGGATCAGCTCGGTTTTATACTTGCTACAATGGTAGTACTGTAGGGACCAAAGACCAGTGTCTCTGGTACAGCTTATAGAGATACTGATGAGAGAACAAGGTTGGAGAAAGAAACCCAAATAGCAAATTTTAGTGCTTCCTTCTGCTGTTTGATGTTACAAATTCAAAATGTGCAGTACCAAAGACAAAATGGGAACAAAGCTGAGTCAGAGTAGGAGCACAGGAGTGAAACCCAGACTCACTGAAATATTGGCAAAGTTTTCATGACTAAGAGCAACTATTATTTTGTTGCAGATGTGTCTCTTTCCCTAGGCTAAAGCATTGCTATTCAACAAATATGGACAGTAGCTGAGAAGCCAAAATAAAGGCTGGTAAAAGAGAATATGTACTGCATTCTTCAGAGTTGACAGTGGGACTTCTTAGTTACTTTTCCTGACTTCAAAAATTTTGTAACACTCAGTTATTCAGGGGCAGGCCAGGCCTCAAACTTCTGTTCCTGCCTTTCAAAACTGCAACTGTAACCATACAAAAATAAGTAAATAACTTTTGTTTACCCTTCTTCTCAGGTTCCTGTCTCTAGCTTGGGCCTTTTCCTAGGAACACCTATCTCAGCCTTTTGGATCTCATGACTTTCATTTCCTGCACTGTGTATGTACTTTCCTAGGGACATTCAAAGGCAATGAGAAAGTATTGACATTTTGATAAGGAAAGTGCAGAGATATAACATGCCCTACAGAGCAATATGCTGTCAGCCAACTGCCTGGCAAAGGGGCCAAGCAGCCTCCTGCAAGAGTGAGTCACTTTTCTTTCCACCAATTCTTGCTCATTGCAGTGAGCAAAGGGGAAATGAAGGGCCTGATCCAGAGCTTATTGATGAAACACAGAATCTCCCTGCTGGATTTCGCTTCATCATGGGTTTTGGCAGCAGTTCAGCCTTTAACATTTTCCACTCTTGAAGACCTGCTAGCTGCTATTAGCCTTGCTGACAGGTTCTTCCCTTTCCTTTTTAACCTGTAATTCTTCTTCAATTAGAGTTGTCTGTAGTGTAACTAAGTTAGCATTTTGCTCTGGGGTGACATTTCATTTCCAGTATAAAATTTCATAATGAAAGTAGCTTACAGCAACTTCTTTCTCCTTCCTTATGCCTCTGACTCGTGTGGAGGCTCCATAGCTTCTCCATGAAGTTCTGTGCACCTGGACTTTACCCCATGACCTTTTGTGCTCTTTTGTAGAATTCCAGTGTCATCTCAACCCTTTGTTTTGTTTAAGGTATGTGGGTTGGTAGACAGAAGCACTTCAATGCCTCAGTCAGGAATGAACCCTCCTGCTCCAGCAGATAATGTCTGCTCTGACAGACATGTCTCTCAAAACAGCAGCAGCTGCATTTTATGATGCAGAAGGACATGTTGCACCAGCTGCTGTTGGCACAGGGGAAACTGAAGCCTCTTAACATGCTTCTGTTTCTTCCTGTCAATTCTATGTGGGAACCAGAGTCCCATCTGGGGGCATGTCCTAACAGGAGATGATAGCAAACCACAGGAGGAAAAAGAGGAAATGTTCTTTTCAGGTTACATAGGCTAAGAAAGAGACCAGGCCAAATGCCCAATGGGAATTTCACTTCTAATGTTAACAGTCTTTATAACAGGACCTAAATTTACTCCTTTTTGTTGAGCAGTGATTTGCATATCATAAGGTACCAATTCTGCCTTGGGATAAGACATTGCTGGAAGCCAAAGAGTCATTCCTATTCTTTGTAAAGCTGTCCACAAGGAAGGAGGTGAGCAGTTGCAGGTTTGATGAATAAGAGATCATGGTTTGTTTCCAAGAGGTGGCATTTATTCAGGATGTGCAAGGAGAACAGGATGTCTTGCATCATCCATCTCCCCCAAGACTTCCTGTGTATTGTGGCCTAAACTTAGCAGCTAAGCATGTTTTGCCCGGTATTTGGAGAAAGCAAAAGTTTGCCTACACATCAGGACTCCAAGAAAACCAGAAGAAAGTAAATGAGGACAAAAGAAGAGGGAAAAGAAAAGCCTATTGCTTTGTACTTCTGTGAAAGGCACTGAATTCTAAGGCTTCCTCTCTGTTCATGTCATGCTGTGCTATCTCTTATGGAGTTTATAAACTCCTCAGTGCAGACACCTGCTTGTTTTATTTGCAATCATAAGATGTTCTTTGAATAAATTGCTGACAACTACAACCATAACAATATTGAGCAACACTGGTATTTACCACAGCTAAAGAAGACAATAGGGAGTTCCCTAACCCAGAGCAAAGAGGTAAGAAGGAGCTTACAAGTGCAGAACAATTAAAAGGTGCTAATATTGTTAATTATTATTAACACTTGTATTTCTGCAGCAGAAGGAGCTACAAGCAGATTCAGATCCCAGTGCTGCATAGAGTTGTTCAAAAGCATAATAAGATCATTCCTGCCCTGTATAAGAATATATTCAAAAGCTTTTCTCTTGCAGAGCATTCACAGATGAGGGAATATTACAAGTGTGAAGAGCAGCTTGCAGGACTCCTAGGCAATGCAGACAGAGGAATAATAATGTTCCCATTATACAGATGGGGAACATGGATATTTGCATCAGCTTACAAAAAAAGACCTGAAGCAGCACAGTGAATCTAAATCTCATGATGTTTAATTTTGCACCTTAACTACAAGGTTGTCCTTAAGTTACTGATTATCAGTTTTGAGAATTTCTAAAAATTTCTTCAGTGTTCAATCTTTTACCCATTCAAAACCAAGCAATCTAAATTTAATTCTCTTGAACTGATATTGGATTCAATTTCCTAAAAGCTTGAGATATAAAGCATAATGCTATGTGTGTAGGGAGAATAAAAGAACGGCCTTAAAGATAAAGTTAATAAGACTCAGATAGAAAATTATAGTAAAAATTTTAACTGCCATCTTAATAAAGGATAATGTTACAGTGCACTGAAATATGTATCAGAAAAGTTTTATTACATCAAATATTATATGACTGCAGGGCATACCTGACTCTTCAGGTGACAACAGTTATTAGTTTTTGGGAATTCTTTTCCAGATCTGTTTCATTTAACATACAGATTTTTATTTTTTATATGTTTGTAATTTTTTATACGTACAATTTTTTTTTCAATATAATTTTTATTTTTCCAGATCCTAACCTTTGCCCTTGATATTATTTGACAATATTATCTAGAAAAAAATAAAGTGCAATATTTCAACAGTGAAAGATACACATGTGAAAGACTTCACATTTTGTACAAGCCAGGAGGAAAATAATTAACTCCACAATAATTTCCATAATTTTAAACTCCTTTTGAGGCAGCATTAAAATGAAAATCTAGAGGCCATATCTCTTTCTATACTCTGATATTGCTAAACTCAGCAAACTTGTAATATGGCCCTTGCAGTCCAGACCCCCTCTTCGGTCTGATCTCTGAGGATACAAATTTGTTTCTTGGATGATTTCTTATTGCTGACTCTATCAGCTCAGGCTTTAATACCAGAGGATTCCTGATTTAATCCCTGGTGAGTTAATCAAGATGACCACCAACATATTAATACCTGTTGTTAATATCACAAATGTTATCAAAATACTGCTTTCTTCATACTGTAAAGCAAGCACTGCAGAGGTGGTAAAGGCTAGTATTAATGCAGATTTTGGAGCCAGTAGTACCACCCACACAACTTTCCAGAATGGGTTATTTAAATTACTTGATCACCGCTTATTTTTTGTCATAGTGTAGTGAACTATGGTTTCTGTACCACTTCCTAAGTAACAACATAAAGGCTAAAGTTTATAAAGATAAATCATCTGATTGTGGGCTGAATAATTTCTTCATGAAGGAATGCAACTTGGGTTCTTGACACTAGCAAGTAAATGCATTTCTGGATGCATTCACCAGTTTTATTTTCCTACCATTTATTCTGCTCCCTCCAAGTCTTTTCATGAAACTATTTCCTGAAAATATCCATGTTGGAATACATATGTACCATAACATCTCTACAACTAGGACGCCTTTCACACTTTCAGAATATCTTATCCAGTCTTTTGTTCCTGTCTGTTTTTTTTTTTTTCCAATGATTCCTCCTTGCTGCTGACTTTGTGTCAGGACATAGAGTCCAATTGGTTCTCTGTATTATTAATTTATGGATTTTTTTTCCTGTATGTGGCCCCTACCTCAGGCCAGGTGATCCATGAGATCAGAAGTCACATCATTACTTCTTTGTGGTATTGGCATCTGACTGCTGCTCCTCTCCAGTTGCCCAATTTACTTCCTCCGTTTTCTGGGCCTTCCATGTAGTTGTGGCCCTTAGTGACACGATTTAGTGTTGGACTTGGCTGTACTCAATGGCTGGACTTAATGCTCTCAGGTCTTTTCCAACCTAAATGGTTCCACAATTCTGTGCTCCTCAACATCCTCCATAGCTGTCTTTTTCCTGCTTTCTGTGGTTAGGCCAGCAGCTATGAAGAATCTGGTTACTCTGTGGTCTCTAGGCTTCCTTCTGTATTCCTAGGATCAGCAGCTGACTGTGCCTTTAAGGTGCACAGTGTCTAAGACATGTGAAGAAACAGCCCCTGCTTAATAGCAGGGATCTTTCCAAAGAGGTTCAACCAGGCAATGAGGGGTGCTTCCTGGGATCTCTCAGCTGTGTCATCTAGGTCCTTATTCTCTTAATGTTGACCTAATTGTTGCATTCAGAGGCAGTACCTTCAGGAGATATGTCCTGTGTTTACCTCTGCATTTGTTATTATTGTGGATTAGTGCTTGAACACAGTGGGGAAGGTATGCTCCTGCATAAAGTATTTGCGGACTCTTGGTGACAAATCTTCTTAAGTGTCCTACAGACAATACGTTGCCATAGAATAATGCAATTCGGTACTGTCAATAGGACAAAATATAGATGTTCCAGTCTTTTTCCAAAGTTGGGCTACAATTTTGAAAAATTCTCCTTGCTAGGGAAGGGAAGAGCATTTTCCTACTTCCCACTTTCTCTCCAAATTCATATACTAAACTAGTTTTGTTTCACTAGCCCTTGTACATTTATCCATCTCATGGTGATAACTCTGCTCACATCACTATTGCTCAACGCTGAAGTCATCCTAGGGATGAATTTCTTTTTACAGCACCAGGTCTTTGCAACCTAGTGAATTCTAGAGTGCAAGCTCTCTTTTTGCTGTATTCTCCTTGGCATTCACTCCTTTTCCAGAAAGGTCTATGTACAGCACAAAAAGAGATCATGTGTTTCATCCAACTAATGCAGAAGTCTAGTGTGCAGAGAGCTACTCTATGTCACAGTTAGTCCCTTTCAGGTTGTCTTATTGGAAAGAAACAGAACCTCTTACATCACAGTACAATTCCTCTTTGACAGGTAAAATAGGTCAGATGAATCACTACTTAAAAGTGCCTATTTCTGACCACGGACTGTAAGTTGAGTCCTGGGTGACTTGCCTAGCTTCTGGTATCTGCATTGTAGGTACATTTAAATGAGATGAAACACTCTCCCTGAGCCTACTGACTCTCATGATCACTTATTCAGCTCTTACTGCACATTACAGGGTGATGCCCACTAGCATGGTTTGAATCAGCATGCACTGGTTTCCTTGTGAGGATTTCCAGGGACTCATCATCCTTCATATTGTCCTGAACCCCAAGCTAAACTGATGAATATATTTTTC
Source organism: Molothrus aeneus (assembly GCF_037042795.1). NCBI lineage: Eukaryota > Metazoa > Chordata > Aves > Passeriformes > Icteridae > Molothrus > Molothrus aeneus. The sequence continues at coordinate 59,139,811 of NC_089649.1, read as the reverse complement.
TCTAAAAGACACGTCAAATAACTCCTTATGTAAAATAGAAAATCTTCCACTTCTAAGAAATCCACCATTGTTTAGTGTTCTGGTTACTGGACCAGTCCTGCTTCTGAAGTTGGGGATCCTTTGTGGAAGAAATGTGAGTATGCTCTGGCCAGAATGATTATAAGTGGTAAGACATAAGTTCTGTCTCCAGTAGGGTTACACAACAGCAAGCTGCTATTACAGATGCAAGAGCATGTCTGCTCTGCCCTAGATGAGCTTTGTGACCCCCCTTTGGGTGCTGCCTGCCAAGTCAAATTTCAGCTTGAGCAGTTGAAGCTTGGCAGAGAGTAAGCAACAGAAAGTGGGATCTCTTCAGGGCAATGGCTAGATAACATTAATAATAGACATCGCTACCAGCTCTTTACTAGATGCTCACTGGCAATACTTCATTTGTGGTCATTCCTATGCTTAATTTAAAATGAAAGATTCCTCATAATCCTTGGTGATTTTCTTGGACCAGTTAGATTGATGTGATTACACTGAAATACCTTCTTTAAAGGGAATAATTTCCTTCTCTAACTTGCAAAGTCACGCTCTGCAGTGGAGAGACATAGGCAGGCTCCATCCTTGTAATCATAAAGGCGAAATTCCCAAGTTCTGCCTCTCCTATCAAGGTTCTAAGGTGAATCATCCTGGAGCACTGCACCAGGGCCTAAATGATGCAGAAAGTTAGGGGCATAGCTTCAAAGTACCCAGGTCCTTTTCTCCTTACAGACCTGGGATTGATTGGTTTTTTCTTGGGGGATGGAAAAAACCCAATTTAGTTCCCAGTTCTTCTTCTGACTTTCAGCAAACCAATACCTACAGCCTGAAAAAGTCTTTGAAAAATCCTTCACTAATCCAGACTTATTTTTTAGTTTGTAACTATCTGACTGATTTATAACAGTTTCAAAGGGTCTTGAGCACCCCATCTATTATCAATCAAACCTCACTTCTTGCTCAACTGAAGAAAGACTTTTCCAGCTGTATGGCTGTTACTCACCAGGCACCATGTACCAGCAGAGATATTAGAGGTCTTGAACTTTTCAGAGGTCATTCTCATTGCACTCACTGAGTTATGTCCTGTTGCCACAAATTCCCCATGCCTCATGATGAGAGCACACTACACTCATGCAGGACAGCCTTACTTTCAATCAAATTTGTGTCAGGCAGGGATATGATAATATATTTTAATTCATTTTATTACTTTCAACATCAGGTGCATACAGGAGATGGAAGGAGCTTCAGAAGCCCAGGACTTCCAAACTGGCTGATTTTCTCAAGTGACTGAGCATGAAATTCAATTAATCAGAATTTAATCTAAAAAACACTTAAATTAATTCCTAACATTCAGGTAGCTGAAATCAGGTGAGATGAATCCCTTTCTTATTCTACCTTGGGACTCCTAGGTTCCTAACTTATGGAAGTTAAGAATGGCAGTTTTAGAGCAAACGAGAAGTTTAGCAATCCCCTGTTTCCATCTCTGATAGCGGCTAATATCATACCAATGTGAAATTTTTGAAGAACCAGATCATCATATCTTGGTTATTTATCCAGGTTGGGTTTTCTCCCCCACTCATTTACTCTTTTTCTTTAATTGTGCTCAACAAGTCTATAAAGGAAAACATTATTTCTGGGAACAAGGCAAGTTAGGAACATGGCTTAAAATCCAGAATGATTATATATCCAATAGATCATACTCAGCTTCTTTGTCCTCATAGCAGCTGGTGTGCTACAGGCACCACAATTCAGGTGTATTGATGCCATGGCTGCAGCAGAGTTCTGCACCTCCTGTAACTGAGCCAAAGTCAGAAACCTTACTGACATAAAGGATTTTGACTACACTGGAAAAAAAATAAACTATTAGGTTACTTTGATACTTGCAAATTCAGGCTCTTCTTCCATATAAAGTATTAATTAATCAGAAAAATGATAATTTAATTTCACTTTGGAATAAATAATTCTCGATTAAAATGCAAGGAGTTTTTCTGGTGGTTTTTGGGTTTTTTTTTGTGGTTTTTTTTTTTTTTTTTGTTTTTTTTTTTTTTTAAGAAGTAAAGTTTCTAACTTCAAGCACCCCAGATCCTGATATTTCTGTTGCAGGATGGAAACACTAATTGCTCATTATTAACTTTTCACCATTTTATTCATATGCTTGATCCTATGCAGGCTCAAGTTTTGCAGCACTGTGCAAGGAGGCAATCTCACAGTCCAGTTTCTGAGAAATGGCTGTGGAGAGGCTGGGCTCTGATTGGGCTTTCTGCTCACTGTCTGCACATAACACATGGAATATGGGTAGAAAAGCTTATACTAACCTTGTAAGTTACATTTAAATGGATAGTGGAATCTTATTTTTGCTATAGGACAAATCCTGTTCACTCATTCCTTTGGTGTGATCTGGTGCCTTCAATGGGATTGGTCAACTGGAAAAAACACTGGAGAAATACAGCACTGGCCCAAGAGCAAACTGTTGCCCTTCTCATTTCTACAAGATGCACTTTTGAGTGCAACCAAAGGAAGTTTCAATGACATTTGACTCTATGTTTGTGTATGGCAAAACAAACCTATAAAACTCCACTTACCCCCTTACTTCTCTCTTGATTTACAAAAGTGGAAACTTTTAGGGTGTCTTAGCTGTAGACCATAAAGCTCTCTTCAAAAACACATTAAGAGTGTCAAAAACCACCTTTGAGATGAGTAACATCTTTTAAAGTAAGAGGCTAAATCAAACCAAAACCTTTGCTGACATTTTGATTTCGTTTGTGTTAGTCGGTATAATGAAAAATTAACTTTACAAATAAAAAATTTATTGTAGCTTCTTTTATTGCCTAAGAAGAAAAGTTTAGTGTAGCCAACTGAACGATGCTTCTTCCTGGGTTGTCACTTTATACACTTTATTATTGTAAGTTATGGGGATGTTTGTAAGAAAAGAAGTGTTATTTATTCTGCAGTACTCCCATTTGCTCACTCGTTATGCTCATCATGGCTCTAAGTAATAAACTTTATAATATCGCACATTAATGGGGTTATTTAAACTATAACTACTAAAAGTTAATGTGCAAATGTCTTGCAGTTTTCCCATGTTTACTCACAATTTTTCAATAATGTTCAAGATGTGCTCTGAGTCTGGGAAGAATCACACACTTTAGTGCAATAATGTATGAGGAAATGTATAGTTATTTAATAAATATAGAGGAATTGACATTAATGTCTGTGTATCATTGGCTGTGCCCATTCATTAAAATGATTACTTGATACTTATTTGTGGGAGATAAAATATATTTAGTGCAATTTCATGCAAATTTCAAATACCCACACCAGAACAAACTTTGAAAAGAGAATATTGTTGAAGTCTCCCTTGTTTTTCCAAGTGTTAGCAAAAATGAGAAGCAGCTAAACTGCAGTTACCCAAAGGCAAGAACTCAGGTGATTAACTTCATTATTGCTTGCCATGCATTTTCGTTTGCATGCTGCCCAGATCTACAGATCCATAATTGTCCTGCACAATTTCTGCTTGAGGGCTCTTTTGAAAGAAAAGTGTAAGAATTTAGGAATTTCTAATAATTTTTGTAAGGAACTGTTATTTTCTGGCTGCCTTAAATGTACACTGAATAATTTTTCCTTTGCTCTCAAAACCAGAATGTACACATGTGATCAATAATGTAGCAAGTACCTGAATATTGAAAACACAGATTTTTCTATTGCCTAGTAAAAGTAATCAAACTTCCCATTATGACATGCTTTTGTGCTGAAATTCATAAACTTCAACCTGACTTTTCAGATGATAATTATTTTATTTTATGAGTTTCAGATACCGGCACTGTTTTTTCAATCAATTTTTAGGCATCTAACAGAGTACAAAACAGCATGTATCAAAAAGTTGATCTGATGCAATTACATCACTTTCAAAATCAGATGTTCCCATTATTCAGAAGAAGCCATTGATTTTTCCGAGTACTTCCTGATCCTTCTGAGAATGGCAGCTAGTGATGGGGAAACCTCTTGGTAAAAGTCAGTGATGTAAATTTGAAACACCATTTTACATGACAGATGATAGCTATTAATTTGAAAATAGATGTGTGTGCTGTAGGGCATATGTCTATAAGTGAAAAGTCCAGCACCATCACAGCTCAAGCTCAAGTGAAGAAACAACTGGGTGGAGGGGGTACCTAGTGCACCTTGAAGGTCAGCTCCTCTCAGTTTTACATGAGCTATCCCTATCATGCTTGCTATGGCCCAGTTTGAGATTTGGAATCCACCTCCCCCTGCCCCACTACCTTTCCTTACAAGAGATAAGACAGGATCTTCTGCTTTGAAATGACCCTGAAAAGTTCAGACCAAAGCCCTTTTAAATTCCATTATCTGAAATGCAGAAATCCTCTATGAAATGCTGCCAAGCATTGCCATGGCAACATGATGTCACCTGGTGACAGAATAAGCATTGTAGCATTTAGCTGAGACCGTGTTGCTTCCTCCATGAGCAAAAAGGTGATTTTGAAGGCAGGGACCCATCTGCACAAAGGAGCATATGCAATCTAAACATTTCCACTCATCTTCAGGGAGAGAAAACACTTTCGTTTCTTGTGTCTGAACCAGGGGCAGGGTATAAATCACAGCCAGGAGACTTGATAACTTGCATTATCAAGAAAGGGAGTGAATGGAGGATAAACTTTTATCAGTCAGTATGTCTTAAAGGCAAGTGAGAAAGGGCTCTGGGGGCCTGACTCTGCAGACTGGCTGGTCCTCAGCACTAACAGATAGGGCACTCAGATGCTGCTCAGGGACTCGGCTGGGGCTCCATGAGCATGGCTCACATTGCACACATTGATAATATTTCACTGTATTTAGCCATTTGCATGCAATTCTGACATGTATTAAATTATGTCCTTTTCCTCTGAGTGCTTGGTGGATTTTAGACTGAGCTTTAAACTTGTGAGGGTGGATCCTTATTACGTGGGTGCTCTGCTTCACTATTATGGGCCTCAGCCAAGAAAAACCTCCCAGTCAATATGCTTTTCCTCCAAGCTTTTAATAGCCTCCAGAGCAAGACAAGTACAGAAATTACCCATGAAATCTGCTACAGCATGAGAAAAATAAGATATTTTGGCATCAATTGGAGGTGAAGAAAACAGGAAAGGGGCTGCTGGAAATCTTGGCCATTAGAAGTCCCACATATGAGCAATTGCAGCGTTCTCTGGAGAAGTGTAATGCACATTCATTTGCCTTTTTTCTCAAATGTGTTTTTGGCTTCTTTACTGCCTCCAAATTCTGGAATACATGAGGGTCCTCAGAGGTGCAAGGCAGAGGCAAAACTGTATTACAATACACAGAAGATTTTTTGCAAATGTGCATGTCAAAGTTCTCACTAATTTTAATCTGAGTTCACATTCCTTGCAGCATCAGTGAAACTAACACCTCATAATGACACCCAGGCAAAACTGCAAGGCAAATGTAATTTCAATATTTACAACAAATTTCAAGCACATTTCAAAGCTGTGAGCCAGTCCATATTTGTTGGGTTTTATTTGGATTTACACCAAGAACACTTAGAAAAGTTATAACTGGGATATTAATTTCTCCCATTTTCTTCCAAAGAGGTTATATTGCTCCACATCAGTTGTAGTATAACTAAGAACATGTTTGAGTGGAGAAGAACCCTAAAAATCACACTTAGGAACCCTTGAAGTCATACAAAATTTTAAAGCATTCTTTCTTGTGCTCATCTTCTTAAAGGTTTACTTTTCTATATTTCTGCTCAATATATGAAATTAAACTATGTTTATTCTGGCCTTTCAAAATCCTTGCTATTGTGATGTGTTGTGAACAATTCCTTCAACTTTCCCATTGCTCTTCCCTCGTTGATTTAAACCAAACTAAATTTAGCTGTATATTTTCACCTCACACTGGGTGAAAACCAGTCTCTGAGGTCTCTGAGCCCAGCACTTCACCATGTCTTTCTACATCATATCACTCATTTTTTAGATATACTGAGATTTATTTTAGACGCTGCTAAAGTATTTGAAGAATTGGGTTCTTTCCAGAATACAATTTTTCTGATAATTACCAGTTGTCTCCTGGTTTCCACTATTTTTATATTCACACTTTTCTGCTAAGTCCAATTGAATTTTCTCATCAAGGAAGTAAAAACCTGCTCTATCCTTACAATTCATAACCTGTCTTGCCTGGCTATCTCTATAACTATTTTTGATACATAATTTTGCTGCTGTACATTTTAACAAGGCAGTACCCTTACCTCTCTTAAGAAGTGTGGATGATTCTATGCTATACTTCAGTGGCAATTTTTTGCAGCAAAATGGAGCTATTTTCCAGGGTGTACTATAATTTGCTACCACAATCATCTGGGATGATGTCAGTGAAGAATAACCTGAGTTATCACAGTTTTACACTTTAGAGGGCACTAATTTTCTTTGAAATCAATGATGATTGCACCTTACTTCTTAAGGATTTATCTGAGATCAATTGTTCAGCATCTCTCAAGTGCAGGTTTTGTGTAAAGGTGCTGAACCTTGGATTCAGGCACCTACTGCTAAGACCTTATTTGGAAACACTTGAAATGGGGATTTAGCCCAAAAGGAGTACCTCAGATGGTGCATATACTTCTATGTTCAGTGACAGTGACAGATGTGAAGGCACTGGACAGCCAAGATCAAGGGTTTTACCCTGCCCAGCTCATGCTAATGGTCTGTTGCAAGTCCTATTTCACTGGGCAGGAGTTAACTGTTTAGCTGCAGTCATATTTCACAAGATTGTTGAGTTAACATTACATGAATTATACACGGTTTATAAAATGATTATTTAATCAGTGGAAAATTAAGTTCATAGATGTTTTCAAAATCTGAACTAGGACATTCATCAGCAGAACTGCTAAATTTTTAATCAAGTCTGCTGTGCTTGATGTAGCTATCATTCTAAATTGCACTCTCTCTGCTGGTTCTCTTACTGCAGTATATATTTTAGAGTTATCCTTCCTCATTGCTAATTGAATTTTTTCAGCTCAGATTTAAGGCAGAGTGACATGCCACTCAGCATTTTCATCAAAGGATATTCTTACTTACTTTTAACAGATGAAATCCTTTAAATATTAGGAAGATTGAACAGCAAAGTTCTTGGGTTCCTTCTTACTTAGAGGCATTTTTTAAAAGGAAACATGGTAGAGATATAGAGAGTAAGGAGTTTTGCTTGTCTTGAAGATGAGGAACAATTTGAAATTCCCTGGTCTGGATTTGTTTAGAGATTTGATTCCTTCAGTCATTTCTGGAAAAGTTCTAAAAGCAACGAGCAACACGTTTTCTCCAGGTATTTAACCATCTCCCATCCCATTTAAGAATTTCTTGTCCTGTAAAAACCTTTGGGGCCTCTCTTTCATTAAAACTATGAGAAAAAAATATGTTAAAAGAGGAGAAAAGCTCCAGAGAATTTACCCTGTGTATAACTTGAAAGTCTAGATACTACCCCAGTTAAGGGAGAGACTGTAATGTCTTCTCAGCCCTTGTTTCTCACATCCTTTTGAGGAAGCCATACCTGAAGATGGGAAGCCTTTTCTGGTAGAGATATCTTCACTTCATCTTCTCACTGTACCTGTAATCCAGTCTGTTTCTAAGGAAATTTGGGATGCATGTAGGAAGCCAAGAAATATCATCTTTACTCACCTGAACAAACATTTACCTAAATCTCCTTGTAAGCACTAGCTGTCTGCACAAGCATATTATGAAGCTCACTGTGCATTTTAAAGCATCCTAAATTTACTTATTATCAGAATAGGGTTCTTCTTGCCTGGAACTTTCACCTATTACTTACTACTTCTGAATGGCATGACTTTTCATACTATTCCTGTAGTCTAAAGCTGAGGGTCATTTCTTAAGGACATCCAGGACTTGAATTGGTCAGTCAAATTCAATGCAAGTATGAGATTTTTACGTATGGGTATAGCATAAATAAAAGAGCCCTGCCCAACTGTCCATGTGGTAAAATTTTTTCATGCTGTGTTTCAAAATAAACCAAGGGACAGTTACAAGTCTGTGTACCCCCATAAATCTAATTGATGGTGGAAATTGGATCTTGGAAGTGGAATTAAAAGGCAGTAGAAGATGAATATACATTTCATACATCAAAAATGGAGAGAGAACTGTAAATACATGCATATATGTATAATAATGCTATTTATAGCCAAGGGTTTGATGAGTTTTTGGTGTTCCTCGCAAAGTGATTCTATCATTGACATGAGCTAATAACACAATGTCAGCACTACAGCTTCTTTAACAGAAAAATGGATTAGCTAAAGAGAGAGGAAAAATATTTTTTTAAAGTTCTAAACTACTGATTATCTACCTGGGAAATGAGACCACTCCTTCACAGGTTTATCCTGAGTTTGCCTGTGCATTCTAAAAATGCCTGTGTGGAACTTGCCTAGGAGTGTCTATTATTTCCTGAACAATTCAACAGCTACCTGTTTGTGACAGAATTCTGCAAAGTCACATGAAACCATCAATGGCTATGCTAGCTACTGAATGTAAACACTTTTCTTGGCTCACTCCTGCAAATCTTACTTACCATCCAAGTACCTGCAACTGTCTCTGACACCAATGCATTCAGGGTGAGGGTTCTCCCCAGTGCATGCTGAAGTCCCAGGCACATGTACATGTCTACTGGAGGGAAGTGTCCCAGTTGCCATCAAGATGCTCCTGGAACATGTTTTGGCCCACACACAGTTTTGTACAGTGGAAAACTGGACACCAGGCAGATGGTGGGTGACAAGGACAAAACTGGACATGGCCAGTGTATGTGGAGCAGAAAGTCAAATAGAGGAGACTGACTTCACCTAGATGCAGCTGGTAGCACTTGGCATCAAACCTGAATAGTATGTGGGGGACTCAGAAAGAAATCAATGTGCAATTTAATAAGTTCCTTCAGGAATTCTAGAAATACTCCTAAAAATCATGAAATTTTTGAAGATTTATCTCAGGAATTTTCAGCTCCCACTGCCTTCCTTGACATACAGAGTATCTCCTGTCTTGAGAGAGGCAAGTACAGTGCCAGACATAAGTAAGTAAGGTGAGATGCCAGAAGCCTCTGAATCTCTTGTAGGCTGTTAGGCAGGTTTTGGATGGGGCTCAATATGATGCCTCATTGCATGCATCTCTCCTTATGTTGAGTTGTACCTGAGAAGCAAGGCATGTGGCAGGTCTGTTACCCTGAGGTACCTGAGTCCTTGGTTGCCTCTTGCTCCTGGAAGTTTGGGCTGCATGATGCTTGCATTTCATCTCAATATTGTCAGTGCAAACTTGTTACAGGTTTTCACCATGTGAGGCTGTGGTTCTGGAGATGTGGTGTGTGTATCTGTGTGTGGGTGCAGAGGGCCTGGAACACACACCATGGTTTAGGCTCCCAGAGGGAGCTGCTGCTTTGGCACTGCTGTGTCAGAAAAGCAGCAGCTGCTTAGAAAGACAGGTACTTCAGCTGTACTGCTTCTTTGGTTCTGCATTTCAGAAGTCCTCACACTGTGCCAAGGAACATATAGAGTGAAGTTATCTTTTTAGCCAAAGGTTTTGCAGCCCATTTATAGTTTGTTTTTCAACTTAGTGGTTTTTAAAGTTTCAAGGAAAACAGAATCTCAGTGGGAGCCAGCAGTGGCCCTGGCAACCCCAAGGGCACCCCCTGCCCTAGGGTGCATCAAACCCAGTACAGCCAGCTGGGTAGAACAGGTCACTGTCCTGCCGTGCTCAGCCCTGTCCTGCTGTGCTCAGCCCTGGGGTGGCCTCACCTGAGCACTGTGTGCTGTGCTGAGCTCCACAATTCAAGGATGTTCAGGTCTCTGAATGCATCCAGAGGAGGGTAACAAAGCTGGTGACAGGGCTGGAAAGAATGTCCTGTGAGGAGTGACTGAGGACTCTGGACTTGTCTAGTTAGGAGAAAAGGAGGCTGAATGGTGACCTCATTGCTTTCTGCAGCGGAGAGGGAGGTGCTGATCTCCTCTCCCTTTTATCTAGTGACAGGACACATGGCAATGGTTCAGAACCTCAAGGGAGGTTTAGGCAGGACCTTTAGAAATATTTATTTGCTGAGGGGGTGGTCAGACTCTGGAACAGAGCATTAGTGGGCTTTCCAGAGAAGTGGTTGATGACTCAAGGATGTCACTGTTAAAGAGGCATTTGGACAATGTCCTTAATAAACATGATTTAACTTTTGCTCAGCCCTGAAGTGGTCAGGCAGTTGGACAAGATGGTTGTTGTAGTTACCTCCCAGCTGTAATTGTCTATTCTATTCTATTTTGGGTGCAAAAGAAAGTGCTGTGTTACTTAAGAGTTTCTGAGTCACTCAGTATATTTCTGAAGAAATAAGAGTTATTCTGGAAGTTAGAGATGTTGTGATGTATGTAAATTTTGCTCTCAGTTGCCTTCCAGCGCTGTATACTCCTCAAGTTCTTCTATTTGTCCCCATTCTCCTAAATTTTTGTATGTCTAATGTAACAAGATAGAGAAAAGATTCAATAGGACAATCCAGCATCTGTTTTGAAACAATCCTTCTTCAGTGATACATTTTGAATACCATGTTTATTTTATGAACATATTTCTTCACAGTTTTGATATTAATTTGGCTAGTATAAAACTAGAGAAAATAAGGACCAGATGCGCAGCTGCAATAACATTTAGATCAGCTGAAGATCTATCCAGAGTTACAAAAACCTCCTATGGTGAAACATAGCTCAGAGTGTCAAGCCACAAATTGTTATTTCATATTGCTCTGAAACCAGGCAGAAAAATAAAGATCTGCATGCGTTCAATTGAGATATATAAATAAACCCTCACTTACTCAAGATATTTCATGAACCATTTTTCATATCTTGACAAATCTGAGATGATTTTTAAGTTGCTTAAAAAACCATAATGGCTTGAGGTTTATAACAAAATTTTTGCCTTTTTTTATTTATAGATAAAGGACTAAGATTAATTTTACTGATCCCTACTCACTTCCCTCCACTTTGACTTTATTCAGCATGCTGTCCAAGATTATATCTAGCTACAATCTCTTATATATACGTATATATATATACATGACAGATTCCTACTGCACATCTAAGCACAGATGCATCCAATGTATGAAGAAGTTTTCTAATGAAATAGCTCAATCACTTCCATATTCTGCAGGTCTATTTTTGGCAGTACTACTAGCCTCTGCTTTGCCCATCTATTTATTTAATGATGTCTCCATTCCTTAAATTGCCAATTGTACTGCTGATTTTCTCTTCATGACAATAACACATTTCTTTCAGACTCTTTGTATTAGCTTGTTGTCAGGGTTGTTATTTTCTGTGTTGGTGATGGGGTGCCTACCGTTTTTCCAGGAGGCTGCATTAATCAAAATGGAGAGCTGCCAATGACTATAGAGATTTTAAATTTTTACCATTTAGTCCCACTCCTGCAAAGACTTAGCCATGTTCCTTACTTTAAACATGTGATCTGTTCCACTGAGCCCAAAGGATCAACACTAAGCACACGTGTATATATTAGCACCATCAGAACCCAAGTAACATTTGGGTTTTCTGTATTTCTGAATGTACAGGAATTGATCTGGTGATAATTAGACTCTAAGCAGTTAGTTTCAAAGTGCATTGCTGATTACAAGAGGATTCATCCTAAGGCAAAGATCTGAGTATGGACTTAGAAAGTCTGACTCAAGACCTGGCTCTTTCACAGCCTCATGAAATAGGTTTGAATAAATCACTATATTTCAGGTAGACCCAAAGATGTTCATCTTCCTATTTCCCTGGTTTGAAATGCCTCAGATTTAGGTGCCTGGATGTTCTTGCACATATATAGACAAAAAAATCTTGCACCTGATTGCAATACAGTAGGGTGCTGCTCCTGCAAACAATGAACTTGCAACACCTATCCATGGTGTTAGTGTGCATGTACCCATGCCTCAGTATCTTGTGTTGCTCAGAACAGGGCTCACTGGTTTTACCTGTAAAAGTCCTTGCAGACATGCTCGTTTTACTGATGGCACTGATTACAGCTTAGTCTGGCCACTACGTGCTGTGGTCATGCAAATTCATAACAAAATATAGAAGAATAATGGTAAAATCAGTATTTAGCTACTCTTAAAACATATCCTTGTAAGTATGTGGAAACTATACAGCTGCCTACATTAATATATATTCAGCAGTATTGGGGTAATTATACATTTTGTATTTCAGAGAATTATGGGAGTCTACAGCAAAGTTTCCTGGGCTCTCCTCACATATCTCTTCAGTTGAACATGAGTCAGAACTGCACTGCTTATTAGAATATTATTAGCATAAGTTGTTTTAGTGAAGTAGTAAATAATTCATAAGGAAATCTGCAAAAGCAAATATGTTGGCCACTTCCCCCATTTTCATTGAGCTTAAAGAGAATTGTTCACTTTCTTCAAATATTTGGTTTAAAAATGTGGTAACAGTACATTATTTTCCACTCCAGATGGCCTGTGCATTTTTTTATTTTCCCAGTAAAACATCTGAAACTTGGTGCCATGGTGAAAGCGAGAAAAATATATAGAATTCTGAGGTTCTTAATCTTTTTTTAAAAGGCAGCAGGGGCATATGAGATAGCGTGGTTCTCAGCTTGCAAGTACCAGAGGCCAGGTGCAAGGTGTTTAAACAGCTAATTTCCACAGAAGTTTCGTTATATGCCTGCACACTGGTTTAAATAGAAACAGCACAGTGACATCTATGCTGCAGTCACACAAAGCAATAAAAGTCAGGAGCAAATCTCCACCGTAGTGAGAACTACAGAAAATAAAGGGGGACACTGTTCATCAGAACATTTACAGTTTTATCCTGCTTCTTTTAGTTTAATTTCTGTTGGTACTTAATATTCCAGGCAGGCACACAGCTATGGAATAAACACTGTAATGAAAATATAGAAGAGGTTTGGACCCTCTAATGGTATCATAGCCCTTTCTATAGAGTTTCAAAAGGTTATAGTACTTCCACAGAGTAGGGATGCCTCCAGACCACTGAGTTTGACAGCCTAGCATATGCCCAGACCACCTGCAAGCCCCACACAGCGTGTTGTCCTTCTGGGAAGAAAGAGGCAAGCAGCCCAAGCAAATCTTAGGCAGGCACAGTGTGAGCAGATGGTGTTAATTCCAAAGTCAATGCATGCACCTAAATTTGGTTCCTCTCAGGAGGCACAAACATGCAAGATGGTAGTGTGAGTTTGAACTGTCATTTCCTAGAGCTGGCTTGCCCAAACAGGGATGAACCTTTCAGCTGTCATTTGAAATGCTGAGTTCAACTACACCAGGGTTAATGCCTGCCATAACTGAAATCAGGTCAAAGCTAGAAGATGAATTTGTTCTACCAATGAAACCACCACTTCCAGATTGACTTTTATGTACCAAATCTTCATAGACAACAGAAACACCAAAAATTTGGGGGGAGAAAGAATAATAATGTCAACATTTTGAAAGACTTATGTTCATCTTGCACCTGAGAGTAGAGTAAACTTCTAAATGTTATCAAAGAAAAAATAGCTAATTGGAAAAAATTTAATAAGCAAAGCTAGTATTTCCATAATTTGAGGAGTTTAAAAGTAGCCAAGGACTTCAGTAATCAAGGGATGGCTCATCTCTGTTTTTAGCAGGTGAGAAGGTAAGCCCATCTTAGGCTGGGTGTCCAAGCTCCCATGATAATGAACAGAGGAAAGAAGTGACTCCAGAGAAAATCCACTTCACCCGAGACATGGCTTTGGACCCACTCCTCATGATAAAGTTTATGTCTACTTCTGTTGACTCTGGAAGAGAACCAATTACTGTCTTGTTTGAGAATTTCGCTTTTACATGGCTAAAACCAAGTCAGTTTACCCTCTGTAAAAAAAGAAAAAAATCCTAATTAATAAACTAGGATTTTTAAAACACAGTTTCTTTTTGGTGTGTTCTCAGTCAAAGCCTCATGTGTGTCTGATCCAAACTTCATGACATGAAATCTTTACAATTTCTCTTCCGTTGTAAGTTTGTACAGCACACTGCAAGACAACATGCACACTGCTATCAGACAAATAAAAAGAATAATAAAACTCAATCATGCTTGTATATATAGAAGGCCAATCAATGTAAACACAGGGTCTCTCTAAACAGAAGAAAAGCGGAAGCCAGATGGCATGAAATCATTGATAGCTGTTTCATAAACTTTTCCTGCAATCAAATCTAATTGAAATAACACTAGATTGTAGGCTTGAGCAGGTGGGCAGCACACACAGCTGTTTCTGCTAGATGATTTCCAAAGAATACATACATAAAACATTTCACAGGGACTGACATAAGGCAAAAAAGGGTTGCCCCAGATGGAATGCTCTCTTTCAGGCTTTATTTCAATGACAGATTTCTGAAGCCTGCCTCTTTAAAAATATGGGCAGGAGTGTTTTTTCTGGAATAGCTAAACCAATTACAGCCATATACAATGCTGTTGGGAGCTAAGGCCTGGTGATGAAGTGTCTTCAATGCCAATTTGTATTTGAAGGCAAGGAAGAGCAGAGGGGGATCTCCTAGCGTCCAGTTTATTGCTTTGCAGCAAGGTAAAGGTAACTAAATCACATCTGACAGATATTTCTGTTTCACAGAAATTTACCAAGAAAAGATTTTATCAGTTTCCTTGGTAGTTGATTCCAGTTTTCCCTGCACTTATAGCTAGATCTTTTCCTAACATCTAATCTACTTTTGAACACAATTAAGTTAATGGCCATACATGGTCAAGGAAAGAAAACAGTTAATGTCTTTTTCTGTTTTAATCTTTTGTATATAGATGTATTTCCAATGTCCTTTCTCCTTTTTTTTCCCTTTTCTGCAGAAAAATATCCCACGACAGAATTCCTGAAGACTCACAAATGACCAAGAAGAACCAAGTAAGTCTTCCCAGAGAGGTCCAGCACCTGAAGTAGGCCTGACACTGTGGACAGAATTTTACTTCAAACTTTTGTTTGCATTGGAAACTAGGATTCAAAAAAAATACTGAGAAAGAAAGAAAGATGAAAAACAGCACCTTATGTGGATCAAATGAGAGCCTGAAATAAATGAATTGTATAGCTCTACTACCTAGTGCATTATGGCTAGATGATAGAGTGAAGCTTCTATGCTTCATTATCTTCATATAAATATAATACAAAAAGATTTACACGGTCTTTTCTACTACTGTTTATACCAGAATCTGTGTATTCAACACTTCACCCTAAAGGATTCAAATCTGCCACAGTATCACTAAGAGTGATCCAGAAGTGATAAGTGAACTCTGGTTTCTCTTCAGGTTCTATAAATCTCTTGCCTTTTACTTAATATTTCCATACAGAGGAACAATTTATTTATTTCAGCCTTCCAGTACTTAAAGGGAGCCTCCAGAAAAGATAGGGTGGCATTCTGTCAGGAAAAATAGCGATAGGATGAGGGCTAATGGTTTAAAAATTAAGGATAGTAGATTCAGATTAGATATTAGGAATAAATTCTTTACTTTGAGGGTGGTGAGATACTGACACAGGTTGCCCATATAAGCTGTGGATGCTCCATTCCTGGAAGTAACCAAGGACAGGCTTTGAACAAACTGCTCTAGTGAAAGGTGACCCCACTCATGGAAGGGGGTTTGGAACTAAATGATCTTTAAGGTCCCCTCCAAACCAAAACATTCTATGATTCTAAGAATAGAATTACATGCAGACTGTGCTATTAAATAATGTTGGTCTCTTGGACTGCAGGAGTCTTTCTGGATACTTATTTGAAAATGTTAATTCTGAGGTTAACGGCAGGCAGCCTTACTTCCCTGTTCCCAGTCATTTTATGTTAAAAATATAATATATATGTTGATAGTATATTAGTGAGTCCAGGAGTAGAGGAGGGAGAGGAAACATCATTATACCACTACAAAAAGCCCTAGTCAGAAAGTCCTGACCTGCAGAGGTGTCCTAGGAGGTGACACCCTGTGGTCATCTTCCTTAGGGGTTTGGCTGTGCCTGTCAGAGACTGGGCATGGTGTAACACAGCCCCTTGCCTCTTCTCATACAGCTACAACCTTCAGTTTCTTCAGAAATCAGGTACAGTTCTCAAGGGAAAACCCACACTCCCCAGAGAGAGAGAGAGAGCAGGAAGGAATCATCAGTAGCCCCAAGCAGTGGGAGAAACTGTTTGCAAAAGGCAGTGAGAATGAAGCCCTGGGGTGATGTGATTCCGAAAGAAATAAATGAATGTGAAGCAAATGCTTTCAAAAGAACCCATCTCAGCTCTGCGGCAGAGAAAACTGCAACACACAGAAAGGATCAGTGACAAAAGATCCAAAAGAGGCAGTTGATTCACTGCAGGGGAGAAAACAAAGTGTTTACAAAGATGCAGAACAGTAAATCATCAAAGTGTTCAGAAAATGCTTCAAATGTAATGTTCATTCCTACATTTGTATGTAAGGCACGGTAAAGAGAAAAAGACACATCCCTTGTCTTTCAGACCATTTGGGCTCGAGCAGGTGTAGCATGCCAAGTAAGAATAATAGGAAAACAGCAAAGAAGGAAAGAGGAAAGACCGCAGGAGGAATGGGAGCACAAGGATCATATGTAAGTTTATATAATTGCTTTGGATTACTGGAGAAAATCATCAGCTTGTTTACTGACTTGTTCCCTGCGTCTTTACTTGCCTTAAACTGAAGCAATTATTTCAGGCTGCTGAAGGGGTCTATTTGGAGTGCAGTCTATGAAGGTTGATTATGGGAAGGGGTTTGTGGGAGGCAAAGGAGTGAAGACAAAAGGAGTGATGAAGGTAAGGAACAATAGATGCAGAAGCAGGGGGGACCTGGTGCAGATCCTAGCACTGCATTCAATAATAGCTAATGCTAATATAGAGCTTTTCAAGCACAGATTTTGAAGTGTTTTAAATTGAAGTCTGAATCATCTTATTCATATTATCACAGGACAAATTATGTGTTCAAGGTCACTCTGTGGAAAAAAAATGCACTGTAGCCAGGCAGAGGATTCACAGCCCCTGAACGGTAGTGCCATGCTGCCCACAAGCCACATTGCCCCTCTATCAACTTAGGCTTTATCCTGCAATGCAGGGCTGATGTATTAGAAATTAAGTTATCAGCTGCTTTCTCTCTAAATTACATGCTGAAATACCACATCAACCCATTTGTGAGGAGAACTGTCCTTGGTGGGAAGATATGCACAATGCAGGGGTCACTGGGGGATTAAGGAAGGTTTAAGCTCTCTCCTCTTTCCTATTATGATTACCCAATGCAAAATGGTACCCAGATATGTAACACAGTCACAGCTAGACTGGAGACATATCAAGGCAAATGTGTGTTCAGGACCACAGACAGGCCCCTCTCAAGGCCAGATACAGTCTGTTCAAATAATGGTTTGCAAGAGAGTGTAGGAAGACAGGTGATGTCTGAAGTCCAGACATTTACCAGGGAGCTTGGATGTGAGAGAGGTCAGAAAATGCCATGCTCGTGGATCCTCTGAAAAGCGCTGGTTCAGTGCTATGGATACGCCAGCATGTCGATACACACATCACCTTTCTTTGGCATTTGAAATGCGTAAATTCTGCTGACTCCCAAACCACACAGAAAGTCTTTTGACCTAGAACTGTTCATAGAATCACAGAATGATAGAATGTCTCAAGCTGGAAGGAACCTGTAACTGTTGTTTGAATTATTCCAAGTTTTAATGTTCTAATCACTTGTTAGTTTATACAATGGGCAGATTTGGTTGTGCATTCCCCCCGCCCCTGCTCCCCTGGGCCACACTGTGATCTGAGAAATGCTCATTAGGCCTCAGCCTTGACACACAGCACCTGGGATAAGCTCTTCTTGAGCTTATCAGAAATACTGTCTGCTTCCACGAAATTATGCTAACAAGCTCCTGTTTCTAATGAACAGCCTTGGAAACTTACATTTCTTGCCTGAATAACAACCCAAGCAGAGTAACATTTTTGTAACTGAACTTTCAAAGGAAATTAACAGCCTGAACTGCAGCCAGGATGAAAAATTATTACGACTAAAGCCAATCTTCTTGCAACCCTGCAAACAGGGGTCTGAAGCGAGACCCTTTGAGCTCTCCTGGGCCACAGTGGGAGGTCACCAGCAGCCTGCCTCTGTGTGGGACTTCTCTCAGAGCCAGTGAACTCTCAGGTTTGGTATATTTGCAGAATCACTGCCAAACAAGGGCAGTGGATCCTGGGCTGATACCCCTCACTCTTCAAGGCTGGACCCCATGGCCATTTAGAAGATGCAAAGGCATCTGAAATGAGTATTTCACTGGATTCAAGGGGAATTACTCACAAATAAATCTTGTACCTACCCTTTAGGTCTGTGTGCATGCAAGTGTGAATATGCCCTAGTGAATGGAATGCTGCTCTCCTGGATTCTTAAGTACTTCAGGTTTGTAAGTTAGGCCTGTGAGTTACTGTTGTGCTACAGTAAATTCTACATGAAGTTTTTATTAAATTGTTTAACTTGAGCTATCAATTAAGTGCTGTTAAGTTCAAGTGCTTTTAAACCTTTAGGCTTAAACTGTTGGTCAAGTCCAGGGCTCAGTTTAACCTTGCAACTCCACAGGAGGGTCCTCCTTATTCCTTTCTTTTCCTTCATTTTCCTCTCCTTACCCTTTTACCCTCCACACTGCCAGCCTCCATGTAGGTAATTTTTGGGTTGATTTTGGTTTTAGATACATTGATTTTAGATATTAGCTGGCTTTTTCTCTGCGTGCTTTAGCCATCTAGTGAGAGTAGAGAGAACCTTGCCAGTGAACTTCATTGTGCTTTTGCTTTTTTATTAAAAAATAATGCTTTTGCTGTTGACTCTTTAAGTGACCTTAAAGCACACATTTGCAACAGCAGAGAAGTAGTTTAATTGCATTTTATTTTTTTAAATACACTTATCACAGGTCTAGTTCTTTTCAAATGACAAAAAATCTTTGATGACAACACTTAATTGTCATCACAAGCAGATGTTATCTATTCAATCAACCATTTAATACTCAAACCAACCATTTGCTGCTCGTTTATTTGCCCTTCCTTCCAAGTAATACATTCATATTATATTTTAAAATGTAACATTTTCAAAGATTAAATGATGTCTTTATGTGACTGGATCATGCACATTTATGGTAACAGCATTACCAATACTCATTGTCATACTACAATGGAATTTCTGCTTGCCTGGTTCATTGCAAACCCCACTCAACAGTTGTGCTGCAGATGTAGTCACACATTCACGTGCAACTGCTTTGTGTCAGCACTGTCTGGATTTCCATACCTAAGAAGATGTTCCCATTTGTTTTCTAGAGTGAAATCTTGCCTTTATCACATCTACCTAGTCAAAATTGGCCCAGTATCATTCACATTAATAGATCTACAACTAGTAGCAAGGTACTAGAGTAAACTCAAGGTACACTGCTTATTAAAAAAAGAAAACAACAGTGTAAAGGTCACAGTATCAATTTTAATGTTTATATCTTTTTTACTGTTGATACTAGTCTTATCCCCTCCCTTAGATTAGAGGGGATCTTTTTATAAATGTGAAATTTCAGTGGCTTGAGAGATTTTGGATTACATTTGCTTTGACCTCCTGAAGTAATGGTAGGAATTTTCTCTGCTGAGCTAATTATCACTTGAAATTGTTCTGAGCAATTGTAGATCATCATCATCATCATGTTTCACTGCTAATCAGAAAGCATCTGCAGCACCATATAGCAGACATGAAATGCACAAACTGTGGTACATCTATTTAATGGAGCAACAATTATTTTACTCTTTGTGCTTATCGAAAGGTAACTCTAATGTTGTCTAATGAATTCTACCCCAGCTGTGCGTGATCTTATAATTACGTAGTTCAGACTCCACATTAGTTAATCAAATGGTTTCTTCAGCTCAATTTTACAATCATTCAGACCCTAACTCACTGAGGTATTTGCCTCAAATCAGGTTTACTCAGTGGCCAGTGGAACCAGCTTCAGTGGCTTAAATGGATGGCTGAACACATACAGGTTTTTCACATACTTACTTTGAGGCAGGCTCTGGCAGTAGTTTGATGAGTAAAGATCATACTGTGGAGCCAGCTGCTGTATTTGGAATTAACATATTGATTGCTGCTAGAAATTATTATTTAACATATAGTGTCAGTAGCATAAGACTCTATTTGAACATGTCCATTATATGATCTAAAAGTAAAGAAATCCAATGAATAAACTCCCTAGAGCTAGTAGTCAGTAAAATATCCCTTATATACATATTTCCAATCAATAACCATTTTTTCTCTAAAATCTGTGGATTAGCATATTCTCCTAGTGTCTTGTTTTAATGTTTTGTTCCCAGCAAAAGATCTCTCTCTGCATGAAAACACAGGAATAATGTGTATCCATGCATCAGCCATTTAGCTGTTAGCAAACAGAGATAATGGCCATTGGGAATGTAAAAGCTAGACTACTTGGCTGCTCTGACAAATGAAATCCCGGAGTAATGAGTCACACTAGATGTGATCCTTTAAAAAGAAACATTGGCAAACTCTCAGATTTTAAAATAACTTTGCTGAGATCAAGTGGAGCTGTCTTCAGCCATGATGAAAAAGCTAAAAATGAGTATCTGACTGTGCAGAT
The DNA here is from genome assembly GCF_037042795.1 of Molothrus aeneus. Classification (NCBI taxonomy): domain Eukaryota; kingdom Metazoa; phylum Chordata; class Aves; order Passeriformes; family Icteridae; genus Molothrus; species Molothrus aeneus. Next base: position 59,119,169 of record NC_089649.1, on the reverse strand, counting down.
AATTCCAGCAGCCTGGCAGCATTCATTTGTGAAGCAGCCCAGGCTGATAAGATGCTCACACTGATGCTAACGCGGACTGGACGGTGCGGATGCGTATTGCATAATCCCTGCATACATGGCACGTTCATTCATACTCTGCTGGCTGTGCTTATCAGCCTGGAGGGATGAAAATGTACATGTCTATGAGCCAGCCTCTGCTCTGGGGGATTTTGTTTTACTCTGCACTGAGAGGCAGACTGCAGAATGCTCGCTTTCCTGAGCAAGGAAGGCTGAGCACATCTTCCCCAGCAGTTTTAGCAAATTTAGTCAAAGGGAAGAGTACAGATATGTCACCCACCAGTACTGGTTGAAGGTGGAGCCTTTTCAGAATATATAAAACACAGAAGTCTTGGGCTGGATTTGCAAGATGGATATTTATTCACAAATCGTCACGTGCTTTGGCTTTTTGTGGTAACATACTGTTTGCATCCCTTAGTCAGAAGTAAAAAGCAAGATTTTCATTGAACTTTGACTGTTTACTCTACCTGAATGTGAACTAAACCCACCCACTGCTCTGCAGTTTTTGGAAACAAACCTTTTTCTGGTACTTCTTGCTGAAGGAAAAGCTTTTTATCATTTCTCTGCAACTCACGACTGCCAACATCCAGTTTGTGATTCAGGTACACTTAAAAAATATTAGAATAATATACTAGCTCTCACTGGTCTGAAAAAAATAGTGCATGCAGAAGTTCAATGCTTGCTTAACTTTTTAGTTCAGCAAAGTTTAGCTCAAACAAAGTTCAGGGCTAAGGGAAAAAAGTCTACCTGTCAGCATATATCTTTTAGGCTTTGAGGAACCACACATTAATCAGTAGAAGCAAGGCAATGAGCAGAAACAAACAAGGTGAGAAATCCCAGACACACTCCAGTTTTGTCAAAGTGGATTTCTTACAGACATCTCTTCAGGCAGACTTCTTTTGACTCCTAATTAAATGGCTTTTGGTAGATGAAATCAAACCTTGCACTTCACTGCTCTGCTTTAGCAGTGTGCAATGCAAACTGCTGACTGAAATAATTTTGTTAGGCAGAAGAGAATTTTTTAAATGGTTAAATTAGAATCACAGCTATTTATGCTTTTTCAGCATTCTATGATTTTGGGTCTGTGTGTGAGTATCAGGAAAGAAATTGCAGGCATACAGTAGTGTTGGGCAGTGTTCTGTAGAATATTGGTATTTTACAGATATGTCAGACTACAGAAATGGATTTGGGAAATACAGAAACGAATGATGTATAAAATGCAAAGCAGAAATGTCACTGATCACTGATATAACTGTTATATTCAGAAGGAGGCGAAAATTCAGTTTGACTCTCAAGCAAGTTTGCAATACTTCCATTTTATCTAGGCTACTTGTGCTTCCCCAGCAGAAAATTCACATTAAATAACGTTACACAGAGAAGAAGAGACTATGCAATAGTGGAGTCTCTGTAAAGGTTTTATTGCTGGGAAATTGGGTGGCCCGAGTTATTCATTACTTGGTGTACGGCAGATATTTCAAAGAGAAGTAAAAGAAGGCATAAGCAGCATTCTAAAAATGCCCTTGCATTGTTTCTTTGTATATATTTCTCTGGATGCTTTTGTTAATATGAAAAAAACTTCATAACCAGTGCATTAACCTCTGGATATTTTCTGCAAGGGATCTGAATCAACCCTGCTGAAATCAATAGGAGCTTCTTCTTTGATTGTCTAGATTTCTATGGTTTTACTCTTCATCCTAATTTATTGAAAATATTTTTCAAATGTAATAGTTTAGGACATTACCCAACTAGAAAGAATTCTCTGCATGCTTTTGCAAAGCCAGGAATGACCCCTGGCATGATCACCAGCTGTCAGTGAACATTTTAATGGCAGATTGGGAATGAATGAGTATCGTGTACGCCTCTACTCAAGGTGCTACCTGTTGTCCTCAGGAGAGAAGAAGGGAGAGAGGATATGTTTCCATAATTTTCTCTTCTCCATAGGGTCCCTGCCAGATGCAGACACCTTTTGGTAACTGTTTGAACTTGTTGGCATGAGAGAAATATCCCTGGGGGAACATGAAACTGATGGCAGAGTAGAGGCCAAAAGGGAAAATTTATCAAAAGTATGTGCAATTTTTCACATGGCTTTATAATTTATTATGAAAAAAAGTGAATAACATGATCCTGTGATAAGTCAGGCATATGTCAAGTGAGATACTTCTTTTGTTTTGGTTGACAGTTTGTCAGAAATAGTGATTAATCACTGTGTCTTAAGCACAGAAGTCAAGTGTAGGACTATCTGAGCCAAAGGAATACACACATTGTCAAAAATGATGACAAATTTTGAATTATATGAAACAAAAGCAGAACATAACTGAAGAAATCATCCAGTCATTTCTCCTCTCTGAGGCTGGATAAGTTATTCTTATTTCTGATAGACATTTGTCCAAACATCTTTTAGGGATTTCTCTGGTGGGATTTCCAGTGCTCTCTCAGAATAAGTGATCATAAACTTAATTTTTCTTATTCCTTGAAAAATTTTCCTATATTCAACTTGTATTTTTCTTGCCATATATTAAGATAACTTGCTCTTCTTCAACAGGAGACAAAGGGAAGAGTTAATTCCCCTCCTCATCTAAGCCTTCTGTTATTTAAACTTCCACTCTTTGGATCAAAAATATCTAACACCTTCATATTTCCCCAAATGTCCCCTCTCAATCTTCATCATTCTCACTGCTGTCTTTTGGTGTCTCTCCAGCTAATCTAAATCTTTCTTGATCTCCATCAACCAAGCTGTCTATAGAACACACACTGAAGATGCAACCTCACTCAGAAATCTTACTATTGTAACTCAGGTGACACTTAATGAGTAAACACACATGTATCTGTCTCTCTTCTGCAGCCAATGGTATTTCTGTTGGTGACTCATTCTAAACCTTTCTGCAGATTTGCTGCACTACCCTTCAGCTTATATGTGGTTTACTATTCAGGCAAAAAGGCAGAGCATTGTATTTTTTTAGCTTATTAATTACATTCTAATTTCCAGGCTATTTGTCCAATTTATCAACACTGTTGTAGCTCTAATCCTGGTTTGTCATACAGATATTGCCCAGCTGGTGCTCTCTGTGAACTTAATAAATATGTTCTCCATCCTGTCTTGAAAAAACACTGCATACCATTCGGGATAATTCCTGTAAACACCCATTCAAACTATCCCTCTCATTTGATCAGGAATTAGTGACACCTACTCTTTTAATACACATCTCTTAAATGAGTAATGCACTCACCTGTTTTTTTAATCTAGTTCATGTTTCCCAAGCTTACACATGAGAGTCCAGAGGTGTGCAGAAGTCAAGATACATGGCATCTACCAATTTTCTTCCTATCCAGAAGGCCTGTTATCCTGTCATCATACAATTGCTCCTTTAATTATCAAAGTTCATGTATCAGAACTTTTCACAGCAGAAAATCTATGTGACTAAAATTAAGTTAGACTATTTTTCAAAAAGTCAAAAACATATGTCTAAGCTGGTGTATCATGACAAATTAGAGGCAAGGAATACATTTAGGAGTGCATGTTATTTTCACTTTAGCCAGTTTCAAAACCTTTGTACTTCATTCTAAGAATCACTATCAAACTTTTCTCTTCTTGATTCTTTCCAAAATGATTCCTGTCTGCAGAAATACAACATTTTTCAGTTTTGTTTCGGGCTGCCAATTTCCTTTCACTCTTGACAACAACAAATCTCTAAAACAATTCTCCCACACTCACCATTTTGCTGACCAGCCCTTGAGGAATATAGAGAAAGAATCAAGAATACAAAGTGGTTTGGCAACACAGCAGCAGCTCTGGATCCATTTGCTTCTGAGCACATTTAACAATATACCAGGACAGTCTCTCCAGACCTGATATTCAATTTACACAGAGCATCCAGTCTTAATGGACCTTGGAAAACAGATATCACAGAAAAGAAGACTGTGGCTACAATATACCTGAGGAAGAACCAAAGGAAAATGAATTCCAACTATGATCTGGAGAATCCTACTAATAGGAAAAAGAGAAAAAGAATTAAGTCCTCTTGTGCCCAGAGTTCCTTTTCATTTACATTTAAAGTGTCATTTATAGTTTCTTCCTCTCAAATTCTGTATTTGCGGAAAGACTGGGTCTTTCAGCTGGCACTGTTTGCTATCTTGCTTAAGGTTGTATCAAGAGAAATGCACAATGCTAAGTGCCAATGTCCCTTCTTGGCAACATATTCAGGTTTCCTTAGGATTAAGTTATCTCTGAAACTTTAGTTTGCATTACTTCAGGCAAACTTTAAAGATATCTCCCAGTGTGTTAGAAAATGCTCTAACACAGAACTAAATGACATTGCCAGAAATGTTGTTGAAAGCAGAAAATTAAAGATTATGCTCTGGGATATATCTTGCTAAAGATGGAGAACAACTGACATGACAATTTTTATTTTGAGGAAAAAGGACCATGGGCCTTTTGGTTAAATATTTAGCAGGACTTTTCATCTCAGCCTACAGCCTGCTAAGGGTTCAGGTGTAGTCCAAAGGGACAATGCCTGGACTTTAGATCTTCTCATGGACACAACTGAAAATACAATTTACTAACAAAAAACTCCCATGAAGAGGGTGAAAAAGAAGGTACATGCTGTCTAGCAGCTGTTGGGTATTACAGAAAATTCTGATAACTTGTACAGGCAAAAGTAGTCCAAGGCCACATGTAGATTTCAACAGCTATGAGAATCCATTTAAAATCCTTTTTATTGGGTAACCAAGGATGCAAACAAGATTTCACATTGGGTAGCTATAAAAAAAAATCACCAATACAGATAAATATTAATAAGTGAAATTTTAAAGACTAGTAGAGTTAAGAGAAACACACTTTCCTGACATCTGTTGATTCCAAAATAAAGACATTTTTAAAGACCTGAATGGTTTTCATAGTGCCTTTAAATAGTGCCAATAAACAGGACAAAAATTATTATGTAATAAGTTTGACTCCTCTGCTTCCCAGGAAACTTCAGATTTCTCATTGGATGTAAATCACAAAGATCTGCAACAAATATACCATTATGTACTGGTTTAAGCTTTGGTTCATGATGGGTCAGATTTTTTTTAAATGGCCTCAGATTTTTTTTAAATGTCAAAGAAATAGTCTAAGGAATGGTGGCTCTTGTCATTTTATATTAAATATCTGCAACAGGTTTAGCAGCTGAAAGTCATGGGATTATCCAGCTTTATGAACCCTGCTGAGTAAGCTGAATTACACGAAAGCTTTGTTTCTGATGGAAAAGGTGTCACCATGGCCCAGGAAATCAAACATACTGGGATTTACGTTCCTTCCTCTGAGTTATAATGTTCACTTGCAGCACTACATAAACAGCAAGGAAAATACTCTCTTGGCAGATGCCCTAACCTGCATGTGTGGAAGCCCACATAAAAGCTTCAGAGAAAGGCCTGATTAAAACTGATCACACAGAAATTTTTCCCGGGAGACTACTGGTGTCAGCAGTTTCGGATAATCTTTGTTATGTCAGTGGCATTTGTATTGTATTTGTGATTTACGTAGTTCAGTGCAACATTAAAAATGCTAGCACAATATGAATGGTTAGTGCCTTACATCTGGTATCTCTACCCCATAACAGACTTTTAAAAACTACTAATAAAAAAGGTTAATACTAAAAAATTTATTCAGAAAAATAAAGAAAGGTTAAAAATATTGAAAGTTTCAAAAAAGCACAAAACCATGGAAGTCTCAGATATATTTAGGAAAAACAAAAGTAAACTTTTTCTATAGTTGAGCAGTACACAGGAGTACAGTCTTTTGCCAAATTGTCAGCTGATTTCTTTCAGTCTTCCTAAAGTTATAAAAGTGTATGCAATATGACCTGAGTTATGGAATAGAATTTACATTTATTAAATGTGCAGCTGACATGAAGCTAGGAAGGACTAAATTGGAGGGTAGGATTCGAATTAAAAAATCATCTTGACAGGTTGCAAGAATGGACTGAAAAAAACAAGATAAAATTTAATACAGACAAATGTAAATAATGCAACAAATGACCCAATCAGGAGCCCTGCATCCAGCTCTGGGGCCCCCAGCATAGGAAGGACATGGACTGGAGCATGTGGACGTGGTCCAGAGGAGGGCCATGGAGCTGACCAGAGGGATGGAGAACCTCTCCTCTGAAGACAGGATGAGACAGTTGGGGCTGTCCAGCCTGGAGAACAGAAGGCCCTGGGGAAACCAACAGCAGCTTTCTAGTATGTGAAGGGAGCTTACAAGAAAACCAAGAGGAATATCTTGGAGTCATGTAGTGATAGGACAAGGGAGAATGACTTTAAATTGAAAGAGATTTAGATCAGATGTTGGGAAGAGATTCTTTACCCAGAAGGTGGTGAGGCACTGAAAGAAACTGCCTAGAGAAGCTGTGGATGCCCCATGCCTGGAAGTATTGAAGGCCAGGTTTGATGGGGCCCTGAGCAACCTGGTCTAAAGGAAAAAGTTCCTGCCTATGGTGGAGAGGTTGGAACTAGATGATCTTTAAGATCCCTCCCAACCCAAACCATTCTGTAATTCTATGATTCTGTGAACTCTGAGGCAGACTCTCAGATAGAAATTACTGGCCTAGGAATTGAAGATAAGAAACAACTAATGAGGCAGCAGTCCTGCAGCCAAACAGATGTTACATTGTAAACTGCATGTGGTGATGAGGTCTCCCTCAGGCATTCCTCAGGTTTGGTTTCAGGCAATAAATTTCTAGAAAGTTAGACCAGCTAGAGAAGTATTGCAGAGACTCAATAAAAATCAGAAGTCGAGGAAATGTGACCCTGAGACCAAAGAGAGTAAAGAAGAGTAGGTGGAGGGGAAAGATAACAGTTTTCAAGTGTGTGAAAGGTTCTTATGAAAGGATGAGGAGGAATGTCTGGTGCTCATGGACACAAAGCATAGAATAAGAAGCATTTTTAAATTATAAAAAATGTGTGAGTCAGACTTTATGAAAAGTACTGAAAAATTTACGAATAGAAAACAACTGAAAAGGTTTTACAGATGGAGACCAGCAGATCCATAATATTAGAGAACTTTAAGAACATTATACTGCTATTGCCTGTCCTAACAGATATCCCTCAGGAATGACTAATCTGGAGAAATGGACCAAAAGTCCTCCTGATGTCCTTTACAGTCATATCCTTTCACGGGCCTTAGAATTGCAAGAGACAATACAACAAGAGTGGGGAATGCAGCATTACTTTAAGGAAAGGGTAGTGAGTCTCAGCATTCAGGAAGGCAAATATTTATCAGTGTCTTCTGAATGATGCACAGTGATTTAGAAATACCTCATGCCAGAATTTCTGGCATCTTTTCATTGCTGGCTCTGCCGTCATTCCCTCTGTGAAAATAACCCAGTTGCTTAACCTCTTGGTATCAATTGATTTGCTAAACAGCTATAACTCTGTGCTATCATGAGGCTATGAGTTTGTGAATGCTTATGCTGCATCCAGAAAATTCAGGAAGAAAAGGATATAAAACTGCAAGTAATGATCCCTTATTTATAATTGCCATGGTTCAATAAATGCTAGCTGGTTCCAGTTTTCTAAGGAAGCACTGGTTCCTTCACAGTAAGAATCTGAGTTTTGGAGAAAGTTCCAAACCAAATTGAGCTCTTCTTGAACTTTGGATGACAAAATGTCATCACCATTACAATTTCCAGGCTACTGCATGAGACACTTTGTTTGCAAGGATTAGCAGCATGTAGACCAGAGCTGGAAATCCCTGACCTCTGCAGCAACAGAGCCATAACTCCTTGCTTGTCTGCTGCCTCCTCTCCCATAACAACCTTCCACCTACAGCAAACACAAGCCACAGTGCACATTTGATCAGCTGTGACCGGTGCACAAGGTCAGCTGCGTTCCCAGGAGCTTCCAACCCATGAGAATTATAAGGCAGTGTGATCTCATCCTTACCACCCCAAAGAGTGGTCAAAGAGCCCCAACAGCACCCCATCATTCTGCTATCCAGCAGATATCTGCATTGCACACCTATTATTGACACTAATATCTTGGCACCTGTAAGGGTTGTATTCACTCCATAGATTTCAGGAGTCATGACCATGATGAAGATAAAACTGTTTATTTTCCTTGGCTGTCACTCTTAAGGCTGTAAAGTACATGCCATTTGTAATGTATATGGGTACAGCTTCTAATTACTTTTCAGATTTTTTTAACTGAAAGCCTTGATCTTTAAATAAACAAAACCAGATAGAAATCTGAAACAGGATCCACATTGACACCCATGTGCTTCGGCAGAGAAAGAGATGTTTTGGCCCTCCTGAGGCTGAAATCCAGAGAACTGAGGCAAGTTCCTCAGCTTTTTACACAGTTTTAAAGAGAAATAAGGTCTATCATAGAAGTCTTCAAAATAATCTGCACTTTCTACCAGGGAAATTCCAAAGGCTGAACAGGGAATTGCCTGTAACTCTTTACCAGGAAAACTCCATGAATAGAATAATCTCCTAAATAAAGCCCATTTCAGGTGCCTACACCTCTATGGAATTTATAAAAGCAAAGAGCCTGTGACCTTTCCTAAAATATGCTGAATGGAAATGGCTTTTTTTTTTCTTTTTGAGAGCACAAATAGTGACAATATTCCTCTTTTCATTTTCCTCAGGGCAGCCCAGTGCTGATGCAGAAGTAAGATATCAAGATAATACAGAGTGACCTCCTCTCTTGCAACACAGAGCGTAGCTATTCCCAATTCCTCTGTGCCTCTGAAGATGTGCCTCTGTGTTACTCTAGCATTCTAAACTAATCCCCTGAGCAGGCAATCTGTGTAATGCTGACCTGGATTAACCTTCAAGGCTTCTGATGCAAACACATGCAATATGGCAGCTGGTTGGAAGCATGGTTGTTTCCTCAGGGAGGGTTGGAGGGCCTGAAGCCACTGTTGTCTTAGCCAAAATGTAGCTCTTGAACCTGAGAGCAGGCAGGGGGTACATAGCCTCGATTTTGTCTCCAAGTCCTCTGCCTCCCCAAGTATCAGTTTAAAACATTCTCTAAGAGGGAGATACCTCTGCACAAGCAGGAAGAGAAATATTCAAATATTTTATGCACAAGCAGGAAGAGAAATATTCAAAACTTGGTCAAAATATCTGGCGCATTTTTAGTAGAATCCAATTTGAAATGCCTATATCTGGACCTCAGTGGAGAAATTGATAAGTCTGGTTTCTGAACCACGATGAATGTGATCAATATGCTTTGTCTCAAACCTGAGGTGCATCTGGGCATTGGTTCAAGAGAGTTATGGATGCCCAGCAGAAGGCAAGTGGGCGTCCATGACTTCCAATCTCCTCCAGGAATTTGTAGCAACTGAAGGGAGGATTCAAGGTCACAGTTTTTTAACGCAGATAGTGTTAGACCTACACCTGATTTTATGTAGCCTAGCCTTTATTGAGTTTGCTCTTAGTTGCTTATTTTTAATTATCTTTATTTATCAGACTGAAGAAGCAAGGGAAATGTGGGTAAGCAGCTTTCCCAAGCCATACTATTCAGAATATCAGCTCCACTAGTCAGCTGAACACAAGCAAGAGTCATTGGATTTAAGTTTTTTCTTCAAGGATTTAAGTCTGAGGAACTTGATTAACAAATCACAGAATCATTAAGAAGCTCCCAACCCCTGGCCCAGCATCCTGCTATCCTGCCAGTGTCACTGTCCACACTGGTATGAGGGAGAAAGATGATGATTCCAGTGAACCATTTGTGGGAATTTGAGCTATTAGAGCAGTTCTACTACTTAATTTCCAAGAGCAGCCACTGAAATTAAAGCAGTAACAAAAAACCCCCTATCCTTTCTCATGTGATTCCCATGAGAAAGCAATTGGTCCCCCATGGTCATCCTTACACGGATTCCATATGACAATAGCAACACACACAAATTAAGTAGATGCTTGGTATTTCCTCTTTCAGGAAATGAATTTTTCATAAGTTATTATAAAGTATTTTATTGAATGTAATCTTAAATATCTTCCTTGTAGTGCCCCAGACCTTGCCAATTTCTTTTGACTGAGCACTTTGCTCTTAGCCCATGAATAATGAAATTGAGCAATTACATACAAGCAATGCCTCCTGCTGCAAAGCTCAGAAACTAATCTGATGGGGCTTTTCTCTTTTACTTTTGAAAGTCTGGGCACCCCTGAGGAGAAGAAGGTGATATTTGCCCTTAGAAATCTGGTTAAAAGGCACAGTGGACATTTCACGGTGCTCTAGTTGCTCCCTTTGCTTAACCTTGTAAAAATTTTATAGTAGTCTAACCCCCTGAATTCCAAATTTTTTTACCCACTGCTATTGTAGTTACTAGTGAGGAAATGTCAGCATTTATTTATGGTACCACAACACTATATGGTTCCTTCATGAGCTGTATAATTCTGGTACTTTTCACCTCATTTAAAAACTTGTTTCAAAGAGACCTTGGATAAATTTTGCAGCGCTGCAGTTGTGAACACAGAGGTGAATCTACTGACACAGCTTCAGCAGATGCTTTTACTACTGTTCATTAACTTTAGCTCTGCTGCCATCAGAATTATATAAGGAACATAAAGGAAATTTAAAAAAATGACTCATGCAATTTGATTTCTGCTGTGTCATTTCCCACTGTTTTGCTCCTGGTACCTGAACAGGCTGGCAATCACACAAACTATTGAGGTCACAGCACAGAAATGAATGGCAAGGGTTCAAAGTTGAAAATGCAATTATCTCCTCCATTTCCAAACAGAATTGCAGAAGTAGCATCACTGAAGCTGTAACAGAAAGCTCATTTCAGTTTTTATTTTGCTTTAACTAGGCAAAGATGTTCTTCCCTCCCTTTTCCTTGTTTCTTCCCCCTACCCATCCCTATTCCTCTTTCCTCTCCCCTACTCTTTTCAGCTTTGTGGTGAGGACTACAAATATTTCTTTTAAAAAAGGAGTATATTTCATGTGTTCAGTTTGAAAACAATTAATCCCTCATTTTATGTTCATGTCACATAGGGTACTTGATTTTTCAAATACTTGTTTCCTTTGGTTTTCTGCATACTTGCTTAATCTAAATCCATAGTCAAACTTTCTGTTCTTCTACAGATATGAGATCAAACATGGGAAAATCAGCAATTAAGAAAACACATTTTTCCTCCCTTACTGCTGCAATTTTTGAGCTTGGGATTTCCCACAGTCATTTCCCATACATCTTTTGGGAAAGCTTTCCATTGCTTCTCAAAGGGAGCTTTTAGTGGAGGAAGCCTACAATTGTTCAGGATGATCCAAATAAGCAAACAGTGCAGGACATAAGGGGTTTTTTTGGGTATTCACAAAAAATACAATTCAGAAAAAAAAGAATGTTTTTGACTTTTAAATACACTTCTTCATTACCGCCTTTACATTTTTTTATTTTTTTCCTCCCCCAATTTATATTTTCCCATTTGTTTTGAGTGAATCTATTTCTAGTGCATTTTCATTCTAGTGCATTTACATCACATCTTTCCAATATTCATTACTTATTAAATTGCTTTTCCCAGATCAGTCAGGTGCTAATTGCACTTGTTATGAAAGACCAGCACTATCAAAAACAATATTGTGCCACCTTCCCTGCATTGAATTTAGTGAGATACTTCCTTATTTACTCCAGTGAAGTTGCAAGAACAAAATGCCACATGGCCTCTTTTGGACCAGGTTGGTCAGGGAATGTGAGTGCTACGGGTCAGATGTTCCAAAACATAAATCTTAGCAAAAAATTCAGTTTGGAATCCATGTTTTAGGACATAAACTCTCTATATGAGTGCACTGCTGGAAAAGAGTGATTGAAAAGAGAAAAAGTTACTGGATTGGAAGCTGTTTTAATAGGAAACACTAAGCACAAAAGTATCTGAAACTTCAGCTTTTCTTTGAAGCTCAAACACCTCAATTAAATTAGGATGCAGAACCTCATGTCCTCTCTTGGAAAAAAATCACTTTGAAATGATCTCAAAAGTCTTCAGAAGTGGGTATTAGAGGAGAATTCTTTACATAATTGACCTTTTTGTAACAGTGAGGGTATGACTCTCAGGAAGACTTTGTTCAGTTCCTTTTTCCACTAGAAAATTAACATCAAAATTCACATACCAGAGGAATATATGTACCAAAGACCAATAGTTTATTTTTTGATAAAGGATATTCAGCACAGATAATGCTGATTACTACAGATATTGTAATCACATATTTCAACATATACTGTAAAATATTCATACTTAAAACAGTTATCTAGAGCAACCTTGGTAGCAGGAAAATTCCTTGTGAATTTTGAACATCAAACGATGTGCCTCACCTCTCAGGACATCATTAACACAGTTCTATAAGATTAATATTATTTACAGAATCACAGAATCTTTTGAGTTGGAAGGGACCCACATGGATCATTGAGTCATAGTGCTCATGTAGAAATTTGTACCTTTCCAGGTATTGTTGTCCCCTTCACACTCCGTGCCACTGAATTTCAAAATTTTATGTATATTTAAACCATCAGCCATCACCTTGCTTTTAACTGTATTGCTGTCTGTGTGGCAGAATAAAGACATATTGAAAAAATCATCTATCTTTCCTTTTAATCATTGCTCTCAGGTTCTTAGGGGACACACAAATGGAAATAGAACAAGTAAAAGGAAAGAAGGAGAAATAAAAAATTCAGGTCTGTTAACACTCATAAATCCCCAGGCTTTTCTACAGATTAAAGGCTCAAGCTAAGGGGATAAAGTTAATCTTAAATTTAAGACAAGTCACTTTTCTTTCTCACATAATAGTATTTTTTGTGGCAAGAAATAAACATTCTCTCATTTGTTCTTCTAAAAATTGTGCATGCTGAGTGATTTTTGCAGAGCATTTATCTAAAAACTTTTAAAGCTATACTTGTTGTCAAACTCCGAGTGGAAGTTTTACAATAGGTAGAAGATAAATACATTGATAAATAAATTATTTCAAAGAAACAAGCATTTGCTAGTGTTGCTCAAATTTCAGCAAAGCCACATGTGAAGTAACTGCAAAGTTGATTGCATGGTACATCAAGATTCTGATAGCTGAAGAAAACTTAACAGAGAAAGTTAGTCATAACCTTGAAAGCATTTAGTATAGAAAACTTAAATGAATAAAAATAGGAATAACTGAGTTAATTTGTGGACATGGAAAATGCTTAGAAGAACATTTAATTTCTTGATACAGGTTTCCTTTTTTTCATTTGTGTGGGTTTTAAAGTTATCTTGCCCATGATGCAATGCATCTTTACTCATTATATTTAAATTTACCTGATCTAAAAGGGTTTTAAATTTGATATAAGTTTATACTAAAAATGCATATCTAACTTTTTGAACCAGCATACAGATCTAATTTTATGTTTGAATTGCATTTCCCAAAAGCCTGAGAGTGTTAAATTCTGCGATATTAGTGTTAGCATGTCTGCAGCCTTTTCACAAGCGGGAATTTCAGGAAAAAATTCCCAGCTGTGTTAACATTGGTTCAGCTGTGTCAGCAGGAGCTTGATGATTTGATCATCTTTCCACTTTTAATACAGAAGTAAACTATGTGAATCCACCTTCATTATTTTTTCCAGTTCAAAAGCTAAACATCTTGATTAGCAAATATTCACATGCCCTCTCAGAAATTACCCGAAACTCCCAAATATGTTCTCAGATAATTCAAACATCTTCATAATGAAATACTGTCATTTTCTTCACAATACTTGAGTGAAGTCATAAAAAGGCCTCATGATTTCTTTCCCAAAAAAGTGTTCCATCATAGGAGCTCTTGGCAAAAGAGAATTTTCATAGATAATGAACTTGCAGAAATATGTACAATTTCCCAAGAACTCTAGACCATATTCAGGGGTTGGAATTAGATGATCTTTATGGTCCTTTTCAACCCAAACAATTTTGTGATTCTATGATGTTGGAGTGCAAGTATTCAGAAGAAGAGATTTATGACTTTCTGAAATCCTTTCCTCCATAAATACATAAAAATGTGGAAATAACCTTTCTGAAAACAGTTTTGATGGCTAGTTTTTAGTCTCTCTGAAAGTCCCTATTCTGTATCCTAGCACCAGTTAAATGATGGAGTGGATGTATTTTTATTTTCCTGATATGTCCAAGGCCAGTGATACAAACTGTATCTGAAAACACTTTATGGTATTAAATAATACAGGTTCAGAGCTGGTTTTTTTCTTTTTCTTTTCCTTTTTTTTTTTAATCTGGCCTTATTGGATAGCTTTACAGAAATAAAACAAGAAAGAGCAGCTATGGTCTGAAATAATATTTCCCAAACCACATTGAATGGACTAAGTGGAGGAATCAAGAAAGGTGATCAAGGAGTTCAGGCACTGGAAAGGCTCTGCTCTGCTGCTGTTTTGCAGTCACGTGAAGCCAAGAGGTCTCGGCATGAGTCTGTTTTATTCACTGATGGAAATGTCTTCATTCAGCATTGCATGATGAGAATCTCAGCAAAGCAACTGCTGCTGGTGAGAGCCCAGACAGGAGCCTGGGACACTTCTGCTGAAGCCACTATCTCTGTGCCTCATTTCACTCTCTGTCTGGTGCTCATCCCCTGGCAGTGAATGCACACAGGACCTTGATTGACAGATCTAAATTAAAGACCAAGTGAGCAAATTGTGTCACAGTTCAAGGAAACTTTGAGAAGAGATCCCATGTGCTCATTGCTATTGGCTGCAACAGAACACTGCAGTAAAGACAGACAATCCGAAATGGCGTGGATGCAGTTTCATCAAATTACGACAACTTCATGCTGAGAGTCCCTGGCTCTTTTCTTGCACTGAGGATCTCTGTAAAAGATGTCTGAGGATTAATGCTTTTCTCTCTTTTCCTCTATGTTTTTTTTTTTTTAATATAGGATGTCATGTATCCAGACAAAAACCCATTAGTCAGGGGGGAAAACGGGATGCAAGGACAGCACCTTAACAGGATACGCAAGGCAAAACTGGTGCCTGTTGCTTTTGCTAGTAGCATTCTTTGCAGCTTTGAGTAAATTGCTACTTATGCAATTAATTCTTTTGTTCCTTTTTCAAACATTTGCCCAAATAAATGTTTTCTCTAGGTCTGAGTAGTTCCCTGAAAGGCAACTTACCACCTGAAGTTAAACATGTGTTTGCTGGAACAGAGTGGGTCTTGGACTTCTGTCTGATTGCAAATGCATATCTTACTGTTTACTTCTATATGCAGTCTGTAGACTTTGATGTATTCTGAATAAAGAAAAATTAATAAATCAATAAAGAAAACCATGTCTAAGATTCAGAAAAGTTGCGAATTTTTATGATCACCCCATTCCATGCCAGCAGAGTGACATTGGTAGAGGTTTCTTTATCTCTAATGGGCAAATGCAGGCTCCTGCCAAAGATGCTACCTACATGCCAGATGAGTTGCTGCCAGGTTATAAACTTCGAAGGACTTGTTATTCTGAGCACTAAAAGAGTTTGCTCCTATGCTACATTTTGTGATTTTATTAACAGATTCATTGCTACCTTACAGAGTAGCTTCATCAGTCAAAGAGCACCTTCAGCGCTATCCAAGCATCAAAGATGGATCCAAATGTCCCTGATTATGTAGTTTCCATTTTAACCTCAGATGGCTCAGGGCACCTCAGCATTCTCTTTTGGATCCAATAAAACACCAGGGTTTCACCTGGAATATGCCACAGTTGTGAGTACAAGGAATGAGCCACAATACAGAGAAAACAAGAGGGGAGAAAAGCAATTTTCTGTGACTACTTGAATTAAAATTTAATCAGAGATACAAAATATAGTGCAAAAAGACAGTATGTTGCTTGGACTCAAATCAGTTCAGGAAGCTTTTCAAAACATGCACCCTACTTGATACACATGCTTATCTTCTCTCCTTACTAGAGATATCTTTATGAACCAAGACAGTAAAGTACTCAGACAACCATAAATATTCATTGAATGTGAGACACAGACAGTCTGCTTCAAAATGTGAGGAGTAATTCTGCAAATAATATCCTATAAAGTACAAGGAGGCCAAAATGCAGTACAATTAGGGTCAGCAACAAAATATTTGCAGGAAAACAAGAATTTGGAAAAAAAAAAAGTAAATATTTTTTAGCTCTGCATTTCAGTTAAAAAAAGAAAATTGGTTTAAGTTTATAGAAATTCTTAAGAACAGTTTTGAAAGAAAAATTGAGAAGTCTAATCTACAAATTGACCTGGTCAAGTATGTTGATTGTTTTCTAATGCATTTTCTGGCAAATGTGCCTTTTGGCAAAACACACATGAATTTATAAAACTGCTTGGTTTCATGATATCTTCAATTCTCAGTGAAAAAAATTTACTTCATTCAGAAATACAGGATATATATAACCAAAAAAAAAACCCCTGCTTTATTCATCTCAAATCAGGTTTTAATGAAGTAATCTTTAGAAGAACATATTTAAAGGGGATTCATTGAAGTCTCATTGATGCATCTGCTTTAAGTGCTGTTTTTACTTATATATCCTTTGGACAACTTTTCTCTAAGCCTTCTTCTCTGGGTTATCATAAATATTCTTTCATAAAGTAAACACTATTCTTTGGTATATTCTATTATTTATATATGTAAAGGTTCCACCAACAGTGTTATTTTAGCATTCAAAAAAATAGATGGGAGATAGTGCTTTGATATTACTCCCCTGTGGGATCTGGAGCAAATCACTCTGCAATGCTGCTTTTCTGCTTACACTGTTAAGTTTTTGAAAAGAAATTGTCTTTCACATTGTATTTGTACACTGCCTCTCAGCTGAGACCTCCAGATGCTACCATAATACAAATACCAAATAGCAGCACTATCTGCTAAATAATGAATACTGCAAGCATGCTGATGAGACAACCATTTGGGATGGGATATTAAATACCTTTCCCTGGGTCATGTGATTCATTATTTCCAGAGAAAGCATGGAAAGTGCAAGAGCCTCCTGTCTAGCAAAGGGGTGCATGAGGACTCTTGCGGGGTCTCTGAAGGGGTAGGACACTCTTGCTGTGTTTAACAAGGTATTAATCAAAGTGGCCCCAAAGATCACAACACTGCTCAGCCAAGGGGGAAACTGTTAGGATCTAGCAGCCATCTGAGAAGCAGACGAGAGGACTTGGGGCTCCACCACTCTTTAGACAAAAAACTGGATGAGAAATACAGAGGGAGCAGTGTCATGGGCTGCTCCTGTGTTAACAAATTAGTGTCAGGGAACATTCCTGGGCACTGGAGAGCAGCCACGTGTACCAACAGAACAGCTCTGGCTGTGCACCTTTCCAGGGCCAACCATGATATATTAGACCAGGAGCCATTCGTGGATCAGGAGCCATTTCCATTAAACCATTTGCCTCCTGGAAAACACCCAGTTCTAGAGGATAAGAGAGGTACATGTACAGACATATGGCATCTCCTGCCAGCCACGCTCAAAGGCAATGATTTGCCCTAGGCATGCTAAATCTCCTCATACCTCCAATAGCACTTGCAGAACCTGTGAGCTCAGTCCTGCATTTAGGACACTTTGAAGGTCAGACCCATGTTTGGCTGTAAGGAGATTTCCTTTTTATGTTCATTGTGCTGGTCAGAGGATTCCTACTCCATTTTCTCTGGTTTACCTTCACTGGCTGTCAGAGACCTATCATGACCAGAAAGGAGCTGTGTGCATGCCCAGGACAGAACCAGCCACCCTGTTAATCACATGCCATGGCACACAGTGGTGAATGGAGCTGACCTTTCCTGTACAATGCTCCTCTAACAGAGTCCTTGTGTGTGCTCTGACCGCTGTCATCCTCATGCAGTTGCTTGGCAACACCAGCATCTTTGATATTCACTTTCCAGGCGTTAGGTAATAAACTCACCAATGAGGATATAGCTGCCTAATTTCCTCTGCTGTTTGCAGCAGAGGGTAAAGTGAATCTGTGGATTCTTAGTGATATGTCTAAACAGCTGCCTGAAGACATTCTTTTGTTACAAATTTAATTCGTCTGTTTCGACTGACAGGTCCTTTACCCCTTGTTGGCTGTCTCATGTTTGGGAATAAAGAGAGAGACAGAGCACCTGAGGAGGTGCTGTTTCTCTCTGTGCATCAGCATAGCAAACAGGCACTATCTGGGAATCAGAACCTGCTTGCCTGGCTGTCCTGCAGGATGAAAACTACAGCCATCACTGGCTGGACACAGACAAGCAGTACAAACTGAACTGGGCGAGACAATAAGTAACCATCACATTTCCTGACTGGGATGATGATACTGGTGGAAAAGGTGAAATGCTGAGGTTTGACAGATATCTCCATCTACTGAGCAAAATGAGGGTCCAGGCTAGCATACCCTCCCTCTCTCCTTTCTCATGGAAAAGTGTGTTTTTGTAGGGAAAAGAGAGTGGAGGAAATTAATGTAACCTATTATGAGCTCATCAGAAATAAGTCATCTAGCCTGAGTTACACTCTGGACTCCTTAATGAGTCAGTGGAGAAGATGGATAGTGTCCCTTAGAGAGGAGGAGAGTGTCTATCCTTCCTGACCACAAAGAGGGTCTAAATGAGGCCTTGAGACTGGATGCCTAACCTTAAATAATTAATGTTAGTTGAACTGAATTCCACTCAAATTTCTATAGATAACATACCGCTCTTTGGCTGGGGCAAGCAAACATTTCCTGAGAAAATTCAGAGGAGAAAAAAGACTAATTAGATAGCTGTAACATATCACAGCTTTCACACAGTCAGATGAGCAATCTGTTACCTGTTCCTGATTTTATAACTCCACTATAAACAGACATCTGCAATTTTGGGGGGAACACATTTAAGTGGGGCAAAATGGATCAATGTGAACGGCAGAGAAGAACTGTTCTACTGGATCAAATGAAATATTTATCCCTGTTTTCCCCTTCAGCAAGGGCCAAGAGCTGATGCCTAGGAAAAAGATGTAGCAGTGGGATACAGTTTTAATACTTGGCAGCCAGAAATTCAAAGACTTGTTTGGTCAGAGGCTGTATCAATATGTTTTTGCTTAGGAATCCCATAGGGAATTTTCTTCCAGAGCAAATTTTCTTCATAAGAAAACCAAGTATGTTTTGTCAAAAAAGCCATTTTGGATTTCCCCATTTTGAACACTAAACAGAGGAAAGAGAGAACAAGTGGCCATGTATTTTTATAGAAAAAGGTGGTGAACACCTATCAGGAATTCTGCCTAAACTAAAGGGGGGAGCCAAGGCGAGTGCCACTTTACTGGGTGCCTGTCCTATTGTAGCAGGGCTTTGTTTCATAGTTTGAGTTTGTAAGCAAAGCCTGTTCTTCCCTGTTATACAATTCTAAGGAAATATTTAAGGTTGCAAGTTGCTGTGTAAATGTCAGATATTACTTTTGCTAACATCAACATATCATTGAGACAGCTGTTTGATATTCAAACTAATCACAAGGAAAACACACTGCCTGGGATTTCACTAAGTGTGCTTAGCAGGGATTCTCCATTGCATAAATGAGAGTATGAAGGGAGGCATGAAAAGCTGAGGCGATGAAAAGAAAGACATCACCTTCAAATACTGGTGCTGGGGCACGTGTTGCTAGCACAGCATTTCTCCCTGACATTCAAGGAGCACATTTCAAGTCCTGAGAGGTGCTAAGCATGAAAGTTGCAGATACTTCTGACTGAAGAGTACTTCAGAGCTCTGAGGTTGTTGATGCTCTCTCTTTGCAACCCAGAGCAGAAAGAAAATCTGCCCCTCCCAACACAGTGCATATCCAGAGAGACTTGTGAAAGAAACAAGTTTCATAGATCACCCCAATAGTGAATGACTGAGCATCCTAACTTGTATCAAATGAAAGGAAATGTCCAGCCTGTGCAGCCCAGCAGAAATAAAGTGCCACTTAAATATCTTTTATATAAAGAAATGAGCAATGCTGTCAGAAGCTACATCCTACCTTTCAAGTATTCTACTGCTTTTGGAAACCAGGAACCAGATTTGAAAAATGGATTTAACACCATAGTTTATAATTGCTTGCCAAGCACCCACAGTTGCACTAAAATTTGTCTCCCATAAAACTTAGCCTGGTGAGACTATGGGCTCATATGGTGCAATGAGACTCACTGAGATGGTAAGATATGATTTTTAATTTATTAAACTCAAATTTTGACAGCGAAAAAAAAATCTTGTTTGACAAGACTTGAAGCTAAAAGAGCAGAGTTGAAAATT
Source organism: Molothrus aeneus (assembly GCF_037042795.1). Taxonomy (NCBI): domain Eukaryota; kingdom Metazoa; phylum Chordata; class Aves; order Passeriformes; family Icteridae; genus Molothrus; species Molothrus aeneus. Next base: position 59,098,957 of record NC_089649.1, on the reverse strand, counting down.
ATTCTTTACAGATCAAAAAGAAGACAGAAGGATGAAAAGGAGACATTTAGGATGTTCTTGTTGGTGGAACAACAGGACCATGAGGGCCACATGATTTGAGCCCAGGCTGGAAATGAAGACATGAACAGAGTCATTCAGGATCTCAGAGGCAGGGACAGAAACACCAAACTAGATGAAAGGCAGTAACAGTAGAGAAATTTGATGCCTTAATTGATGAGGAAGACATCATTGTACCATTTGCAGTTTAAATGGAGGGGAGTGGCTAAATTTACTCATGGCAGAGTTTTTTCTATCACATTTCTACAATTGCCATGTTTTCCTTTCACTTCAAATTGACTCTGTACGTTTTTGTAGTAACACCACAAATGACGTTTTTTCCACAGTGAGATCAATAATAGACAATTCTAAGTGACACAAGCCAAAACTGTCCTTAGAAAGCCACAAACTAGAGAAAATCTAGTTTAATTTACCTTATACTCTTTGATAACTTATCTATTCTGTCCTTTTACTGATAATAGGAAGAAAACCACAATATAGCATGTGACAGAGGAATGAGAAGTAAAGAAGAATGTACTGTAAAGTCAGTTTTTGAAGTCAGCATAGTCTCCACTCAAGAGGCAATCCTGTGACTCTTAATCTTAGGTTTGAGATGTGACCAGGGCTGTAAAGACAGTTCTGTGGTCCCCCTTTTATGGGGGTGGTGCTTGAACATGGCAGAAATACTAGTTGCTTTCCAGTTTACACTATAGTAAGAAAAGTGGACAAGTTCCCTTTTTTCCATCTCTGCCACCTTCTCTCATGGGAAGGTGAGTCACTTTTAGGGCTGGAAAAGGTGTTTGACCTTTAGAAGTTTCTAAGTATCTCTCCTTGAAATCACAGTCTCCTGATATTCTCCTCTTGCCCAACTAAAACTATACTAAGACCACTACTTACACTTGTTATAGTCCTTTCAACTTTTGATTTCATACAAGAAGCCAAGTGTCCCAGTTTGGTCAGTGTAGTAACTCTGTAGTCCCGCTGTAGTAACTCTGTTGTCCCTCCATCACCCTCAGATCTTCCTGAGTTGATGAACAGGGGTAGAGTGCATTGCCCAACACTGCAGTAGGACTGTTGGGTCAGAGCGTGGGCATTTGCTGTGCTGCTCTTCCAGGTCTTTTCATTTTGTTTCCCATTTTGTTTCCATACTCTAGGAAGTGCCATCTTCCACTACCACCGGCTGTGCCTCACTGTTTGATATCATGAGCTGAAATTATGATGTGAGGCTGGATGCCACCAAGGATTTTATAATCACATGGTCCTGGGATTTCTGTAGCCATTAGAATGTACCACAGATCTTATATTTTATAGCAAAGATATCTAAGAAATGCACTTATCATGCAGAAAGTCATTACTACATGAGTTCAAGCAGAGTGTGCAACATGGAACAATGATGACTAGATAGTGACTCCATTACCTGTACAAATGCAATGCTACTACAGATGTTCATCATAAAATAACAAATCTGACATCTGCAGCTGAGATTCTCAAAACTGTCTAGGGGACTGAGGTACATAGTCACCATTAATGTTAATGTGTCTATGTCCCCTCCATCATTTAAAAAAATTCAACCTATTTTTTGAGAGAAAAGACTATGAGATAATTTCAGATCTGAAGGTCACAGAAATCACAAGGGATTCATGGTGGCCTTTTACCTCAGTAAAATATGAAGCACAGAAACTTTAATGGGAAACTTATTCCACCTCAAATGAAAAATTAAATCAGTATCTTCAAAATTCCTTATGCTAGGAACTGTGGGAAAAATAATTTAGTAACAGTTTCATTGCAGAATTTTCATTTATTTTTCTAAGTTTTTTTTGTTTTTGTTTTTTTTTTTTACAGAGAAGCCTCTTTTTAAAATTATTTCTTAGCATAGCAATCTCAGAATGGAATAGCACTAATATTGATGTGGGATAAGAAGATGTAAGAGCTGAAATATTTTCTTCTGGAAAATTTTTACATTCATTAGCTAACATTGACAAAAAAGTCTTCTTTTCTGAATTAAGTTGTCACTTACTTATAGTGCAATTAAATTGAGACTTTTGAGATAAAAATTAATCTAAACATACAACAAAAATTGAGGAATGTAAGCTTTTAAAAACAATATTTTAAAAAAGATAAAAACATATAATTTTTTCCCAAGGGATTTTTTTTCCCAAAATGAAATTGTTTAATTAAAAAAAGGAGGACTGGAACAAATATTTTTTTGCAGACAAAACATTTCCTGAGGTGGACTTGGAACTGGAGATATGACCTAATATTCGAATAAAACACAAAATTAAAATATGGGATAAATGTGTATTAAAATATTGCATAAATGAAAGTGAACCCTTAACTTATTTTATACATTTACATATCATACACATTCACACATGCATTGTTTAAAAATAATTTAAATGCAATCTATCATTCAGAAGTCAAGGGAGACCTGATTTGGATATAGTGTGATATCCTATTGCAATGGCTGCTGTGTATTCAGCTCTCCTGTCCTCTATCAAAGACTTGCAAACAGAGGTGCACTTTTGTGTCAGTCACTACCAAAGAAATCTCCATATTCTTATGATGGGAAATTCTTTTACTGCAGACATATTACAGGTGAGCATATCCCTTGAGTAATGGGAAACCCAAAACCACAAGGAAAAAAAAAAACAGATGGGTTTTCCAGGTACGCTGAGGTAGTATTTTTGAATGTCAAATTTTGCCAAGTCACTGCATGTCTAGAAAGCCACACATAACTTCATGGCTTCTGCTTTTATTCTTTAGCTTGTTAATTGAATGACTTGGTAAATTCAAGTAAATGAAATATCTGATGAAGGATGGGTCATTGACGATATTCCTGTGCCAGAAAAATTATATTGATGAGCTACAGATAAAGATTAAGTTCACAGGTGCAAAAGTTAAAAAAAACTAAAATAAAAAATAGTTTGTCAGCTTTGTAAGTTATTTTGGTGACCTAGAACACACTTGTATGCACAAACAGCAAAATGTTCCTTGATGATAGTCTGGCTCACAGTTCATTTGCCTGAAAACCTCTTGGCAGCCATCTGGATCAGGTTTAAATAAAATGTAATACTAAGCCTCTAATCTGACAGTGATAAGCTGGTGACAATGATTATTCATGAGTTTATAAGGAGAGTAGACCTTGAGAGGCAGATGTGAGTCCTTTCTTTCAGACCCAATTTCAGTGCTTTGAATACACTGGAACCACTTCAGAGCATAAGATTTATTATATATATATAAAAGAAAAAGCTGCTCTAATTAGCTTGACATCTAATTGTTTCCTAATTATCAGAAGTTGCCCCAAAGAAAAAGGCTTATTTCACAAGTCTTGCTGCATATGCACTCTCAGAAAAAAATATTGTTGTTTTAAATTTGATGATCCAAAGTTAATGAAATGGTTTGGCCTTGTTTCAGAGAGCAACTGTTCTGAAGTAGGGGGATACCACTTTATTGTTTTATTGAAATAGAAAACATTGAGGGGTGTGTCTTTCAAAACCACTTAACTTTGACTGAACTTTGCTCTCGTGAATTAATCTTAAAATATCAGCCAATGTAGAAAGCCCTTTAATCATCCTGGGCTTAATTCAATGTCTTTTTAAATCAATGGACTGTTTTCCATTGACTTCCCTGCACTTTGGGTCAACCTTTACATTCACTCAAGTTAAGCTGGGAAATTAGGGAAAGGGTTTTATAGGAACCTCCCTGCTTCAATTTCAGGAATGCTAAGGAAGCTTCCAAAGTGAAGTCTTGTATTGCTAATCTTTGCCTTTCTCTCGTTAGTGAAGCTTAATAAGGAAATGAGGTATAAGAAGGAATATATCCAGAGGAAGGGTTTGATTGCACCCTCAGCAAGCTTTCAGATAACACCAAGTAGGGTGGGAGTGTTGATCTGCTGGAGGGAAGGAATGTTCTACAGAGCTGTGCTACAGACTGGGGCAGAGTGGCAGGAAAGCTGCCCAGGGGAAAAGGACCTGGGGGTGCTGTTTGACAGTGACTGAACACCAGCCAGCTGTGCCCAGGTGGCCAAAAAGACCAGAGGCACCTGGCCTGTATCAGCAATAGTGCAGCTGGCAGGACCAGGACAGTGATTGTCCCGCTGTACTGGGCACTGGTGAGGACACACCTTGAATCCTGAGGTCATTTCTAGGCCTCTCATTGTAAGAAAGACACTGAGGTGCTGGTGCCTGTCCAGAGAAGGGCAACAGAGATGGGGAAGGGTCTGGAGCCCAGGTCCTGTGAGCAGCAGCTGAGGGAGCTGGGGACATTTAGTCTGGACAACAGGCTCATGGGGGACCTTCATGCTCTCTACAAATCCCTGGAAGGTTGTAGGAAGGTGGGGATGTTGGTCTCTTCTCCCAAGGAACAAAATACAGGACAAGAGGAAAGGGCCTCAGGTTGTGCAACAGAAAGTTTCAGTTGGATGTTAGTACAATATCTTCACTGAAAGGGTGGTCAAGCACTGGACAGGCTGCCCAGGCAAGTGGTGGATTCACCACTGCTGGAGGTATTTAAATGATGCACAGATGTGGCACACAGGGACAAGATTTAGTGGGTTAACACAATAAGAGTGGTGGGCTAACAGCTCCTTCCTAATCTTAAAGCTCCCTTCCAACAAAAATGCTTCTATGATTCTTTTAGAAGCTCATGCTTGATGTAGTAACATGCTTGCTTTTCTGCCTGCTCCCAATGGAGAACTTAATTTGCTTCTGAAAACCGAGAGGCTTGGAAAAGCTCCAGCCCAAGAGTAGTTGCTGCATATTGCAGACTCCCCTGCTTAACCCCATTGCATTCTAACGCACAAATTTTATTCCCCATGGTACCACCTACACAATAAACAGGCCCTTCATGGATAGTTCAAGTGCCAGCAGTTCATAGAAGCTATTTGGAGTAAACGAGGAGAAGGGACATTCATGTTGGTTAGAGAAATCATCATAGGCAAAACCATCTCCTCAGAATAAAGGCCATGCACATCATTATCTAAGTATTTGCCCTAGTAACATTATTTATTTATTTGTTTATTTGTTTATTTGTTTATTTATTTATTTATTTACTTGTGGTACAATGACATCTAGGTATTCCAGCTAAGAGTGGGAGCCTGCAGAAAGAAACTCACTGTCCCAAGATCTGCACCAAGAAACTCCAAGCCTAAACTGATACAAGCTGTAAAGGTGAGGCAATCTGTTTGCTGTCATCTAGTTGGGCTGGGACAGCCTCTGAGAGAAACAAAATGACTAATTTCCATCTGCTGCCCCACCCAGAGTCCTACACTGCTCGTTATTTATGCTGACCTTTTCTTCGCTCTCTAAAGCTTCCTTTCTCCCTTCCTTCTCCTTTTCTTTGCACACAGGGGTAACAGCAAGAACCAAGCTAAAAGTTCAGAGTCACTGAACCTACATCCAAAGTTATTCTCTCAACTGTTTGCAGATGTGAGCATAAGGGTTTACAGAGTCACAGAAACTAAATGCTCTCCTGGGATCCAGGAAAATATAGGAACATAGCTGGATCCAGGCTGGATAATTTCTTTGGTCAGAGGAAATAATTGTCACACCATGGGGCTAGATTTACTCATTGGAACTATCAAGAGACAACAACCCTTTTGGCTTCCCCACCAAGTACACATATAATGGAGAACTGCTCCTTCCTCTCTATCACCACAGGATGTGGCTTGAGATACTCAGTTTTAATCTTACTCTGATGCATGAGGTTGGTACAAATTCTTCCCTCAGCCTTCTCAAGTATTAACAACACTAATGAAATTACTCAGGGGCTGTCATTTTTCATCCTGATATTCTTATGTTGCTGATCTGCATTGCAGCACTTTTCTTTGCTCCCAATGACTCAAACTATGCTTTGTAGTTCTAAGACTATTCAGGAATGACCTCAAGGCTCAATCAAACCAGAATCAGCAGGGGACTGACCTTTAACACCCTGGGAAAAGGAGAAGCTGAAATTAATCTTCAAACCAAGTTTCCTTCTTTAACACAGAGAGCCAGTGGGGAAATTATTTGTGGTTGTTAAGGGAGCGTAGTTAAATCTAATCAGAGCTCTCTTCTGAGAACATCCTCGACATAGCTAGACATGAACTTGGAAGTCAGTTTGAGAGAACTTCAGCTGATCCAGCTGCTCACAGAAAGCTGGTTTCAAGACTACTGAAAGACACACAAGACCACAGTAATCAATTCAAATAGTATAAAACAAGATTGATAAAAATCGTTCAAGAGTGGGGAAATGGTTATCCTAGATGGGTCATAGAGACTTCCCTACTCCTACATGGCACCTTCCAGTTTCATATGCATCCCATTTCCAAGACTGCAAGAGTGATGATGGAGCTGTGCTGTTCCCATTTTCTGGGCAAGGAAGCAGTAGTTACTGTACCTGGCAAAAGAATGTAATTTTTGTATCACTTCAGTCATGTATCTTCTCATATCTTCTGATTTTGCAAGGATCTAAGATACAGGAGGCCCTAGAAAAGCTAATAGCTGATGCAGAATTTCCCCATTAGACCTCAGAATTTTTGTAGCTCTCTTTTTGTATGCAGCACATCAATTGCAAAATAGAAAATAAATTAAGAACATGCTCCAGAGTGGGATGACAGTGAGAACAGGTTACAGTGGGATATAAAAGGAAAAAGAGTAAAATGACCAGTGACTAAGGGAAAAATGACAAGTAAATCCATGAGAAGAGGTCACATGCCTAAACATTGGAGCTTTCCCAGAATTTTTATGCAAATAATTAGAGAAACTCCCCAAAGCAGAGAGAGAGAAACTTCTCAGTAAAGAAGTGACTGTTTCTGCAGTACAGTCCTGCCATTCTTTAGTGCATTGTGTACCCTGCTGTGCTTTATGCCAGAATGCTGTGAAGAAAATATTTCTCTCTCTTCCAGAAACACTCATCCACTGTTTGGCACTTACATACTATGCCTTGATTTTATCATAAGTCCTCTACACAGGAGATTTTGGTTTTGTCCAGACAACTGCTATCAGCCCCCCTCACTGTCTCATACACACATCTCTGAAGTCTGAAATAGCTGTGTTAATATCAACTCTGCTCATGGAGTTCTCATGGTCAAAGGACAGCAGAAATCATGCAATGGCCAAGCAGATCTTTCTGCAGGTAATTAAACAACTCCAAGATCTTCTTTGTAGATGGATCCACAGTTAGAAACAAATGCTTTGAAACTATTTTTATAGAATGGAAATTTGTCAACCAATTCTGGCCCTGTTTTCAACAAAGTACAAGGAGCATGGTGGCAGCTGCCTGTGCCGGAGCAGCCAGCTCAGGTAGTTCCTGGGAACGGGATAACAGAACTCAAAAGGTTGGTGCAGATAGAAACAATTGTTTCATTGGGCTTTCCTTAAAATGACCAATAATAATAATAATAATAATAATAATAATAATAATAATAATAATAATAATAATAACCACCACCACTAATCCTTGATCTATAAAAATATATACTTAGAATGGATTTGGTTGCAGGCTTTTGATTCTTTTGAACCAACTCCTAATGGCTATGGTGATGGGCCTGCACTGTCCAAGAAGGGTCTGATTATTACAAAAACTTCTTGGGGGAAAAAAAAAAAGAAGAACGTCTCATTTTCCTGTCCTCTCTCTACTTCTACACTGGCACACTTCCAAGGATCACTTGGAACCAATGGAGCTGGCTATGATTCAAGAGCCCATACACACACACACAAACAAAAAACGGATTACACAGCAGAACAACGAGACCAAAGACCATTTGAAATGGATTGCTCACTCAAAAGGAGCTGCTTTTTGGAAGGGACACGGCTGTGCTAGTTAATCAGTACTGTCAAAATAGATGTCTTTATCACACCCTGTTATTAATTTTGCACCAAGAAAGCAACAGTACCTGGTGAAGTTTGGGAAGGAAGCACAGCATTGCAAATTGCTTTTCTAGAACTGAAGAGAGCAGATTTATGGAGGAGATTGCTCCAAAAATGTAATGCAATATAACATTGGGAGTGAAGGAAAAATGAAATGTATGTGTAATATTGCTGACTACACTGCTGACAAGGCAATTGTTCTGGAGGAAATAATTTTTACAGTGCAACTGAAAAAAAAGCCATCAACCATCTCCTGAGATCAGATAGGTTAGAATACAAGATCTTTAACATATAAATACAAAAGAAACTTTCCTCTGGTGAAAGAAATAAACAAGGAAAAAACCTCTTATTAAAAATTAAATAATGCATCTTCAGTATTGAGCCTCAGCTCCTCTACATGACACTGATGAGGAGCACTAGGCTCCTTGCAGCTACAGGTTTTCCAGAAGACCTGTCTGGGGCCTAGAAGTTAATTTCTGTGACAGAAATAGATGTTTAAACTACTTCTTCCTTACTGGGCTGTGAAACACAAAGGAGTAGATCAGACCTGAGCTGGGAGTGGTGGTTGGCTATGTTTAAACTCCGTCACATGTGCTGAAAGAATGACTTGGGAGTAATTCATGGGTTTGGATACCAAGATTAATTTGGTGCTGGAAAAGCTACATAAATAGTTGCCTAAAGAAATGCATATAAACAGAATTCTAATCAATATACATCTCTATAGTTTGCACATTTATGGCATGAATGTCCTGGATATTTCACATCCACTTCTAGTAGTTCTTTATGAAGTTTCAGATTCAGTAACTCAGCAGCCAGATTTTTAACTAACGAAACATCTAGGCTTGAGCATATGTATTTTTTCCTGACAGAATTTGCTTATTGGTGAAAAATTTCTGTCTCAGAATGAAAGAAGTATTGTCTAAATGTAATGTTAACAGATATGACAGATTAATTTTCTGAAATGTTTATTTCCACTGTATAATTTATATATTTATTAAAAAGACCAAAAAGAAAAACCCCCAAAACAAACAACAAACACAGAAAAAGATGTCACTTTCTCACTTAAATATGATTTTTTCTTGAAAATGTCTGTGGTTTAACCCTAGCTGAGAACTCACACAGCCACTCGCTTGGGGTGAGAGAATTGAAAGAGTGAAAAAGAGAAAATACATGGGTTCAGATAAAGATAATTTACCAGGTAAAGCAAAAGCCACACACACATGCAAAACAAAATGAGGAGCTCATTCACGTCTTGCCATTGGCAGGCAGCTGTTCAGCTGTTCTTAGGAAGGATGGGCTCCATCACACCCATGGTGTGGGTGAAAACCACCATCACTCCAAATATATCTCACTTCCTTCTTCTTCCCCAGCCTTATATGCTCAGTGCAAAGCCATATGATCTGGAACATCCCTGTGGTCAGCTGGGGTCAGCTGTCCTGGTTGTGTCCCCCCCCAGCTCCTTGTGCAGCCCCAGCCTCCTCCCTCCTGGGGTGGGATGATGGACAGGAAAGGCCTTGGCTCTGTGGAAGAGCTGCTCAGCAATAGCTAAAATATCCCTGAGTTACCAGCTCTGCTTCCAGCACAAAGCCCAAACACAGCCTCACACTTGCTGCTCTGAGAAAATTAACTCTATTCTAGCCAAAATCAGCACAGGTATAAATATTAATTCATCCCCACTCCAGTGCCCCTCTTCCCCCCATTTTCAGTTCTGCAAACACATTAAGACAATAAATTAATTTACATGTGTTTCAATGAGGACATCAACTAACCATGTACTCTCTTCCCTGTGATTCACAACATCCATATTTCTCTTTGTTGTACTTTAAAAACTGAAATTTAATCCTGGTAATACCAAAACAAATACTCTGTGTTCATATTATATTGAAAAGAAACAGAAGGTCCTTATTCAGCATAAGCTTCAGTTTCAATAAAAGCAAAAGAAGCAGAAAATTACTCAGATAATTTTTTGTGCTTCACCTTTCTCCTACCTTTCAACAAGGACCATGACCTTGAATGTGTACCACCTGTATATCAGAGAATAGCTCAAGGAATATGTGTCACAGAGATATTCTAGTATTGTGGAGTGAGAACAAAAACCAAGGTTAAACACTCAAATATTAACAGAATAAGCTGTGAAAAAAAAAAAAGAAAAAAGGAGAAGCAGCAAAGAAGAAAAACACTTGTGAAACAAAAGCCGAAAACATCCTTTAATTTCTCATTGAGATGACACAACCAAATTCTCAATTAGAAGCACAATTTAATTTCTGGCATGACTGAAATTTGGTTGGAAAGCTGTATTTCACAAGTTTCCTAAATTCCTTATAGGTAGAAATAAATATCATCGTTTAAACGTTCTCAAACTCTGTTTAATGCTTTCATTGTTTCGAATTTGTCATTTCTTAACTCTTTCCTTTGGTTTCTAAACTCACAAAGCTGTGGTTTTCCTGGAATTCAGAGACTGGATCACAAGTGCAAACTTCAGACAGCAATGGCAGAGGGAGAAGGCAGTGACAGCACAGGGTGGAAGGCAGCCATTGGACTCCTGATTCCAAATGTTTTGCTGCACTCCAGAACCTGCATGTATTCACTATGGCTCCCACCAAACCATGGCCTGGCTGAGGTGTTTGGGTGATTTGGGCAAAAAAAATATAGCCTGAGTGGGTGTTTTTGGGAAAGAGGATGAGAAAACATAAAAGTTGTCAGCTAAGAAAACCTTATATATCTTTAAAAGGGCATCCTAGGGTTCTTCTGAAAAGAAGGTTTTGAGAAAGAAATTGAGAAGGTGCTATTTGAAAGAGATTTACTGCTTTTAGCTGGAAAATTGCCTTGGGTTGTTTGAATCTTCATGCTTTCAGGCATGGAGCTTTTTCTAAATTTCTGACCATGGGAAATGCTATAAACTTTACTTTTTATAGCCAATTCTTTCTCCTATAGCCTATTCCATCTCTCCTTGCCACCACTAGATCCCAGAGCTGACAACTGTCCCGTGTGTGTCCCGCCCATTCCCCCAGCGTCTCCTCCAGCACAGGGAGCTGGCTCATCCTTCCTGGGGGAGCCTGGGGACCCCCACCAGCCCTGCTCCAGCCTCTCATGGCAAGGCTCCCAGCTGGGATTCTGGCCCCTTTCAAACGGGGTTGAAAAACCAGCACCAATGTCCCGTGAAAGCCAGAGAGTGAAGAAACACCAGCAGTTTTCTAGATCCAGTGACTTTCTTTTGTTGGATACCTGTAAATGACCTTTTAGATTTGGGCTTGGTTTTTTTTTTTTTGTTTGTTTGTTTTGTCTGCTTTTGTTTGTTTGTTTTATGTGTTTTGTTTGTTTTTGTTTTATTTTAGTTTTGGTTTAGTTTTGGTTTTTTGTCTTTTTTTCCAATTTACTGTCTGCTTCTATGAAAACATTTATGTCTTCTGTTACTGTGAAAAACAGACTTGTGGCTTAACTTAGACTAAATTTCTGTGAAATTTTTTGGCTAAAGTATCTCTGGAAGAAATTATTCAATGAACAGCAAAATACAACAACTAGTTACCCTGAATTTACTGAATAGTTAGAGACAAATAGCCGTCCTTCACCCCCAAAATAATTTTGATGTTTAAAGAAAATTGTGTGTTTATATTTTTTTCTTTCAAATTGATAATTTAGAAAATTTTGAAAAAAACTTATTTTTAAACTGTAAATAACCCAGATAAACAATAAAACCCCAAACATTTAAGCAACACATTTTGCAAGTAATCTGGCCAAAGAAATTTAATTTGCCTTAAAAATGTTTCCTTTGCACACTAAACCCATAATTATTTTTTCTTTACTTTCAGAAATACCAGCAAAACAAAAGATTCACTATTTACACAGCTGTTTTCCTGACACATATGCCCCATCTCAGGGCTACATTTCTTATTCCTGGCTGGGCTTCCCAAGAACATTCCACTAGTTAATAGCAGTAACATGGGTCAGTTCAGGCTTGAGGCAGGTAGGTGGTGTTTAGTGGATTTTTGCCCACTGTTATTCAGACTGAATAGATTCCATTTTATTATTTTATCAGTTTCTCAGAATTGGGATAACATTTTGTGCTGCAATCAGTTCTTTGATTTGGATGGAAGGTTCAAGATGATAATAAAGATTATAATAAAGATTATAATATATTAAAATGCATATACAAGTTTTCTCCTTTAGAAGTTTTTTTTTTTTCACTCCCTTATTCTTATTATTTATATTTTTTTAGGAATATTCGCAACAACTCTTTTTTGTGGCCTAGTCTATCTTACTGGCATTTCACATTCTTATTTTTGGTTATCTACTGCATGCATCAAGCTTTTGGTTTGCTCAAAACTTTGCCCATAAATGATGACTACTGTGCTCTGGGGTAAGATACTTCAAATTAGTTTTCCCAGTTTTGGAATTTACTTCTGCTGAGGCTCTGGGGCTGGCATGTTTCACTATGGTTTAATCTTAAATGAAAAATAGAGACCAAATATTTTCTTTAGCATTTAATCAATTTCATACCAGAAAGTTCTTCCTCTTTACGCCTTCACAGCTTATCAGAAATTTATTGCTTTGTCTCTTTTGCACCTTCCCATTTTAAGTTCTCTGAACACTAAGCTTATACTCCAGTCATTCTCGCCTTCTACTCACCTTCTCTCACTTTATTTCACGATTTTCTTTTTATTCATGCATCAGACATAATTCTCGGACACCATTTGCATTTCCTGTTTCACTGAATGCTTTTCCTAGTTTGAACTTCTGTACTAATTTCTGGTGTGTTCCCTGTCTGTCACTATCTCTGGATCCTCTGTGGAGTTTTCTTGGCTCTATTTTTCTACTTTTCTGCTCATCCTCATGCTGATGTACTCTTCAATATCTTTTCTCCTTATTTTTTTTCTCCAAATCCTTTATGTAGAAATTGTATAGAATGCTTCCCTCCTAATACCTCCAGATGGATATCTGCTAACATCATCCTCACTTCCTCCAAAGCCCAGAACTACCCTTTGCATAATCAATTTGAGTAACCACAGCAATGAGATCCTTGCCTGCCTTTGCTCACTCTGGTGTGATACTCGTCATCTTAGTCTTTTCTTTCCCAAAAATATTTTATTGAGTTTGTAGATATGATCAGGAAAGTGAGCTCCAAAGTACTGAAAAGACATTTTTGATAATATCTACAGCTTAGCTTTAAGGCATCCTTCCGGTGTCTCATCAAAAATCTTGCTCTCCTTTGTTTTTTTAAGGGGACCATGCCTCACAAGTGGGTCACTGCTCCCAGTCCGTGTTTAGCCAGTCCCTGTGCTTTGCCAGGGTGATCCCTGAGTTTCTGACCAGAGGATTTTCCATACTGGGTGGAACAGGAACCAAGAATTAGTCTGAGAGCTCACAACAAAATTAGCAAAGTAATAAAATAGCTTAACTATAATTTAGTCATTGCTAACAATAATTTTTTATTTACAAAGTAATCCAAAAGTAGAGGAATTTGCTGTATCACCTAAAAAAGCAGAAAGGAAAAGATATCACCACACTATATTTTCTAGCTGTTCAGACATGGAAGGAGACCTTCACATGACATTTCAAACAAATATGATGTCTGTTTGTCCAAAATAGGCCATGGAATTCTGCAGCCCATTCCTCAGGCACATCTTGCTGAGAGTGCCTGAGCTGCAGGATACCAGTCAGAAGGTGACCTCCCTGTGAAATCTGTATCCAAATGAATACAAAGAGTATTTGTTTATTAAAATATGTTGTAGCAGTTTTCAAAAAGTGACCTAGGGAGAATTACAGTGGTGGAAAAAAGATCTATTTTAGTTACTGCTCAGTTTGGTATATTATGCACCAACCTAGGGCTTCTTTTGCCAAGGCTTTTAAATTGTTTTAGAGAAAAATGGAATGAATAAAATAATATATATTACCTCTACAGAACCATTTTTTTCCTCTCAGTTATATCAGCATAAATTCAGAGTAAATCCAATAAAATCAATGGTTTTATAATAGCACAAAAGCGAACAAACCAAGCTCTGAAGCTTTTCATGTTTCATTTGCCAAGTGTTTTCATGTTATGCTGGCAACTGGACAGTGACAGGATATACAGGTTTCATGATCCCTCTGGCAGGCACCAAAGAAGCCCTATCATACCCCATGACAATGCAGCCATTTGCAAGTGCTTCCAGAACTGTACTTCCCAGCCAGAAGCATAGCAGCTCCTCTCCCTGGTTCGTTGTCCTCACATGGATGAATTGTAAGGAAAAGTGCATGCTGAATTCTTCCTTGAGGTGGTAGTTAAGTTTTTTTTTTTACTAAACCCCAAATATAAAGGAAGAACATTAAACAGAAACTACAAATAACTGTTGCCTACTCTTCCTCCTTCCTTCAAACTTGGGCTCAAACTCCAGAGACTTCCAGAGTACCCAGGATCATGGTTCCTTTATTCAGTCAAAACAAATCATCTCCTTTTGGAGATGATCTTTCAACTAGTCTGCTCCTCCAGCCACAGTGGGAAGCCAGCACATTGGTAGAGCTGCCTGGAGGCTTCTGTGAAAGAGTAGTAGCTGTATTGGGTTTGTATCATAGGAAGGCTTTGGTAGCAGGGTGAGCCTATGGGTTCTGTAAGAAGTTGCCAGAAGCTTCTCCCATTGTTGCTGCCCAAGGAACCCTGACAGCTGGTTACTCAAGAAATGAAAAGAAAATTGTGGTCCAACAAGGCAGATTGGGACAAAGAGTCCTAAAGTAGTTCTCGTAGCAGGGAAATAGACTTCTTCAGTGCAGCCTCAGCTGTCTTTGAGGCTCATCTCCTCTGCCAGTGTTGACTGAAGTTGGTCAACATGGCTCAGAAGTTACTGAAGGGAATCTCAGAAATTTGCTTATCTACAGTTGTTTAAAACCTTAGACCACCTAAATGCTGAGCCACTTGTAGTAAGCAAGAACTTTTCTGTTATTGAGACAATAAAGCACAATGATCTCCATCACATCAAAGAAAGTTTCCAGTTCTGTTGTTCATCCCTATTTTGTACACCTTGGACATGCTCCTTCCCTGCTAAGCACACCATCTCTTTCCCCAAGTGGAGTGAGAATGTGAATGCAGAAGTCTAAAAGAAAGGGCATTTTTACCATTACTTCTTGTTAGCATATTTGGTCATCAGCCTATCACCTGCTGTTAGTGTAGTGAAACACAGAATAAAGCTTCATTTCTGTAAAAGACATTGGGAGCAAAATTGGACAGAAGAGTGTCAGACTGCAGTTTTTCCATTCTTTCACACAAAATGTGAAATAACATGTTAACTGCCTTCTGGCCATACAGTAAGCTTCCATTAAAATAATTACCATATGGCTCTTTTGGGGACAGGGTAACTTTCCTGTTATTCCACAATCCTTTCAGATGAACAGTTTCACAATGGACCTTACAGGACCTTGAAAGGATTTTATCAGGTTACTGGATTAGGGCTTTGATAGAGATTCTGAGGAAAAAGCAGGTGGAAATAACAGCTCACAGAGTGGCTCTGCAGAGTGATTACTGGGCTATATTCTCTGTTCAAATGGGAAAAGGAAATCCCTTGAAATAAAAAGTCTGGCTGCTGCTGATTAGCTGACAAGAATGAAATTGAACACTATGCACATAAAACTCTGTATGTGCAACCAACAGATCCATCATGTCAGCAATTCATTTTCTTATGGTAGCATGGGCTTGGAGAGAAATCCATTAAGGCCAAAATAAATTAATATCACAGATGAGAAGTATCCCATGCCTTGCCTGATTTTCTATACACATGGCTTACAAGTCTAGTTTGATGTTGCTATTTTCTTATATTTATCCCTTTCTCATTCAGTAACTTTACTGCACTGTACAGTCAGGGACCCAAATATTTTTTTTCTGTTATCAGCTGTATATAGCTTCCATCAGTTTCTCCAGCTTCAGGAATAATGTAGTAAGAATATTCTGTATATCTATAGATACCTCTAAATCTTTGGGTGGTTCCAGTTGTACCTGCAGCTTATAACAAGGACTAAGGGCAGGAAAGATTGATGGTGAAGTCTAATTAACAGTCATCTAAAACATCATTACATTGGTAATTTTTTCTTTTTTCAAACAGCCTATATCATCTCTATGTTTCTCTGCAGTTTTTCTCCTTGCAGATTTGTTGAAATGCATTATCTGTCCGAGGACTCCAGTTGTGGTGGTGACGGTACGTTAGGTGGCAAGTCCCATGAAGCATGCTAATATGCGCTAATCTTTTAATGATGATGAATATTTGACTCTTTGTAATGGGGATATTTTTTTAAAGGAGGCTTTCCACAAAAAAAAAAAAATCATCACAATGGTTGTCACAAGTAAGCTTCCCTCCCCTTTGAAAGAACTGACTGTAGTGGAAAAGATAATTACTTAGTTCCTTTATCTCCGAATTATTTGTAATAAAACCTGAAATCGCACCACAAGGTCTTTCATGAGGATGTCATAAATTAAGATGCATCGATGTATTTGGTGCATCTGTTCAGCTCTGTGCTCCTTTGTCTTCTGCAAATAGCGCAGCAGCTTCAATACCCAGCAGACAGCATTTACGCAAATGATGTCGTGGTCTGTATCATTAATATTCAGCGATTGTCTGTCATAGACACCTTACTGTACATCTGTTATGCAAATTTATGTTAATTTTTGCTCACTGACAGCTGCCTTGGTTCCCTCCCTAAAATGATCTTTTCCATTTTGAAGTTTGCAATCTGTTCCCAAAAATGTTAATCTAACAATTAACTGAAATTGCTAAACAGAAATTTTACATGTTATGTCCAAAATAGAAACCAGTGTTTTTAAATAGATGGTGAATCTTCTCTTCACATCATTTGTTTTATATGTGATTCAGAGAAGGGTAAACATTGATCTTTGCACAGTCTGTGTTGGGATAAGTGACAATCTCCCTATACAGTAATAGGTTTTGTAGGAAATGGTGCCATCATCTTTTCACATAGGCTATTGGCATAAAACTGAATTTCCCATTAAAAGCTGTTCTTTATACAATTGTTTTCTACTTAGACTTTTAAAAATGGAAAGGTCACTCTTTATTAACACATTATTCATTTAAACCTTTTATTTTAAATAATATTACCACACTTCAAATAGAGGCAGCAAGCATTTAAAAATGTTTCAGAGAAGTTACATCATGTCAATGTAATATATCAGGAAAAGTGAGATTTGGTCTTGTAAGTTAGATTCAGGCTGCTGGGGAAAATGCTTTGACCCAGTGTGCCCACAGCAGGAACCAGACAAGTTATACCAGGTATCCCAATGCAGAACCAGTGAACATCTGGACAGCTGGTGTTCAGGGAGGGTTTCAGTCTGTTGGACAGGAGGGAAGGTGCACATGAAAAGCCTCAGCATAGAAATAGTCTCCACCTTAAACCAAAGTGCAAGCAGATTGCTGGCAGTCTCTCCAAGTTCTCAGACTTCCCTTTAATATGGAACAAGAGAAATATTGACAAGAGACAGGGAGAGCTTTGGTCAGGCATATATCTGCAAGGGCAATAGAAATGCAAGGGCAGCTGGGGTGAAATGGAGAGGGACAGGTTATAGCCATTGTTTGGAAAGGGAATTAAATAGGAGCAGGCACATTGGCTGTGCTGGGAAAGAAGTGTCCATATACTGAGGACAACAGCTTTAAAGCAGAAGCTGCTTAACTGTATTGCCTGACATTGTAATAAGGTCATGATGAAATAGATTTTTCAAAAACCTATAACCAAATCAGAATTTTACATAATAACACAGAACTTGACTGTAAAACATAAAGACAGGCTGAAATAATTTGAGTTTAGATATTAGGAACAGCATTACAGTGCACCAGAAATTCAGTATCAGTCTTCACCATAGCAAATACAGCCAAGGTACCTATCCAAGCTCTATCCTTATCAGGAAATAAAGAGCACACTATGTCAGGCTGATCTGTCAAAATAAGAAGAGTAGGAAAATTAAACTGATAAATTAAAGAGCAGCATGTCACCTGACTGATGGCAGCCCTCCAGGAGATCTCTTAGAAGCATAGTTGCTGTTTCTAACAAAGAATACAGAATAGCTCATTAAAAAACACAGAATGGCAGGGTAGCAAACATTGCTCTTTCCTTCCAAAAAGGGAAACCAGGGAATTCTCAGAGTTACAGGCTATGAATACTTAGAAAAGTTTTTGGAACAATAATTAAGACAAAAGTAGAAAATCACCAAAATAAGAATGCTATGAGGCCATGCTGACAGAGTTTCTACTAAGCACAATTGTACTTCTCTATCTATTGTAATGCATCAAGAGTATTAAACAATGGATGATGAAGACCATTTTATAAATAAGTTCACTTGAAAGATAGTGTATTTAATTGGAAAAGTATTTCCCCAGGAACCAATTAGGAAAACAAAGTAATCATGAAAGAAAACTGAATTCTCTGCTGTAAGTTCAGAAAGTGATTGACAAAACTGCAGCAGATAGAAGTATGTAACTTACTCCCAAATTAGAAACTTACAGTGAAAAATGCTGAGCTATTTTGGAAACTGCAATTAATATGGTTGTTTGGAAAAGAGCTAAACAGACATATCAGTATTTGCAGGTGGTAACACTTTGTCCAGATGTCCAGACAAAGAAAGTGCTTGACAGACTTAAGGCCTTTAAAATACTGTTGATTACAAGGCAGCACTTAAAAATAGATTCATTGTCAAGTACAAGATAAATTTAGGGACGTGGGACACCTGACTACATTTCAAGAAATTACCTGAGGAATCAGGGTCTACCCTTTTACTATTACAGGCAATCACACCATATAACTTTCCATTAAAGGTTTAACAAGTTCCAGATTTTTTTTCCAATCAGAATGGTCATTCACATCTTTTTGATAAAACAGTCCTCTCAGAGCAAAGTTGGAATTGTTTCAACACACAAGTGTGACAGAAGTTTCAGCTAAACAGAATGAAAAAATCATTTTTTTAATTTTTTTATTCATAAAAATTAAAACTGATTGACTCTTCATCTGCCTCTTCACAAAGCATTTTATAGTTAAAGTAGAACTTGTAATATATTTTCAATACCATTATACTATCCCAACACAAGCAGAAAAAAAACCACAGTAGTGAATTTTTTCATGTTAACTGACATTGCTGGGAATGAGCCATTTTGCAGTAATTTCTTTTTTTTTTTTTTTTTTTTAGGCACCAGCAGAGAATGGAAGGACCCCTCTTGTGTCATGTTCTGTGTGTGTGTATTTCAGCACTTCAGCCTTCATAAATAGTTTTTCTGCTTAATTACACCATCCTGAAACACCTTTTTGTGGATGTTTTGGGGGTTTTAATGACAGGAAATTGGCGGGGGACACAGGAGTTGTTACCAAAAGTTGTCTGTCTAGCATCACCTGCAGTGTTGGATGAGTGGGATGACAGCAGGAGAGTGGTGAAGGCACAAAGCTATCAAGAGCAGTGAACCAGCCCAAGGTTCCTGCATCCACCTGGCAGCCCAGCAAGCACATCTCTGCCTGCTGGATGCTTTTCATCAGCCCTAAAGCTCAGGGCTCTGCTGCTGCACTGTTAGCTTAGTTCTGAAGTAATTTCAAACATGCACAGTCCAGGTCTTAAATTGAAGTTCACAGAAAGATATAGTTTTCATGGTCAGTCACAGAAGCTGGAAGAACAAGATGCCAAAGAGCAGCTACAGCATAACTTATCTCAGAGTTTAAATCAGGTATCTCTTTGGTGACTGAGGTCTTCCACAACTGATTTTTTTCCCCTTGATTATATTAAGATTATATGATGCCTTTTTTAGTATTTTTTTGAACACACTGGCATTTCACTGTCAAATATCTGAATCATTTGTAAGGAAAAGGAATTTGATGAACTGCTTTATTTAATGTCCTTAAAACCTTGACAGTATTTTTGTACTAAGTAAACCTCAAGTTGCTGACTATAGCCTCAGCAGGAGCTGAGGGACTATGCCAGGAATTTCCACATATAGAAATGAGCTAAGACAAAGACAATTGCCATTTTGATTTTCTTTCTTCCCATTTTTGGAATAGAAACAAACATTTAAATGTTTTCTGGTTAAAAAAATCAAAAAGATACCAGAAGGTTATGATAGTCTGATTAGGGTATTTCTTTTCCAGAACACAAACACTGTATCTTAGTTTTCAAGTTTCTGAACATCTTTAATACACAGACAAAATAAATTTAATCAGAAATGGCCCACTTAGATAAAACGAACACCAAATGAAAATATTGTTCCAAAATTGATGAAGCACTTTAATTTTATCTTGAATGTGTTAAATGAAAATTTTTATTTCATTTTTCATGTTTTCAAATTGTGTTTCATAGTCTGATTAAAAAAGTCTTAACAAACCATATTTCATTTGAAGTAATGGAAGAGAATTTCAGAGGAACTTTTGACAGAAGTTTCCTGAATAGCACTTTCCTCTGGCCTGAAATGATGTGCAAGAAATTGAAGTTTGAGCTGCCTGTAACCAAAATTCTGAATGTGACTGAACAGCAAGAAGTCACACCCTATACCCAGCCCTTGCATATGCTTTGTATGAAAAAAACAACCAAAGAGAGAAAGAACTAATAGTGCAGTAGCTTTCCAGGCCCCACACCTTAGAGAAATGTGGCAAAAGCTTGCCCCAAAAGTGCAGAGATGAACTGCAACTCTTGGAAAAACCCTACAGCTGTGGCTGCTGGTCACAGCTTTCCCCTTCTGTGGCTGGGGAGCTGCAACTCACCCCTGTCCCCTGGCATCCCTCTCTGCTGACCCGGTGTAATCCAGGCTGGCACTGCACAGCAGCTCCTGGAGATGGTATCTGCAGCCACAAGGACAAAAGGGTTTTGTTTGTTTTAGGAATGCTGGTGAACCAGAGAAAACCACAGTTATTTTCACTTTAGCTGTTCTTTATCTGGACATCTACCTCCCCAAGACAGAATGCACACCTAGAAGACAGACTTAATTAGATTTCTTATTTCTGACAGCTGCTAGTGCAATAATAATATTCTTGTCTCCCTACACACATAGGTCACAGAAAAAAGATTGGAGGGACCTGAAAATATTAGAAGTTTTCTAAAATATTCACAAAAGCAGAGCTGAGGCTCACCTCTTTTTAGAATTGCTTTCCTTTATGGGATTGACTTTCATAAGTCATTTTATTGATCAGTGTAGAAAAATGTAAGTTAATCCACATGGAGAAAACCCTGACCAAACACACGTGAAATCTGTGTGACAATCACTTCTCTGACTGATGCTAATTAGTAATAGGACCACGGGGTTATAATAGGTAATTTCATGGATCTATCACCTCACTGATTAATAACAATCAAACAAGTCATCTAAATAACAGGACTCATTAGGAGAGGAGTAGAGAGCAAGGAGAGTATAAACACAGTCTTGCTGAATAAATCTGTGGTTTGACCACATCTCAGGTATTATGCTTTATACTTGCTCCCAGTTCTTAAAAAGTAGAAAAAAACCAACCAATGCGAGAAATATTCCAAGAAGAATGTAATGGAAAACCACTTCTGTATTAGGAATATCTAAACAGACTAAGGGTCTTCAGCCTGTAGAATAAAAAAGTGTGTACTGTCATTACTAGTATGGGTGCTTGGGAAATGTTGTTTACTCTTTATTCCACTGCAAATGTTCAGGAACAGAGAGAAGCTGAACTTAATACAAAGGAGGTAGATCTTCATTCACTGGGTGCTGAATTATGGAGTCCTCAGAGAAGCCATAGCTGCTTCAGAAAACCTCCAAGCTAGTAACTCCTGGAAACTGTGGATAGGGAGGGCAGGACCATGTAGGTCTATCTGCTGTTCTCTAGATCATCCATTTGTCCCAAGTGTAGACACAAGAAGTTAGGCAAGTGAAGTTTAGAGGCTCAGGCATTTTCATCAGATAAATGAAAGATATCCATGCTATCCACAAGAGAAATGAATTAGTGTGTGAACTAGCAAAAACCCCAAACACTAGGTATTTTGAATTTTCATCCCTCAAGAGACCACAAAACATTCTTAAATACAACCAGGCCCACTTCCCTTCAGATACAGGACTATTTGTTCCCAATATGGCAACACAGCTCTTCATTTTATGCTGCTCAGCAAGTCCCAGCACTGAACGAGTCCCCAGTGTGCCTTCACTCTCACTTTAATAGCTGCAGCTATGTTCTGTGACCAACCAAAGGCTGACAAGCATCATGCCAAGAAAGCCCCTGACCCCTTCCCAACTCTTCAAAATTCCACTCACAGACGGAAAACCCTTAGTCTACAGTATCATCACGTAAGCCACTTCACCTGAGAAAAACTCCCACCAGCTATGGAGCTGTTGAGAACTCCTTCTGGCTCTTGCACTGCCTCTGCTTCCTATGCCATTCTTGTCCCTTTCAAAAACAAGTCTTTATCAAAATGTGACCAGCTACAGGAAAATCAAACTCACGTTTCAAAAGTGATTTAGCAACTCAGTAGCTAGAGTTAATACAGAAAAATATGCATGGAGATTTGTCATGAATGAATACAGGAGATTTTTGATCCCTAGATTGCATTAACCTTTTCCTTTCAGTCTCACTGATTCTAAATCCAATTAAATAATTTTCTTTTCCTTGTGTTTAGATAAAAATTTTGTGAGTCTAATGAGTGTCAATGACTTGTGAACTGCTGCTACTTGTATTTCATTGTTTTGCTCCTTTAAAAATGACATAGTGATAAAGAGGAACAAAAACAAAATAAAATTTGAATAATTAATTAATTAATATGTAGGGACAGCTTAAATTCACGAGTGTGTATATGCTGGCACTTCCTGAGGTCTTAGTGAAAATGACACTCTCAGAAGTAATATCAAGGGGGAAATGATGCAAAATGACTTCATAGCTGGGATCAAGTTATAAATAACTGTAGAGGATATATAACAAATGCTGAACCTTCTGTGACTGTAAGTGCAAATAATTGTGATGATTCATGGAAAAGCTTACTTTTACTTTCAGAAAAATGCTACTTTGAAGGTCTTTTAGAATGTGGTGGGGTTTTTTTTTAATACATGTGTACATATATGGGCTTAAAACAACCTCTCCCTAGACTCTTTGGAAAAACTTTCCAAAGAAATCTGCACAAAAGAAAAAATCAAGATCATAGTTGAGTAGGAATAAATGAAATTTTCATCTCATTAATATGAGGACATACAAAACATAAACTAAGATAATTCAGCTGTGTTCCAGTGTGTGTAAGTTTAGAATTCTGCCCAGAAGTTAAATTGAAGTCCTTCTCAAATGCCAAATATTATTTGGCAAGAAAGAGAAGTCCCAATGAAAAGATTATTACATCCAGAAAAGCTTTTAAGATTAATTCTTTAAGCAGGTCTGCAGGTTAGAGAAAATCACAAAGGAATTCCCCCTGAGAAAAGATATATTCACCTTGTTACCTGCCTGGGTTTCTATGTTCACACCTCTTTGGTCTTTGTTTTCCATTAACTCTAGGAAATGTGGTTATTTGTAGCCAGGCAGAGAAAAATATTAATTTAAGCAAAAAGAATGCCTCTGAACAGCCAGTTTGTGGTATTTTAAGCTCATTCTGGGATTTTTACCAAGATATGGGTCCTAGAAGCTGTGCTCAGAGCTTAGGAAAGGGAGCACTTTGGCAATCTTTACCTTTGTGAGGAGCACAGCACTGTCAAGCCGTGTGCATATTCCTCGAGCACTTAAATTTTCATAAAATTCATCAAACCTTCAGCTGAAGGTAAAATGACTGAATCCAAGGTTTAATGTAGATGTCTTGCACATTTCCATCACATCCTATTTACACTGAAAAGGTCACAAGATGAACTTTGTAAAACACAGCAGATCCAGTGTGGTGACTCATCATACTGTTGGCTAATCATTTTTACATATGAATACACTGAGCTTTCCTCCACTGTTTTAATACAAGCCTTGGGATAACTTTTGTCTGCTGAGACAAAATCGGCTGCAAAAAAGAGGAGACAATTGACATTTATTCCCAGGACCTTTTGGCTAAGTCATTATTCCATAAGGAACAAATAAGCACTTTCTCAAGTTTATCTGCAATCACTCTGCAAATTTTAATCTATTAATATTTATTCTATTTTATCATTCTACAAATTTTAAGCCTTATTATGGCAGTTACAATCTCCCATGTAGACTGGTCCGGGCAGCCCCCCAGCAACTCATAAGGAATTGGGTTTGTGAAAAGATGTTCTTGAGAGTTTTTTCCAATCATCTATTTGAAATGCTAATTAATATTAATTTTCTATGTTTCCCTAGCACTCATTACTGTGATGCCCAAACACCTGGATACAGACAATGCATTATAATGTGTCTAGTTATTGCAAAGTCTCTCTGTAAAATCAGTTAGGCAACCTCTACCATATGATTCATTTTATAATTATTTTTTTATGGCTCAATATCAGAATCTCTTTATTCTCTGCAACTGACTTTCTTTGGTTTGTCGTTGACTCAAATGAAACACCTGCAACCATTATGGATAACTATTCAAAAGTAAATTTGAAGTCAAAAGCCCCACAAAGTCAGAATGTAGTGAAAATTCTTCAGAGGACTGCAATAAAAATCACTTTGGCACAAGCCTTGTTATTCTGTGTTAGCTAAACTTGCAAGGTAAAATCACAGTCCACAGGACCCTCTGGCTATAGCTTGAAAATGGTTACAACCTGGAGTCAATTCTGCAGAGATATCCAACAGATGAGCCATTAAAAAAAATCTTGTCTTCCATGAGGAGTCTTTCTACTGTCAACTCTATTTACTGTCACTGTAACATTATCCATCATACTGTGGAAAGTGTCAGACATAAAAATAAAGTGGAAATCTATAAAACTGGTTTTGAGTCTGTAAAAAATGTCAATTTTGTGGCAGTCTTTATTAATCCTATTAACTGCAGTACTTTGGAATCCACATGACTTCATAAGACTCATAATGCAAGTAGTGTTCAGATAAAAAAAGACACAGGAATCCCATGTGTGCATATGCAGAGAAACTTAAAGAATCAACTCTGTGGCTGATATCTGGTTATGTCAGTAATGTCAAAGGTGATATGATTGAGAAGGTTATGCAGCCTTATTTGGCTGGGTATTGTCTCTGTGATACCACCATGGGAAATTTTAGTGATGCCATTTAGAGATGAGGCTTCATAGCTAACATTGACTTGAAAAATATCCTTTCCCTCACCTATGGGCTGAGCTGTCACATTGAACGAACTGTGTCTTCCTCTATGTATCATGACACATCTCTCTTCTTAGAGGAAGAGGAGATCTAATCCAGCTAATCAAACAGCTAAAAGAGCATTGTATGAAGTGTGTGAAACACCTTTTGAAATACTTTTCCTGCTGTCAGAATCACTGTTATCATTTTGCTTTATGGGTCACATTCAGATTTACAAATTTTTCCTGAATAATTTTTCTGCATGAATAAATGGCCTGGAGGGTATAAAATTAAACATCTTACAATTAGATATTTTGCAGGAAAAGAGAAAAAGATGCCTTCTCTTCAGTAATGTACTTAGCTCCAAGCATTGTTAGAGACTTAAGGATCACAATTGCCTCAAACACTGCTAAGATCACTGAAGGACTTTGCCTGCAGTAGCAAACTGCGCAAAGGAGCAACTGCTCAACTGCAGCTATCAAAGCCCACGCCCACAAAATGTGCCTGCTGGATTCTGGGAATTTGGACTATGAGAGACTGAAATGATAATGGTTAATGAATCAAAACTATCAGCCCTTTGATAAAGCCAGATTTGCACATTCTCCCCCTGCCCAGCTGAGGGGAAGGAGGAGAGTTTTCAGGTATGTGGTGGTGAAGCCTCTGGTGCACATAACCCATTCCAGAAGTTACAAGGTGGAGTTTGTGACAGATAAGAAGTAAACCTTGCAGAGGCAGGATGGTGCTTTTCACCCTGCCAATTACGCCAAATGTCCTCCCTTACACAACTGGCTCTGTTTGTAAAACTCCTCCACTCACCTTCCTCTATTCCAGAAGGTCAGATTCACAAGGGACATTCACATGTAGGCTTGAGGGTATTCCCTCCTGATGGGGCACAACTGGCTCAACGACACTGATGTATCGTGTCTTTGAAGATGTCACAAACCATTAAATACCTCCAAAGCTCCCCCAGATTTGTTTCTCAGGCCTTCCACCATGAACTGTGCAAGATCCACAGTGTTGCAAAAGACAGGGTGAGCCTCTCCCCCCCCCCAGGGAAGGTGCTTGGGTGTTCCCACTGTACCTGAACCTATATTAACCCATTGAACTGTGTTTCGTGGGACTCCAAGAAACGGGGGCAAAGAGGACCAGTGAGACTCTCAGAATTCTTGTGGTGGTGACTCTTTTCCTACTTAATCTGTCTCTCTCTTACTCTCTTTCCCCCGCTCTCTCCCCTCTTTTCTATTTTTTTCTACCTCTACATCACATTACTGTTAAATAAAATCCATACTATTGACTTCTGACTATATGGTCTCATTTGCACATTAATTTGGGCAGAAGTATCTCTAATAATCAGATCTTAACATGTACAATAAACTAAAAGTCTGACTGTTAACCTTTTCTTCCCTTTGGGGAACAATTTTTTTCACATAAGTAACCTCATTTGTTTACTCTGGAACACTACACATTCCAAAGGCAAGTGTCAGAAGAGAGCGGTCCAGCTGGAGCTGCACATGAGATGACAGGTTGTGAACTGTGGTTTACTAATTAATTTCAGCAATGTGACCCAATAAGTGCAAAATAACGGTAATGTGAAATATGATACATAAAATATGACTAGCAGCAATTGTTCTAACTGCAAGTGCAATCTCACAGAAAGCAACAATGAGGGATGCTCAGCATCCCAGGGTGTCTCGGTCGCTCTGCGAGCCTCTCAGGAACCCTGGGCCAATCCCGAGTCGGCAGACACCGGGGGGCAGCCCTGAAAGCGGGGAGACACTCTCTGTGTGTGCCCCGAGGGGTGCTGAGGGCACCTGGGCTGGTCGCCTGTGCAGCACAAGAGACACCAGAGACACCAGTAGAAGAGAAAGGGCCGACTCTTAGCAGGGGTTAATCCAAGGTTTTACTAGGATCCCAAAGGAGCTCCCGCACCTCAGGGGGCCTCCTGCCGAGAGCCCCGGGAGATTGCAAGGTTACATTTAAAGGGAGGTGGAAACCAAAAGTAGAGAACATTTTACCAACCAATGAGTGACCCTAAGGGATGGATGCTGGGGGATAGACATATAGGACAGCGTATGGGGCAAGGCTTGGGGGGCTGACCCCTGGCCTCTGGCTAATCACTCGACGACTTGGACAGAAACTTCTAGATGGAGGGGATGGGATGCTGAGTGATTGACAGAGAGCCAGGGTGGGGGTTCGGGGATGATCTCATCCCAGGAGAGGGATAACACAGATAAAGGGAGGGGAGGTACAGTTTGGGATAAACCATTTGGGAAAAATATGGGAATACAAAACAAAACTACTTCAAAATATTACAAAGTATAAAAACACAATACAACACCAGGGCATGTGTGGTTAACCTCATCTAATGAGAGTCAACTTTCTAAACTCTCTTATGTTGATGGGGAAGGATAAGCTCATCCTGACCATTATTCTAAGGCAAAATCCCCATTTTTCTTATTTTTACTTACTCCTAAGGAATCCTTCTGCCTGTCTCCCTCTCACTGCACACATTACAGGAGGACACTTAGCAAAGTGCCTCTTGTAAGTACATATCATAGAGCTGTGGCTGAAAGTAAATTCTAGAACATAAGTTAACCCTCAGTACATAAGAATTTACATATAGAAAGTCAAGCTAAAATATATAGATTGACAACAATGATGTAAAAGAGGATGAAAAAAGGAGGCACATATTCAGTGGCCTTTCATTTATTTATTTTTTTTTATACCAAACAAATGCAAAAATCAATATTCGCTACTTTGGAAAGTTTGAAAATAATTATATCAGCACCTGGAAGAGGGCCTAGGGTCCAGGCAGGAGGTCATCACAAGCTGCCCATGGCTCTCTGGGCTAGTGCTACCCTGACCCAGTCAATTCTGGGGGAAGGGGAGGGCACTGGGGACCCTGAGGCCCAGGAAAGGTGTTCAGTGGCCACCACATTTTGCAAGGATCAAAGTGCCAACCATGCAGAAAAATTATGTCAGTGTCTTCGCCCCAAAGAGCGGAGGATAATGTGTGGTTGACTTTATTTAATACAATAAAAGCAGCCTTTCTTGAAAAGACTGCAGCACAGCTGCATAACATGATATCAATTCTCATCCCTTTGCCTGTGTCCCTGTCTGTCTTCACAGACCATGTAGAGTCCTGTTTCAACATTGAGCATACAGATCCACAAACATGAAATAAAAAAGATACCTCAGCCCTGCCCTTGAAACAGGCATGTTTAGTTAGTACAGTGACAGAACTACCCCCTTATCCATAATATATTCCTTTTAATAACATTCTGCTCTGAATAACAAACAGCTTTTTTTATTGCCATGATTTCTGACTTTCTCAGAGCCTTTAAAAATATGAACAAGAATATTTCACTCCAAGAGTGGTCAAAAAATATTACTACTTCAATGCAATATTGCAGGTAGTAAATCTTTTCACATATGAAAATTAATCTCTCTGCTTGTTTAGAGAAACACATATTGCAAAATAAAATCCCAAACGTGATAAGAAAATCTCCACAACTTATACCCCTGCCTGCTTTCAACTCATTACAGAGGGACCTGGTGCAACTAAATCTGCTGGCTTCATGCAAATATCAACTATATGAAAAGCAACATTGCTGGGATGCAGCATATCAGCAGAGAGGAGAGATAGTCTCTATTAAGAGCCTCCCAAAAGGTAGCTCCATGGGAACCCCATAAAACTCAACAAGACCACCTGCAAGACACTGCACCTGGGTCAGGATAATCCCAGGCACAAAATCAAGCAGGGAAGAGCATGGATTGAGGGAAGCTAAGATTTGGGGTAGGTCTGGGTAGATGAAGGGGTGGACATGACCCAGCAATGTGATCTCATGGCCCAGAAAGACAGCTGTATCCTGGGCTGCACCAGAGCAACCAGCAGGTTGAGGGGGATGATTCTCCTGCTCTACTTTGCTCTGCTGAGACCAGCCTGGAGCATTGGATCTAGATCTAAAGTCTTCAGGAAATACACTGTTGGAGTGAGTCCACAGGAGGGCCATGGAGATGATCACTGGAACACCTCTCTAATAAGGACAGGCTAAGAGACCTTAGATGTTCAGTGTGGAGCAGAGAAGGCTTCAGGGAGATCCTATAGAACCTTCCAATACCTAAAGGGAGACCAAAACAAAGAACTGGAGAGGGGCTCTTTGTTGCAATTATAGTGCAAGAGTTCTATTATCAGTACATTGCAAGGGTTCCACATTGCTAGAGCGTCATACCTCCTTGATGTTTCTTGTAGGCATCTCCTCTAGGCACTGACTCTTCCTTGTCCTCACAGCAGCCAACTGACTCCAGTTCCCACCAATCCACTCTTGTATAACACTCTTCTTATTGGCTACAGGTGTGGCCTGTTAACATCAGGCTAGCTCCTAATCTTTGGTAATTGGTTCAGCTGCAACTCTTTAGGGGGGTAAGATTACTTTCTATACTACCTTTATTTACTTATGTTCTATCCCCCTACAACTTCATACAATGGTATGCAGTGATAGGACAAGGAGGAATGGCTTTAAATTGAAAGAGGGGCGTTTTATATTAGATATTAAGAAAAAAATTCTTCATTGTGAGGGTGATGAGACACTGGAATAGAGAAATATTGATGCTCCATCCCTGGGAGAGTTCTAGACCAGGCTGGAGGGAGCTTTGAGCAACCTGTTCTAGTGAAAGGTGTCCACAGAAGAGTGTGAGAACCAGATGATCTTTAAGGTTTCCTTCAATTCAAAACAATCTATGTTTCCATGACTCTCTTCAATGGGACATGTAGGGTTGATTCTGGGCTTATTAACTTCATTTGTAGTGTTTGCTCGGTATAAACTTCAGAGAAAAAGACAACTCCAGTCTGGCATCAGCTCTGTTGTCCTAATGGAGCAGAGCTTAGTCTCTGAGGAGGCAAAGATTGTGTGGGAAAGGACTTCCTTGAAGCTTAGTCTGAGACAGTCAAGACGCATAAAGTCTCTAAGGTCTACAGTAAATGTCAACACATTCAGCTTCAAGTGCAAGGTGTAAATCTTTCCATCTGCCTTCTCTAACAGGAACACAAAATAACATGCACACTTAAAGAAAGAGGGGAAAAAAAACCTCCCATATTTTTCAGCCCAAATAGATCTAACTGAAATACTTGGATGGTCTGACAGTGATAGAAACTTAGTGAAGACAGAGGAATTGCAGTTTTCAGAGTGGGGCAGTGTTCCATGGACCCATGGCCACACAACTGGCACCCTTGGACACCTTCCCAGGTGGCTGGAGATATAACTTCTGCCCTGATAAGCCCTTATGCACTGGGCAGACTTCCCTCCCTGAGCCAGGACAGACCCATAAGTTAGGCCCAAAAAATGATGCATTTGGAGGAACCAGTCACCTTGAGGCCTATGATAGTTTGATTACATCTAAAAACCCTAGAAATTATTCTCCTAGTTCCCTCTGCGTCATCATTGACTTGGATGATAGGGCTGATTTCTTGGGCAAATGAAAGTAACAAATTCTAGGAGTAACAGACATCCTCTACTACATTCCAGCAACCACCTCTTAGAATAGGATTTGCTCTGAGTGAGCTCATGCATCTCCAAACAGAAGATAAATCTATTCAAGCAAAAGATAAATGCCAAACCAAACCCCCCCCCCCCATATACACACCCCTTACCCCAGTTTGCAGTACTTTAATCAAGATGTTAAGGAATGTAGGATCCTTTATGGAAAAAAAACCAACCACACTACGTAACTTTCAGGGAAGCCAACAGGGAGAGGGACGCTGGCAGCCTCCAAGTCCCTCCTCCTGAGGAACTGTCTGTCCTGCAGGACATTCTCAACTTTGCTGTTCTGATGCACAAGAATGACCCCAGGTCCAATATCATACAGCAGCAGGCCAGTTAAGTTGGACCTTATCAATTCTCCTACACCCTAGAGAAGGTGCATTGATAAAATTGCATATTATGCAATCTAAATCAAGGTAATAATTTTTATTACCTTGAAATTTACCACCAGGAAATGAAATAAAAATGAAGAAAGCAAAGCAAGCTATCACAGAAAATATTTCACAGCCATGGACAGTTGAGCTTAAGGCTACGCATGCTTTCACTGGTTTGGTATGTTCTGAAGAAAGAAGAAGCTTACAAATTTGTTCTGCTCACCATGTGACCCACTACAGGATGCTCCACCCTGCCTCACAGCAATGCAGAGCAGCCTTGCCAAGCTTGATGCTCAGATTCCCTCACTAGGTCCTCCAGGACTGAGAGTACAACACAGCTATCCCATTTCTCTCCTCCATAGGCTGTCAGTACCATGATAATGTGTTTTGGAACTTTGTTTCTTCTTTTCTCCTTTTTCTTTGTATTCTGACTTACTTCTTGTTCTTTCTTGGCTGATATATAAACCCAGTCTTAATGGTTTATTCCTCAAGCACAAGGGACTACCAGATAAAATAACACAAACTAAGGAACATAGGCCAAGTATCTGTCCCAATACTCAAAGTGAATTTCACCATGGACTGCTAAGGGACTCAGACTTGGCCCTATTTCTGCAGATATGGAAAACATTAGTGACGCTTTAGAACATGCCTGGGGCTCTGTCCTAACCTCTGCTGAGCAGCTATAGGAAAAATGTAGGAAACATAAATTTCTCCTCTGTTTGTGAGCCAGGGCAGGAGACTTGTCTAATGAACCATCTGTGACAGCACATTTTAAAGGTGCTGCACAATTTTCAAGCTATCACAAGATACAAGTGCATTCCCCAACAGCAAGGAGGGAAAGGTGGGCTCCCCATGGAGAAGCACAGCACATCCCATAAGGGTTTGTTGCCAAGACAGTCTTGGTG
Organism: Molothrus aeneus; assembly: GCF_037042795.1. NCBI lineage: Eukaryota > Metazoa > Chordata > Aves > Passeriformes > Icteridae > Molothrus > Molothrus aeneus. The sequence goes on along the minus strand of NC_089649.1, from coordinate 59,067,131 downwards.
GAAGCTGACAGTACCTCTAAGGCACAGGAAACATTAGGCTGTGCTCTTGTTCTGTTCTGCTGTACGAGTTAAGTAGTTGAGCTTGTACTTCATAATTAACAGAGGTGATTTATTCTCTCATTATCATCACAGAAGCTTAATCAAGAGAAAGGTCATAAAGAAAGTCCAAACTTCTGCACATTGGAAAAATCTGGCTTGGGTATTCAGCTACATACTAGGAGTAGAGTTTCTTTTCTCCATAATCTGAGCAGAAATGGACTGTTCAAAATAGACATTGTAATGAACTTCATTTGTACTTTGCCTTCTCTCACAAAAACTGGGAACATATGTCAAACCAAGAAACCACAGCAGTGTCCAGGATCATGGTTTGCATTTTTCTGGAAAAATAGAACAGATGGAAAGCCAAATAACCACATCTATTTATTTTTTTTCTGATTTTCTATCATGGGTGTGTAAGTGGTTAAACATTAGATTCCTTCTGTTGCTTGCTGGCATAGGTTTAAGGAGTTTGATGTGATATTATACTCATAAAATTATGCATGAGGCTAAAAACCCAGCTAAGCAATAGGAAGAAGAAACGCTGCAGAGTGTTTGTGCATGTAACTGTAGTAACTGTAAGAGTTAAAAGAGGATGAGAATTACAATGGTGTAATGCAATTTTGCTATGGGAGGGAGGTTAAAATCTCTCCATATGGTTTGGTCTTATTTTAGAGAGCGATGCATATAGACATTGCAATTTCATACACATGTGATAAGGGTGATTTCTGCATAACAATATGTCACTTCTTTCTGTCCCAGGCTGTTCTGTATTCTGACCATTCTGGCATGACCTTTCTGGTGGTGAAAGCAAGCAGCTCCCTGATAGCACATGTGAAGGGTTTAGCTGTGTTTGGTGTTCAGTATAAAGATCCAGGCATGTCGTTTTGCCATGGCAAATTTAGAGTGAAGGAATGGATTAGTCATGGCAAAAATGCTAAGTATAGATGAAACTCAACATAAACAACGGGCTTGTTTTCCAACAGCTCTGTGAGGCTCATGTCATTCTGTTTCTCACAGAGGGTTTTGCTGATGATTAGTTTTCTGTGGGTTTTCCTTTCAAACATGAGGGTAGGTAAGAGTTTGATGGATGAGGCAATGCTGTATCGGAAGGTGAGCAAAGACCACCATAAGATTAGTGACTTTCTGTAAAGATAAAAGACATTTATTATTCACATCCATGGTGTCTCAAAATTCTATTCAGGGATCAGAACGTTTTGTGATGGATACGGCAAAGACCCTCAAAAACTTAGAAATGAGGTTTAAGGTGAGCAAGAGCACATGGCTTTAGGCAAATAGTAACAGGAGTGTGAAAAAGCACAGTATCATGGACCCTGTTCCTCACAAGGATTTCCAGCAGACAAGCAAAAGCATTGCATGGCATGGAAAGGGAAAATTAGAAGGAATATTTTAAAGGAGAATAACAAAGTAAAAAAATGTAAATGCTTCTAGTTCAAAGCAATAAAAGTCAGAAATAACTCCAGGTATATGCAGACCACAGTTAGTGATTTACAGCATGGTACCTAGAGCTGCCATGCCCCAAGACCTGAGCAACCACAGTTACCCTCAGCTGATATGAATGAGGAGTTCTTTTCAGCTTTTTGGGTGAAGGTCGAGACTCTCCAAGGCAAGCAAATTCACTGGAATTGGTGAAATCATCAAATTTAGAACTAGGGACAAGGCTCCCATTTTCCTGTTAGGAAGTTTGCTTTCTATTTGGGAACTCCATGCACAAAAAACCAAAAAAAAAAAACCCAACAAAAAAAAGCGCCTTTATGAAAATAATGGAGTTACACTATTTAATTTTGCTTCAGGAAATTAGATCAAAACTAAATACTTGTGAAATTTCTATGCTCAACACTTTTACTCGTCTTCTTTTTGCTTTGGATGTTTTTCTAAAGAGATTTCCAATTTTTAGGTTGAGATTTTAAACATACAGAAATGTGGAAATTCTTAAGTTGTTGTTACCAAGCAACTGAAATTACATACACCAATTAAACATTGTAACAGCCTCAAAGAGTAATACCAATTCTTATGTGAGAACTCTCCATCCTGGCCAATAAGAATATTTTCTTGAGTTGTTGTGTGTTTATGTGAATAGAAAAAAATATGCAAATAATGATACTTTTCCAAATCAAATTCTTTCCATTAAATAACTGTGTCAACTTTTTATTTTAGAATTTTTTACTTTCCTTGCTACATTATCCTTGAATTTGGACCTTGCAAATAATAGTAATTTCCCCCCTAAACTGGAAATCTAAACACAAGAAAATATTTAATCTTGAATATTAAACAATGAAATAATTTGGATTCTAATTACCTGTGGTTTAGGTCTGCACATCTTATTGAAGGATTTATGTAATACTGAAACTTTGGAAACTTTCGAAACTTTGCTCCTCCTTAGAACAAACTCATATATAAGAACTAACACTGGGCTGATTAATTTGTTTCATAGTGCTTGTCATCAGTTTATCATCATGCACAGAGAACTGGTAGACAGCTATGATTAAAAAAAATTACTCCTATCTCAAAAAAAAATTTGACTAAGAAACAAGAACAGGACTTGTCTTACTAAATCAGCCTCTGGAAGAGCATGTCCTTTTCCACTGATCAGAAAAGGATCTGGCTGACAGGCTAGGACCAGAAACCTAATTTTTACTAACTAAATTTAGGTGAGATTAATTCCTTTTTATAAGAATGATGCTCTACTTATTTTTCTGCCATTAAAAGCCAGGTCTGCTTGAAAGTGACCTCTGGTGCTGGCCTCTCCTTGCAGCTCCAGGAGAGCTGATGGGCTTTAAAAAAGACAAAGCCACACAGACATTATGAGAACCCACAGCAAGTGGGCATTTGAAGTTTCCATTACTTGTTCTATGAAATGAGAAGGGGAAAAAAGTATAGTTTTCAGGATATTTAAGCTGATAACATGGTCACAAGAGACATCACAGAAAGTGTGAGGTGAGGAGGGGACATGCCAAGGATCACCCAGCTCACTTCAAGGGGTGTGACATCACCGCACCGGGGGCATCAGCAGCTGACACTGCTTAATTTTGTCTGCATAAAGACACTGCATTGCAAGGGGGGTACAGGCCACAACCAAGCAATTAGAGCTGCTGAGGACTACAGGCTTGCAGTAATAGATTTGAGCTTTCCACTGTCATAACTGAAGGAGAAAAATGGCCTTTTAAATAGGGATCAGTGATAAATAATAAATGTTAACATTTCAAAGAAAATTATTAATCAGTCAGAGGAAGCAATGTCTCTAGGTTTCAAGTACAAAATATTAATAGATTTCAAAGCCAGGAATGTACTTCTAAAAATGATGGGGTTTGGCATCCAGCAGAATTTCATTCAATTTGTCCTTTCAAAGTGTTGTGTTTTTCTCTAACATGAACTGATACAGGAAATCAAAACCTTATAAAATAACTGCAGTTATGTAAAATTTGCTAACATTCAGCCACTGCTTCCCAGAGTTATGGTTCATCACATCTACTCAGTTTCTAGTAACATGTTTATTTGTACTCCTTGGGGAAACACTTGTGCTTCCTGATCAAATAAATCCAATAAAATCAATTTCACATGCAAATCACAGAAACCATGGAAGCAATTTCACTTCCAAACCATTTCAACCCTTAAGGCACCATGCAACATGATGCCAGTCTGTGCTTTGAAGTATTGCTCATGAGATTTCCAAGACCTTGGTGATCCTACGGGTGGATATTCAGCAGGATCCAAGGGCTGGCAGTTTTACCTGTTGCTGATCAGAAACATCATTTGCTCTGCACCCCTTTTTGTGGTTATCCTGGAGCAAAAGAAAATCACACTAACAAAACCACACACAGAGAGCAGATAAGCAAACACATACAGAGAGACTGTAAGATAACCCTCACACTGTGTTTAAATGGTGCCCATCTTTTATCTCTCCCTCCACCTATGCTTTTTCTCTCACACAGATGCACACCTGAGGATAGGAGTCATCACACTTATCTTCATTCATCTGAAAATTGGCTAGTCTAAACTGATTATCTAGGTTCCCTCTAGAGCTTGTGCAGGGAGAAAAAGCCAGTGGCAGGCACATCCAGATGGCAATTTACTCACCTGCATTAAACAGTCAGGATGGGATGAATCAGCTTTTAGAAATGCTTTCCTCTCTCCTTTTCCTGCAGATGGAAAGTAGACAACCTGGAGAAGATAACTGATAAAGTTAGGTAAGGTGATTCCCACTCCACACTCTGCTTTTGGAGACTGTGTTTTCCTTTGTTGGGATTTATCATGCTAGGAGAAGAGACAAATCTTTCACTAAGACAAATAAACAGAGCAGTTGAATCTAATCTGAGCTCAGACTGCACCTCTTTGCTAGTGAGAAAGTGTTTGGAAATCATCTTCAAATTTTCATGCGCCAACATGTTTTCCACTTCAGGTTAGAACTGGAAGTGGTGAAATAGCACAAGAAAATCAACCTTGACTGTGGCTCAAAGCAGTTCCCATGGGATTTTTTCCCAGGCTGAAAAAGTAAAGGATGTTGAATAGTTCAGTCAGGTTTTGGGCAACAGTCCACACTTTGGGGTTCAGCAAACAGAGCAGAGCACTTGTGAGATTCTTCATGGTCAAAGAATTGCCTAAACATTGTTTGAAACTGCAGAGCAGACAGTAAATAGTAGACCAGCTACAATGCAAGACAAGGCATATAGAGAACACAAGGCTCAGTGCATTAACTCTGTGTAATTCATGGACTTAGTCATTATTTACTACAGCTCTGAAGAGGCTACTAAGAGCCCCCTCAGGAATTAGCGCTTGCTCTGCTCTCGTAGCAGTAACATCCATCCAGTTACAGCCCAATATACCTCTCAGAGAAGATGAAGCAGAGTATTATGGAGATGGAGAGTTGTTTAATATGTGGCCCCACGCTCCACACTATTCAAACACTTTCTGCAGAGAGGACTGCTCCTTCCTGCCTGCAGTTCCAGCCTGTTCTCAGTACTGGGGAGATGAACACACTGCAGCAGCAGCACAGAGGTATAAAGGTCAAAATCTCCAGCAGCCATGTGTGCCCATTCTAAGATATCACCTGATTTTTTCAGAAGACACAGCAGAGAATTTGCCATGGAAAAGAAACAAATTTTGTCAATTTAACTCACAACAGTGAATCCACTAAACTTTCAAAAAGCAGACCTCAAATGCTTTATGCTAGTTGAATGTTTCAAAAATGGGATTTTTTTTTTAAATTCATGACCTGCTGTAAATGGCTTGGTTTGAATGCCTTGCTTAGTATGAAAAGAGAATATAATGGAAGAGACAGAGATTTCTTTGTATCATTAGATAAATTACTTAAATGCAAATCTTTCCTCTTACTGTAGTTAATGCTTTGTTTCCTTCCATTTCTGCAAACATCCTATGGAAAACATTTCATTAAACAAACCTTTTAGATTTCACTCCTTAGACTTTTTACTACATTTTAAATGTGTAGCTAAAGAAGGATTCAAGACCTTACCTATAGTACTTTGAAATTCTGTTCCACAAAGCTTCATGAACATAGTCCTGCAGTTGTTTGGGGTTTTTTCCCTTCTTATATGTCTACTTTACCAGACAGAGAAGACATTCTCAGTGTGACTATCTAGCTTTTCAAAATTTTTCACTGTTCCTTTCTTTTTTCACTCTTCAAAATCATTCAATAATTCATGTTGTCCTTCTTCCTGATTCAATACCATCTGCCTCATTAGGTTAGGAACAATCACAAAAGTAAAGTTTCTCAAGACAATTGCTTAGGGAGTCACAGCCATCAGTGCTGCAATTTAATATCAGATCTCCCTCTAAATAAATTGTCATTACAGCTTTTGGATTATGAGGCTGAGCCATAATGTTCACATTGTCCAATTACCTTGACTTGGTATTAAATAAAATCCTCAAACTTTATAAAGCTGAGAAAATTTTCAAAGTTCAACTTAGAGGTGCAAATCCTGCTTTGTCCCAGTCTGATGGGAAATCTCTTGGACTGCTGGTCACCTATATTTTGTAGGAGCAGAGGACTAGAGGCTGCCTGATGAGAAGCGAGGTGTCCACAGCATTCTCTGGTCACCCTGCCATTAGCAAAGCTGCCCTTTGTGGGTATCACCACTACCAGCGACCCAAGTCAGGAGAAAAGGTGGAAATTGATTTCTAGCTTCAGTTCTGTTTTCTAAGGAACGGATATTTCTAGCCTCTTTCTTTCTGATTAAGCCTTCGACATGCAAGCTGCTGGAAAAACTGATATAACCAGATTGTCAGGATGGAAAGAAACAAGCAGCTGGGATCCCCATCTGCTGCAGTAAGAAGCTAAACTAAGAATTCTCTCAACATACTCATCTGAGGTAAAATGAGTCAATAAACATGTATTTTTATCCATAGAAGAACCCCAAAAAATATCTACTTTTCCTCTGCTTCCCTTTCCCCTACCCCTTTACAACACATTCAGAGCACTATCATCCAATATAGACGAGATTTTTAACCAAATCCATATGAACAAAATCCAGAGCACATAATTTATGTTTAATATCAAGGGCATAATTTGCCTCATTGTCTTCAATGATACTGAAGAAATGTGTCAGTTGTAGTGTTTCCTCTGGTCTGTCAATATTTCCCTCAGTTGCCACTCCAGGATGATGGAGTCCTTGGTGTCACTGAAGCAGTGTTAGGGCATTCAGTGCAGCCTCTTTCTCTCAAATGCTAGTCAGGAGAACAAATACATGGCAACACACAATTCCAGTGACTGTGACTGAATAAACTGAGAAATAGGGAATATTATTTTAAACCATAGTTTGAAATACAATTTAAAAAAAAATTGACTGCAGAGTTGTAATTTCCTTTTACGATGCAAAAAACCAAAGAAAACCAGGAGGAAATTGAGAGTTTGAAATATGTATAATTAAAAAAAAACTTGCCATGTAATATCAATACATTTAAAACAGAAGTCATGTGACCTCCCTGGCTTTCTTATTTTAATTACTTCCCTTTTTAACATAAATAATACATTTAGCTTATATTCCTTTTCATGTATCTTTTTCATTATATTTCTTCTATGTTAGTTTTTATCTTATTTTTTACTATTTAAAATATTTTTTCTTTAAGTATAAACTACTTCTAATTTTTCTACTTCTTGGTTGTGTTTTAGTGTTTTTTCTCTCTTCTTAATTCAGTGCATTTTTTGTTATTTGAAATTTCAGCAAAAATAAGGGAGCAATGGTTGAAATTTACTTTTTTCCTAATGCAAGCTTAGAATGGAAGACATTTCATTTAAAATTAATTAAGAATTTTAAGATATTAGCCATAGTGATAATTTTACTTCATTTACTATCCATTTCATATGCTTATATAAGCTTAAATCAAAATGCAGAGAAAAAATACCAATTTTTCTCCAGGTAAGACACTTTCTAATGCAAAGCATTATAATTTTAACACAGAAAGCAATTTAATCGAAGTAATTGTAATCTATAAAGACCTTCACCCTGCTCCTTAGATGTCAAAACAGATTTTCTATTTGCTTTGTAAATAGAGAGAATCTGAGAAAGAATACAAGGCAGGAACAAGCGACAGAAGGAAAGATTTCATCTTCAGGGTACGTGCAGCTTTATAAAACAAACAAAAGAAAACCTAGATGCCTGAGTCACCTGGGTTTGAGAAGCCTTGGATTCAAACACAAGCACATTCAGCTTTGCTTGGACAAAGAAAAAAAAAGAAAAAAAGAAAAAAAAGACAAAAAGTTGTTATTGATGTGTATTGATGTGTATTACCCTACCAGTGTAATAGATGTTATCAATACCTCACATCAGACACAGATGATATCTGTAAGATTATGACATTATTTTTAACTTCACAAACATCAGGCTAACATGGTTCCATGGAGGATGAATAGGTATTGGTATCATGATTTCAGAATAGTTCAAAGTGCATCTGCACTTCTGCTCTTTCCACATGACAGTCTTCCCATGGGGGTGCCATTTCCCCCGTTTTATCCCCATATCCAACAGCTTCAGCCAAACACCTTGCTCAAGTCCTTTATCTTTGAGGGAGGGTTTAAGGGTCAGTACTTGGTGTGTATTCATCAGTCCTGAGCCCCAGCACCAGGAGGCATCCCACAGCTGGGATTTTGCCAGGTGAGCTCTGCTGTGGGGGCAGTGTGAGCCATCAGCAGCGAGCTTGTGACTCCACTGAGCACCATTTGTTGTGTCACACAGCCCACCAGCAGCCAGCCTTGGACAAAACCACAGCCAATGAGTACAACTTGAAGGATAAAAAAAAAAAGAAGGCATCACTACATCATGGCTTATTTGCTATGGCACAAGCAAGTTTAAGGGGTATAAATAGCACGCAGAACTCTTCTCTTTAGCATTGAAGGCGTACTGAGGGTTTTGTTGTTTTTTTTTAAAGCTCCCTTCAGATTGGGTGCATGAATTATCACCTCTAATAGCTGATAATTAAACCACTTCAGCAAAGCTGTGAAATAGAGAGTACCAGCAATAAAATCTGAATCTCACCTGGCAATTATTTTGAAACTATGCTCCAAATAACCAGATAAATAAATCTGTGTACGTCACAGGCAATTCTCTGCAGGCTGACAATTTCATAAATACTCACACAGACGCACATATCCATAACCACATCTATGTGTATAACCTTCAGTGAAATATGGAATAGATCTTTAAATGAATTGCACAACCAAGGAGAATATGATAAAACTAGAGGTTAACTAAATAACTTCCTTGAACACTCTGTAACTGGCTCAAGAAGAAGATTCAAAAATCTAGATAAAAATAGAGCAGATTTTTTATTTATGGAATCTGAAAAGCTTTCTGGTGATCCTGCTTATTGTTCTACTTTAGAAGTAAAACAAACTGTTCTAGGGACAAGTATTGATTTCACCATTAAAAGAAAACTATCCATTCATAAATATTAATTGATGATATTATCTCTTTCCATGACTGCCTTCTTGTAGGCAACAAAATATAATCCACATTCAGGTAAACAATATACAGCTTTAGCAGCTACAAAATCTACTCATCCCACACATCTCTTAAATGGAAAACTGGAAGGACATTTTGGGAAGCTATCCCACTACAGAATAAAGTAAGAGCACCCTATAATAGACTCTGAAGTGCCACAGACAAACTTCAACAGACAGAGGAGTGACAGTATAAAGTATTTCAACCCTTTTGATGTGATGAAAAATGCCCTCTGTGTTTCTTATCTTCTAAAAAAGAAGTTTTTGTGCTCTAGAATGAAAGGATAAAAAAGTGCATCATACAGTAGTGTGAGAGCTCCATTAGGAAGCTTAACATTTAGAATCTTGTAATAAAATTATGGATTAAAAGAATCCATGCAGAATTCTCCTGTACTCATCCTTGCTTAGAAACAAGTAGGTTTGGCATTAGAGTCTCTTTAGGGAAGGAAGTAAAATACTGGAATATTTTTGATGGTTGGGAGTGCAGTTGCAAGTTTGTAATCAGATCCAAGAACCTCTTTCAATATCTTCACCGTCCTCTTGAAATTATGAAATTTGCCTTATGTTTTCAAAACATGCTGACTTTCAAAATCAGTAGTTAGTTTTAAAATTTTAAGATGAACCCGAATTATGTTTCCATCCATTCTTTGTAGGTATGAAAGATAAAACATTTTGTTTGTTTTTAATTTACATAAAGATGATTTCTTCCTGTAGCCACACAGCACAGGAACTGGAGCTGCAAGAAAAGCACCAAGTGTGGAAACATGCAAAAAGAGATGGTGAAAGAGATGAGCACATTAGGGCCATGTACAGTAGCAAATTAAGAGGGGAGAGAAAGCTCTCCATTTAAAAAAAACCACAATATTCCCAGTGCAGAAACATTTGAAAAGACTCTCAGAAAACTTTATCATCAACGTTGAAAACAGTAGTCACTACAGAAGAGGGAAGATGAGATGGAGTCCATCCTGTGTAAAAGCTCAGTCCCAACTGGATGATGCCATTTGTAAAGGAAAGCCATTTGGAGCAGAATGAAACATAAATCTGTTTTACTCCCATATAATGCTGCTCTTTCTTCTTGATGTAGTGTTACATATTTTTTCCCTTGAAATATTTGAGATAATTTTGTTTTGTTAGGTATGGGTGTCCAAAATTGCCCCAGCTCAAATTGTAGTGAGGAGTAAAATTGAGGAAGAAAGTAAAAAAAAAATTGGGAGGGGGAACATGTGTGAGCAGACATTGAGATAAATTAGGATTATATTGGTTTTAGAGATTTCTCTGGAGTTATTCTTAATTTGCCCAGCCAGAAGAGCAGCAGGCCCAACATTTCATAGCTATTATTTGATTCAGAAATATCAGTGCAGAAGGGAACAGTGACAGTGAATAAAGTTTTTTTTTCCCCAGTGAATGCATACATATCATTAGAATTGAACTCTTTATTTTATAATCAGCACAGTCACTAAAATCAAATATAAACCCAAATGCTTTAGATAATGCCATCATCACTTATGACAGTCATGTTTCATGCAGTAGTTTTCATTAGAGTGTAGGCAAGCAATTACTTTGTTTTTGTAGTACCAACACCTCCCACTCTATAATCTACATCAGAATCAAGGAGATAGAAGTTTTCAAAATTTCCCTAGAGCTGACAGGGAGAGAACAGCAGCAAGAACAGCAAACAAAGAACGTTTCAGTTTTGAAAAGCTCCTGCAAATTTTGCTTTGTTATGAGAGGCAGATTTCAGATAAGTCCTAGTGCATCAGGAAGGTTTTTGACTTCAAATATTGTATTGCTAGAGAATTTGGATACATTTCCTATTTTAAATCTAAAGTTATAATTCAAGAAGCTGCTTGTTCTTGTGAAGAATGAAGGAAATGCAATTTGTACAGCTGCAAAGCTTCTGAGGAATTTTTTTGTCTGTGAGTGGAGATTGTGCCTAAGAAGTAGGCTGCAGCCTGTGTTCATGTCTATAGGTTTAGTACAAGAGGTAGTAAATGGAATACATTCTGGTGTCACCTTTCAGTTGCTTTCTTACAGGGAGTATCATTGTTTAATTCACTGTTCTCTTTATTAAATGCTGAATCTATCCCACAAATTAATGGATTTTAGGCCCATATTATTATTTTATATTTCATGGTACTATCTCATAAAATAGAAACTCAAGATTGAAAATAAAAGAGGGGTAGCTAAAAAAATAAATGGAAAGAAAAAGTACAGAACAAAAAAATGTTCAAACAGGTCTTCTCATCTCAGAAGACTAAGCATACACAATGATGAAAAAGTTACAATATAAAACAAGGTACATTAAAGGAATCCCTGAAGCAATTTATGCCAAGACTTCAGATAAGCCATGCTAATAAAAAAATTAACTGCACTAGCAAATTAGACAGAGATTGATAGGTTTTACAGATGGAGCAGTAAAAAGTGAGGTGGATAGTGAGATGGCAAAGTCAGTCCTAAGTGGATTGTGAGAAGTTACAGCTACATCTCACAATATCAACCATTCAAGTGGTTAAACATTAGATTAGATTCAGTGCTGCTAAGTTCAGTGCATGTGAGAAAAACAATTTTAACTCGATGTATACTTCAAGAGCTTCTAAATTACCTAATAAGCCTCAGGAAAGAGATTTTAGACTCATTGTGAATGCTCTAGGAAAATGTCAGCTCAGTGCCTACTGATAGTTACAAGAGCAAAAAGCATCATCTGAATTGTCAGAAAAAGAATAAAGAGCAAAGCAGAACAGAAATTACTATGTCACTGTAGAAATCAATGGCACACTCATTTCTTGGATTCTATGTGCATTTTTGGTCCCACTATTACAAAAATTATAGAGTAGAGATGGAAAAGTACAGAAAAGGGCAATAAAAATCAGATTATTGAATAGCTTTTTTGGGGAAGAGAGACTAAATAAAGTATGACTCTTCAAGCAATGAGTAAGGGAAAATATAATAGAGGTCTATAAAATCAGATTTTGCCAGGCAGAAGTCGCAGAGGCACCACATTGACAACAGGTCATACAAAATGTTATTAGACAGTAGACCTAAACCTAACAAAAGGAAGTACTTTGCAAACAACACATAAATTGTAAAACTCATGGCCACAGGCAGTTCTGAAAGCTGAAAATCTAAATTGGTGAGGGATCAGACTGGCTGTTAAATGTAGCAGTGTGAGTGTGAGCTCCAAGGCCTCAGCTGACTGCTGGGAAGCAGGAAGGCAAGGCTGGAGAGCATAATTTCTAGTATGCCTTTTAAGATTGGAATATTCAGAGGGTGATATTTTCCTTTCTGGCATGGGCACAATAAAAAAGTATTATTATGCATTTTCTTTCTCTTACTGGGAAGAATGCATATTAAAATATTCTTGATCCTTTTAAGTCAGAAAAACTAAATATCTGGTTCTTTAGAATGTTTCAGGCTGAAACTGTCTATTACTGCCTCTCACAGAACGGGGATAGAGCAGTGGAAGGTCCTTGGGATTCTTAACTTCTTGGAAAATATCTAGTGAAACAAGGCCCAAAGAATCACAGATGCTGTAGGTTTTTTTCAACAAACACTGAAGGAAAGTAACAATCACAGTGCATTGAAGTACAACTTTCTGAAAGTACTGTGTAAGAGTTTTCTTTCTTGTCATATCGGCTTCACCAGTTTTTTATGACTCACTGAAGCTTTGCATCAGTCACAGAAAACGTATATGAATTGTATAACTCAAAATGTTCTGGTATTATACAGCAGCTACATCTAAACTCAAGTGCTAGAGAAAAGGTCAGCAAAGAAGTGTAATATCTTCCTTAACAGTATCATCAGGTAGTTTTACTTCAAGGACCTTGTAATATCTTGGTTTTGTTTGACATATAGTTGCATAGCCAGAAATACCTTCAGAAATAGTGTGAGAAAAACATTTTCTTAGCTTCCTGTTACCAAAAGAACAATAACTTTCTTATGATTTATGTTTCTGTTTTTGGAAGTTTATGGTATGGCCTATGCTGTTCATAACATCGAGTAAATAACAGTTCCTCTGCCATTTCTTTAGTCTTTTCAATATACCGGTCTTAATGGAGACCCTAATGGATTCTAAGAGTACTTGGGCAATAAATATGTCCTACTAGCTATCTGATCTAGGTTGAGTTTCCCTGCTTTAAGGTCTTACTGCACTTTTTCAAGTCCAGCAGCTATAAAGTCTGGACACCAACCCAGCTGAGTGTGGTGCCTGCAGTAAGTCTGGAAAACTCATTAGGCAAAGCTTGCAGTGAAACCATTGGAACTGAGAGCAAAAGTACTTATTTCTGGGTTGTGGCTTGAATCCAGCCTCTTTTATAACAGCCAAGGCTGTTGCATACATAGTCTACATGTAAATAAAAGGGGTAATTTTGGAAAATATGTATTGAAATGCTGCTATACTTAGAAGCTGTCTTTATAGATATTTTTTTAATTACATAACAAGAAAGAATGATATGTTTTTCTGCTCTTTTGTTTTCCTCCATATACAGCCAGCAGAGGTGGAGGTACTGAGTATATGATGGCAAAGTTGAAAATTAAAGTTTCTGGAGAAATGCTGGGTTAGTTGCAGATTTCCTGCACATCTGCAGAGCTGAATGGGGGAGCCCCTCCCTTCTGCATGCAGCACCTTGTCAGTCTCTTGTTCCTGCTGTGCCTCTGAAACCTCATGGGATGATCCATATCTCCATCTACAGTGTGCACAGACTCATCTGAACAACTGCATTGTTAAAGCACAGAAACAGACACTTCTGGGGCACAGTCACAGATATTTTAGTTGTTTACTTGAGGTTAAGATGAATTACACTCTAAAAGCAGCTATTTATTTCTACTGACTTTAAAGGGAGTCTGGGTGACTTGCTCTAATATAGCTATCTGTAGTATAATGCCTACAGTTACGTGAGATGAATCCCCCAAATTTCTCTTGCATGCTTTCCTGCCAAGACTATACCCACCAAATCTTTACTTCAGTTTCTTTTATCCATGTGATCTTCCCTCAGTGAAAATTAAGTGTATGAACAGTTTTTTTACTGTGGGTCTTGCTCTGAGACACAAAACCTCAGTAGCCATGTCCCTGCTTTCACTCTCAGCCCTGCAAACAATAGCTCATAATTTTCAACTGCTAGTCTGGACTCAGTTACATTAGATTTGATGCCAGTTGCATTGCTTTCCTCACATGTTTTCCGCTTGGCTGCCTATGCCCATAAAATAAGAGAAAACAGCATGCCCTGTAATCACTCCCATTCCCCCTAGGGGACTGGTTAGACAGGGTCTGCTTTTTGCTTTCCTTAGAGCATAATTCTTCTGTCCTCAGCCATGGACACAGTCCCAGTAGTGTCCAGGAGAATTACTCTCTTGAGCTAATACTGCTGAACCCCTGTTTCTCTTCTCTTTAATCATGCTAATCTTCATCTTTTATTCACTAACCAATAACAATAGGACTGTAAGCTCTGCCTTACAGTTCTGTCTAAATTTAAGGCAATACTATGTAATCAATTTAGAAATTCTAGAGAAAATAGTAGGTTTGACTCTTTGTTTCTGATGCCATAGGTGAGTTAGTCAGCTGATCATTCACAATCAGTAAAAAAAAAAAAATATAGGCAAAGCAATTTCTTTTTTTTTTCCCCTGTTAGCATATTATTTTTCTGTCTTGGAAGTAACTTCTTGTCCTGATTTGTGCAGTGCTGTAAGTAAAATTGATATCCAAACAGCACAGTGTTTCACTGGGTGGCAGAAACAAAAAGACTGATTTTTAAACTGCTTCTATGGCCATTCTGATGATCTGTCAGGAAGCCAATACTATTCAACACCTATATGACTGATTATACCTCAATCCCTCACCAGACAACCAAACAGATGTCACCACCAAGGATGCCCAGTGGCTGCTGAATAACATTTCTGCCGCAGTGACATGGCCTCCATCAGGACGAAAGGGGATTTTCTCAGAGAGGTAATTACTTCCTACTGATATGAAATCTGAATGTTGAAAACAGTAAGACTCCCAAACAGTTTCTTAGATGGAACAAATTTAAAAAGAATAGAGGCATCCAATCTTACCCACAAATAGTGAATAGGAGCCTAGCAACAAATATTTTGTAGAACTAGGCTGAATTCTATTTGAGCAAATATCTTCTCAGAGTGTCAGGGATGACAAATACTGTATCCTTGACTGCACTAACACATTATTCAGTCAACATAACACATTTGAGTGAAGAAATACTCTTTGCTTTGAACTGATCTGTAGAAATGTTACCCAGACTCAGGCATGGCATTCCAATATATTTCTGTTATGGTTTGCATAAGCCATTTCTAAGCAGAAAAAAAACTTGTGAAATAAGAAGTTTACACTAAAAACAATGAGTAAGTTGATGGTTCTATGACTTATTGCAGTATTAGAACAGTAACCTGCATGTTTTCTTGCCTCCTTGAAATGCACTGTGATAAACATGCTGAGTTACTGTTAATGATAGTGATATGTAGTCTGTTCACACAAGAAGAAATATATTCCAGATATTCATCTATCACAGCCTTAGTAAGCTCTGGAAATAAAAAGACATTCTCACTGCTATGTAGTCAGGTTTCTTCCTAGAGACAAGAGTAGCATTTTAACTATCTTCTGAATCTCTACTTTATTTTACTCTCTTGCAACTTTGCAACCTCTTTTTCTCTGTCTAGCCTAGCATAGATTTTTTTTTTAGCTGAGGAAGTTTTCCTTTGTTTTCAGCCTCTCAGTAAGCTCAGTGTGGTCAACAGTTAAATGTGTAAGGTTTGTTTATTTAGTACTTTGGCTACATCCCAAGTAGCTCTTAAAAAGTAAGTTTTACTACTTCATTTATACTCTAAACAACTATTATTATTTACAAGGATTTGGGCTAGAGCTGCTTAATGCGAATGCCTAAAACATCATGGATAAATCCATACTGAAGCAGAGTATATAAGGCCCTGGTTTGCTTTAGCCTTTACTTAAACTGGCTTTACACCAGGCCCAAATTGTAAAAAGTTTTTTGATGAATCAGATACTTAAACAAAGCCAACTGAGAGAACCCAAAGAGGCTCCATGCAGGAGATATCGCCAAATTCCACGCATACAGCAATATGCAAATATAAAAACCCAAATGTTTCCTCAGGAAAAAAATCTGCAGAAAATATGTAGCTTAAGTCTGGCCTGTCTTTTTTTGGACAAGCACAGAGGAAACCTGCAGCTGTCTAATTGCAGATCTCTGGGCTCATCTGCACTGATGAGAAATGGGACAGTGTTAAGACAGGGGCCAAATACTGCTCTTTGAGCTGACACATGGGAGACTGTGTGCCTTCCTGTTAGCCTTGCATGATCCCTGATGCTGTGATGGACAGGAGCAAGGAGCATCTGCCAGCTCAGACTGCATGTCCAGGCACACAGGCACCTTGAGCATTGAACTGTGACTGTGACAACAGAGGGGGCCAAGTTTTACCTTCCTGCTGTAGGCCCAAAGGAATGTGCCATTACTTCTAGTTTTTCTGAAGAGTTTCACAGCTCCACCTCAAATCTCCTAGGAGCATGTCCTGCTGCCCTCTTTTGAAGGTCCCACAGAGGGGTCACACATCACCCTCGGATGTGTCATTGTGGGGCTGCAGATGCTGAGGTGTTGGGAAAGGAAGGTCTTGGCAGCTTTGGGATCATCATCATCATCACTACAGCTTGTTCAGCTTGTAGGTGTGCAGCAGTCATTGTAGGCTTGGACATTTTACCCATGTCTTGTCACCAGAGTTTATTTTGCACTAGGTGTGGGTGTAGTGTCACTGAAGTATGTATGTACAAACATCTAGTAAATACATGTTTCCATAAACACCTACAGCAGATTTCTATAAGGAATGCCATTATGAGCTATCATAATATCACTATTCACAACTGTGTGAATCAGTGAAGATTTTTTACTGCCTCTGTGACAAACTTGGTAATGAAACATGCTGTCTTCACAGATACCAGCATGGCAAGGGTGTGGAAAATTAACAATGAATTTTATTTGCTAATAAAGAAATTATAACTTGACTGGGAGACTCAGTAACAGCTACTTAAAATTAGAAACTTCATCGTCAGAATACCTTTTCACTCTGTGAGCAGAACTATTTTAGGTTTTGTGCAATACTGTTTAAGACCTGCTTAAGGAAGATTCATAGGCCAACAAAGCACTTTTTAAAACCTGGATGGATAAAAAAAGTTTCAAGTTGTGAATTGCTCTTGAGGACATTGCAGCCTGGGCAAGAATCCCATACAGCCTTCAAGATCTGTGGGTAAAACTCCCTTTGGAGCTTAACCTCAAATCCCTTGTGTAAAAAGCCTGAAAAGGACACAACAATTTTCTGACATTCCTGAGTTCACAGAGACCTGGGGCCTCTGCAGCCCAGCTTAGGACCCAAGGAGAGTAATTCAGTAAAGAATCTTTATATATCTTTACAATCTTTATACTGCTGTGCTGCAGTATAACTGCATCTAAACACATCATCTGAGGAAGTAAACTTGTATTCTTTCAAAGTAATTTTTTATTGTAAATTATGGGAAACAGTAATCAGAATTACAGAAATCACACAATCTTTGTGAGAGATCATGGTTGTTCTGCAAGGAACACCAAAAATCTTGAGCAATAGCAGCACTGTTGCCACTGCACAAAGCAATACAATAATGTAGATGCTGAAAATTGCAGTTACCCAGCTGACTGAGCTAAACCCTCACATGATGGTATCTGCTTTGACTTAAATGCCAGTTTGGACAGATTCCAGTAAAGAACATAAAATTATGGCTCAATGATTTCAATTCTTTGTGTTCTTCTGAAAAAAAAAGATAATCTCTTCTGGTGTTCTCCAGAAATAAAATCAATCATTCAATGCAGGTATTTCCAGAGAGAGAATAAGGATGCCAACATAAAAGGTGCTGGTAAAGTGTCATCTGACTAAGCCTAAGTCTCTGCAAAAAATCTTTATTTGAATTGAAACAGGTGCTGGGAAAGGCATTAGGATGAAGGCAAAGAAAGTTTAAAATTTCCTGATCTTTTTGAAAAGACAAAATAATGTAAAAGATCAAGACATTTAAGGGATTTTAAGGAGTTAAAGAACATTTTCAATACAGATCAGGATGACAACATCTGTGAAAACTTTATATTGTTTGAGTTTTAGACCAAGCAGTTGAAATGTGAGTTGAACTGAAGAGCCTTTCTGGCTGTTATTACTATTTTTTATTATTTGCTCAGTGCTGACAGAGCATTCTTGACTGTGCATGGCACAAAGATCACCCCTTTCCTACCAAGGAGAGGAGGCTTGTAAAATTTACATCCATAATATGTAATTGATACTCACACACTGTTATTAACAGGCTTTGCATACAATGGCATATTATTAGGAAGGCTTTGAAAGAGAAGTTGTGGGTAATTTGGCAAACTCTGAATAGGAATTTGGCTTCCTGCATGTTTTCCATACATATATTGTCTGTCCATGTCTAGTCTTCTTTCCCCATTAATCTAATTTCTTTCTGATTGGTCTTTGCTTCAGAGGCTTAAAAGAAAAAAAAAGGCAAAAAAATCACAAAGGGAATATTTAAAATTATTTCCATATTATCACATGGAAACCAGAAAAATGTTCCATAGTTCCCATTAAAAAGCTATCTTTTTAAAAAGGTAGTCTTAAAGAGCTGCTGAAACTTCCCAGCTTCATTTTTTTTTTTAATAAAGCCACTGTTTAATTTACAGTAAGTCAAGAGGCAGGAGGGATGATAGAGTTAAGCTCATGCTGTTGAGAACAATTATCCTGGTGCAGAGACATATGTAGCCCCAGAAGGTTGAACAGACCACCATAGCTTAAAGGCACTAAGATAAAAAGGCACGTGCTGCGTGGGCCCAGTGGGAGCAGGGCCACAGCCTGCACACAGAGCCCACTCAGCTTCATTTGATTTGTGCCTTGCTCCTCTCCCTCCCTTCACTCTTTTCTTTTTTTTTTTTTTTTTTTAATTTTGATTTGTTTAATAAGACCCTGGTGCATTCATTGGAAAGAAAAAGAGAATGGTAGCTGGGGCAATATGACAACATCAATGTAATGTTTGCTACAGTCAAAAATAGCTGGGCCCAAGACTCATGGCAGCCTCTTTCTAAAAGATTGAAGACAGCCCAGTAAGATGTACAGTAAAATAGACGAAGTCAGGGGACATTTAGATTCTGCACCAACTGCATAGGAGAAGAAACAATTCTCTTTTTTTCCCCTGTCCCATTAATCATGCTGGTTAATTGTTGGGATAATGATTTCACAAGTTCATGTCGTACACAAAAGGATTATCCTTGGATTGTGCATAGTGCCTGGCATTTACTCCTGCATATGCCAGTATCTCTGCATTTAAATGTGAGGATATTTTTCATTCTACTTTTTCCTATTGTCCAATTTTGCTAGAAAATAAATTGCATGTTTTTGTCAAGGATGGATATAAATGAAGAGAGAAAACTTAAGATAGCAAGTAATAAAAGAGATTCCATCTTTTTTTCAAAAGGAAAACATAAAGGACATAAAGATAGAAAAACGGGAAAATATTTTTGTCATATAATTGTTGTTTTCATACCTTTAAAAAGGATTGAATCTTTTTTCAGTGTCTAGGTATTTCATCTCTGTTTTAAAAACAGTGGAATTTTTAATATTTTTTGTCATCTGAGTTCAGATTTCTAAAAATAAAAGACTATCAAGACCCTTTTCTGTGATTTCAATCCTCACTGTCCAGAAAATTTTGATACTTGCCTGTCACTGGGGCTGAAGGGAAATTGCTTATGGATTTCTAAGAAACTTGTCTGAATTCTTAAGCACTTCATGCATACTTTTAACAAAAATTACATTTTTTTTACAAGTCAAGAGATCAGTTAAAATTAGTGTTATCCCTCTCATTGTTTTTTTTTATTGATTCCAATATATTACTGTTTTACTCTAGTGCTTTTTCCCATATTCATTTAGAATTTCTTCTTTTTTTTTTTCTCTATGAACTCTGCCAAACCCATTCTAAATATTGTTGGTTCCCATCTCCAAACAGAAAGGAAGATACGTGAGGTTTCTCTGTACTATTGAGATATTTCAAAACCTTGTAGTTTTGCAGCAAGGTGACTTGTGAGGCTTTCTTTTTTCCAACATAATCACCCAGAGAAAGACTGACACTTTGGCCATGCCAAAGCTTCCCCTTTTAATTCTGAAAACTTACATATTTATTTGAGGCATAAAATTACCCACCAAAAGAACAGCAGATAAAATATAATTTGGTTTCTCATATTTGTGCTCTTTTTTTCCTTGCAAATGGATTTTAAGCAGACAAACTGTGAGTTGTTGCCATAGTAGTATTTTATGATGTCAGATATGTACAACTTGCTTTTCTCTCTCTCTTCTTGGAAAAGCAGCTCAGCAGTAATCCTCACAGCTTATTCTGCATGCCTTGAGCTGCAGAATGAGAAACTCTTTTGTGGCATTTTCTTAGCCGAATTTTTGTGACTCCTTATTGCAAAAGAAATGGTTCTGTCTGAGGAAGAGCCAACAATCTCTTGGGTTGAAATCATAGACATATGTTTTACCAGAGCTAGGAATAGAAGACTGATAAAAAACACAACCCAAAGTGACCTGGTTTTGGCCTCTCTTTTGTAGTAGAGGCATCAGGGAATCCTTTATTTTCCTCATTGACATAAAAGTCCATTTCATGATGCAATGCAAAAGGTGAAATTTATTTTGGAAGATGTCTTAGGGTGCCCTGTTTCCAAGTGTCCCCTTTAGATGCATCCCTAGACCAAGTATTTAGAATTACTGGCTCAGTCAGAAACAGTCTTGTCTGTTTCTTGTAGTAACTCCATGTCAATCTTCCTACTCAAAAAAAAGTATCAAGATGCTAATCTTTTCAAAAGGCAAAATTCATGTATCATTTCAAAATGACTGCTTTCACTTTCCCTCCTCACTGTCCCACTGCAGCAATCAGATCACAGAAGATTAGCAGTACCTTGTGATCAATTGGGAGTGTCATATCACACTGGCACATCAGAATAAAAAATATCTCCAACTTCCCTTCACTCCTAAAAGTTGCGTGATCTTGAGTTGCAAAAAAGTTTGAAACCACTGCAACCAGTACATTGTGACTCCATGAGCAAGAATGAAGGTTAAATTCAAAGGCTAAATTATTTATTGCAAACTATTTGCTTAGCTCTGGCACTGAGGAACAGTGGAACAAATGGAATTGTTAGATGCAACACGTATTAGGAGCAAAGGCTGAAATCCCATTTCTGGTACTCCATGCTTAAATTTCCCCTGTGCTTTAAGAACTGCAGTGTTAGCTTTTCTCTCTCATTAAACTGCCTCTCTTCTATACTGAACCTAACTTGTATTTTTTTTTCCATTCTCAGTTTACCTAAAAATCACACATTCTGAAACATCCAATAGGTTTAATGATTGAAAACAGAAATGCTCTATGAAGCAGTGAGCACATTTGTACAGACTGAACTGTCCAGGGAGGTTATCTCATGCTACCATGACAATACACCATGGAAGCTATAACTCATTCAAAATGTAGAAGATTCATCTGCTTGTCACATTGCAGGGAAACTGCAGTTGCATGGACCCAACTCTGGAAAGATGGTGAGCAAACACTGGGACGCCCCATCACCAGCAGCCCTGCACCCCCACTCGTGGTCCATCCCACCCTTTTCCATGCAGTGTCAGCTCCCAGCCCAAGGGATCCTGGATGTGGCTCCTCCCCAGCCAGGCACCCACACCTTGGAGCTGGACTGTGCTCTCCAGCTCAGCAGGACCAGCTGAAGGCACAGAAACCTTTCTGCAGGCTCCTGGGAAGCAGGAGGCACACTAGGTCACTCCAACCCTTCTTTCTGCTACTTATGAAGCTTTAATGCTCTGTGTTATTTTTATGTACTGCCTCGGCATCTCACAGGCAGGGGAGCAGAGCATTTTAGTCATTTAGAGCCAAGCTCTGCCCTCACTTACACCCATGCAACTCATGGCCCTGGGAGACAAATATATCTGCCAACAAAGTATCATTCAAAGTTCCAATTAAAAAAAAAAAAAAAAAAAAACACCAAAACAAATAGAAGGATTTTGTAGGAAATCAAATGTGGTCAGTCAAGTAATACTGAGCCAAGATTTGAGGGAGTTATGAGCTAATTTGCTGTGATACAGTGCATTATGAACATAGTAGATTACAGAGGCTACAGCAAGCTGGGTGAGTTCTCTAGTTACTTCAAATTCATGAAAATAAGCCAGATTTCTCCACTGTGGCATAAAAATGGATTCTTTCTTCCTCCAGTTCTCTATAACAGTAAGTAGTCATAGTTACAAAGCTAAATTTCTTGTGGAATAGCACATGAGCATTACTACACATCTTGTCAGTTAAGGCATCTGAAATCCCGTCCTGATGATCCTCAGTTACACCAACACCTTTAGAGATAAAGATCTCAGGTGTCCATTCTGTCTCTCTACTTAGGGAAACATCCCATTAACCTCAATGCACTTTTTTTCTTTTTAAAATACGTTTACCAAACAATAAAGATTCTAACAATTACAGGAGTTTGAAATCCCACTTACAAATTTATTTTCCCACCTTTTTTAGAATAGGCCTCTTTGCTAAAAAAGCCCTCAAATATTAACATTGCTGCTCTAGGCTGTGTGTGAGTTTGTCACAAAGTCATGGTTTGGATCATATAAAAGCAATCTTTGGAAATGTCCTTTGCTCTGTTTTCAGGACATTTTTACTGAGAAAAAGTGTTGCACATCCAAAGGCCTGAATAAAGCCTTAGATCAATGTTCTTTTAGCTCTTCCCAAGACTGAGATATTCACATCTATTTTCTAAACAATTGCTGCAGGTTAATGCTGCAGAACAAAGGTGATGGAAGGGGGGCTGCTCTCCACTGAGAGCTACCCAGAGCTCACACCAAACTCTGGAGTCACGAAGCCAAATACCTTCTGCCTCAGATTAGCAGATGTGTGCATGGAAAACTATTTTTTTCAGCTCACTGGTTATTGTTGATCTCTTCAGTGCTGGTTGCATACTGATGTGGCCAAAAAGCAGAGCTGTCTGTTTCCTGCTTGAGCTACTGATGCAAAACCCTGAAAATGCTAAACTGAGTTAATTATACTGTTGCTCTGTTGCCATCATCCCCTGTTTATTCACTTATGGTGCAATCTGGCATAGTACTGGAATTCATTCCAAATTATGACAGCCTTTACTTTCATTTTGGTCTAAAATTCCCAGTTTCAAAGAAATCATTTGTAAATTTGGTAGATTTTCATAGAAGATATGTTCTGTGAGTCAGACATTTATTTTCAGGGTTTTCAAACATTTCAGAGCTCAGGAATAAATTAACAAGAAATTGAAAACATTCAGAATTCCCCAGCTGAAATTATTATAATATTTTAACAAGTTTAGAGTGTTTTTTCCCAGTACTTGGAGTGTTTGCAGCATAAGTCAAACATATTTATAGACTCATAGAAACTGTGTTTGTAAGAGACCCCTCTGGGTGTCTCAAGACCATTTTTCTGCTCTGAGCAGGTCTCTTACCAGCCTGAGAGCAGAATGGCTGTGCTCTTTCTTAGCTGAGCAAACTTGCAAACTTCCAAAGATGGAGGTTCCATAGGTTTTCTGGGTGGTTTGCTCTGGTCTCAAACAACAGAGCTTGTATCAGAAGTCTGATGTATTTATACTGCCACAGAGGAGTGATAATAATTCCCTAAATTTAGATGGAGATACTTAGGTGGTGTATGTTGTCAGGAGACTTCAACCAGAAAGAATAAATAAACAATCATCAACCAGACCCTCCTTCCCCTGCTGGATAGTGGGGGTCACTTCTAAGTGCAAAAAAAAAGGTGATCACCACCCTCCAAGCAGTTCTGCTTGTTTAATTTTAATTTAGGATCCAGCCTAGACCAACCAGCAAAATCTGCACTACAGAGATAAATTTTACTCTCACAGAATTGTAATCTCTAATGAAAGTAAGAAACTGGACTGTGCCAGGCTATTTGTAGCTACACTGACATTTCTGCAGCACTTTGACCGTGGCAGTCTATCTTATTTCAGTATATAACATTCTGCCTTTTCCTTGACTCAACAGTCAATTCCTCTTCTTCTGAATACTTTTTGGGCAGCTACAATAGAAAATTAATTCCAGCATAGAACTGGCTGTATGCAGTGATGAAAAAATGCAATTCTTAGGTATTTGCACATTCTAAGAATGTGCATATTCATATCCACGTTTGTGTGTATAATATATATCAACATGGATCTGGAAATAAAATTGGTAATATAGAGACAGATATAAATAAGCATAATTATAATTGCTAGGTAGTTTCATAATTGTAACAGAAAATACACATTCATTTATAAAATATTATCTAAATATTTAATTATGGAAGGATACATGGTCATTTTAAAATACTCATTTCCAGCAGTCAGAGAGTTATTCTTTTTAATTGTTTCCTTTTTTTAGCTCCTCTTTCTTTCTCCCTTTCTTCCTAGTTTCCTCAGTTATAAGAGAGCTGTTCATGCCTCCCAAGTGCATTGAGTTACTTTCTGAAATCACCTACAAACTTGTATTAGGTATCCATAGTCATTAGGTGCCTTTGATGGAACTATAATGAGATGGCACTAACTGATGGATTAGACCTTCTACTCAAGATGAAGTGAATGCAGTAATCTTTGAGGTGAAATGTGCCACAAAATAACACAACACTAATGATATTTCAAGATTAAATGTGTCTTTGTGCCCCACTGAGCAAAATATACTGATTCATTAATAACAAACTAGATTGCTACCAAATGCCTGCTACCAGCACAGAGTTTATATTGCTTATTCAGTATTCATATGTTTGAGTAGATACACTTTTGAAGAAATTTTAGGTAGTTGATGTTATTTAGGATGGAATTACTCTTTATACCTCAAAAAGCTGAAGGACTCTCCCAACTGAACAATGTTATCAGCTCTCATGCAGTTACCTTAAGACTTCTAGGGGCACATTCTGCACTGGTGCTAACCTGGGGACCTTGGGTTTCCCTCTCCACGACAAATGCAATTGCTGTCTCAAGAGAAAGCAAATATGATGTATCTTTCCCATAGGGTTGTATTTGTCCTTTCTGTGAAAATTCCATGACACTACAATCAGGAGTAAGTTTGCACAGTGAATGATGGGAGAATAACAGCTATGAGGAGAGCTGTATTCATTTTCTCATACCCTATTTTTTATTTCAAGACCTTTCAGTGAGAAATCTGAAGCTTATGTCACACATAACCTAAATGCAACTGCATTATTTCTTCAACACATTGTAACACAGAAGTTCTGATTATTCCTATGGATATTTCTCATTAACTTTGTCCTTTTAAGAGATAAATGTTGTTTTGCCACACCTTACCTGACACCTGAATGCACATTCTGACCTAAGTGCTACAGGCTTCACGCTGACAAAGTTCTCTCCTTGCAGAGCTTTTTCAAAAAGTTTTGGGTCAGGTTTTATGCTTGTGACTCATGAATAAAAGCTCTCAGTGCTTCCTGTAACATTTCACTCAAGGTTAATCATAGTATGGAGACACCTGAGAAAAAAGAATCCCCTGCCTATATACCCTCCAGAGTACTATAAATGCCAAAATCCTTGTATTCTTCATCAAACTCCCTAATTACTTAATTAAAACTATAGTATGTGTCTAATAAGCTACTGCAGAGATCTAATTTGCAGTAATTAAAACACAGTGAAGCTTTATAACCTGATACACCTTAGAATATCCTCTTTTCCATCCCTTTTCTTAACTCAAAAAAATCTTCTTATCTTTTAATTTTACTCATCGTATCTTAGTTTCCTTGATGGTACCTGCTGCTTCAGCATGTACTTAATTTACATAACATTGGCTTCTGTCCCCTAAACCTCAGTGCAATCCAGCACTGGTTTCAGCCTGCCAGCATCACCAGGTCAGCAGGACACTGACAGGTATTTTCAGACCTAGGTAGAAACAGATAAGAAGATCCTAAGCTTGAAGCTTCCTCTCTACCTGTCTCTTCCCGACCTTGCAGTAGAGGTTTTCCTCAAGATCCGAGAATCTCCTGCTCTTGACAAGCAATTCAGGAGAGCCCTGCCTGGGTTTCACACCTGTGGCAGACATTGACCACCAGGCAAATGAAACCATTTCCAATTCCTCTGCTCCCCAACATATACTGAGGTAATTACCAATCTAAAGGATCAAAGGGTTAATTGAAAATCATAGGCTCTTTCAGATGGTATCAAGCCTGCAATTCTCCAGAGCATCCTGAAATAGTAATTACTCAGTGAGCACTTTTCCTTGTGCTCTCACCCCCTGAGGGTGACCTTACTCTACAAAAAACGTGTCTGTCTCTTGTGTGCTTTGTGCATCTTCCCCGTGGAGTATGCATTTTATGTAACAGGATGATTAATTCTTCATCTCCACATCAGGGAAAAAGAGTTCCTTGAAAAGGCAAAGTAAAAGGATTGGGGTGATACAGTTGTCCCTGAAAGAGATTTTCATGAGGCTTTGCTTTTCTTTTGTGCTTTGAGATGGTGTTATTCAAATGGACTTGTTGCTGGCAAGTGAGAACAGAGCAGGTTTGTGCATACTATTTGAATATAATTGTTTTTCAACTTGTCTCCTCACTATTTAGTGCATGCTGGGCTTTGCTTGGTATACTGTACTCTGTATGTGCTCTTCATACCACTGTTACCTGTTTAGAAAGCTACAGTGCATCTGGCTCTGGTATTAAAATATAGCCAGCATTACTGATGGACAGGAAATTCAGGACCATGTAAACTATAGCTGTTGCATAGGATTTAGTGCCATTGAAGAGATCCAATTCCTGTGTGCCCCAGCTCACCTTCCACTTTTCCTGAACATTTAGCCAAGGGTTTCATTCATGCATATTCCTACTTACAGTCAGAGCTCTGTCTCAGTATGGGAACACTGTCTATAACCTTATCCCATAGAATTAAAGGAGTAGACAGAATTTGGCATCTACATTTGCATATTTATAAGTAGCCCAAATGTCAAGATCAATGTCCTTTCCTGTCTTTGAGCAGCAGAAAATTTGTAGGCTCCATCTTGGTGTAGGAAATGCTGATTCTGTACACAGACCAATAGGTGAACCAACCCAACTTGTTCTTTCCCTACGTGGTCCCAGAAACCCATCATTTCTTTCATAGTGCTTGAAACAAAATCAATTGTTTGTTCTGGGTCACTCCCTGATGTAATCAACTCACCATTATTTTTTTTACCCTTCTCCAGCTAACAGTACCTCTTTAGTGAATCAGTATACTCTCAAACCCTAGAACTGTTTTAAGACTACAAAAATCCTGATGAATGCTGCTGATAGAAGATCCTGCAGATAACCATTCATTTCAAATACACCAAATATACTTGCTCTAAACAAGTTCTTCTGCAGGTGCTATCATAGCTAGACTGTCTCCAATATCTTTAACTTACTGGCATTTCCAAATGGTAACTCTCAATGCAGGGATGTCTGAGCAGTAAAAAGACTTTTTAATGTGATGGGGGAAATCCACAGCAGAGCAAGAGCTTTAGTTTAGATCTGATCCTCATTGCAGCCCATCAACCACTACTCCTATTAAAAAAAAAATCAACAAACCCCAAAAAAAAGAATGAACCAGCAGAGGACTAAATACATGATGAGTGAATTATCAGTGTCTGGTAAAACCATAGGAAATTTGTTGTGCTAACTCAAGTAACTTATCTTATTAAACCCTGGGGCCCATTCACTTGTTCTTAGACTAAATTACCTTTTTCTTTCTGCTTTATTTTGATGCAGTTTATTTTTTTCAATGTAATTCTGGTACAGAATTGTGAAGAGGTATCTAGTGCATTTATAGATGCATTACAGGCAACAAAGGTGACACATCTGTTCTATCTCCTTTTCCCACATCTGGGAAATCTCTGCATTCTTCACCTGGCATGACTTACCACATGACACAGCTCAGTGCAGATAAACACACAGAAATGGGAGAAAAGTTCTTGGTTTGTCACATCAGCTCAGTGTCAGCATTTCACTCAGCCAGGACCTACTCTGCATAGACTCTCCCTGTTACAATTGGATCAGGCATCTCTGAGCAGTCCTCACTTCAATTATTGAGAGAGACCACTCACTAAAACTCAGGAACACAAAAGCCACCCTGGGCAGTGTCCACCTTAGACATGTGTCCATTGTACAGAGTTAAGTGCAGGTCACATTTCACCATGTAAACCTCATTGTATTTGTACATTGCATTTAAAGCTTGTTTAGAGCATCTTCCAGACTTTCCATTAAAAATATCACTTGAATAAATAAATATATAATTTTGAGTTCAAATATCAAAATTTTGGATGGACATTTACAGATCCTTTTGGATTTTACTTGAGAACTTTTGAAATAGATTATTTTCACCTCAGGACTTCCACTTTCATGAGAGAACACAAAGCAGATAAAATACTGGCTAGTAAGCAAATCATACTTTCAGGTTACACTGAAATAATTTTTGAGGATATAATTATGAAAAAAAACCCATGAGATTTCAGATTTAATTAAAATTCAAAACCTCATGAACTGTTTTAAAACATTGGTACCCCTGTGTGATAGGCATTCTGGGTTTTTTTTTTCAGTTCTTGTATGGATACTAGGCTGAAAGCTTACAGTAACAGTAATATTAGGCCAAATAAAAGAAGGTGACTTTTTGTGAAAGCAGTGTTTTGTTAAAAAGCATTGTTAGGAGTTTATCTTGGGAAGAATGTCTAGTGTGAGAACAATTTGTGTTCATCATTACTGTAGTCTGGCCAAAAAGCTGCCTGAAAACCTCTGAGCTCAGCACACCAAATTGTGCTCATATGGCAGGTATTTCTAGAGGTACAGTAGAAGAAAGTCTCCTGATCAAAAACATGAGCTGAGCACTAGTTTGAGCCACTTTCATGGGGAGCTGTGAGCAGGGCAGGAGTGCATCAAATTGACTGGTTCCTGTTTTCAAAGAGAATTCAGGAAATGGCCAAAGAGCACTTGGCAAACTTCTTGTTTGGTTTAGGGACCCAAAACTGCAGACACAGGGTTCTGAGCACAAGGTTAGCTTTGACAGATCAAGTGATTCAAAGGCAAGAATCCACTGACAAGCCTGGAGACAAGTATGTACACAATCTTTTGCAAACATGCATTTAAGAGGCCTGTGCTATGGTATTGTGGTCCAGACACAGATCTTCTGAGAACAAATACAGTTTTATGGTAGGAATGCTCATAAAGAAGGCAAATTTATAGGACTATTATTAGCTGAAAGGATGAGGCATAATTTACCCTATTCTTGTGAACCTTACCTTATTGCTATGAAACTTCTCTAAGGCTGTAGGGACCTGAACAAGTTTAGCAGTTTTGTTCTTGAAGCTTGGTTCTAGTGTCAGGGTAGTCTCTGTCCCCCAAGTGGGATTCTGCATTACAGAGTGAAAAGTAAAGTAAATTTTCTCATCTAGAAGATTTTTATGTGATGTGTTCTGTGTTATAAGCCTTCATTTTGATTTTTTTGGGTGCAAAGTTAACTTTAAAACTGTCTTTCTTCCAAAAAAAACCCCAAAAACCAATGGAAGATGTGGTCCTATGAGTTTGCAGGACATTGCTAATTTATCAGAAGAGGAGTCATGAAAGTTCAAACTGAGGTCCTATACATAAGTCTCATGGCTGCTAAATAATTATCAGTAGACAGTCATGAGCAATATCCATGAGGCCCCATTATTAGTTTAGAAAACCCTTAGTTGAACTCTAATTGCAGTTCCAGTCATTAATTGCAGTAGTTAACATTAAGGACTGTAAAAGCTCAATAAACAGCTTTTCCATTCATACATGCAATGCTTACAGTGGAATCAGGTATGTACAGAGCCAGACCTGTGGATTACATTTGAAGGAAGAGAATTTTTCAAATAGTGCTCAACTTGTATGTTATTCTTTGATATTTTCAGAAAAAGAAATCATAACTATGAGACTAAGGAGGCTTCTTATCACACTGCTACCATGGTTGAATTCATCTTTCTATTTGTTCCTATCCATGGTGCTACATTATAGGGGTTTTTTGGGTAATGGAGTATGCAATCTTCAGGGACCACTTAGTTGTTCTTCATTTCAGCAAATAATCATGATTATGACAATAATTGTAATGAGAATTGAATTCATCATAATTTGAACCAAATGCAAAGCCAGGGAAGAAAACAGCTCAACTAAGAAAAAAACCAAACCCCAAACTTGTTGCGTAAGTTAGGCAAAATTGTTCAAACAGATGTGGAAAGAATAAAAGGATGGAGTTATCATAACATTTTATAAAAAGTTATCATTGCATTTTATAAAAAGCATAATCAAACACCAAAGAAACCACATACCACATTAAATTAATAGACATAATCAGTTTTGTCTATTTACTTTCAGAAGCATCCTAAATTTAGAAATAGTCCACTGTGGATAATAAAGGCATCAGCCAGTATTACCACCAGAAAGAGCAGGTACTGTGTCATATTGGCTTGTTCTTACTTGAGAGAAATGCATAAATATCCATGAGAATATGATTGCACCCATAGGGTGCAATAAGAAAGACAAATTTAGAAATTAAGGTGTTAGGAGGGAATTTTTGTAGTGGTGATTAATCACACTTTCTTCTAGTGAGAAAAGTTGGTTTATTTCAATGGTAGCAAAACCAAAGTCCATATGTAGCGAGTCTCTTTAAAGGACTTTTGGTTTCCTCAGTAATATGTAAATCCTCCAATTTCTTTAGAGAAACAATTATGATAATTCTAACATCCCTCTCAAATTCCAACTGGATAATTGCATTTTTCTCTACTTATATCATGGCAGAGTTGTGACAGGAAGAAGTTTCATTCACCTGCCATCTCAAACTATCATGTAATTTTACTACTAGTTGCTTGTTATGTCTCACTGCAGAAACAGTTGCACTTCACAAGTGGATTAAAAAGACTCCTGAACATTTTTTGTACATATATGTATATAAGTGACCTTTAAATTATGTTGCTGTTAAATTATTTTAATTAGCTCATAATTCTGAAAAAAGAAGTCATCTGCTTCTTCGGAGGCTGGGATGACTTAGGAAATAGAATCTTTTCCTCCTTCAAAAATCTGAGTGAGATATCATGTGGAATAGGAATTTATAGGCAGATCCCAGCTAGACATAGAAAGATGAAGTATACAGTCTTGCATTTATTCAGTTTCTGTGGGAAAAATATGGGAACAAAAGTATTTTTCTCTAGTTTTAGTTCTCAAATTCATGTTCAATAAAAAGATATAGCACCTTTTTACTCCATTAAAAAACCACCTTTTTTCCTTCAGTCCTAGGGCATTCATCACTGCAAAATAAAGCAAGTATATCCTTCATTAAAACTGATTCACACAGTGTCAGAAAGTAATGTCATAAAATCATCTTTTCACCTAATTTCTTATGGTCCTTCCAGGCAGTGTTGTCTCTTCCTTGATATCCAACAGGTTCCTAGAAAACATGTCACTTAAGTGGAACACTTTTGTGCCATTCAGAAACCTTGTTGACTGTAAACTAGAGATGAAATGGACATAGAAAGTAACAGTCCATTGTTACAGCATTGTCAGTCCATTGTCAACAGTCCATTGATACAGCATTCATTATATACCTCAGGTAAGTATTAATTATCTGTATCATTCCCACATAGGGATTGCTATCTATGCAGTGAACTTATTTCCTTCTTAGCTTTCAGTGTTTGAAATAGAATTGTAAATACTGAAGCTTCTAGCATAAAATCTCTATTTCCCTGCAATGTACAGAGCAAGGTGTTGAGTTGGGAAAATCTCAGTCGTGATCTGGTGACAGGGTAACATCTATTTTCAGTGCATTCTTACAGAAGCCAAGATTCAAATGAAAGCACATAAAAAGCAAGTTCTTTTCATTACTGCCTCAGGTTATACCATGATATAATATCAGCTGAATTTTTCTTCTGATAATCCATGACAGTTTTGCCTTGGGCCAGCCTACAGAGATGATGAACCTCGTGTGTTCTGCACAGCGTGGGCATAAGCAGGCACTAGCAGTTCCCTGTGTACCTAACACCCATCCTGGATTAAGACAAGGCTCTCATTTGTTTGTCTTGGCCTGGAGAAAAAAAAAAAGCAAGACCTTTCTGCTCTGACTATATAAATAATTCCAATTATTTTGGGATCACATGATTTAAGAACTATGAGAGCCCTAACCTAGAAAGCATCTGACTTTTTGGATATCCTGAAGATCTATGGAATCAATGTGGATTGTAACATAAATTAAAGTCATTCTTAGTCATTCATACAGATATAGCTCAAACACTGCCTCAGGTACAAGACTTCTATGGTGGGCACTAGTTTAAATTTTAAGGTCTTGTACAGAGAGAACATGTGTAAAGGCCAGCTTCAATATAGTGCAAACCTGGACATATAACTGCTAAAAATATATTTGTGCTTATATTAGTAAGGAATGTGGTACAACAGGACCAAATCTGCAGAGCAAAAGTTTTGATGATGCAGAGCAGCACCCACAAACACTCTGACCGTGGTCTATTTTGGAGTAATTCTCTTCTAGTCCCTGGACTGAGCATCTATTAGTACTTAGAGCACATTCAGGGCTCTCCACATGCCCATCTTTTGGTTTCATTTCACCCATAAGGCATTTAGTTCATGTGCTCAAAATCACTCTACAATTGATTACAAACGCAGGAAAGGAGGGGCAATCAGATGATTTGCTTAGAAATTTATTTCTTACACCTGAGAAAGAAAATAAAATGGTAATAATGCAGATGCACACAGCATTGATGTCTATACAGATGAGGACTACATTTTTCCATGTATTTTGGCCAAACCCTAAAAGTAAATATCTTGGATGGCCCAGGAAAAGGCTCCTTTCCTACTGATGCCATTGAAAAGCCACACTTTCAAAGTTATCTTTGCATTGTTTCTGATTCATGAGTCTGAGAGGCAAAACCCTGCTGCCACCAAAGTCAACAGAAAATTTCCCACTGATGTTCATGCAGCTGGGATTTTGCTCAAGACTTGTGTGAACCCAAGATAACACTTTCTTCAGCAATAAAAACTGGAAAAGACTAGATCATGACATGTTTTTTTCCCTATGTGGTAGGTGGCTGGCTGGCTGGCTGAGGACACCCCAGGTGCCCCAGCAGGAAGGTGCTGCAGACTGGCAGAGGCTGTGCTCTTGGGATTTGCCTGAGACTTTGGTGGTAATTCACATCCCAGTTCCCAGGCACAGCAAACAACACTGTGCTCAGAATCCCTGAGTCTCAGGATAGAATTCAATTCTGCTTGGGTATTCAAGCAAGTCACCTCGGCTTCTGGTCCCTTCACTGCCCACCCTGTATCTTGGTGATTTCAGCTGTAAGACCAACTGTGTACGGTCACTTTCCATGCTTCTGTGGGAAAGCTTTGCACAGCAGGGAGCTCTGAACATGACTGGTGCTGACCTGAAACAAATACCAGCATCAAAAGAGGTTGTTCTCTGAGAGAATTGCTGTTCCTGCCTCTCCTCTGAGCTTCCTCTGAAGTTTCTCATCTTGCAAGAAATAAAGGATTAGTGTCATGGAGGAAAATAACCTGTCACCCAGGAGAATCATGTTTTGTGAGACTTATCTATTCCTTATCAGTGTTGGCACTTAACTTATATTAACTGAGCACTGATCAATGGTAGTGGAACTTCATGGGAGCTGCCAGTTGCATTGCACTATTTTACTTCAAAAGTTTTCTGGAACTGTATTTATTTGATATCCTACTTTTCTTTCCTCTTCGTTTTCTTTAACAGCTTTTATTCACATGTGAGTTTCTGGCAGTTTCAATATGTTAAAACCCATTTAGACAACATTAAACTGGAGAATTCTCCACTGTATAAATTTAATTCCAATTACCCTTATTCCCTTGTTATCTGTTGGATATAATATGAAATTTGGCATATTAAAGAAGATATAATTTTCTCAACAGCTGTAGAAACTGTGATAATTAAAGGAAAAATTAATCTGTTTTATTTTGATGTTTCTTTAATCATATTGCAAGTATGAGAATTTTCTTATCAAGGTAAGAAGTCATCAATTCTCATCTGTCCATCTATCTATATATATACCACAGCATCACACTTCTCTGAGCACCTTCCCAAAATGAAAATATGGAAATAATCTTTATCTCTGTCTTCTCGTCTCAGCCTGTAGAAGAAATAGATTGCCTGATTTTAAAGTCAACAAGGACCACTAGGTTATTTAGTAGGAGATCCTTGATCAAGCCTTACATCCAGGTATGCCTTTATTGAACACAAGGATGTGATTTCAACTCAGGCAATTCCAGACAGGCAGTCAGTTTTGATATGAAAGTCCAAGAAATGAAAAATTCAGCACTTCTTTCAGCAGCCTCTTCCAGTGCATGCTGAGCACCTGGGTGCCTTCCTTCTGCAGGAAGGATTTGAATCTGCAGGTTTAATTTCAAGGTGCTTGTTCATACAGTGCCTTTTTTCTAGCACATTCTAATTCTCATTAGCAGAGACTATTTTCTCTTCAGAATGGCATGCATGACATCAAATAAAAGCTTATGTTGGTCTCCTCTGGACAAATTAATGAGATTTAAATTTCTGTGTTTTCCGTTGTCAGAGGATTTTGGACCACAGGTGAGATGCACGGAATTTCTTCAGTCCTTTTTTAAATTATGAGGTCCAAAACCAGACCCAGAAGCTTTTTTTTGACACAATTGGTACAAGCTGAAGTGGCAAAATCATTTTCCACCTTCAAATACCTGTCTTCTTTTGCATATTCAAGGGCACTAGGCCTTTGTCATGGCTTTAGGCTGTGGGTTATGGGGAAGAGTTTTGTTGGCATGATTCCTAAAACATTTGCAGGTTTTTTGCACAGTCATCTGCTCACCTTTAGCTATGAAGGACAGATTTCTACTACTACAGTCACTAATTTCTAATAAATATTCTATCAAGCCCAGTTCCCATAAAAGATGTCATATATTGATTCTTACCACGCAGCGCACTTTAATCTCTGGAGGAAAACTACAAAGAAAACTCAGTTCAGGCAAACCTAACCCTTATGTACTTACAGAGATGAGCATACAGTAAACCAGTGTGACTAGATTCATCACTGGAACAGGTCACCTCAGTTTTTAAAAACAAGTGGTGTGAACGCCTCCAAAATTATAATTAAAGAAACATTGACTGGTCTTGCAGATATTGACCAGAGCCTTTCTCCTCCTTAAACTTTCAGTCGATATATTGAGTATACAAATATTTATCTATATCAGTATCATTCATTAAAAGCTACTTACAGCATACTTCTGCAACTAATTAATAGCTGGTTTAAGTAGATATCCTATAATATTATACTAAATAAAGATAATCAGTCATTCTTAGGAGAGTGCAAGTAAGAGAATGTTTTTAAAGATAAGTTTAATTCCAATTAAACAAGATGCATTGTAAGTGTTCCCTTATACATTCATTTGACATCCAAATCTCTGGAGAACTTTTTGTTCTTTTCCTACTTTGCTCAGCATCCATTTTACTTCCCCTCTGGTCATTCATTACAAAGAGAAATTGGGTTGCTGTGCTCAGACACCACTGCTGCAGCACTATCCCGAGCTATCTGTTTCTTCAGGGTCTAGGTTCAATTCCAGTTGTTTATTGACTTCTCTGGCTTTCTCAGAACACCTGCTTATGGCCAATTGCAGGCTGACTGCACTGTCAGCTGGAGGTCTGGGTCTGGAAAGGGCAGCAGAAAGCCTCTCCCTGAGAGTAAGCAGCCCAGCAACACCACAATTACATTAGATTCTACTGTGAATTTCATGAATAGTTAATAACAGGCTAGATTTTCGTTCCCTTGCTGGATGATGAACAGAGCAGCATATAGAAAAAAAAGCCACATGCAAGGAAAAAATATATTTGGCATCTTAGTTATCACAGTGGAGAAAGAAGAAATGAAAACTGCATTTACCTTTCTCTGGGTTGCAAATTTGTATATTGGAAGATTTTCACTCCCTAAAAAATCTCAGTACAAGAGACTATTTTTCACCTAGTAGAAATATCACTACTG
The DNA here is from genome assembly GCF_037042795.1 of Molothrus aeneus. NCBI lineage: Eukaryota > Metazoa > Chordata > Aves > Passeriformes > Icteridae > Molothrus > Molothrus aeneus. The sequence goes on along the minus strand of NC_089649.1, from coordinate 59,031,049 downwards.
AACTAAACCCAATGCAAATGAGGTCAGTATTTCCTTACCGCTTGATAATTTATCCTTAAAAGGCTAGAAAAAATAGTGTTTGCAATGCTTAGGCATGCCTACATTACAGTAAAGGAAATAGAAATTCCATTTTCTTTTGCCACTGCTGATAAGATCCAAGAGAATTAATCTGTGGAGAGACACATGGATATCGCACCTTCCAAAGGCAATCACTTTTACTGAGAAAAGTTGTTATAACAAAAGTTTTCTACTTTCAAAGTGTGAAATCTGCCTTTGTCTGCACACATCTGAAAAGAAAAAAATAAAAACACTGAATTATCAGAGAGATATTACTGATTTAGTATAGCAACATTTGACTTTGGACACTTTGGCACTTCAGAAAAATTTCCGTAATTAATCACACAAGTCCTGCTTCAGTTGCTAAATCAATGTACAATTCATTGTACAGCTTGATCAAAACAAGACACACAGCACTTGTTAGGTCGCACATGCATTTCATTGGCATTGAAGGGCCCTCCCAGGTATTTCACTGAGATGTCAGATAGAACTTCATAGATGCACATTGAAATCAAGTTTTGATCCCAAAGCAAAACGAGAAGTCATACAGAAAACAAGACATTTTCTTGATAGTCATCAGCCTTTCCTGCAGACTTGGAAACAAGTCCTGGAATCTTTTTTTAGAAGTTTGATTCTCTGCTGCAAGGAAATGGTATTAAGGTATTTAGGGCAAAGGAACAAATGGGAATAAAAAACCCCAAGAAAAATTATTCATTTTCTGGAAGGCACCATACATTCTTTCCATTTTGTTGCTATTTTTTTTTTTTTTTACAGTAGAAAACTGTTTTACTGTTTCAGCCTCTGAAGGAGGAGATGCAGTAACTTAGGCTGCTCAGAGGAGTAAGGGGACCTTATCTACCAGGTGTGCTGTGACCATTGGCTTGTGCAACACAAACTGCAAAGCAGTTTTTAATTAAAGTTGTTGCACTCCTGCTGGTAGTATTGTCCCCTGATCTTGTGTTGCCTTTACAGTTTCGCTATTCAAAGAGTGTGAAATGTCATCAATCAAGTCCTAGTCTTTCTTTCACCACTCTGCACATCTTTACTGTAGTAGGAGAAACTAGACAAACTGTGTTGTGAAAAAAAAAGTAGTTGTGGAATTGTGGGGGTTCTTTTTCATGAGCTACTCTATTAAAAAGTGGTATCTTACTGGTATCACCTAAAAGAACTAAAAATAATTGAAAAAGGGATTTGAATAATCTAAACCACACAAATATAAGTCCAGGAACAGCAGTAAAAGAAAGTGAGATTTCTTCAATGACGATATGGACAGTTGAAAGAGAAACATTTAACTATAATTAACTTTTCAATTAAATAAAAGAATAAGCTTTTTATGTTAAAATCATGCAACAAAGTTAAGATTTTCTATTCTTTTAAAGAAATATCACTGTGTATGTTAAAGAGTCATTGGCTTTTCTGTCAATGAGTTTGTTTACCAGTAATAATCTTTATGTTAAGCTGCCTGAAGTCAGGTGAAAACTATTTGAGGACAGAAAGAACATTTATACATTCATACCCATGAAACAAATCAAACTTACATAACAGACTTTGCAAAATAGGATGAAAAAGTAGAGGGACTTTTTACTCATTAACAGAAAATAAACCACTTCTGACATGTAAAAGTGCCATTTCTGTGTCTCTTGCTTAAGATGTGTAAACAACAAAGTGATCTTGAATTTCACACTGTTTCTGGTAGAAATGAAAGCCAAGTGGCCAATTTGAGTCATTTTATGTCTTTCAGATGAATAGCTGTGAGGTACATCCTTTGAGCCAGACAAATGATCTGAGACAGTTCCCAAAACGTATGATTATATATAAGCACCTGCTTGCTTATAATGATTCAGTCAAGAACAATTGTGAGTGCTTTTATGATTTCTGCAAAGCTATTAACCTCAGCAGAATACAAACCAGTCTTTTTCTTAAGTGCCATAGTTCTGAAACCTCTCCAACAACTCTTGTGTATAATATGATGAGCAAGTCTCTGTATATTGGACCACACAATCTAGAAGGACAAAGTTTCAGACTGATGGGCTACAAGGACAGGGGTGAGCAGTGAACCTCTATATGGATGAAACTGTTAGGAAACTGAAATGAGTCTGAATTCAATGACAATCAGATCTGTGAAAGGTCTTTTCTGGTCCTCTGGGCTATCTGCACTAATAAGAGGGCAGTCATATTCTGGCATAAGATCCTTAAATTGCCTCAGGATGCAGATTCCAATGTTCAGATTTCTGCAGCCAAGTAGACAAGGACTGTGCAGCATGAAGCTCAACTTTAATTTCAGACTTAGTCACAAGGGCATAAAATGTAACAAAAGACAATGAGACTATCATTACTTCAAGAAAAATGTCAAGGAAAGCTTCTCACCTTGCATGTTTGTATAAGGCTATGACAAAGAAATAGGGAATGTAAAAATGGTGATCCAAGAGAAAGGAAATGCTGTTACTGTCTATATGGATGATGGACTACTAGGAATGCTAAATGTCAGAATGTAATAGCACAAGCTCCTTTCATTTGTGTCTCTAGTAGAAACCAAAAACAAGAAAAAGAGGAAAGACAACATTGTGTGTGTGAGCATGAATAATGGACTAAGTGAAACAGAGATCATGAACTTATCACAAGATTAGAGTTTCTTAATAGGAGCCACTTATGGAAATGAAGGTGGCTTATGATGGTCCACATTAAAATGTAATGTGGCAAATATTATACAAAATGGATAAAACTATATGTATGCATCTATATATATATATATATATATAATGGACATAAAAGCATAATTATGCATACTGTTTGATGACACATTTGCTACAAAGCCAGTGAGCAGGCAGAAAATGAGATATCATCATGAATATCACTTGTCTATGTGAATGAGAAGAGCTCCCCCCTGACCAGAGCTCCTGAGAATGTGGCAGTGGTGCTATAACCCCTTCCTTATTGAAGAGAAATATAATCCTCAAGGCCATGAGCTTCTGCTCTGTGATCGGTGACCTCCAGATTCATTATGCAACTTTGCAGGGTTTCAAAAGTCCAACACATGAATAGGATATATATTTAGCTATATTTTTCTCATTTGCAAAAATTTATGAATATTAAGGGTACACAGAGCTCTTAATATTCATGGATGTAACAAAATTTTTCTTGTGTTAGGCCTGTGTCATCAATAGCTATGCATGCAGTGAAACTTGAAAAATAATTTTTCCTTTGGCTTAATCAAAAAAGCCCTTGTCTACAGAACAGCATGACCTAAGGAGAGGCAGACTTAGAATGGGAGAACATTACTATCCAACTTGCTACAACGTTGGAGACTCGATAAAGCCAGTCAGTGAAGAGCACGCTGTCCCCCAGCCACAGTGAATGAGGGAAGAGTGACTAGCAGGAAGCACACAGTGTCTTCCCCTGTCATTCCTTTGCCTCTTTGCCTTCATGGAAGTGACTGAGGCTGGAGCCTGCACAGCCACAGACTCTTTTTCCTCCTCCCCTTTTCTTGCTGCTCTTTCCAAACTCGGTATAACAAAGGCTGGTGCTAGAGTCAGCCAGATCAATGACACTTTTCAAAGAGATTGAGTCAAGCATGTAAAATTCCTGCTGTCAGTCTGCACTTTACAGCTTACATAACCTTGATTGACATATGTGAAGTGGTTTGGTGGGCTGTGATCAACTAGGGATTAGGCTGATTTTGAGTTTCAAGCACAAATGAAGGGGTTGGGTAAGAAAAGTAATTTTTTTTCTGCTTGTTTGTGCTTTTTGTGAATGGAAGTACCTGTCTTGTTTGTAAAGACTGTTTGTAGAAAGCTGCATATTTACCATTTCTTCCCTGTTGCATAAGAAGCATGGAAGAAAAGGCTTCACTTGCCTGTGTTTTGCTGCTTTTTGAGTCTGGGGCTTTGCTTGACTACTATATTAACCCAGACATTCAACAAATGAGATCCCTCCAGTCAGCAACAGCTCACACACCAAAACCATGCGAGTCAAGCAATGTCTGCTCCAACTGCAACTTGAATAAATATACAAAATCTAGCTTTAATATTGGTAGGTTTTTTTCTGGTGCAGCAAAAATGTGTTTACACAAAGGTGTATTCAGCTCCCCAAGAGCTGAGGCTTTCTGGAAGGTTTGTTCAGTGTTTCAATGTTGAAATTCACCCCACCATCCCCATTTATTGGTCTGTGTAGTTAGAATAATTCATGCTTGGAGTTGTGCCAGAAAACAGTGCATGTGCTACAGCATTTGCCATGAAAATGTACTCCTGCAGGGTACAAACACTTTCAACCTGAGCTGCTAGCTCATCTGAGGTTTGTATCATAGAATCATAGAATGTAAAGGCTTGAAAGGGACCTTAAAGATTGTCTAGTTCCAATCTCCCCTGCCAAGTGTGGGGACACTTCCCTCTAGACCAGGTTGTTCAAAGCCCCATCCATCCTGGACTTAAACACTGTCAGGGTTGCGGCATCCACAACCTACCTGGGCAACCTGTTTCAGTATGTCCCTACCCTCAGAGTAAAGAGTTTCTTCCTGAGAGTCAACCCAAATTTCCCCTTTTTTAGCTTGTGCCCATTACTCCTTGTCCTGCCACCACAGTTCCTGATGCAGAGTCCCTTTCCAGCTTCCTTGTAGGCCCCCTTCAGATACTGAAAAGTTGTTATGAGGTTTCTGCACAAACTTCTCTAGGCTGACCAGCCCAAACTTTCTCAGCTTGACTTCACAGGGGACATGTTCTCATCATCTTGTCAAATTCCTGGTGCTGCTCTAGACTCCTCCAACACTTCCTTCTTATGTTGGTGGCCCCAGAACTGTACACAGTGCTCCAGGTGGGAGTCTTATAAATGACTGCAGCTCCCAAAGAAAAAATAATCCCCCAGATTCACAGAATCACAGAATCACAGATTCACATAATAATTGAGTTTGTCAGGGACTTCTGGGGATCATCTAGTGCAAACCACCCTGCTAAAGAAGGTTGAACAGGATTACATCCAGGTGGGGTTTGAATAATCCCAGAGAGGGAAGTTGCCCACAATCTCTTTGTGCAGCCTGTTCCAGTGTTTGGTCACCCTGACAGTAAAAAAGTTTTTCCTCATATTCAGTTGGAACCTTCTGTGCACCAGTTTCTGCCCTTTGCCTCTTGTCCTATTTCTTGATACCACAGAGCAGAGCCTGACTCCATCCTCCTGCCACCCTCCCTTCAGACACTGGATAGACCTTGAACACTGAGGTCCCCTCTCAGTTTTCTCTTCTCCAGGTTAAACAGGCCCAGCTCCCTCATCTTCTTCTCATAAGTGAGGTGCTCTGGTCCCATAATCATCTTTTTAGCCCTCTGCTGGACCACTCCACAAGTTCCCCATGTTTTTTGAGCTGGGAACCCCAGAACTGGACACAGCACTCCAGTTGCAGTCTCTCCAGGGCAGAGAGGAGGGGAAAGATAACCTCCCTTTACCTGCTGACCACACTCTTCCCAATGCAATTTCTAATTTGGCACAGCCCAAACCTTTCTGCATTCATGCTTTCCTAGTGTCACATTTTCTACTAGGGACTCAAAAGAGCAGTCATATTTTTCTGTAAAGAATGGTGAAAATATCCCAGAATGGCTCAATTTAACAAGTGCTAAGAATGATTGGGTGTTGTTAGCACCATGCAGAGACTATTTCTTAAACATCATTTGCCAGATGCAAAATGCAAAATGTCTAAAATAATCATAATTTTCATAGGCTAAAAATGCTGTCTCCCACTGAGTAGGAAACACATGTAGGTGCAAAGGCTGGAGAAGTTCACAACACCTGATTTTAGCCCTTTATCTAGATATATATTTATATATATTTGAGTATACAAGCTTTAAATAATCCCAGATTTTATGACCAATATGTTTTTAAGAGAGAAACATAATTTCAGTTTTTCAGTCAAATTAATTTTATATGTACAAGCTGTAACCTTTGTTTCATTTGCTGAATGGGTGGGTCATGACTCATTGACATAATCTCTTCAGTCTACCAGCCTGGGTGTCTTCCCTAATGATATTGCTTGTTTCGTGCATTCACACAGTGACAGCTGAGAAAAATGCTTATTCTTTGAAAGGTCAGTGTACAGCTTAATCTACATCAGAGCAATCAGTTTCTGCAGAGCCTTATTGCTGAAACATAGTTTTTAACCTTTTTACATCTCAGCTTTTCAGTCTTCTTTTCACTTACTGCTCTCCAGACTGACACAACAGCTATTTGACATTAAAGTTTGAATCTTCTCTCCAAAATGCTAAATTTGGTAAGGTCAGGAGTATAACTGCTCTTCCTTATCCTCAAGAGTATTTTAATGAAAGACCAGCATTACACAGCTCAGTGCTAAAAGGATTATAGAAATTGCAGAGCACAGCACTCCCAACCCTGTTTTATGCAGAGAATCAAAGCCAAAAGTGGTTTGTTTTGTTTTTTTTTTCATTACAAATAACATTTGCATCCCATCATTACTGGACAGAAGCCCAAGAGGTCTATCTATCTACCCACCTGCAGTATTGTTTTCCTGCCATTTGCCATCAGGCTCTCGTCAATAAGCAACTCAGGGCAGAACAGAACTTGCTCAGTGCAGAGTACGCAATCAGCACTGAAAGCAATCACATTAACGTTCCTCTGCCTTAAGGCCTTTGAAAAAGTATTGTGCTTTTGAGAGTGTTTCATGCTGAATATGCACACACACACCAGAGGAATACACAGGAAAAGCACACTATTTTGCTGTTGAAAGTTTACTCAAGACAGCTAGAAAAATCATTTGTGTAGGACAGACATAGATGTGCGAACATCTAATAAGACAATCAGTAGAAAGGCAGTGAACCACACAGAACCCTACCACATGACTCACTTGAAATTTATTATGTGAATTAAATAATACAGTTCAAAACCTTTTTACATCACTTTGCTGTTCTCCCTTGGCACAAGAGAATGAATTAGACAGCTGTCACCTTGTCTGTAAATAATGTTCAAAGCTAATTTCTTTGAAGATGTTCCTTTATGTGCATTTCAGTAAGATGAATGTAGATAATTAAATATTAAGATATTTAAATCAAGTTGAATATAGTCAGTAGCTGAAGTAAATTACTACCTTGTACTGAATCTTTATCACATGAATCTGCTTGTTTTATTTTGTTTTGTTTTGTTTTGTCTTACTCTATTCAGAAAGAAATGTCAATGGATTGCAATTAGTACTGGGTAAGATGTTCAGATGACAACCTCTTTTCTGTCAAACTTGAAATATGGTTCCCTGATTTATGTCTTGCTGGACATGGCATAAGGTGAAGAATGTGAGGATCATATTCTCAGGTGAGTTTGTATTCTGTGCTCTGTACCTGGAATAAGTTACTGAGCAAAACTGTACCCTAAAAGCCTGTCTGATGTCAGGGGGAAAAAAAGGAAGCAACACTCTCTGTTCAAAGAGTAATGCCAAGGGAAAGGATGACCCCAAGGCCAGAGAGAAACATCAGAGAAAATTCAGTGAGATTTTTAATGCCCAGAGAGAGGCAATCAGGGCACTGGTGTTTAATATTCCAATTCTGCATCATCAGTGTCAGAGGGAGCTTTGTCATTGGCTTTTCCTGATTCATTAAGACTCGACACACCATGGGTTTGCCTTGGCAGGAGGAAGTGCTGAGGTAGCTGCACCAGACCTGAGCCTGTGCTCCCAGTTCTGACAGACCATTAAGCTATATTTGCTGGATTTATTGCTTAGACTTTCAAATATGTTTGTCCCATGACAAGCAATATGAAGCATTAACAGATTAGGAAATGGTTCAGCATGAACTCAGGAAAGTAAATATGGTTACTTTTTACTCCATGAATTTTATTCTATGCACTTGAGCATTCACTACTTAAGTATTTCAGACACAAATCACTTGCATCCACAGCCCATCAGTGTGACCTGAGTCTAGAGCAGACCCATCTCACTAACTAAAATAAAATTTAATTCTTACTTACTGACATTGACACTAAAATGGAGAGAGGAAGATGAGCATGTGTATGAGCTCTCAATTGAAGAAGTGCTGTACAAAGGTAAGAATGACAGAGCTGTGTCAAAAGCGGCACTGGTTTTTCCCTATTTCCAAGGGAAATAGTTTTGTGTGTTTTGTGTATCATACATTGTTATATCAAATCATCCCACATGCAATCTGGTTTGTTTTGAGTCTCTCCATGGGTCAGCAGTTAGGACATACTTGAAAGACATAAAAATCACAGGACAGAGTCTCTCCTGCATTTGCATACCATTTCTGCTACCTGTAGCCTGTACATCAATGGAGGAAAATTGAAGTGGGTAATGTCAGGGTATAGTGAAAACTAAAATATTGTATGAAAACTAGAATTTTTCTGTATTCCTTAGAAGCTCATTTGCATGCAACCTAAAAATGCAGTACTTCTTCAAGCATATATTTTTCTTGTAAGGAAGATGTAGCCTCATTTTGGAACAACACTGCTACACTACAACACATTGGCAGCCTTTACATTTCAGTAATTAAATTATTTATTGGAGAACTACTCTATAAATTCCCCCCAAACAGGCAGTAAAAAAAGCATATACATGCATGATGCATAGCTGATTTACAGGGGCTGCTCTCCTTTAAGTTATGTAGAAAAATAATGATTCCTTCAAGTTAGATGGCTGGGTTTAGTGACGTGTGCTAAACAGGAATACCTCCTAGAAACAGATACATTGCTGGTTGCCATTGCTCTTTGCAGCATAAAAACTGCCACAAACATACTGAAAGAGGATCCGTTTTCTCTTTTAGCTAGCTGTTCTTGCAAAGTTGTGAGGGGAATAGCAAGCATGTTTGTAATTAATGATAACACACAAGTAACACACAATTTTTCTGTATTATCATTTCACCTACTAAACCCCAGAGTAAAATAGCAAAAGAAACACATATAGTGCTGTTGATGGGATTTTCTCTGCCTGAATTATATCTTAGAGAAAGCAAAAATTTTGAGCATGGATCCTAACAAAAAATAAATGAGATTCCACTTACTGCTGCTGTCTGCTCAGTACGCTTTTCTAATAGGTGTAAGAAAAAATGTGCAGAAACAAAATTCTTCTGGAGAACCATTACTTACAATTATTTTCTAGGAAGATAGGGTTGTAATCTCCTCTCACTGTCCACAGTGGTCTCCAAACCCTCCAAGAGCATAGAAATTTTCAAGTATTCCCATTCTAAAAAGGTCAGGCCAAGGGTGTGATTAGGGCTCCTGCTTACCTGTGTGAGCATATGGGCAAGAGGGGCCCAATAAACAATGTTTTTGTAAAACATCAGACTTGTACACAAAACCTGAAAATTCATCTTGGATGCAGCAAGGAGGTGTTAATATCTTTCAGAGAGAAGGAAAAGAGATTCCTGTTATCATGAAAATTTTAACTGACAAAAATGTTTTTAGGAAGGATACACTCTTTCACATAACCTGCTGGAACTTCTTGAGTATTTTTCAGCAAAACTCCCTGTCATAGCCATGCCTTGCTCACCAAGCCATGCAGAAGCAGGAATGGCTTGATGAGGCTGTTTTAGTCTGTCCCACCACACTGGGCCATGAAATTGGGCTTTGATCCAGATATTGTCCAGCCTTCAGTCTGGTGATGTGGACAGGCTTGTGAGCCCTCATTGCCTTCTGTAGAGCAAAGACTGCATGACAAGACTCAGGAATAATCCCTTGGTATCCAACTCAGAGAACAGATTAGATATTCTTATGAATAAGGATTATCTTACCATTGTCACCTCTCACTTCTCCCGCATTAAGTAACTATAGCTTTCTTTTTTGGTTCTAAAATCTATTAATTTATGACCCTGGAATTTTGATTTTTCAAGACTTTGGAATATTTAGATGAAGGATTTTTCTTCTGACTGGTATTTGTATTTTAAAAAGATGAGAACATGCAGTTTTTCTGTTTGTGTTGCAGTAAGGAGCCCCCATACCTATTGTTTAACTGGGAAAACAGGAGAGCCAGTTCATTACATTCCAATTTATTAACAGCCCCCAGTAGCTCCCAATGGGAACCTGGCATGGGTTTTCACAGGAGCACAATAACACTCTGGTATGTAACATCTTTTAGACACTATAATGGAAAAGACCATGGCAATTTTATGTGGACTTTATGGAAAATAATGACATACAGAAAATGTATGAGTAGCACTGTCAATGAAACTCTGCAATCAGATTATTTTTCTACCAGGTTCTAACTCCTGCTTCATGATGCATAGCATATATCACACCTAGTATTTCCCAGAAGAGCCCATAACAGTGAGAACTATTGATTAAATGTTAACCCCTTGACTCAGAAAGTTGAAATTTCACAAAGTACATCCCATTACCAGCAATGGTAATATGTTGAGAAAGATCAACAATTCCAAACAGTTGCTGTAATATGCATTTTTATCTGTAGATTTGAATTCATATTTAAATAGTTCAAACTTATTTTTGCTGCATATAGTTATGAAACAAATATACTTTGAAATATAGCATTGGATGTTAGTATTATATGCACACACATATATTTATACAGTAGTGACAAAATATTGTTTGTAAATTAGCAGATAGAAATATAAACATCAATCTGCACATGAATTCCAACATACTGTTATGCTAAAATGTGTATGTGTGTTTTCAACTACTCACACATTTGCATTAGCATTCTATAATAACTGGTTATTTCCATATATAATTATGGGAATTGCATAAATTCCCTAAGTATATATATGTGGATATAATGTGTTCTTTTTTTGCCTTAAAGCAAGTTACTTTATTCTGAATTTCCTCACTGGTTTTCTTTCTGAAATTCAACTTCTCCCTGGCATTTTTTTTTCCTAAAACCATGACACCTTATCTGTAAAACAAGCTCACATGTTTTTATTTTTCTAATGAAATATTTATGAGACATAGGATTTTCTTTATCTGAAGAAAATATATATTTTAAGTCAGAAAACATTCAGCTCCTACCAATATAATTGGAAAATTTAGAAATAGGCAACTCTCAAAATATTAATTCAGATGAAATCTCAGGGGTTCACACAGCAGAGCAAAACCTCAAGGCAAAAACCACTGTGATTCTCTGTAAAGCTTTCTCTGGGTGGATACTTTTGATTTCATGATGCAGCAATGACTTTATTTACAGTGCCTTATACTAATAATGCTGCTAGCCAGATGAATTCAAAAAAAGCCCCCTAAATTGTAGGAATTATAGAACTCAATCAAAATATTGTTTCTTTGTCCACTTAGTTTGGTTATTTTTTCTTTATTTCATAAGAAACTAATATTGCTCCCTATTAGCTTAGCAATTAGTTTCATTAATGCTCTACACATCAGCACTCAAAGATGCTTAAATGTCTGTTTTCACTGGAGGTTACCCCTTGAATGTATCATGGGATAAATGTGTCTACATTTCCCAGTGTCACTGAATCAAGACACAGCACAATGAGTCAGTGTGTAATACACTGCTGAATCCTCTCCAGAAATATTTGTAGGACATCCTAAAATCATTTTCAGCAACACAGTGTTGCAGTCAGGGGCTCTATGCATCAAACCCATGTTTATGCAGTAACTCATAAAGTTATTCCTTTGGAAAGTCCTAAGCAAGGGGTAGTCCATGGCAACAATATGATGGCTTTCATTTATCAGGAGCAGTGTAAAATCCAAGCACTGTGTAAAATAAAGAGGAATGTATGAGAAGTCCTGCAGAGTTTTACCTTTCATTACATGGGAGTTCCACTGTAATGGAGTTTATGGACTTGTGATTTTATAGAGTGTGCCTATGAGTTCTTATTTTTTAGCTATATCTATTCAATCAATTGCTTTAATTTACTCTCTGTGCAGGCTGCAAGTTATTGTTTATAAGTTTTCAGTCCTTGCAAGCATTACAGGGAAATATTTGTCATAGGGAATAGCTATGTCTGGCAGCACTTTTTGGGCTCTTGTGCCCATCTCTATCTGTGTGCCCCCTCAGTCAGCACTTCTTGGGGATGAGGGTTTTTTGTGACACTATGCAAAAAAGAAGGGAATAGTGGTCAGAGGCTGTTTTACATTTTTACAAGTCTGGATATATTGTTCATAAGCATACTGTAAATATTGAACATTACAAAGGTCCAGTTTAATCAATGTACAAAATTGCAATGAATGGCAAATCTATAGGCAAGAAAATAATTTTATGCCACTGCACAAATATAACCTGAAGTTTTGTCAAAAAATGGTATCACAACAACGAGCTTACATTTCCTACTGTATTCCTTTAAAACCAAAGCTAGCTGTACAGCATTGCACAAGCAGGGAAACCAGGCACACTATGCCTCAGTTCCTTTTCTTCCTCTTGTCCTCTGTGTTGGAAAATCAGTCACCTCTTTTGTTCCTTGTGCATATGGAAAGGTCAAAGGCAAGGCATGAGAAGAAGGTTGCTGGGTGCATTTCTCAGTATGGACACATTTTCCTGGTCTGAGCCTATTAGATCTCCACTGCTCATATGTGTAACCATCAGAATAAAACAGGTGCCCTGGATCTCCCTCTCCTGGCTTTAGACTGCCCAGAAAATGGCTACCTGCAGCTCTCTCCTTCCATTTAATATGTAAGGATTAAATTATCAAGAAGTGGGAAGATGGGGGGTTAAGATTCCTCCCAGCCACCAGAAAAACTGCTTTTTCCATTTCCCTGGGAAATGTCAAGGCATGTCTAGAAAAGTCCTTGGAAAGTTCTCTGGCCATCAGACTGTGATTCAGCTGTGATGTTTGGTTCTCCATCTGAGGCTGTGACCCCTGAGATAGGCATAGTAAAGTGATAGAGCTGTAAAAAAAAGTAAAATGCAGGAAGGAGCCCAGCACTCTTTGCTATCATGCTGCAGAGAGAGAAAATACAAATGTGTTCCAGAAAGGAACAGCCTAATTCATGAGCTTTAGGTCTATCAGGAGACAAACAACTTCACCTTGCTCAGAAAGTCTTCAGATCAGGGAGAAGATGTATGGTATGCATCTTAGGATAGATGGGCTCAAGGGTGTTTCCATATTTATATTCTTTATCATTCTTTTCCCTGGACTTTGATTCAGAACAAGGTGCTGGGTTATGCAGAGTCCAGGTTTGAACCACAAGAGCTGCTCTAATGGCCCTTCTTCTGCAGGGGAAGTGGCTCCAGTTCCCAGCTTTTTAAATGTGTTTTTATATTAAATAGTTATTGACAGGAGGGAGGGGGGGATATCAAACAGCATAAATAATAAATAATCCCACAATCAAGACCAACTTCTAGTAAAGCTGGAAATAGGTACAAGAAAAACAGCTATGATCAAGGGGAGTCAGTTCATTCTCAGCACTATAGGAAATCTTAGTGGTCTGGGTGTCCTTTGAAATATGCCAATACATGCCATTTTGGCTGGCTGCAGCTCTGGTCACAGGGAACAGAGGACAGCATTCATTTCACATAGGCTGCTAAACAGCTGACAGATGGTAATGACTTCATGTCACAGGTGACCCAAAGGTGAAGGGGTCCATATCTCATTACGCAGCCCCTTCGCTGTCCAGTAATCCCAAGCACTTTTTGTCAGGCTCACACTTTTATGTGTGGAAAGAAAGCATTCAATCATGTGCACTATTTCTCTTCCTGTGCCAGATCCTTCCTTCAGGATGGGAAGCCCCTCAGGCTCTTTGGGACTGAGATACCATGTTTGGAAGGTTATTTTCATCAGCTTGTAAAGCTTGGAGCAAACATCACTACTCCCAATCACACAGAGCTCTAATTGAAACCATTCCCAGTAGCTCTGTATCTACATATACACATCCTGATTATGACAAAGCTCATGAATAATCACTGGTGTGAACTTGTTCCTCATTGTCACAAGTTCAGGAAAGCAGTGGGGATCCAATGGCATCGCCCGATCCCTCTGCAGGGCAAAGATGACAAAGTTCCTATTTTCTAAAAATAATTACATAGCCCAGTGTGAATTTGTGCAGCAAAGGACACCAGGATGACTCACAAGCACAGAGATTATGAAAATGTATTCATGCTGCAGCATTAGGATTAGGACAGAGTGAAGTTGTAAATATTCAGCTTCACTTCAGGTTTCACCTCAGCTCTTCAAATTTCTGGCTAGCCCCATTTTCAGAATTAACTCAGCATTGTTGTTTCCTTAAGCACAGAAAAATACTCCTTTCTAAAAGCTTTTAAATGTGATGCAGCAAATTCTTCTGCTTTAGGTTCTGTGCTCTCCCTTCCTTGTTAACATATGTGGTTTCCAAAGGAGGAGAATATGTCAGGCAATTTCTCTTTTCTGACCCTATGAATCTAAAATGAGATGGTTTCATTGTCTTTCTTTATCCACACTGTAATTGCAGTTCCTGGTCTATTTCTAGAATGCACCTCTCTGGGGATCCACACACAATCACAGTATATTAGAATATTTCAATGCTTTTCTTTTCTTCATGGCTCTTGTAATGCTTCCTTTCATATTCCTGATCCTCCCTGGCACATACAGGAGTACCTCCATTGAAGTCAATGAAATGTCATTTATTTTTCACCCACTGAGGATTTGATCCAAGACCTTTAGCTTTATCTGTGTTGTACCACAGCTGAACAGTTTACTCTATTTTTTGCTCTCTTGAAGAGCAAATACACATACAGTTCTATATGTAAACTTCCTATCAAACAGGCATGTAAAACTTCTGACTGTTATTATACAACATAAAGGGAGTATAAATGATGCCAAGAAGATTATTTTCAGTATCCTTAATTGACAAAACTAGTAAATGGTATAGAGTGAAATTTTGTCTCAGAATAGGATGGAGATCAATAACATTCGTGGTACTTTACAAGAAAATTGAGGTTTGTTCTATTGGTTAGCTCAATCTTCCATAAAAACACTTTTAAAAACATCAGCAGGTAGCATTTAGATTAAAATCTGGTCAAATTTGGTCTGTGTGTTTTAAGAGAAATTTGGATTTTTTTTCTGTTATCAGTAGAAATGGATGCTTTGGAGACATTGCTATAACAATAAGCTTCTTACCTTGAAAATGACATTTAGGAAAAATGTTTATTTCAGTTGCAAGATAAACATCTTTTTCAAAATACAGATATTTTTGCCTGCTCATTAAATAGTTATGGTTTTGTATTATTTTTTTTCTTCTTAGTAGTGGGTCTGTACAAATGGCATATACTGTAATGCATAAAATTGATGTGCTATAGGAAAAAAGCATATGTTCATAGATATACACATTTATATATATATGTTCAGAATTTTACTCTGGTCTCTTTCAATGATAGTAATTCTAAACCAAAATGCTTTCAATCACAATTCTTTTCTTTGACAGTTTTGATTTAAATGGCTACACAATTCAGTATCCTAGTGCTTCTGTATACTATTTTCCAAGAAACTGTTTCACCAAAAATTTTAGACCAAGTGTGTTCAAGCTGCAGAAGAGGTAGCTGATAAATGTGACTGGAATAATATAAAAAAAAAAAAAAAGTTTTGTTCCATGAAGACAGCCAGGCAGTGGGGCTGTCCAGAGAGGGTGTGAAATCCCCACATCTGCAGACTATGAAGATTTGACTGATCTCACTAAGATTTTGGGCAGGAGTTTGCACTGCAGACCTCCTGTGCTCCCTTCCATCTGAGGCTGTCCTACTATCCTCTAGGAAATGTGAATTATGTTGTAGAGCTACCAATGCTTCAATGCTTTAAAATTTAACCAAGGAGTTAACGTGGTACAGATGAAACTTTTTTAAAATTTTGGTCACACATGGAATGTTGTTTCATAACTAGAGTCACCAGTTGGAACTGCTTTAATGGGATGGATATGTTAATGACACTCTTCTGAGAAAAGTATAAACTCAAAGCAGTCACTGCAAAGTCTTCTGGAAGCTAACTACAACCTCCAATGCAGAAAGTTCAGTAGACTCATGAAGTATCATGAAGAGTGTGTTACTATGATCTCTAACTTTTTTATTTTTTTTTAGGGTCAGAAAGAAAGCAAGAATCTAGATATCCCATTAGGGGAGAAAGAACAGACATGCTCAGGAGTTCCTGGCCTGGTACAGCCCTCATTAAATCATGTGATTCATAGCTATAGATCAATCTCTAGTAACATAGCCTTCCAAAGTGAGGCTCACTACTAGGATTTTAATATTAAATGTGAACCATCATAAAGAAATAACAAATATTTATTGTTTTCAGCTTCAAAAATACCTGGCTGTTTTGTGCTCTGTCTTATCTAATATTTATAAAAACGTCACATGAACACCTAGAAATTATTTAATATGATCCTATCAACTGTCCACGATGCTTCAGTTTAATAGACATGGCAGCTTTATAATTTTTACAAAAGTTTATGTGCAAAAAAAAAAAAAACCAAACAAAACAATAACCATTGAAGTTTGTGTAACAGTTTTGTGTTATACCCACAACCATGGTTCTATTATGCTCTGTGCTTTAAACACACACACACACACACACACACACACACACACAAATTCTTTGTGCCTCAAGGATTTGCAGCTTAGGGACTTCAGAGGAGATCATCACAGTGATCTGGGTACCTACCAATGCATGGACTGCCCAAAGGAAATTTCAACAGGGAAGAGAGTCACTTCTGACTTCAGCCCTCTAAACATTCTTGCCTAAACTAGTTTTCTATCCTACTCTCCTTCCACTAGCAGGAGATATAAAGGCACCTCTCAGGGCAGACTCACTGCATCCTTAAACAAGTAGCATGAATCACTTTCTGCAGCACCCATCATGTGCAGAGGTATTTAAATTCTGAAGCCAGATGCAGAGACATTTCTCCTGATTTGGAAGGAAGGCATCTAAAATTAAAATGAATTTTTGATTCAAAATCTCCCATCTTTCTTTTAAATATAATACAAACAAATAGTAATAGTAAATTCTGAAATGACGGCAGAAATAACTCCCCTTTTGTATACTTTCCCATTTTTCTTTATTCTTTTGTGAAAATTTTTAATAGCAGAAGTGAAATCTATGATTTTTTACATTAAAGTCTATTTCATTTTTTCTGCCTAACTTTTGGAACTCTCTACAGTTTTAAATCTTCCAGAAGTATAACATTTTGAAATGTATTATTGAATTTTATTACAGTGCTCACAAGTATACCTGGAGCATAACAATTTGCAAAAAGAAGAGAATGAGGGAAGATAGAGAAAAATGAGGGAAGACAGAGAAAGAAGTGGAAGGGAAAGGTGCAGATTATTCCCACAGACAAAAATGAAGAAATGCTACTCATTCCATTTTGATACATTAAGAAAGAAGAAGAGAATAAAAGTTAAAAAACAAAAAAATGTTTAGCTTCATGCCTTATCATTTCATCTGAAACCCTGAATAAACTTTACTTATTCATGTATGTATCTCCAGTTTACAACCGGAACTGATTCATCAACTTTTCTCTTTAATATTTTAAAAAATAACAAACATGAGATACTTCATAGAAGAATCTCATAAGATAGAGCATAAGAATTTCCACATAAGAATTTCCAAAGCCACTAAACAATTTTCCCACCCAAAGGCCAGGCAGTTCAGAGATTCACTGGCCCAACACGTGCCACGGGCAGGCTGCCAGCAGACCTTGGTGCAAAACTAATCACCCAGAAAAGTCCAGGAGAGCAGACTGGGCTCATGCAGCTATTGATCTACAGCCAGCAGCTCTTGTGTTTGACAAGGTTCTCTGCAGCTAAATAAACCCCAATCAGAGCATATAAGTAGATGTTTAGATTAAGGCATTGGCCCCAGCATTAAAAAGGATGTGTTAAGGTTAAATTCAAGTCATCACCACCATGTGCTGTTTTAGCAAGTTCTGTGTAATTCCCTTAATTATCGGGTGCTGAGCAGATAAGGTGGTGTTCAAAGCCACAACCTATGGTTAAAAATTGAAAGGATAAATCTTTGAGAAAAGAGATGAGCATAATTGTTTATAATGTATAATGGGCTTTCTAAAATGAATATAAGAAATGTTGAAGGGAATAAACCAGGGAAATGACAGTGTGGGGAACAATATATCATCTGAAGCACTACAAGGTCCTCTGTGATTTGAAGGGATTGTGAATGAGGTGTCCCTGGTATGTTTTGTCTTTTTTAGTTTTAAATCTGTGCTCACTCCCACTGTTAAACAAAGGCAAATGCTGATATTTGCAGTGCAGGTTTTCCTCACAGAATGTAAAGGGCAAGTGAGGTAAACCACTACTGGGACACAAATTATTTGTTGAAAATGTCTCAGCTGCAGCATTTGTTTTAAGTGTGTGTCTTACTCCTTTCACCTCAGTGCAGACTGAATGTTCATCAATGTACTGCTTATTGACCTTGTGCTCATATACTGAACCAGAGCACTGTATTATCACAGAACTTTGTCTTGCCTTTACTGTGATTATAACACACTTTGCAAATTCCATGTCTCTAAGAGGTTATAATGCTTTAAGGCATTGCAATGATCAGGGAAATCATATAAACAAAACACTCAGGAGTTGTGGAATTGAGAACATTCACAAAGAACTGAGCTTAAAAATACATTTTGGACATCACAAGAAAATTCTTTGCATCATGTTGTGTCTTTCTCTGACTAAAGGTAATAAAAATTCAGAGCTGTTTATGTAAAGCACATTTCTAATACCACAGTCCACTGAGCTCCATAACACCATCTTGATTTGATTTCTCAAGTTCCACATTTAGTAATCACCCACTTGGGTCTGGTGGGTAACAGAAATATTGTTTGTGGGTGAGAAAGACTGCAAACAGCTCCTGTCCTTGGGAAACCATTCACTGCATTCTTATTCCTCATACACTCTCCTCTGTCATATTCAAGAAGCTGCTCAGAGGTACAATATCTTCAATTGTAGCTCCAATTCCAGGGGTAAAAAGCTTTCCTTTTTCAAACAGAAAATGCACTATACCTATGTAGTACTGAGTAACTTCCAAAAAATATTTTGCTGAGCAGTTCTGGGTCATGAGTGCACAGCCACATCCTTAGTATTGGACAAAGACATAAGCGATGCTTAAAGAATTGGGAAAATTTGCTACAGGGACAGTTGCCCGTTAGGTTTAAGTATAACAGTGATTGGTACAGAGAAATAAATCAGACAATGGTTTCACAAGAGATTTTGTCTCTATTTGTGTGGCACCACTGCAAAGAGGTATTTAAAAATATTTTACCTAGCAGACTGCCTCCTGCCATGGAATAAAATCGTTCAGTCAAGATGTAACATCTATGGAAACCTTGGCTTTTTTTACCTTTCTCATTTTTTCCTCAATCCAGATACCCCATTGACATGTTGCTAAGCCTTTATTTCCCTTGATCTGGGGTGAAAGGAAATCAGACCTAGAAGGAGGAAGATATTGCTCAAGAATACCAGGAGACAGCATGGCAGAAGGAAGAAAGATGAATAGTAGCAAATTGAGTAGATAAATTGCAAGTCAAACATAGCTGATGAATCATGGTGTAAAATATTTGTAACTTGATACCTGTGAGAAAAGAGAGGTATTCCTCATTACCTCATCTCTCTAGCACGGTGTTAAGATGCTGTCTTTGCAGTAGGCTGAATATTTTTGGGCTTTTAAGAGCTGGATTGTATGTTCTTTATGAAAAAGATGTATGAATAAGATGTAATTGACCTACACCTTCTTTTGAAAATGTGTTTTTCTTTCTGTTGTGTGGTCTCTGCTGCTCCTTCCCAATCAGACAAAGCTCTTCTATGACTGGTTAGCTTTCAGTGGTTAGAGGTT
Source organism: Molothrus aeneus (assembly GCF_037042795.1). Lineage (NCBI taxonomy): Eukaryota > Metazoa > Chordata > Aves > Passeriformes > Icteridae > Molothrus > Molothrus aeneus. Next base: position 59,011,292 of record NC_089649.1, on the reverse strand, counting down.
TGGATAAGCCATGCCCTCTGCATACTGGCATATCAGAGAGAGGGGAATGCTAAAGCCCCAGAAAGTGTCTTGACTTTGCTTTTCCAGCAATTCCTGCTATTAAATTTAGATGTCTTGAGAAACTCCAAGGACTGAAGGTACTTATACAAATGGGAAAAAAGTCCCCAAAATACACCTTTTATTTTCATTGTACAAAATGAGACATCAGTATAGAAAATCAAATGGTGTAAATTGGTTTCAAAAAGACATCCCCTGATGGGGGCACAGCCACTGCTTCCCATCCAGTAGATCCATGGGTTTATCCAGAATCCTGGACAGAATCCTCAGAACACACATGCATGCGTTTTGTTAAAAAAAAAAAATCAGAACTGAGTGATTTGCACTTCTAATATTACTAAAAACTCCTTTCAGAGAGCTACTTAGAGGCAAGGTCAGATAAGCCTAAAGCAAGCAGCTGTAGAAATCCTGAGGCCATCCCTTATACAACAAGTTCTGTTAAAATACAGATTATATCAGAGAAGAGATGTAGTTTTGTACTTTAAAACCTCTTATTGTGCAAAAGGCATTAGGATTATATCAGTGTAGCTGAGGATTTTATGGCAATTTAGATGATGGCAGATTATTAATGTAGAAGTACCTGTTTTATCAAGAATATCACTTTACTTTTTTGTCTGATTTTCACCATGTGCCATATGTACAGCAGTTGCTCAAAGGTTGTGAAGGCATTATCTCTTGCCTCACTTATCATTTCTGAGAAAAGATGAGAAGGAGGAGAAAGGAGGGACAGAAGACAATGATCAGAAATAGAAAAGTTTCAAAGTAGATAAAATAAGAATGTCTGTAATAGTTTCCCTTTAATGAAAGGCATCATTAATCAGCTGTAATGGTGACTAAGAGTGTTGGTAAAACAGTAAATAAGCTGAAGAAAGCAGTCTCCAAGAATAAATGTGTACTGCATTGCAGCAGACATGCTTCTCATTAGTTTAACTCAAATGTCACTAGTTAATGGGGGAAGCGATTTAGCAACGTCCTGGGTGGTAACACTGTGGTTTCTTCATCAGCCTCTCTCCAGGCACCTGACTTGTCTACCTGCAACCAACAGCAGGCAGGCATTGGTGAGTACTTTGCAGACTGTAACCTAAACTCAATCAAACAATAAAAAAAGGCTCAAACTCCCCCCAAAAAACCCAAGCCACCAACCAAACAACAAATTACCAAAAACCCTCAAACACAAAAAAAGGCCCATATAAAAAAGGAGTAGGGCATTATATGGAGCTCTGTTCCTGCCTCTGCATAAACAATTACCTTGCTTGAAGCCTGCCAGAAGGATTTAGACTGCAGCACAGCCAGGGAGCAGCTGGGAGACAAGAGGATCAATAGCACCAGCAGCACTGGTGCAGTGCCTGCAGGAGGCACAGCACCCATGCCTGGCACCAGACAGGAGCAATGCACACCACAGTCACTCCCTGCCTGTGGCAACCTGTCCCTCCCCACCCCCAGAACCTGTCCACCTGGCTGGCTTGGGTCCTCTTGCCAAGGGAAGACTCTTGAGCAGAGGAACTGGCTTAGCTTTTCAGTGGTTCCTTTGGGAGTTCCTGCAATTATCTCCCACTCCCCTTCAGGGTGTCGTACACACAGTGATAGAAAAAGTGCTGTATCATCCTCTTGTGTCGTTTGCAGAGACAGACCACAGAGCTGGTACTTACCTGTCCTGTGGCTCCTGTGTGGGCCAGTGGAGTGGGCTGGAGCTGAAGCAGAGACTCAACAAGGGAGCAGAGTCAACATCTGGAAAAGTCCCTAAACCTAGACCAGAAACTAGAAAGATTTTAAAACTGTACCAAGTTTGCTGCTGCCCAAGTCAAGAAACAGGACCAAGGGGAGCCATCCTACAGGTGTTTTACATCTGTCTTCCATATCTGCAACATCAAAAAAGCTCACATTAATTGTTAAGAAAATTATCTTTTAAACATTAATGAGAGGAGTAAATGGAGACATTTTGCATTTATTTGAATAATAAAAAAGGGATATTTTAATCCAAGTGAATCTAGCAGTCTGAAAACTGTAAGGTAGTGCAGGAATAGGAAACCCCTAATATCAAATATTCAGCTATAAAATAAAGACTTTGTTTCAATAAGTAATGAGTATTACATTTTAATATACAGATAGAGTTGAAAGGCAACTGATGTAAATGGAGTTGTTTTGAAAAGTAAACTTAAAACTGTTTGGATAGAGGTAATAGGGTGGTAGGCATTTTTCACCCAAACACATGTGCTTTTTGAAAGGCACAAATACCTTCTAGGGCAGCAGGTTAAACCACCCCTGCCCACCCCCTACACCCCTCCCATCACCCCCCCATCCCCCCAAATTGGCAAGTGCTGATAAATTAAGTTTTGACTGGTTTTGCTCCACTATTAAACTTTCTCAGAATTTTTTCACTTATAGGAGAAGAACCCTACTAAGGAGGATTAAGACCTCAGATTTTGGTAATTCCTCCCTGCTTTGCTTTTTGCTACTGGAACTTCAGTGAATTGACATCAACTCCTCTGAAATCACTACTTTGTGGATGTAAAGGAAGCAGGAAAAGGCTTCAACACAGTAATTGACAGGCATCAGCTAGAACCTTTTACTGCCTTCCTTTGACCACAGAATTTGCTTTTAGCAATACTGAAGCTGAAGGACAAAAAGTGTATTCAGATCAAAACTTGGCATTAATGAATAAAGGAAAGAAGAAAAAGCACAAGCACACCCAGATACTCTCCCTAATGTATCCTCTCAGCTGTCAGAAATCTTAGCATCCTAAGCCAGTTATTGTATTTTCCTGTGTTTAACATCCTGTAAGGAACTTTTCATTTCCCATTAATTCCATGAATTGCCTTTTGCAGCCACTTATACTTTTAACATCCACAACATCCTGCGGTAAAAAGGCAAAAACTTCCCCAGACAGGCTCAAATTATGGACACATTAGAAGGCAACTAGTGAAACTCTGAGTAACCATAAACAATTTTTCCCTGTTTGCTTTTTTTCTGTCCTTTGCACCATTTTTTAGTTTCCTTCATTAACTCCTTTTCCAAGTTTAGACATGCCAATCCAATTTATCTTTGCAAGAAGGCAGGCATCCTTATTAGAAGGGCTTGAGTCTCTTACACAATAGTTGCTATTTTTCTATTTCCCTAGAGATGTCTAGGGAAAATGGGATTATCCAGTTGTTTTATTTTTGCTCTGTGAGTTATTTCACTTAAATATTTCCTTTATTCCCTTCATATCTCTGATTTTTTTGGTTTTTTGATTTTTGTTTTTTTTTCCCTGTAAGGAAAATGAAAGGCTGAGAGCTTTGGGGTGGTTCAGCCTGGAGAAGAGAAGGCTGTGGGGAAACCTTAAAGCACATTCCAGTACCTAAAGGGAGCCTACAAGGGAGATGGAGAAAGACTTTTACAAGAGCATGTAGTGACAGGACAAGGGGGAATAGCTTCAAACTGAAAGAAGGCAGATTTATATGGGGTATTAGGAAGAAATTCTTTACTGTGAGGCACTGGAACAAGTTTCCTTGAGAAGTTATGGGTGCTTATCCCTGGAAATGTTTAAGTCGAAGCTGGACAGGGGTTTGAGCAATTTGATCTAGTGGAAGGTGTCCCTGTCCATGACAGGGTTGGAACTAGATGAACTTTGTCTCTTCCAATCCAAACCATTCCAGGTTTCTATGGTTCTGTGAAAGTGAGAAGAGCAAATTTTTATCCCAGACCTCTCAGCTGCCTGCCCCACCTCTGGGTGCCTGTGCTTCAGAAGGGACTCCATTGATGCAGTGAGAAGATGCAAGCCTCAAACAGCCCACAATGCTGCAACATTTCTGTTCAGGGCTTTATATTAAAAATCTTCAGCAGATTATCAAATTACTCAGCTACTTTTTAAAAACACTTTTAGATAAGAGCCAAAGAAGAGGCAGTTCTAGCTGCTTTTACAGATATTTCTAATTACTCACTAAGTTTTCCTATGAGAACAAGCTCTGCTAGAACAGTGAAGTGGCTGAAATTCAGTCATTCCACGTGCCAAAGGAAAAATGTACCCTTTCACCTCCAACACTAGGGAACAGTTGGTTTTCACAAAAAGTCGTGTCCTGCTGATTTAGTTTACTAACTGTGGAACTAAAAATATTCCTTTTGGCCTGTCAGAACAGCTGATCTTGTAATTCACTTCAAAATCCAAGTGACTTGCACAAAAAATGCCTGTACACTGAATAAGTGAAGAAAATATCTGACTGAACTGCAGCTGGAGGATACAGTTTGCTCCCACTGTCTTTTCCTGCACATTTGAAAAGAGAAGTCTGCTGATATTTACAATTGAACATATTTTTGCTATGTGCTAATGCTAAATGCATGTAGCAAATGAGAGCTTCTGCCTGCACACAGGAGAGTTGTCAGCCTGTTGGTATTTGCACTCAAAAGCTGAGGCAAACTGCTTGCACCCAGATATCTGCCTTTATCTGGATGCATATTTTCTCTTAGGTACCCTGGATTAAAGCCTTGGGAAACCTTTAACAACATGTCAAATAGGAGGAGTTATTACCTACTTTGAAAAGACTGCTTGAGCCTTTTTAACTCTTTTGTAACTTTGCCAGTGAGAACTGGTAGTGAGCCCAAAATGTAACTCCAACTGCAAATCTTTACTAAGCAGCACAGATCTAAAGCCTGACCAACTGAGTTGGTAAGCACTCCAACAGGGTCAGGAGCAAGGGAGTTGCTAAAAGTATCATCTAAATCATCAGAAATGGTACTATTTCCATGCCATTTCCATGCTAGGTCTTTCCATTTTCTTCAGCTGTGCTATACACTGGACCAGCAGGCTGCTTTGAGAGCCATTAAGAAAGAGAGGAGTTAAAACTACAAAGCCCAGAGTCTGAAACCCAAATTGCTGCAATAACAACTGTTGACAAACACAATAGGGAAATATCCCAGAAACCAGTAACCAACAGCATGCAATCAAAAAATGTATGGATTTTGCTGTCAGAAACTAAGACATAGACATCCTCCCTATGATTAATGCATCTTTGCATTTCAGTCAGGAGATCCTCCTTTTTCTGTCCATTTTCGGGCTTTTCTAGTGCAGTCAGCAGCACACCAGAACCTGTCAGGAAAGATCAGCCTGAACTGCAAAGCACTCAGCTCTATAGCATTCATCTCCATTTAGTTCTTCTAATAAAACAGTATTGGTTTTTGTTTAATTTGGTAGAATTCAAATCTAGCATTGTTGTCTGCCAGAGATAGATCCCAAAGCATAACATTTCCATTTAAATACTTTAAATGCTACATACAGATTTATCTAGATGCTTGCCTGCTTTTTTCTTTCTTTTTTTTCTTTCTTTTTTTTCTGTTTAGAAAGAGAGAAATGCTTAGCTCTATCAGTTTGTGGTGCAGAGAGGAAGAGGCATAGTGCCAAAATATTTCAAATCAGATCACCATCACGAGCTCTGCTATCACAGAAGGGAAAAAAATATTAATGCTGTCTGCAGGTGGGCAAAATTCAATGCTGCCAAGAAAAATGCAAGCAAAACTGCCTTTACCTCTAAGAAAAGTGTCTCCAGCTGCTGCATTATGGTACCAAACAAGTTCCACATGTCAGATGAGGAATGCAGTGTGGTGCTGAAAAAAAAATGGCAGGCACCATCTGTATTCTTATAAATTCAGCAGTTGCCTAGAGAGTTGCTGCCATTGAAGGAAGATTGCTTCTCTTCTATTAATAAGGAAACTCAACAAGACTGAAAAGGGCTTGAAGGAGCTGTCATTAGAGAAGTCTACATTCCACAGCATCTCCCAGCAAAGAGAATGCAGCACTAAAACTCACTATCCTGTGGCTGCCAAAATTTTCCAGTCAATAGAACTAGTTCTTGAAGAGAAAAGGCAGTAGAAAATCTACATATTTTTAAAGCAATGTTAGGTACTGTTTGGCTTCACTTCTTATCAGAGAGGGTCCACAGGTAAATAAGGGGATCAAATGTATACTGGACAACCCTGTATGCAGCAGCCTTGAAATCTGTTCTGTGAAATCAGGAAAGTCTTGTTCTGCTGCTGTGCTGTCAGCACATGTAAGACCTTCCAAGGCAAGGACCACCCATCTGTGTCCATGTTCCTCCAGCTGATAGGAAGTGGCAGGAAATGAAAGGAAAAGTAAAAGGGTTGGTGAAGAAATCTGCAGCAACCGCAGGACCCAGCACTGTGCATTGTAGATATGGATTTGCTTGTGGATGTGAGGGAAGAGAAGGGGCTGATGTCCTGTTCAGTGGATTCTGTGGCTTCCATCTGCCAGGGCTGCCTGCCTGGGTGCCACTGCCTTTCCCCACACAGTGTACCATGAAAGAGAGTGAACTGCTGCAGAGTGGCATGGAGGTGACTGTGCCAAGCAGCTCATTAGCACAATGCTGGTGCATTGCTCATTGTTAAGATGCCAATTCCCATTTTCAGCCTGGAGGGTATGCAAAGGGCAGGTAAACAGTTAATGAGCACAGTTCTTTGAATTAAACAGCTGAATCTGTGCTGAACTTTTAAATCTTTTATAGCTGTGATATTTCAGAGTCCTAAAAATGAATCAGAACATCTGACAGGTATGCCATGAAGTTCCACATACACACTGTGCCAAGATTTAGCACTGAGAATTTACCTCTGATATGCTGACAAAGGAAAAATGTTTTATGCAGAGGTTTGTGGGCTGTTTTGCACCTAAAAAATGGCAAAATTGAGCTTTTTACTGTTGCTTTTCTCACATAGAAAAATTCCATTGAAATACATGCAGTGGTTTCCCAATATCACCACAAGCAAAAGGTTACTTCATCAATAAAATAATGTTGGTGCTCAAAGGCTTAATATATACATTACTGACAAGGTAGTGCTCAAGGTCAATATTGAAATACAGTCAGCAGTGTCCCAAATGTTAAACTAATCTCTATTCTTACATTGCCCAGTTCATCTCAAAGCCTTTCCCTCTTTGAACACACAGGCAGCAGTTAATCAGTCTGTGATAGCTACAATTGAAATGCAGGCCCTTTGCTGCACCTGTTTACTATCCTGCAGTAAAACTCCTTTTGTTGAAAGGAGTTTTCAACAAAAAAAAAAAAAAAAAAAACCAAACAAAAAAAAACAACAAAAAAAAAAAAACCAGAAAAAGAAGTAGCAAATTTTCCAAGGAAACCCTTTTCCAGAGCCAAGGAAAAGCGGGAACCACAGAATCAGAGAATGTTCTGAGTTGAAAGGAACACATTTGGATCATGGAGTCCAAATCCTGGTGCTGCACAGGACACCCCCAGGGTCACACCTGTGCTTGGGTGATCAGGACTTGCCTGTTCCCTTCCTCTCAGGAGAAAGCTGTAACTGCAATGGGGTCTCTCCTCAGTCTCCTCTTCTTCAGCCTCAACAGACCAAGTCACTCCTCACCAGTTTCCCCCTCCAGACCCTCCATCCTCATGGCCCTCCCCTGAACACTTTCCAACAGTTTAATATGAAATGTTTCATTTTGATATAAATGAGTTCCTGTGATGGGATATTAAGAAATTCTCAATCTCATCTAGACACCTTCTGCTGCACCCCAATCCCTGTTACTGCAGTATGAAATCTTCCTTCCTTCAGTGGACAGAGATATTCTGATTCTGAAGCAGACATTTCTGTTCAAATCCATATTTATAAGAGGTATCCAAAAGAGAAAAGAAAAAAAGATATTCACAACAAAATTCTGGCAAAGAGAAAATAAATATTTCTGCCCCTTCCTTGATTTGAGTAAATGTACACAGAGAAGCAATTAAAAAAGGCTTAACTTAAATTGGTTTTCCAGATGAACAACGGTTTGGATAGCAGTGATTGCATATATAACATTTATCCCTTGGGTTAATGATACTCTCTTCCAATTTTCCTTAATCCCATTACAAAGTCAATAAATATTTCTTTTTTCCTAACACAATTCTCCAGCATTGTTTAGAAAAAGGGAAAGGAGGAGAGGAAAGGAGAGGAGAGGAGAGGAGAGGAGAGGAGAGGAGAGGAGAGGAGAGGAGAGGAGAGGAGAGGAGAGGAGAGGAGAGGAGAGGAGAGGAGAGGAGAGGAGAGGAGAGGAGAGGAGAGACTAAATTTAGAATTTGAGTCTGAGGAAGCTGGAAAATCTTTGTGTTAAAATTGCTCATCTCATCTCAAACTTCCTCTCTCAATGACATTTCAGCAGTTGACTCCAAGTGTCAGAGCCCACATGATGTACTGCACCTCACTGAAGGACTTTTGGCATAAAGGATTTGACATATAGCAAAAACTTCCAGTAGTGGCCCCTGTGTCCTGCCACCATACAAATGCTACTTGTAGGCAGAGCTGCTACAGCTCTCAGAAGCTGGTGGCTTACCACTCTATTGTATTATAAACCACTTTGAAATCTTCTCCTGAAGATTTCCAGCTTCTCATTTTTCAGCTACTGGTCTTTGAATTACGACAGAAAGAAGGTCCTGGTTACTAGATGCCTTTCTTGGACTAGATATATAATTTGCATATATATGTGCGCATGATCTTTCTGACCATATATATATATATATATATAGATATACACACCACACACACACACACACACAAATATACTTAGCAGTTCTTTTCAAAGCTACTTACTAATACACTAATTATGTAAATGTTTTAATCAGATGCATTTATGGTGATAATTACAGCACATAATCCATCCTTGAGACAACTTAATGGATTGGACAGAAAAAAAATCTGTCTGATCTCTTTCATCTTAAAGATTTTAATGTCTTTTGTTATTCCCATTGAATTTTGTGCATTTAGAAAATGTCTATCCAAAACAGCACAGTCAATTTTGCACATTTTTAAAAGCATATCTCTGTTAAAATACCATCAGAACACAATCTGGTTTTGTTATGCCTGTTGACAATCAACAATGCTTTTTTTATTTCTTGAACTATGCTTATCAGCTGAACCACAAGTGGGGAGCACAACAAGTACTTCAGAACAATGCCATCAGATACAGAAACTTTATGATTGCTCCTGTCCAACCAGCTCTTTATGAAAACTGCAGGTCACAAAAGATTAAAATTCTGCCTTGAGTGGGTTCATTTTTTAATAAAAAGGGGGAAAGGGGCAGGGAGCCTTGGGAGGATCAGAAGAACAGATTAGCTGTCTACAGCAACACTAGTTAAGTATCATTAACTCCACTGGAGCTATTCATAGTTAAAGCTGAAAAATGCCCAAGTTGACATTCTTTCCTCCCATGCTGTCAGGAGGGGAGGTCAGAGACAAGATTTTCCACTTCATCTCCCAGTTTCCTTTTATGTACAGGCTCTCAGCAAACTGCTCATGTTGCCACAACAGGGACCTTGAACCTTCAAAGCTATCTGCAGAGACAAACCCTTATCCCTGATCAATATGGATCAGCAGAGAGGCACAGACTATCCACACATATCTGTTTGCAGGAGTGGAACTTGTATTTTCAGTGACTGAATTTACTTTTCTAAAAGGGCAGAATGTCACTGCCAATTGGTGTCTGCAAAGTGAACTAAAAATATCTGATTTTCATAGAAAAATAAGAATAGGGAGATGCTTTTATTGGAGAGTCAGGCATCACTGTGACAGAGAAAAGTCAGCTGTGCACCCATCCCTGAATCCTTTTCTGTGCCAGGAAGAAAGATCCACCTAAAGCCAGAGGAGGTGATTTTTCTCCAGGAGAGAGAGTTCTGCCTTACGTCCAGTCTGGATGAATATCAACATGTATGACCTGAAGGAGACAATGCTACATTAGTTTATTTTTCACATAATGTTATGCAGTGATGAGGGACAAGAATATTTTGCAACTCAGTGCATGAGCAAAGAGCAGCAAAATAGAAATTTGCTTGAAAATGTGTCATCCATGAGAAGAATAGTTCATCCTGCAGGCTTTGAAAAAAAGGAGTGGAAAATCATAAAGGCATGACCCTGATGAAAACTCACCCTGATGGAAGGTGGAAGTTAGACACAACTAAGATGCTTAAAATCATTCTTAAGACAAAAGAGTCTTGGTTGAAATGCTTTCATCCATTCTTTCCTCAAATATTTTTGGAGGACCTTAGCCCATCACTGGCCAGAGCAGGTACCTCAGAGATGGCTGAAGAACCAAAGGCAAGATTATATTTTCAATTCAGCACTGCCTCCAAGCTCCATCTTACTGCCCAGCTATTTTATTTGTTTTAGATTATAAATATAATTTCTTTAAGGGTAACAATTTTTTCTTCTTATTGCACATGTGTTTTGCCATGTTACACCTCACTCCTGTAAGACAACACATACTGATGCATAATGGCTTTTTTAGTACATTAGTGTCATTTTTAGAAATTAGGAATTGAGGCGTTCATGATGTTCTCTTGATGCTTTTTTCTCTAAAGTCATTTAGTTACAAGTGTATTCGTCCACTTTGCATTCAAGGAAGATGTAAGCTTGTTTCAGCAAAGGTGCTGATAGAAGGACTGCTTCCCTCAGAGGAGCTGCTTGTATTAAATATGTATAGGCTGACTAAAGAACATCCATAGGGAATATTAAAATGTTTTAATAACTGGAGTGTAAGGACAAAGAAGACGAAACTATGTAGGTGCATATTAATGGCAAAACCAAAATGAAATAAGCTGATAAAACATCTTTGACATTTGCTTGTGACATGCTGTTAATGCTAGACCTGAAGACAGCCAGCAGGGAAAAGTTCTGCATAGGATAAGTAATGTTTCCTGTGGAACTCCCTATCCACAGAACTATACACATACTCCTCTCAACTTCTTTCTCTACATATGTGTTTGCAGAACCAGTATAAGACCCACATACTCTACCAAAGCTCAGTTGTTCTGGTGTGATTTATGAAACATCAGCAACTGTGAATATAGCCTAATGTGAAGCAAGCTAGTGCATGCCTCTGCTCTATCATTTATGCTGAAAGCCTGATAGTTGCAGCGAGGAAAGGGGGTCAAGTTAAGAATAAATGGTTGAAAATAAAATACAAATCAAATACATTCATGTTGCCTACTCAGCAAGTCCACTCTTTGTGTTTTACTTCATGAAAAATCACTCAGTGTTGATTATAAACACTGCAGCATTGATTATCCAGACCACAGGAAAGAGGCAAGCCATTAAAGCTGAAAGGATGAGAACAAAACTCCTAAAAATGGTTAAAGACAGAAAACAATTATCTCTGCCCAGCTTTTGGGGACACAACCTTGTAACATTTCATCACACGTGAGTGGCACATGGGGCTCAGCTGTGATAATACTTGTGTTCTTATTATCAGGGAAGTAAATTCAGGTTTTGTCCAGCTGGTATTTCAGATGGAATTTGTTCAATCTGAACAAATGGGGGCAGGTCTGTCCCCTCTAATGCCTTGAGGAAGAGCATAAACAAAATTCTGGAACATAGTCCTTGCACATTCCCCTTCATTTTCCTTGATGGGGATGGAAAATGCTGCCCTCTGTGCACATGCACATATTCTCATAAGTGAAGCTACCAGTGGCTCATTCACCAGGCAACCTGGGTGCTGGCATCCCTGCAGAGGACAGCCCATCCATCTCTTGTGCCCACTGTGGAACTTTTGGGCCTAGGATCAAGCCATCCATCATTTTCACAACTACATATCCTGTGATGTCTTAGCTTTCAAAGAGACATTGAAGCCATTGATTCACTGTGGACATAGAGGCTTTCTTACACACTTATTCTTCCATGGTGGAGAGACACACATCTCTCTGATAACTCTCTATTGCTGGGCATATATCTTTTGGGCATAAAAAGACTTCCTCAGCTTCCAAGCAGAAACAATAATGGTGAGAGTCAGCTAAACCCCCCAGCAGGTCCAGACCAAGCAGGAATACTATTCATCTTAATTTTATTTTAGGTACATTTTCTGGACATTTTCTTAATTTTTGTTCTTATCTTCATTATAATCAACCACAAACAACCTCCAGTACTTCCAGTTACACATTGCTATGAAGTTTCCTTTACTGTGTGTCTTGTTGGCTGTTCCCAGTACAGTTATATGTTAATCTTTTCAAAACAGGCCGTGATCTCGCTTAAGAGTATACAAAGGTTTGTTTTTTCCTTAAGGGAGAAATGCAGAAAATCTCCTTACAAGTAGAGATCAATCATGAAAGAAATTCTGTATTGGATTGTTCCTTCTTTATGCTCAGCTTTCCTTTGAAATAAGCAAGGACTATCTCAATTTAAATGTCATTTCAGTGATTGTCTCACATTAAAACCACAGCTCAATAATTCTGGAAGAAAGCAGATGGGAAGAGTCTTACAAACAAACAAACAAACAAACAAAGTTTGTCTTTTCTCACTAGCAAAGAGAAAAAGAAGACGTTTCTGGAGAAAAAAGGCAAAAGCAACACCTCACTGTAGGTCTTCTCCCTTCCTTGTGGAAAGCAATTAAAATTCTCTAGTGGTGCTAAAATGCTAATCCCAATGCTTGTAGCCTTGCTGAAATCCCAATGCTTGTAGCCTTGCTAAAATCCCAATCCTTGTAGACTGTGCCCCTCACTCGTATCCCCAGGAGTGTTCCACAACTGGTGATGCAGGTTGCAGTTCTCTTCTGATGAGGCCCTGGGGAGTTTCATGTAAGCAACAGCAGAGCAAGGAATGGGAGCCAGGGGCTGCTACAAGTATGGAATCACACTAGAACTCCATGATAGACCTTTCAAGTGGCTCAGCATCTACTCAGCCCCCAAAATGCCAAACTAAATTATCTCATGCAGAATTCCACCTATTCCTACCCAATCACAACTTTAACTCAGGATTTAAGTGTGTTTTGGAACATCAATATGTTCTCCATCACTCTTTTCTTGTATAATTCATCAGACATTAGTTGAGTTTCTTAAATGTCCCATACTTTTACCTGCAATCCTCCTATAAGGAAGAAGAAGAGAGCTGAAGAACTTTACTATCAGGAGCTATATGCCATTAAGGTCTACAAATCAGACCAATCAGGTTTCATACATTCATAAAAGTGTACAATAGTTTATGTTGGAAGGGATCTTTAAAGGTTATCTAGTCCAATTCCCCATAGAATGATCAGGGACATCTTCAACCAGCACCACATCCAACCTGATCTTAAATGTTTCTAGGGATGGGGCATCTACCACCTCTCTGGAGAGTCTGTTCCAGTGTTTTGCCACTCTCATCATAAAAAAAATTCTTTCTTATATCTAGTCAAAATCGACTCTATTTTAGTTAAAAACCATTGCCACTTGTCCTGTCTCAAAGGCCTTGCTAAAATATCTGTCTCTGTCTTATAAGAGTCCCCCTTTAAACACTAAAAGGCCAGAGCAAGGTCTCCCTGGAGCCTTCCCTTACCCAGGCTGAACAATCCCAACTCTCTCAGCCTGTCCTTATATGAGAGGTGCTCCATCCCTCTGATCATTTTTGTGGCCATCCCCTCGAACCATTGTTCTTCTTTCCTGTGCTGAGCACCCCAGAGCAGAGGGCAGAACTCCAGCTCGTCTCATGTGAGCAGAGGGGCAGAAACACCTCCCTTTACCTGCTGGCCACTCTGCTTCTGATGCAGGCAAGCATGTGGTTGTCCTTCTGAGCTGCAAGTGCACATTGTCAGCTCATTTGCAGCTTTTCATCCATCCCTCCATCCATCCATGAGCACCCCAAGTCCTTCTCAGCAGGGCTTCTCTCAATCTGTTCATCCCTCAGTCTATATTGGTAATGGTGGTTGCCTCAGGTGCAGCGCCCTGTGCTTGGCCTTGTGAGCCTCATGAGGTTCACACAAGCCTATTTCTCAAGCTTGTCCAAGTCCCCCTGGATAGCATCCCCTCCCTCAAGTGAGATCAGGTTTCTGATGCATTGATCTTGTTTGGCTTAACATTGGCATTATAGCTGCCATTTCTGTGTCCTTACCCTGTGGGCTGTCCATGGCATGCAGAGATGAAAAGCCTAAAGCCCACACACCCTCACAGCCCAGGAGACAGGCTGATAAGAACTAGTTAGACAAGCTGGCAGGAAACACAGGGATTCTTTTCCTGAGATTTTTTCCATCTTTAACTACGTATTAAAGTGCCCAGAATCAAGATGTAAACATGCAGTAGGGGTCCAAAATTAATCTTCTGTATATGCCATATGGAAGACTTGTAAAATTTATAGAAATAGGTCTTGTGTTAAACTGAACCAGGTGGGTGTTGAAATGACTAGGCTCTGCATATGATTCAGTCTTGTAGCAGTAAAAAACATTCCCAGCAAGCTATCATTGCTGCATGTCAGGGTAGATCTTCCCTGAATGCCAGACAGAGGCTCTGTGCAGAATCTGACTGCAGAGCAAGCATGACCAGCCTGAAGCAATTCCTGCAGGCACACAGCTTCTGCCTTTCCTGATGGCAGTGCAGTATGGCAAGCAAAGGGCTGCTGAGGACACATCTGTGCTGTGCCCCTGCCTCAGCCCCCTCTGCAGGCATTGCTGTTCTCTGTTAGAGCAGCGCCAAAGCTGTGGGGGCTGCCTTTGGGCACAACAGCTTCCCAAGGAAGGCTGTGCTGTGCGCACTCCCCTGCCTCTGCACTCCAGTTCCTGCCTGGCTGCTCCTTGGCTGGACCCAGCATCTGCTTCCCTTGTGGAAGTCCTTGCCTTTTGCAGTATCTCTTTGTCCTGGTGTTCTTGAAGCCAATTTTATTGTGCAACTTTTGAAAGCTCTTGGGCAATCTGCTTTCATTCTCCCACTTTCTTTTCCTTATCAGTATTTATACTCTTAACTCCAGAACCTCATTCTTTACACATGGCATGTCCTTCTTTCTAATGCTTGATTACTTTTTGCACTCACTTATTCAGAGTGACCTTTTTCACTCCTGGTGTATTTATCGCTAGATGGCTCTCATAACCCTTGAGCATATTGTCATTTATCTTTCAACCCATTCAATTCCCTCCCCATCCAGTTCATCTCTGTTTAGTATCTCTTTTGTTCCTCCAAATGCTGTGCTGCTGGAAGCAAAATGGTTTAAACACACAAAAAAAAAAAAAAAAAAAAAGGTTGTCTGACTGTTTTTCTGCTATTATGAATCCAGTGGTTGTATTTCGATAGAGAAAGAACAGTCAGATACTTCCAATGTGAATTCCTTAAATGTTAGACTGAGAAAAACAGCAGCAAGGCAGGAGTTGGAGGATAACACAGCAGAGGGGCTGGAAGGACAGCAGGACAGCATGGCTGCTGCAGGTGCCATCAAGCTGCCAGAGCAGTAGATAGCACAGAAACATCAAATGCCACCTGACTTATCTTTGTAAGACAGGAACTAATTCATTCCAGAGAGTATGAAGGCACCTTTTGGATCTTAATAACCTGTGGCATCTCTGAAGGAAAGTTTCACAAAGTGGTGCAACCCTAAAATCTACTCCTCACTTTTATTCTCATGAATTGTAATAGGAATTAGTGAAACCCCAAATTGGAAACCATCCATTCAGTTTTTGATTACAACTTGCTCTATTTACATACAGCTAAATATGATGCTACACACTGTTTTCAAAGTTCCCTCATGAAAAATGGAATAGACTTTTAATGATGATGGAGAAGCCTCTTTTCCACTACAAACAGGACCCCTGGGCCAAATTTGTTGACAGTTTTAGTGTCTTCAGTAGTTCTATGGCCACGACAGACAATGCCTTTTGAACCCCATTTGCAAAGGGTAACTACAGGATGGATTCCAAGAGCTAGCAGTCTTCTCCCTTGCATGAGAAGTCAGTCAAATTGGCTTCTTCATACAGAAAGGTAAAATGAAATCTCCATTTCTTCACACTATAAGATATAACCTCAACAGTCAGTTACTGAGGAATTTCCCTCTCAACCCATATGACAATGCCAAAGGGAAGCTATGACTGAGAATAAAGTATCAGCCAGATGCATTTACTCAGTTGTGTTGCAATCACCCAGAATTGCACAGAAAATGCATTTTCAGCACTGCATTTTCAGGTACATGGTAGAACCCAAAATATTCAGCAGTCTTAATATACTGTTACATATTTACTTTAGATAGTTATATCCTGAAAGCAAGCCTTAACATTTAGACACATGGTAAAGCAGATATACTCACACAATAAGTGACAACCATCACCAGGATTTTGGGGTATTAGGATAAAAATGTAAAGATCAGTGGAGAACATACCCACTTTTCAACATTTGATCAGGAAAACAAACAGTTTTACAGTTCCCTTCCTAGAAAACCAGCATCACTCAGTGTGTGTATAGTTTATTGCCAACTCATATTGTTCCTACTGAGCAGCCAAGGCAATCCACAAGTCCTGCCACCAGCAGGTCTGCTTCCACTTCAAGAGGTGAAGAGTGCACTTCGCCTCCTCCCAGCCCTGAGAGCAGCACTTGCCATCTTGTCCTTCCTGCAGGCAATATTTGGGAGACTTCCTATGCTTAAATTAACAACATAGATTAGTGTAAGCCTCCTGTGCTCTTCTTTTCCTGTTTCTGCTGGGCTGGTGCTGAGCTTCACAAAACATTGAGTCCTGAATTAGCACTCCAGCTTTGTATGCATCTCTCAGGGCTGTTTCAGGCCTGCCGACTCCAGCATGCACCTGCTTGCAATTACATTTATCTGTCCAAGTTTTCCCTTGCAACTACAGAAAGTTGGGTTTTATCATGATCATAACAGTGATCTGATCTGAACTGGGGCTTTAAGCAAGGGCTGTAGTACCTGTGGTTTAGCCAGCAGAGACAGCTGTGCAACAAGCAGGCAGCAGCAAGCCCCATTGCTGTTAGTTCTGTTGTCCTACTCTTACCCTGATATAGGAGTTTCACTATAATTGGGCAGCAGAAGAGAGAAATTCACATGACATTTTTTCCAAAGCACAATGCACAATGACCAGCTACAAGCATCATTGGACTGCAAATCTGGATGAGGTATTTCAACAATTCTATAAATATTTATTTGTCAACTTTTTTCTGTTCTCATTAAATGACAATTTTACCCATTTTGTGTATTTGGAATGTGGGTTGGATCAGGATTGTTAAAGTCTTGTACCATTTTCAATGTTTAAATAGTACAGTGCAAACAAAGGATCAGTGTAAAATAATGAAATAATAATATCTTGTTTGAAAACTGTGTGATTCAATCAGTGCTGCATTCATCTACTGAGTTACACGCAAAGAATCTGTCATCCTCAAATGAACTTGTTTCATTCTCTGAATGTGTGTTGGCTGGTTTTTTTTTGAAAGAAACTATACCCCATCAGTATCCATTTGTTTTGATCATGGTGTGATGAGGTAGCTTAAAAGAAGGGAGAAAATATTATCCTTTTGTTCCTTCTGTTTGGTTCATCCTTTGCTTTCTGATTTTCATAAACCTTTTCACTCTATTCAACCAGGGTGTTTCCTTTATTCAACTATTATTTATTTATAGGGAAAAAAAAAAGGAGGAAGAAACACTATTAAGAAGTGGTTTCTTAAAATCAAAAGAGGGAACTAAATTTAAGAACCCATGTGAATGACCCTGTTTCAGCTGCACCCAAACCCAGCCATCACTCTGAACTGTCTTTGTATTCAAAATACCAGGCTTCCTTGTCTACAGAGAAAAAAAACCAACTGGATCATGAAGACCAAGTGTGGCAGTTTGGGTACAAAGACAGTGGCAAAGCAGTGGTTAAGTGAGGATTTGAAGCAGTTCAGATTTTAAGAGCTGTAGGAATTTCATGTGTATTTTAAATGTAAACTTAGGAATTCCCAGACTAATTTTCATGGGCTGAATTATTTAGAAAATAACATTTCCTCTCAAGGATTCTCTTCTTAGGTAATTGATAAATATTCATAACCCAACTCCCTGTTAATGAAGATTTTTGCCTCGGAATAACAATTAAGAGTCTTTGTCAAAATCCCAAGTTGAAAATAACTGTCATTCAAATGTTATTGTTTTTGAGTATGTATAAAATATTGCTTTCCAAATCCAAAGAAAAATCTTTGCTTGCAAGTTGTTTGAAACAATACTTAACTAAATGTGAAGGGGCTTGTCTTAACAGCATACCAATGAGGTGTAACTGGCAATCAGGTGTGACTTGTTTAACAAATTACCAATATGTTTCTCTAATAGGAAATTTGTTACTCCATATTCAGCATTGAAAATTTGCAGCTACTTAAAAAATCTACAGAGACTTTCAACATAATTAAGGTTAAATTTACTTTGAAACACATGATGGCCATATAAAAGCAAACCAGCAATATTGTACACCTGGAAAAGCACACTTTCATGAAATTCTTTAAGCCTTTTGTTAAAGATACTTCATTTACTCCTAAAATAAAAATGAGAATTCATCAAACTATGATTAACACCCGTGTGTAATTCTGAGGGGGTTTTGTGTTAAGGAAATCAGATGTCTTAACCTTATCCTTATTTGGTTTTTAAAAATTTCTGAAGATTAGAAGGAATTTGAGGTTCTACAGTTAATCATAATTAATTCCATGCTAAGCTACTGCTCTGTTCCTGTTTGTTAATTCTAAAAATTACTGCAGCATTTATCAGTTTGCCAGAAGCGGCCATTTCTGAACAAGTTTGGTCCATTCATAGATTTCTATACTTACGCAGCTAATTAAACTGATGCCTCTGTCCCTCTCATCCAAGCAATTGAGATCTGATGATGTCTGAATCAACAGGCTACCTGTTTTCATAGCCTCCATCTTCCCCAAAGCATCCTCACTGCAGAAATATTTGATGAAGAACCATACACTTTAAGAGGATTTCATGGAGTCTTATTACTTTGAAGTCCTGGAAACTGCCTTTGTTGTTCTAACTATTGGTATTTTCTTCAAACATCTGTATGCTATAGGGTACTGAAGATACATAAATACACTCCCTAACATTTTAGCAAAGATGGCCATTATATGGCATACATCCAAACACATTCAAAGAAAATACGATGAGTGTTTATAAAATGCACCCTTGGGACCATCTTCCAACTCCAACTGCCTAATCAAGCAGTGCTAAATTTCATAGAATCCTAGAATGGTTTTGGTTGGAAAGAACTTTCAAGATCACCTTGCTCCAACCTGTCTGAAATGGGAGGGGACACCTTCCACTTGACTTGTTCAAAGCCCCATTCAGCCTGGCCTTGAGCCCTTCAAGGCTGGGGGACCCATTGCTTCTCTGGACAAACCGTTACAACACCCTCAAGGTAAGGAATTTCTTCCTAATTGTACCCTTTTCCTGAGCAAAACTGTGTTTGCAAATGGATGTAGATCTCTGAAGAAGCAACCTCCATATCAACAGGTACATCAGCTGTTTATAAAAAGGCAATAAAACTTTAAAACTTTGGAGCATCCACATTATGGGGGAAATTAACAATCAGAAGAAACTAAAAGGAAACCTCACTTTGGAGCACACCATCATGGTGGGTGTCCTGAAGAGGAGAGGACTTCTGGTGAACTAGAAATACATCTTCCAAAGAGAGAAAAAGTCTTATAAATGCCTTTCTATTAGTGATCATTTCAATTTTATGAGTCTTTGCATGGAAAAACACAGACTAGTAAAGAAATTTAACCCCACCTCTGAACTCTCTGGGTTTTTTTCTCCCAGGTGGCTTGCACTTCTGAATCTCCTAAGCAAAAAACCAGCTGCAGCTGTCCTTGAGAGTCTCTTCTCACCCTACATTTATTTATTGTTTACAGTATGTAAGTATTTAATGAAGTGTGCCCTCAATGTTCCTTTCCCTTGCTGAACAGGAACTCTGCCTTTTCTCCTTTCATCTCCTTTGGGTTATCCCACTCTCCTTGGCTGTTGATTCCCTCTACCTTTCTCTATAATATCTCTTCTCAGTATTCCTTAAATCCTTTCCAGACCTTTGGTACCACTGCAGGGACCAGGCTCATCTCACTGCTCTTAGAATAGCAGGAGCTGTAATGATCAGCTAAAACAAGACTTCTGCCTTAAAGGTGATAAAATTTAGATGAGTTAATCCTAGCACAGGTGATTAGAAAGGATCACAACATCATCAGCATGGCATCTTGCTTCCCCCTTGCAGTACATGGTGTGTTTAGTGTACATTGAAGAATCTTGTAAGTCACAGTGCACTAAATAATAGCTTTATTTTATGTGAACACTTTTTATTTCAGAAGAGAGTGAAAGATCATATAATTGTCTCATTGGCCCAGAACCAAATATTTGCAGGGAAAGAAATTGTAGGAAATGTGGAAAATGTTCAGATTTTGAACAAAACCAGAGAAATTAATATTTATCAGACATTTCATTAAGAGTCAAAAGGTGTTTTCTGTTTAACTCAACCAAGACTGAAGAATTTTCAGTATTTAGGATACCATAGGAGTATATAATATATCAAAAAATGCAGGTGGAGTAATGAACAGTTTTCTTTAAGTCAGCTTTCTTCAATCTGAGATGTTACATAGTTTTCAAAGCTAATTTTTGAGGCCAAATTCCATGACAGTGAAAGCAACATGGACTGAAACAATTATGTCTTATCATGAGGCCAAAGAAAATGTACCAGTCTCCTGTTTCTGATTCCAGCAATGAGAGCTGAAAGGTTACAGGGCCATAGAAAAGCTGAATACCTAGCAGTACAAATAAAAAGGTACAATTTTGATGTATTCCTATTATTATTGAAAATTATTCTATTTAATCAATGCATACAGATAGTAAATTTAAAACAATTTTAAATACTTTTAAAAGAAGAACGAAATTGTCCCTTGAATTCATTTTCACAGAAGAAAAAAAAGCTTTTATTATAAATCATATTAAATATTTGGAGCAAAACCAGTCAGTGCAGGTTCTTTTAGTATGGAAAAGAAAATGCTTATTCTAACCCCATGAACATATATCAGAGTTGAAATCATAAGTTATTAAATCCTACTGTTCCTGCTAAGTGTAGGAGATCTTGTAATTACAGTATTCTATTGATATTATTAACTTTTATGAACTTAAGACCAAGTTTGGCTTTCAGGTATATCCAAGTAATTCCAGTGACATCTGTGGGAGTGCTAAAAAGAAAAGACATTTTAGTCTCACGGAGGAGATTAGGCAAGTCCATACTGTGCTTATATGCATAGTAAGACAGACACATAGACTTGTAGATAAATAAGTTTCTTAGAACCTGTTATAATTGTGTATCAGGGCAACACAAACAAGGTGTTCTGGAGCTCTTGGGCTGAAGAGATCCAAAACCAGAAGGTGAGTGTGCTGCTCCTCCACTGTAATGATCTCTGTCAGCCTGGAGGTGATACAAGAACTGCATGAGTATAATTGGGGTTTTTTGTTTTTCAAGCCTTGATCCCCAGAGATCTGATCTGACATAGTACAGTGTGGCTCCAGATTTATATTGTCTTGGCAGAGACATCCTGGCAAAGTTTTGTGTAATGTTGGCATTTTCTTATCTCCTCCATAAACTGGAAATGTAACTTCACTCTTATACTCTTAAGACATTTTTTTATGGATTTTCAGAGAATTTTGTTTAACCCATTCTCCATGATTTCTAAGAGCAATGTTGTATAATTAATGAGATACAAATGCCTCCTCAGGGAGAAAGATGTTCATACTTCTCTGTGTACATATGTCCACATGCATGTGCATGTATGTAATGTAATCACAATGTCATAAATATTTTTATTTAAAAAAAAAGGAATTGTTTCAGATTTTCTAATTTCCATTGTTTCCCTCTATGTATTTGTGTAAATGGAATGATAAAACAGAGCTACTGTATTTATTCTGGAGATTGCTAAATCTAAATTAATAAAGATTCTTTGCAAAACATGCCCAGAGGTCATCCTTGAGTAGACAGTGTTGAGACTTCAATGCCAGATTAATTCTCAGACCAAATGGATCAATTCTTCAAGCTTGTCAAAGATTGTTGATGTCATAGATGATGATTGATGTCAATCAATCTTTACACAGTTCAGTTAGAAATTGAGCAAGGAAAAGGATTCTTCCGGAAAAACTGCATATGAAAAAGCCCACAGGATGTTTTATGGCAAGTCAACAGGATCATAAAGGCCTCATGAACCCCTAAACACATTAACAAAGTGCATTACACTGCAAAATTTCAACTACCTAACAAAACAGGAGGAATAAATTTGAGGAAAGTATCTCCCCACTGATCACTGCAATTCCCTCTGTTATGACTTTGATATTGCTTGGTTTCTAAACTTCTTTCAGCCCATAGCACTTACACTCCTCTTATTTTAAAAAGAAAATAAAAAAAAAAAAAACAATTTGCCATGGAAAAGATAGGGAGCCTGAAAGCTGAACTGACCCTTTCTGTCTTCATCACACCCCAGAGTGTGTCAGCAATGCAGAGCATGCTGGTAGGAGACAAGATGTTAGTAATGAGCCAAATGAATCCCTGGTGTGACTTCACTCACTTCATTTGAGTTATCCCCAGGATAAATTTGTCTCAGAATACTGAAGACTCTCAAAGTTTTGAGCTGAAGAGAATAGCAGTGCATGGGAAAATGTCATTGCAGTCCTGATTATTTGAACTGGATTGTGAATCCAGTGAGTCTGATTCCAAATTATGTTTGCAGCTTGGTTTTGATACAGTCTCTTGAATCACTTTTACAGTTCCAGAAAGTGTGGCATGATCCAGCCAGCAACACTGCATTAATAAGCAATGAGCTATGCAGTCCTGTCAAAACAAGCTCATTAGTAAGTTGGCTGCTGGGTTTTTGCAACCACCAGCTAAACTTTGGCAATATAAACAGGGGCACCTACAGGGAGGTCCCCCAAGCCCTCCATACTTTAAAAGATTCAAGGACTTATTTTTGAACATATAAATAGGACTCAGCAGCCATTTTCAGCATGCAAGTACAAAATAATTTTCTAAAAGTCTCACAAAAGGTTTATTGCAATGATTATGTAGAAAGTTTCTTCTCATATGATTAAACAGAAATCACATAATATAAACAAAAAAAAAGGATATATTGTCAGACCCATAAAACCTGACTCTGGTTTTTCAGGACTGTAAACAAAGTAAGACACTTTGATGCTCTGATGATTGGATGGTAATTAGAGGGCCACACACATTCATTATATATATGAAGAGCATAATATGTTAAAAGTCCCTGGTTATGAATAGATCACTCATGGCTTCCCCAGTGATTCAACCAAGCTTGTCCATGAAAATTAAAGGGTACTGTGCCTAGCCTTTCTTTGCAAGACTTACAATGACCTACTCATACTACCCTGGGCAAACACCAGTAAGGTCCTATCAGATTCCTCAAGCAACAAAAAATCTACTAAAACTGATTAAAATATTTGAGTCTAAAGATTTTTTTTCCATGACACAAGTTCTGAATGTATTTATTTGCCTTTGTATAGATAGATGTATGCATATTTTTAAAATCTATTTATATTTGAAGAAAGTTGTTAAATTTTATCACCAGTCTTGGAATTTCAGAGGTCACAGTTATCCTACCCACTGGCACCACTTTTCCTGCTGTCTGCCTCTAAGGGTAGCATCCCAGCTTTATCTTTATCACCAGTGAACAGCAGCAGTATCCTGGGTGGTTTAGGAGCTGCCTGCTTGGCCAGAAGGCAGGTGAGTGTTTTTCTTGCCTGCAGACTCTGCCTCCAGAGCTGCAGGCTTTGTCACCTGAAAGCTGCAGTACCCAGCTATAACCCATCTGAAAAGAGCTCTTCTGTAGCATCCCCTGCACTGGTGAGAGCCTCACCATGAGGATGAGGATGCTGTACTTGTACTCTGTGAGCAGACATGGCTTTCCTGCCCGCACTACCTTCTCCTGTAAAACTCCAATTATTTACCTGCCTGCTGTGGAAATTCTCTACAACAAAAAAAATGGTTCAGCCTCATTGCTTCCATTATGTAAGTTAGAATGTGATGGTTTTCAGGTACAGACATCAGACATACCTGTCTGCAATAAGAAAACATTGGTGTCTGTGACTAATTTCTGGGCTCTTTTCCACCCTCGTCATCTGCAGAATCAGGTCCATGCACTGGGGGGAGAAGAATGGGTAAAAATCAGCATCAGCAGAAGTGAGAATTTGGGCATCTACCTAAGTCCATACTGTACAACAATGCCTACTTCCTAGGACAGCTAGTGTAGAAAAGGAAATTGGGCCCTTTTACTTTCACTGAGATACTCAGAATCAGAAGTAGCAATATTAATTTAAAATCAGAAACTAAAAGCTCCCTTTTTGAGAAACACAGGGACTATTAATACTACTTCCTATCTGCAGTCCTGGCTGTAACACTGTGAAGCCAGCAGTTTTTATCTAATGTCCAAACTGTGTAAATGTATATATTTTTTTCAATGGCTAGTAGCATAAAAGCTTGTATTTTGTTCTATTATGTAAACTTTCCCATTTGGGCGACAGGCAATTTATTGCAGCACTTGGATGGATTGTAATGGCTGTAGTAACTGTGCAGTTAAGTGCTGTTTCTAAAAAGTAGAACTGGCAAAATATTTAATGAAGCATTTAGCTTTCTGTGCGACGAGATGAGAGCACCCTGTTGTATGCCAAATCAATCTGATTTTGCACAATATATCCATTCAAGCAGCAATTCTGGAGGCTGGAGAGCCAGAGGAGCTGAGAGACTAGATTTTCTAGGCTGTACAGAAAATAGTACTTCCAGATGTAATTTCCAAGTACTATGAAGTGCCATTTACTCTGGGAGCCATGTATTTGCAGCATGATTTGAGCAAATTCTGTGGAAGCTCTTCAATCTTTGTTGAAAATCGCCAAGATTTTTCTTGACTGTTACTGCTGCTACTATGTGTTTAACATGGTAATATCAATATTTATCACTGCTTATTTCCTAGAAAATGTATATCCTGCAATCATGCTCTGCAAGGTGAGATACAGAGACTGGGCAAGTGCTGAAAATGAGTAGCTAGTTCTACATTGTATGTGCAAGAGTGATGAAAAGATGTTTTTGGGGGTTTTTTCTCTCTTTTTTGGATATGGAAGTGCCTTGTTATTGTTCAATGTTATTTTTTGGGCAATTTTTACTCCATGTACAATTTAAAGGCAATTCATTCCATGCATTTCAACAATTACACGGCAAATATATAACCTAGCATTGTTAAGGAAAATATTACAATTACTCCTTCATGCAGACACCAAAAATTATCCATAAAATTCTTCCATAAATAGCTGTAAGAAAGACTAGAGAATCATAAAACTCTTAGTACATACCATTCTACTGAAATAAGAGCTGATCCTGGTCGGTCCTGGATCCTACAATTATCTCAGATTTCTGGCCCTGATTTATCATCTCAGGGCAGCCTTTCTTCAAGTTTCTTCACACAAGGCTTCACTGCAAATTACAGATGTGCCTGAGAAACACTTGCAGAGTTCTCAAAATCAGCTCTACTGAGTGGAAAAGATGTGAGAGATCAGCTGAGCTCTGACATGGCCATGTTCTCATTCTGAGAGAGGGGTAATATAATACTGCTTTTAGAGGCAGCATTGCTGCCACCTGTAACCAGCACTTTTATCACACTTAGAAGTCTCTTTTTGGCCAAACAATTATTAAATTATATAATGGCTTTGATATTTTTAGATGGCGTCCTGTCCCTGATGCTGGAAAATCAGCATCAGTTTGTGTGTTGATAGGCTCAGAGACCAGAGTCTGAGCAGAACAGATTTCCACAGTTTGGATTCAGAAATTCAACACTGTGCTGTGCTGCCCATGGAGCAAGCAGGGTCACAGCCTCTGGGAGTTTAGAGATGCTTTCTAGATCACACCTGAGGAACACAGCACTATGGAAAGGGCCAGCATGTGACAGCAGCAGCCACCCCACCAAGGCTGCACTGAGGTGAGTGTGCTGCAGACACAAACAACAGAGCAAACTGAACACTTGGCACAGGAGGAAATCCAGCAGCAAAACAGAAACATCTCACAGACCTGCTCCCATCAGCACTGCATGCTGCAAACTCAGTGCAGTTTTTTCCTGAGAGCATCAGAAAGGTCAGAAAAAGTGGCAGAAACTGTCTAAAACCACCCAGAATTGAAGCCATACAAGCCCCCTCTAATGCATTTTCATTCCAGGCCACTGCTGTGCTGGGTACTCTGCAGTCACCTTCCAGCTTCAGAGCATGATGGAAACGTGCCCTTGGCCACAAACATTGTCTGGAGTTTGCACAGACACCCCACAGCAGCAGCAGCAGCAGCAGAGCCACAGGCAGGAGAGATCCTGGATTTCAGCAGGGCTGTGACTGAGGCTGTGGTAAGGCTGAGTCAACTCCCAGCTCCCTTTAAGCAAACAAAGCAAAACAAAATTTTCATAGTGCTGCTACCTCTTGCTCTTTCACAGTCCATAGGATCCCTTTTTTGTTGTTGTTGATTTTCTTTTAATTGGGAAAGAGCTGGTATTTTTCATAGTCTCATAAATTTTTAAGTAACCCCTAAGCTTAATAAAGTCTTTTCTTCTGCTCCATGTTCATAGCACCTGCCTTTAATCAAGCCAAACATTCCCCACCTCTTGCATGTCACTCCTACATGTGTTCAAAAAGAACTCGTGGTACCCTGCCTTTGAGTTACCCCTTTGTAACTCCTCTTTGTTGATGCCACCTGTTCGATGATTGTCACCCAAGATAAAAACATTTCTGGATTTGAATTCTCAAAAACAAGCTAACCCATGCCAAGATGGAAAACAGAATATAAAATACTAAATATCCTGCAATAATTAAACTTTGTTGCAGAAAATATATGGAATTAAAAAGAAATTAAATATGGCTTCCTTTAAAATCCAAATAGCTAACTATATTTTTGAAGAGGTTCTGCTGCATTCTGAAAAGTCATATTTTATACTTCTTATAAACATTTTTTCTGGTGGATCTACAAAGTCAAAACTGAGTGATCACTTCTGCAGGGTACTTTGTTGTGGGACAACACACACATTGCAGGGACATACCACAGACAAAAACATTCACATGGAAGTTCAAAAAGAAGAAAAAAATCATTACATGGTTTTTCTAAGAGAAAAATTGTTTTTGATCTTCTCATAAATTACATTTAAAAAAAATTAATCAAATTATTTTGTGCACTGAAGCAGATACCAAGGTAGAGATGCATAAGATTCAGGGGATAATTGGCCAGGAAGAGAGCTTATTCTCTCTTTCTGGTACAATTTTAGCAGGAAGGATAGACACAGCACAGTAAGTCTACAGGTGGGTATCAAATAAAAGATGAGGCAAATGATGCCTTTCTAGAGATGGATGATTAAAAATAATCAAATGGTAATAATATAAACCACTGTGAGAATAAAACTTTTATTGCATTTTAAAACATGAATAGAACTGAAAAACAGGAATTAAACACAAAAAAGCAGGAATTAAACACAATATTTAAAAATAAAACACAAATAAATATTGGCCAGCTGTTCTCTGCTGCAACCACTGAATCAAATGGCCTAGATATAATTGGAGTAAAGATTGCAATCCAGGTTGAGAAAGTAAATCACCTGAAGGTACAAAAGCATTTCTGAAAATTAAGCTGGAAGCAGTTGTGTATGTCTGCAATCTGAATTGGTCTCTGTTCTCCAAACAAGATGTTTCTCAACCTGCTGTGAGCTGTGGGCAAGAAGCACTATTTTCTATTGAAAGATTCAGACCATTCTCCACATACATCCAGGCAAGTTACCTAGCTGCCAAAAAAACTGCAAATATTTCAGGAGGAACAAAATGAATAAGAGTCAAAAGATGAAATTTAGGAGTTGCATTATGAAAAAATAGCCTACAGCAATCCCTCAGTCCTGCTTCATACAGTCCAGATCTGACAACTGAGCTAAGTTTAGATTTGCCTTGTTTAAAATCAATAGGTCAAATAAGTTAATAAAATGCACCTCATCATTTCTCAGTGTTTCTGGATTTGACTGTTAGGCTTTATTTCTGGCACCTAACAAACTCTGCCTGCAGTAACAAGACATTTCTCAAAACTAAAATTGAAGGGTTTTAGGAAATTTTTTTCCTAACTGAATGAATTATTATTGTACAAAATGGAGGATGCATTTCTATGCACTCTCACATATTTCTCAATCACTCATTTCAGCATTGGCATCCCTCAATTTAAGGCTAATAATGTCATAAACCATAAAAGAAAGGATTCTTCTAATTGGCAAGACAGATTTCTCAGATTGTCTATTTTTTTCTTTAATTATTATTATTTTTATACACACATAAAATCATCAAAAAGCTTTGTTGTAAAAAAAACTATAAAATATGAGCAAAAGACTACAATCCTATCCGCATTTGTTCCGACAAACATATATTTCCTGATTTGAACTTCACATTGGTTTGAGTAGTATGGTTCCCATTGAATCACGATATACTCTGGTGTGAAATCAAAGCATGCTTGTAATAGGTAGCATAGCCAGAGGGGACTAGAGAAACTTTAAAAACTTAACATCCATTGTTCATTTCAGCTCATCACTTGCATTATTATTAGCAGCTGTTCTACTACAAACCACATTTTCCTACCCTTTGGGTACGCAGTGCTGCCTCTAAATAGCAGCATAATGTTGATGTAGCCTTCTGAGAGCAACTGACTGTCATACTTCCCATTTCTGTCATTAGGAAAACTAACATTTTTTTCACAATTGTCTTTCTCTTCCTTGGCAGAAAGACTTCCTATGCTAGCCCTCAAATTAGAAGTAACATTGCAATGGAAGGAAACTCCCAGATCACCAAGCAGAAATTCCTGCTGTCATAGATAACTCTGATAATCTCATCCATAAAGTGTTCCAGCTCCATTTTATTCCCACTTGAAGTCCTTTCCACAGCCTCAAAGCTATCATGGTCACAAACTTTCCTTCATTATCCAGACTGACCTTTTATTCCTATGTGGTGCTTTTCCACCCAGATGTATTTGCTGACAGTGTTCATACATCCCTTCTCAGCTTCCATTGTGTCAGATTAAATAATCCTTGCTCTGCCTGTGAAAAGGAATACTATTTTTTGATCAAACCAGGAGGATCATTTTAGACACAAGTTCCTTGACCTAAGTTCCTTACAGCTAAGCAAACATTTTTCCTCTATTCATTTTAATATCCTTTCCCAGCTCTAACTTAGTTAAGTTCCAGCACTATTCTTTTTGCACCAGTAATGACTACCTTGCAAAAGCAAGGTTTATTTGCTCATTAGTTTTTCTCTTCAGTATAGGTTCCCCATTTATTTCTAATCTTTTTCTTATTCTGATCTGTAAGGGCTGACTCTAGCTTAGAAAGCTTTCTGACAGTTTGCATTCTTCTGACAGAAAGAAATTCCCAGAGTCATTTGTGCTTAGTTCCCAAGTTCCTCAGTCTGGGCTGACTACATTCACTCACTCCTTTAGTATGTTGGGTTCCCTCTTGAAATTGTGAATCTTGGATTCAGAGTTCCCATTGCACCACTTTCTTTGTAAATGTCTAATGTCCAATCCAATATTGCAATGATCAAATATCCCAAGATCTTATGCTGTCTAATTGGATTATCTTCTCACAACTTCACCCCCTTCAAAGGCTAAAAACCACCTGAGCCATTGCTTGCTTGATGCCAAGGTTACCTGGTAATATCCCACAAATTTTCCCCACTCCCTTTGTACACCTCTTCTGAGCTGCATTCTATAGCTGTGGATCTCAGGGAGCTGTCATCCTCAGAGAAAACTTTGTTTTATTGAACACTGAGCAAGTGTTCCACCACTTACCTTCCCTCATACTGATCCTTTGTGCTCTCTTCATCCTCTGTTCATGCTGTTTTTAATACACTGTCATCTTGTTCTCTCCTGGAGTCTTTATCCTTAGTTATTTCCATTTTGTTTTCCTCTCTTCTTGTGAAACCAGCCTCTTTTCTTGTTTTCTTTCCTGCTATGTTACCTTCTCTTCCTGCTTGCTCATCTTCTCTCTTCAGTTCAGAAAACACTTTGTCTGTTCCTTAGATAGACTACTCAGTTATCCAAGTTCTACTTCTGCCTTGGCCTTAAGTGTATGTATTTCTATGAAACACCCCTTGAATGGGCATTTGGCTGTCCAGTACACTATACAAGTTCTGACCTGCCTGCAGCTCCTTGTCCATTTTTCTCCTAGCTGTTTTCAAACTCTTTTGAATTACATTTTTATACATAGCCTTGAATTTTTTCATCCAAGGACCGTAGTCAATCTTTTCATCCAAGAACATGATGCTGCATCCAGTTAATGTCCAGTCACCAGTGATGTCCCCCAGGGATCAGTACTGGACCCAGTCCTACTCAGTATTTTTATTGATCATCTGGATGAGGGGATTGTGTCTATCCTTAGTATGCTCATGGGCAGCACCTAGCTGGGTGCAAGTATCATTCTGCTGGAGGGTAGAAGGGCTCTGCTGAGGAGATCCTGAACAGGCTGAATGAATAGGCCTAGAGCAGCAATATGAAGTTTAACAAGACCAAGTGCTGGGTCCTACACTTTGGCCACAATAACCCCAGGCAGTGCTACAGTAGGTGTCATTTAATGAAAAAAGTGGTTTCCCCATGTAACCCCTCATGGAAGTCACACGGTCGAGGCTTATTCACACAGTCAATATACAAAACACAAAGCACATGAATCACCAGATTAATCCTGCAGCTTGCTGCTCTTCAGGCTCTCTCAGTCACTAGTCACTTCGATTTCTACTACTTTACTCTCCATTTTAACAGCTGAATATTCATTAGCAGCAATTAAAGACAGGAAACCTAACTCCCTTAGCTACAAGGCCTTTGACCTTTCACCTCACTGGAATACAAAACTACCCTAAAGCCAGAAATGATAACTAGAACATCTCATTAAGAAGAGCACTCAAACCAGTGAACCTACAAATGATGAAGTGCAACCTAATAAACCACTAAGCAACAAAAAATGCCATCTAACTTACCCCCAAAATGCAAGAACTTTTTTATCCTCCACCATGGGCAAGTCTAACCCAGAAATCTTTGTTTACTGTGCTTCCAGCAGTGGGGCTCTTTATGGTATGGAAAAAGAAAGTGCAATACAGAATGTCCTAAACTGTTGGGTGGTTTTTTTGTCTCTTTACTGAATAGGTAAATATCCACTTGAATCCAAATTTTCAACTGCATCTCAAGAGCAAACACAAGAGATGCTGGGGATTCAGAAGTGCAACCATATGATAAAAACTGTTAGAAAGATAATGGTAACTGACTTTTATAAGAACCATGGTTTTAACAAGGACTCTGTTACCATTACAGAGAGAAAACAAGCAACTTTGGTGACATCTTTGTGCATACAAATGAGAAAAAAATAGCTTAAGGCCCATCTTGTTTATTTATTATTGCCATCTAAGCCATTATGAGATGCTGTGAGTTTCCACACAGCAGAGTCACACAGTGCAAATGTCATGAGTTCCTTTTCCTTCCTAATTCAAAATTAGGAACATTAAAATGCATTAAATTCAAGACATTATAATTTAAAGGGACATACCATAAAGTCTCTTTGGTAGTCAAGGCTGTATTGGTATTTCCGTCCTATTTTTAATGGCTTATAAAACAGCCATAAATACTGCTCATTGTGGAACCTGCTATCCAATTTTTTAAGCCACAACCAATCACTCATTATGTTTTTTCCTGAAAATGTGAATCAGATCAATCTTTCATTTGGGTGAAGTGAGTTTTTGGATGTTGGCGATCAGAAGCAGTGCACCAGAAGGACAGAAAAAATGTATTTTAATGAAATTTTAATGTAAAACAGAACTCTATTAAAATATTGCTCTTTGCAGTCTGCAAGAAAACAAAACCAGAACCCAAACCAATTGCTGGTTTCTCAAGATATAATATACACTTGTAGGTTTTGGAAATAAATTAAGAACCCAGCCAAGTAAAACAGTGAGAACACCTTTAGCTTGAATATCTGCCACTGAACTTCAAGCTGCCACAGCTCCTGCAGCTCCTACAGCTCCTCCATCTATTGGGGAGCTCTGCATCCTACAAAGCCAGAAACAGGCAGGCTATGCTCAAAGCAGTCTTGTTCTGCATTTTGTTGTCCTGAATTTAAGGAAACAGTCACTAATGCTGCTTTCCAGTGCCGGATCACTTCCTAACCAGGCTTCTCCAGGTTTTGAACCACTCTGCTGGGTGAAAAAAAAAAAAAAGTGGCATGAAGATTTGTATTTACAAGTTTTTTCTTTTCCTTTTTTTTTTTCCTCCCAAATATTTTTTTTTTTATTTTCACAAGACTGTTGCAGCAGATCCAGGAGTAAAGCTGTGTTAACTAAATTCAAAATCATCTAACAGGGGTTAGAAGAGGAGGACAGGATTATGGCCTGCCTGCTGCACCTTCATCTGCTTGTCTCCTTCATAGTGCTGCTCACAGATCTGCTCAGTCATATGGGAAAACCTATCTTATTGGTACATGAAAAGCAAAAGTCACTGGACAGATATGTCTGCAGCTGGGGAGAGGACATTTATATCACCCAAACCAACTTAGAAACGTGTTTTGCAGGAAGACACACTAATTCTTAAAAATCCTGTTCAGTCCTTACAAAGGACCTCAGGTCAAAAATCACAGAGCAAGTAAGGGACAGAAATTTAAAAAAATATTGTCTCACTAAATCTTGTGTTCTTATTAATATTATTTCTATAATTGTTATGTATTGCTCTTGACACTAAGAGGCCTCCAAATGAGTTTGGTCTCTGTTGTACTCAGTGCTGCCTGAATGTAATGAAAATAAGGACCATGGCTAAAGATCTCCTTTTCAAATCCACTGATCAAAGTATACGCCAGCAACAATACTCAAACTTTCAAGGCTTATTAACATTAGAAACAAAAAATTAAAAAAAAACCTTTTAGAATGGAGCAAGATGATCTTTTGACTCTGAATCTGGATTAGTTTTCAGTTTGGAAGAAGAAATGTATCTCAATAAAGTCAAGAACACTTTCTGCTCTCTATGGAGGCATGCATTGAAGTGATTAAAGAATGGCTCTGTGGGATAGTGAGCTTTCAACTGAATAGGTGTAGAATCTTATTCTGAGATCTTTTGAAATGGAACAGCAGCTTGGATAAATTGATACCTCTTATAAAAATAGAGCACAACAGTTAATTAACAGATCCTGACACAAAGAAAAATCCCCAAAATATGACAAATAATACAGTTTCAGGACAGCTTTCAGGTTTTTTTTTTAATAATCATATTTTGCAAATATAATGTTTATTTTATGAAACATTAATGTGGCCCTAAGAAATGTTGCAGTATAGGGCCAGTCAAATTATTATTGAGGAGATACTCATTTATTGCCCTTTTTTCCTGTTTGTGGTTTATTCTTGGTAATAGGTTTATTAGATAGTAGTTAACTATGTACATTTCATAAACTATTTACTTTGGCTTTAGATTACTTGATGTATTCAATTGTTTACAATTATAATTTCTATTTCTTGCCCAGATGTGTATTTGTTTTAAGCTGAGCTCTGAACAGTTTTACTATCACCTTGCAGCTATGAAATGTGTTTGCAAGGTTAGAGGACTGGTTATATTGAGAAAAGTAAATCAGCTTTCAGTAGATTTTTCTTTTCAGAAGGAAAAAACTAAATTCACATGTCACAAAAGGTGAAAGGGCTGCTCAGAGCACAGAATCTTCTTTCTATAGGGAGATTCCTTCAAATTCCTCCAGGTCCAAGGGTTTATGCATGCAGTTTGCTTAGATGTTCTCTGCCTCACTCCTTCAGTGGGGATAAAGCTTCCTTGCTCTTCTTGTTTATCCATTAAGCCCTTCCACCACTTTTTCTTGCTTTCCTGCTTGTCAGGCTGGACCATTCTCAAGCTTGGAGGAAGTGATCTTGAAAATCAGGCAGCCTTCAGGGACTGCTCATCTGTTCCAGGCCATGTCCCATGGGATTCTTCCAAATAGGTCTTTGAAAAAGACAAAATCTGTTCTGAAGTTGAGATACTAATATGTGATCCTAATCTTGGCACTTCTCCCACCTCTCAGGACCCTGAATTCCACAGCTCCTGATCACTGTAGCCAAGCCTGCCCACAACCTTCATGTTGGTAAGCATAAGGTCTGTCAGAGTGTCTCACTTTGTTGGCTCTTTCACCACCCTTGTCAGGAATTCACCATCCCTGTGCTTCAGAAACCTCCCAGATCCCTTATGTTGTGTTGTGTTGTTTCCAGCAGTATCAGGGTGGTTGGAGGCCCCTGTGGGGAGCAGGGCTTGCAAACATGAGACATCTCCCAGCTGTCTGCAGAAGGGTTCATCTGCTCTTCCTGGTCAGGCTGGCAGTAGCAGGCACCCTGCTCAAAAACACCCATATTATTACTCCTGCTGATCTGAACTTGCAAGTTCTGAGCTGTCTCATCATCCCTGCCAGGGCAGAGCTCTGTGCACCCCTGCTGCCTTCAGACAGAGCTCCCTCCATCCCCCTGGATGGTTCTTCCTGAACAGCCTCTGTCCATCCATGGAAGTGCTCCAGTGGGTGCTCTGGTTCAACCCAGATCCTATGTTTGTGTGAGCACAAACATGCTGTTAAACAACTGAGTCATTCCCAGGGTTAAGGCACCATAAATTTCTTGTCTAAGCTTTATGTCTCTTCATGAATTGGGGCAATTCAGACTGCAGGCAGCATTCTTGTTAACAGCTCACTCTCTCTTCTCTCTCAATCTCCTGTCAGGAAACAGCTTACAGGTCTTCCTGATGATCCTCTAGAAGAAATCATAGTTACACAGAGAATTTTTCAGACAATAAATTCCCAGGGAACAAAAGAAAAAAAAAAGACTGAAATGCTGTTGCAGAATGCCAAGTCAAGAAATAGGAAATTTTATTGCTGTACATGCACCCTCAGTCATTGTCTTTGCTGGTCCTGGGTTAGCAGAGGTGGAGTGAAATAAGTGCTGTTTACACACATTTTCAGCTATGGCTTAGGTCTGTTTACCCTCTGTTTCTGGAGGGCTAGTGCTTTTTGGAAGCTGTTTAATTCAGTGCTAGCTGAGTCATGGCCATTTGCCTGCATGACCCCTCTCTAAATATGGCATGCTCAAGAAATGCCTCCTGCCTACTTCCTACATCCACATGTGGAATATGGACTCTGGTTACTTCACGTTTCAAATTCTGTACTCAATAATCTGGAGGTATTTATGACTGAATGGCTTTTGTGGGGGGATTAAATACACATTTTTGCACAGTTAAGCTGCTAAATACCTAGTGTCCCAAGAAAATATGGAAGTAAACATTCAGTAAACATGCAGTGTCCCCCATCATACATCAAAGCAAGCCATAAAAATTGACCTGCAAGCCACCTACAAGTTAGTTTTAAAAAGCTGGAAAACTGCAAATAGCCAGCTAACAAAAAAGCACTGGTTTGTGGTTAGTGTTCCCAGCTGCTTCTCCTTTACCACAAGACACAAGGGAAGCTCTCTCCACCTGGATGAGAGTAACCTCTTGCCTCATGAAGGGATGGGCTGCACAAACCTCACTCACTCACAACATCAATAAACACCTCGCTGCTAAGAGCAATGACAGCTACATCTAGCCCAGCAGTCACTGCACTTGCTCACTGTGTTTGCAACCTTGAGCACATGTATTTTAGCCTGGATTATAATTGTCTTCATCACTGTACAGAAAATAAACTTTCCTGGACTTTTTTCTATTGAAATATATCAAATTCACCCATGATCATAAACATGGAAGTCAGCAAGGAGTGCTGCAATTTATCACAGCTAAAGAGAACATGGTTTCTTTGATCCCAGCATGCAGCCACCTGCTACCACCAGGATGTGGTGCTTCAGAGAGGAGAGAGACACTGTTCTTCCTTTGCTCCCCACTGTCCATTAACTTGCAACCTAAACCCCAAGTCTGGCAATCCTTCTCTTCACAACAAAGGTTACTGCAGAAATCTTGAACTTTCCTAACTTAGCCTCAGAGCAGTGACATACAATATAAACTTCAGAAAATACTCCAACATTGTATTCTAACATTGCTCTGGACTCTGAATCTCTGCACCTCTCAGACTGGCTGAAAAGGAAACAGAAAAGCAGGATTAATATGTGAGCAACAGGTAATTAGTACACAATGGTGGAATAAAGTCTATCTGGTAACATAAATTGCTTACAGAATGATTCTCTGAAGACAAGTAAAACCACACAAAATAAATGTTTAATATTTTCTTGTTAATGTCTACATCTTTGTCCTGACTGACTACAAAGAGATGTTGTTTAAAGTGGATAAACCCAATGAGCTCAACGCTGCAACTCTGCTGGTTCCTTGTACATTGTGAAGTGATCCTAAGCTACAATTTTTTCTTGTTTGATCTCCAAGTTTTAAGCAAGAAAAAGTATCATGAAAGCATTTTCAAGCTTTTTTTTTGGTCTTTTAATTCAGTTACACTTTCTGCTCCCTATGGTTTAAATTATTCATTACAAATTGTGCAGATTCAGATGTCAGCAAGTCATTGGCTAAATAACAAATTCAAAAAGGACTCTGCAGCCATTCTCATAACATATCAGAAAGATCCTGTGCCCAGGCAGGACTGATCACTCATTTTCAAGTAACATCTGAAGCTGGACTTATCTCAGTCTTCAATGACTTTAAAGCTACTTGTTGTGCTAAATGGACAGTTATTAGTTGGTCATGTTTAAAAAGATTGGTTAGATATGACAAAATGTTATTCCTAGCTGAAATCAGTTAACAAGAATTCATAGGCCTCTACCCCAACAGTGCACTGTGACAGAAGGACCCTTTAGAAAGGGTGAGGAAGAGTCTTCACATATTGTCCTTGTTGTAAGCACAAGCTCAGCATGTACCAGCACAACCTCTGCACAGCCTCTGAGGACCAAGCTCCTCAGGACACCTCCAGCACACATGGTGTTCTGCAGGCTGGCTGCACAGCACCTCTGGAGACAGGTGATGGGCTGGCAGGTGATTTCATGGCCCCTGGACTCTGCTCCTGCTGAGAATTATAGGCATGCACTCAAGCACTTCCCTGGCACAGGAGAGTACGCCAGGCTCACAGGAGAAAACATATAAAGCAAATCCTCCTACCAGGAGGAATTTATAATCTGAAAGACTGGGAGGTCATTTCAGAGTGTTTTATGTCCTGGGACAGGTTAGAGGGAGATGGGGGAATGTGAAACAAATAAAGGGTGAAAAATCATTTTCCCATTAATCAGTTTAAGGGCATACAATGACATCCATATATCATGGAGGCCTAATTCTTTTCCCTAAATAAGGTATTTGTATGGGAACATGGCCAGTTAGGCAGCTGTCTGGTCAGCCGTGGATGAGAGCAACTGATTTATGTGAGCACTCTGTGCATTTACACACATGAATTACACATTTACTCAGACAATACATGTCTGGGTTTGAAAGCCCAGGCCCGTTTGCTAAGAACTCTGGGAGGCCTCTGAACAAATAATTGATAAACTAAAATCCTTTTGCTGTCAGATGGGCTGGGGATGCCCAGTGTAACTGTGGGAGGTGTCTCACAGGCAGCTCAGAGAGAACTTAATCCCTGGTAGCTGAGTACTCTTTCCAGAAATGGCTGTATAAGGCACACAAAGAGAAGCAGAGCATCAAGCTTGCTTTATGTATCTTTTATCAGTCTTTTTCTGTATCCCATAGGTCCATGTTCTTTTTCTGTATCCCACAGGTCCATGTTTTCCTCACAGCCTTGTCTAGTTTTGAATAAAACACAAAATGATCTCCAAAATTAGACCAATCAATGCATGGAAAGCACTCTGAGCGCACTGTTTGAGCCTGACTTGTGACTGAATGCTCACCATATATTTAGCTCAACCATTTGCAAGTCTGTGATGTTGAACAAATGCTCTACTTTCCACTAGTTTTGCAAAGCACTCCTAAATTTAACTCTGAGTCAACACTGTATGACTGCACATTTAAGCTAACCTGCATAGTCAGCTTATAAATTTTTAAGAAGCTTTTCCTTCTCTAACAGTGAATGTAAATGCAAGTTGTTTGAACAAAGACACTAATTTATCAGTTATAACAATGAATGCACCTCTTTGTCTACTTGTGACTATGTGAAATATGCATTTGTCATTGACATAAATGGAGATTGATGACAAAAATTATGTGTAAAATGCAGAATAAAAATCAGAAGGCCAGGACAGTCTGGTATGGATTGCCATATCCCCAGCAATATCAGTGGTGTTAACACCATTTTTTTATAGGTGAAGATCTGGCTGTTAACTTCTAATATCTCAAGGTACTTTTGTGATGTGCGTTGCCTATAAACTTTTCACATAGTGCTGACCTTCTTTTGATTTGGAACACTGATAACACATTGTTTATGCTTTCACTCTGTCTGCAAATCTGTCTCCTGTGCAGTCAACAAGCTTTACTTGTGCTTACTGGTATTAAAGTTCTTTATGAGTCTTCACGAGTATATGTTTGTGTTAGAAAAAAAAAGAAGCATCATTGTTGCTTCTACTCTTGACCTACAGTGCAGGAAAAAGAGCTTTATTTAAGGAACATTTTGGGGAAAAAATGCAGAATTAAATAAAGTAAATAATGGATATTCCACAAAAGACCTGCAAATAAGAAAAGGAAAAAAAAAGCATAGGAAAGAAAGAGATAAATAAAGAGTTTAGAATAGTGATGCCACATTTTCATAAAATAATAGTTTACTCAAAGGCAGCTTGCATGTGTTTTGCACAATGTCACATTCAGAATCACAGAAAAATGAGCAAATACACCACTTGTGAGATCCTTCCCTCACAGCAGCACTGTGCTCTGAGCACTTTTGTGGGATCTCTGATATGAACCAAAGCCCCATTGAACCAAAAGCTGTGTTAACAAAAACTTCTCACGAGTGATTTTTCAGTGAAAGAATCAGAATGGGCCCAAATCTTCTCTCTGCATGACCTGTGACCAATGAATGCAAAACCCACCACAACCATTCTTCTCAACTCTGATACTTCCTGCACTTCTCCCAGTTCTGGTGGTTGCCACAAATGCAAAAAGTAGACTCTGCCCTTGCTTTCAATCTTGCTTCAAATAAATATTCCTGTCAAATAAATGGAGGATTTCTTCAATCACAATTTTACTCATCAGATGCCTCAGCCACACATATTCTTACTTCATGTGTAGGATCTTTCAACAAACTCCACTAGTCTATTTTAAATTTATACTCACTGACAGAATTTAATTAAATCCTTTTCTGTTATTAATTTTATTATTATTATAATTTTATTAATTATATGCACAGTCCAAGATGAGAGACTCATGGACTTCAATACAGATCAAGTACTTTGACATGCAAAAAAGCAGAGAGAGAAAGAGTAGATGCATGCAATTATTCTCCTTTTCATATCCAAATTTATGACTAATGAAATAAAAAGGGCCCCAGCCATTTTGAAGAGGTGGAAGGGACAAGAAGATTCACCTGTTCTAGTTTTGAGATGATCTAGTTTTGAGCTGGATATCACACGGAGCTACTTCCATGGGAATAAATCCAGATTACACTTTGTCAAGATGCCCACACTGAGAAAAAAGAGCCTTTGTCCTCTGCTAAATGAGCACAGGAAGAGAAGATTTACTTGTAGAAAAACCACAAAAATATTTTCACCTACCTTTTAACCCAGAGGACAGGGAAGCCCCAGACATCTGGTCTAACTTTAGAGCAGCTGAAGCAGTACTACCCTAGGTATATCAGCAAGCAGCAAAGGCACCCTCAGCACTGATGGTCAGAAATGCATTTTTAAATCTCCCAAACATTTCTCCTTTACATGCTGTGACTTCCACAAGACACCCATCTCAGAGCACACAAACCAACCTCTTTCAGATGAAAACAAACCCAAAGGTGTGCTGCAGGCAGTAACAAGCACTCAGCCTACAGGACCAGGCTGTGAGCAGCACCAAGTCCCCAAAACCACACGTATCACAGAGGTCAGTGCAGGTTATTTCACTCAGCAGATCCACTCTTAATGGAGCACACTGCTTGCTAATGTAGAAAGAGTCGTGTTCAACCACTGCACAAAGGGACAATGACAAGTGGGGACAAGGCTGATTATAGTCAGCCAAAATCAACTGTCAAGCCCTAACAAGCTTGTGATGAAGTACAGATAATGTAATTATCACCTTAGGGTCCACAGAGAAGGGCACTGATAGAGTAGAAGAAAAATGGGCTAGTAAGCAAGTCAGAGTAAAAGCAAGGATTCCCAAACGAAAGGCTGTGATCAAGTCAGCTGGGTGGTGACAGCAAGAAAAACTGCAGTTAGTCAAAATGTAAGGTAATGCAGCCCACAGAGGGTAAGAGAGCAGTTACTTGAGCAAGGAACACAAAGCCCATTGTTTATGCTAAACATAATAGAAAGTGGTAGTTCCTTAATTCCTTTAATAGAAATAACCATTAGGAGACCCATCTTTCTTTAAATTCTCTTTTCTGTTTTCCCCTGATCTCATATTACATTTTCATCGTGAAGGCTACAAGTTTTTTTTTCTACAATTCCCAAGACAGGGATGATGGGTTTTGCTGCTGACATTACTAGTGAACCACACATGAATTCATAACAGCTCCCACATCCAAAGCAGACCACATAAGAAATTACCCTCATACAAACATCTTTTTTTGCCTTCATATCTGATACCATAAACCTGTTACTTCCTTCATGGATCAGAGGTCTTTGAGAAAAAAAACAAAGTGGACAAGAGTTTCTAAGAAAAGAAAAAAAAAGCACAGTTTCTACTGGAGAACTTTTTAGAATTTTTTATTGCATTGTAAAGAAGACAAGAAAAGTAACCATAAAGCATTGTATTTGTAGGTCACCTTTAAAGAGTAAACAACAATTATATACACTTCATCATAATGAGTTCTGCATATCACGTTGATGTTCCTCAGTTCATCTGTCTTTCATACTGAGGGGACTCATCCATCATCTAGTCATACACAACCCTGTCATACAGGGGTGATAGAAGTTATCTTCAAGGTAACTCACTGACACTTCTTAATTAAATATCTTGAAATATTGCATATTATTTTCCTGTACCACCACTGGAGACAATGGTAATTACATGGTGATTCCCAGAAACATTTTATGAATCCTCAATTATTGTGCAACTAGCTGGATTTGACATTAATGCTGCTAGTCTACAATGAATTATATGTAGCAAAATATTGGAAATATTCAGGCACCTTTTCTGAATTATCCAAGACTGTCCATTTTCCAAAGTTACTTAGACTGTTTTTGCAAAATATCCAATGACTAGTTATTTTAAAAAACCCTGATGATTTTGACTGGGTGATTTCCAAGGTAACCAGAAGTTGCAAGACATCCTTAAAACACAGCCATCCTAAATTAATTAATTAATTAATTAATACTTGTATAAACATTCCCAAGATGCATGGACTCAAGGACACAAACTCCTCACATTTCCATTGTCTTCCTTACCAAAAGGCATGTAGATGTTGCAAATGTTGCTTTACTAGGCCAATGTAGGGCCTTCTTTGCAGCATCCAGAGCCTTCCAAAGGATTCCCACATTTCTAGATTTCCAACTATTTGAATGGCCACATTTCTGCCGGTCCAACTCCTTCATGGATTTTCAGTGCAAACCATAACCTTTCTCCAGGGATCTGACAGCCTTAAAGCATTAAAAAGAAAATACTCTTGTCCCACTGCAAATCTGATCATTTGATGAGTATAGTTTAATATGCTCACTCCAGTTGCCACATCCTGTTTATGTACGTGCTATTCCTAACCATGCAATTTATTGATATTTATGATGTTTGTTACAAATGGATCTTGCAATTTCTCTGGAGTTTTCTTCCTGCTGTATCTTCCACTGACAAGTGCAGTTCATCCCAGGGTGTGTCACGGACAAGGTGCTTTCTGGAAAGACAAGCAATGGATGAGGGAGTTCAGAAAGAAATTAGCAGACAAGGACAATGTAAAACTTACTTTAAAACTTGGAAATAGTTCTGTGCTCCTAAATAGTCAAAATCTCATTTTATCCCCTCATTTTCACTAATTATAATTGCAGGACATAAATCCATACTGGTGTCCCTCAGGGTCTCCTCCAGCATTTTGCTTCCATGTGCTGTGAGGCTATTTTCTCCTTTCAGTTTCCATCTCTCTTATTCTCTCTAAGTTCTGCTATTTGCTTTACCACTTCTCTGCTAAGCTCCAGGTCCCAGCAGACTCTCCCCCTCCAGTTCTTTATTTGCTTTAATATGCTTCTTGCCTGAAAAAAAAATGTTATCTGGTTTTCTCCACTTCCACTAATTTTCTCCTTCTCTTCATCCTAAACATCACTATTTCCTGAAGCATATTAAGCCAGTTGAATATTTTACTGCCACAATACAGTCTCAGCTATGCACTTCATTTTTCTTCTCATTCTCTTTTTCAAATGTTTCAGTGTTTTCCTGCTTCATATCTGAATTACCAGTTTAAATACATCACCAGTGCTGTTGACCCTGTCAGCTGAGGATATTGAAACACTTCTGCCCTGCCCATGGATGCTCTGCTCTGCTCACTCACCATACATCCTGAAGTCCAACCATCATGCTCCACCAGACCTGAACACAGCTCTGGGGACTCTCTCTGGCTTTTATCAATATTGCCCATCCCTGGAAATCCTTAAAAGACAACAACCACTTTTAAAGAGGCATTTTCTACATGTTTCCTCTGCTAAACCAGGCACATGCTGTGGTCCTATTCCCAGTACCTTTGCCATGATGTCTGCTTTTACTGTACAGAGTGCTTTTGCTTCAGTAAAAGTTTTTACTTTACATGGTTTACTTCACAGGGTAGAGGCAGGAAATACTTATCACCTGCAGAAGTGTTATGATCATTTCCTTCTGACATTTTATGCTAAGTGGCATAAACTATGATGAAATGTCATCATTCAAATACAGCAACAAAATGAAGCTGACTCCAAACATGATCTGACTACAAAGTGTGTGGAAAACACCCCCACTTTATCAGCAAACAGTAGGAAAGTAGTTGATAATTTATGTCATAGCATTCAAAGTTTCTGAAGTGATACATTATTCATGGAGAAAGTCATCTACTTGTGTCTTTTTTAAAGACACATTAAAAAGTACAATGTTAAAAATAGATGGCATTTTATTGGAGATCATAATTATTTAAAAAGTTGGCAACAGGACTTTTTTCTTCCTAAAATGACCTTTCAAGATGAAATGAGGAAAAGAAAAGCTTCTCTGAGGAAGAAGCTGTGAAAAAATCCAGTGCATAAAGAATGCATTTACCTTTAATTTGAATTCTAGTATATTCTCCAACAAGAACAGGGACCAGTAAAATCACATTCAGAAGTACTGAATGGTAGGTCTGCTGAATGACAGAGTTTGTAACTTTGTTGTGACCAAAATCGTCATGATACATCTGTAATTTGGAAATGCAAACTTTGCCTGGGCAGTAAATGAGAAATGCACAAATATATTGAAGATCATAAACATGAGCAGAGAGCAATCCCTAAGTACCATTTACCTGTCTCAGTGTTGCCACATATATTATCAGTAAACAGATTTGCTTTCATTTCCCTTAATCAGTGTTCACTCTTCTGCTTGCTTTCCCCCTAAGCAAAGATCATGTGAAAATATTGCTAGTGTTCCAATTTAAATCAACAGTAAAAGCATAATTAGAAGTGGACAAACAACTGGCCAAAATCACTCAAAAAAGCAGTTAGCAATCCTGCACTGCCTTTTGAGGGACCCCTCCCTGCACTTATTTCATTTTTCAGAGCTGTGTTGTGTGTGGTCAGTCTCTGGGGCACGTGCTGGGACACCAAGTGTGACCTTCCATCATTTACTGGGCAAGATCCAAGGTGGATGAATGAGAGAAACCACCAGCCATGGAATGACCAGGATGGTATGCAAAGGTATGATGACAATGGATTATTTAACCCTTTGCCTTTGTCCTTTTCCTGCCCAAGGCAGAGGCAGCTTCTCAGAGGTGGCAGAAGCGGTAGAACTCAGAGCTTTAGACTGCACAGCAAAAGGAAGTGGAGAGTTCCCTTGTTAAGGCCAGCTCCAGGAAAGTATCCTTGTTCAGAGAGGATGTTAAGTGCCTTGTTAAATCCTTTTGAGGCTGGTGGGACTGAAAAAAATGCTTAAAGATAAGCACATTGTAAAATGCTTTCTAGACTTAAACTATTACTGCTTTTCTGACTAGTGCCATGCTCTTGGAGGCTGTTTCATTCCTTGGAGGCAGTGTAAAAAGAGGAACAGTGCTCTTGTCTCTGCAAGGAAGGGATAACTCTTTGCCCCAGTACACTTCTCCACTGCATTGAGTTCCAGAGAGGAAACCAAGCATTTCACCTTTACTTAAATTTATTCTCCTGTTTATATTAAAGAAATCTAAATCAATGTATTAATTACATAACTACTTTCCTCTGGAACAGTTGCCTACTGTTTACAGCTGACTAAATGGGAGCTGGGAATTTTGTAACAGAGCAACTTAAAAAATGAATGAGAAGAACAGAGGTGCAATGAGCAACCCACCAGCTCCAAAGAGAGCTGAGTTATAGGAAGATAAATCTGGGACACAATCAGCATCTTCACAAATTTCAGTCTCCTACAGG
Organism: Molothrus aeneus; assembly: GCF_037042795.1. Lineage (NCBI taxonomy): Eukaryota > Metazoa > Chordata > Aves > Passeriformes > Icteridae > Molothrus > Molothrus aeneus. The sequence continues at coordinate 58,966,874 of NC_089649.1, read as the reverse complement.
TTAACTAAAAGGAACTGTGTTGTCTGGTGAATGTCTAATGTCCCTATTAGACATTCAGCAGTGAGCAGGGTAGCAAACTGCAGGCAGTAGAGACAATATACAGGCAGTAGGCACAGCATCTGTGGCTACAAACAGATATTACAACAGCAGAATAATAACTTAAACCTCTACCTTCAAAAAATACCACAAATCCTATAGGTTGTTATTCACAGGAAACATTCTGCATGAAAAACTATAAACATGGCTTTAATGCAACGATATTGCACTGTCAGCTCTTGGTAATAGGTTTAATTTTAACTCAGGAAAGCCACAAAAACAAATCAAGCTTTTTGTGTCCCTTTGCATTCTTATGGTTACAAATGAGATTTCCAGAGGCTTAAATTCCAGTGTATGGTGGCTACACATTGAATCATTAATTACCTACCTTCTGGTAGCAAAAAAGTCATATTGAAAACCTAAGCTGTGGTTTGTATCTTTTTAAAGAAATCCCATCTGTTAGTTTCTACTCAGAACATTTAGAAATGCCTGAGGGGAAAAAACCCTAAAACTAAAAATGTCGTTGCAGTGGTAGGAGATGGGGTTACCTCCCACTGTTTTAAATTCAGTGCTGCAGTTCTGGCCCTCAAACCTATCTTGTGCAGTGACAGGTCTGAGCTGCAATATTGAACTTACACAGGTTTGGGGAGCCAAAACTTTATGTTCTTTAGCATAGGTCAAAGCAGAGCTAAAAAAATGCCTGTAGGGAGTGGTTAGGAAAAAACAGCCGATGAAACCAAAAGGGCACTTAAGCTCTGTCCAAAAACATGAGGCTTTGAAAATATAAAGAAAACATTATCATTTTTAAACAAAGAAAGTTTCCCCTGCTATTTATCCTAGTGTCTGTACCAGGGAGAGTGCTGAACACTCAAGGGTCTCTGTGCTAAGCTCTGTGCAAGCACACAAGTAGATAGTCCTATCTTTGGAAAGTTTTCAGTCTAGGCCCTTTCATTCTCTGCCTTTTGCACACATTAAGTTATGCCTCCTCATTTAATGGCAAAGAAGTGCTGCCAAGCTAGATAAAGCAAAATGCCTGCTGTGCTTACCATCCTTTCAGAACATATTTTATAATCCACCACAATAAAGTATAATTTATGTATTTTTATCAAACTCTGCATTATTTCAATAACATCTGCAGAGATCAGATTGCAATATGTTCTGGGAGATATTGTTTTGCCCTGAGTTCGTAAAATGTTCTATTTTTCAGTAAAATCTCCTGCCACAATTTCATCTGCAGTTATGAGTAATTTTTTATCTGTTTTGCCAGGTCTTGTTTTGAGTAGTAAGAGTTCTCAAAGCCACATGATTTGCAAAACTTTCTTCAGTGGTCTGTGAATATTGATTTAAAGCAGAACAGAATCAATGGCCATATCTCATTTATTGGATGTCTTTCTTAAAAGGACACATGTAAAAGAGGCATCCAGAAAAATGGTCTTTTCATAAGCTTTTAATTTATTTAAGTAAACCCTGCTGTGATGCAGGACTGTGCTCAAATGAAAGCTCTTCCAACTTTTCTATAGAGTGTGCTAAAAAGGATTTCCCATTGAAAGACAGACTCTCTACTCTTCTCAAGAGCATTTTTTTCTCTCATGAGGGAAATGCAGGCACCTGGAGTAACCACTTGGATCAGTTCAACAGTGAATAGGTGCATCCTTCATCCCTGTCCAAATTACTGCTGTATCTCAGCACTTTCTCACACCTTCAGGCACTGATCAGACTTCCAGGGACTATCTCCAGTTTCTCAGTGCTGCTGTTCCAGGGTTCTCCCCCCATGGATAGGGACAAAATTGTCCTGTTCCAAGCTCCTGAAGCAGACTATGGAAAGTGACTGAAGTGAATGTTTGTGGTCAGATCATTTCAATGAAAGAAAGATGCTGGCAGTCTGTATTTCTGCTCAGATGAAACCATCTGGGACTGAAGGAATGCTTGCTCTTAGATCAATAATTCAGGCAAGGAGGGTTCTCAGCAAAACCTGTGTAGGAGCCAGAATTACTTTTGCAATGAAAACCTGCCCAGGGAAAATAGCCCATCTCTCATTTCCTATGCATATCCATTGTCCTCCAACTGATTTTCCAAGGAATGATGAGAACTGAACGGACTCATCCTTTATTTGGGGCTATTTAGCCTGAGCTGCACAGTGAATCTATAAGGATTTTCTTTCCAATAAGGCAGTCAGGACTCTACCAGAACACTAACACAAGAGGCCTGTGCATGCTAGAGTAACAATAATGTATTAAACTTATCATTTCACTCCTGTCTCACTTCCCCCACTCCCCATCACAAATCTGACCCTGCAGCAGCCATAAATCCTACTTGAGAGACCAGGTATTCTCCCCACGCTAGTGTGCATAGACTGACTTTGCATAAAGGATAGATCAGGAAGGATTATCTGGTAGTTTGCACTTACCACCGAGCAGCTGCTTTGTTTTATCACTCATACCCAAAAATACAGGACTTTTTATTGTACTAGAGACTGGAAGCTAATTTTATCTTCAAAGAATCGATATCAGGAATTTTTGAACCACTAGATTGGATTTACAAAACCAAAACCTTTCCTTGCCCTTTAAGAAGGGTTCTACACACTTCATTCTTTCTTTTGAATAATAAAAAATGCACACAGAAATGTGTTTATAAAGAGTTAATTCCATCCCTGGGTTCTGAGACCTATAAACCAAGGCAACTTCACTTTCCTTGTTACAAACATCTTCAGATCAAGTTATACAGCTAGACATAGTTGTACATATATTTGTGGTCAAGTCCATTTAAAATTATTTGGGGATAGGAAAATATATTTGGAATGCACTGTTGGTATCCAAAAATGTAAAGTTATAATATCCCAATGGTATAAGCAAAGAGAGAGTAGGAATTTATATTAGGCAGCATACTGCTACAAGGTCTCACAGGCAGGGAGCAGGAATAGGTTAAAAGTGGAATAGTGGAATGGTGCTAGGGGAGGCGAGGTAGAAGATGAGTTTATGAGGTGACAGCTCTATTTTGCCTAAGCTTGCCTGGAGGTTAATGGAGAAAAGAACTCTCTTTCAAAAGGGGCTTCAGTATTTCAAAATGTATTTGTGCTCCTAACCAGGTTTTACCTTTCCACAGGCAAGAAGGCCAGGCTGGCTCCAGGGTGACATACCAGGCGCACCAGCTGCCTCACAGAGAAGATCCTTGAGAAACACCTACCAGGAGAACACTGAAATTCAAGGGAGAGGGGGAAAACTGAACAGACACAGGTAAATGGGCATACACATGCTGCCAACTGTAAATGGCCTCCATTGTTCCTGATCCCACTCCTTTATTCCCTCCATAAAAAAATTATGAGACCCAACTATTCATACAGCATTTCCAGAAATTTAATAGACCATATAGATTAAACTCTGAGGGCCAAGCAGTGGTGTCAGATACACCCAATGAAACCCCATCTGAGAACAGGATTTGGCTCAGATTCAGCAGGCAAATGAAAGGGTTTTTTTCCACTTTCAGAAGAAACCCAAGTATGTAAAGTTTATAGGCACTAGTAGGAGAATAAATCAATTTAAGTCCATGTCACACCATTCTTTACAGTTTTGTAACAAGGTGTACTTTGTTAGATTTTAATCTGCATACATTTGAGACAGCAAAGCTCTTCAAAATCATCTTTTAATGGCATCGCAATTTATAGACAGTAACTAATTTCAAACTTCATAGCACTTGGCTTTTATGATTATTTCAAATCATTTAAATGCAAATGAATTTCCAGAGAGAGAAAACATCAAATGCCCTTGAGTGGCAACATGTAATAGAACTGCGAGCAGAAATCACAGTAGGAATTTGAAGCAGTCTGATAGGGTTTGACGGGAGGTCTGTATAAAAGTGTTTGCCTAAATCCAATTTACATTTCATTTCACATTATATTCTATTTACCCATTTTGTCATTTTAATATGACTTATTTACTTAATCCTGCTCTGAAATCCAATCTACTATCAAGAGCAAATGTGGAATTCTGGTCAGAATAGGACTTACAGCAATTTTGCATTTTAGGACAATGGTAATATGGTTTCTAAAAAAGAGCTAGCTAGCTTTTCCCCCACAGTTAATAATGTTACGGCACCACGCAGCCAAAAACATTTGTGCATGCCTTAAATAATTACACTTCTTTCAAGCTAAGCAATTGTTTGCCTACTGACAGAGTAATATTTCCTGGGAGGCATTGCTAAGCTACAGTACATACAAAATATTTGGACACAGAGTGCTGAGAAAGAGCTGAACTATTCTTAATGTGATTGCACTCAGAAAGATAAGAACTGTCCTGCAACTCCCCATTCAGCAGCAGTTGAACAAAGCCCCATGGGTGGGTTTTTCACAGCCAGATGGATTTGCAGGAGGCAGCAAGAGCTGGTCTACCTCTAGTGCTTCCTGTGCTTCTGGGTAAGCAGTGCAGGTAAGGACCCAGCCACCACTGGAATCTTGATATTATCCATCTTCTGTCAACATCCAGCCTTTAAGTTGTACAATGCATGTCCTTTTGGTTTTACCTGAGATAAAAAAAACCCAAAAAACTGCCCACAATTGCAAAGTGACCAAATGGCATTTAGCATTTGTAGGTGAGCAGAGACAGCGATGCAGTCTGCACAGCTTCCAAGGGGCTTGACCATGGCATGGGCCAGACTTACACATGTGATCAAGGTATACATGTTTGTTCTGGGGAAAGGAGAATTCCAGTGACCAGGCTGTCCTCTAATTCCTCCAAATACCTGTTTTCCAGGCCCAGTATTTGAATGAAAAGGCAAAAATACATGTCAGACTCACTAATTCCAGCAAAGGCTGTACACAGTAACCAAGAGACCTCCTAGTTCACAGGCGAGGAGAAAGGGGGAACCTGGGTTTGTGGTGCTGCCGGTGTCTGAACATCTTCTCATTTCCTAGAGAGGAACTGCACTACTTAAGTCTACTATAACAATGTAAAAATATTTAGATGTCATGTGTTTTCAAAATCTGTCTTTTTAAAGATAACAGAAGACACAAATACCTTCAGATAGTCAGGGCTATTCATTATTCTGTGCCACACTTCCAGCACATAGTTTGCAGAAATCCATGAATATTTTCATTTCTTATCAGATATAAATTACTGATACAGTCAGTACAATGTTTGTTGGTGAAAACTCCTATAGTTGAGTAAACTGAGTGATGGATTTGAAGGAAAATAAGGATAAAATATTGTGCTTGGGATAGAGAGATTACTAAAATTGTGCTATTCCAACAGTAGCCAATTTCACAATCAAGATGTCTTTTCTATTGCAAAGGCAATTTTTATATGTCTCCTGCAGATAAATGTCACTCTTTTGTTTATTATGTGTTTCTTTTTCATTTATTTCATTAATTTTGTATATATTTTCTGTGAAAAGACTTCTAAGGAAGTACATTTGTCCTCTGTTTTGAGCAATTTGTCTTTTGCAAGGACGATATAACTGTGTAAAAGCAATAATACAAGGTCTTTTATCAAAAACTTATCAGCACTGTTCAAACAATGAGGCAGTTCATTAGATTTGAACAAGCTAACTCCTGGGTTAGCTTTGGACCTACAGTTTGTCAGGTTAGATGCTGGCTATTTTATTTTTTCATTTTTCAAACTTCATGGAAAGGGTTACTCAGATAAAGGCTGGTATATTGACTAGCAGTGATCAAAGAGCAGCAAACCTTTAATAAAATCTTGAGCCTTTATTACTACTAGGAACAGTTCTACTATCTACTAGTCCAGCTCCCCACTGGCTCCCACTGGTCTTGGTGACTGATCCCCCCCATTTCATCAGTGGGGCTCTGCTCTGAAACTGCACGGGAAAGTTCCCTTTGGAAAAAACCAGGATGAGGTCTAGGGAAACATTCCCTTGCAGAGGCCACCCGCATAAAGATCGATGGCCAGGCTGCAGAAAGTTTTATTCCAAACTCTCTGGTCTTTTATTCCCAACTCTCTGGTCTCTCCCAGTGCTCTCTGCCCACGGTTCCTCCTTTCTGTGCCCTCCAGCTGCACCCCTGGAAATGCAGATTGGAGTGCCTGGCCCTGAGCAGCACAAACCCAGGGCAGTCAATGCCACTTCACCTGGCAGCAGGATCCACCTCGTGGAGGGGGAGAACCAAGCCCTGCAGACAAAGCCATCCTTTGCTGAGATCATCAAATCACAGTTTGCTGAGATTTGCAAAGTAGAGTTTTCTGTAAGGATATTTCAGTCCCTTCACTGAGAGGTTGTCCTGCACAGAGGCCATAAAGGGCATGTCCTCAAAGACACCTCTGCATCCTGACCTCAGTCTCTCTGGCTGTGAGTAGTTTTAGGTTTCTCTCAGTTCTGCAGGAATGGTGAATGGCTTGCACAGAGCTACCACTCAGTGGCTTCATGCAGCTGCCCCAGGTATTTGCTGTGTGCATATAGCCAGGTCCTCTCACAGGTAGGTGAAGTATCCCAGGGAAGAGCTAAAATCCACTGCCAGAAATATTTATAACAATAGAAAACACTCTTAATAAACAAAATATGTGGATCTTAAGTCAAAACCAAAATCTGTCAGGAAACAGCATAACTCATCTTTCCTTATTCACACCCAATACTAAATTCCCTTTTTAATTTCTTCCCTTTTCTACCACTTTTTTTTTTTTTCCTTGTAGCAGTAGGATGCTCCCGGTAATACCTGAGAGCCCCTATTTTAACCTTTCTTTCCTTTTTCTGTGACAGAATTAAGATTTTTCTTCCTGGAACCGTTGATAATATTTTCTGAATTTAGATATGGCTGTTACATGATAACAGGAATAATAGAAACTTCCACTGTGAAATAGAAAGTGCAAAAACCCCCGAGACTGTAGGCAATACACTTCATGCACTTACAGTACACTTCAAAGCCAGGAAGCACCAGTGTTAACATAAGAACAGTTGCTTTGCAGACATCTGATACCATTCTCCCAAACCTGCTGAGTGCTCTGCTTTTTTTCCTATGTTTGTTAAACACCCCTTTCCCAGATGGCTGGGTATCAATAGGTCATTTTACCCACAACATAACCACTTTGAACAAGCTCTATATTTTTAAAGCAAATACTTCAGTGGCTTTTTTTACTGCAGGAAAGAAGGAAGAAAACACAGCAATAATGCAATTGAAGTACAATCTTAAAAAGCAGCATGGCTGAGAGACAGATCTCTAGTTTCATGACTGGACAAAAGCAGAAGGAGAGGGGGAGATGTGGCTGCTCTGTTTCTACCCACAGATTAAATAGGATAGGGTAATAAAAAAGATTGAAGAAAGGTGCATCATATCAGGGCCAGAACTGAGCAAGTGTCCTACCTTACCAGAGTGTGAAAATAATGGACAGACTTCCATACAGGACATATATACATCCCAGATGTACACTAGATTATTTACAAAATATTCACTAACATTTCAAGCTGACATGAAAATTACTAGGTCGCAAAAAAAAAACCAAACTGTTAGCTGCTCTTCATTGCAAAGATTTCTGCAATGAAAAGACTACTGAGATTATGGGGAACTCACAAAACAAGCTATTTTTCTAGAAAAAAGGATATTTAAAAAATGAAAAAAAATATACAAAATCTAGCTCTGTGTATATGCATGTGTTACTGCACACACACACAAAACTAGGTATTTAGGATAAGAATCAATGTTCAGTGTCTGGCAAAATATTCAACATTTTCCTCTGGTATAATCATCTTTTTAAACATGGTAGGACCTTTTTGCAGGTCAATCACAGTTTTCAGGCAAGCTGTAATTTAAATCAGCTCCATTCTGCATCTAATGTGGATGTTTCACTGAAAAATAATTAAAACTAACCACACTACTTGTGTCTCTTTGTCTGTCAGATACAGACCACTGTTGTGCATGCACATTGCTAATCTCAGGAAAGGAAACCTTGCAGAAAGGACAAGGAGGTGACAAAGTAATTACCCGCAGTGGGTGATTTGAAGAATTGTAATAAAGAGGTGCTCCCTGCTCACGCTACCTTCATCTCACCTGAACTCTTATTTGGTGACTCACTTTCATTGCCTGCATCACCCTTTCGGCTAATAATGGAAATAGATAGCTCTCCTGGCAAGCACAGACAGTATATCAGAGCTATCAACCATATCTCTACTTTTTCAGCACCAAGATGGTTCAGTTTGTTCATCAAAAGGGTCTCAGCTTGTTTAATCTCCTTTATCAGCCCTGCTTCCATCTCAAAGCTTGCAAAGGCTCCTGCTCCTTAAATTGCTGCCTTCATCTGAGCCAATGCAGTGCATATTTCCCTTTTCTACAGAATGATGTTTCAATGCCAAAGAGAAGGAGCATGAGAGAGAGAAATAATCTTGGCACTCATTCAGGTTGTTGTGAAGAAAAAGAAGGGAAAAAAACCCAGACTGCCAATGGGGATTTCCTCTGTAATAAGCCAGATGGCATCATAGGATGCTTGGGGAGACTGTTTCTGTCTAATTCTCTTCAGTAGCAGAAACTGCCAAGGCCTGGCCTTTGTGGTAAAACCAGTGACTAGCTATTTTATATTCTTTCTCTTTCTGTGCATGCTGTCCCCACCTGTCACTAATGCCTTTGTAATGCAGTCAGTGCCCGACACAAACCCCTTCCCCTCCTTTCTCTCCCTCACTTCTGGACTCCAAATAATATTTCCTTCCCACCTATACCACTAACATGAATGCAACATTTGCTTTATATCCCAGTGACGTCAAGATAATTTCTTTCTTCAAGTGCAAATGTTTCACATAACACAGGGAAAGCCAGCTGTGAAATTTCTAAATGTTGCCATCCTGGCAAAAGACCAAAGCAGGGGTTGATGCAGGGAAATGGGGATCTAGTGTTCTGTCAAACACAGTGTTCAGAAGCTCAAATGTCAAGATGGACAACCTACTTGAAATGCTGGCTGGGGTTACATGGATTGTTTTAAAACCTATATTTATAAATTTTATTTATCTACATATATAGCTATCTATTTTTTTTCCATATCTGCAAAATTTTGGTGTTTCAGTTGTATTCGGAATTGTGGGTTCAATCCCTCTGCACACCAAATGAATAGCAGAGACTGTGTATTCCAAAAAGATGAAAAACTTTATAGAAATCTTCTATGGGATTGCTAGGGTGCTTCTGGCTCCTCAGAGTCAGATCCATAAGCTGTCTGCTTGCCTTAAGGTCTTGTATATCCACTGCAAGGACTAAATAGTTTTTCCTCTCTGGAAGCAGTCCTATCATGTATTCAGCATGGAGCAGTTAGATATTTTAAACTCACTCTTTGCTGAGAGCAAAGTAGCATTTTCCCACAACTTTCTGAAGCTGCTTCTTTCTTTTTGACATGGTTCTTTGTCTCCAAGTAGTCATCATGTGCAGATATCACTGCAGCAGAGTAAAGAAATACATCCCAGAGTATCATTTCATACAGGCAATAGAGCTGCTAATGGCTGCTGAAGCAAAGGCAGTTACAAAACTTTGCATGCTGTGCTGTAAGGAAGGCACAGAGCTAATGCAGAGATGTCGGCCGAGATACAGACAGTGCTGGTTGGCAAAAACAGGACTGCAAGACTCCTAAAAATAGCAACATTTATAATCTGATAACGACATGTTCATTGATATACTGTCAACTGGGATAATCTAAAGACAATCAGAAGTTATTTTCTTTATCTAGGTATAAAATAGCAGTAAACAGGCTTACAGGATTTTTCTAAGATGAAGTATTTAATTTCTTCTTGGGAGAAAAGCCATGCAGATAGTTGTCTCATTGAGCAGCTGATGAATGTTTCAAGATATAAATGTTGGTGTTTTTTTCCAATTAAACAAAGATGTACCATTTCCACATTTTTGGATGAATAACAATAGCCTGTATCACAGTGGGTTTACTCTTTAAATGTACAAAGAGAAATCTGAGGACTGTCAGCTGAAAAATGACAAGCAACCTCTCATTCCTCTCCCCAGCAGCTTTTCATTATTCCAACAGCAGAACAGAAACCAAACCCTGAAATCAAGCCCTGAACCATGGCAGGCCTGGTCCCAGCACATCCTGGGCAGACTGGAGAGAGCCTCCACCAATGCTGCAGCTGGGACTGGGGACAACACTTGGCAGGAAAGGTCTCTTGGCAGCAAAGGAAGGCTTGGCCATGGGGGACTGGATGCTGCCCTGGGCAGTGAAGTAGAATGGTGGCTCCCCCACCAACCAGCATGATGTGCCCTGAGGGGGAGAGCCCAAAGAGCCCCAGCAGCTCCCTGTGGGGCCCCCAGCACTGCTTTTCCCTGCTCCAAGCCTGCCACATCACTCACTGCTGGAGAAAGCTGTGCACACCCCGCCAATGCCTGGGCTGGCCCTCCGCCCGCAGCAGAGCAGATTACAGTTCCCAGAACTGCTCTCCAGGGCCAGGATGAGCAGGAAATCAGGATTTCTTGACACTGGTCTAATGCTGGAAGAGAGATCAGCCAGGCAGAACTGATGGGGCCTAAAGATAGCTTAACATCAGCTCTTGCCTAGTGTCTTCCTCTGCTCCAAAGCATTGCAGCTAAGGCATAGCCCAAAATCCAAGCCAGTACGTTTGGAGAGGGCAATAACAACAAAGCCATTTTTTTCTCCTCCCAGCTGTGTGTTGTTTTGGGTTTATGACCCCATCAGTATTCAGTACAGATTGCCCATCCTGTGGTCAGCACTGCCTGCTGTGGTCCCAAGGGCAAGCAGGTGCTGCCAGCAGCCTGTGCCTGCCTCTACAGGGCCTTCCTTGAGCCCCAGGGGATCCCATGTAGTGCCTTGCGAGCACATCCAAAGGCAAGGAAAAGAAATCCTTCCACCCAACAATTTTTTAACCCAGTACAGAACACACCAGACTGACCTTAACTTTGAGTGAGATGCTTATTTCCATTCTGATAAGCTTTATCCCAAAAAACAATTCTGAATTTGCCCTAACTCAGGTTTACTTGGGTTAGAAGTTACAGATGACAGCTGGGCAGACTTCAGCAAAATGATGCATTTGTTCATTCTCATGGAGTTTTGGTTAATTAGGCAATGAAAGATGTAGTTTAGAATCAGGAAAATAGGAATAGCTATATCACAGTAAATTAGTGGGATACTTCTGGGACATTAATGGAATCAGATGCCAATATCTGTGTTGGTTTAGGAAGACTCTATGTTTTGCTTCCAAAAAATCTGTTGCCAATAGCAGTAAAGTTCATGTTGTCTGTTCCATAAAATAGCCTCTATTTTCTATATATGTATGTTACTAATAATGTCCCCATCCTATTGAACAGCTGTGAATCCTTCCATACTCCAGGCATTTGTGTGTCCTCCTCTATAAAAAAAATGTTGATTTGGGAGGCAGTGACCATTAAATGAAGAAGTAAACTCTGCTGTGGGAAATTTCTGGTTTTGCTACATGATTATAAAAGCAAGCTTTCAGGAAATTTGGAAGCATACTGTCTCTGAAGCAAGAGAAACCTGTTGTGGAACACAGGATTTTTGAAAATTATATATAAATGTATAAATGGCAAAGTCTACCCCTTGCTGTGTTTTAGAACTGGGCTTGTCTGTGGATACCTTCCATGAAAGAATATTCAGTACAGCTCTGACCTTGATAGCAGCTGTCAAATACCTGGGAAAGGCAAAGTGTCTCCTGGAAGGCCCAATGCAGTGAGGGGAAGGAGCTCAGGTTGAAGCCACATTATCACAATTTTTAAACTGCAGTCTCGCTGCTCTGACAATGCACATAATTTTAATGTGTGAACACAGTACCATGAGACCTCTTATCAATATGTTCACTATGCAAGTGGAAGCTTAGAAAACTTCAAAGCAAGTTGATAAATTTCCATAAAAGTGTTGCCAGCCCATAATCAGATGGCCAGGAATTCCCAGTTGCACCAAAGATAAAAACTGATGATATTAATTTGTCCTTGTTTGAACCATGCACTCCTACTGAAATCAGCAGTACCCACATGTGCTAATATCAGTCCTTTGCCTGCAAAAGCTATTTTTCTGCCAGTCCACAGATTTAGGGATTTTCTTTATTTATCTTTCAAAGAGTGAAAATAAAAAGAGAACATAAAACAAAAACTCAAAGGAATCCATTTGATTTAGATTGAAGTTGTTTCTATTTGGCAAGCCAAAACCTGCCTTTGGCCTTTATTTGGCTTTTTCAAAGTCACAGTCTACTGCTTCCTCTCCTAAAATTCAGAGGCAATACCTATTGGTGAGATACCACGCTCTTGCTCAGCTGCTTCTAAAGCAGCTCTGCAAAATATACTCAGTAATTTTCCAAATCTGGAAACGGAACATTTGTTTAATGACTTGTTCCCACCAGGAAGAGTCCAAATCAAAACCTTCCTCCCACCTCAATTTTCTGTTTTTCCTTTTCCATGACTGCCTCACAAGTGCAGGCAGCTGCAAGCCTGAGAACATGGGACATTTAATGTAACTGTATTTTTCTAAGCTGGAAAGGCTTACACCATAGGAGAGCTAATTAAAGTTACTTTGTAGTGAAAAAGAATGTCATAGAAACATCCAATTTAACTGAGAAGATAGAGAAACACAAAGACAAAGCCAAAGTATTTTTCTAAACTTCCTTTAAAGATAAACTTACCATAGGATCCAGAATTTTTCTGCAGTTTCATCTAGCTCCCTTTTGACCCCCACTCCCTGTCCCTGAATTATTAAATTAAAGGCCAGAAAGCTTTGCTTTGCCAGCTTTGCTCATTAGTTAATTTATGTAGTTGCCACTGGAGTTTTTTTTCCTTCTTTGTTTGTTTTTGTTTGGGTTTCTGTTTTTTTTTTCCCTGTATGGAAATGCATTTCAGAAAGCCTTTCACCTTGACAGAAGGACAGCTAGGAATGAAGGATCCATCCTCATTCCCAGCAGGCTGCTGCTGATCATGCCCTGGTAGAAGTGGATGTCCTTCTCCCAGCTCCCACACCCAGGTGGGCAGGGCAGGAGCACCCTGGCAGTCACGGCTGGGGAAGGGATGTGGGAACAGGAGCCCTGCACAGCCCCTGCTCTGCAGCACTCTGGCACAGCATGGAAATCATCTGGCCTGCCTCAGCACTGTGCAGGTGAAATTGCTGCTCCTTCTGCATAACCTGGGCATGAAGGTAACACCACAATGTCAGACAGCTGCTGCAGCAGGCCCTGCAGTTCCTATAAGCTCCTTGTAGGGATTTAATTTTTACAGTTGTTTACTTAGAGGTTCACTTTTAATAATTCTTAGAGAAGGATCAAAGCAAAGCAGTGGAGCCTCTAGCATTTTCTCCTGCCTCTTTTTACTACTTGCACAAAGAGGAAGAAAGCATTTCTACAAAGTCCTGACTCAAGTATAAAAATAAAATTTATATTTATCATAGTTGAAGGCAGCCAAGAAAAACTGACCTCATGGTATGAACTCTAAGAAAGCTCAGGAGGGAGAAATTAAAACAATTAGTAGTAATTACCACCAAAATTATGGTACTGAATAGGACAGTGCCTAGTAATGAGGGGTCACAATTACTAATGTGCCCTTCTGTATGCTCATTTGTCTTCTCAGTGTTGTAGTCATCTGCGTTGTCCTTCTGCACAGCAGGATGCCCAGTGCCACACTCCTTTCTCTTTCATCAGAAGTTCACAATAAACAAGGGTTCAACATGTTCAGAGCAGCAGTTTGTGCCTTCAGAGGACTTGGAATAATATGGGATTTACCTTCAGTCTCTTTGTAAAGAAACTTTACTGCATCTTTATTGTCTTTCACTTTATATGTTACAAGGGAATGCAGCCAAAAGGTGAGCAAAAACTGCATTAATTTATATTTTCTCCCAAATAAATGGAACCAGAATCAAACTTTGCATTCTTCTTCAGGCACAGGCTTTGCACACAATAGGGAGGCTTATCTGGATTTCACTGATGGAGCTAATTCATAGAATGGTTTGGGCTGGAAGGGATTTAAAGACGTAGCTGGCCCTAATTCCCACACCTCACTGTGGGCATGGACATCTTCCACTAGACCAGGTTGCTCTAAGCCCAATCCACCCTGGCCATGAACACTTCCAGGAATGAAGCATCTACTCCCTCTCTGGGTAGCCTGTTCCAGTGCCTCATCACCCTCATTGTTAAAAATGTCTCCCTTCTATCTAATCTAAATCTAATTTAAAGCCATCACCCCTTATCCTATCACTGCATGCCCTTGTAAAATTCCCTCTCTGACGTTTTTGTAGACCTCCCTATTCAAGTTACTGATGGAGCCAATAAAGCTAGGACAGAAATAAACCTTTCAGTGACATCACAGTATAAAACTGCTTGCACAACAGTAGGATCCACACAAGAATTTTTATCAAACTAGACATCCTGATAATTTAACACACTCATTTTGGGGACCTACAACTTGAAACCTAGAGAGGGTTTCCTTCCTAGAGAGGTCACCTACACCATGTGCCTCCTCTGATACATTTTTACAGATTCATAGCAATTCTGCAATTCGTAATGTTGGTCCAACAACAAATCAGCACAAAGGCATTTTGTTACTTAAAGCTTCTTAATCAAAAGGAGGCATTTTGGGTCAACCCTTGTCTGCTTAATCAAAATGTTTTCTTTCAGCAGAAATATGAAAGCAAAACTTCAAGAAGTAACATTAAAATGATAAATTACATTATTCTATTCCAAAAAATTCATAACACATTATAGCAACTCTATTTAAGCCATTTTTCATAGCCGGATCTCATTTAAATCAATACTGTCTTGAAGGACATTTTGATTTCAACAACACAGAATTTTCTAAAGGACAAGTATTAAAAACAATTTTGCCATAGCTAAAAGTGGACATAGCATTAAAAAACACAATGAGCATGGTGCATTACATTGTTTATAATCTGGAGATAACAACAAAATTTAAAAAAAAAATCTAAAAGTCCAAGAAAAGTTCCCAGGAATTGTGATCTGATAGGGTACAGACAAAAACCATCTTTCCTTTCCTCTTATAGATCCAAAAGTGCCAGTTCAATCACCTCCCTTCTGGAGGCTGCAGCCTTCATCAGAGGCCTGGCAGAGCAGGCTGTCAGAGCACTCTAATTTACTTCAGGAAAAATCAATTAAGATAGCTTAAGTGACTTTAACGGGGAAATTGCTGGTGACAGTAATCACCCCTGCAGACAGTGATGAGTACATGAGAATGGCAACTTCTTCCATCAACATATTTGTACCAAAGTGGGCATCTCTCCATTGGTTCAACATCTGAGTCAAAGCCCTCTCAAGTCAACAAAATTTCTGGAATTAAAAAAGTAGAATTAACAATTAACACATATCCAATATTTGGCTAGGAAACAATATTTCTCAAAGTATACCTTTGTCATGTTTTTATAAACACACACACACATATTTAGTTGCCCAGGCACTCTTGTGATTGAGTAAACTATATTGAAAGAGAATGTCACAATAAAGTCAACATTGCGTGTCTGAATCAGTACTACAGAAAACAACAAATGTCACTCTGCTGCTTCTGCCACTTCAGCACCTCTTCAAAGGTCACTAATTCCTTGAGAAGCTGCCATAAATAGCCTGCAACTTATACAGAAATGTTCTGCCAAAATATTAACTCTGAGTTGCCTTGTATTTTCACCTTCAGTCATCAATACTTTTGACAATCCTTTGCTAGAACATGCTTTCCATCCTAACACCTTATTAATTCCATGGCTACATCTTTCCCCATACTCCCACAATAATTGCAGGACTCCCACTCAAGTTTCACTGACACCAAGTGGAAAACACTCTTCCCAGATGGGAAACTCTCTTTGTAGTGATGTAGCTCCTGTTGATAGAGCTGTGCTTCTGCCTATTCCTCCCCAAAAATTAAGCTACACCAGCTAAGCCTTTTTTTCTTTAATGTTAGTTTTAAATTAGCCTACACTAATGCTATCAACAGTACTAAAATGGTGGAGGGGAAAAAAATTTACATCCAAACTCAGCAGATCAATAGGAACAGAGGTTCCTCCCGTGAGATGTGGCCTTGGTTAAGCAACAGCTTTGACTCTGCTCCTCTTGCACAGGCAGCCTTGATGAGAAACACAAAAAGTGTCTCCTGTGGGCATTACTACAAACAGGGCACCTTGTAGCATCATTTGCTACATGAAACAGCCTATGCACATGAGGAAATGAATAATCTCAGGAGAGACAAGACTGGTGCTTTTATACACATAGCAGCTGAACTGTGTTTCAACAGGGAGTGCACATACGTGTGTACATGCAAGAACTAGGGGGAGAAAGCAGGAGGGAGAAGATATCATGTCCTCAAGCCTTACTGCAGTCAGGCAGTGCATTCTGCAGATGTTGCAGTGCTGGAATCCAGCTAAACTTCCCCCAGCTGCAGAAACCTCTGCCTGGTGGAACTGCTATACAAACAGAAGGGCTGTCTTCTGCTGCTTTCTGACCTCCATGCCTAAAGATGACTTTACTGTAACCAGCACAAGTTTCCAAAGATTATGGAGGACGTTTTCAAAGCACCAAAATCCCTGCAAACACTGGAAAACATTACTGGGTGGCACAGTAAACACTGAGCTGGAATAAGTGAAGGGCTTTGCTTCAGGAAAAATACTGTGAATAAAGGAAAAGTCACAAGAAAGCAGCCATTCAGAAACTGTATTATTAGGTGCAGACCTATCTTCAGAATATAATGAAAAAAGTAGATGAGTTCCATATCCTGCCCCTCAGTAGAGCAAATGTGAACCTTGTTGGTTCAGAAATATAAAGGCTTAGAAAAAAATTAGAACTTACTGGATGAACAAGGTATATAAAACCAAATAATTGCACTCAAAAAAAGCATTGAAGATGCTTCTTTGAAACATTTTGTTCAGTCTTTTCATGCTTGAAAAAATTCCTAGCACCAGAAATAATCTAGGGGATAAAACTCAAGACATAAACCCTAAAAAGTATACTACCCAAGGGATGAATACTGTAATTATCTAAAACCTGTTATGGTACTTAATAATGTGTGGCCTACCGGAATCAATAGGACTAACTCAGCAGGCAGACAGCAAAATCTGAACCTTAATTTCTTTTCTTACTTAAATTAAAAGGCTCAGTTTCTGTAGGATTTTCAAGGTCCTTGTAATCTTCAGACTCACCCTTGAATTTCTCATTTTCTTCTGCTACTGAGCAAAGTCTTGTTTTCAAATTGGCAGCTTTGTACTGTTACCTCAATGAATGATTGCAGCAACTTGAAGCCTACAATGAAAACAGCAGCAGTTTAGGCTCAAAGAGTAACAAGTAAATGTATCATGTAATTTCCACTGTCATACAGCCCCTCCCCTACTAAAGGTTCCTTTCCACACCCTTTTTCCCACAATTAATGACATATTTTCTTCTTGTCCCCCCTTCTTCCAGGAGTGCTGCTAAGGTTTAAGGTGCAACAATATCACAATGGAAATATTTGCACTCATTTCTCAAAATGATCAAGCTCATATTAAAAATATCTTCACATGCATTTATTCAGCATATGTTTCTATTGTTTTCTGTTCTATTTCCCCTGTTGAAGCTGGTTAAGCTACTGGAAAAATTAGTTGAGCAAGTGGAAAAGGTTGAAAGCATTTCTTTAGAGCTCATCCCCGTATTCAGCTTTGGTATCTGAGTTTTGCTGACTCAGATTTGCTGAATGAGTGGCTAACTTGAAACTTTTCAGCCAGTGATTAGTCACAGGTAAGACTTTTATACAGTTGAGTCAGCTCTCACTCACCAAAAGATTCAGAAAGTTCTAAACATTGGCATCTTCTGTTCAGATTAGTCTCAATATCCCTGAGCTAGGCAGCTAAGCCCTCTATGCAACATAGTAAGCATTTTGGACCAGCATCTACAGCTGTACTGCAGATGTCAGCCAGAAGAAAAAAAAAAGTCTTAAATCTCACCTCAAGGTGTTTCTGAGAACACACAGACCTTTTACTAATTTAGACATTTTTATGTTTCCTCATGATAGTCAAGGGTGGGATCACTGTGCCCCCATACACACCAGAACAAAACTGGCCACAACTGACGACCCTAGCTAGGTGGGGAAGGGATAGTGAAGAACTCTGCTCCAATTTCCTAACTCAACATTTTTATGTGTTGCATAAAGAAGCCTTGGAGAAGGAAGCAAGCCCACGTCTCCCTTTACGCAAGCAAATGCAGGTGTTGTTGGGCAAGAGAATCCCACTGAGACTTGCTTTCTTTCTGGTTCAATATCTGTTGAATTACTCCTTGAGTGGAGGGGATGGTGCTGGTGCTGCAGAGTTGCCCATAGATCTAATCCTCTTGGGGTAGAAGGAGCTGGAGTCTGAGGAGAGACCATCAAGACCCTGCAGATATTGCTGATGTTTCCCCAGCTCACATAAGTGCTTCTGAGAACTCAGCACAAGGCCCTGAAAATTGACTCAGAGATCATTAGGGAGCCAGCAAAGTGCCTGGTACATGGATTGATGTTTTCTGAGAACTGCTGCAAAGGAAGCAGGTGGTTGCATCTGCCAGCTGCAGTTTTTCCAGATTCTGCTTTGAAGCCAGGATGAATGTTGTTCCAATAATCGAGTATGCAGGCTGCAGAGATATATGACTGGGATGTGTCCTAACTGGAAATGATGGGCTGCTTTGCTTTTGCAGCTACTGGGTCCAATGTCAGCTGGGTTTACAGATAATCTCATCTCTTGCAGGCTCCTCTGAAGTGCAGTGCAGTTAATATTGCACATAAACTGGGATTCTGGTCGCACAGCAAGAGGAATGTGTCCAACTGGCAGAGAGAATAAATACTTCTCCAAACAGGCAGTAATCAGTTAACATTACTCTAAAACAAACATTGAGAAAGCACAGCACTTTAGCAATTAAAGGTCCAAATTTGCAAAATTAATTAGTGTTTCCCACAGCATAGCACTCTACTTATGAACAGCTCTATTGTAAATGTATGATGCTCTAATATGAAAAGAGAGCATTCTTATGTTAATTATCTAATTAACTAATCTGGGCACAATTAGCAGCTGAAACAGCAGAGCATTACACTCTCTTCCTTCTTCCCTTCCGGATTCAAGATTGCCTTTAAATCCGTACTTTGGAGTGGCAGGGGACCCTGGTGACAGGGCTTGCCACCACATCAGCAGAGCTTGGTGCCAGCAGAGGTTCCAGTGAGCAGGCACTGACACAGGAGAGGCTGTAATCTCTGGCACCTAATTTAGGAGGGGTAAAGTCATCTCTTTAATCTCACCCCTATAGCCAGCCCTCCAGGGAAGCCATCCTTGTCACTTCACTGAGAGTCAGCATGAAATGCTCAAGAATACACTTGTCTGTTTCTCTGTCCATTTGGAAACCCAACACCACTTCACCAGACCCCCCTGAGAGCAGTATTTCCCAAAGGATGGATCAGTGGCTATTTTAGAGCTCTGAAAATAGAGAGTCTCTTTCCTTTCTACTTTGTTGCCAGAGTAGCTATTGACTTCACTGAAGTTTACTGTGGCATGAAGAGAATTAGCAAACTGTGTGCAGATCTCTGACAAAAACTTACCAGAGAGAAGAACATTTGCTGAAAGAGTCTAAATCTGCCTCAGAGGATGACTTAGACAATGTCTCAAAGTCCTAAATCAGATTACATCACAATGGTCCTAAACCAGGGGCAGAAATGAAAGAAGAATAGTCATTTTAATATTTTCACATTTCTACATTTCTACACCTGCATCACATTGACTTTTTTATGCAAGAATTTGGGTTAGTGTTCAGTAATTTAAAAGGGCAGAAAAAGGAAACATAAGCTGAGACTAACAATTCTATACAGAATTGTACAAAATGTTGATCAATTTAAAATATCTTTCTTTTGGTGTGTTTTTGTTTTAGAGTTCCATTTGTCTGCTAGTTTAGGATTTTCCATTAAGAAATTTCAGGTAGATCTACGGAAATGCTCCTCCTCTCCCACTCATTCAATGCTGTCTGACAAGGAAAGGAGTGGTAGTCACACACCTGAGCCTATGCAGTGCAGGGCTGGTTTTGAAACAGTGCTGGTCTGTTATGTATGATAGAAATAAAAAAAAAATGTAGAAAGAACTGGAGTAGTTACTCTAATCCAATACCTGCAAGATCTGCTGCACTAAATCTGCTTACTCTGGACTTGTCCTCTTGAGTTCTGAGCATCTCCAAGGATGGAGACTCCAGCACTTCTCCAGCCAATCTGCTTCACATTTTCCTGCTCTTCCAGTGAAAAAAAAAAAACTTAATAGCTAACTGGAATTTCCTGTCTTCCAAGCCCTGTCTGTTGCCTTTTGCCCTTTCACTGTGAATCTCTCATGAGAATCTGGATTCAGTTTCCCAATAGGTAGCTGCAGGCAGCCAGGAGATCTCCTCCCTTCAGCTGTTCCTTCTCCAGGCTAAAATAAGCCAGCTGCCTCAGCTTCTCCTTCTACCTCGCTCTCTCCAGCCCCCCACCACCCTGGTGATCCCTCCCTTGGGCTCACTCTGTGTGGTTGATCCTGCTCTTGTGCTGACAAAGACAGAACTGGACCCAGTGCTCCCCCTGACCTCAGCCAGTGCCGTGTCATGGGCAGCGATCAGCCCTGCTGGCTGCTCACTGCACTTCTGCCCAGGCAGCTTCACAGAGATGCTCTGGCTTTCGAAGGTTGCAGCACTTTGCTGGACAGGTTCTGAGAAACCTGAGCTAAGACTGGGGTGGGCCTGGCCTTCACAAAGCAGGGGTGTAGCAGGCCAATGGCAGATGTCCCTCCTGCACAAGTTTTTATGCAGGTCTGTGCAGCTCCCCAGTGGGCTGCCGTCACAGGATGCAGTCCCTGCACACAAGAGTCCAAAAAGTAGATCTACAAGGACCAACAAAGACTTTGCTCAACGTCTGAGAATTCCAGACTGATCTCTTCTTCATCCCAGCATAGTTTACAGCATATCCCAAGTGAACAAATCCCACAGGGAGAAAGAATGAATCATCTCAGCAGCAGCATTGCACTGATGGACCTCCTGACACAAGCAGCCAAAAGCTGCCTTGCCCACCCTCAGGTCCAAGAAGAGGCACTTGCATTTGTCCATACTCTGGGTATATGAGCACAGCCTGAGACTATGAACAGCCCATGTGCAATACAGGGGGAGGGGAAAAAAGCTGAACAAGAAAAGAAAATGAAAGAGAGAGGAGATGGTTCCCAGACACCATCACTAGGCCACGTATCCTATTGCATGTTTTGTGTAAGTCAGGTCTTATTTAAAACTCTCTCTTAGTTCTTATGTTAACTTGTTCACAGAGGGTAATCCTGTGAATGATGTGCTTCTGGTATAACAGCTAACCTAGTAAAAGACTTACAACATTAAATTTACTTGTGAAAGGAAAGGGGACTAATTCTTCCAAGACCTTAAAATATAGTGCTGAGCACCTATTAATAGCTTTTGTCAAAGTGAGTCATCATCCTCATCTCTTAAACAATGACTCATGAATTAGCCACACAAATAATTACATCTACTGACCTCTACAAGCAGAAATTTAAAAACAAAAAGCAAACAAGCAAAAAAACCAAAACAGAAAAAAAACCCAAAAACCAAAAAAAAAGCAACCAAAAAAAACACCGCAAAAAACCCCCAACTACATATGCCATATAAAAAGCCATATAAAGTTCCATCATATCAATAATTAACTATAATTGACTAATAGGATGACAAAAAGAAGTGCCTACCTTTGCTGTGGGATAAATCAGAATACTTAATATATGTTACCAAATGCCACCACATTTTCATGTGTTTTGTTTGAGCCTTGAGTGATTTGTATAAACCCATAAGAACCCTTCTGAAACTCTCCAGCTGCCTCAGAAGGTACTATGAGACACTCTGGATACCTTTACTACACTATTTCTAAAGCATGGCTTTGGGGCAGTAGAGCCTTTTCTCACAAGCTGCAGTGAGGTAGACACCAACCAGTTCTCCAGTTAAATCAAAGTCAAAACCTCAAATCCCAGCACACACAGTGGGCTCCAATGTTCATGGTGGCCTCCAAACACTGTTGTATTGTGTTTGTATAAGTTGGTCTGTTCTCCCCTGTGTTAGAATGGTTCTGCTCTGGTTCTCCCTCCCCTCCCTGTCAATGTCTGTCACCCTAACTCCACCCCAGTTGTCATAACGATCATTGTGTCTTTTTAATCTTCTCCCCGGTTTCCCTAGAGATCAAATGTATCCTTTCCTCAACCCCACCCCAGTGCCCTGCCAGTCACTCCCTGCCACCACCTTTTCCTCTAGAAACTTCTGTCTAGGGCTCGGAGTGATTGGTTTAGGGGCCGGAGCCCCTCCCTCCTGTTGTCACAATTGATGTTTTCCTGTTGTCAATCCCCTGTACCCCGCTCCCCTCTGGATTCCCATTTGCTCCTGAACTGGTTCCACCCCTGCCTCCCTCACCCTCTATAAGCTCATGTAACCCCCTCCCCTGGCTTCTTTGATTGCTGGTCTTCCCTGGGTTGGTAATAAAGCTTGACTTCACTCCAGTCGGAGCACACCCTCTCATTCCCGTTGGCCGCAGCCCATAACCATTCTCGTCCTGCGCCAGGCAGCGCCTGCGGCTGTAGCGCTGGGCGTTTGCCCGAGGAGCTGGCCTGAGGCCTGGCTATCGGGACAAGTGCCCCCAGCTAGCCGGGACGATCTTCTCTGAACCGGATCGCTGCAAAAAAATGTGAGAGTAATTGTCCTTCCTACTCATAAGAAATTACTGTGCCAAGAATTATAGGGAATGCTTTATAACATGTCTTCATTTCAGGAAAACCGTCTTCTCTTTTGAGAAAGAGACAGTCACAAGTGCTTTAGGGGCACAGGCCCCAAATTCAGTCATAGCTACAATAATTTGCCAAACCCAGTTTTCAAGCTAGAGGCGCTAGAATGCAGCTGCATGACCTAGCATGGATTTTATCACTGTGCAGAGCCTTTGGAGCTCCACTGAGGACACCACGGAGTCCAGTAAGGCATCTGTCTACTGACAGGAAGCCTGTTTTTTGTCTTGAAACAGCCTTTTCAGAATTTCTTCTTTATCCATGCAATTATGGAAAATATGTAGAAAAACAGCACCCTGTGACTTACATTACAAATTGCTATTAAGCAACAATCTTGAATTTTGCCATGTGAATGCAAATTTTTATAATCAATCCAGAGGAAAAGTATTTTCATATATACATGAGACACTCATTACCTGCTTATGGATATCCCACTATCTGGAAAAATAAAAAGACACTATGCAGCAGTTAATCAAACATACAATTTTCTGGTTTATTTCTTGAGTACAAGTCTTGATGATGTTTTTTTGGGAAAGATCTTCATGACATAAGTTGTGAGAGTACTGAAGTTCATCGTCTTTTGGGACCTCTAAGCAAGTGTTTCCAAATTCCATAGGTTAACACATCCATATAATTTGTTACAAACACTACTAGTTTGTGCCAGAAAGTTTGTAACAAGATGCTGGCTGGCTACCAAACCACTAACTCTCTAGGCCTGGCTTAGGGACAATTCAGAGTTATTTAATGAAAGAGTGTATGGGCTATGAAAGCCTGTAAGACTCACTTCCCAGCGTGGTTTGCTCTCTCAGTGATCTTGTTTGGCAGCTCCCTGCTAGCCTGGAGCCCCACCCAGGCCAGCTTTGCTGAGCCCAGACTGTCACTGAGCCGTGGACTCTCCTTTTTGCCTCAGATGGTCTCAAATTGCATTCAGACTCTCCATTTAGGAATAATAGGCAAATGGTGTGCACAGACATCACCCTTTATATAGGATGGAGTGCTGATGCCCTGCTCTCATTCAGCAAGCAATTATAAAGGCTGTATTTAGTGGTAAGGCTGAACTTTTGGTAATGCTCACGATACTTCATTTTAGGGTTTGGGTTTTTCTCCTTTTTCTGAGAGGACTTTCCCCTTCCATAGTGTCTTTCATCTGAAAATACTTCCCAGTTTAAACATATGTTTACAGAATTTTTTTTCAATATGTTCCTGAGCCATGGGAATAACAGAAGCATTGTGGTGTAATGTGCAAAGCATCACTGCTTTTAAATTGAAGTGGGGAAACAGTGAATATTGCCTTAACCTGGAACTACAAGGGTAATTAATATAACTGGAACAGCAGGTTAATTAAAAATACTCTATGACCTAGGAAGATTGTTACTGAGTCCAAGTGATCAGATCCATCTTTTAAGGTTGTTCTTTTAAGAAGTTTTTTGTATAAAAAGTTACTGGTACTTTTCACATTAAAAAAAAAAATTGCAGATCCAAACAAGGTACTTCTGGACTCAAAGGAGATACCTGTGCATGATGATTCTCCATGTAAGTTAAGGATTTTGGTTTTTTTTGTTGTTGAACTATTATCTCCCAAGCGTTCTTCTTTGATTTAAGATTACAGCTGAGTTAGTTTCAGGATTATTTTACAGCACAGGGCAAAAACTGTGTCAAGGACCCAAAGAAGGCATAGGAGGCTGTTATTGATGAGTAATCATGTAGCCACCATAAAGAGGCTGTGCATTTTGCCTTTTCCTCCTACCTTTGAGAATTGTCTTATCTGGCTTTCCAGAGGTTTCATGGAAGATTCAAAACTATTCTCCTAATTTTCCTTTGACACCTGACACACTGCTTATGCCAAGGACTCTACTGAACTGAAACAAATTTAAGCCTAATGAAGATTTTCTACATATCTTAAGATTTGAGGCATAAGTCAGGGATGTCATGGACTGAAATGAGCAAAACAACTACCAAGACCTCAAAATTCCTATGATTCAGCATGGTAACCTTCAGCAGCCAGAAGGGGGAAAATACAGCAATCCACATTCAGAGTACTCACCTGCCACTTTTGTCTCCCATTAAGTCAAATTTACTGTTGTTATTGCAGTTTAGATACTACTGGAATAACAGTGACTTTAAAATACACATACTCTCCAAAGATGTCAATCACTAAGTCTTTTTTGTTTCTATTTCACTAACATTTGTACACCAAATGAAGTTATCCATGGATTTGTGTTCTGCTTTACTGGTGTTTAAGCCATATGTTGATACTGATAGTTTGGAACTGAAATGAGGCCATAATCAAGACAGAATTTATTGCAGCTCATCTTAAAGTAGCAATTCTCAATCCCTAATGATGCAGGGTGATACCTCTTAGGGAAGGAGAGAAACCTTGTAAGGGCTGCTCCCACCTTTATCCCCATCACTGAATGCTTCCTCCATTCTGACAGTCCTGGGAGGAGAGTGGAGTCTATTTTATGTCAGTAGGAATATGGGGATTAGATAGAGTAGATGGGAGAGGGTTTAAAGGCAATGTCTGCTTGCATGGTGGTGATTATGTGTTTGGAATTATTTGATTAGTTCTCCTCCTTATTCCTGGGAAATGGAGAGCTGAAGCATTGCAAACAAGCTGAATTGAACTGCAGAAAAGTTTGCTCTTTCTCTTTGTGGAGTTGCCCATGCCCATCAGCTCAGGCAAGGTCACTTTTAGACCTAATTGTGAGAAGCTGGGTTGTGATGGAGAGAAGATTTCTGCAGTTAGAAGTAGCAAGAGATGAGGGGGTATTCATGCCTGGGAGAGACACAGGTCCTAAATACAGATATCATAAGCAAGCTTGGCTCAAGGGGTGCTGTAAACTCCCAATAAAAGGCATTTGCAGGATTCAGTATGAAACACAGCCAGCTTTGGTGGAGTTTGTTGTCAGGATAACTGGACAGATAGCAAAGCAAACTGTGTTGGGCTCTGTGGGAGCCAAGGAGCTGCAGACAGGGCCAGAACAAGAGCACCAACATGGGTGAGGAAATCCAGCAGGATGGAGTGCAAAATATTACACCAAATAAGAATGGGCTGGTGGACATCATGTAAAAGGAGGAAAACCCTAACTTGGAAAGTCACAGTGTATGTCTGGCAGTGGCAGAAAGGCTTTCATGGCACCACCTTTCAGGAATGTTCTTTAAACCATTTGTACTATGCAATGGATATTCATAACCTATTGAAATATTCCTTCCTCATTGCCTTCTTAAAATCCATTGTTTTCCCTAATAGACAGGAAGAGTTTGAAAATACCTTCTGGTGTATATCCAGAAGTCTTGTGCTTTCTCCAGCTATTTTGATAATGAGGAGACAGCAGCAGGGACAGGCCTGTGCCAGCTACTGCCTCAAGTGATGTGGGGCACTTGAGGATTGTACAAGATTGTACAAGGCTGTGCCAAGGACATTTTTCTTCCCACTTTTTCTGTCCTGATATCTGGTAAATCTGCATCTGAGATAAATAGCAAAAGTACTGCTATAAAAACAATTCTCTGTAGCAGAGTGATACAGAAATGCATGAGTAGAATATCTACTTTTCTTCCTAATTCTTTTCATCTTTATTTACAATCCAAAATAAATAAAATTTTTAAGATACCATTGAAATTAATGAAGTCTTTCTCATTCAATTCAGCCTCAAAATAGTTAAATATTTATGCAATTCATCATGGCTCTGCAGCCTACCATCACCCAAAGAAAACTTTCCCTTATAGGAGAGGGGAAGTTTATGTAGCTGCAGTCTTGGATTACATTGATTCAGTCCTGAGGCAATACAGATGCCAATTATATGATACACATACCATACATCTTTAAATTCTCTGTAAAACAATCCCTGAGAAATAATTGTTATTATCATTCTAGTCAGGCACTGAAAATACAGCCAGCACTGTTCCTTACCTATTGATACAAAACCAAACTTTTAGTGTGTCTGATAAAAGCTTCATTCTTTCTCTGTGTTAGTTATGATACAGCAATCATGGATTGGTCTGTAAAAGGACTCTAATTTCTTTACTAAGAACTTGTCAGCCTACATGCTTCCATATCATATCACTTGAAGTGTTAAAGAAACTTCTTATCTTCCTGTTCTTTACATTACAACTTCGCTTGACCCTCTGGGTTTTCACAAATTTTTTTGTGATTAGTAAGTGCCAATTACTCTTATGCAAGGAGCTAAACAAATAAAAAAAATTTAGTTTCATTGTAAAGAAATAGGATTTTTTTTAAGTCAAAATAATTCTTATAAAGGCATAAAAATTTGTGTCCTTCAGACTGTAGAGTCTCGTCAGTAGAAAACTAACAAAGACAATTTCAGTTGTTTGAGGCTTCTTTTTATAACATGAACAAAGAGGTTTTTCAAACCCTGCTACCCAACTCAAATTGACTTATCCAGTTTTAAAAAGTACCATTTTGCCTCACCTACTAATTGTGTAGACAAAGCTATGTGACATCTCTGTTAACTCACCTTCACATTAATGTCATCCTTGCCACTGTGCTTGCCACCAGTCTGTACCTCTGTACCTCTTCCCAAGGTGGCATCATAACCTCTCCTACTAGGCCCAGAGACTAACCAGTATTTCAGCTTTTCCATCTGATTTAGGTCACAAGAAAATTAATTAAATAACATTCTCATAGACCTGTCTCCAAACATTTAAATCTTTATATAGTAATCATGATTGATAGCCTACAAACAACCTCCTGTTAGGAAAAAATAAACATTAATAGTGCATTAAACCTATGTGAATGAAATTAGCAGACACATAAGGGAAAACAAATGTGTCCAGCCATATTCTCAATGCTCTCCAATCTCAAAGGTCCACTTTGAACCTTGCCAAAACATTACTCTGAAGATCTTACTTATTGTCCTAACCTACAACCCATACCAATAACTGGATGTAAGACAATGTTATTCTAGTGAGAATTTCTCAAACTTCCCTTCCTTGAAGCATACCAACTTTGTTAAAGTAATCTCAGATGTAAACCTCTACAAACCAGGAACTTGAGCATGCCTGAGGAATAAATGCAGGGCCTGGCAGCACATCTCCACTCTCACCAGCATGGATGCCACCAACACACAGCATAGGATGTGCATGGCCGTGGAACCTTCTGTCCTCATTGAAACCACCCTTGTGAAACCAAGTCATCGCTGTTTTCCAGAGCAAACTCAAAAGTAAAACAGTACAGGACAGTAACATTCAGGTACCAGTAGGAGAGCACTTTTCTCTCCCCAAAATATCACACCATTGGTCTCTTAATCCTGTTACTCAAGAGAGACATCAACCTTCAGCATGAGCCTGGAAATAAAAATCACTAGTTCTACTGGCTATTTGAGAACCATGGATTCACTAGAGCCAGAAGGTTTATACTACAGTATAGCTTTCCCCACTGCCTACCACACACTTTATATTGCTTTTTTACTATGGACAATGCTGACTCTCTATTCCAGCCCTGAACATTTCTTTTTTGTGATTGCTGAAACAATGTCAGCCTCACTACAAGCAGATGGACTGAGGTTTCATTTCAGCATACTTTTATGCACATGGCTAAAACAGAGGCAAAGGAGAATTTCACTTTAGGAAAGCTTCCTCTGCTATGGCTCTGAATATAAGAAGGGGCATCTTATAATTAAAATATTGAGAACTTTAAACAAAGAAATTAGTTCATTCAAAGCTTCATGATATTAATATTCTAGGGATTTTTACTGTATCTTTACTGTAAGGTAACATAACTGGTATAGTCCTCAAAGAGAATTTTTTTCCAAAGCAACAACTGACTCCATAATGTCCTTAACCAGCAGAAGATATATTGCCAAGTGTTTATGTAAAAAAGGAAAGTAACAGGAATAAAGCTGGATAAAAGGGATCATCAACATTAGTAGGCTTTCTAAAAAAAGTCCTTCCTAGCAAAACACACAGGATATCTGATCTGGGAACTACTGTAGGATTAAAATTCTAAGGTTAGTCCATGTTAGGCAACAGAAGAAATAACACAGAGTGACAAACACCAACATAAAAGGATGCTTTTTGGATCCTATTCCAAAGCACTCTGTTAAAAACTACATAAGCTAATTCACACTTTGAAATCTAATCATTTGGTTCATTCCCTCTGTTCTATTTCCGGCAGGATATCTGTGAGATGTCTACCCACTGTTAAATTGGTAACCTTCTCGAGCAAAATTGATCATTGTCATGACTACTCCTTTTCCTTTATCATTCGGGGAACAAGTAATTCTGAACTGTATTATGGTAGGCTTTCTGATTTGAATTTTTTTTTTGTGGTTGTCTTTGCTTTTTGTCTGCTGTCATTCTTTTCCTGGGGATATATTTTGCCACTTGGGAAATTCTGAGAAGATAAAACACTGTGCAATTCAAAATTCGTAACAGTCCAGAGCATGTGTGTTTGCATTTGTGGAGGTTCTGTATTTATTCTCTGTCTCCCTGGAAAACCTCCTAGCTTTTTATTTCTAGCTCATCTGTGGCACTTCATTTGTAACATGCTACAGGCTTCCAAAGACAGACACAACACAAAAAGGAAGAGGGAAAATGCTGAGTTCATCACCATAAATTACTGATGCTTCTTCTACTTAACTTACTCATCAGGATTCATTTTTAATGAGGTGTGGATTTTAGTTTTAAATTTGCCATGAAACCAGATGATTTTTAAGGTTGCTTCCAGCCCAAACCATTCTGTGATTCTGTGTAGCACTGCAGGCATTCAATTTGAAGCATTGCATTAAAGAGGATTTCTCCCAGTGTGTGTCTCTGGTTCTATTTTCTGCAGTAGGTCTCTGCAACTGTGACTTGGCAGGCACTGGTGGTATTTATCCAAAGCACAGAATGCAATAGGAAACAGAAAGACAAGAGGAAGATTTTTATTATGTAACTGATAAAATGCAGAAGCAGATGCTGTGTGATTGCCCTGGAATTAGTTGATTTATTTAAAGGGTTAATTGACTCATTGTATTCCTATGGGGTAAACTGGAATTCAGATGAATTGCAGTGATCCAGTGTCTGGGAACACCAGGAAATCTGCCAACATACACTACTGTTTTCATCTTCCAGTTTGTAACTAATTTAAATGAGGGTCAGACGCTGCAGCTTTTGTTGCTCCTGATGCCAGACTTCAGTGCCTTTAGCAGAAACAGGAGCTGGCCTGTGGGCTGGGGTCAGCACTGGGATATTCTCAGATATTAAAGAGCCCGAGTGAAACATGGGTGGGAGGTGGGAGTCAGCTGGTTTGGGGTTACCCCAGACGGAGTTTCCACTGAAGCATGATAAAAAAATAAATTTGAATGAAAAATTGATTGGCTTTAGGGTTTTTCCAAAGGGCTTCAGAACTGGAACCATCTGAACTGAAACCAGTGGGAGCTTTTTCCGCAGCTGTGGGAGGATCAGGCACAAACCGGTGCAGCATCTTTTGGAAAACTCCATTTCGCCCACTGTGTGGGGCTGCTCTGGACTGAATGCCATTTTCACAGATCCATGTGTCACCTACATAACTCCTGATATGGATATCAGCCCCAAACTACAGGGCAGGAAAAACAGTCCAAAAATGAGAGGTTGAAGTTCAAAATCCTAGTCCATCACCCACCACCCCAGGACCTTGGGAAACCTGCATTTTCTGACTGTGTCACAGTTCCTTATCTGTGAGTTAATACCGGCAGGTCACTGCCTTAAAGATCTATTGCAGAAAGAAATACATGGTAGCTTATACAATGGGTACAAGATCAGATGAGTAGCTAAGACACCCAGCCATGAACATTCTGGGATATTTTTTCATCCTAAGGCAAACTAGCAATTAAAGTGGCTGGCTCTGATACACAGTGAAAAGGAGTAGGGAAAAAAGGAAAGAAAACCACTTAGAGAACTGTTCCTAAAAATATAAAAAGTATTTTAATTATGAAGGAGAATTAATTTTAGATTGACTGAGGAAAATCTCATGGGGCATTCAGCCAACTCATCCATCTCCTATCACCAGAGAATTTCAGCTTTCCAAACAACCCTGTAACATACCACTTCTTGGGATCTTCTCTGAATACCGAGCTTATTATCTTTTGACTCCTTCATTATCTGTCACTGACATAAAATGCAGCATGTACTCCTAAGGAAATTAAACACTGAAGAAAAAAAACATATTAGGCTATCTAATCACCCTTCCCCTCCCCTCTCCTGGGTTTCTCCCTACTGTATCATCTTTGCCCTTCAGCCACACACAAAACCTTGTCAGCTGTGCCACTGCTCTTTCCCTTTCTGCTCCTCCATTTCCTGCCACTTTGTTCCTTAAATTAAAAATATGTAGCAGTATCTGAATTCAGCTGTCCGGGACAGTGTGAGGTGAGTGAGGACATGAAGCTATTCAGACAATGTATGGTCACTATTAGCCAAAAGGGCTGAGTGCTCTTCATCTTGGGCTCCAGAAGTGTGATTAAAATCATGGTCCAAGCTAACTCAAAAAACCCACACATGGCTCCCCAGAACCCTGTCCCAATGCTGATGCCAGTGTTCAGGCTCAGGCTCTGTGGCTACAGCAATGGAGAGTGTTTGGAGAGTGAGATATACCCCAAGTTTTGCCACTGGCCTGAAAGATGCCTTTGAACAACTCTGTCTACCTCAGCACCTTGTCCTGTGTATAAGGAGTTGCCTTTCATCAGCAACCACTGCATGAAGTACTGGGTGCTGGTAGCCTTGGTAGCACCCATAGCAAAACACTTTCTAGTCTAGCCCCAGTAACTTCATATCTGTCAAATGCTCTTATTCACTTCAGTTTCCTCTTATTTTCTGCAGTGCCTATATTTGCATTGCTCATTTCAGTTCAGCCATCTCCCTGCATTGTAAAGCATCTCAGACTCCACTGCTGCCCTCACCTGCACACCCAGCTCCTGCTGCTTCACCAGCTGCTCCATGAGTAGCACTGCTTCAACAGCCAGATTAATGGGCAGGAAGTTTGCTTGCTTTTGCTTTTTTATACATCTGAAAGTTCACCTCTTCCAGTGGCACAGTCCCACAACACTGTCCTGTGGGTGCCCCCCTTCACCGTGTTGCACTGTCCCTAGGGAATCTCCCACACTGCTTGAATATTGCACAGTGCCCTGTGCTGAATGTCACAGTGCTCCCTAATGGAAACTTAATTGAAAACTGTAAATTGTGAGATTTCCTCAACAGCAGTCTGGGAGACTTCCAACTATTTTTCATTCAAATTATTTTTAAAAATACAGGTATGTTAAAAATTTCAGCAGCTGCGATATCAATAGTTATAGGAAAAAGGAAAGAAATCAAAACCATTAGCATAGTTTTTAACTGAAAGCAAAGTGTCATTTTAAAATAGTGCTGTGGAGAGAATAGGTATTTTCATTTACTGGTAAAGCAGATTGGATTTTAGAACAGAAAAAAACATTTGAAAAGGACAAAAAAAAAATCTAACAAATAAAAACTAAGTAATTGGGGGAAAGTGAACTAAGAAATAGAACTTTAAATACCTTCCAAAAATTGTGCTATTGAGCTTGTTAAGATAAACTAGATCCACTCCAGCTGTGGGGTAGCTACTGACTCCTGCCAGCTGAGGATCTGGAGCAGAATATCTCAGCTTTCTGATGAAATTATAATCAGAGCAGAAAAAGGCAGATTATTCAGTCCCCCTCAACAGCACAAGAAATCTTTCACGTGGGTCATAAGAAACTATGTCTAAAAGTGTGAAAAGGTGCAAAATAGTGGGTAGGAACCTGTGCTTTTCTCCTTTTCCAGCACAAGGGATTTGAGGTTCCTCACAGCCCATAAATCAAAGCCCCACATTTTGCTCACCCCTGTACAGCAAACTCTCTGCCATGTCTGGCTCAAGGCAGGACAAGATCCATCAGCACAGCCACTGAAAATAAGCCTTGGGCTCTCACATCACACTGATGTAAGTCAAAAACCATAAGGGATGTTTGGGGATAGTTATTATGGATATCCCCATCTTGATTAAATGCATTTTTTGTTAATATATTAATTAGTTCTATCAAATATTTAAGAACTGCAGACTTAGGGCACAGTTGTGCAATGATTGATTAGGTTAAAAAGAACTGCTGTGGTTGGGATGGCCTTAAGCTCTATTTGCAGTGATTCCATTCCAAGTAGAGTTAAAACTTTGACCATGCATGGCCAATCCCTCTACTTTTAAATACTTTTAAATTATTTTGTGTTTCAGCTCCATAGTTGTTGTCCAGTCTGCTAAGATCTGTTGATAGTCTTTTGAGAGTATTTTAATTTATTTATGTGAAGAGACCTTGTAAATTCACACTTAGTGATTCCTAATTTCCCTTCTGCTCTAGACAGTTCTGTGTAAGGTGTCTCATTTGAAGAATTTTTTTAATGTCTGTTCACCTCATACTATTAAACTGTTGCCTTCACCATGCAGGCAAATCTTGCTATAAGGTTCTTGCTATAAGAGTGCCCAGAGTTTATGCTTGAAGTGGTATTGATGGAACTGACAAGCTTAAACAAAGTTCCCTGGATAGAGAGTACACACCACAGAAAGTACAGTGAGCTGTAGGCTATTGGCTGATTATCCACAATGTATAAATATTGATGTACCATGTTGAGCAATATGAAGGGAAACTGTGATCAGAAGTTGCAGAAAGCTTTAGAGCCAAAATCCTACTTAGGTAATGAATATTCTGCCATCATGCCCTCCTGATCTCACTTCCATTCAGTTATCCCTGGCTGTCAAACAAAATAAATGGCTCATCTCTTGTGAAATCACATCTACATTATCTTTAACATTTTTTCACTATTTTATATAAATTATAGCTCTTTGATTAGACATGCAGACATCATGGCAAGAGATCAGACTTGGATGATTTCTGAGATTCCAGCTTCTTATGTCAGTGTCGTTTGCATTTCTTCAACCCCCTTTTTGCAATTTAATTTTTGGACTAACTTTCTGAGGCTCCCTGCTACCAAAGCATTCATCCTTAACCCTACTCCCTGTGTGAAATAAACCTAAAGTGATATTGCAACCTCTAGGCCCTGATTGCAGCCTTGCAATTATGGCTGCTCCCATGTTTAGAAGTTTTTTAGAAGACAGAAAAAGTTCTGTAAAAATATCTTCCATATTCATTTTTTTTCATCAGGTATATGTATAAAGAGCTGCCTAAGTTCTCAAATTCGCAAATGATGGTTAAATGTAGATTGTCTCCACATTACCCCAGATGACAGGGGTGAGAAGAAGGAAAGTAGGAAACCAAATATTAAAAATCACTAGCCACTAACACTTCTATTTTAAACAAGAAAGTATTCTAAGAAATATTTCTCAAAAAGATAACTTTCAAGGAAAAAACTTCAAATCACAAATGCAGTTATACCCTGTTCTCTTCAAGCCAGTTTTTCTCCTTGGTGACTTTCATCTTTTATTGTTCTGTGTCCACCTTAAATCACAACCTGCCAACAGTGGAGATTCACTTTGTCCTGATTGTTCTACAGACACAATGCTGAATATAAAATTACACAGCAATAACAACTTGCTGGTCACATGTGTTCTGAAATGCCATCTCTTTGACTGAGACAGAGGGACCGGAATTGTAAGATTATCATGGAAAGAAAAGCTCTGAGTAGGAAAACAGAAGGGCCAGTGTAGCTTAAAGTTATCAAACAATATGCTGTGGGTTGGGTTTGAGCTTTTCAGACTTGTTTGCAAGCCAGAGATAACCACATAATTTTGCATCACTAAATCAGACCTTTCAAAGCCAAAATAACTCGTAAAATACTTAAAGGCCACACATTTGTTTGATGAATTCTCATGAAGGAGAACAAAGGTTAAATCCATACAGTTTGTTTTGCTGGTTTTTTTGCTTTTTTGATGACAGAACTGAAGAGTCCTGTTGAATTTAATGATTGAATGAATACATAAGTCAATGTAATATTATATTCCAATGAAATACTATATGGAGATGAAAACAAAGTAAGTGCCAATGTCAAGTTCATCTTTAGCCTGCCTCCCCTCTGCTTCCTAAGTCATTACCTAGTATTTATTTACAAGACTGGAGAAAAAAAATAACTTGGAAAAATAAAGGCTTTGTGCTCAGATTTCAGGCATGAAATGGTGTCCCACTGTGTCATTTTGTACTTGCCATTTAAAAGCTTACAATGTGTTTGCTTGAACAGTCCCATTTTTCAGGGAGAGGAATTTACTTCTCTGGAATCTGACAGTCTCAGAAGAGCTGCTCAGATGTTTTTATTAATTAGTTAATATTTGTGCAATGCTTAAAGTATCAGGCATTGTATAAATGTTAAGCTATGGAATTTGGTCCTACAATTAAATGGTAATTATGAACAACAAAAAATACATATTTATATATTTGCTAGGAATTTACATGAATATGATATATTTGATAGCTTAGCAGAGAGGTCCTAATCTATCCAAAGCCACATAAAGTTTAGGGATGTGGCTAACAGCCTATTTAAATAACATAGCAAAAGTCATATTTTCCCCAGTGTTTCCATGTTAGCCTTTAAGGCTCCAATTAAAAGCAACAGAACTTTCACATCTGATTTTCACATGCAGTTGCCATCTACCTCTTACACTAGAAAAATAAAAATTTTCCCCTCAAATCACATGAAGTGTGCAAATTAAAAATAGACTGCACACACCAAAGTTTCGCTTAAAACCTACAGTCTTGAAAGCTTCCAGCTCATCTGCTGAAATTACAAAAGATACAAGTACCAAAGAAACAGAAGAAAATGCTGAGTGTCTTGTTACTTTTCCTGGCTTTTTCTTCTACATATGAATGTCAGACTGTTAATGAAAAGACTCTTAATGAATCAACACTCTCACAACAGTGTCACTAATGAACTACTTGTAACTGGAAAAGGAGACTAAAAATACGTCTCCCTTTTAGTGCAGAGTTATCTTATCAATATGCTGTAGCCAGAACTGTTAGGCTGAAAAAATGCATTTACTTAAGAAAACAACATCATGAAGCAGACCCAGGGTAATAACAACACTTCTGTTGCCAGAACATACTTGTAGTTGGTGGGTGGCTTGTATAACTTGAGTGCTTAATTAAGTGTATTTTTCCAATAAATACATTGGACATTAATTTTTACTGATGGCTAAATATCTTCTAAGTAGCTACCCTGTCTCTTAGGCAACCAGGCTAGATTTTAATAACTTGCAGGACAAAAGAGCAACAGGCCAATAGGGTCTGGTAAGGATGTCAGCATTTCCATTATAAACCCCATTTTAGCACTGGGGAGGGTATTCTAATTTGTACACTAAAACATGCTGGGGATAGCTTTTGTCCTGGAGTGATTTTCTGGTTTCTGTTCTTCTAATAAGAGCCATTTGCATCCATTTAGAAGAATCTTAAATGTATGGAGCTTGCAGGGGGGAGGAAAAAAGCTTAAACAGAGAGTAATAATTAAAAAAAGAAAAAAGTGCTAAAACAGAGTGGAGTTCAGGGTTTCAATGTAGTATTCTAGTGTTTGACTCAGAGGGGCTGATGCCAGCAACAGTGAAGCTGAACAAGGATGGGCCCAGGGTCAGGTGGCACCTTCAGGACTCAGGGCTGTGCTGTAAAACCTGGAGGTGCTGATCTTCAGTGATGCCATTGTTGGACTGGGAAACCAGAGACACAACATGCTGCTTGTGATGCTGGGCTGAGGTGGCCCTTTGAAAGTAGAGAATTAAATCAACTCCCTGGTCAGCCTGCAAATCCTAAGGGTACAGCACTCTCCCTTCAGTGGAGTTTGTCTGTTAAGGCACTGTTGTAGGCACTTTCTAATTCCAGCTCAACATAAATTTAAAATAGCCTTCACTTCCTTTGCTAAATATATTTTCAAAGTTTTATGTGTGTTCTGGATCTGCTATGAATCACCCATTCCATATAAGAGCATTTCAGGTATAGATGAAAATTGTTCTCATATATTCAGTAGTTTGATATATATTTAAAACTTGTAAAGTTGTTTGTAACAAAAGCTGTTTTATAACTAAACTACATCATTACTATGAACTCAGCCAATAATATGTGTTTTAAAGCTACCTGGGTACAAGTTTACAGCTGTAGCTCAGTCACCATCCACATCTGTAAAAAATAAAACAATAAAAAATAAATAATGCATGTAGGAGAGGCTGTCAAAATTCATTCGGGCAGTTCCATTTTATACAGATTTCATTTCCTAGATTTTAAATACTGAAATATTGATTTATATTGTCAAGGCATCCTAAGTGTACATAGAAAATAGGCTTCAGAGACCTTACAGACTTTCAAATACCCTCAAATAGCACAGATAATGTGGTTTCTATATAGACATCTTGCAGTGAAAAATAAGTCCACTGACACATATAGAAGGTTCAGTCCTTTGTCCATGACTGCAAGAAGCCAGCCACAACATAAGAGGAACTGAAAACCAGAATTTTAGTCTCAGAAACTTGATGGCCAATTATATCCTTCAACAGTGAATGGGAACAATGTTCACGTGTCTATATTCCCTATCAGCACTTAGATATAAAATCTTATATATGTATAAAGGAGAAGAGAGAGTGTCCCATCAAAAATTACATGCTAGGATTTCAGGAAGATCCAACATCTCAAAATGAAACTTGAACAGCTGCTGGATGATATAACCTGAATAAAAGTAATTAAAAGAAAATGAGTTCTGCCCTCTTGTATCCTCCTGACTCATGCCTCATTTTCTACTTCAGGATTTAGGAAAGCAAATGTCTATTTCTGTGTCCATCACCAGAGCGACATCACAGCAAGTTAATTAGAGCACATGACAGAGAGGTGCTATTTTTGCCTTCAAATAAAGATCTTTCTGTTGCATATGAACATTTTTCTTTCTGAAATAGGGAGAGAAACTTCTTAGCTACCAGCTCTCTCCCAAAGGTGTATAAAAATTATGCATTTTCTACAGCTTGCAAGCTTCACAATTAGAATTGTCAGCCGTGTTATATTAAAGAGGATACAGTCAGACTTGACTGATCAAGCCTAATTTAGCCTTATGTTTGTGTTTCTGAAACATGGTAAACAATTTTTTAGCATGTACATGCTTACATAAAAAAACATTTTTCCTTATTTGAATAAAAATGAAATTACCTGCAAACTCATGACCTGTTTATTAATTGTGATTTTTATATTCCATACTGCATTGCTTCAAGGGCAGGCCTAAACACTAACATTTATTTATATGCCTTGATTAAGAATATCCCAGGCATTTACCACAGATAAACACTGTTGAAGCTAAAAGCCATATTTCCCCTTGAGTTTGGTGTCTGTGTTGTCATGTGGAAACAGAAATTTGTATTATGTGGGGACTTCTCTTGACTGCAGGATCCAGAGCGCCCCTCTGAAATGTTTGTTTCCCAGACTGTGTGTCTAAAGCTGGATTCCCAAATTCATATTTTACATTCTGAAACCTGTGAGTGAAAACATTATTGAAAAGCAGACACCACTGATCATCATTCTTCACTATCCAAGCTCTTTTTCTGTTGGCCTTTCCTTACCTTCCACTCCATCCTCAGAAATGAGGGCCAGCTGCACCCAGTGAAACAGACCTTCCCCACAGCTTAATGAGATCTCTTGGTCCATTAGGGGATTCACAGCAAACAAATATCACCAGTAATTTATAAAAGGAGCTCTGCATAAGCAGTCATAGGTCAGGCAGCTTGTCCATTTTTTTATGGAGATAATAGCCCACACTACTCCATCAGTTAGCATTCAGAAGAGCTCAGCTCGAGTTTTTGTCTTGATGCTTTACCTACACCCTAGCAGAAGTACTCAAATGAGGCCTTGGATTTTGGCTTCTGTCTGTCTTGATGTCTTAGGGACCCCAGACCAGGTGATGGTCACAAGCAAGAGCCCACATTTCTCTGGCTGGTGATCCAAAACCCTCCACAAAGCCATTTCCAACTGGGAGACCACATTAAAAAACAATAGGGTGAGAGATCCAGTATATGGAGAAATGTTGTTAAACTACATGACCAGATGAGGAGAAAAAACAGAACCATTGTGATGGTTTTATGGACTTTCTGAATATATATCTAAGTGTCATGCAATTTTAACATTTCTCTGACAGGTTAATATGTGCAACTTATCTCAAGGGGCTAAGATTAAATAGCAACAAAGCTGAAGGGAAAAGTATTGCCAATAAATGGTGAGAATTTTTTTTATAAGCACTCTTTCTCTATGGGAATACTTTATTTAAGTAAAAGGGGGAAAAATTGCAACATGTACATGATTAAAATAAGACTCACAACAGGCAAACTGTAATTATTGTTTTAACAATGTGACATACATCCCCAGTAATTTTCTTCCCAAAAGTAACATAGTTAAAAAAAAGAAAAAAATCCAGCACTTATGCATTTGTTCTCCCTGTGGCTACCACCCAGCCCATGGAACTTGTCCTACACCACACACAGGGACAGTCCAGACCAACAAGGCATGGCCATGGCCAGGAGAAAAGGAGTTCAGGGAGCAAGGGGTGCAGGAATGTCCCAGTGAGAAGCACAAGGCATGGGTGGTGTCTGAGCTCTCCTAATGGCAGAAGGACTATTTGCTGTACTACCCCCAAGATGGGCAGAGCCAGGGCTGCTCCTGAGGGAACTGAGCCATGGAAGGAGGGAGAGGCAGGAAACGAGCAATGCCAGAATTGTACAGATCACAGTGAGGGCAGGGATGCTATGAGCCAGGACTGGGACTGAAGGACAGGAACACCAATAGCCCACAGTGCTGAGGGTGCAGGGCAGAGTTGTGGCCACAATCATGGCCATGCAGAGACCACTGGGCAGGGCAGCACAGGAGCCACCCAAGAAACCTGCTCCAATCATAATTGCTGCTGAACATGTTCAGCTATTCTGAGACATTGGTGTCCTGAATAAACTGCTTTCATCAGCTGAGGAGCCGCATTTTCCAGGTTCTCCCAGTCAAACCAGCTCCTCTTAATTTCACTCTTTGATGAAAGGGCAGTGTGTTTTTAAGAGACATTTCTCAAAGGGAAGAGCAATCATTTGGCACATGAAAGAGAGCAATGCCGTGAGAAGAAGGGACAGCAGAGCACAACATGTAGCAAGACCAGAAGGAACACAAAAGCAGCGAAAACAGAAAGCAGCTTGGAGTAGAGAAACAATAATCAGCAGAATCCATAGACAAGGAAGCCAGTAAGCGTCCAGGAGACACACTTGGGGCAGTGAAGGAAGTACTAGAGAAGGACAAGAGCATCAGCCATAGGGTGGTTTGACTGGCTGGCAAACAAGCACAGCAGTGCCAAAAAGAAAGCTGCTGAGTGGCCATTGGGCTGGGGAGGAAAGGAGGGCTCACAGGAAAGGGCATTGCCCCCTGCAGAGCACAGGGCAGCCCTTGTCCTTCACAGGGCTCGGGTGGTGGGTGACAAGTCTGAGCTGAACTGCTGCCAGGAGTGCATTTTTAATGTTGAATATAGATGGGAAAGTAATGAAAAGCAGGAGGAAAACATTTTAGTACCATTAATTAATTGGTTTCTATATTATATTTAAAGTTCTTGGATGTTGTTTTTTTTTTAAGACAATTAACTCAGCTTTATGTTTCTAGTAAATAAAACTCTCCATTTTGAAGCAGCCCCTTTTAAATTGAGTGGAAGAGGAAGTCAGACCCCTGATTCTGACCCCTACTCTTCAAATCACCAATTTTTTCCACAGCAAGATTAAATGCGCCGTTGTTGTTCTGCCAGCCCTTAACGCAAATTAATGACTTGAATTACCTTTCATCTCACCTTATAAATTCTACCTTGAAGCAGCAGAAAGCCCAAGGGCTCTTGCATAACCAGATGAAGACAAGTTCACTGCCTCAAATCCTTCCCTTCTTGCTCTACTTTACATCAATTCTTTATAAGAAGAGGTCTCCAGGGCTAAGAAAGGAGCTGGCCATGC
This sequence comes from Molothrus aeneus, assembly GCF_037042795.1. Lineage (NCBI taxonomy): Eukaryota > Metazoa > Chordata > Aves > Passeriformes > Icteridae > Molothrus > Molothrus aeneus. The sequence goes on along the minus strand of NC_089649.1, from coordinate 58,926,263 downwards.
AGCAGAAGGTGCCGTGGGACTTCCAGAGGTAAAAGCCCGTCTTGTGGTGACTCAGTGCACTCCATTAGTCCTGGGAAACGCAGGGCACATCGAATGCAGCAGATGTGCCCTCCCTTGCCAGGCTTCAGACAAATGCAATCAAATCTATTTTAATCATCTATGAAATGCAAATGCGTTCCACTTGCGCACCCGCAAGATCCATTGTCTTCCTCACTGAAGCATGCCATAATGTCAATTAAACGCCGTTGCTAACTTAATAGGTGTTCTGATTGCCTAGGGGAAATTATCTTTACTTTCTTATTAGTGGTATTAGTAGTAGTATTATTTCAAAGTATTATAGTGGTATTAGTAGTAGCATTATTATTGCAAAGATTTTTAAATGTTTTAATAATTGTGTTGGGGTTTGTTTGTGTTCTCCCTCCCATCGGCTAAGTGGCCAGCACCTATGCAGACTGAGCAGTGAAACCTGTGTTTGCACTCGGAGAAACAACACTGTGTAATTCCAAATATTGAAAATACCCTTCTCAACTCCTCCTAAACAGCCCTGCACAGAAGTGATGCTGCATTAATCTGCTGGCAATTTTGCTCACACACACAGGCTCCCATACATGCACACAGCCCCTTTGTTATTCTGTTAGAAATGGCCGGGCAGCTGTAAAGATGTTTATTCTCAGACCCACAATGAAAAATGTTTGCAGTATGTATGTAGCCTACAAAGTCAAGAATGATAAGCATTTAAATCAGACTGCCCATGCCAAGTCAATATTTCGATATCAGAGGAATTGATTCTTGATCTAGTGCCAGCACTGTGTACTCAATGTACTGCAGAAAAATCCTCGCCCAGTCTTCCTGCCAGCACACTGCTAGGGATGACAAGCATGCAGTTATCTGATAGAGCAGATATTTGTTCCAAAAGACGATTTTAATTTCAAAGACAAAACATGAAAAGAGCTTACTTATGGGGAAACCAAATACTGTATTCTCCTCTTGATAAATCAAGCTTTAGAGAAATAATGCCAAAGAGAGCAGGATTCTGAAAAGAACTTCTGTAGCTCTTTTCATGCTTTTTCAGCTACTCAGCTGGCTTAACTCTGCCAACTAATAATCTTGTGTTTTCCTAAGATATGTTGAAAAAGAGTTTATTTGCAAATAATTATTTAGTGATAAGGATGCATGTATGTTTGCTTTTAAACAGTTTCTACAAAGCTAATTAGGGGGTTTATCATAGAACACAGGGTTCTATATGGTTTATACCTTAAGCTGCTAATTATGGGATTTTCAATAACATCTCTTTCTTTCCTTTGCAGAGAACTAAGACAGTATTACTAGAGAATAAAAGCCCTGTTTCAGTGAAAAAGGTGAAATTTCTTCATGTCACAGTCTTGTCAGCTCTCCTCATGGCTGAATTTACATAAAAGTAACCAAGTATGAGTAATAACAGACAGGAGAGGGAAACATCTTCATACCCTCTGAGACCAGGGACTAACACAATAGTCCTTTTATACTCTGCAAAGACATCTTTGCTATTTGGCCACAGACCTCCAGATAGACTGTCTAATTACAGTTAGCAAGCAGCATGCCCTTGACACAGCACAGAATAAATATAACCTGCCCTTTCAAGTGTGTCACTGTGCTCAACACTTATTTCATGTTTTTATGCTACTAACCAGACCTTATACAAAGAAACTTAACCATGCTTTTACCCACAAAAATTAAATAGTATCACATTGAATGCTGCTTTATTTCAGCAGGACATCAAGAGGGATTGACACCAAATTGCTACCATACATTAACTGAGGGTCTACCTCAGTCACAGCTCTTCCTTGGGGCATAATTACCTGCATGCTTCATTTCACTGCCAGTCTTTTATAAAAGTGCAAATATGGAGTGTCCATCCAGTTTCAAAGAAAAGTTAAAGGTAGACTGTAGAGAAAATTAATCATAAGCATATCAAGGCCTTACTGGGATGCAGCCCAATTAAATTCAATACACACATCCACTGTGAAGGCGATTAATAAGCTGCTAACAATTTCTGTATGTCCCTGCTGGGCTTTATACAAAATTTTGCCCCTATAATGAACTCTGCAGGCTTTACAGGTGGGATTTTCAGAAGTGTTCAAGACTGATCCAGATCCACTCTCCTTGAAGTCAGCAGGAATTTTTACCATTGTTGTTAGGGGGGAGGCAGGAAAAGGTCAGCCTTGACTGCTTTTCAAAATCCCACCCCACCAGTCTGCTTAAGGCCCATGCAACTCTGAGGGGAGAGAAGTTATGCTGTATTTATAGCACAGAGTAAGGAGTCTTTGTATACCATGAACATCAGATTATATGCTGCAGAAGCACAGAATATTTTTGCATTGTTTATCTGCCAAAAGCACCAACCTTCAAAACAATACCTAAACCTACATGAATAAACAAATCATTCCTACCCAGGGAGGGTAACCATTTGCACTCACTTGTAGTGAGCCTAGAGACCCAGTACAGCTATTGATCTGGTCCCTTAAACAGAAAAAAAAAAAAAAATTGTACACAAGATTAAGATGCTGGGAAAAAAAAATCAAACTTAATAGAAAAAGGCCCTGAAATTGTGAAAACTGCTTGTGAGGATCAAACTTTTTCACAGACTGGGAATCCAGAAGAACTAAAAGCAGTTCCTCTATTAGGTTGTTGATTTGGGCTTCAAATTAATTATAAATTTATAATTAATTATGAAGTGCTACCCCTTGCTCTTCTTTCCTGTGGCCTGAGGAAGAGACAGATTCTCAAAAGCTCAGAGCCAATTTCCATTTTATTTTTAGCCAATCTCACAAAAGGTCTTACCTACAACTTGGGGACTTGCTCTTTTATATTCCATTCATGTATAGGCTAATCAGCTGGTGCAGTGATCTGTGACACTTAAATAGGAAAGATGCATATAAAAAGCAAATGCAGAGCAGAAGAGACCCAAATACTCTGCCAGGGCCATGGCAAGGGCAAAGCAAGAAGGGTGTCCACACTCAGCAGCCCCTACTGTTGCTGTGCCCTAGGAAATGGGAAAATGGGAGTAGTCCATGCCCATGGGTGAAGGAGGATGTGGCAGGAGTCTCTGGGGTGGGAAGCCGCAGATTGCCAGGGTGTCCTGCAGAGGTGGGTGCTCATGACCTTGTTCCTCCCAGCTGCATCCACCTCCAGCTGGGAAGTGAAGGACTCCTGCTCCATGGTACAAATCTGATCCACTAAGAGCCAAATCTTCAGAGGATTCTCACAGAATCAGAATCACTGAATGGTTTTGGGTTGGAAGGGACCTTAAAAAGTCATGGGCAGGGACGCCTTCCACTAGACCACATTGTTCAGAGCCTCATCCAGCCTGGCCTTGATGGGTCATTTGTCCTTTGCACCTAAGCTTACCACACTAGAAATGGAAAAACTTTTGCTTCTCTCTGCTCAGTTTCTAGCTCTCTGAGCATAAGAGCATTCCACATTATTGTTGGTTTTTCTTGTTTATTTATTTTCTAGCCTTTCCACATCTCACAAGAAGCAGTATCTGTGAAGAAAAGGGTTGGTATATGCAGGTCAGCAGATTGAAATAATCTTTTATTTTGGTCATTATTGAAGGAGGGAGTGATTATAGCACAGTTTTTGCTTACTATTACAAAATCAACATACAGTGTCTAAATAACCTTAAAAACTTTCAGTGTCCAGTAAACATTGATCTCTAATCCATTAAGTTTGCTCACTTCAGGACTGAGCAGCATGAAATAAAACACTGTCCTATGAATCAGCAGCCTTTTTGTAGATGACAGGAACAAAAATTATCCAACCATGTGGTATTTCCAACTCACCTGGCATAAATCAGTAGTAATTCTGAGGAGGAATTAAGTGGTTTGGATAAGTAACACCCTGGATGGGTGCTGAGAATAAAGAAATGGGAATTCATTTGCTTGGTCTGCCTCCACTTTCCTGTGTAATTTCAAGCAAATCACTTATCTTGTTTTAATTTTCAAGTTTAAAAGGAATATATAGAGCTTCTCACGCTTGCCTGGTCTCCAGAGTAGAAATTGTCTTTAAACATATATACAGTGCTAAACACAACACAGTCCTGCTCCCAATTGGAGCTGGTAGCTGTTACCATAAGAAATATCAGTAAATAAATCATGATGTGTGAGAAGCCCATGTGGTCTGAGCCCAATGGCAGTGACCAGAAGATGGCAATATCCAGGAGGGAGGACTGAGGCGAGCGTCCCTATGGGTCACACACATGGCAGCTCCCCCAGTTACCCCCACCCCCTTCTGTCAGCGATATGAAACCTCCACCACTGGCTGAAATCACCTTCTGAGCCAGGAGTAGGAGTAGGTAATTTAGTTTCCATGGTAATGCAGTTCTGGACCATTCTTAAACAGAAGCTGCCAAGTATGACAAATGGTAGGTGCTGATTTTTTTATGTGAACAGCTATTCACTATGAATTGAAATGAGATTGCCAAATTCACTTTCCTTGGGACTGGAGCTAGGGTCAAAAGCTATTGTTACATTCAAGCCGTAGTCCAAAACTAGCACTTTAGCCACCCATCTCTAGCTGCAATACAGAAATTTTTAAGTCATAGAATAAAAATGAATGACTCAATATCAGAGTTGTCAAATAGATGAGACAGATTTACATCAAGCAATTCTAAAATGCTCTGTAGCCATGAATTAAAGGAAACATATGACAAATGACTTATTCATTCTCTCATGGGGAAGAAATTCTGTTTTAAGCGTTGCTGAATGTTGTGCAGTTGCTATTATATACACATATATATGGAATCTGCATTAGGATAAACACATTAAATTTTAAGGGATTGAATTTAACTACTTTTCCTCCATGAGCCACCACTGTATAATATGCCATAGTAGGTTTTGCACTCTGCTAATCTCCCAAACACTACATAATTTGCCTTGGAAAATGCTGTAATACTGTAATTAGTAAAATGACAAATAAAAGAGAAAAAGGCCTTTTCATTTTAGTCTTGTTTTCCTTCAGAGTTAAGCAGCAGGAAGACAGGTTGCCAGATCAACTGTTATTTAGCACCATCTCTGCCATAAAAGCAGTCCAAAAAGCGACTCAGTTTTTCCCAGGCTGGGGAAATGGGGGAGGATGGTCCCACCAGTCACCACCCAACTGCAGGTGGATTAGCAGAGTGCTGCTGGACTGCCTGCAGTGGCTGCATGGCTGGGGCTGGATAGGCTTCTCAAAACTGCCCCAGCAACACCAGCAGCCAGATGGCATTGGAGAGCCATGAGGATTTACCTGCTAGTCCATCAAGAGCTCTCTGTGGCCTGTTTGTGAATCAGCAGGATTTGGATGCCAACCTAGGGAAAAGTGACTCCTAGAAATGTTCTCCTTCGTATTAGCCATTCTTCCCACTGGCAACATACCTTTGAAAAATACAAAAAAGGGAACAAAACATTGTAAGCATTGGGGAAAGAAAAAAATGAGACATTCCCAGCTCATTCAGTGTTGAAGAGAGAGGAAACAGCCGAGAAGCATTGTGACAAGACTATATTTTCTGCCTTTACAGCACCTTTACAAACCCTGGTACTCAGAGCCTTTGGTAAATGTTCATTAAGTTGTACATTAAAAGAGTAGTAGTACCTGACATAACCTATCCTCTGTTTCTTCTCTATGAAATGCCTGGAATAGGTGGTGCTCACCCACTGTTTGTATTTTAGCAATTTACACAGACACAGTTGATAGTGCCTGGAATTGAGACGTGGGCAGCTGAATGGGTTTGTTTGAGGTGATACTGGGAGCAGCTTTCAGAGGCAGGGAGAGAAAATCTGGGCTCAAAAAAAGGCACAGCAGCTCTTCTGACCCACCCCAGAGCTGTGGAGGGATAGAATGTAAGAAAATAAAGATAGTGCAGAAGGTAATCTCACCCCTGAGGAGTTGCAGCTGTACTAATCACCAAAGATTAGGAACAGGCCTGCCCTTAACAGGCTACAGCTGTGTCCAGTGAACATGAGTGCTACAAAAGAGTGGGTTAGCTGTGCTATGAAGGGCATTGGAGTTTGTTGGCTGTGCTGAGAAGCAGATGGAGTCAGTGCTGTGAGGAGATGCCCATGAGAAATCACTGAGAAGGTATGGGAGCTTAGCAATGAGATGACAACCCAAAGCAGACATGGACTGGTACCCCCATGTGAGCCTGCCAGCTCACCCCAGCAGTGCCTGACCCTGCACCATGATCCCCCAGCCTGCCAAGACCAGCAGCCTGCTGCCCATGCCCTGTAGTACCTGCCCTGGAGAGGCACTGGAGGCACTTCAGCTTGTTTATGATTCCCAGAAAGCAATGTCAGATCTCACATGAGACTGGAATCCTCCTGCAGGGGAGTGATGCACTTGTAATGAGCTGCAATGAGCAGTGGTTCCCCAAAGGCTGGCTGTCAGTCTCAGCTGAGCAGCCTAGCAGATAGCCAGAGCTGAAAGGAAAGCTGCTTCATCCTTGCAGTGCTAAGGAAATGGCTGGTGGCTTTGGGTCTCAACCCAACAACTTCCTTAGGGATCATCCTGACCAGGGGTGGCCAAAATTTAAAGGCCACAATGTTTTTTCAGAGCAGGTTGTTACTGTTATTTAGCAACTAATCTGTGCAAGGAATAGGAAGTTTTTGGCTGGCTGTTTCAGCACCAGACACTCATGAATTCTGCATCCAGGAGGCAAGAAAAAGTGTGGATTCACCACTGCCAGGGAGTTTAACTAGCACACGTGAATGAATAACAGATATTAGTAGACAGGATTTCCTAAATTGCACTGGGGTCACTGCTGGTCTTCTGCAAGGAATGCCAAAAGCTGTTGTCACTGGCATACCAAGTTAATATTAGGCATGCCCTCTTCAGATAACTCACGTGGATACAAAATGTTGAACAATCTTTAATTTTTCACTTTTCAGAAGTAGGGACTTTGTTTTCATCCTAATATTATGATTAAAAATGGGAAGCCTGTGCCCCTGTGTGCCACAGTCACTTGGGAAATGCTGAACGGGTAACTGAGTAAGCACTTACAGCCCACCATGTAATTCCCTCCCTGTGCACAAAGAGGGAATATTTGTGGCCTGCTGACACATAGCACTTCAGAAAGTCAGGAAAATTTGTAGAGCAGTGAGTAGATGCTAGAAATCTTTGCTGAGGAACCTTATCGACTATCATGAGTTTCTCCTCTATGAAATGTTCTTACAACTTCATTCACTGCCTCTCCCCTGCCTCATCTAGACATTTCTGCAAGGAAAAGGGAGCAGTGGGAAGCTGCACACTGCTTTTCTTAGTGGTCTTTTTCATTTAACTTAGCCACTGGGCTTTCTAATGCAGCCTGCCTGGGACAATGCATTAATAGTCTCATTCTACCAGTGTGACAGAGCAACAAAGAGCCCAGTATGTGCTGAAATATGCACTCCCCTTGCTAAGCCTGTAATCCCAGCTTTGATATTTTTTTGTTTAAGCCATCAGCACAAACCTAGTGAGAATGAATCGGAAATTGCACGCCTAATTTTGTCTTCTGCTTGGCTTCCATCTTTGATCAGAGACTGAAGAGAATGGGCTGAGGAAACTCATGGCTTCCTCCACAAATGATGCCAAAGGATAGTTTGTCATACAGAGTAGCCTCCATTTTCTTGGTCTCAACACCAAAAATCCCTCCTGTCTTTCCTGTAATTTCCTCAAGGAGGATATCAAAAGTGCAGATATATTTTCCAAATTTGGGCTGCTGCTGCCATTCTTCTCTAGAGCTGCTGCGTCACCTGCTGTCACCTTTCCTCCAGCTGCAAACAAATCTGAGTTCTGGCCCCAAAATGGGTGATCCAGATGTGAGACTCAATGCAGAGAGGTTTCAGTGCTCTTGCTCACAGCACCACCACCAGGGATCTCTTCTGCCACCATCCTCGGAGTCAGTGTGCCCTTGCTCATTTGCCTGATATTCACCTTGGGGATGCTGCCAGTGCTGCAGCTGAGAGCATCCATCAAGCTCTCCCATTGCTTTGATAGAGCTTCAAGTAGTTGCCAGAGCTGCTGTTTTCCATTCTTTGCTGTTTAGAAGCTGTCTGCTAACTTTTTAATGAACTTCTCATGCTGATCACGCAGTCCCCACCTTCTCTGACTCTGCAGGATGCCAGAAGATGGACAGAGGGTCATAGTCCTGGGGGTGGTTAATCAGCACCTTTGTGAGACCCTCTGGCCAGCTCACAGCACCCTGATTGAGTGAGTTGAGCCTGAGGTGAACCAATTACTGCAAAAATCAGAGAGATCATGTGGAAAGAAGGGTTGAAGGCTGAACAGTGCATGGCTTTACTGCAGAGGGAAGTGGAAAGGGGGAAAAACAGAGACACAGAGGACTGAGGGGCTATAAAATCTGATCCCTCTTCTGCTTCCAGGACATTCATGCTGCAAGGTAAAGAACTGCAACCAACACCAATCTGGGCAAGCAAGCTTACCTTCAAAGAGTGTACGAGCTTATCTCCCTGCTAAGATCAACAGAAAATTCCATTGATCTCATGAGGGGCTTGGATTTTCAATTAATGCAAGACTACTGGACTTGATGTGCAGTTATGAAACATTTGTAATTATTAATTTATCTCTTCTCTGACTTCCAGTTGACTTCTGAAGGGAGATAATATTTCATAGCTGAAGACTGAATGTATATTTGTACTTTAAAACACCATTCTCAGTGATAAAAGCCCATGAACTGACATACCATACTCTTCTGGGACAGTTTAAGAAGCAGCATGAAAATAATCTTATTGGACACATAAAAATGAACTGTGAGTCTGCATGCTTGAATCTAGTTACTGTACCATTTTACTTATTGTTAACTCAAAGCCTTTTTCTGGTGTTAATATATAACTGTAATACATTTTCCAAAGACAAAACTCTAGGAGTTGGTTTTTTTCAATCTTTTAAAAATTTTGTTTTGCAAACAAGATTCGAATAGTCTGCAACAGCTGTTTCTAGGACCCTGAAAATTTGCAAAACTCTGTGTCTCAACAAGTTGCTTTTTACAGCACTGTTGAGTATTCAGAAATTAGTTGTTCGTCTCTTCCTCCCATACTTTTTAAAATCCTTAAGTATTAAACTCCTGTGAACATATGTGCTTATACATTCTGAGTAACACAGGGTGCTACAATGAAGGACCAACTGTTCTAGCACAGAAAGCTCCACACAGAGCTACAAGAACAGTTTTCTTCCCCTTTGTAACATATCACTCAATGCCAAACACAAAAACAATGGAGGTACAGAGGTCCCCTGGAAATCAGTGTGACCCCAGAAGCAGGACTACTGGAATACGCAATATTTTCAAAGTTGAACCATGAGTAGGATCAAAGGCCAAAGAGATATCTCAGGAAGCAGCTAAGCACAAAGACATTCCAGGATACCAGTCATGGAGGCTGGAGGTGGCCAAGAAGGGAGGTGCAGGCTCAGGACAGGAGAAGTCAGAGGGAAAGGCAAGTGCTGGACATAGGCCAACCAATAAGCCATGTGGCAGCACATTTGGCATTGCTGGTCAGTTGAGCCAAGGAGAGATGGAGATCAGAAAACTCCAGGAGGCTGGGAGGTGTTATTCAGATACAAGTCTGTCAGCTGCGTTACAGGGTGAACATAGGTAAGGGTTTGGCAGCAGCCTTTTGGGTCACTTCAAGGAAAAACAGTGAGAATTTAGGAAGGCCAAGTAGAAAATAGTCTGCAGTCAAGTAGGAGGAGATTTTAGAGCAGAGCAGCTGTATCTTGTTCAGAAGAAAGAGAAAAGGAACAACTCTCTGAGACCAGCTGGTGAAAGCCCCATCAGCTTTAAGTAGTTGCCCAAGTGTACAGGGAAGGAAGAGAAGGTGTTGGAGCATGAAAAACTGAAAAGGAGATGGTCATTTATTCAATTTCAAACCTGCTTTTTTTCTGCAGCATTCATCACACAACTAGAGAAATAGAAACCATTACCTCTTTTTTATAGGTGGGACCTTTGCACACAGGAAGATGGAACAATTTCCCTAAAGTTACCCAGCAGCTCAATGCCAGAGGCAATGAATGAACTCAAGGATCACAAATCCCTGTCCAGTACAGATTTTTAACCTTATTCTCCATTTGCATCTAGTTTAACAAAATGAAAAGAACCTGTGCAAGTTGCTTGTAATTGTACCAAAATCATCTATACAATCATCTTTAACTGATGTATTCCTGCCCTTTGTTTATGCTGGTTATTCACTAGTGATCATTTGTGGTGTGAGAAGTCAATCTTACAGCATTATTTTTCCTGATACCCTGATTTGGTACCAATTTTCTTGAAAACCTAGTAGCTAAAATGAATGTTCATTCTCCAAATACATCAGGGTGAAAATGGTATTCTGTACAAGTGCTTTCAACCAGTCATCAGAAAGCACATATAGTTGTGAGCTAAACACTCAAAATACAACAATTATTTGTGATGTCTATTTTGTCATATTTAGACTATTGGGCTGAAAGGTGAAGACAAAAGAAGAGGCTGTTCATGTCCTGTAATGGGGGAAATGGAAAGCAGCTGGCAATCACTAAAATACACAGAGGTTTTTCTCATATCATGCTGGAGTATGTAGGCTCTTCAACAATGGCCCTACTCTGTAAAAATCCACTTTAAAAGGATGTATCTTGACTCTAATGCATTACCTATGCTGTGCAAGAAAGCAGTTATTTAGGAAAAAAATTAAAGAACACATCAGACAGTAAAATGAAAGGGCGAGCTTGGGAGTCCGTTCTGCCATCTAAATGCTCTACCCTGTGCCCTGTGAATGCCCTGCAGTACCCTCCATGACATCCCAGCCACCTCTCCAAAAAGGCATAGCTCCTCTCATGGGTTGTGTGCTCTCTGTGTATACAGTGCCTTGCATCACATGTGAGCCTTCAAAAGCCTATTCAAAGTCCATTGATTTCTCCTCAATGTCCTGGATCAAGGCTGGAATAAACACATTCAAACATTTTTTCTTTGTTTCACCTTGAATTTCATGCATGCTCTGCCCACCAGCCAGCTAAAAATCACAAACTGCTACCTGTAACACAAATATTTTGTCCAGAGAACAAATGCTATCAGTCTTCATTGTCTCCACAGAAAAAGTTTTGATTTTTCCATTTCTTCTACAAACAAAATGAACATATAATTTATGTTTGTGAGCAAAGTGATTTTATGGTATTTCTTTTTGTTGACAGAATGATTGGAATAAAATTACATTCTGTTGACAAAAAATGTGATGAAATGTCGCTTGTGCATGTTAGGAACAAAAGGGTTTGACAAAAAATGCAGTTTGCCAATGGGACATAGTAAACGTTTTAACAAAATTAATTCTGTCTGTCTCCTATTTGTCCCAGGAATGTCATGAGAATTTTTTCCAAATCCATTATGTCAAAATAAAAGATAAAAATTTTACCTATAAAAAGACTAAACACTACTGCTATTGAAGCCATTCTTTCTAGTGCTTTAAGCCATATTGCTCTAGGTCACATCTCTTTTTCCAAAATTCAGTCATTTCTAATAGAGATATGTGGGATCCACATGTTTTAGTATATATCCATCCTACACATCACTATTAATTAACAGTAGTAGACCTTCACATTTTTCTGGATTTTAGATAAATTAAACAATAAAGTAGAACTTTGTTATTTTCAGAAATACTAGATATGTTTAAAGATAACAGTGTTTGTTCTTGGAAATCATCAGGCCTCTGACAGCAACATGAGTACTCACATAATTTAATTCTTTCAGAGCCTAAGCAACAGTCTGACAGCATCTGGGAAATGTGTGCCAAGCTATTTTCTCTTTGAACTTTGATGCCTGACATCTTTACATGGACATGAGCTCATGTGAGGATGGACAGAAAGGGAGGGGAATCTCTCTTTGGTGGGCTCAAGTGAATGAGCTTAGACAAGGCTGATTTACCTTTGGTAGCAGAAGGCCTTTAGGTTAAAAGAAATTTGATGGCTCTACAGGGAGTGGGATATAAAAGCACAAGGCTCAGAACAAAGGGAATAGACTTAAGTCACCATCATGAAACGGTTGAGCACAAAGCAAAAAATAAAGAGCTGCTATAAAAAGTTAAAGTGCAAAAGAAAAAAGCAAAGGTCAAACAAAATTATGTAAGCATCAACACATTATAAACAAATAAAAAATAAAATTTGCAGCATAAACAGAGCCAGCTGCATTGATTCTTCCTTTCTTGCTGATCTTTATTGGGCCCAAAGGCTATAAATCAGTCCAGAACAAGTGACTGCTCCTAGGCAGGGTGGTGATGAGGAACATGAGCTTCTTTACAGAGTTGGTGTGCAGGACAAGCTCAAGGGACAGACTTGGCTAGTTTGGTCCCTGGGCTCAGCATAAAAGGTTGCCAGTACTTCCAGGGCTCAGGCAGGCAGTGAAAGAAGTCGACTTTCCTTCCAGACAGATAAAAATGAAAGAAAAACATTATAATCCAATTAGCACTGGTGGATTTCAGTCTGATCTTCCATCGTGCAGAGGAATACCATTCCCACTGAAAGCACTGGGATTTTGGCCATACCCCACAGCATATCAGCTAGCTAGAGCATGAAGCCTCCTTCAATCCATTAAATTCCCCTGTGGCTAAGAGAGGAGATACACAAAGGACACAGAAAGAGTCCGGTGAGATCCTACAGAGCAGACACACTTCCAACTGTTCACAAGTTTGAGCTTTCCAAGTCACTGGGGCTTCACACAGTCAGGACTGCAGACATGAGTTCTGGACTTTAACATCATGGCCTAAAGAAACTGTGAGCTTGGGGCCACCAAAGATCTTGTCAGACTTGCTTCTGGCATTCCAAGTTCATGGTATGGTAAATGATGTTTAGTTCAACTGTGTATGGGTTAAAGATCCAGAGGAGACCCATCCCTGTATGGATTGGTCAGTCTGTACAAATATTACCATAAAAGCAGCGATGGACATTTACATTTGTCAGCAAATGTCTCTTAGAGCTAAAAATGCAATTAATTGCACTGCTTGCACTAAAGCTTTTGTTCTTTTCTTCCCTCCCTCTCTCCTCCAGCCCCCCGACAGTGAGAAGAAGGGAGATAATGTGGTAAATGTTTTTTTCCCCTGATTTTTCCCTTACAAAAGAATAAATGATATTAAAAGCTATGAAATGTTCAAACACAATCCACACACACATTCATTCTAAAGAAAATAGCAAATTAAATGCAAAGCCTATGCTAATGCATCACCCAGGTTGAGATTTTAATTGCAAAAAGTCAGGAAATGCAGAGTTATGGTTCTCGCAGTAATCATCACTCAGTCCCTTGAACGCCGCCAGGATTTGTATTCCAGGCAGTGTGTAGCATTCACTCCAACACCAGCCTATATATGCCTTCTCTGCCTTCATTACAATTGCTGGGGGAACCATAATTCTGCATTTGATGACTTTTGCTCAATTAATTTTTTTCCCTTATTGCTGTGCTACAAGATTCTTGAATTTAATTTCACTGTATTAAAAAAAACAAACACGTAAAACAACGAAAAGGAACTGGAAATTTCCATTGCATGCTTAAGTTAGGAGATAATCCATTCTGTCTGTGCATCCTCAGGCTCCTGTAGGACAATGCAGTCATTTTAGAGCACAGGTACATAAATAATAATAGCAACAGTAATAATAGTTAATAATAATTACAATAAATGCACATACGTGGAGCTTCACCTCATTGTGGAGTGAGTGCCAAAAGATCAGAGAACTGGCATGCTCTGGGCAATGCCTTTTTTGAACCTACTGTGGTAACTACTTATTACACTTTTTCACAATGAAGGCAATGCTGAGGTCCCATGTTCCCACTAAGGCTGTCTCAGGTGTGTTTCACCACAAAAGCAAATTCTGTGCCCCCACAACTCACTCACTACTTCAGTACCTCTGAGAATAATTTTGTCTGTAATCCTCCAACTACATGCTGGTGTTGGGATTTACCTTCCTAGAAATCTGCCTGGTGGATCTGCAGGTGGCCTGGTGGCCTCAAAAGTAATTAATTCTAGTGGTCTGAGAAATCAGTTGGTAAACACCAACCTTAGAGTAGGTATTTTCCTACTTTGTAACAAAAAGGAGTCATCAATCTCACTTCTCCTCTGATGTAGATTTGAAGGCACACTTGCAGACACACTAAGTAAGCCTCACTAACATTATTGACATGGTCTCTTTGTACCAGCAGAAGCCCCATACCATTGTGACTTCTTACCCACCTCTCATCCTCCTCTGGATTTCTCCTGAAATGTGCCCACAAGGATGTATTGGATGTTTCAAGGTCAGATTTCCAAAGTGGCTGAAGGATATGAAGATGAATACAAACCCACTCAGAGTTGAAACAACTGAGCACTCGGGTAAATCCCACTAATCCCTCCTTTCTTTTAAGGCTCATATGCATATAAAGTCTATTCTTAGGAAAAGCCATCCCCCAGAAGTCACCATTCTCATGCATACTGCCATGCCAGGGGTTCTCTTTTTCTCATAGCAGTGAGTCTGCTGGTCAGACAAATCCATTAGCCCTACTTAAAACAGCCCTCACTCAGAAGATGCAAATATAAACATCTCCTGAGACAATACATCAGTATTGTCTCTCTTTGATAAATCTTGGCATTTTCTTCTAAAGTTATTCCATATTTTACAGCTTTATGTTAGCTAATGTGCAAATGGGAAGCAGAGGTGCCTCCTGTCCTCAGTAATGTCTCTTATAAACTCTCCTCTCATGATTGAAGGAGGAGGATTTGTGCTGTTAGACCAGCATGGACACAGGTGAGCACTGGCCTCTAATTTGCAAAGAGCTATCAGACATCCATGATGTGTTCACATTATATGTTTATTGCTGACAAATATGGGGGTTTTTACCTTGCAAATACATGAAGCATTTTCTAAATATAGCTCTGTGTAGTACTTGTTAAAAATAAGGGGAGCCACAAATTTCTCACTGAAAAATTGCACTTTTCAAAAATATCAGCAAATCTTGAAAGAAACTTCATGTAGGTTTTCCAGTATCTCTTTCCCCTCCTCAAAAAAAAGGAGTATAAAACTACCACTTTTTGTTTTCAGATCTTTCCTCCTTCCTCTTTAAACTTTTTCCATTGTAAATAAAAGGGAAATAGAATTTTTAAGAAGGAAGAGAAAGAATTATGGAGAAAATTCTCATGGACTTTTTAAAAATCCAAGTTTGGTGCTTTTCTGCTCTTCCCTGAAATACATTAATCTGGTTGAACTGGAAGCCTCTTGGCCAGCCTGTTCTTTGGACTTGGAATGTAAAGAGCACATCCAGCCAGAGGTAAGAATCCAAAGTTTCTGGCAGAAAACAGCATCAGACAGAACAGATGGCAGCTCCTGATCATGCCAGAAAGATGAAATGGTGTTGCCAAAAGTGCAAAGAGTTCACTCAGCTCTATTCAATGCTCTTTGCGAAATTTCCCAAATCCTAGTCAAAAGAGTCCAAATTCTCTGTGAAGTCATGTCAAACCTATGGCTGATCCACAGCATGGTACAACTCCTTTCACTCATTTCAAATAAAAGCATGATGGTAACAGAGCAAAGAAATGGACAGAGGTCCTCTGATCTAAAAAATGCAGCAATCTTTGCTTCCAGGGCTATGCAACATGTAAATAGGACAGTGAGCCAGGGAAATAACAGATCTAAAATCAGTCATGAAGAGAAACACTAGTTAGCAGTCATGCAGACTTTAGACCTAGTGCCATGAAGGGCTCATTTCAGTGGTAAGGACCCCCAACAGAGGATCCAGGGCAGTTCCACCACAGCAAGTAACAAGTGTCACCTTCTTGCCCTCCCTAACAAGGAAAAATGCTCAATTAGCTGACATAGTCAACAAATAGAAAATCTAGATCAGAAGTGGAGTTGAGCAAGCAGGATTTTGGGATGTCCTACAGGAATCATCTCTTTTTCTTCTCCATGGCCATATGAGAGAACCAGTAGCAGCCTTAGGACTATTAAAGAGGAGATTATGGAAATCAGTATTAGGGACTACCTGGGGGATGGACCTTTTCTAGTGCTTTGTAGCTCAAAAGAAGGAGGAAGCAAAAAAAAGAAATAAAGAGTCCAGAGATGTAAGATGAGTGAGAAGAGAAGGCTGTAGGCAAGGTGGTCACTAAGGCTGGGTGACCTCCAGGAGGAGGCAAACACCAGGGGGGCACAAGGAATGTGTAATAAATTGATAGGTGAGGCCAGCAAACAAATTGTCTTTTATAGTCTGGGGACAGCACAAGATTTTCATCAAAAGCAAATGAAAGTCACTGATCACTACCAATGACACTGTAAAAAACTTACCACAGCTGGTGCATAGAAAGGTTCACAAAAAAAGTAATATGGATAACACAGATGTACATGTTAAGGGAAGGAAAGATATAGGGGACACCAGCCAGCTTCTTCAGCAACCCCCTTATGAATAAATTGTTTCTCTTACTACTGGTTGTACCTATTTTTATTTAAAATAGACTGTCCAAGGACAGGCAGTGCATACCTGTGGTGAAGTTATTTGGAAACTTTCCTATCCGATTTCTGCTTCAGATTTCACTTTGAAAATCTAGCAATTGAAAAACAAAAGCACATCATCCCACAGAATGATACCAAAGGACAAAGTTATTTTGGGAATACAATTTTAATCAGTGCAGTACCAGCATTTAAATCTGCTGCTGTACTGACATGAGTGGGGAAAATATAATTAAAAACAAGGAGTCCAGAGGGAACAGTTTTGGAGCAGTTTTGGAAATGAATCCACACCTGTGTCACCTTAATATGGGATTACTGCAATTCACTCTTGATGCAGAAACTGTGGGGGGAACAAGAGCTGCCAGCTCACTTATTAGGATGTGAGTGACACCTCTGCTCTGTGATGTACAATGGCCAACAACCAATTTACATCTGACTCCCTGCATTAGGGACTCAGCAAATTAGTCACCTCACTTTTTATTTCCATGTGAGTCCATGGTGTCCAGATCACTGTGGTGAGAAGACAAATGAAATCAATAAAATCCCTGCTCCAAAGAGATTTCCTATGAAAACAGAGTGGCAAGGGGACAGAAAGGTGCAGCGAACAAGGGTGGCCACTCACCAGACATGGGTGACATGTGCTGAATACACTTCCTTGTCACCCAGGGACAGGAAACCAATTCCTTTGAAGCACATTACCTTACCTGTTTGTCCCCAGTATTTCCCTGTCCCAGGGACAGGCAACATCCCGGGCTATGGCTTCACATGGAGCCAGAGCTGAGGGCAGATGTTGCTAGGATCATCTCCTGGCCCTACAGGCAGGGACATATCCCTTCAAAAGCCTCTCCCATCCCACTCCAGCCCCTGTTTCCCACCACCTCCCAGGGAGTGAGCAGCCCCCCTTCCAGCCAGGCCAGAGGGATCCACAAGAATCACTGGGACACTGAACCTGTGTAGGCAGCTCAGGGCCTGGCAGTCACAGCCTTTGCTACCATGTGGGCTGATGCTTCTTAATCAGCTATGCAAATCAGGACAGTGTTTGGGTAAGCTTTATTTGCCTAAAACACTGGTTTTCCAGAAGATAAAAATCCCTCTGAAAGTGTGAGAACAGCCATACTTGTCAGAAGAGATTTCTCATTTCTTATTGCTGCATGTTGCAAAGAAAGTAATTCTTTAGCCTTCGTCCTTTATGGGTTTTTTTTTTCCTTTATCCTCATCCCATAACTGTGAAATAAAATCTTGGTGATGTTTTCCAACCTAAATCTGCTGTTCATTGTTATTTCAAACAAATTGGATTTCAAGCTTAGCCCTAGAATTTCCTAAAATTTTCAAATCTTTTCTGTGACACTTCAAAATGAAACATCTCTCTAAAAAATCCTTCTGAAACATCTACAAAAAACCACAAGTGAAATAAAAATTTGCACTTTGAAAAATTAAAAAATTAAAATAATATTGCAACACAGCCAACTTTTTGTACCATCCAGTTTTTCAGCAGGGTCATCACTCAACCCTGGAATATGGCTATATTTCCTTTAGGGCATAAAAGAGCTGATCTGCATCTGCTAGAAGCAAGGTGACAAAGCATCACCACCTCTGTGAGTGAAATGAGCCGTGTCACACTAGAAGTGCAGTCTGAGCCTTGGAACTCCAGCCAAGAGAGCTGCAGCACTCTGGGTGCCCAGCACAGGGCAGAGTGGGTGCACTCCCTGCATCCCCCAGCACAGGCAGGGCATGGGATGCCCTGAGCACACATCACTGTGTGAGCAGGCAGGGCCTTTGTGTCAGTGCCCTCCTGGCCCTGAAGGGCTCTGCTGCCCAGGTAGAGTAGTAATCAAGCTCACCAGTAGATGCTGTTCTTGGAGAAACCCAACCCAACCTCCACTGACAAAATGCTCTTGCACAGATCAGCTCAGAGTCCCCTTTCCCTGGTGGGAGAATTGGAAGCATTTCTGTGTCTGCAGGATCCTTGGAGATGTAATTGTAAGAGGCCACCTTGCTGCCAAGTACAATATTGCTGCAGCCAATAATCATACTCAGGCAGTTTTTCACTCAGCTCATGATCATTCCAAGCGTAAACCTGTCTTCACAACCCCCCTGGATGATAAGGGAAAGGTGGAGACACAAAGCTAAAGGAGCTGGTGGAGGTCACTGGACACCCTGGAGCTCCCAGCCCTGCTGCTGGCCAGGCTGCCCTGAGCCCTGGCTGAGTGGTGGGAGAGCAAAGCCTCTGAACACCTACAGGTCATCCATAACTTGTCACACAGCTACTTCTGTGAAACAGGGAAAATCTCCCTGATTCTACTCTGATTCTAGGGATATGAATCAGGTTTCAGGTGATGGACAGGCTTTTAAACTCAATTTTGTTCAAGCTAAAAGCTTCTTCAGAGGGTGTTTGAGTATACAACCATCTTTTATCTAGTGCTTTCACACAAATATATAAACCTAAGATTGGCAGAAAATGGCAATTGTTTGAAGCCTCTGGTTTACAGTCTATATGGAGAAGCCAGAGAGGAGAGCCAGTGGTTTTCCATTACCTATCTACCTGTGGTGTTGTGAGGTCTTTAGGATGAGGTGAGAGATGAGAATTTGATTCTATGTTTTTCAGAAGGTTGATTTTTATTATATTATATTAAAAGAAAATTATATACTAAAACTGTACTAAACTATAGAGAAAGGATACAGACAAAAGGCTAGAAAAGAATGAATAATAAAAACCCGTGACTGACCAAAGTCGACATAGTTAAACTAAAATTAGTTATTAAATAAAAACAATTTACATGCTGAGTAAACAATTCTCCAAATCACATTCCGAAACAGCAAAACAAGGAGAAGCTGAAGCAAAACAAGGAGAAGCTGAAGTTTCCCAGAAAAAGAAATCTTAGCAAAAAGATTTTTCATGAAATATCACAGTAACACCCACCCTCCATGCAGGCTGAACTCCTCAGTCCCTGATGCTTGGCACTGCCACAGCAGCTGCCAGGGAACAGACTCTGAAGTTAAAAACCACAGACACACACAGACATGTGCAAACAACAAAAATCAGACAGGTACCCTTTCTCCACAAACACCTGACACAACTAAAGCTGACAGAGAAGTCCTAAACTCTTGCCAGCATTACTTACAATTCCCAGGCACCTGGGTAGCTGTTACCAAACTGGCTGACTCTATGTGAACTTCTGCTAAATAACCCCACAGGTGCCAGCTAGCACCAGAGATTTCACATGCCATTTGAACAGAAGAGGCTCCATAGTAAGCCAGCAGAGCTGATGAAAAGCAAATCACTGAGTCAGTTTACTACCAATGAGCTCTATTAAGTGACTCTAATGGAGTTCATTGCCCTGCAGTAGTCACTGTCCCTCACTAATCTAATGGTAGTATTGACAAGGATCATTCACACAGCTCCCCTTAGAAGGTTACCAGGATTTGTCAGGACTCTCTGTGCTCGGGATGTGTGTGTGGGCCCCTTTTTACACCCCAGGCTTGCCCATCCTGCGCAAGGTCACGCTGCTGCAGCCAGGCACCGGCTGTGCCATCCTCCAAACATCTGCCAGGGATTAGCAGAGACAGCACAAACCCATCCTAAGGGGTGAAATAATGCAGGGAAATCGGCTGTTTGACAGCAGTACCTTGCCACCAGGTATCAGTTAATCTGCATTAAGCCTTCCCAGCTGTTTCCCGTGGTCAGTGTACATGCTCCCCTAATGCCAGCCCATATCACAGAGTTGTAGTTTTATGTCCTTGATCATTAAGTGCAGCCGCAGCTTAGTTTTACATCTTCTATTTAAAAATGAAAAATAAAAAATCACTAGTCCCTCAAGCATCATCTCTGAGCTTTAACTAGCAAGAACTAGCCCCTGGATTTTAAATACACAGATCTTTCTGGCTAAAATGTCTGCTTTTCAGCCCCACTCCTTCTCTGTTTTATGATGATGAATTGTTCAAACATCACTGCTATATTTGAATAAAGCCTCATCTCTTCAACATTCAGTTCTGTCTAGAAAATGAAAGCAAACCACAGCAACAAAGCCCTCCAGATGCAGATGAAAGACAAGAAGAGCTAATGTGGACAATGGGCACTTTAAACCCTCTCTATGTTTACAATGTAAATAGATAAATCAGAGAAACACTACTTGAAGTATAAAATTATCTTGGTCTTTCAAAAATAACCTAAACTGCTTTAAAAAAGAAAAAGAAAAAAAAAAGAAAAAAAAAAAAAAGAAGATAAAAAAGCTGTTGAAATTCTACTTAGCTTCCCACCTAGGTTCACAGATACAGCCAGATGCTCCAAAGGTGCTGGAGGCCACTTTTTGAGATAGTCTCAAAAGAGACTTTGAGAGAGGATCAAAGGATCAGGGCAATCCTTGGGATGTAATCCCTGGCAAAGAAGGACAAGATTAGGAGAGAGGCAGCGAGGGAAGGTCTCAGACCTTTGACTCTCTCCAGCCTCTCAACCTTGCTCCATGCTCTCCACTGGACATACTTTGTGTCCTTGAGCAGAAACCAGCCAGATTTGCCCCATGTTTGGAGGTGTTTGCTGGAGGACCTCTAAAGCCAGTGTGTCACTTGCTTGTTCCTTCCCCAGACAGCTGTCATGTACCTGCTCCCGCTCAGCTCTAGGGCCACCAGCTGCTTCTGCAGCTCCAGGTCCACAGGTGACCTCGTGGTGGAGCTAAACCAGGATCCTTTTTGTGTTTGTGAGCAAAAAATATAAAGCAGACATGAAGTTTCAAGCTGAGCAGAGGAACTTGCCTGCCTGCCCAGGGCTGTGCATGGTGGGAATCCCTACTCACAGAGGGGTCTAAACCTCTCCACATCTTCTGCACAGCCTTGGGGAAGAGACCAGGTCCTAATGCCACACCACTTGCACAGGAGCCCAGCAATCCATGATCACTCCTTCCCAATGCATGCAGGACAGTTATTATTTTCCCATTATTTTCACTTTTTTCTCTCCCGTGCCACAAGTAGCTTGCAGGGTCACACCAAGGAGACAAAGCACAGCAAGCTGAGGAAATCCACTCAGACAGGTTTGCTCAAGTGGGAGGCACTCAGTGCTGATTCTGCTCCTACTGAGCAGCACATAAGAATAGTCATTAAGTTCAATAAAGCAAGGACACACAATAGAAGAAGAAAATATTACCTCCACTTTCCATTTTCTTCTGTTAACACAGAAAAATTAACAAAAATAATTTCTCAATACTCTCAGCATTTGCATAAATGTGCTCTAAAGATCAAAATATGGATCCCTGACACAAAACCTTTTGGGCCAAATCCAACAATTAATCAAACCTTCACCGCCCAGATGAGGATTCCCACCAGAAGATGAAGCCATCTGGTCTTACAAAGTGGGACAGCTGCTGCAATGGTATCCCAGAGAAAAGTTCACTGACAGCAACCTGTGCTCTGTGGCAAGCAACTGAGAAGCTTTGGGTACCTGGATACTCCAGGACTGGGGAACTGCCTGTAGGTCCTTTAGTACTGAAAACATGAGTTAAGCACAACTGAGAAAGCAGCTACTGACCTCCAGTCACTCTAACAACCCATGCCCTTTTCTTCCTCTCTAAAAAGAGGGTACCTGCCTACTGACATCATGTACTGTTTGGGCTGTTAGTTTCAGGAATATAAACACATCCACATCCCTCTCCAAATACCCTCTACCTAATCCACCAGTACATTTATAAATTATAGCACAGCAGTGATGCTGAGAGTGCCAAGTCAAGCTCTCAAAGAGAGGAAATGCAGAATTCAAGCTGCTCAGTCACTCACATACTGTTTTACTTCAAATACAATTGGTGCTTCAATTGGTGCACCTGGAAAGAGCTGGGTTATGCAGTGAATTCAAGTGTTGTCCATGGAAGGCTTTTCACATTTGCCACAATAACCATGAGGAGAAAATAGAAATTAGAGGTGAAAGAAAAATACTTTAATTGCTTAAAAAGAAATATCACCTAGAGAGAGGACTCTCTCTGAGCTGAGAGGAGCCCTTCTGACACCAGGCAGTGTTTTCAGCCCAAGTTGCATGAGAATGGTTGGTAACTCATGTCACCTTCCCAGTTTTCCAGAGGTCAGGCACGGGTGGATAGTCAGCAGTGGCTGTGGAGTGGATACACAGCAGTGAGGAGGAATGTTCCTGGCTGTGGGTGAAAATGCCTGGAGTTAATTCTGTGTTCTGTGGCCCAGGGCCTCAGTGCTCAGAAAATACAATAAACAACAGAAGGTACTTTCAGTGAGCTTGTGCTTAGCTTCTAAGCAGCAAAATGGGAATTACAAGATCACCCAAAACTCACAGCAAAGCTGTGACGGTAGTAGATTAGTGCCCATAATGTTTTTGGTGGCATCAGAAAAATGTCTAAATAACAAAAACCCCCAGCCCTTCCCTGAGTGAAACAATAGTCCTGTGGAAACTGCAATGTGAGGTCAAGCATTCCAGCCTCAAAGCCAGAGGATCCAGGAGTGGAGCTTAGGAGGCTCCCCCGAGCACAGGCCCAGCATGGGTGTGCACCAGCTGGATGAGCTCCCCCTGCTCCCAGCTGCTGCTGTCCCCTGCCAGGATGGGCAGGGAGCATCCTGGGCACCCAGCAGCAGGGCCTGATCCCTGATCCACCGTGCCAAACATCCCCCAGGCCTGATTCAGGCTGTGGGCCAAACCTTAGGGTTACACTGAGCTGCACAAGGCTGCTAAATCTGGAAGCAGCTCTGTATTTCAGTGACTGCAAATGGCCATTAAGCACCACCAAGCCAAGCTTACTGCTCAAGGCTAATGCACCCAAACACCTCCTTTCACTCTATGCAAAGTGCTCTGAAGATGAAAAAAATGAGGGTATTATTTTGGCAGACACCAGGATCCTAAATGCAACTCTATTTTTTCCTACTTCATGCTGAAGTTGTTAAAATTCTTTGAATATTAAATGTCCAGCCCCACTTTCAGGGTTGACTTAAATGCGGTTTCCAAAAAATGTGCTGAATATTATTCATTTCTCAGGGAATCAAAAAGCAAGAGGCCCTTTGATGGGGTTGCTTGCATTTTTAAATCACATGCACACACACTAGTTAGAAGACTTTGGCAATTATGGTTATATATGCTGGTATCTCAGACAAAAATGTGCAATGCAAAAGTCAAGATGTTTAGAAATTTTTTCTGTTATATGTTTTGTATTTTTAACCTGAATCTATCCCACATTACACAGCACAATACCAGTGTCTGAAGAAATTAAAAAATGAAGCCCAGAATAACCAAAAAGTGTGGAGAACTGCAGTCTGCTATCTTCCAAAAACCAAATTCCTTTACACTCACTAATGAACACAAGGAAATATTTTTTCCCCAGTGCTAAATATGGATCTTGTCTTGTATCTAGGTCTCAGAATAAGGATTCTTCAACTTCTCTGAAGAGTGTTTATGCTTCAATATTTATCATCTGTATTGATGTTAGTGAACTAAACTTGTAGGAGCTGATATGGAATAAACTCTGAGTCAGAACACTTGCTCCTGGAAACAACATAATTGAAGATAAAAGACAAATTTGATCAAAATTTGTAATACAGGCTTATATGTTGGAGTATTTATTCACCATTCAGAAGAGAGTCAGGCTTCCCATGGACAAAACCAGATTGCCAGTGACCCCAGACCACAGCATCCACAGTAGGAAACTTCCCATGTTCTGCCCAATGCAATTTCTAGACCAGCTCTCTGACCTGGCTCTCCTGGTCAACCAGAAGTTAAACATGCAAAAGTACAACACCAAACACTACAGGATCTAACATTCTGGCACCCAGACTCCTTAGAACAAGTGAAGATTTTAGCCTAACTTATACCAGGCTTACACAAGTGGGCATGGGCTCCTCTGGCTGGCATGGGCAAGAGCCAGGTGTGGCTCAGAAGTGTTGAACAGTGCTGTGCCTGAGCAAGGATGCAGGATTATTGATCCAGTGTGCTAATGTCACATATACAGCTGTGGGATCACAGCTGGCTCTCCTCTGGCCAGCTCAGACCACAGGCAGAGCACAAATGTCTGTCTGCACTTGTCTTCAGAGGCATCCTCTGGTTTGCATGGCATACAGGGAGCCACCCAGATTATCTCAGACAAGTCAAGGAAAGATGCAAAGTTTAGGTCTTAAGAGAGTCTAGGTGATTCCATGCCAGAGTACATCATCATCTGCTAACAGTGCTCTTGATCACACATGTTCTTTTGTATTCAACACCCAAGACAGGCTTTTCCCAGAAAATACAGCAAGAATTCAATGCTTTCTCCTCCCATACACTGCCTTTAATCTATATTCTTGTGATTATAGACTTCATGTGAGAAGTAAAAGAGCACTTTTTTGCCAAAGTCTTTTAACCCAGCTTCTAGCATTCAGCATAGCAGTCTAGTCATGAAAGTATGCAGTGGGTTTTGGAGGTCCTGCTCTGTCCCTCCTCTTAAAATTGCTCCTCTTTTCTTGAAGCAATTACTACTGGGGCAAAGCAAAAGTAGTTTAGCTAGGTTAAGTGGGTTCATGCTCAGCTGAGGGTAGGGACAACTTAACAAAACAAATACTCAGCCAAAGTTGAAAAATGTAAATTATTTTGAGAACAACATCCCAAAACACCCTGAGATGGAGTAATTAGGCTTCCCTGGGAGAGAGACAAGCAAGCCAGCCAACAAGGAAGGGATTTAAATGTGAGTTTCTTGTATCTCTACAATATTGGTGCCACTAATGTGACAGTCTCCCAGTGAAGGATGGTGTGGGTGTTCTTTGCCACTCTCCTCTGCATGGGGAGAGGAAGACTCAGGAAGTGTCTTGAGAGCAGGACTCACAGGCTGGAAAGAAGCCAAGCACCTTACTTATCATCCCAGCAAAGTCTCAGCATGCATTGGGATTTAGATCTGCAAAAATTTTAGCTCACCTCTGAGTTTGCTGCTGCCACCCATGTGCCAGCCCTGCCACCACCCAGCCAAGACCCAGCAGTTCAGAATTGCCTGAATCCTCTCCCTCAGTGCTTGCTTCCTCACTGCCCTGATACTGCCCTAATACTGCCTGTCTGCCCTGAAAATAAGCGACATCAAATGATAAACTTGGGTTCTACCTGGCAGGAAGGGACCACAGCAGCTTCCAGATACAACTCATCCTGCTGGGATCACCTTGCTTTTAGTAGAGCAAGGAGGGCAACCCTTCTCCTGTGTCAGGGACCTGTGTATGTGTGGCTGCCTGGCCCATGGAGATCACAATCCCGCACCCCAATTCCTCACAGCCATGTGTTTTGGGGTGCAGGCAGTCTCCAGCCTTCTCTGCAATGCTGGGCACATTTGGCCTGAGCACAGATATGAAGGAGAATGTTGTTCCTGGCCAGCACTGCAGACAATCCCTCGAGGTTCCAAAGTCTGTGTGCATGTTTACGTTAAACAACATCATCAGATAAAGTGTTGCTGCTTCTCCTCTCTCCTGTGTTCTCTCTCTTACTCTGTGGTCCATGATTTTTGTACCCCTTCTGCTCTGTGTCTGTCTGAACAGCAACAGGAGGCACCAAGAATAGCCCTCTAATCTCTACTCACTTCTTATCCCTCTGATACTTTCAGAGGGAATGGAAGATGCCTTTGCATTCCTTTCATCCTCTGCCCAGGCATGCTCATTTGAGGCTACATCTCTTTTCTGCAGAAGAAATTGTTAATAGCTTGCTTTGTTTTGTTTTCCCATAGTGACAGAGTTTTGTCATATGATGGTGTATGTCATATTCTTCATTTTTGGTACCATCCTCTATTCAGGTCCACAGGGTCACTCATTGTGCTGGTTGCTTCAAATTTTTAAGTTATTTCTTCTGCAACTTTTGTAGTTTTCATTTTAAGATGCTTGATTCCAGGGATTTGAATAATTTGCCAGGGAACAAAAGAAGCAGCCAGGAAAATGGAATTTGGCATTGACCCAGCCCTTCATTCATAATAAAACTTTAAAAAAAATCAGCAATGACTCAGCACTGGCATAATTCACAAACCAGAAAGACCTGCTTCCCTACCTGACAATTGCATTAGTAGGTACTTAATCATAGCAAATAACATAGTGGATATTTTATTTTTGAAACCATATGCTGTTGTGTTCATCTCCTGAAATTGCTCTAACACATGGCCTCTCATTTAAAATATCCTTGTCAGATATAATGGGCAAAAGTCATCAGATGAGGCTCACGTCATATAATTAGATGTATTATATTAGGCCGAATGCATTACTTTAATAGTAATGCCACAACATAGGCTAACAAGAGGTTTTAAAATACAAACAACTTCCATGACCTTCTTGAGGCAATAACTCTGATTCTCTGTCATTTCATTTTGGCAATAATCTATTAAAAATATGTTGGGCAACTTGTTTGGGCCTTTCTAAGCCTCCTCATCCAAACACACCTGTTGTTGCAGATCCACACACCCACACAGCTCAGCTCAGCCCTCTGCTCCAGCACCTCCACTGGCACAGGACAAGGAGGGGCTGGAGGTGAGGGGCTGGGGCACTGCTGCCCACCCCAGCACCACACTGGGCCTGTGCCCTGTCACACAGCCAAACCACTGGCAGACAAGCTCCCCAGTTCTTACAGGCCAAGGATCCACTCCCCAGTCCTTTGGATGCTCATTCATCAAATTAAAAACAAGTTGTTTTCCTCCTGGCTGTTATACACAGTACTATTGCTAATAAACATAACAGCTTTTGCTTACCTAGTGATACCAGGTACTTCATCTAAAGGGAAAAGGAAGCCTAAGTTCTACATTTGGGAAACACCTTAACGAAAAAAAGGCAATGGCCACATGGTGACTCACTGCTTCCTGACGATATTCTGGTTTTTGAATAACAGTGTGGGTGTGGATCTCTGGGTTTTGGGTGGGTTTCTTTAAGTTAACGATCTGAAGACGCCCCTTGGTTTGCCCTGTGATGCTCCTGGCTTCCTGTCTGTGTCACAGCAGAGATGAGTTCATGATGCCTTACGTGCCTCAGTTTCTCTAGCACCTCTGTTGCAACATCAGTACTAGGAATTGAACTGAAATACTGGTAGGAAAAATACAGCCATCTATTTCCAGAGTTATACATTGCTGGGCTGTATCCACATGTGGGATTTTTAGGACTAGAAAGTCACACACCATGTCCTTTACCAGAGTAAAGCTGTAATTGGTCTGCTAGCTTGTTTCCCAGGAAACACGTGCCTATTCACCAGGATAATTATTTGAGCAAACACTCACACTCTGCACTGACCCAGTTAGGCTGTTGGAGAAGCTGGGGACAATCTCTCACACACACAAGTGGCCCTGGACAGGCAGCAGCTCTGCTCTCTGTGTCCCCTCAGGAGGGGCTGGTCCAAGCAGGGGTAGGCATTGAGGGTCAACCCACAGTTGCCCTGTGCTGCAGCTGCCTGCAGGACATTTCTGGGTGCACCCAGAGATGATACTCTATTATATACACACAGTAAAGCAGGGGGAGAATTCAAAGTTTTGTCGCATTCCTTGGAAGCTGAATGTATTCAACAAAGATGGTGAAGGGCCTTGAGAGGAAGCCATGTGAGGAGAGACTGAGGTCACTGGGTCCGTTCAGCCTGGAGAAGAGGAGACTGAGAGATCTCATTGCATTCCAGAACTTCCTCATGAGGGGAAGTGGAGGTGCAGGCACTGCTCTCTTCCCTTTGGTGACAGGGACAGGATGTGAGGGAATGACCTGAATCTGTATCAGAGAAGGTTTTTGTTGGATACTAGAAAAAGGCTCTTCACCCAGAGGGTGGCTGGACACTTGAAAGGGCTCCCCAGGACAGTGGTTACAGCACCAAAGCTGACAGAGTTCAAGAAGCATTTGGACAGTGCTCTGGGACGCATGGTGTGACTCCTGGGGATGGTGCTGTGCAGGGCTGGGAGGTGGACTCAATGATCCGTGTGGGTCCCTTCCTACTCAGCTTAGTCTGTAATTCTGTGATTCTGTATTGCCAAGGTCTGCTCCACAGTTAGACACATATCCAGGTGTCTAACTGGATATGTGTCTAAAATTACTGCCTGCAGCTTGTATTCAGGTGAGGAATAACATCACATAGCGACAAAAATATTGCACATAACCTTGTCTGACTTCAGAGAAAAAATTATTTACTTCTAAAGACAAACTTCTTCCCTAAGAAAGCACAGATTTCTTTTCAACACAGCCTGGCTCCCTCATCCATGCAAGATACACTGATTCATGTCAGATATAAGAATTACACAAAATTAGGATTCTTTGTCCCACAGGAAATTCTAATTCATGCTGATCTTATTTTATCAAATCATTAAGCAAACCTGAATTTCCAAAATGAAAACTTAGTCACAGAAACATGGAAGTGGCAGGCCCCAGAATGGGCCAGCTGGAAGGTCCAGTGCACTGTACTGGCCAGCTCTGTTCCCTGATCCCTGCAGTGGCTGCTGACGTTTGCAGAGGATACACTGAACACAAGGACTCTCCATCTTCCCCTGGTCCAGCCATCTGTGACTTAGACTTCAGCACCTGAGGGATGCAATGTGTTTATTTGCTACAGAGAGACTGACCTTTCCTTTTACATTCAATACCTTTGAGACCATTTATATTCTTCATCTCTATGTCATTCAGTAACAATCAATTCTACATAATTACATACAGTGTGGAACAGATTTTCCTTGTGTTTATACTGCATTCTATTTAATAATTTCTGTGGGTGCCTCTGAATCTGTTAAACTAAGAGAACAGCATGCAATCTGCATAAATTTCTCTCTAATATCTCTAAGGTTTTATAAAACAATGCATTATTCCATTCACAGTACTTTGTCTTTTCCAAGCCAAAGAGTGCCAAACTACCGTGAATGCCTTACAGTTTTTGTTTTAATTGGGTTTTTTGTTTGTTTTGGACTTTTTTTCTTGATTTTTCTGTATCTTTTCTTGAGTTGGACCAGCCAGAATTACTTCTAGTATATGAGATGAGTTCATGAATTTAAATTGTGATGTTGTTATATTCCTATATTATTTTTCTCATCATATATAAGGTGCTACTTACCTTTATAATTCTTCTGAATACTAATGATAATACTATGTGAAAATTATCCACAATATTTCCAAGGATTTTTTGTCTAAATTGTAATAACTGAAAGAGACCTCTCCTTATTATACACTTAAAACTAAGGGTGCTATATTTAAGTTCTGTTTTCCTCTATCCTCAACCACTGTGTATTATCTGGAAAGGCCATCCTTTGTTATTCATCTGCTCTTTCTTGATTAGTTGTGATTGTGTCTAACACAAATCCTAGGATAAGTGGTGTGAAAATTAAATTAATGATAATTTCAAAAAAGCTTCTTTTCAGGATACTGAAACATTTCACAGCCACATCTTTCAATGATAATCATTGCTTTGGGATTTTTGATTTTCTCAAATTATATTTAATGTTTGTGAAATTTAGCCAAGCCAAACCCTTGCCTTGTTGCCATCAGTGTCCAACTGTACATGTAACACACTGCCCTGTTGCTCTATGGTACACCTCTCTTGGCAGTCTGACCCTTCCCAAACACAGCCAGATGTCCAGTGATACCAGGGGCTTTGTTAAAGGTTTGCTGTTTCATGACATTTGTGTTGTGAGTCAAGTCCAGTCCTGTGGTTATCACTCTGGCGCATACTAAATACAAAAAGCTAAAGTGAAACTAAAAGGATATAAACCCATGTAAGACCAAACCTACCAAAAAAAAAAAGAAAAAAATTACAAAATTCAGGGTTTTGTACATACAGAAACTTTTTAACTCAAACGTGCTATGAGATATCTTACTCATTAATCTCAGTCCCTTCTTAAACAATCTGCCTGTGTGGAAAAAAGACACCTATCCCAATACCTTCCAAAACAAGGAAACTATTATTTCATGTGTGCTTATTTGAAGCTAGCATTACTTCCTGAATTCATGGTGAATGGTTTTATTTTCCAGCAACATGAATGAGCACAAGTCACAAGAAAAGCTCATGACCCCGTGGCAGTGACAAGGCACTTCTGGGCCCCGTTAGCCAGGGATGTGATCAGCAGTTCCCTCACTGCCAGAAATGGAGCCTTGCCCTGTGTGCATAAAAAATCCCCAGAAACCCAGCCAACATCCAGCAGAGAGTTAACCATTCCCTCACCCCAGCTCTCTCCATCGCTCTCCTCCTCAGCTCTGCTCCCAGGTCAACATGTAAACCCCAAATTTCTAATTCTGGTGCAGGTATTAGAACTGGATGCCTGCTCACACTGAGTGCAGGGCAAAAGGTATTAATTATTTACTCTTTTGATTATGATGTGCAGGGGAGTTTTCTGGCAAGTTAACAGCTCAGCAACTATGGAAGGAGAACTGAAATGTAATGGGCCATAAGTACAGAAACATTTGGCCATGCAGAGCCGTTCAACACATGATATAAGCCAGTGGTTTGAATTGTTATTATTCTATTTTTCTTCAATAAAACTTAAGTTTAACTTTATGTGCAAAAGATTGTTTGGCAGTGATAATAATGTATGTATCACTGTAAAAGGTAATTTATTCCCTGACACCTTTCCTCCCTGCAGTCAATGTTACTCCTTCAAGAAAAGTGACATCCTGGCCTGGCTGAAGTGAATGCAAGAACTCCCTGTGGTTTCAACAGGAGTGAACTTCACCTTGCCCAGGATCTGGGGAAGAGTTGGCATCAGCCTTCAGATTAAAATTCAAGAGTTCCTGGCTCTCCTTTAAAGTGCACATTATTACCATGCTCCCCTGCTCACAGCCATCCATCAGCTCTGCCTATCCCACAAGTGCTTTGTAAAGGCTTCATTTTTTAGAAGCAAACTTCTGTCTTCTTATCCAGTTTCCACGTTTGGGTATTTGAGCATCTTTAGCAGGTTTCTGTCCAACTTTGGCAGCCCCCCTTGGAAGCCACAGAGAATTAATCACCTGCCAAGGAGAAATTAATCACTTGGTTGCTGCCTCCCCCATGTGTGATGGCAGAGATCCAAGCCTTTGGCTGCACCAGCAGCAGCAACATGCCCGTTTCAGACCACCTCAACTCTCCTGTGTCACCTCTCCCACCTTCTCTCTGCTTGCAGCTAAGCTCAGGCTATTATTAGCTGGTTTTAGTGATGGAATATGCTTGCTTTCCCCCCTGCCCTTTCTGCCAACAAGGATGCACTGTGACTAACACAATCTCCAGCTCCAGGCTGAATTACTGCGATTGAACTGCACAGGGAGGCTCTGCCAAGGCTTCAGCCTCATGGCCATGGGACAGCTCCATCTCAAGCAGAAGGGAGAGTGCCCTGGGGGTCTGCTCACT
The DNA here is from genome assembly GCF_037042795.1 of Molothrus aeneus. Taxonomy (NCBI): domain Eukaryota; kingdom Metazoa; phylum Chordata; class Aves; order Passeriformes; family Icteridae; genus Molothrus; species Molothrus aeneus. Next base: position 58,894,576 of record NC_089649.1, on the reverse strand, counting down.
TCTTCCCCTCTTATTCCCAGTCCATTTCAAAACCTAGGAACTTATCAACAAAGTTCAGCTGTAGCACAGATCATATCTTCAGCTGCAACTCAGCTGGCAAGGGATGCTCCACTGGCAAACAAAGATAAAGTATGCTTAACTTGTGAGTTCAGTTGCAAAACAAGAAACTGAACAAGATTAGAAAAATCCAGAATTTTTAGGAAAATGTATTATATCTGTTTTCCAGAAAATAACTGAATACAGTAACTGTATGAGATTTTAAGTTTTTCTGTCTGGTAGCTCATATACTCCACATACTCTTAGGATGCCTGTTGTTTTGTTGGGGTTTTTTCAATCCAAGGGGTCTGTGAGAGTGTCTGGAAAAAGTTTAAGCTAAAAAGGTGCATACTTCAGCATGAAAATTTATAAGGACATATAAAATTGAAAGGTTTGAAACCCCTTAATATATATGTTATGTATACACAAATCAATGTAAGCACATTATATATTCAGCATTCAAAAAACATAATGTACTGGGACAGATGTTGCCTGTGTCATCTTAATTCAGCCTCCCTGTGTGCTTCATACAAATTTAAATTATACAATCACTTTCCTTTCCTGCACAAATCTGTTTTAAATTTATACAAAATTAATCAACTCTGAAGTTAAATTGAAGGTGTGTAAGCATGCTGGCTATCATCCACAGGACAATTTTTTGTTGAAGACATCAGGAGGTACATAGTGAGTGAAATGTAACTGGGTTTGTTGAACTTAATCTTACCTTGAACGGAAAGAAGGATTGGTAGAGTTCAGGCCACCCCTACCCTATCTCAGTCAAAGTGACTTTCCAGGTTCCTTGCTGACTAGACTAAAGAACAGGATGTTAACACAAAGGAGGAAATTGAAGGAGGAATAAAATATATTTTCAGCTCAAGATAGAGATTCTTGGAACAAAATGGAGTACTTTGACACCTGGAGAAGAATTCAATAGCCTCTGCTCCAGTCATATGAGCATTGGCCACAGACAAAAGGGACTGAGACCCTCATAGGAGCATCATTTCACTCCAGTTTATCTTGTTAAAACCTGATAACTAAATCCTTATAGTAAGCACTTGGAAATCCTGGTTAACCTCCAATTTAGGAAGGTTTCAGAGAGCACAAATTTCCAAAAGTGGTGCTCTGTCATTCTCCATTCCTAGATCAGAGGCAGTTGACAAGCAGATGCCTTAAGTGTCCCAACTGCACAAAAAGTCCAGCCTGAGCAATCACAACAGTGTGCAGGGGGTTCATTTCCTCAAGCACCTCCCCAGCTGGATGTGCTGGGTTTAGAGTCAGCTTTCTTCACAGGGGCTGGTCTGGGGCTGTCTGAGGATTTGTGCTGAGCACAGGGTTGATAAGACAGAGATGTTTTTGTTCTTGCTGAGGGGGGCTCACACAGAGCCAAGGCCTTCCCTGCTTTTTGCACGGCCACACTGGTGAGGAAGCTGGGGGTGCATGGGAGGGTGGGAGGAGACACAGCCAGGACAGGTGACCCAAACTGACCAAAGGCGTGTTCCAGAGCATGTGACACCATGCTGATCCTCATCATAAAACTGGGGATAAGAAGGAGGAAGGGGGACATTTGGAGTGATGGTGTTTGTCTTCCCAAGTCATTGCCATGTGTGATGTGGCCTGGCTCTACAGGGCATGGCTGAACACCTGCCTGCCCAGGGGGAGCAGTGAATTAATTCCTTGTTTTTCTTTGTCTGTGTGTGTGGCTTTTGCTTTCCCTATTGAACTGTCTTTATCTCAACACACAAGTTTTCCCCTTCTGATTGTTTCCCAGATCCCTCTGGTGAGGCAGTGAGTGAGGGCTGTGTGGGGTTTGGCTGCTGAAACCGTGACACTACAAAATCTGCACCCACAGGCTGCAGAGTGAAATGTGCTGGGTGCCCCTTTGTCCCTACACCAACGGGTCCTGAAGACATTTTATGTGTCCCTTTTCATGCTCAGAACAAATTGTACCCACATGAAAGGAATTCTGCCTTACATCTCAGTCTGCCACAGAAAAACTGATCAGAGAATAGAAATTGACTGTTGCTTAGGCCTTTTAACAGATGCAATTATGTGCAAACAGAATTACAGGCTCGGATCTTTGGAAGTTCCAGGTTCACAAAGCTGGGAATTGTTATGCAAGAAATCACCTGGAAGAGGAAATTTAAATTAAAAATTTCAATTATAGATGGGAAATATTCAAGAAAAGAGATGAAAAAGACCATAATAAATAGATTTTATTACACATATACATATAATAAATAATCCAATGAACAAAATAGGGTGATTAACATGTCAACCTGCTTTAAAAAAGAGATAAAACAACCTTATAAATATGGGTAATAATTTGAAAGTGCTGAAAGCTGAGCAACAAATACATATCAGTTAAGTGTTAAGAACTGTAGAAAGGTTAGCAGCAGAGGCAGAAATACTCAAGAAGTGAGATCAAGGTACAAAAGGTTAAACATATGGAAATTAACTGGTCCAGCTAACTTGTAGTCTCAAAGTGTTAAAAGCTGGTGGAGAAGGTCATTAGACCTTCAATATTGGTTTTCAGTACAGTAGTCATTAAGTTGCAGCTACCTGGCAGAGAACTGATGTTAGCCCAGTTACTGCAAGAACAAATGGGCCATCCTGCTGCTCTGACAGAAACCCCAGGAGCACCACAGAAGAGCAGATAAAAGAACTGAGTTTGAGGTTAATAGTAGAGGTAATAACAAACAGGTTTATGGAAAGCATATAGTAGCAAACAATATTGATAACTTTCAAAAATTGGTAGTTTTGTTGATAAAGCCTCCACCACTGAAAAAAAATCCTGAATTGCTCTAAGATATTCAGCATTGAGTCACAGAAGAAGCAAGAGGGAAATCAAACCCAGGTTCACATGATTAAGTGAGAAAGGAAGTTAGTTCTTTGATAGTTTCAAGAGTTATACAGAAACAGAGAGACAGCAATGTTTCTAGTGAGTTTTCTCTGGGGCTAGGTGATAGGTCCATGCCATTTAATATTGAAATGAAAAAAACCCCAAACATCTAAGGGCAATGACAGAAATATTAGAAGAATATTGTGTAATAGAGAGTAACTGTTCCTCAGTAAAGGACTATGCAGATAAAGGTACAGATAAATAACCAGTTTTTAAAGGAAAAGGAAACACCAGTGGGATAAAAAAGAGAGGGAGCATAGGTGAAGAACTGACGAGAAGGAGATCAAAAGTATCTTCCCAGGACAAGGATTTTGGTTCTCACAGAACTGGAAAAGCAGTCAGCCATTCACCCTTGGGCAGCTTCTCTTTCTTCCAGGCCAAAGCAGGAGTAGGTGCTAAATAGATGAAGGCAAGAGAAAAGAAACAAACTTTCATTTGGTGTCACTGCAAGAGAAACTGAATACCTGCTTTGAAGGAAATAGATAAATTTTTAAAAAGGAAATCCACCCCCCCCCCCACAGAGAACACCACTCTGGAGAGAGGTCTAGTGCTGGGCACTGGTCTGTCTCATATAGGAGAGCAGTGCCAGGGCTCTGGTAGGTGCTCCTCAGAAACCCTTCTGACAACTGTTCATGTTCAACACTCCCACAGGGAGACCCTGTCTCTGCAAACTCTTACTTAGCAAACAAGTGTTTCACTTGAAAAATGCAAAAAATTCAGACGGTGTAAGGAGATGCATGATTTCAGCAAGAGAGGGAAGCTAAGAGAGCCTAAGCAGCATTGGAAAATGCTGGGCCCAAACTAAAAAAGGTAATTTAAAAGAAACAGTATCTCTTGAAGAAAAAAGAAAAAGTGCACAGACTGACCACATCAATGATCCAGTCATCTGTAACATAGCTTCTCCAGCACAGATGAGACAAGTACAAGAACACCTTGAGGCCCTGGACTACAAAAAAATCACCATCCATAATTCAACTGTCTAAACAAGCTTGTGAAGTGTCCAGTGGACATAATAAATACCTTTTAGAGTAAGAACAACAGAACACAGAGCTCTAAAACTGAGTGGCTTGAACAGCAGGTGGAAAACAGAGTCATTCACAGCTGTCCTGAAGGATGGTATTGGCCGAGCTGTTTTACTATCGCGTGGCCAAAACTGGAAACCAGAGAGTTCTCCACGGCTCTGCAGGTGTTATTTCAAAAAAACAAAACCAAAAAAAAAACCCCACCAAAAAAACACCCAAAACCTTTGCACCTATCCCCTTGTGTAAGAAAGGCAGCTGTGCACACAGTGAGGGCACCAAGAGGTTCAGGCGCTGCCTGCAGCCCATGTCAACTGAAACAAACCACAAAACTGCTGTCGCTTCTGAAGAGGCCTGGAAAACCTCATTTTACCACAGAAATACAAAGCTTATTTTTCAGCTTCAGATGTACAATTTTCAAATTGAATGCCAACCTCAAAAAGACTCAATTGTTGCAGATATGTTCTAAAGAATTAGAAATACACAGTGAAGAACAAACAAGACAAGAATCAATCAGATAAAAGAGAAAAACCAAAACAACTGCTGCAAGTCAGGTTTCATGAGAACTCTGATTTTGAAAACTAGTGCTAAGGTACAGCCCTGTAGACTTTTGGCCCCATTTTCAGCTCAAAGAAATAATGTCATAATCTAAAAAGAAACAAAAAGAATATATTTGAAGACAGTAGTAGACAGGTAGTTAACTCTGAGATACCATGATATTCTAAAAGTATGAATGAAGCTTTTTTGGAGTTTAAGAAATCTAAGACAAAGAGTTACCAGGATGAAGATGGTCAGGTTCATTGCATTCAACAAGCAAATAAAAAGAGCAATTTACTGATAGTGCTCTTTTTGCTGGTTTTGTTCTGGCGTAGTGTCCACATCCCCAGACCCAAATCCTGCTCTTCTTCAGTCTTCCTAAGAAGCTGCTCCCACTCTGAGAGTCTGGAGATGATGGAGAGGGGACATGAGGTAGGCAGGGTAGACCCTCTGGGCTCAGTTCAGGTGCCTCATTGGATAAACATGAAGCACGTGCAGATTTGCACATCAGTCTTGCACAAATCTCCACCAGGCCTGTTACATTGTCCGAAGTGTTGTAACGTCCAGAGTCTTCAAAAGACGCCTCTTCAAATACTCCTTTTTTTCATCAGCAGCAAAATTTACTTTCTATTCTTTTTTATCTTCCCTCATCCTGAGAAGAGTTAGGACTGAAGTATGTCTGATGGAAAGCACCTGATGAGAACAGCAAGCCCAAAGCACAGCAGCAGCAAGGAGAAGGTCAGCCCAAACTGCTGTACCTCAGCACAGTTCCTTCCAGCCAAAACCACCCATGAGACTAAAATGTCCAGCCTGCTTGCAAAAAACATTTCTCTTTACAAGCAGTTGCAATGCAAAATAGTGTGCTGTAGAGGGAAGGAAACCTTTTATAAAAAAAAGATTGACTTCTGGAATTTATTTAGGTCAACACCAGTGGGACTTTCTCAGAGGGAAGGAAACTTTTTATGAGCTAAATGTTTACCTCCTTTGTGGGAGCAGCAAATTAGGTGTTTACTCCTTCAAGCAGCAACAGAAGCCAATACACCTGTTCCTTCCAGATTGTCCCTGCTTTTTTTGGCATCCAATACCCTGAAAATGGCTCCAGTGATCTGCCATGGGAGGGCCAGGCGGTTTGATAAAACAGGTTGAAGCATTTGTTTTTTAAGTACTAAAAAACCCCAAAATAGTCAATGATTGTGCTGGCTAAGAGAATATAATGCTTATTGCCTCATTTTATTATTTCTGGCACCAATCCCACAGAATATTGAAATTAGACTAAAATAAAACTGATGAAATGTGGTTAAAAATAAACATGTTGCATATATTTATGAAAAAGCCTTAAATCCCATATGGCTGTGCCTTTCCTCATGGGGTAAGGGATGGGATCAGAGAGATGTTATCCATGGTCTGATCCATCACTGCCCTGTGAACCACCCAGCCCCAGTTCCCACCCCTGGGAAGGGACAGGGTGACAGGAAGGGCATCTAAAATCCCATCCCTTATCTGCCAAGTGCAAACCTATGCTCTGTTCCCACAAAAAAACAGCAGGGAAGGACTGAGGGGTGGAGATAGTGTAAGTGTGAAACCCCAATTAAGCATCTGCATTTCTCTGGTAACACCTTGCATCAGCTGTCACCAAGTCATCACAGCCTGGTAGGTGACATTCAGTATATTTATGTACATGGAAAGCCACAGCTGGATTCAAACAAATTTTTCTACAAAAGTGATAGGCTGAGAGCAGAGAACATTAAAACTTAGGGGTTAGCTCACAGTCCTGCAAAAAAATATCTTTTTTTTTCTGAATATCAGTCCAAAAATGTTTTCAGATTCAGAAAAGGTGCTGGGTTATGTGGGCAACCCAGCTCAGCCCTGGCTAACAAATCTGCAGAGTAAAGACACAGATTTAAAAATATAAAGGGCTTACGCAAAGGAGCCAGACTGAAAGGTGGATTGAAATTCCCTTTTGACCCTACACTCATCACACACCTAATCCCTTTGGAGCATCAGTGCCTCAGCCCTGGGAGGTGCAAAATGGGAGCTCATCCTCTGGGCACATCAGCACTTGATGGAGGTACAGCACTGGCCCTGCCACAGCCAACACCCAGCGCAGAGAAACAGCTTATACCAGCAAAAAAAAGTTGTTTTGCTGGTAGGAATTAAACCACTTTGCTGAACAGATTACATTATAACAACAAAAAGGCCTTTTGAAGGTAGGACTGAACTCACAGTAGGGATTTTACTGTTGTAATTATACTCTTGCCATGCCAGCGAAACTTTTTAAGCATAAACCGACTCCCTGCATTTTTATCTTTCCAGTTTAAAAGGTTACACAGAGGCAGAAGTTATGAAATAGCTTGGTACCTGGCATGGGGAACTGTCTCAACCCCCTAGAAAGCAATTCATCTTGCAATGGAGAAGGCTCCTGAGAGCAACTTCCCAAAGGAACCACAGTGATACACAAGGAGGTGTGTCAGGGGACTTGAAGTTGTGGTCCAAGGGGTTTGCAGGTGTACCCTCCTTGCAAATATTTTTTTTTTTTTAATTAAGATTTTGGTAGTTGTTTTTTTTTTTTTTTAGAGTACCTCTTTGACATGTTTGCATCTACCATGTTTATAAATCTCAGTGGGTGGGGGATATTAACTCTAGGGAAGAGATTCTGCAGTGATGAAATGGTGTGCATATGCAGATCAAATCAAATTGTAATCCTTTGGGAAAATCCGATGTGTAAGTGCTCCCTATTCTGGATGTGCCAATTCAATGGCATACACACTTTTTATATATAATGTAATGCAAGAATAAGAAACTTAAGACACATTTAAAGAGGGAAAAAAGGGTGGAGCTCCTTGGCAACAGCTCTAATCCCTTTGAAGGCTCTGGCATCTGCTGAGTCAGGCACTCCCTCCCTATGTTTTAGTTTACAATCAGCCACTGAGTCACAGCAAGTTCCTGACTTCCCTGTTGGAACTACATTGTCATGAACTACAGTTGCATATTTTTAGGGATTGGATACTTTTATTTAATCTCTTTGTTTTTGTTGTCATTGCTCAATTATAAATAAACAAATTTTGAATAAATAAATTAAAAGGGAAAAAAAGAGTTCTGAGCTCTCAGCTCTGAGTACAGCTGCAAGAGGCTTGTTCTCATAAATGCTGTCCTCGAGCCACAAAGCACACTTCATTCTTTGGGAAGTCCTTGGATCTGGAGAAGCATTTTGGAGAGCAGCCATGGGATCCTCACATGATGCATCTGGAGGTAGGATTGCACTAGCAGAGCTCTCTGCCCTGCTGGATAGACCATGCTCCCCAGCAGCAGACTAATTAGCCAGGGTGGAGCCCCACTCTGATACAAATCCATGCTAGCCTGGATGTCTTTCTACAGCGCTTCCCAGTGCCACGCAGACACGGGGATGTGGCCTGGAGCCAGCCACCAATCCTGCCTTATTTCCTCATCCAAAAATTGAAGATGCAGTCTGCCTGCCAGCAGAAACTCCCATTGTGAAACTGAGTTTGCTGATATTTGCAAAGCATTTTAAGGCGTGTCTTAGTGGGAAAAAGTGTCTGAACTCCAGGTAGGTCATAGGAATAAACCTGTTTCTGATTTTAGCAGACAAAACAGCAGTGAGCAGCATTTCACATGCACAGAGTTGAGCTAGGATTCCTCTTTAATCAAGTTAAGTCAGGTTTCATGCCTGCCCCTGCCAATTATTTAAATCCCATTTCCCCACAAAAGCCTCCAACCCTGCTGTGGTGGAGCTGTTGACTCACGTTGTCTCTCAGTCAGGTTACAATGCACTGACCTGCAGTCACCAGCATGGATAGGGAATAGCTCCATGGGAATGTGTCAGTGTATCCTCTGGCACATCCCTGTGCTGCCATGGCACATGCCAAGCCCCAGAGAGATCCCAGAGAAGTTTCCTGGGAAGAATTAACATAGTGGGTCAGGCAGAAACTTCTCCAGCCATCAGTGGACGTACCACTAGAAACCTCAGGAGAATGTGATGCAGGCAAAGCCCCTGAAGCACCTGGGTTACCCAAGAGACATCATGATGATCCTTAGGCTTGGCCAGTGCCAGGAGATTAGCTCTAGGCAATCAAATTAGCTCTTCTGCATCAAAATATGCTCTGCATTAACCCAGGCCAGGGAACTGAAACCGTGACCCCGTCTCTGTGCGCCGTGAGAACATTGGAGGGGAAATGCTGAGAAAATGCAACGTGACTGTTCATGGAAGAATGATTTCTGTCTTTTCTTCAAAATGTTTCTTGAGTTTAATAGAAGCATCAACAAACTTATCTATTAAGATCTCCTTTGCTCATCAGCAGTGTTTCTATCTCTAGGCAAAACTTGATATCTGCTTAACAGTGCAGAGCAAATTTATAGGACAGCTTAAGGTAGGAAATAATGAATTCCACTTCAGCAACTGATAGCACATAATTGTGTGTAGCTACAGTTTGTCACACTGAAATTCATGATAATATGTAAGCTCTGGGGTTCAGTTCTTATTTGCCTCCTATTGTTTAAAGAAATAGAAAAATTAGAAATATTAAAAAATGGAAATAAATTCCATTAATTAGGTCACTTCCCATTCAGTGAGATTCTCCATTACTTTTTAAAATGCACTCTTAACCTGTATTTTTTAAAAAGTAATTTTGTCTGCTTCATTCCCATTTTTCTCCCATGCTCTTTCTGTATTTTTTTATTTCCATGTACATTATATGAAAAGCATCCATTTCTTTCATCACATTATTTTCTACAACTTTTCAACATTTCTTCAGCTTTAGAAACATTCCAGAATGTCTAAAGAAAATGAAAAATATGTATATTTAAAAGTCTCTAAATTTTAAACTTGTAAGTAATGCCTTTTAATGATAGAAAAGCTTAAAGGAAGAGAGTGACATTTATAAAAGCTAATATTTTACCACCAGTTTTATATTTCAATTATAATCCCTTAAATATTAAAAAGCCCAGCATTCCATTTAAGGTTTTGAAGTATAAAAACACATATTTTCATTGAAAAAAAAATCTGAAGAAAAGAATTGAACTCAGTCTGAAAACAGTGACTTTTATTGCTGAAGGGATGGAAATTAAAAGCAGTCATCTTTACTGAGGAGCTGACTGTAAGGGGGCAAGGTCATAATTTGCACGTAATTACTGGTTTGCACTATCGTTTAACCACTACTGAGATGAATATGTTTTCCTTCCTTCCCTCTTCCTGTGCAGAAGTAGTGTTCAGCACACTTCTAATGCATTACATGTTCTTGTGCAAATCACTGCTTTCTGTGGCTTGTGATTCAATAGCAAACATTTCTGTCACAAACAAGGTCTGCATCTAGAGATAGCTCTGTATTTTCTGATAATATTTTCAGTTAGTAAGAATGTGCCATCAGCACATAATTACAGACATGCATGCTATGACAAACAAAGATGAAAATATTGTTCACTAGAGTAAACCAGGAATATTTTAAATATGGGGTGTGTCTGCCTTAGTATAGTACATACAGTCACACCAGACTCCTCTGCATCAATTCACACAGAAAATATCCAGCCAAGTATTCTGGGTGAGCCTATAAATAATACTGTTTCTCAAGGCTGAGAAATATATGCTTCTTGGATAACTTTTAAGAAATTTGATTTTCAGAACTGGCTGAGGTTTTGCTTGCTTTGTTAGTGCCCACTTTGAAAATGCAGAGTGTCCAGGAAGAGGTGAGCATCCCCCTGCTGGAAACCAGTCCTCAGCTGAGGAAGATGTCAGGTGCCAAGAAACAAAGGGGCCCAAACTCACTACACATGTTAGTAGTTTGACCTTTATATCAGAGCTATTTTAAACATAGCAAGATTTTGTTTCAGCATTTGATGGTGGCATACCAGATGCTGCAGCTAGAATAAAGCCATGCACACTGATACCAGTGTTTGTGTGCCCAAGGCAGAGCTACTGCCAGCCACCTTTTCAGGGGCAGCTCTTCCTGCCATAGCCATAACTCACCTTATCCATGATGGTCTGTTGACAATCATTTCATGTATGACCCACTGTGCTGCAACAAGCTTGAAAAATAATGGCAGAATGTTTGCTCCCTCACTGATATCTTCAACCTTTGTTCCAAACTCTTGCTTTCAAGGGAAGTGCAAGGCTTGAAAATGGACATGGGTTCTTGGGACTCCTCTTTGGTAGTCTGTGTGGTAGTCCTGATATGATACCCAAAGCCTGAGCCTCATATTCTAAGCTAGCTACACCTCAAAATTCACAGTGAAGGTATTTTGCCTGTGCTACCCAATCTTCTTGGTTTAACAGTCAAGATTTTAATCCCTCCTCCAACTTGCATTTACACAGAATTTCTAGAGACAGGATGAGTTCCAAGCTGGGATGAAATAAATTTCCAATTTCCCCACAAGACAGAACACTATTCTCTGCCTGGCTCTGAGAAGCTGATTGTGGGTGAGCGGGTGCAGCCCTCCCATTCTTCTCCAGCTGCCTGTGCCAAGGGCAGAGCACTGTGGGGGTATTCACACAGGGCACTCCAGAGCATCTCCCTGCACCCAGGCTGGAGAGATAGGAGGGTGGGTGGCTATTCACAGAATCACTGAGATACTGAGGTTGAAAAGGACCTCTAAGATCCTCAAGTCCAACTGTTAACCCAGGACTGCCAAGTCCTCCATTAAACCATGTCCCTGAGCACCATAGCTGCACCTCTTTCAAATACCTCCAGGGATGGTGACTCCACCACTTCCCTGGGCAGTCTGTTCCAATGCTTGACAACCCTTTCTGTGAAGATGTTTCTCCAAATATCTAATCAGATGCCCCTGTTGCTCGGCTTGAGGACCTATTACTTTCTACCTGAGAGGAGATCAAGCCCCACCTCACTACAGCTTCCTCTCAGGTACTTGTAGAGAGCAGTAAGGTCCCACCCTGAGCCTCCTTTTCCCGAGGTTAAAGCCCCAGCTGTTCCTCGCAGGAATTGTACTCCAGACCCTTCACCCACTCCACTGCCCTTCTCTGGACTCCCTCCAGCACTGCAGTGTCTCAGTAGGTCCCTTTGTCATAGAAGGAGATCAGGTTGGTCCAGCAGGACCTGCCTTTTGTTAACACACACTGGCTGGGCCTGATCCCCTGGTTCTCCAGATCCTTGATGCTGGAAAGGCATAATGAAAGGCTTGTGCAACCTTAATTCAGCCTTCTTCTAATCTTCAATTACAAAAATCACATACTGTATTTTCCATGGGGCCCTGCCTCATTCAGTTCACGGAATAGCTAGTGTTCACTTAATGAGCAACTATTCAATATTTTATTTTCTTCTCACTCAGTGTGTTGCCCTAGGCATGATTTACTAGATGTAATTCAAACCTAGCTGTGCAGCCAAAATTATTAATTTCAGCACAGATTTTTTTTTTCCTTTGATACTCATCCTCACAGCACTCCTGAGTGCTACACAAACAGTAAATAGTATATTTTCATAGTACCACAGTGAGGTGTTTTCATAGTACCCCAGTGTGATTAAATGGGGAGGAGAGGTGGAATTATCCTCTGTGTTTCACAGGTGCATAGAAAAGGCAGAGAAATACAGAGGAGACATTACAGTCCAAAGAATCAAAAATTTGTAACACTCTCTTGACAATTTGAGTTTTGACTTTTGAAAATTCTTAATATAATTCCAGTCGAGTCAACCTGTATCCATCAGTGCTCAGAGATGGAGGAGACCTTCTAAGCCATAGACTGGTTCCCTCCTATCACAGGCAGCTTTTTAATAATCCTATCAAATTGGACTGAATAAGAATTGGGTTTCTTGAATTCCTATTAAAAAGCTGAGAACTCACTCCTCTGATAGTTGGAAACCCTTTTCTAATTTTCAGCCTAAATTTATTCATAGCCAGATTGCACTCATTTGTTCTTAGGCCAACATTGTCCTTCACCTTAAATAGTTCCTCTCCTTCTCTGGCATTTGCCTCTGCTGATAAATTTAGAGTGAGCAATCACATCTTTTTCTCTCTCAGCATTTGTCTTGAGGAGCTAAATGAGCTACACTCCCTAAGCTGTCTCTCTGAAATTAAGCTGCCAGGTCCCCTGTTCATCCAAGGAAGCGCTTTCCATACCTGCTTCAGCTTGCACTTCTCTGCTCTGGGCATGGCTGACCAGGCTTGTGGGCAGCACCACACCTGCCTGTATTCACCCAGAGGAAGGTCAAGAGGCAAAAGGGTAACTGCTGGTAACCAAATGAGTTAAAAGTATTCCCATATCTGCCCTGGAAATGGTGGGTCTCAGAATCAGCCTGGGATGTCCACAGCTACAGCACATCAATGACTGAAGTCTACCAGCACATCCCAATTTATGCTCCTTTTCACATTCCAGCAGAAAGTCTCAGCACTGGTTGAAAGAATGCATGTGTTTTGTACCACTGATTTTCATCTTGCTGCTCTCCTGCCAGTGCTCTGGATCATCCCTGCATTCCTCTGCTCCAGTATCCCAGTCCCAGCCTGGATGGTGATACTGCCCACAAAATGTCAGTGTCTGACTCCACTGGCAGACTAGTGAACATATACCTGTACACACACTGTACACAAAGTTGTTTTTTGAATGTGTCTGCTCCTGAGATTAATTATAAATAACTAACCAGAGGAAAAAAAAAAAAAAAACAACCAAACAAACCAAAAAACAAATCAGAGCAACTATTAGAAAACCACCCAGGTCGGCTATGAAAACTCAGAGCATTAGACACCCTGATTTGAAACCTTTTGAAAAATTCCTCCACTCAGTGGCTGTCAAATGTTGGTCACCTATTTGACATGAAATAAATTATATTTTGATTTCTAAGAAGATTACACTCCATTAAATGTAAGTCTGCTTCAATTATGACATATATGCAGCTTTTGGGGATTCATGTGTTTTTCTTTAAGGTGTGAATTGATTTATGCAAGGCCATTTGTAGTCTTTTTTTTCAGTCAAACATCTATCTTAGAATCACATACTAAAACACCTGGTAAATAATGGCCAGACCAATTGAACACAACTGGAGAAACATAATACAAATTTGACAGCAAAAAAGAATGTATAGGCAAGAAATCCAAGGAGAATAAAAGCAAGGTAGTAAGCGTGTGACACCATGACTTAGCTAAAATAAATCACTTCCAGTTGCACAGACTGCTTCTTTTTCTGGCTAAAAAATCTGCATATTTCAAGCAGAATACAGCAAGGAGGAGGATGCTCCCTACCCACCAGACAAGAACCCAAACCTGGGGGAGTGGCCACAGCAGGTGATGGTAGAGCTCACTGAGCAGCTGCTAACAGAAGACTGACAACCGTGAGACCACGACAGACTTTGTGTCACCATCCTCTGCACAGATAATAGCCCTGGACAAGCTGAGGGGACCCAGAGGCATATACTGTCAAATTTAGGCCACTTTATGGATGCTCTTGGGTGTATACTGCCTGCAAAATACTCCAGAGACTGGTGTAGGCAAGAAAAAATTTCCAAGCCAACAAATTATGGTGATTTCAGGATAACTTAGATAACCTCCAAGGTGTAGGAGGGATCAGATTTGAGCTGGAATGATCAAAAAAGGAAGTATATAAACACAACAGCTCTCTGACCTCAGGAGGACTCAGCCCAGATACATAGAATAAGTTGCAAAATACCCTTTGGAAAGTCATAACCTAAATTCATGGAGGCATAAAACAGGGAAGAGGTAATATATGAAGATTTCTGTGATCAGCGTGCATTTTCACATGTACTTGGGAAAAGAGAGAAGACTTTCTAGCGTGCAGGGGAAAAAAAGCAACAGCCGTAAGAAAAGCTTGTGCAGAGCAGAGAGCAGGTTCAAGGTTGTAGGCACTTCTCTTGGTGAGAGAAGAGGTGCAGGAAGGAGCAATGTTCATGCAGGCACTGCAGGTGGGAGGAGGCAAGACAGGAGCAGGGTATTGGGTATTGGAGAGGGGGGACCCTCTGCTTTTGGCTCCTGCACTGCTCCCTGAGAGTAGCCCAGTCTTCATTTCCCACTGGAGTTAATTTTGGTGCCTCTGTGAACACAAACCAAGGAGCTCCCTTAAAGCAGACAGCTCACCTGCACAAAGGCTTGCACCAGCTTCACTAGACCAGCTTTTCTGAACTGCTGCTGCTGGGCAGACGGGGTCTGGGGAGGTAAGGAGGGGAAACATTTGGTCCCGGTGTTACATCAGTGCGTCTGACAGAAGTGTATTTAGTCTCTGCCCAGTGAATAACACCTATTTAGGGGGCAGAAAAAACCCCAACTGTCTGACAAAGCCCCACTTCGTATGCCCCTTATTCTTCCTTGAGAAGTATCTTCAGCTGTGAATACGTGTATATACTCTAATGACAGTCAGCTGTCACGTCTGTAAACATACATTTACCTCCCATTAAGGGTTATTTGCCCCTTTTTGTGACCTTTCACCAGCTTTCCATACCCTGGCCATGTGGCACAGATGGTATAATCCTGTCAGGCTAAGGCAGGTGACAGTGTTGCTCAGTGTTTAGTAATCAGTGACTGTAATTAGCCAGACTGGACGCAGGCTCAGATAATAGGGCAGTCAAACAGCTGCCAGTCATGAGGCTTTTCCTGTGGACTGCAGGGGATGGAAGAGAGGATGATATAAATAGGCCATGCATTTTTTCCAATACACTTTGTACAGAAACAGTGATAATGTTATATATGGTGATTTTCATTAAAAAAATTCCTTCCAGAGTGACCAATAAAGTGTGTTCCATATCACGAGGAGTTTTTAGTTGGATTTTAAATCTGATGGAGGTGTCTGGAGAGTGTTTAGCAGCACCAGATCTTTTTCCTATTTGGAGATTGTCTTGTCATGTTTTCCTTGCACAGAAATGTTCACAGGCACGCCAAATGTGGATGGATGAAACGCTCCAGGTTCCTGATCCTTAAAGCAACTCTTTTAACACAGGAAAGTGCTGTCACAAAACTTCTACTAGTTTGCATTGAGAGATCAGGATTTAGATAAATAAAATGAAACTTAGTTGTAGTGAAAATAAAAACAAAATTAAAGAGATATTATTAAAAAAATTGGAGGGCATTGAAACTTTTTACTGGTTTTAGTTCTTCTTAGAGATCTCAGAGACTGTCCTCATTTCTGATCTTGTATTACACTACACATTTAGATGATACATAGGCTGCACATGCTGTATTTAAGAGGAGCAAGCAGTGTACTGAACCAACCATATTTTCATGTGAGAGATGATTCACTGTCTCCTGGATGGTAGAAAATTTTCTGTCCTAAGCAGATGCTCATGCTTACAGTCTGTGAGGGTGAAAGAGGTTTTATTGCCAAAGAGGCAACCAGTCATCTCTCGCAGAGGAAAGACTAGCATTCATTGCCTAGGAGGGCTTTTTTTTTCCTGACTTCAGTAGTTTTTTTCCTATTTTTAAACATGTGTCTATTATTGCAAATAATGCACTAATAATGAGATATATTTAATTTTTAAAAATGCACACATTACAATTAATCAACTTCTCCTCATCCTTTATTGCATATATTCCAACAGCTTTTCTCCCTCTTCCCCTCCAAAATTGCATTATTTATCTATATGGAACAGATACCTTAATCTTTTTTGGGGGAAAAGCAGAGAATAATTTCAATTTCCATGCATTTATGAGAAGACATTCTTAAATAGGGCAGTGAAAGAGATATTGCATCTATAAATAAATTATTTGGCGGCGGGCAGCGGGCTGGGGTTACACATGGCCATTGTGCGGGGAGGCTGCAAAGCCTGACCCGGGAGTGCAGCTGTTGTCTTTGTGCCGGGCACTCTGCCTCGGCCATTGTTCCCCTGATTACAACAGGCACGTCGGGGGCGCGGGGAGGGCAGGGGGGGTGACAGGATGGCTGCGCATTGATAAGGCCTGGCACTGTCACGGAGGGCGAGGCTGGGCTGCTCAGCTGCGGGGCTCCAGAGCGGGTGCGGGTCCCCCGCCTCCCCTCCCTGAATCAGCAATTTCGGGAGATGTGAATGTGTTCACCTCCTGCCAGCTGGATCTCACCCAGACACACACACACACACACGGGATTGTGTCAACAGATGGTGTAAAAGGGGACAAAAAGGGCAGTATTTCCAAACTGAATATGTAATATCAAACAGGTGTGGAGGTAAGGGGATGGTAATGAACAAGGAACAGAGAGCTGCAGGAAGGGTGTCTGCAGCAGAGAGGTGGGGAGGGAACTCATTGCTCTTGCCATGCTTTACTCAACAGGAGGGGAAAATGGCCATGATCTCTCTGGCACTGCCATTGTCCCCACTAACACCTCAGCTGCTGCATGGCCTGGCCACAGGGAGATGGCCGGGGTGAGGTCCCTGCTGCCCTTTCATCCCCTGCATCATCCTGCTTCCAGCAGCACCTCTGAAAGCCCTACACAAAGCTGCTTGGCCTGTCAGCATCCTAAAGGCTGTTCTCACCCACTAGCTGGGGCAGAGGCAGGCCAGGAGGACAGGACACCAATAGCAGAGGTGTTCCCAGTTCCTGTTACCAGCCTGCCCAGGGCAAAAGGGAAAAATACCCCAGAACAGGAAAGAGCAAATCAATTGGACTAATCTGAGATGCTGCTGTCAACATAGATGCACTGGGGACATCTGAGCTGCATCAGCATGAAAGGCATCCATGCCCCAGGAGGTACTGTGTGGCCCATACCTTGCTACAACAATGTGATTGATTCCCATTTCCTTCTGTGGATCTCCTGACACCTAGGATAGCTGCCACTCACTGCACCATCGACCTTTAGGGCTGCATAGCACACCTGGTGTCATGAGCCTGGACATGGGCAGGGATACACCTGCCCTGAACCCTTCAGAAGTAGCCTGCCAGGCATGCAGAATGGGGGTTATTTACCCCCAAAAGATGACAAAGCAGCTGTGCTTGGCAGAAGCCATGGAGTCCCTCATGGCCAAACTGCCCATCCATTTGTATCCCAAGATGCACTGTGTCGGAGAAAACACAGTGTGGCTTTTTTCTCCCCACTGTCTTGTGATCTGGGGTGCACAACAGCTCACCGTTGCTTCGTAGATTTTCCCCTTCCTAAAATCCAAAGAAAATCCTCCTATTTCTCAGCAGATGCTATCTGGTCACTCTGAGCTCCTCCTCAACTGCTACAAAGAAGTATTCATCTTGGATCTACTTAATTTTTATATCCCTGTCTGGTTTCCCCATTTATTTCCAAGTACTGTGGGTCTCGCTCTCTTTCAGGAATAGGATCACTGGTCTGTCTCTCTGTTAAAACTGCTAACAGACACCAAGAGTAAAGGAATTCAGACATGACAGTCATGGCCACCCATGACAAGCAGGGGTAGAAACCAAGATGCCTGTTTCTGTGGGACTGGGACAGAGTCACTTGGTGCTGTTTTGATACTTCAGTTGCTGTCAGAGAGGTACCTACAACAATACAATCTGAAAGCAAGTTTACAAAGTAGACATACATTAACTTGTATATTCCTACATTCTTTCTTTTGCTTATCCTGAACTTACAGTGCATTGTATACAAATTCACCTTACTGATATTCATGTATTTTATTTGCAATCTGGTACGTATCTGTCATATGTAGATGAGCTTCCTTCTCTCATCCCTTTCAAACTCTTCTCCCCAGAACTGTGTTCAGCCAAAACTGAGTGTTGCTATTTCACCATCCTCTGTGATCCTTAAACTGCATTCAACACAATTAGCTTTCTTGTTCATCATGCAATCCTGCCCTCGTTTACCTGGCTAGGTCATTTCCTCTTTCCTCTTCCCTAAGTGGGTCAGTGAGAGGATCTTCCTGATTCCTCCTCCAGTTTTCCATGGAGGTACCTGCAGGTCCTCACATGGCCCCACTCTCTTTTTCCAGATTCATGATACCAGCTTCCACCACAACCACCTATATTTCTATCAGCTTTCTCCCAACTGACTCTTGTTTAACATCTCTCCGTAATTCAGTAAATTAATCAAATCTAAGTTACTGGAGAACCCACCCCAGTCATCTTTTCTTCTGATGTGGCTTCCAAAACTTGTAAGAAGATATACAGAAGATATACTAATATACACAGGCTGACACCCAGTACATTGATCAATACTGTATCAGTCTTAACTTGTATTCTCTCACACATCCCTCTCTTGTCTGACATGTGAAGGTCTCTGTTTGCACATCACAGCTGGGGCCTCTGTCCCCCATTGTCTTAATTATGGACTCAATGTGCTGCAGATATATAAATCATGGAAATGTAATCAGGCTTATTGCATCCTTCATCTGGCAGCACAGACTGAAATGAAAGCTGTGGTGAAATAAAGGCTATTCCAAATGGGAGGGAATGCTACATTACGCTCTTGATAATTTTTCCATGCTATAGTATCTCTGAGGACCCTCTTCCCACACATACACAGGTGCAAGCCCCAGCTCATGCTAAGTCATTTAAATAAAAGTTACAATCAACATATAAGACACAGAACCCAGGCTGACAAGCTGCCAGTGGTTTGTTTCCACAGAAGATGGGAAGGGAGGAACACACATAAGATGGTCCTGGGGATGCTCACATTCTTTCAGAGGTAAAAAAACCCACCAGGGTGAGAACATGCAGCAGGTGGGCACTAGCAGGTGCATGGAGAAAGTGGGCTAGATTTCTGTCCTGCCCCACTCCCTAAGTCCCTTCCTTTACAGGCTGCTGGGATTCCTGGCTCCTTACCAGCCCCTCCATGGTGCTGCTTTGCACATCCTTTGCTCAGCCACTCCTTGCTGTTGGTGCAAAGATGGGAGTAGTGGAGCGTCCCTGCGTTCAGACCCACCTCAATGAAAGAGCAAGCATGAACCAGCAAACTGCCACCTCCACAGATCTGTCAGTCAGGGCACAGTAAATACTACCACTGGAGTAAGTATTTAAGCAGACATGTGGGACAACTTGTTAGGTCATTTCCATTTGCTTAATCAGATCCTGTAATAGGCGTTAAATTGTAACATCTCCTTGCACTGATGAGAACCTGACTTATCCACAGGATATTCCCAAGTAGAAAATTGAGAGTGCTAAAGTGAATCCACTCAGCATGGGGTACAGCTATAGAAAAACCAAACACATATCCAAATTGTGATGGAAAAAAATCTCATCTTGATAGGAGAATTTGGGTGAAGTGTGATACACACTTGTTCTCCAAGGGACAGGGCACACTAAAGCTTTTCACCACAGTGCATTGCCAGAGCCTGCATGATTAGCACCTATTGAAATAAATTAGTTTAATCACAGTTTAATATCCTCCAGCTCTGAATGGTTTTGTAAGATGAGCCCCAAAACCTTGCCTCTACAGGGAAAATTACCCATTACTGACACTGGCTACACCCTAGCAGATGCAGATGAATAAGTAAACACATTAAGCTGCTGAGGTAGACAAGGACAAACAGCATTGGGCACTGCTTAGTAACCACTCGGTGTTACTCATCTGCCAATGTGTTGACTGCTGTTTAACTTGTGATGTCCTGATTGACACTTGGAGCCAAGCACTGTTCAGTCTTTGTTCCTTTGGTGAGCAAGGTATGAAGCCTGAGTAGCTGTGGTTTTCAAAATAGCATTTAAAACAAAGATGAAAGAGTTGCTATAACACAGTAGAGTATAAAATTGATGCTGGAATATTATTTTAACTTCAAAATGCTCCTATGAGCATTGCTGTATGGGATGGAATACAACACAGACTCTAGCCAGTATTAATAAGTAAGGATGAAAGCAGATATTGTGCAAAAATTTGCTGGATAAAAAAAAGCAGAATTAAGTACTAAATCAGACCAGCAGAACTGTCAAATGTGTTAGACTATATTCACAGGCACTCATGTGTGACATGCAGGCAGAAAACATAAACATTTGTTTAGTTTGAGTAATTTTGATTTTTAGAGTAAAAGGCTTTTTTCTTTTTTTTTCTTTTTTCTTTTTCTTTTTTTTTTTTTTTTTTTTTTTTTTGGAGGAGGAGGGCTTTTATCTACAGTCTGGAATTTTAAAAGTCTTATATCCTGCAAGGGCTGTTTGAAGCAGTTCCAGAAGAACTGCTTTTCATTAGCAAGTGCTGACTCAATGATCTGTAGAAAAGTATTGAGTTCATCAAAAAAATTAAAGAAAATTATTTGGTTTTACTTCTAAAAGGTTACATAATTTCAGTTGGACCTCATCACTTAAAGCACTATATACTATGTTTCAAATATGTTATCGCTTGAAAGTCGAAATAACAAAGGCAAAACAAACTGGTTTGATTTCACTAAAGTCTTTGATAAAGAGTTCTTTTGATGATTTCAAAGAAAGCAATTCCCAAATATCATTTCTCAGTAAATTTTGAAATTTCAAAGTTTTGTTTAAATTTGAGAAAAAAAACCAAAAAATTAAGTGATAGCCTTTCTTAAGGAACATAAATGTTGAACTTTGGCAAATGCTGATATAATTGTGCCCAGCAGCCCAGGGGTTTATTCAAGTGAGTAAGTGTTTGTGTAGTTATATGTGATTTAAGCTTGAACACATGTGATCTAAGTTTGGACATAAAGTCTAGAGGGCTGCCAGTGCAGGGCAGTTTTTCAAGCTGCTCTAATATAAACCAGAATCACAGTTATTGCTTTTCTGCAAAATAAGAGAGTCTATACTTATTCTTTTCGCCAGTCTTGTCAGTTGGGTAAAAGGGGCTAAAAAGACACTGAAAAGGCACTCTGGTTATACCCACACTGATAAATAGCACACTTGGGCATATTAACTGGCCTAGAGGCTCTGCTCTGTGGCTGTGTTCCATGCTCCTGGCCTTTCTCACCCACCTAAAGAGGCTGTGTGAGAAACAAGCATCAGTCTGCACCAGCCTTATCAGATGGCAAGCAAAAGGTAGCATTTGTTTACATTTCATAGCAAGTCATGGTGGTGTAGACATTACTCTTCATGCACTCCTCCAAAGCCCGTGATTATCAAGTCAAGAGTAGGGAGTTAAAACCATGTCTACTCACCACAGGCTACAAGAGAGTTTGAAGCCAGCAGTTATCTATTTCAGAGAGGTTTATTCATGTCATTTTCTTGCCCATGTCCCCAGTCTGTTTTCTGTTCAGCCAGCCTGTAGCAATAGTCCTGAGAAGCACAGATTCTTCTTTTCATCCTGTGTTCATCCTGAGTTCTTTAGATTTATTTTGTATCAAGCATTGACACATAAGCTTATCCTACAGCCACAAACTCTTCAGATTCAAGAAGTACCATCTGCTTTCAGTAAAACTACATAATCAGCCCAGCTCCTCCGCTGATAAATTCTTCTGATGCTGCTACGCATCCTAGGAATGGTCCTACTCAGAGCAAAGGTCTGCCTGGCCCAGGACAGTAATCCACAGCAGATGCCTCAGGGAGGGTATGAAAACACACAGTGATGGCTTTCCCTGAAGAGGTGTTTGGTATCTCCTGTGCCAGCACTAATGTGTTTGTGTCTAGTTTTTCACAGTGGGATCTTCTTCCATGGATTATTTGTGTAGTTTTTTTGCCTCTGCTAGCTAACAGCACACATAACACACACCAACAAATTGCACACCTAAGTACACACAACATAAGGTAGCTTTGGACTGCTTACATGCTGGGCTCACAGACACCTAGATCTTGATGGAAAGAGGTAAGGAACCAGTAGTCTCCATATTATTTTATTCAAAACTTAAATGACCTATAAGTCACTCTTCATGTGAAGGCATTTCCATACTTTTCTTGTTTCCTTTCTCTGAACTTTTTCCTGTTCTCCACTACATGTTTTTAAGAAGAGGGGACATGAACTCTGTAGGGATTTCTGCAGTTTCTTTTGTTCTCTATTTCTTTTCTAATAATTCCTAACATTCAATTTACATTTTGATTGCTGCTGAGCATTAAATTGGTGGTTTCATAAGAACTATTCATTAAAATTCTGAGATCTCATTCCTAAGTGGTAATGTTCAATTCAGAGCCCATCACACTACAAGGAGAGTTAAGATTGGTGTTTTCATGGGTATCACTTATATTTATTTACATTGAAGTGGTGATACCAAAATTTGCAATACAGTCAAAACTTCAATTTCTGCCATAAAATAAATATTTTCAAAAATATAAAAAATGGCTTTTGTTAAGAAATACTTGTTTGAATCTATGTCACTGAAGAATTTTCCAATAATGACAGTGTAACATAAAGAGATCTCTATGCATCATTTTATACCACTCTGTTTGAGCAATACCACTGTCTCAATATTCTAATGAGTCATCACGCTATCTTAGAGCCACAATTCCTTGAGACAAAGGAATAGAAGAAAATCCTACTTTTCATTAACAAAAATCAAGTACATTTCAAGCTATCGTGTATAAAAGTTAAAAATGCGGTACAGTTGCATGGTCAAGAACAACAGTAAACAGACTAAAAGAACTTTTTTTTCATTTTAGCATCCTTTTTATACCTATTTCATGCTTTGAGAAGCATAGTTTTTAACTAGATAACAGAATTATGATGGTGAACAAAGGACATATGTATAGGTACTGTCAATCAAATTTATGTACAATGGCAATGTGTGATATATTTCTAAACTAGCCAAGAGTTAATCCAGTTGCTTTGGAGGTTTTTTTCAAGAAATCTGGAAATGCTGTCAAATTAATCATATCATCAAGACCACACTAGTTCTTGAGGATGAAAAGATTTAATACATTCAGCAAAACACCAAACAGACCACAACAATTTAATAGCAAGGAATGTGGTCCTATTTAAGACCTGATGGTGATGTTATCTCATTATCCAAATGAGCGTTCTGCCCCACAAGCTCTCAGCTGGTCTAGAAAGAATTGCTCGCAGTTTCTCTTCATGGAGCTGTTCCACAATGAGATACCAAGGTCCTGATCTGAAGCACACTGAGTTCAAAAAGCAAAGCATGAAAACTACAAGCTATTAGGGGAAAAAACATTTTCTCTGTTCCTATATTATGGCATATATCTACAGATATGGACAATATTTTGTCTCTGTGACTTCTTTGTTGTCTTTTGGATCAGGAATGTAAATACTGATTTATAAATGCTATTAGAAATTAGTTATCATTCAAAACATACATAGTTTTAACAATTTAAGGGCAAATCTTAGTCTCATTTAAGTATGCACAACTAGCTAAAGTGAAGCCCAAAAAGAATTGTTGATTGTTTTAGAAACTCCTAATTTTCCAGGTCAATTTATTAACCATTCAAAATAATTAATACTTTAAACTTATCTTGAGAATAAACAGTTTATTTTCTATATCCTCATAAACAGTAAGCATTTTAAGATAATATATATGCACACACATCAAGTTCACAAAATCTTTTTTTCCATATTTTCCCTGACACTATAAGATCTGTTTTTAAATCATGACAAAGAAAAGATATTTTAAATAATCATTACATGGCATGGTATATAATAAATGTAAATCATCTTATTTCCATCCATAGGATCTTAACCAGTACAAACACAAGAATTCATGTTGCAGACCTTATTTCTAGTAAAAGGCAGATTACCTCTAACCATTCTGTACTCTTCATTTTCATTTTATAAAAGAAGCCCTTACTTAATCTTCCTGTCAGTTTAATTATGAAGTGCAAACTGTCACAGTTCTAATACACATTGTGGTCCCTGCTCTGATCACTTCGTGACTTGCACTTTTAATAGTGAATCACTGGAGAGAGTTTGGTGTGAAGACCATTAAACCATGGAAAAGCATGCAATCACTCCTTGCTTTGGGTCCCAGCAGTAATAACTGAGCTTGATAGCCAGACAAATCAGTGAAGGCAAACATCTCCCATCTCTTTCACGCAGTGAGATCTGCCTTCTGGACACCTGTCTGTCACCTGAAAGAGGAGACACATGGCTTGCTGGAGTAAGGAATAAGGACAACACTCCTGTCCATATTGTCAGCCTAAATCTTGTTTTGGTGAGACTTTGCAGGGGGACAATCTCTCATAACTGCCCCACCCCAAGAGTTTGGTACACTTCTGTTTGAACACCAACGTGTGGAGATACATTAAATTACTTCTGTAAGTACCTTGTTTGCCAGAGATGTCTTTAGCAAGTCAACCTGAAACTTGCTGTTGTAATATTTTCACCAACTGTTTTGTTCCTAGGAGTTTACTTAGGTTGGTTAAGTGGGTAAATGTGAGAAACTTCTTCACTTCCATTTGCCCCAGCTACCTAATTTGTTCTTAGATGGCTCCTGGTCCACCCAGCTGACCACTGCCTCTGCAGTGAGCTCATAAAGCTCCACCAACACCCAGGCATGTATAACATGCATAATCTGTACAGCTCTTCTCTGATTAGTATGTGCCTCCTGTTCTCCCGCGTCACTTCAGCTATCCTCCAAATTACAATGCAAGGTACATTTAAACTCATAAAAAGTTCTCAGCTATTTCCTCTCAGGATGAGAGGTTGTTTTGAGATCAGTTGATGTTTTGAAATTTCCAGTGTTGGGCAGATGCAATAGCCCCATGGATTTGGGTTTTGAATTTTTTGACCCTTCTAAGTAAACTAAGCACTAAAAACTAAGAAGCAGGAGAAGTTTGGATGTGTAAAATCTCAAATATTCATTTCTCCTTTGGATTTTGACAGAAGCTTTAGTAATTTTGTATTTTGCCTGAATTGCTTCAGTGTGTATACAGTACAGATGGTCAACAGGTAAAAAAAACTCAAGTCTCAGCTTTGTATTGAAGGTGCAAAAGCATTGCTAGGAAGAAAGCTGGGGTATAATGCCTCAGACTGAGATACAGCACCCTGCAGCTCTGTAGATGTAAAAATGATTCTGCTATAACATCCATATGTGGTAGTAAATATGAACAGCACTGGGGGGAACGGGTAGGAAGGGCCAGCACTATTGCTTATTCCTCCCATTTCAAGAATCCTAAGGATTTGCATTGTGGTATATGCCAAGTGGCAGAAAGAAAAGGCTTTGTTGAAAGTGAATAATCAGTTTCTACATCATAAAAATATGTTCATCTTCAGATTTTAGAGAGAGACTTCACAGAGTCACACAGCTCTGAAATCAAAGTGATACAACAATATGCCCACTAAAAGCAAGTTAGAACACTCTTCCCTTCTTTCAGAAAATCCTGACCTTTCTTGTGGAAGTAAACCTGTTTTTCTTTGCAGTGAAAGTTTACTGCATTATTGTCAGCTTGAAACGACCTACCATATGGCTGTTGGAGATTTCACAAGTGAATTCCTTGTGTGGCTGTGGGAAGGTTTTACACAAGATAGGAAATCACTTGTAAAGTATTTTGACAGAGATTCCAGATTTGTGAGTGTGTCTTAAGTTCTATGTGACATTATCCAGAATTGGCAGAAA
Organism: Molothrus aeneus; assembly: GCF_037042795.1. Taxonomy (NCBI): domain Eukaryota; kingdom Metazoa; phylum Chordata; class Aves; order Passeriformes; family Icteridae; genus Molothrus; species Molothrus aeneus. The sequence goes on along the minus strand of NC_089649.1, from coordinate 58,868,813 downwards.
AATAAATTACTTTTTTCTATTATGTATGCAAGTGTATAGCTAGGGAATGACAAAAACTATGTTTGCCTTTTGGGATGAAGTAAGAGAATTAATCTTTTACTTACCGTGAGACAGTGTTACAGAGCTGAAGGCCACAGAAGTATTAAATGGGTTAGGCAATAATTGAAAACTAGAAATCATGTTGAAGAATACGCATACTCACATGATTTTCTATTTTAAAACTTGGTGTAAAATACACCTAATACAAAGATATAATATCTTTAAATCTACACATAATAAATGAAGCACTTGGGGTTTTATCTATTTGGATTTATGCACAACCCAAATGCAACAATCTGGTGCTCTGGGCACCTGTTCCATAGAAACATAGTTCTTAGAACAAGGTGCCCATAATTCATCATTTCCATATTGTATGACAAAGTTTAAACTAATAAAACAAACCCACCCCATTTTCAAATGGAGTACACATCATGGCTCATCTCCTGGGAAGAATTATGACAATAATCTAACTTTGTCCTGGCAATTAACCAACTCAAATTATTTCAGGCTTGGTGAAGGAAGTATAAGCTTCAAAACTGTGGCACTTCTACATATCAAATTAAAAGACCTGCATTTTACATAGAGAGGGAAAAGCAGTTTCTATAGCCAGCTGCTGGCAAGCCAGGGCAATAGAAATCAAACCAGTCAGTGCCAAAACAGAGAGCCATTTTCTACTGAAGAGCAGCAGGGTAGGAGACAGCACCTTGAGAAGCAGTCAGGCCAAAAGCAATCCTGCCACAGGCACCATGGTGCCCTGAGCTTGCCCTCGTTGTTCAAACACACCAGCTGTGATTGGGGTGCAGAGGGAAGAAGGACTGCATCTGTGCAAGGAAATCACTACAGCATCTGTTTCCTTCCCTGATTTTGATCCCATCTGCAGTTTGTATAAGAGAACTGCCATGTTGCAATCTCATAGCATTCTATATGTATCAATCAAAAGGAAAAAACTGTGAAAAATGAATTCTGAAAATAATTCATCAAGAAAATAAAGGCCCCATAGAAGCAGACTAATGTCACAAGTGTGTATTTTTAAAGCTTTTGTTTCGAGTTTAAAAATCTGATCTTATTAAAACAAAACACTCTTTTACTTTTTTCCAGGCAGTGCAATTTCTAGAAGAGATGAAGCATAAACAAAGAAAAAGTCTATGGTGGAGTGACTGGCCAGCTCAGTCCATGCTCCAGGAGCATCCCTGCATTCCTCAGAGCTACGAAGCTCTTGCACAGCAGCAGGTATGGACCAGGCTCTCTCCTGACCCTGGTGGTACCCAAGGCTCCCTGTCAGGCCAGTAAACTGACTGATATTCACATCAGCTCTCTCCTTGACCCAACTGCTGGATATACCCTGGCCAAGAGACCTTGCATGCTTTCAGCAAGCATTCTGGGGCGCTCCTGATCACCTGCCCTACATGAGCAGCCATCAAAAGCAAACCCTTTTGTTTCTGGATTGCTAGTCCAGCTCCCTACAAAATGATGAATGCTTCAAGTCTTGCTCTGTAAGGCATTTCATGGTTGAGGACCAAGACTGATAAATTTCCAGAGAAACCAACATCGTCAACAGTCACACAATTGAAGCCTACACAGTAAAATTAAAACTGACTGTGGGGTGAACAGTTTTAGGATTTCCTGACAGCCATTCCTGAAGACTTAAAAAAAATTAGAAAAGTGCTTAACCTTCTTTTATCTCCAATGAAAAGCATATTTCTTCATTCACATACACATTTGCATATCACACTATATGTCATGATAGGAAACAAATCAGCAAAACAATTCTACATTATTCTAATATGCACATTTCTTTCTCTGTCAAGTGGATAATTAAAAAAACAAAAGACAGATGGGAAGTCATGCTTTGTTTATTACCTTCACGATAAGGTTTTCTGATGCTGTGGTGGTAAACTTATTTTGAATAGCAAGCATTTACTAGAACCTATTCTTCTACAATTTCTGTGGGAGATTTCTTGTCACCTTGGAAATTATGTTTGTTTCTAGAAAGAAAAATTAGCTTTATTCAGGAGTCTAAGTAATTTGGATATATGGCAAGTAGTATCTAAAACAAAAGTCTAATATCAACATCCCCAAAAGTAGATTTTATGACTGTTAAATATACATGTTGCAAAAGATTAGATTTACTGGTTTGCTTATATTGTGTTAGTCATTTATAACATTCGGTGACTGAACAACATAAACTTATTTTATGGTTCTTTCATCCTTTCTCAAAAGGATTGCAGGCTCCTAGTAAGGGAAATTCAACACAAGGGTTTCTGGGATATAAGCACTGCACATACAAAGGTAGTATTTCTGATGGATAACATTCTTTAAAGGTCTTTTCATGATCCATTAATTTATGAATTACACAACAGAATAGGCATTGTCAAGGGCTTAATTTCAGTTATATGTTGATCTTCTTCCCTTTAAGCTTTTATCCAAAAAGTAAGTAGGACTAAAAATACCATGTTCCCTTAGCCTGAATCTGACAGGTCAAATCATAGAATTAACTGTTTTATTCTTAACTTATCAAAAGGTGGGCAGTTGGGCCTATCTTTGTCTATAAATAGGAACAGACACAAAAAAACCAAAATAAAATAGTTCTAAGGCTTGCTTCATTCACAGCAAAGCTACAAAAAGAAATGCAATTGCCATGGAATAAAATTTACAGTAAGGAATGAAGTATGCAAATTAACGCTACACAAATATTAAGATTCAAAAAATTGATAAAACTTTTTTACAATTTACTGTTGGGACCTCTTGGGAGGCAGATTTCCAGGAAAGCAGCCTACCTCCACCTTGCCAAACCTAATCCAATCCAGGTAAACCAGAAGTAAGTTACAACAGACAGGTTATTTAGAAGTCGATGAGAAATCAGTCTCAGGGTCCACCTTACTTGAAAAGGACATTTGTGCTTTTACTCACTGCTCAAAGAGGATACCAAAAAAGAGACTGGTGAGCATAATTATGGAAGTATCCTTACTCCCTAAGTACTGTTCTCCTCATGGACTGAGGTACAGGTAAATTTCATAAGCTATCATAAATCAATTTTATAGATAATAGCTCAGTGTTTAGAGCTGTTATTTCTCTTTTCTCTCATCTCTCTTTTTCTTACAGTAACCAAAAAACCCAACCAACCAAACAAACAGAAAAAAACCAACAAAAACAACAACAACAAAACAACCCAACAGCCCTCAAAAATGAGAAGGAGAATCTGCTAGCAAGCTAAAGGAGTGGTGATAAAATTCTGACCTCAGGAGTTTTTGACATAAGGAGCAACTGTAAGCATTGCTGCTAAACAGAATTTAGCCAGGTGCTTGCAGTACAGTATTTCAAGTAATCCAGATCAGCTGCAATTAGGAGATCTGTTTTTTACTTACAGGGTGTGGCAATATGTAAGAAACTCACGGTATCCTGAGAGGGAGTTTCTTAACTTCCTTCTTATTACATTCAATGGTTTCTGTTTCACAATGAAAAAGTGTGAAAAAATGCTGACAATATTTACATTCAAATTTCTCTCGCAAATAATTATGGTCTTTAGTGGCAGCTAAGATGAAACTAACATAAACTTTAATATGACCATAATATTTTTGAATTCTGAAAGAGCAGAACCCTCTTTTTATTCCACACATTACCCTAGAGGCATTACCTGACAATGTGTAGTCAGATCTTGGTTTCTTGAAGTTCCCACAACATTTTCAGGCATTGTAATTGATGGCAATGTTCTTGCCATAAGCATAATTGTAATCAAGAGATGAGATATCCATTGAGCCATTAATTTAAGTAGAGTAATTCTTTTATCTTTTTCAGGAAAACTTACAAAAAAAAGAGCATGGTTTTGTTAAGAATCAAACCCAAACAAAGCTGTTTGTTCCATACTGTTGTGGTTTGGCTCTCCAACGGTTTCTTTACATGTCAGCAAATCTGTGACAGGTTGGAAAAATAAAAAAGATTCACTATGAAGGTAAAATTGTCAGAAGTCCAAAAGATCATGTAATTTTCTTGAAACAAGCATACACATGAAATTCTAGGGATAAATGGGAGAAAGCTGCCTAAGCATACCTGGAAATATTTCAAATGGAAATCATGGATTCTAAGCTACCTCTGAAAATATCCAGCCATCAGTATATAAGTGAACTAAATGCAGTCACTACAGGTGCTATTTTATCAGCATATAAGACAGAGTCATTCCTTATATACATCTTTTCAGTCCCATTCACTAATTTAAAACAGATCTAATTAAATAATTTCAAAATTCTATTTTTTAGTTCAATTACAAGATCAACTTATTACTGCTTAATAATGCCTTAGTCTTCAGCTGAGCTTAGTAATAGATTGTTCATTCTTAGACTACAAGCATACATGAGAAAAAAAATCTTTAAAACCTCTGTGAAATGGAGTTGTTTGATCTAATGATTTCTGCCTTGTATTGGCAATGGGCTACTGGACTGCACACAAATTCGTCTCCACTGACATGTGGTAACCCATTAAGCCACTGTAACTCAATTTCATGTCTGACTACATAGAGAGAATTGAACTGATAGAGTTTGAGCAAAGCTTCATGTTGTCAGGGTGACTACAATCTTCCTAAGGTAATAGTTACTTTTCCAAAATGGAGAACAGATTGAGCATTTCTCTGCTTAAAGGCTTTATACACACATAAATGTTAAACTGCCCATTTTAACAATACCAAGATAGTTAAAATGGTACATCTGGTATCATGTATTGCAGTAATGTTGATATGAACACAGCCATTCTGGCATAGTTACTTCTATACAGATGAAAAACTGTTTCATTATTAGGGATCTTCAGCCCTGTGTAATTATATCCAACTTTACAAAGTGTAGAAGTTGTCCAATAGTTGGACCAGCACAGGAAAACACCCCTATCTGTTAATTAAGCAAGATCATTTTTAGATCTCTCTGTGATAATTTTCGTGTAGCATGTAATCTACCTTTCTCAGCCATAGCCTGACACACTCAGAAGTCTCTCTGTATGTAAGGAAAGTACAGACGAGAAGCTGTTTCATTTGCAGATAGTAGGCAGACTGTGCTGTTACAAATGCAGGGAAATCATGTGGAAGGTAACAGAGAAAAGTCAGCTAATAGGCTTTGTCTGAACTGAACTCCAAAATACACAAATGAGTCGCCTCCATGGAGCACACTATGACGACATGAACTAACTCTACAAGAAAGTGCTGACCTAGTGTGGGAAATGAGAATTGCCTCATACTTGATTGCTGAAATTCTTGTTGTTTCAAGAATTGCATATTGACAGCTTAAGTTTTTGTCTGCATTAAAAGAGCCAGCATGTTTTTGTTGCTCTAAACCTAAGTCCAAATAGTTATTTTGAATAAATACTTAAAATAGCCCACAAATTGCTAAAAGTATGGGAAAAAGCACATTTACACTGCTGCTCTTTTCTTCCAGAATAACAGCTAATGTTTGTGTGGTTTGAAGGCATGCATCTGTTTGAAGGCTGAATACTGGCACATTGCTGACATAACATGTAGGACTTCTAAAGCAGTGCAGTAGTGTATCACCTGTCATTGGCTCTGGTGCTACTGCTAATCGCTTTTGAAATAATCCAATGCAATAGACATTGAGGCCATCAATATTTTTCCCATTACCAAAATGTAGAGACCATTTGGATAATGATCACTGCCCCAGAAGAGCAATGACAGAGTTCTGTGCCATCACGCTTTGTCTAGAAGCATTGTATGCACTGTACATCATCTGGGGCTCTGAATGGCAGCAGGATAAGGATTACCAGCCCTCTGTTCACCCAGCAACCATTGGCAAGCAGTGTGCTTGAAGAACTGGGCCTTGTCCAGCTGCTAAGTCTTCTCTTCTCTACATGGAGCAGAGACAAAGTTCAGATGGAGGAACCAACAGAAAATGCACTAGGTACTTTGGGGAAAAGAGAAGCAGCAGCTGGGGTTTCAGTCAAGCAAAGAGAAAGGGGTAGAATGGTCACCACCAGCAGTAGTTTGCATTCATGTCAACATTAAGCTGCACGCAATGTTTCTCTTAAAAAACACTTCCCATTTCCCTTCCAGGGCACCTACTACTGTATGATGTCTTATATAAAAGTGTGGGAAGACTAGGAGAGATTACTTGGTTGTACCTACAGATCTGAAGATTTTCTGTCAGCCTAACAGTGAACAGGTAGCAGAAACAGCATCAGGGTCATGATAAGCAAAGGTCAATGTAGATTAAATTTATTCTCTTGAGGAGGTGTGTGAAGTTTAGATTGGAGCCTGAAGACGTAGGAGTACCTGTTTGGACATCATGAAGAATTCTGCTGAAGTTTTTCCCATCAGGAAGGAATTGTCCAAGAGTACCCAAGACTGATAAGAGACCAAAAGACAGTTTCATTCAACTCACACCCAGGAACTGTCCTTCAACAGGATTTTGTACTTTAAATTTCAAATATGCAACATGGATGCAACATGGGAGCAGGATATATGGTATCAGCCACTTAAAACTTACCTTTGTAACTTGTGTCAAACAGTGCAAAAAAGGGAGAGCTGGGGGGAGCTGGCTGTTCTTCTAGTCTGGGTGGATCATCTAAGGGGATAATTTAGTCTCTGTGATATCTAAATCATGGCCTATTTATTTTAAATTCCAATAAAGAGCTAATAGTACTAATTACAATAGCAGGGATAGTGATGTGGCTATCAACACACAAAAACCTGGCAGAGACCAAACTCCACTTTCACATAGGTCAGCAAAAAAAGAAAAGAGTGCGCTGCACTTTGTCACATCTCATTTGGATTGTCTTCAAAATGCTGAGCTAGAGGCAAAAGGTACCACAGTTCATTTCCAAATCCACATCTAATCCTCTCACCTTTAATTTATTTTAAAAGTTTAATCATAAGTTCATAAAGCTCAGATATCAATTTTTTTAATAAAAAAAATTTAAGCACCTGCAGGTAAGGTTTTTAGGAACTCATGGTTGGCCCAAGCTTCATTAAAAATAGGGACACTCACAGTTCACCTTTCTGCAAATGCTACTGTGATAAAATGTAACTTTCATTCCCTTCCCGTTGCTTCAGGCATGTATCATTTAGAGAAAATAAATAGAAGACTTCTATCGCAAAGAAACCATGCTCCACTCGGGGTCAGTGAAAAGCTGCACCTCGCTCTGGAGTTTCTGGCAGCATAGTAAATAACTTTTCTGCAGAAATTGTCACTAACTGCTAGAAAACTTAGTACTAATAGTAAAAGTACTTGAGATATTCTTAGTATACAAATAATGTAGTATTTGCAAATAGAGAAACCTTGCTTAATTTGGGGGTTTCAATTTACTGTTAGTTGATTAAAATGATGATATTAATAGTTCTTCAAAGATGTCAGCCAGCTTTTGAATGCCAATTGCTGTAGTGTTCTTGGATTTCCAGAAGTAAAATATTTTGACAAGTCCTTTCTCTAAAGGCTCTTAGAGAAACTAAATTACCAGAAGGATGAAAATTCTATCTTCAGTAGATAAATGATGTGTTGGAGCATAGTAATAAATTGTTTTCACCATGGGAGAGAAGTGATCAGATATCTGCACTAGAACTTGCTCTTTTCAATATATTCATAAATGATCTGGAAAAGGGAATTGATAATGAGCCGGTAAAGTTTGCTGATGGCACAAATTACTCAAAACAGTCAATACCTCAAAAGGTGTCATTATACTGAACACTGAGTGATTCAGCAACAAAAAATGTAGACATTATTTAATATCAATACATGCAAAGTAATACACATGGGGGAAGCCTAACTGTACATACACAGGGACAAATAAATAATTTAGTATCACTTCAGCAAGAATCTTAGACTTGTTGAGAACTCTCTGAAAACATCTGTCCAGTGCTCACTGGCAGACAGAAAATATAAATACAGAATTCAAAATCATTCTGTAAGTATGAAAAGACAAAATATTACACCATTGCATAAATCCAGATGCATCCACATTCCAAACACTTCACCTATGTCTGAATGATCCATGTCCAAAGGTTTATTAGAGGTAGTAATGATGCATGCTAGACAACACAGATGAATAGCAGTATAATGTTGTAACTGTATAAGGGTGGATGAAAGTACTCTTCAATTTTAAAAGGAGATGAAAAAGAAGAAATAATTGTATATAAAAGTGAATCTAACATAGCTAGTAAGTACAAAACATTTGCTCACTATTCATTCTACATAAAACTTAACAAGCACCAAGTATCACAGTTTTAATCAAACAGAAATATTTTTCCATACAATCACAGTGACAGTCTATTGTTACAAGAATGTTGTGGCTAACAAAAATATAAATGCATTTAATAAATAATTGGAACAATGTGTAGAGAAAGGGTTCAGCAAGGGATAATAAATAGATGATCCATCTTATCTACAGTTTAAGTAGAGTGTATATTGTGCACAGCTGGAAAATGGGAAAATTATCACTGTGCTTGTCCTATTCTCACTCCTAAGAAACAGTTAAGAGCCTGCACTCTGTTCTGATTTAGGGTAGTCATTCTTGTCCTATTATTTAGACCCAAAAGCCACAAGTTTCACAATCTAATTATATCTGCCTTCAAGAACAACTGAAATTTGACTTCTATTTTCAGCACCAGGCAGGAAAACCATTAATCCTCTTTTGCAATAAATAGGGGCTGAGCGGTGCTGGCACAATGATTAACTCCTTCCTGCAGCAATTCTGCATATTCTGTACTGCTGCAGCATTCTTTTCTGACTACAGAACAAACTTCACTCCCTACTTACTCTTCTTCGCCTGACTCTGTATCCTATTGATCTCTCATCTTTCTCTTAATTATATTTATCATTTTGTACTTCCCTGATTATTGCATATAAAGGAAACTTCTATGTTCTCTTAGACATGTGACAGAATATTACATGTAACAGTCACACTGCATTGTATTTAAAAGCAACATATTCAACTCCTTTTCATTCTGTAGTAAAATTTTATTTTCTGCAGTCATTTTAATTCAGCTTTGTCTCCCTGAAAATTTCAGAGTGTGAAAAAGTACAAATAATTTCCAAGATGTCATAGATAGATAGATAGATAGATAGATATATAGATAGACAGATAGACAGACTGACACATATATATGGATAAAGTATTTTCAACATCGTATTCACCAAACTATTTATATCAACAGTTTTATTGATCAGATATTTACATTCATTTTTATGGTTCAGAAAATGAGGTTTTAATTATAAAATCAGTACCTGTGTGGCTACATGAACCTGCAGTTTAAAATGGGAGAGCTCAGTGAGCTGCAGCATGCTCAAGCTCTAAGGCAAGGCTGTTCCTCAGCACCAAGGAGAAGGAAAGGTGAGCAAAATCAGCCCTGTCCACTTCTCTCCCCAAAGCAGGCTTATGCAGAAATTAAATTGGAGAAAAAGAACCCAAGAGCTATAGATAATGGCTGAGCTTTTTAATAGAGCTTATATGCTTCACTTCCACAGCATTTTAATGAAATTGGAATGCCTAATTCTTCTGGGTTCTTTTAAAAACCCAGTCCGCATCACCAGACACATAAACTATGACTGAATGCTGTCTTTTAATGTTTCTAAGTCACAGAGCAGAAGAACCACATTCTGTATTAATTATAAACTGTATTTACAACAACCAAGTGAAGTGCAGGAGGGCCTGGATTAAAGCAAAATACACGGGATGATTTGTAAGAGCCATAGTTCCCAACTGGCCTTCAGAACACAGAAGGCAAGGGAATAAGCACCAGAAGGCTGTTATCAGAATAAATCATAAATCCATTTCCAGAAACTTTGAGTCTTCAAAATACTGACTTTACAGCAATAGAAACAGTGATGTATATTTAGCATCTACATCTTTTTGCATCAAGAAATCCAAATCTGCTCTGCCCATCCTGCATAGATATGTTTGTCACAGTGTGAAGCTCTGCGGGCAGCAATGGCCAAGAGGACAGGCTGGTGGCAGACACCTTGCAGAGTAGCAGTCCTCCAGAGATGCTTCAGGAACACAGGCACTCTGAAGAACATCACCATAATTCAAGCTGACCTAGTTCAATTTACATGCTTTGAATAAACAACCTTAAAAGACAAAGGTTTTCTGACACCTAAGGAAGAAAATGGTTCTTCTAAATTCTGTTTATCCTCTAGAGTTTGGGGAAAGCAAGGTGATGTTTAGGGTTGGAGGCTGTTATAACAAGGCCAGATGCAGAAACTAAATAGGAATACCAGGCAGTGTACAAGTCTAATGTGTTGTATGTATTATTTTCAGCACATTTATTTTTTGAGAAATTGATTCTGATAGTTTGAATCAACGCTGTGTTAGCACACTCTGCTTCTTCATTTTGATAATTAATGGCAAGCTTCTCAAATGTTGGCTGAAAATTTTCCTAGGCAGATTTGGGGTTTTTTTTTAGCTTGGCTTCGTGAGAAAATGAAGTTTGCGTGCATCACACCGTCTCTCTGTCATGTTTGCTCAGCTTCAAGTGAATTGAACAGTGTAGTCATTTTTTAAGTAGGAAAATCTTACAACAGACCTGTGCAAAATTCAGCACATCATGGAAGGCAGCTCCCAAAGTCATTAATTTTGCTGCCAGCAAAGATGAGGAGCAGTTGATAAAGTTCATCTGGTAGCAGCTGCTGACCATGCTGGACACGTACAGGTTGGCCACCTTGCATAAATGCACCTCCAGAACAGTATCTGCTGTGTCATTCCCAGTCGTTAGACCAAGCAATGGTAGCTAAAAGCCATTGAATAAAGAGGAGCTAGGGTTAAGTGAGACATCTCACTATGAGCACACAGAGAGATTGGAAAGTACCATGGAAGAGGGCACTTCAGTGGAACAAACACAAATGTCTTGCATCCCAAAGAGACAAAGCCAGACCAAACCAGTTCTGTTTAATTCTGCCATTAAGGGAATGATCTGGTTCTGTTGGGTTTTCCCTTCATTTATCTCAATCCACTTATCTCCAGTTTTCCAGCTGGACTTAGCTTTCCTTGCAGCTCCTACATACAAACCCCTACTGAGGCATGAAGAGCTATAGATAAGTACTCAGCCACCTGGGAGACAATGGGTACAGGATAAGCCCACAATCAAACACTTATGTATCATAAGCTTATGTTGTATGTGATGCAAAATGACATAGGATAGATCACAGAATAGATGGTTTATCACAGATAGGTGATTATGCAATAAGCCAATATGTTTATTTACACAAGTGCCAGCTCCACTTGCACACAACAAGCAGCACCTGAAAAGGTGTCCCTCAAATGGACACACAAAAAGAATACATAAGGGCTCATATCAGAGGGACGCTGCCTTTTCTTCACATGCTTAAGAAGCAAACACGCTGATGCTGATGAAACAGCAGGTCTATTTTCACAGCTTTGCAGGATGATAATAGGTGCCTGTTAACAGCTTCCTGAATGGAAAGGAGGATCTTTTTGAAGCACAGGAGTACTTTCACATGCATGTAACAGAGCAGTTTAACAGCAGAGACACCTGCCAGCACAGCAACCAGGCAGAACCCTGGCAGACCTGTTTGCCTCTTAGGAGATGATGATATGTAGCTTGGCTTCCAGCATCTCCTGACATCCCCTTTCCACCCACTGCCCTTTGCAATTCAACAGAACCAAAACAATAAGCAAATCTGTTGTATCCTCCCTCTTTGATAGTTCAATGTTAGCAATGTTTCTTATTTTTGCTTTGGAGGTGTAGGTTTTTAAACAAAAGCAGTGCTGCAGAAGGGAAGGTAGACTCGAAATAAAAGCTGCTGCAAGCACAACACACCCTTTGTTAGCTGCTGCACACAGCCAGCAAAGCAGCACTCCCAAGCCTGAGTGGCAGCTCTGCAACTCCGTCAAGCATCCCAACTGGCAGCAGCCCTTTTTGAAAAAAGACACAGTGTTTGTAACCTAAAACTCTTACTGCAGCAAGAGTAAGTGATAATTCAGGATTTCAACCAGAACAGACAACTTGCTGTTTTGTGTGTGGCATAATGGTTCACCTGTTTACCATTCCTTATCACAGTGAGCTGGGTTATGCAAAAAAACCCCAAACAAAACCCCCTCAAAAAGACAAAACAAAACAAAAATCTATCTTGAAAAAATTAGGCTAATAAGAATTCCAAAAAAGTCTGATGCCTCTCCCACAGGCCCCAGTAATGATATTGAGATGTTTATATCAGATATGCCCAAATGATCATAATAATGATCTCAGATATGCCTAGATGTCATAATGAACAATAAAGAAAAAAGAGCTCAAAGCCCTTGCTGCCCTGAAACTGTCTGATCCCCCAGCCAGACAGAAGATAGCAGCTATATGAAAGAGAGGACTTCCCTGCAGACAAGCAGCCCAGTCTCTCCAAGGTTTTACAACCAGCCATGTCTGCCCCTGAGGCTTTGGAGAAAAATTAAATAAAAAAAAAGTCCAGAATTAACCTAGAGAATCAGCGTCTCTCCTTCTGCAGGCAGCCAGCTGTTGCCCTGAAACATAAGACTGAGTTTTTTTAGTCATTATCTTAAAGCAGAGTTGTGTATGAGAAAATGTTGTGGTCGATGAACGTTCTCTGTTTTCTTTAGCAGTATATAAAAAAAGGGAGTGACAAAACACAAATACAAATACACAGATGTAAAGATTGCACAGAACAAATGACCTCCACTGCCATCCACAGAGATGCTGCCAAGCCTGTTCCCAGACTCAGATTAAAGTGTATCCAATTGGATTAAATTCCTAGCAATGGCAAATTTACCACCTACCTACACTGGGAAATTATTTCTACATGTAATCACCCTCACTGCATCTTTATAGTGATTGAATTTTTCAAGCTTTGATTTCCAGCCATTGGTTCTTTTCTGGTTTGTTCCTGCAAGACTGGATTCTATACTTGATTTAGGTGTTCTTTTGTTCCTAATACATTGGTAATGTCTTCTTATTGTCTTAAGCTCTACCGGCCAGTAATAATTCCTTATTACCTTTATCTTCTCCAAAATGTCATTTACTTTGTGTAGATTCAATATTCATTCTCAGTTATGCCCCTCTTTTCCATACTTAACATTGATTTCTTGTTTAATTATCACCTTTGTGCCTTCTTTACTAGGCTAGCTTTCCTCTCCAAGGTAACTTACTCATCTGCTCATTAAAGCATAGCCTTTAGAATACCCAGCAGGATTTCCTTGAGAAGTCACACTTTCTATTAAAGCTTCTCCTTTTAGCACTTGGTTAGGGAAACAAATTGTTCTGATGAACTGGTCGATTTTATGTTTCACATAATTCTGCCTGGTGCAAAACCTTTGTTTCCACAAAGTAGAGATACTGCAGTATCTGAGAGTTTTTGGCTATCCACAGCCAACACTGCTTGGTGCATCACAAAGTCCAACACAGATTTATTTCATGCTTGATGCAGATATTTCCATATTACAATATCCTTGAGATTTTCCTGAGATTAGATTATTCCTACCGTTGTTTAGAAGTAGTTCTCATTCTGAATTTACTGATGGCAATACATCTTTTCTGCAGACATTGTGAACAAATCCTAGAAAGTGATCCTCTCCATTGCATCAGAATCTGTCCATGTACTTGTACTAAATGACCACCAGTCTAAAGTCTGCTTTGCTCTTAGTGTAATGGACACAAAATGTGTGCCATTTTCATGGTACACTAAAATTCCAAATTAATTATCCTCATTTTAAATTTCTCAGGGATTGAAAATATCTTTAAAAGGTAATATGGAAATATTTCTCCTCTTTAATATATTAATTAAAGTTATCATTGTTTTTCATCCTTTGAAATCTGCAAGTAAAATATATTGTGAACTCAACTGAACAATTTGTATTGTGCAAGTAAAATGCCAGTGGTTTTGTCTGATGACTGTTTTTGTTGGGGTTTTTTTTGGTTGGTTTGTTTTTGGTAGACTTTTTTTTTATTCTGGTACTTGGATTGCAAAATCAAATAAGAGTAGCAATGAATATTGATCCAGGTTTTATTACCCAGTACATCAAACATTATACCCAAGTTGCTTTTGTTAAAAATCCGTGGTACTTGAAAATACTTTTAGATGTTTCCTGGCTCCTCTAAAACAAAACAGATTCCTTGTCCCATAAGTTACTATATTGTATAGATGAAGTTATATGAGCTACAAAAGAGAATAAAAAGGCCCCAGTTCCACCATTTTTAATACTAAAAGCATTAAGGTAAGTACCTTTCTAAAAAAAAATTAAATTTGGATAGCTCCACTTACTCACCAACACCACCAAGATGGAGCCATTCAAGTCATGACTAATCACTTTACTCCAGGCAAGTTCACTCACATCAAAGGAAAGAAACCAAACATAAAGACCTTGTATGTCATAAGGATCACACTGGAGCTGGGCAAACACATTTTATTTTCAAATTTTGGGGAATTTCTCTGGACTTTTGCATTTGTGAAAGAAGAGAAGAGAAGAGAAGAGAAGAGAAGAGAAGAGAAGAGAAGAGAAGAGAAGAGAAGAGAAGAGAAGAGAAGAGAAGAGAAGAGAAGAGAAGAGAAGAGAAATGAGAAAAGGACAAATGAACCCCAGGGAGGTACCACACCTGTAGTCCCTGGTCTAAGAAACATCAGAAGTATATTAAACAAAAATATTGTGGCAATATGTGAGTTTGAAAGAACTCCAGAATATGCTGTGGCTTGTTACAGCCTCCTCCTGAAGGCACAACTTAGGGTTGGGAGAAACACATGTCCAGCTCTCCAAAAGAAGGAAAGAACTAAAACCAACTCTCCCATACTGGGAGTGAAGGCTGAAGTCATTGGGCTCTAGGGTAAAACCCTTTTCTTCCAGAAGCTTTGTGAACTTCCGTTCCTTGCTTTCATTATATGTAGTCAAAAAGTAAATAGTATTATTGAGAGTAAAGAGATCACAAGATGAACACTGGTGCTCTTGCAGGAATGAAAGCAGATGGGGTTGTAGGTTTCCTAAGTATGTCTGCAGCGAGTAAACCAAGAGGACATAGCAGTTCCATTCTCCTCAGCACTTACTAGGCCATACCTGGAATATCGTGTCCAGTCTTGGTTCTTCTAGCTAGAAAGACATACTAAAAAATTGGAGATAATCTAGCAGAGGTCTGTCAAGCTGATCAGAAGACTGGCGACCTTGACAGATGAAGAAAGCTTGAAATAATTGTGTTGGTTCAGCATGAAGAGACAATTGAGGATTGAACACCACTTTCTAACACTTATATTGTTGTTACAAAGATGACACAGATTCTTTTCAGCAAGATGCCCAGTGCCACAAGGCTGCTTCAGGGGAAACCCATTTCTATTTAAGAAGAAATACTTCACTGTGAGAGCAACTGAACTTTGAGCAGGTTACCCAGAGAAGTGGGGAACTCATCGGCCTTGACAGGCCCCAGATTATCTCATCTAGGGTCCTGCTTTCAACCAGAGCCTAGGGCAGATAATCTCCAGGGCTCCCTTCCACCCCAGGTTTTTCTATATTATTCCTTAACTATCAAAGTTTTGCTCTGACTAGAAAACACAAAGCAAACAAAAACACTCAGTGATGCTAGAAATATATAATTTTCAGTTAGAACTCCAGACAGAAAAACAGACTTGCTGTGTAGGTTTAGTTAAATTTCATCGCTGTCTTCTGTCTCCATTCACCTTCACTGAGGGCTTTCTAAGATACCTCTATAAACTTGGTCAGTAAATACCGAAACAATTTGCGGATTTTTGATGTCTTGTATGTTGCATCTTGAACTATTGGTGGGCATTTATTCAACGCAGTCCTATTTATGTACAAACCATATCTATTATATGCTGTTTCACTGAACACAGTAGGAAGCGAATGGCAGGAGACAGATTCCACGCTCACAGTTTCAATCACCTCTTTCTCAGGGTCACTCTGCAAGCAGACCTCAGGCTGATGGGTTTCCTTGCTCCCTTTTCTAAGCATGTCTGCAGTGCTCTGCCCCTTCCACAAATCCACGCAACCGCAATAAAATTGATCTCACTATTTTCAGAACACCAAAAAGTTGCTCAGATAGTCTTGCTAAGGCTCTACTATGAGTAGCACACTGCCTGCCCTGGAGAGAACAGTTCAGGACTGGAAACTATTGCTATCTAAAAAGATATTTAAATATTATGTTTCAGTGTGCTTGCACAGCAGGCCTGAAACAGCTGCAGAGTGATGCAGTAAAAATGCAAAACCACATACTTGTATCCTTCTAGAACACTTATCAAACCATATCATGACACCATGCAAAGACCTATTCTGCATGAATTAATAACAAATAACAGAGTTCTACTGGTAACCAGAACCAGACTCATCTTCTGTTTGCAATGTTTCAACAGTCAGCTCTCAGGAAAGATTTTTTTGGGCTAATTCTACTCATTTACCTTGGGTGAATATATTGGGTGAACATACAGGGATATGCTTTGATGAAAAACCTGGAAATTCTACAGGTGAAAAATAGGAAATAAAGAAAATGGCACAGCCATGCTTCCTTGTAAACTGCTTCCCTTAAAATGACAGATGTATGCTTCATTAATGATGAAAATATTGGTTACACATGTTGAAAAAAAAAGTAAACAGCATTTACAAGACTGAAGGCTGTTTTTTCAACTCTAAAATAAATAATAGCAGGGAAAAAAGGAATATGAAGAAAGAGAGAAGTACTACCAATGTGTGCAACACTACCCAGGGCAAACCCAAATATTCTGGTTATCACAGCAAGGTATCACCTTGCTGTCTCCTTCTAATAAGCTTGCCTTGAAAAGCATATTATTCAATGGAGGCCCTTACAAAGTGTCTCTCATAAAAGGCTTGTGATGAGAAATATGAAAAACAAAATCTTCTCCATGTTTCAAAAACAGCAAGGAGAGCATGCTTTTGTTCAGCTCTTGCTGTAATTCTCTCATTAGTAATACCACTGCTGACAAGGCTGATGTCCTTACTTAGAAAAGATGTCTGAAAACTTGAAAGAAGCTACAAGAAAAACTGGTGATACAGAAATCTTGCCTTACGGTTAGAAACTAAAGTGCCTCAATGAGATTTGCTTAACAACTAAAAAGGGTGGAGATGCCTTGATCCCAGCCTTTAAGTATTTTCATTGAATACTGTCCAGCACTAAAGGCTTTTTTAACCCAGCAAAGATTGAACAAGTCAAAGCTAAATTCAGACCACAAATAAAACACTTCACATGCACAGTGAGTGTCGGTATGGACTCTTTGTTCTCTGAACTCTTTAAATATGAACAAGACATTTTTCTAATGAAGTTCACCTTGGTCTTGAAGCAAGACATACAGTGCAATGCTCTGTGGTCAGTGCTAAGGCTGGACTGGATTACATCATCAAAATGATTGAGCTCTTCTTCTCTTAAAGTCTATGCAGCAATTACACTGAGACATGCTTGTAATTTACTCAGAACATTTTGTAAATAATTATTAGTGTTACTACACCCTTACTGACCTACAAAAAGTTATTTTCATGTAAATGGGCTACTTGTGTAGAGAATATTTTGACTACTGTCCTAGGACTCACATATTTAGGAATTAAAATTTAACTGGGACATATGAAAATTCATCTATAGTAACTCAATGGCTGATTTGATCAGTGTTAACTGCTGAGGTCCTACAGGGACTAAAACGTATTCAACTAATTCTCCAGTGTCCTATTTGCCTGAAGCCCCAGCTGCTTTTTATGGGAGCTACGAATCTCTAATATTCTACCAGTGTTTAGCTATTACATATATTAGTTTATGAGGTTCAGCAAAGAACAAGGCTTGTTTATTAACCTTTCACTAAACCCTTCAGAAACTCAAACACTGGCAAGAGAATAAGAACCAAAAGGCACATGAGTGTTATGAGGAAATGTATATATTTATTACTTTCCAATTTCCCCAGCCCTTGGTAACCATTGAATTTTCATTATTTTCATTGATTTGATCACCTCCTTTTAGTTCAGAACATGAATAAGCTTAAAAGTAAAGAGCCAAAATAAAATTCCTTTTCATAAAACATTTGTCTCAATACAGAATTCACCAGCATAATTACACCCCTATAGTTCTGATGGTATAACTCCCCATGTGGACACTTGAATTCTACAGGCATTCATGCAAGATTAAAAAGCATCCACAAGGCATAATTATACCACTCTAGTCTCTGGTAAATTTCCTCTAATAAAGACGACCTTTCAATGTTGAAAAAATGAAATGTTATTTGGGAGGAAGGACAGAAAGGAAAAGCCCTTCGATTTCGTAATGTAGAAATTTTATGAGGTTTTCTGCTCTTTGGCTACAACCGGCTATATAAGCATGAACACAAAAAAAAAATTACAACTGTGAATACAAAGGTTCTTTGGATGATGCATTTTAAATGACCACCAATCAAAGCACACTGACCCGAAATGATATCACAATTACTCAAGGTCATCTGCCAAGGTTTGGGAATTTTTAAAGATCTATGTCATCTTCCCTCTTAATATCATGGGTACAATTGATTTGTGGCATAGATGTTCCTCAGCTTCTGTAAGATATACTAAAGCAGCAAACTGTTTTGTGCCATTGCATAAAAATGGATCTGAGCTCTCAGTGCCATAATGGGAGAATAAATGCAAAATTACAGTACGTTTTTTACTCTCTGTGTAAAAGATGAAGGCAACAATTCTGCTCTTTCCTTAGTTCCTTCACCTTGTAGCTAAGTGGTTAGAAAGCACTTCCAGTGCTCAGTTAGATAAAACTTACCAAAAACTAAACATGAAAATAGAGGAGATGATGGTTAAGGCATCCAAGCAATCATAATTCTTTTATATATGGGCATAAAGGGTTTAAAAAAAAATCTACT
This sequence comes from Molothrus aeneus, assembly GCF_037042795.1. Classification (NCBI taxonomy): domain Eukaryota; kingdom Metazoa; phylum Chordata; class Aves; order Passeriformes; family Icteridae; genus Molothrus; species Molothrus aeneus. The sequence continues at coordinate 58,849,986 of NC_089649.1, read as the reverse complement.
GAAACAAACTAAATTTAACTCCACATTTCCCTCAGGTTCTCATTATAGAAGTAAATTAAGGTTGTCTGGCATTTAACTGTGTGTTTTCTTTTTTAATACATTTCATTTTATTGAAGTGCAATATTTTCCCCACATTTTCTAGGTTTCAACTATTTTTTTATAGCTAATGGACTTCTAAAATATTTTAACATTAATATTCTAATACATTTAGCTTTGCATAGTTTCTTGGCAAATATTTTTTTATTTGATTTCTCTTCTTTACAATTATTAACAATGTTATACATGAGCATTAAGAAATAATCATGTGGATAATATGACCTTTAGTAACCAAAATATATGGGGCAAAATTAGCATATTGCTTTTCAATGTCTTTGTATCATAATTGCATGAACGTTCAAAAGTCATGAAGCTTAGCATTGATTTACAATTCATCATCAGATCAGACATGTAAATTATTATGGGAGAACTCAAGATTTCTTGTTTCTGAGTCTCAGCTAGAGCTAGGCATATTTAGAAGGAGGAGGGAGACCCACAGGAAAATAAGTGAAAGCTTCAGTAGAGTCACTCTGCACTGTTCATAACTTAGTATGTTAATATAACTTAGTAGGTTAAAAAACAAACAAAAAGCCAGGGGTGGGGAAGGCAGCTGGGATGTGACTAAAACCAGCCAAGTGTTGAGAGAGCCTTCATTTGCTGTATGGCAGACCTGAGTTCAATTCTGCACTGCATCCAGGCCTACCCCTTTTCCCTCCCAGAGGGACAGCCTCACCACTGGACAAGTCTCATCATTCCAGCCATGAATGATGGAGCATTTCCTAAAAGATGCTACATACCCTCAGCAAATGGGAAAGAGATCATCCCACCCCTCAAGCAGGCTGGCTGCTCCTGACTAGCTAAACTCTGATATCCCTGTCGCCAGCCCAGAGCTGTTGATCCCACCTTGACTACTGGATAGATCACCATAATTACTCACAATTATATGGTTAATGTATTTTTTAATTTTAATCTGTGCTTCCTCAGCTCTAGACTGACTAATTTTAGTTCTATGGTAAATCTGAAGAGTCTGCACTGGCAATTTCTGAGATAATTCCAGATTAATTAAAGCAGCAAATTTCTTGCAGAATCTGTTGCAAATAATTTTACTGAAACAGTGGGTGGTAGTGTAAAATCAGTGAGCATCCATCTTACACTAAAAGAGAAAATAAGGTCAAGTACAAGAGAATGTATTTTTACATATAAATTAGGTTGCCTTTGGTTTTTGTACAACACAGATGCTATGGTTCAGAAGGGGAACCTGTTCCTCTCTTACTTTTTTGAGTTTAATAAGTAAGCTTGAACAAATTTTCTTGTAGCAACTGAAAGCACTTTTTAAATTGACTGCTGAGGTACAAACATATACTCCTTCTGTTTCAGTAGCTCCATGATCTGTACACTCCTCCAGGGGGGCAGACCTAGGAGCTACAGACACAAACTTGCTTCCTCCAGCTGCATCTGAGATCAGGGCTACCTAGAGGACTCAATGAATGCTACTTCAAAGCCTCCTTGCCCAAAATTGTCCAGAGTTTCCTTGGGTCTCCTACCTCATCTTGTACAAGCAGTCACACTAGAGTATTTCACCCTGCAGAACAGATTATTCTATCACAGGAAGCACCACACAGTTATTCTTAGCACAATCCAGTTCCATGAGCTTCTGGAGACCTAGTCAATGATCACTGAAATAATACCTTAAAATTTCAATTTGCCTCCTACACCACAATATTCAGGTACATAAATATAGGCTGAACATTTGTGCAATTAGTAGAGGTGTCTCCTGCATTCTGTAAAGCAGAACCCAAACTTACTCACAGAGCTGTGAACAACACCTTCATGTTTGGTAAATAGTGGCAGCTGCATCTGCACAGTGCATAGAAAAGGAGATGAGAAAATACTGTGTTCTGGCTACAGTAGCACACACTGCTGCACAAACCCTTCTTCTGCTCACAGCACACAGCAAAAACCAGCAGTGAAATATTAGCACTCACAGAATTTTGTTCTAGTAATGTGATCAAATTAACCAGCCATATTATAAGGGCTGTCAAAAACGTTATCTGATATGCAAGTGCACCAGCAACAACACAAGCTTTAAAAGCTTAAAAGCCATTTTGAGAATTAAACAAAGATTGACAGTATCTCTATTTTGTAGTGCCAACTTTTTGAACACTTTGCATTTGTCAAGAAACATATGATGGTGTTGGCAGCAGTTCCCAGTTAGCACTGGTGGCCTTTGTGAAAGCCACTGCCTAAACAAAGAATTAGATATGGTCTCATCGTCAACAAATTTGAAGTGTCTCTGCTCCACTGGTGAATTATTGCTATCCTGCAGAAAGATAGAAAAAGAGTGCAGAATTCTGCAGTACACAAAATAAGCTCTTCATAGGTTTATTTGGCTGTTCACATGAGCCATCCTATCACTTTTCAGCAACTCCAGCTTACATTATATCTACAGACTTAGAGTAAGCTGAGATAGTCACAGTATTTAAACCCTCAAACAATCTATGCTGCAAATCTGCCAGCCTCCTGTTCATTAGAACGTTTCATCTCAGCTAAAAATTATCAGTTCAGAGGGATAAGAGCACAGAGGTATACAGATGACTGTAATGCATTCCACCAGACAGCCTTTATGAATTTTTTAGCTGAACTTTCCTCTCTCCTTGTTGTTCTTGCCAACCACATGCAGAACATTTTAGAGACAACAGCAATTCCTTGGAGGTTTACATGCACTATTCAATTCCCAACAATAAAAAATAAAAAATAAAAGCCTTTTTCTAAACTGAGTTTCATCTCATATTTTTCTTCATCCTAAATTATAACTAGCACCCAGTACTTGAAATGCAGAGCTGAGAAGCTAGCAGAAATTGCCACATTCAATTAGCACAGAAAAAGTAGCAAACTCGAAATAGGATTTCATTCACTTTAATTCACTAGTTGGTTGCCACAAATACTTGTCTGTAAAACATGGAATTCTGAATACTCTAGACATTATTTTCCTTTCATGAAGATGTTTGTTTACTTTGGCAGTGATTCTCTTGGGAGAAAGTCTAATGACTTCCACTACCAAAAGAAATCCAAAACAAAAAAGAATCAGAAACTGCCACTAGCAAGCAAGAGAATATTAGTCTAGTGTGTTGGTTAAACTCCAGGGCAAAAAGGAGAAAAAACAGAATAGATCACTGCTTTGCATTCTTGTGATCAGAACCTATATCCTTCAAGTTTAGCAGGCTTTCATGATGGAAGTCAGACTTTGAATAAAGCAAGAAAGCTGCCCATCTCCTGTGAATTTTAAGATTTTTAACCATAAAAACAAACAAACAAAAACATAACATGAGGGTGAAAATAAGAGAACAAAGCCAACTATTTCAATCACTGGTATTAATTTTTCCCACTGCTTTTAATTTCATTTCAACACACAGTGATCTAAGAAAGGGTTTTTTACCCAGTTTTGTTATAGCTGGGTAATTTATTTTTTTTTAATGAGAAAAAGCACCAGGAGAAAAGGTAAGCTACTGTAACTCAACAGCCTGTTCACTGCTGAAAAAGACTTCCCTACCTCCTTCCTAAGGGTGCATTACTATTATTTTCAGAGTTTTAAAAAAATCAAGAACAGAACAGTGAATGAAGCACATTGTTATAAATCTTCAGACCTCTTTTTCCTGTGAAATGTCAAACCTCATCATCTGCTTTTCTATATGAATAACCTGCAGTCCCAGACTGTTTACCATGTTTCCATGGGAGGAAAATGTCATTAACAAAAAGTCAGCTTTAGGGTTAAGAGGAAGCAGCTCTAGCAAAAGCATGTGAATCGTCTATTTTGTTACCCGTTAGAACAATGTGCCGTTCCTGGAATGCACATGCAAGCCCATGTCACAGTTTAGGCTGAGCAACAAAGCAGGCCCATGTCACAGGCCACAGGACAGCAGACTGTGTGCTTCCCTAAACAGCCTGATCCCAGGGAAGACTGAGCAGATCTTCAGCAGAACCCTTGCAAGCTCTGCAGGACAGACAGCTACCTAAATAGAGAGGGCTAACAAAGACCCTAGGAAAAGAAGTAGATATGCAAAACAAGAAGGAATGGTGAAACAGCAAGAAAAAACAAGAAACAGACTTTTTTTTCTTTTTCTTTCTTTCTTTTTTTTTTTTTTTTTGTTGTGGCTGTAGAGCCTTGGAAAAGAGGTCAAATGGAGTAGTAAATAATTGCAAATGGTGAAAGGCCTATAAATATTGTGGGCTCTGGAAAGAACAACTTGTTGCATTACAAGCAGGCAATGAGTCTCTACTATGCTAAGCCAATCCACAAAAGATTTTTTGAAGTCAATACTATCTGTAACACTTTTAATTTGTACTTTTAACTTTAACATGCAAAAAAAAATCAAAAAAGCTGTGTTTAGTATTGGAATGAAAGCAAAGATATTTCTAATGTGCATATCTAATTGCAGCGCATATTCAAAATCACAGGCATGGTGATTTTCCAACTAGCTAACAGGAGAGAAAAAGCAGATTCTATCACTGGTCAGAGATATTTTGTTTTGTATACATTAGGCTCCTGATATTCTAGTGTGTGTGTCCATTTACAAAACGAGGGAGTGCTGAAGTAGCTCTGTGTACATATCAAGTCAACATATCATGTCTAAGTTTAATGACTTATGGTGTGTTCACAAAAACTGTAACATTGTTAAGTGATATCTGAGCATTACAAAGTGTGGATCCTATCCCACAAAAGAAGACAGACCTTTTTAAAGGAGCTAAACCCACAGACCACTCTGAAGTGCACAGCATCTCAGTACAATCACATTCTTATAACCACTAAAGGTTTTATTGTTCAACCAAAAAAAAAAGAACAGTGAGCCAAAATCCTTTCTCATCCGATAATATCCTGTTCCTAACACTGGCCAATAGAAGATGCAATTCTCCTGGGTTTATAAAAGGAAAGAACTTAAGCTATGCATGGCAATATCTAGAAGAGATGATAACTACTACCTTGATGATCCCTTTCATGTCACCCAAATGGCAGCCAGAGGAGCTGCTCTGTAACCCTTACAGTTTATTTTGTCTTTATGCAGTTATAGTTATTTTACATAGGTTAATGTGATTTGTCCTTATACTTTCCATTCTATTATAGCATTGCTGGTTAAACTCACCACACAAAATTTAACACCCACTGCATGATGCAGAACACCAGACAATATGATCTGTTGTCTTTCAGGCACCAACAAATCCAGGAGAGCTGTCAGCCCCAGCTCTACCACAGGCCTCCCAGGTGAAGTCAACATCTGGCACATTTGTTGGAATGAATATACAGAAGCAGGTTGATTAATGGCTGCAAAAACAATAACTTATGTATATTTGGTTCTACTCTACTGACAGCTTGCTTTGCAACATCTGTTTTTTTCAATTTACATATTATGTATAGTGATATTGCATATGGCTTGGCATTTGTAATGTTTGTTGTCTAGTCTAAGGAACTCATCCCAGCTCCACGACTCTCTTGCTTCTTCAAGTCACTCAGGTGAGGCATGGCTCTGCCAGCATGCTCCCCTCTTCAGGCAGTCTCTTCAGTAACCATCAGGGAACACTGAGTCCAAGACTCTCAGTGCACCCGAAGGTCTGAAAAGGCAAATTTCAGGAGTTCCTGTGTTGCAAACAGGTGAGGTACCTGAAGGAAGCATAACACATGCCTAGCTTGTTCTTACACATTTGTTTAGGCATTTATTTTCAGACAATATTACTTTCCAACTAGTCTAATCCAAAAAAAGCTCTCAAGCCTTCTCTAGAAAAACTAGGATAAAAGAAAGCAGGAAGGAATCAAAGGATTACAAGGGAGAGAAAAACATTAATGCAAGAGGGCATAAAGGCCAAATTGTCCAAAATCAAGAAACAGGAGACTGGAGAGAGAAAACTAACTGCCAAGGACAGGCCTCAGCACTTCCTGATGGCACCAAGGTGCCAGGTAAGAGACTTGACTTGGCAGAGGAGAAGCCAGAACTTGTGGCCTCAGCACATGACAAGGAGTTTCATATCCGAAGCAGAAGAGCCTGCAAGATGCTTGGTTTGATTTAGTTCAACTGTTCTTGCTTGTATTAGAGTCAAGGTGTGTGCCACAAGACCAGAGACCACCAAAGACCTACTGCATTCTGCAGCAAGACAGCCAAAACCTTTCCTCATAATCAACAGAGAGAGAGATCAGGTTTCTCTCTCTAAAAGTACCTTTGTTAGGGGATGAATCATCCTTTGATAGCACCTGTCTTGTGTTTGTGGAACATTAGGCAGCTAATGCCGAGTGGACACTTACTTTTTACATGGTTAAAAATAGATGATCCTCACTCTGTGAAAGTTGACTTAACAAACACACGCAATTGGGGTGAGTGGCTACCATGCCAGAGATAAGCTGTCATGAAGGATGTGAGCACTCTTCTTTCAATCCATTTAAAATACACTTGCAAATGCCAAGACAGCTGTTTTGAAGGAAGAATTGCTGGAATTCGGGCTTGATTTAAAGGTGAGGGACAGGGAAGCTGACTGCTTACAAGAAAATCTCCTCAAGTGAACGAGTTCCTACACACTTTGCAGAAATAGGCAGCTGGTTATAGGAGAGTGCAGTGCAGCACTGTTTCCAGTGTTGTTAGACATTGCCTGAGAACGCCCCAGGTACAGGACAACTTCTGTTCAGGCTTGCACACAACTCAATGTCAGGTGTATGACAGGAACACAAAGGGAAGCCAGATGCTACCAGTTCTGCAGCTCACCAAACTAATGTTTATGAGAACTGTGCTGTGAAGCAATTCACTCTTCAGAGAGGAACCAGTCCTTGGCCTGCAACATTTACTCAGCATGCGACCATCCCTAAGGCCTTGGTCTGCACTCTGGATTTTTTAGCCCTCGTAAGACTGCCAAGTTCTTGAAACAAATGCCAATATAACAAGTTATTCTGGAGTGCTATGCCATAATACAGCAAAGATAAACACATATCAATTATTCTTCAATGGTGCAAATGCATTTACATATTAACCCTGCAAGATAGCACGGATTCTCCAATATATATCCACGCAGGTTCACAACCACATCAGAGATGACTGGAAATATGTAAAAAATTTTTCCCCCTTCTATGTTTTATATGCATATAGAAAATATATTCAGATTTAAGAAAAAATAATTATTACACTGGGTCAGACCAAAGGTCCATGAGGCAGGAGGAATGAAGCTATCCAGTCACTGATAGTGGGCATGGACAGATGCCTAGAGAAAAGTTCAACAGGTCAAGCACATAATGACACTTTCCCCAAGTACTCACACATTCAAGAGCCCTGTATGAATTCTCTCACTGCTGAGCTACAGCCTTCCCAGAGCACAAAGAGAGGCCGCTGGTTTTAGTCTTTTCAGGGACACATACATTGACATCAACGTTACATCCGTACGTGCCAAACTGTTAATTTGTTTGCATTGAGCAGCTGCCAAGAACTGTGCTTCCACTGCATGGAAAGGGTAAAACCCCACCTTTGATACTGGAATACCTCAGAAGCCACCACCCCGTGCCACCACACCCCAGCACGGGTTCCGCCCGAGCTCCCGTGCGAGCTGAGGTGCCCAATAAACAAGGTTTGTGGCAGGCCCCGTGTGTGGGGCGAGCAAAGGGGGACGAGCCCCCGTTTCCGCGGGATCTCTGGACGCTGCAGCGCCGCACGGCACAGGGACAGTCGGCCACAGGGACACAGGGACAGTCGGACACAGGGACACGGGCTCAGGCGCACCCCGATCCTAGAGGGGCACAGGCACACCGCGCACGCCGATCCCACGGGGACAGGGACAATCCCGCACCCCGATCCCACAGGGGCACACGGCGCACCCGCGCTCGGGGGGGCGGAGCCAGCCCAGGGCTGGGCGGGGCTTTGACACCCGGCCCGTCTCGTGCCGCCGCGCTCGCGCTCCACCCCCCACCCCGCCCCGCCCCGCCCCGCCCGTGGCGCGCGGTCGTGCGTCAATGCAAATGAGCGGCGCGCGAGGCGAAGGGGCGGGGCGATCCCCCTTGCCCCCGCCCCCAGTGAGCGCCTGACGGGATCACGGGCGGCAGGAGAAAGAGGCGTCACGGCTGCCCCTGCCCAGTCTGTTGGGATAAAAGCCGATCGCAGCCGCTGCTGCAAAACGAAATAAAATCTCTTTATTTCAGGTGTTTCTCGCTTGATGATAGAAAGGTCGCCAAAGCCCAACGAGAACCTTCCTTGCCCAAGCGGCCCACATGGCTGGCACCTCCCTCTGGCTGAAGTGGTAGCACCCACCCGGCCCGTCGGCGCCAGGGGGGCGGGCCCCCGGCCTGATGCATTATTCATGGTGGGGCAGGCCCGCAGGCTCATTACCAGGGTCCGCCGGGCTGGGGCGGTGCCCGTGACGTCAGTGTGACGGATGTTCCGGCGCTCTTAAGGGCGCCGCGGCGGCTCGGAGCCGGCAGCGGGGCGGGGGCGGCCGGGGGGCGGCAGGAGCCTCGCTGAGGAGACCGAGTCGCCTGCCCTGTGGAGGTACCGGCGGCCTCCCCTCCTTCCCTCCCCGCCAGTGCCAGGCCCGGGAATGCCCCGCTGTCCCTCTGCGTTGTGGTGTGGCGGCTGGGGGGGGTCGGACGGAGGAGTTTCTGTCCGGGGGCAGTGACCTGTCCGGGCGAATTCCTGATCTAGTGGATCCCTGTGGGTGCGACTGCAGGCGGGAAGGGCCGCCTTACCGGGGGTCCCAGTAAACGAAAAGGAAACCTCCGATAAAAATGGGCTTGTATCAAAAAGCTGCAATATTTTTAAAGCAGTACAGTGGCGTTGATGGGAAAGAAGAGAGCTTTATTCTATAAATAAGCTATTTTGGGACTTACATAGTGGTTTGAGATAGGCGGGTGTTTAAACTCTACCCCCGCCCCCCAGCACTTCGCCACAAAGATTATTAATTATCTTTGTCTCTTTAGTGTGCCGAGGTGGGGGTTCACCTCTGCGCCGAGCCGGTGTCAGGGGAGCTCCCGTAGACGGCCACCTCAGCCCCTGCCCACCGCCGGGTCCTTCCCCTCCCCGGAGCGGCCGCAGCCGCCTCGCCTCATTCCTCCTGCCCCTGGCCGCCCGCTGTAGCCGGTTCGTCCGGCAGCCGGGTCGCCGCTGCCCTCTCTGTTTCCCCTCAGCCGTCGCTGCTGCGCATCATCAAAACATGCAGGATGAGCTGCTCCTGGGGGTGACACAGCAGCAGCAGCCAGGCTGCGAGAGGCTGGGCAGCAGCCCCGCGTCGGGACACCCCCCTCTCGGCCACCCCTCCTCTGACTTTAAACCCTGTCTCAGCCCCCACCAGGATTTAAACAAGCAGCAAGCGCAGCAACCACAGCCGCCGCCTCCTCAGCTGAGCCAGAAGAGGAAAGAGTTTAAGCAGCAGCTCAGCAGCCCAGCCCAGCTCGGCAGCAGCCACCCCCTGAATAACCACCACCCCCCAGACTATCATCACCACCCCCCTCAGCAGCAGCAGCAGCAGTTCAGCCACCCCACTGACAAGTACCAGCAGCAGGAGCACAGGCAACAGCAGCAGCTCCAGCTCCTCAGCGCTCAGCCCCCGGAGCCGCCGCGGACGGGGGATCACTCGCACCACCGGCCCGTCGGCCCCGCCGAGCACCAGGGCGGCGCGGACAGGGGGGGTTTGGAGCGGCTCGCCCCTTCCTGCCCGGGGGGATCGGCGTCCGCGGACCCCAATGTGGGGGTGGCCGCCGCCTCCTGCGTGAATCCGCCTTCGTCTCCTCATCTGCAGGCGAGAGCCAAGCTGCCCCCCATGGAGTCCCCCCCGAACAGCCACTTACTGGGCAGCCCCGGGAACCTCCTGCCCGGCGGGCTCGGCTCTGGCTTCAGCAGCCTGCAGAGCCCGGAGATCCCCAGCCCCCATCACCAGAGCGGGGGCGGCTCCTCCTCGGCGGCTTCCCCTCCTCCTCCGCCGCTGCCCGGCTTCGGCACCCCCTGGTCGGTGCAGACCTCGTCGCCGCCTCCGCAGCAGACGCAGCAGCCTCCGGTCTCCAGCGGCGGCGGCGGGCAAATCAGCGCGATGCCACCCCCGAGCCCGGAGTCCGAGACCAGCTTCTACCCGGGGATCCCGTCATCGATCAACCCCGCTTTCTTCCAGAGCTTCTCGCCGGTGTCTCCTCACAACCCCTGCGCCGGGCCCTTCAGCAGCCCCTTCTCGGCCGCCGCCCCCCCGCCGCCGCCGCAGATGAATTTACCTCAGCAGCAGCAGCAGCAGCAACAGCAGAACCGGAGATCCCCTGTGAGCCCCCAGCTCCAGCACCAACACCAGGCGGCGGCCGCCGCCGCCGCCTTCCTGCAGCAGAGAAACTCCTACAACCACCACCAGGTACCGGGCGGCGGCCGCGGCGGGGAGCGCCGGGGCGGGGAAGGGGGACGCGGCGAAGGGACGGAGGCTCCGCTGCCCTCGGTCGGCCGGCTGCGGGGGCCGGGCAGCTTCGCTCTCGCCGTCGCCGGGCGAGGCTGCGCGGCGGTGACAGCCCGGCGGGGCCGCGGCGGCAGGGCGGGGCCGGCCCGGCGGGAGGGAGGGCACCTGCGCCCCCCGCCCGGTGCGGCGCCGGGCGGCCGGAGGGGTCGGCCCGGAGGGGTCTGTGGACAGCAGCCGCCCCACTGCCGGCCGCTCTCCCCGCCCGTTCCGGGTGGCAGGTGCCGGGGTGACTCTTCTTGCCCTCCTTGGTGCGCCGTCGCCTCCTGAGGAACGGAGGGGTTTTATTCGGGACGAGAAAAGAGGGTTTGCGCTTAAAAAAAAAAAAAAAAATAAAAAGAGCTCAATCGCTGCTGTTGGTGTCTGGGAGTTCCGCCGTGAAAACGCCCCCCTTGTCCCCCCGAGTCGCCCTTGGCGGGCGCGGTGTCCCCGGAACAATGAGTCTGACAGCTCCGGCCGGCGCCGCCCCCCCGGGCAGCCCCTTCCCCAGCCGCGGGCCGGCCCTCGGGCGGGCTCGGGCGCACGGGCGCAGGTCGCCCAGAGGAGGGTCAGATGCGAAAGGTGACGCCGTGCTGCCTTTTCAGGGCTTTTGACTGACATTGCTTGAATGTGGATCTGAGGACAGCGCAGTGTTTCAAGTTCTGTAGCCGGTTTTAATCCGATTTTATTCGAGGGGTTTAACAATCCCTTTAACATTTCTTCCTAGAAGAGAATATTATAAGAAATCAGTGAGAAGCAAATCCGTGTTAATATTACCAGCTGTTGCATTACAAGCCCATTTTACTTCAATAATTTGTTTATTTATCAAAGGGTAAAGTTCCATAGGCCTCATCTTTAATTCTTTTTTTCATTCTAGTTTTAAATGCAGTTAGATTAAATCAGTAGAGATTCATTTGTATCAGAACTGGAATCTCACATTGTGTGCCTGTTGAAGAATTCATTACGATGCATTATGATTAGGAGCTGGTTGTCCTTAACATTTATAATAACCTTCTTCAAACAAATTCCAAGCAATTCTCCAACAGTGAGGTGTACAGGAATTTTCTCTCACTTACAAGTTGTGGGTATACTTAAACAGTGCCATGACAGCATAGCTGGCAGTATTAGAGGCTTGTTAACATTTGGCATTATCTCTGAAGGTTTGTTTCACAATAGAGTGCCTGCCTCTCCCAAAATTCCAACGCAAGTATTCAAGTTTTACAACGTAATTATCTATAATTATATAGAATAGGATGTTTTCCTGATCACTTGACCAAGAATGGCTTTAGTGGTTTTTTTGGTTTGTTTTCTGGGGGTGAGGGTGGTGGAGGTGTTGTTACAATTTTATCTTTCTGTCTTCAGAAAGTTCTCTTTTACCTGATACATAACATATTGACGTGCTTTAAATTTTTAAGTTATTAGAATGCAGGTCGAGGGTTGCTTGCAGCTAAGCTTAGAGATAAAAGTACTGTGTTTTCACTTCACAGAACTGAATTTAGAATCATGACACACACCCCCACTGCATTTCTATGTTTGAGGAAAAGCGTTTCCAAGAACAGTCAGATTTGAGACTACTAAAGATAAATACAGTTCTTCACTGTCAGTCATGCTCAGTGGATCCACCTCTTGGTAATATGACAACCACTATAGGTCACTTTTTAGTAGAAGTTTTATCTTACAAATAAAAACTTAATCCTTTAAAAATTATCTTTCTAAAAACTGCTTCCATTTCATATCAGAGAATATAGTGCACTTAAAAGTGCATTTAGGAAGCTGTAAGGTACACCAGATCTGGGTAGGAGAAGAAATTATCAAAAAAATTCTAGAGTACACTCTGCTGAATCCACAGATTCATTACTCCAGAAATTATTCCATTCATTACTCCAGAAACATTTGAGCCGTGGCTTCAGAATAATGCATTTTAATGGAAATGTTCAGATAGCTCCTTCAAACAGATTCTCTGTACAGTAGTCAGTGCTCTTTTTGCTCTTATATGGTAATACTGAGACAATGATATTCAAAATACTGGAGTGGGGCGAATTAAATCTGCCATTTGAATTTTAATTTTCAAATTTCTACTCACTGTAGTGAAATACTACTACTCATTGAGTAGAAACAGAAATACTATTTTAATAATAATTTTTAATTTATATATTTGAAAATTCTTCTTCTATTACTTTTGCAGCGATTTCATCATATAATAACAAGTAATGTATGACAAAAGCGGGTTTCAGGGTTTTTTGAAAGTTGGTTTTACACCCTGAAATTTTTCTTCTGCATAGCTTTAAAAATGCTACCAGTTGCTAAAGTGATAATAACGATAAAAATTATAATCAAAATTGCCTGCACAAGTACTTCAGCATTTTTTTGGGAAGACATATGGGGGAGTAGGAATGACTTTTTTTTTTTAATGAAGCTGTGTTTTCTTCCTTGCTTCAGTAGCTAATTTCCATGTTATCAGAAGAGTGGTTTATAGAAATCTCTGTGCATTGCTTACTTGGTGGTTGGTTGTTTTGGGGTTGGGTTTTTTTTAAGTAGAAAATAATTTCAAGTATTTTCAGAATAATAGGAATGAATCTTTCTTTTTTAGCCTCTTCTGAAGCAGTCACCCTGGAGCAATCAGAGCAGCGGCTGGAGCACAGGAAATATATCCTGGGGAGGAATGCATGGCAGAGACCATCGTAGAACTGGAACCATGGGAATTCCAGGAACTATGAACCAGATCTCTCCTTTGAAGAAGCCCTTTTCTGGTAATGTCATAGCTCCTCCTAAATTTACTCGCTCTACTCCATCACTGACACCAAAATCGTGGATTGAAGATAATGTTTTCCGAACTGACACCAACAGTAATACTCTCCTTCCTTTGCAGGTAAGGATGGTATACCTGCTGTATTCATGGTCTTGCATAGCATTTTTACTTCATTCATTTTAAATGAGAACTAAAAAGTTGTTGCAGTCCTGATACTTGGTTTGAAAATTGTTTCTGTATGATTTTTAGTCTTAAGTTGCAATTAATCCCCACGTGTTGAGTGTGTTCAGCAATATATGATTCTCACAGTTGAATAAGAATATTGATTGTCAAAAAACATGCAAGCTGTAGGCACTGATGAAGCAATAAAACATAGTATGTTTAATCCAACAAGTATTTTCTGCCCATGGTAATGCTCATATTTTTAAAAATCGCTTTCAGCCTCAGGGTATTTTTTGTTTGCTTTGTCCTTCTACTTAGGTTTTCCTACTTTTGTAGATGGTTTTCAAGTCTTTGACATGTTCGTCTTTTACTGGTATTCTAGGCTGATGTTTGTGTGTCAGCAAGATTTTTTCCTCCACATGGTAGCACCTTTTATGTTTTGTTTTGTTTGGAGGCCCTGTGATTTAGAAGTGTTAAATGGAAGGATGTATCTTAGAACTAAAGATCTGGATTCACCTTCTGAATTTTGCCAGTGACGTCTCACGTGACTTTAAGTCAGTCAACTCCACCCTCAGTAATCTCTTGGTAAAATGTTATTTTTTCCATTCTTGCCTATAATAATTGCATTGTTCCTTGTTAGCAGAGGCTCTTCATTTGTCATAATTGTGACTACATTTGAGCTGAATTTGCATAAATGGCAATCTAATGCTTATGCAGCTGAAGTAGTGGCAAAAGGTGCTTCTTGGGGCCGGATTTTCCTTTAGAGTTCTGGGTTTTCATGCCATTTTTCTGGTGAATTTGGCACAGGAGGCCATGTCCTGACACTATTCAGATGCACTTGATACTTGCAGTGTTTTTGAAGCTTACCTGATTTTTGCATGTGCCGAAGTTCTGCTGAAACACACATTTGGACCCGATATTGTCAGGACAGATTCCATTTTGTGTGGGTAGAAAGATAGGGGGGGAAAATGTGGTATTCTTCAGGAATTGTGTTCTATTAAGGAAAACAGATTACAGATAGATAATGCTTTGCAGTGTAGGGCAGCAAAAATAGTAGAAAGTAAATACTGAAATCTGTCCTGAAGATGTTAAGCTAAGGAACAGATTTAAAAATATTAATGCCATCATACATTGCAACTTCTGTAGCATATACACCGGAATTCATACATGGCTAAACACACAGGTTGTGAATGTATTTGCTCATCCAGTATGCCTTACAGGTCCATGTGACCAATACTTTGAACTTTCAGAAGCTTCTACAGCAGTTTTTGAATATTGATGAACTCATTTTATGTCTAAACAAGCGTCTTCTGCGTTTAGGCTATTGTCTAAATAATTTGTGCCTAATAAGCTAGGAAAGAAATCCTTGCAATTTAATCTTCTAATATCTTAATGTTTGTGTGTAGGGGTTGGTGGATTTTTTTAAGGCATAATGTCAAAGTGAGAAGTTGGGCATTCTTGATTGTTGGTTACACCTATGAGCACCCGTCTACCAATTAAATAGGCCTGTTTGGCTATATTTATGCTGTTGTCTGTTTATGCTTAAATCTCCCTGACATGTATAAAGTCATAGTTGCAGAACACAATAAAAATAAACCTCTTTGAAGGGTTGCAGTGTTATCTACTGCTATTGTGGAAACACTATATGTTTCCATAAATTATTTTGCTACACTGTCATGTTCTTATTTTTCAGTTAGTACACTATTGTTATATGATTAATTCCTTGTGATGACTGTTACATTTTGCAAGTCATAATGAAAAAGTTAAATGGAGCTTAGAGCTCGTGCTTCTTTTCATCAGGACTTGTTGGCAATTGCAATGCTGTCAAACACCCATCTTGCTGATTTGTACTGTGCTTGTCTCCTTCCATAAAAGGCTGTGGTATTTAGATTGAGAGTTCTTAAAGATACAGTAGCAATTTCAGAAAATACCAAAAAAATAGTAGAAATTCAATTTTTTGCTGTTTGGAAAGTCTAGCACAAAAGCATTTACATGCATGTAGAAGTTACCTATCTCTTCCAAGCTTCCATAGAGCAAACACATCTTAGCGTGCGTGTAGGATACATACTGCATCATTCACAGTTCAGCAAAATTCCTTTCTCTTTGAGCTAACTGCAGTAATAATTTTGTAGGGGAGGGGACAAAACAAATCTCTTCCAAACTTCAGCTAGCTCAAAATTGGCAATTTAAAAACTGGCTTAGAACAGCCAGTGCTCTCAGGGACTTTGCGTAATCTTCAGCATTCAGCTACCACTTTTTAAAAATGCTATATATTTTTGCAAAGTCCAGATAGCATTCAGCACATTATCTGCTCATCCATTTTCTAAAAAACACATACCTCATGCAAACATGATAAACCGCAAGGGTATTGTATGCAAATTTGAAGCTTTGCGCTTCCATCAAACTTCTTTGGTGTTTGCATTGCTGGGTGAGCCCCAGAATAGAGCTGGCATCAGTTCTGATGGAAAAAACATTTCTTGACATTAAACTAATATACCAGTGACAATGAATGTCATTACTGATAACTGAGTAAACTATTATGAGTATTGCTTGTAGGGATGAAAGCACATTTTCTGTACTTTTTAGATAAAACTGAAACCTACCCAATATGAAGTTGAGTTCACAATGGCCACATTAGTTCCAGCAAAGCTGCTTTTGCTTGCAGAAGTTATGAAAGACATCTCTTAGGATTTTTTAAAAGTTCAGCAGTTTGTTTTGTTTTTAACTAAAAAATAATTAAACATCATGGCAACACTGATTTGAACGTGAGCAAATTAAGCATATAGCCAAGTTTTTCTTACGTGCGTCACTGTTAAAAAAGCTTTTCTGCCTTTCTCAGGATTTTAAGCTAGTACAAACTGCACCAAATACAATTCTTTCATAAACATAAAACCTGTAGGTGTAATTTTAAGTTCAGCCATCCTGTTTCCACCATTGTACTTCATATAGGGAAGGGTTGTTGCCTTGCACTTGGATCATTAAAGGGACAGTTAGAAATCTTGTCAAGTATCGGCACCCTACAAATTAAGCATTTAATTGAGGGGCCTATTTCTCTCTCCTTAGAGAGAATCTAGGTTCCTTATTTAGATAATCTAATTCTCTAGAAGAACATACCTGCCACCACTGACCTTATGCAGCCCCTGGGATTCCACTTCAGGCACTTACATTGCATTTCAGGAAGTCAGATGATATGAATAGTCTCTTTTATTCCCTGACCTAAAGTAAAAAAAAAGCCCTGGTTATAGGGTACAAAGCTGAAAATATATTTCTAAACTTTTATGCAAGTGTTTTTACCCAAAAAACATGCTGCAGGCATATCTATGAACAAAACCCAAGGACAGAGATAATGTTTTGTGTATCCACTTTTTTGATTTAAACTGCATGTATGAGAAAATTATTAACTATTCTAAATTTTTACTTTTTTTTGAGTATTGTGGTTTCTGATAGCTCTATTTTGATAGAGCTTAGTTTTTCTTACAGTCTTGCAAATAATCTTACTAAAACCTGTTAAAAATGTTTAATACTACATATCATTGTTCGACTACTTTCATTCTAGTAAAAACACTGCATTCTATGAACATGAATCTAATTTCTATGTCCCTTTTGAATTAAGGAAATACACCATGTTTCTGGGTGGTTTTCACCTTGATTTGTCCTTCCTGTTTGTTCAGACAAACAGTGTGTAATGTTCATGGTCCTGAAAGCTGAGTGTTCTTATTCTGTGTTTAAACATAGCTCTCCAGATGGGGATTGGTATGGTGAGGCAGTATCTTGCACAAATGCAGATCTCTCTTTTTCTGTTTCTTTTTCTATTTCTTTTTGAAATGTGCTCAAGTTTTCAAAGAAAGCAAATCCATTAAAAACAAAATGAGGTTTAATGTTGTGTCACAACAGGTGTTAGTTTTAGATATTTAATTTAAGCAGCTGTCATGTTCTTCTGCCTTAGAATCACTTCCATTTGGAAAATTTCAAATTTTCAATGTGATGATTCTAGCATCATTTCATACAGCTTAACATTTTCAATGGCTAATCTAGATGATACACATACCAGTGAATATTAGGT
The DNA here is from genome assembly GCF_037042795.1 of Molothrus aeneus. NCBI lineage: Eukaryota > Metazoa > Chordata > Aves > Passeriformes > Icteridae > Molothrus > Molothrus aeneus. The sequence continues at coordinate 58,832,554 of NC_089649.1, read as the reverse complement.
GAAGAGCAAATTGTTAAAGTTAAGTTCCTAATGCCTTGTTTAGACTCGTAAATGTGACCAATTGTTTCAAAAGTGTTGAGTGTTTGGCAGCTGATGTTAAACTGGAAGGTCTGAGATTATCTAGCTGCAGAATTTTCTTACTCTTCAGATTAATGTAATTGTCCAAACACTGATCTATAAGCCAGGCTTTACCAGTTTGTTTTTACTGAGGCTATGCTGGAACACAACAGTTTCATGGTTTTTAATGCAGTGGATTGATTGCCTGGGACTGATTAAGATATCACACACAACCAGGTATTTGTGTTTGAGAACCATACTGGGGATATCTCTGATTGGGGAAAGCGGTCTATGGCCGTGCTTTTAACTTCAGGATCACAACCTTTGAATAAATAGTATAGGAGCTGCACAGATTAGCCATTCAAAGTAATCAATTAGTGCGAAGTTTGTAGGTCTTACCATGCAAATGTTTTTATGACTTCATATGATATAAGACTTTCCTGCTGCTATTTAAATTTTCTTGAGTTATACAGCTCATTCTACCAATACAATACAAAATCAGAGTTAGAAAAATTCAACAAAATATTTCACAACCGTGATAGTAAAGGAGTGAGTATATGATGGGTATCTTATCTCACCTTGTTCTCTGAGTTAAAATGAATGTGTTCTCACCTAAGATTCATCCAGAGGTACATTTGCTGTATGTGCTGATGTATTTGCATTTAAGTACTCAAGACTGTATAGATATTTCTAGATGTGGGGCAAGGGTGTGAGAAACTCAAAACTTGAATAACAACTTCCCTTTCAAATTTCTAAATGTCCCTTTGAATATTTCATTGAAGCTATTCATATGCACATTTTCTTGATTTGCCACATAAGTCAAGATTGCCAAGACTTTAATCATCTACGTAGTCTGGTGTCTGGTTGTTTCCAGGTGATGAATACGCATTCTTGAGTTGAAGTACTCCAGTATTGGGATTTTTTGTTCATTTTTAAATGCTTATGTAGCTGGGAAGTGGGTGTGTCTTCACCACAGGATCTGTTCTTGGTCCATTTTAGGCTCAATTTAGTTATGTAACTGATGGTGTCATTTTAACTTCAAACACTTTGCTGTCAGGTTGACCATTCACAGATGTCTACCAGACATCTTTAGTTCATCTTTACCACTAATGACACTGCAAAGTAACCAAGCAATTTTGTGTGTCGACTTTAAGTCTTCCTCCTTGCTTTTTTATAGAGCTAAAATTGTAGTTCCAATAGGTTTTCATATTTAGTTCCTCATTTACACTAGTTATGGTTTCAGCAAGGGGCTTATGATTATAGTATTTCCTCAATAAAATGAGAATGACTTGAAATTTAGATCTTAGTAGAGGTATTTTAGAATATGTATGTAGGAATTGTTATTACTGCTAGCATTAAGGATGAATGCTATATTCAGGTACTTTTTAAAGTGTAGATAGATACTTTATTACTAAATCACCTGTTGCATTCTAGTCTTAAAGCGCGCTTTTATTCAGGGGTCAGGTTTAAGGTGAAAAAAATGGAATTTGGTAATATTTTAGTTGGGGAAGCAGTTTTAAAAAAGGCTTTTTTAATTTAGCTTTTAACAAACCCAGTTAATTCATCAAGGTCAAAGTTGCAGTCCTTCTTGCAGCCGAGTAAGACCATACTTGAAATGACTATAAGCTTTATGACTTTTTTCTTCAGCTCCCATCTCATGGTGCTACATTTCTTTAGACTATGAAGAGACATGTAAAGATCATTCTTTAAAGATACCATTTATAGATTTTGATACCTATGTTAGCATTTTAATTTTTTACTTCAAGTAGTCCCACAAATCAGTAGTTTAAAGCATGTTTCCAAAATTCAAAGGTGTCAAGCTTCTTAACTCTGAAGTAGCGTTTGTGGTACAAAATTATTCACCACTCAGTAGCTTTGGTCCTTGTATTTGCTTTATGCATAAGTGAAAATATATAAGCTTAGAGATGTGACTGCAGTTTCTGCAAATGTTCAGACAGGATAATCTTTGCATAAATTGCATGGGTATATATAGAAGTCCTAAGCAGAATGTGCCAAAAAAACCTATTTGTTCATGAGTTTAGTACTGAAACTTGCTCTTCAGAGAAAACTGCCCTTCTCCCATTCGTGCATATTCAGATGCGTGGCTTGGGGACTACTTCTCAAATGCGTCTCTTTGGGTGTACTTTGCATGACATTGTCAAAAGCTCCTTCTAGCACTTGTATTCTATGGGAAGGATACTTTGTGCTTTTCCTATTCCTAAAATAACTACCATCTTCTGTAAACTTTCCTTCATAGATGATTTTTTTACCTAACCATATCACTCAGTCTGCAGTTGTGATTCTAATATGGGAAAGATAGATCAAGCAGGAGTCAAACATTTAGACAGTTAAAAGTAAAAAACTAGTCTGAGAATTTGTTGAGTTTGGGAGAAATTAACTATTAGCTCTGTGGGGAAAAAAGCTAGCATTATGTTGTGACACTCCACTGAGATACAGACCTTCTGACACAACAAGAGTTCACTTGCTTCTTAGCACAGGACTCATGAGCCACAGAGCTGAAGGAAATGGAAAATATTTAACAGGAATTCAACCTTGACAATTCTGGAGTCAGGATGATAGAAAGTGTGTATTAGCATACATACTTAGGTATCAGTGCCTTTGCACTACTGATTATCTTTAGTTTTATTATTTCAACATTGTTGATAAGCAGTTATCTTCCAAAACAATCAGAAATTGTCTTTAAGACAACATGGAAATGGTTCTAATTTTTGGGACTACTTCCATGTTGTTTTAAAAGTAGGTCCAGGTTGTTTTAGAAGATAACTGCTTATCAGTTTTGTTGAAATAATGAAACTAAAGCTAATCCTAATTCTTGGGACTGTTTTCACAAGCATGGAGATCTGGAACAATCATGGTCTGTGATAGTGCTTTTTGTGCTTGTCCTAAAAATCGACCAAAAGCGTAATGGAAGTTTTCTGATTTAGTAGCCCCCACTGTGGTGGAATTGTCCAGTTTTAACAGACCTTTCTAGAAAATACTGGCTGCTATTATTGAAATACTTTTAAGTTCTGCTTTGAAATTAAAGCTTCCTATTAGCATAGGTGATAACTGTTCTCTTGAAAGATATGATGTACATATTTGTGGAGCTCAAAGCAGTGTTATAGCATTAGAAAGCTGAGCTGCACTAAGATTTAGAATGAACCTTGTACCCAAAGAATTACTTACTCCTTTAGAGACAGTTAAATTTCAAGTAGTGTTGCTTTATAGCATGCAATTCATCGGTGTCATTTGGAATAGAGATGAAAATTTTGAGGCACTGATTACCAAGATAGTACCCAAACTCACAATTGGGTAGTGTGATGTGTGGGCAGTGGGATAGCAGAATGCAATTCCCATATTTAAATTCTGCTGCACTGCAGTGTATTCACAATATTTCTATATTGTGTGGTATCTGCCCATTGTATGTTTCCACTGCCCAAAATTAAGTAGTGCAATTCAAGGAAACAAACCACAAACTTTCTAAAAAGGATGGGAAAAACTTATTTTTCCTTCTCATTCTAGCAGATCAAGACCTTCTGCTTTAGATACACAGAACTTTAAAAATAGAATGATGCAGGGGTGAAGTTAGAATCATTGCACCATGAATGCACCCCGTAGAGCAGGTTACAAATAAGTTGCAAGCTCATGTTCCGTGTTTTATTTTTCCATTCCTCTGTAAGATCTAGGATCCAGTAGCCCAGTTGTAGGGATTAACCATGGCTGAGCCCACAGTGTCATTAACTCTGTAATAAGGATCATTTCCCAGACAGTCATGTGTTACCTCAGCACATGTGTATGTAGCAGTGTTAAAATAAATAAGAAAATTTGTAATGAGCCTGTTACAAAGATGAAACACCATATACAGTTCAGTCTGGTTTTTACCAATACTAGTTCTTTTCCCTTATCAGCTACAAAAGTAGCAAAGCATGTTTTGTCTTCACTCAGTGTTGGTTTTTGCAAGAGCACTGACTACCTACCAACTAGAGCTGTAAACTGAATTTAAGACTTCATTAACACTCTGATGAGATACCTTCTGAGTGCTAGGGGACAGTAGGGAACAGATCCAGCTTCTTCTATAGAAAGCAAGTTTGCTGTGGTAAGCAGGTTCTTTTCATTGTGCTGTTGAGAAACAAACCTGTAAGGGCATGGAAGCAGATTAGTCACTTCAGTTTCTTTTGGTGGTTCTCAGGGCAACTAAACTGAACAAAAGCCAGCCAGTCCCAAAATTAAGGTTACTGTGAACTAAAATAGTGATGGTGACTTGTTGGCACTCAAACCAGGTTGAAGACTGCCTCATGAAGTGTCAGTGGCATTTGGTCTGGGATATGGCAGGAGACAAGAGAAACCCACCTTTTTATTTTTTTAACAGATTGCTAACCCAAGAGGAGCCCATTATTCATAATAGTTCTTTGACATAGAGGTGGGAAAAAAAGGCTTCTTCCTCTTCATCCCAACATTGACTAAACTTTTTAAGACATGAAACTCTGGTTTCATCATGGCAAAGCTGATCAGAAGTCATAGTGTGTGATTGATAGAAAACTTCTGGTCCAAAGCTTAATTTTTTTACTCCTCCAGTGTAAGAATACCTGTTTGCTGAGGGTTGTAGTTTGAAATGAATCTATGGTTCTGCTGAACTGTCATGGAAAGTCACAGTGAATGTGGGATATACCTTCTGTCCCTATTATATACATACTAATGCATGGCTGCATCTTTAGGGAATTTCATTAGTCCTGGGGTGTATATGATGTATTTCATCCTACTCTGCTGAATTACTAGAGTGAAGACCACAGTAAAATTAAGGCACAATTGTAGGATTTAAGTGCAGTACAGTCTAGCCAGAAGCCTTGAAAGTAGAAGAGATTGTAGTTTTACACAAACTGTTTTCAGTTTCTAAAAGGTATCCCAGAAAGACCAAAGAATTTAGGAGTCATCTTTTTTCTGTGTCTGTAACTTGGGTGTATTGGAAAACATGGGAGAAAATGTCTTGGGTAAAACAAAATCAGTGAAAACATACTCAGTTCATTCAATAACTTTTATTACTGTCAGTGAAAGTTTTTGTAAAGACAGTATGGTAACTTCCTAATAATCATACATAAAAGAAATTGTTCTCTATGAGGCTGATAATCTATTAGTAAGATTTGTGACATTTTCTTTTTGTAGTTTAGCTTTAATTTTCCACCCTTTAACCGTTAAGGACTGACCATTTGTAACTCAAATATTTGCATACAAAGGCCCTGAAGCCAGCAAGCGTGCCCTCTGGCAGGAGCTGGTGGCCAAGCACCAAGGAAATGCTGTCTGTTATGTGACATGACTGTCCTTGTCCTGTAGTTCCTCACCTTCCTCACTATTTTATTTGTGCATGAAATGAAATTGAACTCTTACAGACATTAGTCTCCTTCCATTAATCAGCTTTTGCATAACTGTGCTGTGGATCACTAGAACTGATTCAAGCAGTTTTGAAGGAAACAGGCATTCACAGGCTGTCAAATGCATACACAGCATTTGTTCACGCTGCATCACACAGAGTTCTTCACACTGCATCTCTAGTTTATATTTGGATGCTGTTAAAATTACAGTTAATAAAATTAGATCTTACTTTGTATTATTGTCCATCTTCAGAGTGTCTGAGTGGGCAGCTGTTAGAAGGAACTTGTGTTTTCCTTTCAAGTTTTTTGTTAAAAACTACAGAATTTGTATACCAATACTAAGGCTTTTGTTTTCTTTTAGGATCGAAATAGAATGTATGACAGTCTGAATATGCACTCTTTGGAAAACTCCCTTATTGACATTATGAGAGCAGAGCATGATCCACTTAAAGGTATGTTACTATGCTAAGTAAAGAAAAAAGGGTCATCCATTCTGCATATTTGAATGAATACTGATTGGTAATTTAGATTCTAAGTTCATATCAAAGTGGAAAATGAGCTACTTTTTCACTCAGGTGAAAAGTCAATCTTAAGCTGTCTTACTGCAAACATTGTTTCACAATCCCTTTAAACAAACCACTCCAAGTGTTGCCACGTAGTTTTCCCTTTCTCTACAGTGAAAGCTGAAAAGAAACCTAAGTTAATTGATAAAATCAGGATTTGTCCTTTAAAATATTTTTTTAAATCTACTGGAGCGTACTAATGCATCCAAATCTGGAGAAGTCCAGAAATACAGTTGGCTTTAGAATGCTGGTTCCTCTTACAGCCCTGAGCTCTATGAAGTCATTTGGCCACAGCAGTGAGCATATAGCTACTATGTGTGGGCTTCCATTTTAACTCCTCTTTTCACTGTACATTAACTCACTCTTCTGTTCTTCCATACTTTCCCAGGTAGCATTTACTATTGAACATTGGGGCAGGGAACACAAACATTTTCACTTGGGCTGATCAGATGTTACTTCATTTGTGGTGTTCTAATTAGATTAACACAATTTAATTTTAAAATTATCCAAGACTTTAGGCTTGCTTTGTAGAAATTAAATCTCTATATCGAAGAAATAGAAAAAATGAAACAATTTTTTTTGCAGCATTATTTACTCCCATCCATTCTCCATTTCTAGAGGGTTCTATACTTACTGTATATTGCATTAGCACAGAAAGGCCTGTTGTTCTCCTAATTTGAAGGCACCTTGCTAGTCTGCTCATGATTCTTTTAAGGTCTGTGCAATTACTTGGAAGACCTGTAGCATTCAGATAGCATTTAATGGTATTTTAAGATTTAAAATAGTTAGCCAAAAGTTTGGAATTTTTCCCCAAGCTGAAAATCTCTACAAAGCATCTGAAAGTATGTAGCATTTACTTAAACTGTGTAATTTTCCTCGACTTTAAAGTTTTCTTAAGTGTTTTTAAATCTGATCTCTTCTTTGTTATGGCCCAGAGAGAATTAATTCCATTTTATCAATTTTATTCGAGTCCATTACTAAACTCAGTTTCTGTCTATTCTACACGTTTGTAAAACATTAGGTAAAACAAAAGGTTTGAAACCTGTAAACAGCTAGCCCAGTAGTGACTGTTGTGTGCTAAAATCATGCATACCTCTTCAAGGCTGAGGTGACCAGGTTTATCATTCCTCTTACAGAGGATTCGTGCTTCTAATTGCCACACTCAGGTGGTTACTACTTCTTTCCTTGTCTGAAAGCTGCTGTTAGGCTTAAAGCTAGAGAGTGCAGATCTGCTACTGCAATATAGTGCCATTGGCACCTCTCACATTCCTGAAGATGAAAATCACTGTTTCTTCCTTCTGTACATGCTGACACGACAAATGGAATTCGTTGCTTGGTTTCCCCTGCCATCTCACTGTTTTAATTTTATCTCTGTAATGCAGAAGAGATTTCAGAGGCACGGTGAGCACAGAAGATATTAATTTTTATTTTTAGTCGTCTCTTTGTATTTCATTATGTTACAATAGATTAAAAAAATATATTTCCAATAATAATTTTCCAAGGAGAGTAAGAGAAGAAAAAGCTTTAAGACTTGAAAGTTAATTCAGTTCATACGTAGATACCTTGAAAAACTCAGTAGTTTCCATCTGTGCTTTCTAGGGACATGAGAATATGGTGTCAGTCTACAGTTAAGACATTTTTTTTAACAGTTAAACAGCTATGTTCTTGCAGTGAAAATTCTGCTAAGTTTTATGTTTGAACTAAAACAGATGGAAGCCATAGATAGTGATGAACTCAAAGGAAATCCATTTTTCTGTTTGAGTGCCAGAGAACAATGCACATGCCAACTGAATTTAAATAGAGTAATTGTGTGCTGCTATTCAAGTTGATGGATAAGATATTTTTTTCTCCGTGGATGTGATTTCAGCTGAAACCGCTATGTTATTAACAATAAGGCATGAGAAATGTTCCTTACAGACTGAAAATTGTAGTAGGAGACCTTGTGGTGTATTGGCCTTGTAGTTCTTCTCTACTGTCTTCTGAATTTTTTTCACCATTAATGGGAATTTCTGTAATTTCTGAGAAACTTTAACTTCTTTTTTTTTTTTCTCTTCTCTGCCAGATATGAAACTGTAATTTGGTTATATCAGTCTCTCTGGCTTTTCACCACAGAAAATCTTAATATTTACTTAAAACTCCATCATAGTTGCTTGCAGAATGCACAGGATTAAGAATATTATTTGTTGCTCTTATTAATATACAACATATTTTGTTGCAACTAAAGAGTATTTTGTAGCTAGGGAATATTTTTATGACAAGTTTTCAAGTAAGTATAAGCACACTAAAACAATGCATCTTTTATATCTGATCACAGCAGTAAAATGAAAGTCCGTGGAATTTTAAGCACGTGTTTCAGATTTAGCTGCTTACAATATCTGGACTATGACTAAGCATCTTGTCTCAAATTTTGCACAATGCAGAACAGACAGTCTGTGTACTAGCTCATAGCTTCAAGTTTTGCATGTCAAGATCCATTTTAGGAGCAAGTCAAATTTCACCACTTTTGCTTTCATGAAGTTGAAAAAAAAATTATTTTAAATATGATTCACTGAAAGCTAAGTTTATGCCTGCCAGAAAATTGTTTATAGATGACTAGTTTTGGCTTTGCTTAGACAAAGCTTTGTCATTACAACACGTGATCAAAAGAAAAGTAATTTTTAGATTTCAATAAGATGCTTTCAAGGTGGAGCAATAGGGAGAAGATGTTTGGCTTCACTAGTCATTGCAACAGAAATACTGATCATATTAAAACTAATCTTTCCCATGCATAATTTCCCTTTCTAGAAATGCATTTCATAACAAGACCTTAAGTAATGTTTAAGATTATCCCATCCATTCAATTCCAGTCAAATAAAGGCTGAAGTTAAATTAATTCATTTTTATATCATTGGTCTTAAATACCCTTTTTATTCTTCTAATAGTTCTTAAAACAATTGAGAGAAAAGTTAAAATACTGATAGCCTGACACATAGAGGTATTGCTAGTATAACTCTTCAGACATACCACTTGTGTACCTGGTTTTCTTTTTTTCACTTCTGCTCCCCCAAATATCAAGGTATTTTGCTGTCAAGAAGCAGGAAAGACAGTGCATTTGGGCTGAAAAAGATTATGGAGAAAGCTTAGAAGCAGTTGTTACATTTTCTATGCAATATATATTAGTATTGAGGAGACTGATTTAATGGGATTCATTACCTGCTGTTTTAAACATCTTTCTAGTAAAGATTGTGGCACAAAGAGCATTGTCTTTCTTTCAAAGGCATTTGTTCTATATTTTGTGTTATGAAACTCTAAAGTTTAAAGCTGCACAGTTTCTTCCTAGAGTAATTCAAATTGTGCCAAGAAAAGAATTTCTGAGGCTGGAAAAAAATATCCAGCCAGGGAGGGAATTCCAGAGGGAAATATCCTCTCCCTTGTCACATAAAAGGCTTTGAAATCTTACATACACATTGTTACTTCTTTCTTTCTTAGAAACTTTTTCTGATAAAAGAATATATTTGAGACTTGATAAACTGATTTGTCTGAATACATGGATTATCAGAGACAGCCCATTTGGCCTCGTTGTGACTTGCACAGTTCATAGGCAAGCACTGGGAAATGCACTCTCTGGGCTTTCTGTAACTAGGTGTTGGCCAAACATGGGTTTATGCTGTTGTCTTAACTACACTGGTTCCAAAACCGTGCTTTCTGAAACTGCTGTCATCCTCAGCCATTCTCTCTTACTGGGAAAAGATTGACTTGAAAGCTTTTCTACTCAGGAGATCTCCTGAAAAAAAGGGAAAAGGATAAGGAGTTTTTCATTCTCAGTCTCTTCATACAACAAACTAAGACTTTTTTTAAAAAAGGGGAGAGTAGATGTGAAGTATTGAACTTGTGAATCTGTGAGTCAGCAATGTTTTAATATATGGGGATTCCTCCAACAGTTCAGTTAAATAGGAATAAAAAGTATGCATTTCTAAAAGTAGATTTGAATTTGCCTTAAAATAAAAAGTGGGTATGCCAAGAAGAAGATTACAAAAATTTTAATTTTCTTTGCCCCTATCATAAACATGAGATTACAGAAATGCTAAAACTAAGTTCATTACTCTTTCCTCATGTTTGGATTAGCAAGACTCTTAATTGGATTCAGTGGCTGTAATGGCCCACCAAAACTTACTTGAAGCTTTTACTTTTTTTTTCTGTCCTCACAGAAGAATGCATTGCAAAATATGTGTGAGGCAGGCAGTTCTGTTAATATTAATTACATTTAGGTAAGGAAGAGGAGGCTAGATTTGCTAGAACTCTGGTTGAATAAGAAGTGTCAGGCATATCTACTGCTTCTTGGCAATGCTAGTTTCAATTTAGCTATGATACATGAGAATTATTAATTAGCAGTAGCATTGTGAAAGTTGCAAGTTCAGGTTTGCACAGAGAGTTTCTGTAACATGATGATCTTTCTGATACAGAATGGTAATATTAGGCACTTGGTTTGTTCCAGATAGTAGGAGGTTACAAATTTTGGATCTGTAGACAAGTTCTGTAGAGAGGTAGTAAATTAATTTCATAACACTTTTTCAGGAATGCACTAAGTCTATTATTTAAATATTAGATATTTGCTAACTAATTGGTTGCTGACTTTAAACTATTCAATCATCTTTATTATTAAAAGTACTTTTTTAAGCAGGTGGAGGCCACTGGAATTGCTAGAAGACCATTGAATGGTTTATACAGTTCTAGATTACTGACATTGAAGCAGCATGGGATTAGATAGGATTTGTGCCCTGTTCTTAAAATGGTATCTTTTTTTTTAATGCATCAAACAACATACAGTGAAAATAGCCAGCTAGAAAGATGTATGTGATAGAAGCAAAGTAAATTATTACAAGATGGTGCTCTCATCTTCTGTATTCTACATACTGATATTTTAAGTGAGGTTTAATATAGTAAATGTCCATTTAACTAGAATAACCTGTTCAAAAATGCTGTGGTCTGAGCTCTCTATAAAACTGATCTTGAACCCAATTCCACATGTGAAATGTTCTGAATTTATGTATGTCATGAAATTCAGGTGGACAGCCTAGAAAACAGATTATTTCAACAGATTAAGCTGAGAAATTGGAACCTAAACTAATATTATAAATAAGTAGCAATGATTGCATTTTGGAAAAGTAAGTGAACATTCTATGTTTTATGTTTAAAATGTCCCTTAAGTTGTATGTCCAAGTGCTAGACCGCTAGACCAGGTAACAAATACAGGGGTTTAGTTCACAAGAATGCAGTAAAGTGTGGTTTCATTGAAATAACCATGTAAATAAAACTTATAAGTATCAATACAGCAGTGTACTGAATATTGTGTTGTTTTCCTTTCTAACCTTGAAATCATTCATTATCTGAGTTAGCAAATTCATCTCCTCAACAATGAAATGGGGTTTTGGGCTGCAGTGGTGGGCCCAGCTGCCTGGTGCAGTCCTTTGCTTCCACTCAGTGATAAGTCCTTCATTATTTCATCTGGGTATATGTGTTTCAAATGCAGCTTATTTGTGAAGCTATAAAGGAAAAAAACACAAAAGAATGCAAAAGCAGAATTACATAAACCTAGAATTTACTATTTTTTAGAAGTTTTCCTCCCCAGATGTTGACGCTAGTGAGCTTTTCTCCTACTAGGCCTTCAACCTGACTTCTGTTTATGAAATAATTGCAAGAAAAAAACCCTATCCTTTGTCTCTCTTGCTACATAGGAAAAGAGAATAAATTCAGACAGGGAGAAAGACTGTCACCACAGAGTCAAGCAAGTTTGAGATAATGTCTCACAATTTCATTTGTTATTGTCGATAAATACAGCATTCTGATTTGCAAATAATACTGTTGCAAATGTTTCTATAGCAATGTATATAAACATGATATGACAGTGATCTTGCAAAATTCTTGCTGTTAGACAAATGAATGTTAGCTTTGATAGAGCAAAAACCTAAGTATAGCAAAGTAACTTAAACACCAGGCTGAGCTGTGGCAGCTCCCAGACTGCAATTTAAAGGTGCCTTTTTCCTGATTCTTTGCCTATTTTACCAGCATGCATTGCTAGAAGGGTGGAATTTTTATAGTTCCAAGAAACATTAGATATAGTTGTAGATGTTCAGTATAACAGAAGAAATACATTAAAACTGGACACTTTGAAGACAAGAAACATAGAGACAGAGGCTCCTACGAAGGTTTTTGTGTTTAGTGTTTTGTTTAGCCTGCTCAAAGATTCTGTTGAAGTTAGAGAAGACAGCAGAGTCTTTCTGGGTGGAATTCATCTGCCCTTCTCCAGGAGCCTGCTCTAGCTTTTCAGTGCTTCCAAATTCAACAACAAACTGTTCTTACCTAATCTGCAGGTGTTCTGATACCATCCATTCTTACAATAATAAAATCTGTGGGACAACAAATACTTCATAGCTGTATAAAAATCTTTTTTTTCCACAATGCCTGTAAATAATAAGGCTGAACAAAATTTCCTAAATTATCTTAATCTTGCTATTTTGAAGTTTTAGATTTCAGAGTTTGCAATGTGTATATTTTCAAATTATTTTTTGGCAGAAAATTACTATGTTGGTTTCGTAAAGGAGTAGAGGAAAATCTAAACCCTATTATTTACAGATTTACAACTAAAATCTTTTTTATTTAACCCCAAAGGTGTCCCTCGGGACTCTGAACTACTTAAAGAAAGTTCTAGTCTTGCTGCTAAGCTCATGGGTTTTCCAGCAGTAGAGGACCAAACAGAGTATGATAAGAATTGCTAGACAGCCTTAACATATAGCTTGCTCATTTGGTTTTCTTTCTTTTCCCCCCCTGGGGTTTCTTTTTCTTGCTAGCCGTCTGCATATATATGACCATTTAAAAATGTGTGAGTTCTACATGCCCATTGCTTCCAGACTAGGTTCTTCTTTATGCCTCTACAAGCATTCCCATTTCCTTCAAAAGATTTAGATGTTTAAGTCACAGTATTCACATATATAAATAAAATGTTCTTCAGATTAAAAGCAAGCAAGTATATTTGAATAGCAAGATAGATGCAATGCAGTTTTTTGCACATTCAACCACAGTTTTTTCAAACACAGCAGTTATTGTAAATGTCTCTCTAGGTCAATGTGCACTACTGGTATATTTGCAGCTTCCTGTAAAAAGAAAAAGTCTCCTTTAATAAAAAGGAATTTGCAATTTGCAGTGAACAGACTCTTCAGCTGTGTATTTTAAACCATTCATTTAAGTACTGAAGTATAACATGCCACTGGTGTAGTAAAATGCAATTCTTGAAAAATTGTAATGTCAAGATATAAGGTTTACATGTAATTTTTATTCTGTCTAAAATGCTGAAAATTTTATCTATAATAGTCTTTAATTTTGTTGAATCTGTATATAAGCAACTGCTATAATGTTGCTAGACTTACTGAAAAATATTACATACCAGGGTTATATGAAATACACCAAGATGCAGTCATAAATCAGTTAATAAAATTTGCATGCCTTATTTCTTACTAACATGATTTTTCTTAAATTGCTTCAGTAGAGAAGCATTAAGTTGTAGAAATGCCACTCTGTTAAGCAAAGTGCATAGTGCAGTTATTCACAGTCACTGTGAAAGAGGAGACTAAAGCAGTCAGCACTATTTCTGGGTGTCATGAAACAAAAAGTGGCTTTATCCTATTGGAGCTGATCCCAAAGTACACTGCAGATCTTATGACCAGAGAATTAAGGTTAAGAAGTCTGTTCTTGTCAGCTTTAACTTGGGTCAAGGGTATTGTTGGTTAATGTGCTTGGAGTTAAATATTAGCTCTTTATTTCCCTTAGGCAAATTCTAAGCAGTGATTTTTCATTATTTTTTTAGCATAATAACTAAAACCTCTGCATTTGTTTTGTTCTTTGGTTTTTGTTTTCTTTTAAGGTCGCTTGAGTTATCCACATCCGGGGACTGACAATCTTCTGATGTTAAATGGTAAGTTCTAATCTTACAACAGTTTCTAATTATCTCTAGTTTAGCTTAAATCTGACTTGTTGGTATAAAATTATACTGTGCTATTCTGTTACTGAATTACTTGCCTCTGGTCTTCAACACTGATGGGACTGTTGCCATTTCTTGGAGTTGAATGGCAAGAGCTAATCTTGCAACAGGCTTTCATTATATCTAGCTTATTGGAAATCTGAAATGCTCATAATGATGCACTATTCTGTTTTGTTCTCAAGCAATCCAGGGGTATGTTTTCCAAAGAGCTGTAGGAAATCTATTATACTGAAACAGGAATTAGAAAACTAAGAAGACCAGAAACACATGTTTTTCTATATTGGGTAAATAAAGAGTGAACTAGACACTTAGCATTACACTCATGTGAAATAACATTTTATTTTTGCTGCGGTTTTTGAACGTGGCTTTTGTCAAGCATGTGTCTACCCATGAAATATGCTGAAGTTAGAGTTCATGTTCATGTTCCTCTCCCAGTAGGTCAGACTTCATGAACATCTGCTACTCAGTGAAGGCATGAACTTTAGCCTTTGTTCAAGGCTAAAGAAGGAAGCACAGCTTGGTAATCCATCTAAGTCAATAATAAATCAGGGGTTTTGCACACAAGTGTTTTCTGCATTGGGAAAAATTAGAGCTGTAGTGCCACAGCTTCTCTAGATTAGAAGACATGGAAGCTGATGTACACAAAGTACACACTTTTGTCATTCACTTGATGAGTCTAAGTGTTAACAGTAAAGATCTCTTAATTAAAAAATATGGCCAGAACACATTGGTTGCTGTTTGAAATTTTATGGAAGGTTGTTGTTTTTTTTAAATTGCCTTACCCATTCTGCATAGTCATTTACACTTGTGCTAATGGATAAAAAATGCAAGCAAATATCTATTTTTCCCTGCATAACACTGAGCAAATGTTTAAAATTGTTTAAAATTTTAAGGAAACTAAGATTAACCTTTGTGCCCAGTAAAGGAAAATACTGCACAATGGCCATTTGAAGAAGAAGATCCTTTGGTATTGAATAGGTAACTTTAAGATACTCCATTATCTTGAAAAGAAAAAACAGGTACTTAACTATAGAAATAAAATCAGTGTTTAGCCAACACTGTATTGATTCCTCTACACTGAATATCAATGTGCTTGATGTCACAACATTTTACTTTCTATATTTAACTGCAGCTTTAAGACCTGTTCTGCAAATTGGTTTGTTCAGGTGGTATATGTGCAATTGGCATTATCTGCTGCTGTACAAGGAAGTGTTAGATGGGAAGGTATGAAGAGAAACTGAAGTATTTCAGTGAGGTGGCTGTAAGAGATTAATACTTTAATTTGTTTAATTTTACTTAGAATGGTGAACTTCTCTTTTTAGAGTTTTGCATGCTAAAAAAGCACATGGGAACTATTGTTACTCTATGGAATATCTAGGAAAGAAGGGATTTTTTTGTTAGCATGAGCACTGGAGAAATACAGTGGTACCAGTCTATCCTAAAATCTTACCACAAAGCTAGAACATGCACTGAAAAATATCTTGCTTTTAATGCTTGTGTGGTTTCTCTTGTAGTTAGAGAGGTAGCACTTTGTGTGACTGCTGTCCTCTTTATAAGCTGCAATATTATTTTCAGCCTTCAGTAAGTGAGATAAAAATAACAGTTTAAGTATCTAAAAGGTGCTGCAACACATAATTTTTTTAATTATACCCTTTAGAATTGAGTTCAGAGCCGTGTTGTGTCTCTGCCACATAGCTGGAGTCTGATGTAGCTGTTGGTGCAGGCCAGGGCAGTCAGGAATGCTCTTCAGAGCCCCTGCAGGTTGGCATGTCTTAACTGCAGCTTCTTGCAGCTCAGGAACAGAAGCTCTGGAAACAGCTTTTGGGGAGCTCCAGCTGCTCAGACTCTGTGCAACCTTTCTTTCTTAGCAAGAATTGAGGGACTTCCTCCAAATGTGCAACAAGGAGAATTATGGTTTGAACACCTGTTGATGAACTTGTAAACTTCAATTTCCTTCTCCTCCTAAGTGTGTGCAAGCCAACATTTCCCTCTGTCCCCGTAACTGGTGCCTTGGGGGGAGATTTGGGAAAAGAAGAGCTGGTAATTCAAAGACTCCACATTTGTCCCTTAATTTCTTAGTAAGTACTGTAGTAACTATAAGGAGGAGCAGGAATACCAGACCTTCATGAAAGCAAATCACAAATATGTTTAAACACCCTCTGCCTGTTTATGTGGGCACTAATACTTAACACTGACCCTCTCTGGATTTTAGTGAGATTATTTTAGTGAACTGGTATCTCTGGGTTCCAGAAAGGTTCTAACATGACCCAGGTTGGAATTTTGCAGCTCTTTTTCGGCTAAGCACTTCTAGATAAAACTTTTTTGATGGTAGTTTTTTTCTTTGTAAATGATAGATTTTTTCCATCTCATTTAAAATGTACTTACTGAACTGTACCTAATATTAATATTTACAGTTTTCATTATTTAAATTAATGAAATGAACTAAAGGAAACCTGATTTATGTGTTTTAATAAATTATGTATAATTATGTATCTGTTTCAGCTTAAGCTGTAAAAAAAAGTAATGCATTTTTAATGACTGTTATCTCTCAAAAGTCAAAAAAAAAGATACTTTGGAATGGGTATACCTGACTGCAGCTTTCTCAGCTTAGAGAGAACATTTTTGAAGCAAGTAATAATGCAAGAGTCAAGTTTATTGGGATGTAGGGTGTTTTTCCCCATTATGGGGTTCCCCCCACTTTCTCTTGTTTTAAAGCATTGAAGTTTTTCTGTTGCTGTTGAAACATAATTCCCCATTTCATTCATTTAGCAAGGGTGTATTAGACTTCTTACAGATACTATAACTGGTTGTGCTTCTAAAGAAAGCACTTCAATCAGAAATTACTGAATTACTTCCATCAGAAATTACTAAACTTCCTTTACAGGAATTGCTAAATGAACTTCTGTAGTCTTATAGGTGTGCCAGCTTGAATGGTCATAATGATGTCTTTAAGCCTTAAAATCTATGAAGGTGTTATTTCTAAAGAAATTTAAATGGAATTTGGACACCCAAATCCAATAGAATGAAATGGGAATTAGGCATCTACCTCCTTTAGTCTAGACTCTTGGGAAATTATTGCTGTAACTGTTTATGGATTTCTTTAAATTACAGCTATTAATGAAAAAGGCTTCATTGTGTCTCTGTCACCATTTGATCGTTATGTCGCAATGTTAGTGACAAATCATATTTTATCTTTGTAGGAAGTTTGCCTGATAGTTTTTCCTGGTACACAACATAGTGTTTTTAATTCAGCTTCATCATTCAGCTGAGTTCTTGCAGTATGTGTATATTTGATCTCCGGTTGTGTATCTGAAATATGTGTCTGAAAAAAATGAAACCATACGTTTGGTATTAAGATACGTTTGGTATCTTGGCGGTAGCATTGCTCACATAATGTACAATTCTATTGTCTTGAGGTTAGATAAACATGCACAGCAAATGTATTTACTTATGTTTTAAATCTGTGACCTGATTTATGTTGCAGAAAGGGAGATTTTAATTTTTCTGATGGGTGTAAGCTGTATTAGCATGCAACTTCAGGGATATATAAAAAGAAGGTTTTAGCTAAAATCTTTGTTGTATATGCAGCACTCTTAATTTTGGAAGGTTCCAGTATTACTGGATTTAATTTTATTGGGCATCATTATACTTCTTGTATGTGTTGCCTAATTGATATTTTCTATAATGAAAGTGTCTTTCATGCATTCTCACTCATTTGAAATCTTTCCAAGTTACTGGCTAATTAAAATATCCAGCTTTATAAAATAAAAGGCAAATTTCTGTATGACTTGGTATTTGGACAAGTTAGGGAAAACAGTTTAATCTCTCCTTTTTTGTTGCTGTAAATCAATTATTTGCCTGCAGTGTCTGGCCTTTTTGGAAAAGAGCTGTCTTCCCTGCAATTTATGTATAAACATGTGCACTGATTATGTGTATGTTAAATACATCTGTATAGTCTTGATGTATAGGTAAACCTGTAATTAACTATATTTATACAGCTGCCATGCCCTGTAAGCGTGCCTGCTCTGTAAGGTGTAAAACATTATATGCGTATTATTTTAATAAATACAGAAAATCTGCATTTTTCTAGATGCAAAAGTAGCACTATACCCCTGCCCACACTATTTGCCCTCTAAATGAGCAAGACATGAATTTTAGGGAGGAAAGTTTGCCATACAAATAAAGTAAATGATGTGACAACATCAGGTACAGTTTTTCTCCCATTTTCCCTGATTTTGTTGTTTTGCTGAAGCAAGAAATACACAGATTACTTTGGTACATTGTTGCAATTTCTGTATATATAAAACACTGCACCATCTACTGTTTTAACTACATTGGGTTTTTTTTAACATTTTAGTAACTCTTTTTTGTTTTTCCTTAAAATTACTGCTTCCTTTTCTTGAATGCACAAAGAAAAAACTTCAGTCGTTCTGTAACAAAATATTTTTCTGCATATCAACTTGTCTTAATTATGAAAATGTAAGAAAATAGCTGAGCTGGTTTGGTGGGCTGAAGGGGGTGGAAGAAAAGCAGTATCCTAACACTTGTGCGAAAAGATGAATATTCATATGTATCACTGTGTTATCCTTTGAGAGAGAACACGGCACTGCAGACATTGCTGTGGATGGGCTGCACTTGAATTTTCCCTGCTTACTCTAGTTTTATTTGTGGATGGAATTTATTTTTTTAAAAAAGCACGTGGGGGCTAGGCGAGGGCTTAGTGACGCTGCTGCTAATGCTACGTGGGAGTCACTTTGGCCGGGAGTCAGAGAAGATTTGTACATGCTGCAGCACTGCCACAGAACTGCGTCTTCTGAGGGCCTGGCTTCAGGGAGAAAACATGTCTGAAGCTCAGCATCAGAATCCCCAGCACCTAGTGAGAGAGCTGATCATACAGAATACACAGCTTTGTGGATTCTGTTTTGATGTTGGACATATGAATTAAAATGTTTATACTTGATTAGGTACCCAGGTCTCTTTCAGAAAGTGGGGTTTTTTTCTGTTTTGGCTTTCCAGTAGAAATTTTAAGGATATGTAAACCTTGACGCAAAACCTATTCTCTTCAATAATAATTTCAGGTGAGAGAGAATAAATCTGAAAGCAAGTTCAGTACAAATTGGATAGAAGTATCATGACTGTTCTGTAAAAATAACTTTTCTAAGGGAGCAAAAACAAGAAAGATTTTTTTCAAACTTCCATAAGCAATCCACTGAATTTCTAGTTGGAAGGGATCAAGATAACAAAGGGAAAAAATACTGAATCTAATAAAATTTTTGAAAACCCCTAATCAAATAGGAGGTACCAGTATATAAGTATTGCATAATATGAGAATGGAACAATGAATGACATTTATGAATCGGTGATTTTGAGTCAATATGTATTTCAGTGGCCCAGAACAACAGTTGCTTTTAGGAGAAGTGTATGTATAGAGGCCTCGTAAAATAAAAACAATAATGCCCAGACACAGCTGTCTGTTCCTAAATGTTGCTATGATCTTATGGTTAATAGTAACATCTATTTGGATACTTAATGCCACTGTGTAATGATTAAAGTAATTTTTCTCAGATACTGAGTCTGTTAAACAGGAATAGAAAATACTCTGTGGAAATGTAACTAAGAAATTGCACAGAGCTTAATAGTTTCTGTATTAGTAATCTGTCTATTTTTAGTTTTTTAGCCTTCAGGCAGAGAAGCAATCACTATGGTCTGCTGAACTGTAGCTGCAAGCATGATCTCTTTAAGAATCTTGCAAAACTCAAAAGTTAGGAAAATCTTGGATTTACTTGCAGTCTATGCGAAATTGTTGCTTTGCCTTTGTGCAGTGTTTTTGATACAATGCTATTTCTTGTGACTTGTGCCCTGATTTTGTTTGCTAGTACAAGGCATCTTTTGTTTCAAACAAAACCTTGAGGTTAATTTTCTGCTAGGTCTTTTCATGAAAAAGGAAGGTCATGGCTTACAGCATTTGCATTGTCACTGCAAAGGACTGTACAAACTGTTCCATGTGGACCAGGATGTGTCTGTGATTAATTTAACACTTGCTACATGCTTTTCACAGAAGTATTTTCCTTTTTACAGTTTCAATACCATATGTATGTTATTTAGGCACTTGTGTAAGATACAAATCACATTTTGAGGATGAATTGTGAAGTTCCCATAATTAATATGTCCATAATTAACATGAAGTGAAGATCAAGTTTAAAGACGTTGAAATATATGAAAGAATTTTACTTAGAGCTGGTGTTAACATCAATTTAGTAGTAAAATAGTATGGTATTTATGTGAAATTTTAATGCATTCTCATCTACAATTATCAGTACCAAGTACAGATGCAGATTTTTACTTACTACTTACCCACATGGTTCTTTGTATCTTAAATATTTTAGTGTGTGGGCATGATACAGTTATTTGACATTTTACAATTTGTCCTTTGTTTGCATGCAGCGAGGAGTTATGGGCGAAGACGAGGTAATTCACTTCTGTTTGTTACAGTTCAATTAATTCTGATCTGTTACTGATCATTATGATTAATTAATCCAGATTATTGATTGTAATTGCTTATCTGCATGTTATCTTAGTTTGGGGAGGATGGAGGGTGTGAGGGAAGGAGGAGTACAGTCTGGATTGTTATGATCATTGTTCTTTTAGAGTCTGAATTGAAAATCCTTTAATCAGTTAAAAACTGCAGTTCTAATTATGGTTTAGTTCATGCTAATGGCTACTGCTTGCAGTCATTACCCCCTTTAAAAGTATATAGTTTGCTAGTTGTCCTTCTAACTCCTTTGGCTTCTGTAGAAGCAATAGTGTGCAGAGTAAAAGCAAAAAGCCTTTCTAAACTTAGCAAGAAATCTAGTAGACTGCTCTTAAAAGTAGTAAACACATTTTCATAGTATAAGCCAATATGTACACACTAACCTTGAAAAGCTCTACTGTTTTAACTGTGCTAGGATGTGATGTGAAGTTGTTATAAAGACCATGTAAAACATGCAAGAACAAAGTACCAAGATCTTTGGTAGCTTCTGGTATTCACCATATACGCATCAGTTCATGTGTCTGTCTTGGTCATTGGTTCATAACCTAGTGCTTGGTAGCCATAATCTGGAGAGGGATGATGTTGTAGATCATGGTCAGTGGATGTAACAGTTAGTACAATCATTCTGACAATTCTGCCAGATTCTGCTTAATTTTTTACTGTTAAAAAACAAAAATAAGTGTTTAGAAGGGCTAATCCTTTTTATTCATAGTCATCTAGAGAAATGCGAAAGCCTGTTGAAATGGAAAAGCAAATTACGTTTTTGCTTTCTTTATCTGAGAGACCTTTAGAAGTGAAGAGGATGGAGAAGAAAATAATAGGAGTCATGTAGACCATATTACTCTGAAAGTATTATCTATTGTCCTTCATGTCAGCTTAGCTCTCACAGGAGCTCCAGTGCTTTTGGCAAACTTTTATCATTAATTAAAGTTAAACTGAGCTCTCTGGTATCACTTCAGAACATGTTCTGCTGGTTTTATTTGTAAAGAACAATTCTCATTGTTCTTAGATTTTAACATGGGTCTGTGGGTACAAATAAGTTATTCTGAGGATTATTCTAAGACCGTCTTCCCCGTTATATACTTGTCTATATTGTAAGTTTTATTGTCTAAGAAGCACTTCTTATAAACCAAGCTAAATTACAATAATTTTAGATTTAGGATATTGAGAATAACTCTCCTCTATTAGTGGAATGTCTTAAAATTTCCACTTTCAGTTACCTGCAGGTTCCTGCAATATGAGTCTTATTTCTTCCATCGTGCACTTCTTCCTGTCACTGTCATTGTGGTAACAGCTCCATCTTCTCCATCAGTCACTTTAGTAATTCAGAAATTCATTGCATCCAACTTTCTTGGTTGCGCAACCAAATCTTACCACTTGTTCATATACCTCTTAAAGATTTGATCATTCTTACTTGTCTTCATAACTAAAATTCATATCTATAGTATGCAGCTGCTACAGTCATAAATTCAATCTTGCTCCTCTCATGCCTAAGTAGTTGATACACAAGAGGAATCTTCTTGCCTGCTTCATTCAGCTATGTTAGCTATGTGTCTCCATTGCTCGCTCACCTTTCTGTCCCATTGAGGACCAGCTGCATGCTTCCACTTCCTCACTTTCCACAACTCTGCTGATCTGTTGCAGACCTCTTGATTGTGTCCTTACAAGACCAAGCATCTCTTGCTCCCCACTTGTCATTCTCAAACATACCTATCACCAGTTCTAATGGAAAGGAGGAGCCTGCTGTAGCTTTCTGCATTTGCTGTACTCCTCTTCATTGGATGTCTGCTGAAGACACAGATATGCCACCATAAAAATGATGTAGTTAACATTCTTTGTTGCTTGATACAGTGCTGCAGTCATGCTTTTAATTTTGTGCTCCTCATGATACTTTATGATATTTGGTTGTTTTGTATCATCCTGTTTTATATCGTCCTTTCATTCAGTTTTTTTGTTGAGGTGCCACATCAGTGTCAATAGGCATTACTGTAACATAAGTTGTTGGTCACAATATTTGCTGGTTTTTCACCCTTGTCTTTTAAACACCTGGTTCTGAGGTGGTCTTCTGGAAATTAAGGGCTTTCATACTCACCCCCAGCTGGTCAGCATTGGATCTGCTGGTATTCCTACCGGGCTTTACTGCTAATGTTCTCCTGAGCTGGAGAAATAAAGACTGCAGTATTGCTCACAGCCAAGGTACTGCAGACTCAGCTGTCAGGGACCTACTGGTCCTGACTATGGGTTTTCAGTGGGTGAATCTGGAAGAAGTTGTTTGTTTAAAATTAAAAACTAGCTTGCTTCCCAAAAGTGTGCTAGGTTGTTTTTTGATTTGGCTTTCTTGCTTCTTTTGGGGAAGCAGTTGATTTAATTAATGATTATTTTTTAAATAAGTGGCAAACAGGGAAAATGGCATTTCAGAAGAAATAGTGATGTGGATCATTTGCTTTGCTTCACAAAGTCTTTCTTTTGGGACTTTTTGCAATTAAAAGACTGAGTTCTGAATTTGAAACTATCATTAATCTTCATGTTGCTGATTAAAGCAATAAAAGATTGAATATGCCAAGATAAATATCCTGGCCTTCTGAATTTTTTTTTGTTCAGAGTTCTACAAAATTTGTAAATATGAAATGGGGAAGAAATATCTGGAACAGAATTACCATATTTTCACTTCCCTCTGCGCTCCAAGTGTCTCTTTAGGTCAGATTGCATTTGCAAAGCCATCCTGTGAACTTCTCAGATTTTACACTTGCTTTTCAGGGTAACAGTAAACTCACTGGAGTTTACTACATGTTAGGAACTGCCACAAGGCTTCCCTCCCAAACTGTAGTAAATTGAGAGTGAGAAGAATAAATCAGCATTGTGACTCATTTTTCAAGTGTTACATTTTACACATTTACTAAAATTCTCTTTTGCTTTCTTAGAAATTGAGTATATTCTTATGTTAGCAGTATCCAATACCTTTAGAAATACATGTTTGAAACTTGTGATAGTGATGTTTCTGTTTCCCTATTCAATTAAAATTTAAGGAGTTTAGACACACTGTACTTATTCAGGTGGAGGAAATTATCATTTTAACTTGAAGCTAAACCAAAGACAGACTAACAAAGCTCACTTAAGCAATTTTTAATATTTTCTTTTCATAAATAAGACCCTTTAATTAAAACAAAATTACCACTTATCTACTGGATGCAGCAGAGCAACTACCATATAATGTAATATGAAGTATACACTTAGAGTGATGTCAGCTTGCAATCTTGAAATTCCATTTTGAAGTTTAACACATTTTTTCATTCTGCTAATTTTTCTTTAAACTAATATCAACTTTTCTAATATCTTGATGTTTTCATTTTGACTCTCCAGACTGCTATTCCCCATTCCCTAAAATTATAAAACCACGTACTGCCACAAAATTATTTTAATGTACATTATTATCTTTTCTTTTTAAGGCCGTTCTTCCCTCTTCCCAATAGATGATGGCTTGCTGGATGATGGTCACAGTGATCAAGTTGGAGTCCTGAATTCCCCCACCTGCTATTCAGCTCATCAGAACGGAGAACGAATCGAGCGTTTCTCTCGGAAAGTGTTCGTTGGAGGGCTTCCACCGGATATTGATGAAGGTGAGCTGCCTGAACACCAAGCAGACTATGTTGGGAGGGAGAAACAAAAACAGGTCATGAAAAACCTGACTCGAGTAGTAAAAATAAGCCACTCAGCAAAATAATGTTGTGCAAAAGGCTGTAACTATATGTTCTTTATGTAAGTTGATGGGTGTGTTGAGCTTAGTATCATCTTTTTTGGTTTTGGGATGTTGCAGTTGTTTCTGATTCTGCACTTGCAGATTAGAGTTCCATGTAATGCCTGGAGTGTGTGCTCTTGCTTATCTTGCATATTCCTTTCAAATACATCTTAGCCCTCCTCTATCTGTGCCTGCTTTATTCTGTAGTCCTGGAAAATTGCCATTTGTAAATGAATTTCATATTCTATTTTACTATTACCTGAAGATCTCAGCAGTGATATAGAAAGGTTGTTATTCCTGATGAGAAATAGAAGCTTAGGCAGAGCAAGGTCAAGTGGCAGAGCGCTCTTGATGTGTTGAACAGAGACTCTACTACAGAAACTCGGGTTGTTAGCCAGCTGAAATTGCTTTGTACACCAGTGGTGATTTAAAGTAATTGTGCTGTTTAATATGAGGTTTCTCCTGTGCAGATAAATTTAAATTGCATGTTAACTTTCAATATAAATGGAAGTCCTGTTAGGAGGTTCATGGTAATCCTAGAATAACATACAAACCAAATAAGCTGACTGTGTTTAATTAACTTTCGGACATGGAAAGACCAGATTTTGGTTCCATTTTCATTGAGATGCTCTCCTATAATCTACTAAGGGATTTATTTTGATATGCTTCAGCACACAGTTGCCTATAATACTAATGCTAAACAAAACCACATGGAAGTACATTTTATTTCTCTCCTCCCTGTTTATATGATGATGGTAGGATATGACTGAAAGAAATTGATCATACTTGTGTTTGAGTTGCTGCTTTTCCAGTCACTGATATGTAGGTGTGGCTGGGATAGAAAGGACTCAGAAAGATGTGCAAGGGGCATAGTAGATCTTGCAGCAAGGCTATTCATGGTTGTTGGAAGCACCTCTAAATAGTTTTAAATTTCTGTCTCTGATATATGCATAGCGTCTGCTATAGAGCAGATATCCTGTATATATTTCCTATATATAGGAAACTACTAGCACGTTAATTGTGGTGTTACTTAGTATATAAATATCTACTTACAAAGCTCTGAACTGTACATCACTAAACAATAAATTTATTTGATTTCATTCAAACCAGATTCTGATTTGAATTTAGGGAAGCACCACACAAGTTTTCATGAATGGTTTTAGTTGCACATATACTTCTGAAATGCTGCTGGTTTTAAGCAATAAAAAACAAATGTAAGATTAAAATCACCAAAAATATGTTGTATAAATATGAACACTCTGGAGGATGCATCTATTTAAGTCTTTTGTTCATGAAAATTGTACATTTTGTTTTGTTTTTCTTCCCATGAAATGCCAACTTTGCTAGAAGCAAAGGTCTTTGCTTGATAGTATTTTTCATTGAGTTATGTAAATTTCCTTTAATTGCAACTATTTTACATGTTTTTAGATGAAATTACTGCCAGCTTCAGACGATTTGGGCCCTTGGTAGTAGACTGGCCTCACAAAGCAGAGAGCAAGTCCTATTTTCCACCAAAAGGTAAGAGAGTTACAAGGTTTTGACCTGTTACTGAGTGCAAATCTTGCTCTGGGAAACTGTCTCATCTTTTTCCAAAGGGTATAATGTAGAGTCCCTGTGAACACTTAAATCTGTTGGTTCAGTACAGGTCCAGGTGTGCTTCCCTTACATACTGAGTCTAAAACCTGTTATTTTGTTACTGAGCTTGATCAGGTCAACGCTCTGTAGTTGTATACATCACTGATCATCACTTCTGTATTTATATTTCAGTCTAGTTTCCAAAACTGAAATTTGATCCAAATTTTTAAGACAAAATCTTAGATAAATATTTTCCTAGGAGGTTAAAGGCATGATGTAGGATGATGCATTTGCTTATATGGTCAAGATAATCAAATATGCATCTTTCACTTTTAGGATGTGAACTTCCTGTTGAAGCTCTAATCTTTTTGTTAAATTGTTAAATATTGATGTTTTTTCTTTTAAACTGGAAAAGCTCACTTTTAAACTATTAAACTATTTCTAGTGTTGCTGTTAGATTAGATTTTTTACTATTACTTACAAAGTGTTGGAAAAACTATTCTGTAGATCAAGTATATCTCTGTATATGTAAAGTAATGTATTGTTACATATAAAATAAATGCAGAACTGTGATCCAGACATGAAAGCAATGCAGAAATTATTGATTTTGTAGAGAATGCAGCAATTCATTCCTTCTGTGGAAGTGACAAATGTAGGTATAGTTCTTTTGTAAACTGATTCTTTCTGTGCATCTGTGCTGGGGAAAAGACAGGATTATTATCCCCGATGGGCCCTCTAAAGAGTGGGAAATGGAATTGAAAGCATTTGAATAGCATTTATGAATGCTACATGGAAATTCTAAGACAAACAAAGAGACTTTGGCTTTTTTGATTGTCAGCCCAGCCCACAAAGCTACTGTCAAGTTAAATTTGATTATCTTAGACTGCATCTCTCTTCATAAATTACCAAGAGAAATTCCCAAGGAACTCTTTGAAGAAGATACATCTCACAGAGTCTGTGATGAATATATGGAAAACAGAAGATGTAATATATTCTACCTGAAAGGAATGGATTCTGGCATTCGTTTCCAAGGAGATAGTCCTATTTGATAAATAGGACTTCCTTATTTGATAAAGCTTTTTCATATAGTTGGGTTGTTTATAATTACTGCAGTAAGAAAAAAACTAAACTGTGTTGTAAGTAGAGCTTCTTAAAGGCAGAGAATACAAGTAGAAGAACCACAGTGTATTGATCTAATTAATTCAGGAAACATTTGCAACCTAAATGCTAAGTTGATTTCCCATGGTTAACTGATGCTTACTTGAAAAATAAAAGCATTTAATGTTCTATCTTAACACTTCAGCTGAACTTTTAGCTTGCTGCATTATTCAGTATTTTTTGTATGTAGCCTAACACATTTAAAATACAGTGTCAATTTCTCTTTGTAAATACTCTGGAAACATACAACTGCTGAGTGTTACTGTGTACATATCTCTTTTGTTCAAAGCAATACATATGACCCATAATTATTTTGCAGAAGAATTTCATTAAAAATCATCTTTCATTGGTATTACTTGTGTGAACAGACAAGAACCATGTATACATTAATAAGATGTCTGAAATGGCTAAGGATAGGCAAAAAAAGCTTTGAGATCAATCAGTAATTGCCAGTTGAGAAATACATACTATATTAGTTCAGGGAATTAATGTTTTTTATTATTTTCAGTCTCCATTTTCTAAATTGTCACTCTGCATGAAATTAATTCAGTGTCTATATTTTTCTTTGTTCAGTTTTGTTAGAGATTTGCTATAGTATTGCCTTCCAAAGACTTCTCAGAATTAGGTCGTTCTGGACTAATTCATGTAAGTCTTTTCTGTGGTGAAGAGATGAAGCCTGTTTTGTTTTGGGTTGCCTTTTTTTTGCCTTTTTTTTGCCTTTTTTTTTTTTTTTGTTACTGCTCAGTTTTCCAGACTCTGCTTCCTTCCAAGCTCTCTGGTTCAGAAGGTCCTGAGGGAAGGCCAAGTTCATAATAAGTGTTTCCTTGCTGAAAGAAATTAAGAAAGTGTCTTGATCCATCAAGGCTGGCTGCCTCCTGAGAAACACCAACTGCTTGTTCTTAACTAATTACATTTTGTTGGTTCACCACAAAATTAGACCAAAACATAACAGGAATTTTTACAACTTTACACTGATCTTACAAGGAAGCTCTGTTCTGAAAAAAAACCTCAGTTCAGCTCAAAGTACAAAGTCTGTAACAATGATCTGCCAACTGTGATGCAGAATTCCTTCCTTTCTGACTTGCCACTGTTTATCATAACTCATGTTATTACGTAGTTGGCAAATAGACTTATTTGTGAAACAATACACATGTCCAAAGTAACTTGCTGGGTTGAGGACTCCTCCTTCTGATAATGAAGCTCACAAAGAAATGGTGCCATAAAGATATGGAAATTCAAAAAATTCCTTCCAAAATACATCCAGTTGTTTGTGACCTCTGTACTATTTATAGTTTGTCTCAGAGGATAATCTGATTTAAACAGGACAATGTCCCCAGCCTTATTCTAACTGGTTGTTTCTGCTGCCTTGTATGACAACAGTTGTGCAGTAACTTCTTTCTTCAAGGTTCCCAATTGCTAACTCAGAGCTGACTAGCTGAAAAACTCAAGTTGGAAATGTTCTGCTTCTAGTTTCAGAAGCAAAACCCCAGGTCCATACAGGTTCTGTTGAACTTGTTACCTGCTACTTTGATCACACTGGATAGGATCAAACTCAGGATTCAGGCAAGTAACTGTAGGTATCTTCATATCTGATTAGTGTCTAAGCTTCCTTTAATCAATGTGAATCTGGCCAGTACAGCCAGTGAAGTGTAGAGGACAATTCAGGTCACTGTAACATAAACACATTGAGCTTGATTCATTTACCCTGACTGAGGGTATCTAAAAGACTAGATACATGGGTATCACAAATATAGTGCAGCACCACATTTTTTCACCTCACAAGTGTTTTGGAGTTTATTCTCCATCAAAGATGACTAAAGGAAAACCTGAAATATGGGTTATGTAGATCCATTGTCTCTATTAACCTGCAGCTTGGACTGATTCTTTCTGATTTAAGTTAAGGTGCAGCAGTCTCTAGGCAAGAATTGCACTGCACTGAGGCCACTTAGTGCCCTCAGACTGTGGTGAGTCTGTCAGGACAGTGGAGGAACCAGCCCCAACCCAAAATACCATTGCAGTCACTGGCATGGCACTACATGGGCAGTGCCAATGTAGCTTGCACTGATTTTATTGACTCCTCCTCTAAGCCATTAATGACAGGAATTAGCTGGAGGTTGATAAAACTTAAAGCTGCTCTCTGATTTCTACACAGAATATGCATAACAAGAAACATGTTTTCTCCCTCTGGTAAACTTTCATATTACTTTGAAATAAATAATTCTTTTCCTTGCTAAAAAAATGATTTAGCATGAATCTAGTCCAGAATGCTTTGATTTTGATTTGTTCTTTAAATAATGAATACCAAAATAAAATTTTTTAAGAATACCATGAAAAGTTTTAATTTGGTAGGACTCTTCAATCATCTCAGCTTTTCAAACTTACCTGATATGCTTTCTGTTCCAGTGCTCACCAGTCCATCTCTTTAGTAAGCATTGTAAATCATTGAAGGTCTAGAGCTGTGTACTACTCCTTCAGAGGGGAGTAGTACAGCTGAGCTCATGACACAAGCCTTTCTGAGGCTTTGAATTAAGTGGGATAAACCAAGACATGAGTACATGTTTTTTAGATGAGCTTGAGAAGGCAATATTAATGTATGGGTTTTTTATTGCTTTCCTTTCCATGTCAGGAGTAGTAGTATGAAGTGACCCTGAGATTAGCTCAGTTGTTTAGAGCATGGTGCTAATAAAAATCCAGGTTGTGGATTTAGTCCCTATATGGGCTATTCACTTAAGAGATGGACTCAGAGATCTTTGTGTCCCATCCAACTCAGAATATTCTGTGAAATCTGTAATAATCTTTATCACTTCTTGAGTTCTTATACTTGAATTTTGTATCTTTTTGCAAGTTGCTGCAGTTAAGCATGTTAATAGCTGCAGACATAGAGGTAGATTATATGGAGGCACTTAACAACCTTGTATATCTGGAACCATATGGCAGTACCTTTGAACTGCATTAGGAGGAGAACTGATGAAAACTCAGTATCTGGAGAATCTTTGTATGTCTGATTCCTTGGACAGTATCATGTGCAATTAACCCTCCCTTTGATTAATCAAGTTTTTGCACTCCCATCATTCTTGTACTGGCTCTCCATTCAAACTGGAATGTGTGTGTGCTTCTGACCAAGTAAGGACAGTTACATGGAGCTTATCTCACCCATGCCAGTTGGCACATGCCCTGATTCATTGAGTTTAGTATGGGTAATATGTGGATTTTAAATTCTGTGATAAATACTGTAATATATCCCCATTAAAACAGATTTTGAATCTAAATTATTGCTGATTAAACTTAAGTTAAACAGGTCATCATTAAAAAATTACAGTTCAGCAGTGAAGAATAGACTTTACAAGAAAATGCTTCAGTCCAAGTCCAGAGATTCCTTATGACATATTTGTTATGAAACTAAATAAGATAAAAATAAAAATATAGAATACATAAAATCCTGTCATGTGTCCCATTTTTGTAGCTATGATGGGACTGTGGTATCAGGGGCAAGAAATAAGGTACAGCATTGGAAGGACCAGTATGGACCTTTACAGCTTTCTCTTAAAATCCTGTTCTTGTTCCCACATGTCTAAAATCAGTTGTGCATTGGTTTTTTAAATCTTACATTGTTAATGCACTGATTCTTTAATGGTCTTCAAGATACAGCCTACCACTTTTACCTTGATCACCTGCAGTGTCTGTTTGCAGTAAGAAGTGGCTGGTGGTTGATTAGCTTCTCTCAGAAATACAGCAAGATTTCCAAAAGGCTTGCTAAAGCATCCATGTTCCCTTTTCCCAAGCCCACCCTAGGGCAGCTGCTTCAGCATTTACTTCTCCATCAAAGTCATAAAACAACTTTGTGTGAAAATTCTAAACTTGGTAGTAATCTCAGAAAGAAATGTGAGTTATGGTCGCTTTAAAGTTTGTTTTAGTACACAACCCTAATTATGCTATTGAGGTATTTGTAAAGTAACAAATTCAGTGTATCTCATATTGTAACTGTGAAAGTAATATGTCATGTTCTTTGCTTGTCTGACTGTTTGGTTTTATGTAGCATTAAATAAGCATTTTAATTCTTTTTTTTTGGTAGTGTTTGAAAGGTTTGCTGGGTCACTTACGTAATAAAATACTTTCATCTAATCTCCAGAATAGAGATTAGTCCTTTGTGCCAAGTCGGATTTTCATTGTATAATGTCCATTGCAGGCAATGAATGATGTTTAGCCTAGACTTACAGTGCATGATAGAGCAGACACGTTTGCTTTTATTTGGTTATTAGTCTCATCTGACAATTACTTTACAGATGGAAGTTCTGTTAATTATGACAATGTTAAAGAACATTGTTAAAGTACATAGTTAAAGAAGATGACCAATATGAAAGAATTGGTTTGACTTTCTTTTTCTTTTATGTAGAAAAATGAGTGGCAAAGATGATTCTGTAAAATAAAGATAGAAAAGCAATCAATTGGTTTGGGTTCTTTTCCAGGTTACGCATTCCTCCTGTTCCAAGAAGAGAGTTCTGTACAGGCCCTGATTGATGCCTGCATTGAAGAAGATGGAAAGCTCTATCTGTGTGTTTCCAGCCCCACTATCAAGGACAAGCCAGTAAGTACATAGTCAGTGGCCTGCAGGCTATGGCTGCCATCTGTCTAAAGCAGCACTGGAAATTGTGAAGATGAAAACAAACAAAAGTAAACTACTGTTAGCAGAGCTCAACATCTGGAACACTTGCATTGTTTTAAAATTGTAGTCTTTTGAATTAATAGGATTAAAACAAAGCAACTAGACATGCTACAGTAATGAGGTTATGACTAACAATTTGTATAGGCTGATGAACATATTTCCACATTGTAGTGAAACCTAAAGTAGGATTCTGTTTCCTTTCCCAATTTAATAGGTCCAGATCCGTCCCTGGAATCTAAGCGATAGTGACTTTGTGATGGATGGTTCGCAACCACTTGATCCTCGGAAAACAATTTTTGTTGGAGGAGTCCCTAGACCATTAAGAGCTGGTGAGTAGAATCTGTGGCAATTTTTTAAAGTAAGAAAGTATTAGAAATAATTTGTACTATGCATAATTTTTTGTAGCTAGATTTAGATCCATATAGATTGAACAGTCTTGGTAGTTTTGACTGCTATACAATATTCATGTATTCTTGAATTTTTCTACTGTGTAGGTTTGGCCATAAATCACAATTCATCATTGAGATTTGCTGCAAAGTGTTACCTCTTTATAGCTGTAATGTAAGCTATGTCACAAGAGGCATAAAACTAAGAGTTTGGTTTTAAAATAATGCTATGGAAACATCTCTGCCCTGCTCCATGACTGTGGAGTGGTATTTGTGACCTGCTTGTCATTGTGCATTAGCTACTCTTCTCCTGCTGTCAGGTTACACACACAACCAGTGATAGAGTATTTGGACAAGTAGGCATAGAGGAAAAAGGAGGAAATTCAGAGAGCTAGCACTATCTTTTATGGCACAACATTATATGAGATTGCAGGACTCTTTCTAGACTCTTGCCAGAGGTGTGAAGGAAAAAATAAATGTTTCTGTAGCTGTGGAATGGTTGATGTACAGCCTGGATAGTCTGCTTTTTCAGATTGTCTGCAGCAGCCTTTTACAATGTTTTAGGTGGCGTTCTAGAAGTGGGCTGCAGTGGATGTTGGAAGCAGAAGCAAACCATCCAGTGGTTGAAATCCCCTTTATTATTAGAATGGCTTCTGGATTTCATTAGTCTTTCACAGCTAGTAGTGAATTTTATTCTTAGAGAAAGATGAACTTTTAGATGAAAGATGTAAGAAAACCTAGAAGTAATAGTGCAAATTTGGGTTACAAAGGCTCTTAAATTTTTTTGTCTTGGACCTGCAATACTCAAGCTTTTTTGGTATTTTACTTTTAAGACTCTACTTTTGACTGTAATACAAGCTCTGTAAATGAGTGTAAACACAGTATGTTCCAAGTACAGATTAATTTTTCTTTAAATTCAGTCCAGTGCTCCATATTACTGTGCCGAATGTCTGATAAATTTAATGGATGCACTCTTATGCTCAGCTCACAAATGCCCGGTATATGTAAAAATTAAAGTTTTATGGCACTGTGAAATAAGAATAATAACTTCACAAAAGCAGTAAAACTTAAGGAGACTCTTCAAACAGCTATTGAACATCAAGGACTGCTGACACCTCTATAAACTAATACAGAGGGTACTAATTCTGAAAAACCAGTGTTTTCCACCCCAGTGAATTGCAACTGAATTCAGTATAATTTGACAGTCAGAGGATCGCCAAGGTACTTGATCTGTAAAATTTGAAATTTTTGATTCTCTGAACTTCAGTATCTATGTTAAGTGTAGCACTGTAGAGATAATCAAGTTCTGTGTGGCTGATGAAAAAATGCTAACTACATTTTTAAATTCAAGTAGGACGTAGAGCTTTAGGACAGACAGAGAACATGTACCAAGGAATTTGTGGCATGAGGATCTATTTTATACAGCTTACATTCCAATGCCCGCCCAAAAACTCTTTTGCTGAAATCCTCTGAAGAAAACTACCCTGGAGTTCTAGCTCCATGTTATCAAGAACATACAATTCCATTGTTTCTTGGATTTATGTACCCACAGTGTGAAAGATCTATCTGCTGAGTAATGAACAACTTATTTAATATTATTTCTTTAATATTTTTAATCTTGTTATTACTGTTTCATTGGCTCTTGCAAAATTAATAATTAAAAATAACTTTTCTCATATTTTTAAAGTTTGTAGTGTAAGAATAGTTTGAATGTTTTGTTGTTTTGTTTAATAGTGGAATTGGCCATGATCATGGACCGTCTCTACGGGGGAGTTTGTTACGCAGGAATTGACACTGACCCTGAGCTGAAATACCCGAAAGGTGCTGGACGTGTTGCTTTTTCCAATCAGCAGAGTTACATTGCTGCCATCAGTGCTCGGTTTGTTCAACTTCAGCATGGCGACATTGATAAACGAGTAAGTTACACAGAAATTTCAAAAAAAGACTTTTGCTCTGTAAAGAAACTTCTTAGAGTGTGGTAGCATTGCATGTGATTTGCTTTCAAGGCAGCTTCTATATTTTTTTAGCATTCACGTAACTCCACTACTTTCAGGAGTATGGCTGAATGCCCCCAGACGAACAACATGTTTCCACAGAGCAGCAGTTTGTTCCTTTGACATATGTTGGACCATATGTTCTTCCCATTCTGGAGTTCCTGGTTTTATTGTGTACAGGCAAAGGGCTTGAAAATCTCTTTCTCTCTCGTGTTCTAATGAAACCAAATACTGTGATAATTCCTCTGTCATTCATAAGAAATTCTTGTATTCATTGGCTTCAGATTAGCTTGATACTTACAAACTGCCCTTAATTTCAGCCGTATTTGTCAGTGCTCAGAAAGTTGCTGAGGCTTAACACCTAAAATACAAAGGGTCTTACTTTTCCTGTTTGAAAGCCGTCTTAGTACTTACCAATGCATATTTCTATTTGCTACAGATGCTTATTCCTAGAAAAAGTAAAACTGACTTATATTAAGAAGACTAGTGAACTTCATAACTCCTAATTAGAAGTATAAGAGTAGCAAAGAAAACTGGCATCTAAATTGTGTCAGTTTTAAGGGTCACTAGTTTTGATGTCAAGAGCTGCAGAGATAGTCTGGCATTAATAGGTGTTCTTAAAAAAATAAAAAAGCTATGGTCTTACGGGAAGAAGGGTCAAGTAAGTAAAGTAGTTCAAGGTCCAGTCTTCTCTACAGATCAAAGACACAGGAAAAAGAAGGTAGTACAGTTAGCAGAAGTCTGCTCTGAGGAGGCAGCATGTGCTTCTCTCCTTTCAAATAGGCAGAGTAATTGAGCTTTATGTATGTGTCTCAAATAGCACTTGCCTCATGAGCTGAAATCCCCAAACATGGACCTTCCCAGAGGATGAGTGGGTGTGCATGTGGGTAGTCATCTAGGCTTCAAATTAGATGTGATGGCTACATTTTGGTCATGGGATTGCTATCCTTGTGACTTGCAGCTATTGTTGACTTATAACTGCACTTTGGATACTTATGTAACAGAAAAAATGGCCTTGGGATTGGGTGACGGGATATATAAAGCTGTTAATCATCTTGCATTTGAGTATTTGGACAAAATGGGAGTAAGGACCAGAATCCAGAATTTCCTCTAAATGCTAAATGAGTCATTTAGCTTCCAAATTGAGTATTATTAAGTTTCTTTGAGGAACTGTCTAACGGGCATTTGTCTTTGAAGTCACCTGACTTGAAAATTGAGACATGGAGCTGGTTCCAATCCAAATATGTCTCCCTCAAAAGTGGGAAACATGGACTTGTACCTTGTAAACCATGGGGAATGTTTATCTTGATCTTCCTCTTCCCATGGGAAGTGTGTCCTTTGCAGTAGAGAGGTGTATGGTAGACTGGCAGTGCCATCTTGCAAGAGAAGACATGATCCTGGCTTTGAGGGCTGCAGTTGCACATCCGTTGTTTTGGTGTTTTTGGTTTTTTTGATAGATCACCAGAGATCTAAAGGGCCCTTTGGGTGCTGAGCAGGCATCTGAAATGGCACCGCTTGCTGTTTGCAGAGAAAAGGATGTAGGTTGTTAATGGGTGATGGGACACTGCAGGCCTCTTGGAGCTTGGGGGGAAAGAAAAACCAAGGCAAAATCTAGCACAAATGCTGGATCTGAACAGCACAATATGTGACTTACATCCATTCCATTGAAACTTAATTTATAAGAGCAGAACTCGGTGATTTCTTCAATCACAAGTTACCAAAAAAACCACTATAATGCAAACAAGAACCAAAACAATCCAAACAACCCCTGCCAAGCATAGTCAGAATTTGGAGATAGCTATTCATGGGTTGGAGATCTTGAGGGGGAAAGGCAGGAAGATCTAGGTTTTCTCTTTAAATATCTGAATTCTTAAAGCTTCTTTTTTGAAATAATTTATGTTCTTTCTTTAGTGATGCTTTTTTAACACTTGAAAAATTAATCTCCTGACTCAAGCATTCTCTTAAATTTGTAATTTCCACATTTTTATTACCATCCTCATTTTTTTCTTATTTTAAAAAACGTGTGCTACTCCTAAGGTGTTTCACTGGCAAAATACAGCAGTCCCAAATCTTAACTATTTTAATAAACTTGTCTTTAAGTCCCATGATGGGGCAGGTTTATGAACTTCTTTGTTTACCTGAGAGGAGGGTTAATCTATATTTTTAAATAATCTTTTTTAATTAAACCATAAGGTCAATCCTTATTTATATAATAACATATATTTATTACCACCCAGTTATTTGCATTACTGAAGAGTCATAGAGAAGAGCATCATTTTAGGGAACATCTTGAATCTTAGCTGAAAGTATGAAAAAGGCTATTTTCAGAAATACTTTTTTTTACCTCTGCAGAGCTTTTACACTAATGCTTTTTCAGGCTGTGAAAATACTCTGTTATCAGTACTACTGCTGATTTATACATGAGCAAGCAGTGAGTATAAATCTATAAACCACTAGTTTGTAAATGAGGAAGATAGTCATGCTTTGGGTACTGCCTTCACCTGAGGTGTTTGTGTACGTTGGCCAGGAAGTTGATACATTCTGTATCTCACTGAAATCCTCGAGGCAGAGCCTGTTCTGCCCTTTACCTCAGCATTGCCTTCCATACCTGTTCTATCCAGTTTCTGTAGGTCTGCTGTCCTTTCACATTCTTTTCATAACCAGTTTTGTCTGTGTAGAAGTCTTTTTCGATTGCTAAATTTTGCAGTTCACCTGCTTATCCTTCTGAACTTCAGTTCAAAGTATTTATAGCATTTTTTTGCACATACCTTTTCCGACCTGAATTGGAAATCTTAGCGCCACAGTCACTTGACAAACATTGTCTGTGATCTTAACTTCTTCGTTAACTAAGTTCTCTGTAGCTTCTCTCCCCTTCTTTTGATATGTAGGTATATTTGGTTTGTCTAACAGATGTTTTTCTTCAGCAAAGTACTCCTTATCCTGTTTTATCATGTATGAAAGGTCAGCTCCAAACATTTCTTTGGAGCTTCAACTCCAAACAATTCATTAAAATACTGTTAACTTTCATATGCCAGCAGTCTGCATCCACCTCATGTAATATTTCCATTCCCCAAAGTGTTTCTCTAATATTTTTGAAATCATCTTCGTACTGATCTTGGTGCATTAGTGCACTGAAGCTTGAAATAAATGCTGCTTCATGCTTTCAGTAATTCTGAGCCACGAACACAGTTACTGCATAAGGTACCTGTTTATTGGAAAGTGTGAGTGTAATTGATGATAAGGCAGGTCATTGTAGTGAAATAAGAAGTAGAGCTCATACTGAATATAGATTACTGAATATAGATTAAGACACTTTGACATTTCTAGGATGGCCTCTACTTCTGAAGCTAAGAAAATGAAGCCTGTTTGGCTGTAAAACTTCAGGGCAGGGAGCTGGATGTCTAAATTTTTTCCCCTGGAAATACGCTGAGAAAAGTATCATTTTAAACTTCTTAGTGTTTGAGGCATATTCTGTCTTGAGTATAGAGCATGCAGTCAATGTCTGTATGTGGCAATCTTCAGAAGTATTAGTTTCTAAGGATAACAATCTCATGCAGCAGTGAGGAAAATGTGGGATACAACAATACATTCCTTAATGTACTGCGTCAACTCATTTTGTGTTTTATTATGAAGTACTTCTTCCTGTCTGATCGCAGTCTGAAGCAGTACAGTTATGCAAAGACATAATGCATATTTACCACTGGACTCCTGCCACTTTTCCATTCTGGCAGTCAGATGAGTTTGGGAGAGAGAAGCTGTGTAAGACAGGTGTTTGTAGCTGTCTGTAGACTTGCAAAATGGTCTTTAAAAAAATATTTTCAGAATTGTATTGAATGCAAATTCCTGTACAGTTCCAAGCCAAAGAAAGAGAAAGTAATAGATTACCAAAATTGTCAGTGCCAAATTTGACCATATTTTAAAAATAGGGAGTGAGTTTACAGTGAACAGCTCTGCTAAAAGATCTGCATTACAGCCTGCAGTGAGTACTTTTAATTTGCACGCAAATGTAGTACATGCAGAGACACTGGTACTTAAAAAAAAAAAAATCTATGTTAAAGGGTAGTCTCATATGTTTAGTTTTTTTTTTTTTTTTTGCTAAACCATGTAGAATTGTCATGTCGACGTCCAGTTAGGGGATCTTTGCGTGATCGTATTTTCTTCTACACTGAAATTCATAATATCATTTGCAAAGAACACTTTCCCAGGGTAAATAAGGGGAAATTCCTGATGTGGTTGTTTACTACATGCACAGAGTACTCCTAAAGGTTTGCCTTGAGGTGTTCTGCAGTATGGATGGGTCTGAAGGTGATAAATGATAATGAGTAATAACTGATCAGTTAGATAAAGGTGTTAATACAACTGACTGCAGATGTTAGAGGTTTTTTTGGGCTTCTTTTTTACACCAGAGAAAAATTAATGCCTTCATACAACTTCAGGTAGAAACAGTTATTAATGGGAATTGTTTCTGTTTGGCTCCAACAGGTGGAGGTAAAGCCATACGTGTTGGATGACCAGATGTGTGACGAGTGCCAGGGTGCGCGGTGCGGTGGGAAGTTTGCTCCTTTCTTTTGTGCCAATGTCACTTGCCTGCAGTATTACTGTGAGTTCTGTTGGGCAAATATCCACTCTCGTGCAGGACGTGAATTCCATAAGCCATTGGTAAAGGAGGGGGCTGACCGCCCACGTCAGATCCACTTCCGCTGGAATTAAACATGGTGAACCAGCATCTACATAAGGAGAGAAGGG
Source organism: Molothrus aeneus (assembly GCF_037042795.1). Classification (NCBI taxonomy): domain Eukaryota; kingdom Metazoa; phylum Chordata; class Aves; order Passeriformes; family Icteridae; genus Molothrus; species Molothrus aeneus. The sequence continues at coordinate 58,793,764 of NC_089649.1, read as the reverse complement.
TGCATGTGGCTTACTGTGTTTGAAGATACTGACATGCAGAAGAAATAAGTGCATTCTTCTGCTTTTCACCCCAGCTATCAATACATGCATCTTTATCAGCAGCCAAAACACTACAAGCCTCTTGTTTTTCACCAAAACCCTACATCTCAGGCTTACTAATTTTTGTGATATTTTCATGTTAAAATAAAATGTTTTTTTGTATTTTCTCCAAGTTATTTTTATATGTAAAGTTAAAACTAGATATGAGAATGTTTTTGCGTAGGGGCACACAGTCTGCTGCTATATTTAGTGGGTGAAGCGTGCACTTATTTCTAAACATGGGTTTTTAACTTCAAGATCTGCCCCAGTAATTTACCAAAGGTAGCAAAATAGTGAAGATGGAATATGTCTGCTACAAAAGCTTATTTTTATTGTTGTTGCTATTTTCAGTGTATACATAAACTAAAAATTAGGGTTGATTTTTTGCTCTCCATTTTGACTTGCAAGAAATAATACCTCAAGATAATCTGATTTATTAGCTATTTTTAAACATTTTTAATCACAAGCTGTATTAGCTTTGCTGCTATATAGGTGTTATGTGTAATGCCACCTATTAATACGGGATTGAAACGTTTAAGACACACTGCATTACAGATTAAATGCAGGCAGCACAATATGGCCTAAACTGCCATAGTTTTAGAATGTGAAAAATTGCATGTTTACTTACCTGTATACACCATATGCATGCACTAGAACTATTAATTAACAAGAGGTGAGTTATTGCAAATGTTCAAAAAAAGGCTCTCTTGAAACTAGGTAGCATGAGCAAATTTACAAAATTTCTTACAAAAAACAAACTTGCATGCATTATTGTGACTGAAGTAAAAAAATGTCCTACATGTGTACAATATGCAAATTAGTTTTAGACTAGAAAGTGCAGCCATTTTGTGACCTGGTCAGTAGTGGAATTCAATTTTATGCAGACTGGATGTAATATTGTAATCCCTGTGCAATTTTGTGATGTGTGCTTCTACTTAATGTGGCGTGATGTAGTATAGATACAAGTTTGAGTAAAAAGCTAGCATTTAAAAAGTTCTTTTAAGCCCCCTTGATTGTTCATGGTTAAGATTTCCTCTACAAACCAAAGATGGCCAGCACACTGCTAACCAGTCACCAAATGTGAAACCCATGACAAATGCATACAAAAATAGACATATATGAGAATGCATAATGCTTTAGAAATTAAATCCTAAGTAAAGTCAAAATGGAGAAGGTGTAATATACAGACGGCTAGTTGCATAACAAAATAAATTTTACCTTTAAGACAACAGTGAAATTTGGCTTAAAAAAGCCTTGCTTACATGTTTGACCTGTGTGCGTCGTGGTCTTCTGTCAAACCGGGGTCACTGTTGCATGAGAAGTAGCTACTTGACAGTCAAGGATGGTCTTTTTATTTTAATGAAGG